>NC_059116.1:51058925-52294759 GCF_020740685.1 Jaculus jaculus | reverse complement strand
GCTAACATTGGTGCCCTGGGCCAGGCAGTAGATCAGGTGGCTTTGGCAAGTGAGAGCCAAAGCCCAGGCTGCTTGGCAACTGCAGCAGGCAGCCTCAGATTCCCACTGTGCTTGAGCCCAGTCTGACCCACCCACCTATGTACAAATACACTGTCATGGGTGGACCATAGTGCAAAAGAAATAACATGAAAACTCAAATGCAAGAAAATCCAGTTAGATCACCAAGTCCTACAATGAAGATCTTTAATCAAAACATAGAAGAGTCATTAGAATCAGAACACCAAAATGAAGCTTTGAGCAATAAAACCTTGACCAAGCTACTGGTAGAACTTGCAGAAAAGCAACAAAAGACCAATAATTGTGTGGATGCTTTCATCACTAAACTAGAACTAATAGATAAGAAAATGGAAGGAGTTCAAAGACAGTTAAGAAATTTGAGGGAGAGTGAAAAAAAAAAAAAAGACCATAAACAGCAGTTGGCCATGCAAAATGCAGACATAAAGAAATGCAAGGATCAATTCCAAGAATCATCATGAAAATCAGAAAATAATGTGAAAAGGGAGCTTGACAGAGGGATGAAAATTATACATAGAAAAGAATTAGAAAATGCAAACTTAATTGAAGAAGTCCAAAACTCTCTAGAAGCTCTCAAGAATAGAGTCAGTCATGTGGAGGATAGAAACTCTGATCTGGAAGACAAGATGGAAGAAACAGTTCAAAAGTTCAAAAATTTCAGTAAGTTCAAAAGTTCCTATGAACAGAACAAAGGGAATTGTGGGATAGACTTAAACATCCTAATATCATGATCACTGAAATACTAGAAGGAGAAGAAATTCAGACCAAAGGCATGGAGAAATTATTTAACAAAATAATTGAAGAAAACTTCCCCAGTCTCTTAAAAGAAAGGCCCATTAAGATACAAGGAGCTAACAGAACTCCCCAGGACATATTGTCATTAAGACTCTAAACATTGACACCAAAGAGAAAATCCTAAAAACAGCACACCACTTTCAAACCGAACCCCAACAGAATTACTTCAGGCTTCTCAATGGAAACCCTGAAAGCTAGAAGGGCCTGGAGAGAAACACTGCAATGTCTAAGAACCTGTGGCTTCCAACCCAAACTACTCTACTCAGCAAAAGTATCCCTCATAATAGATGGTGAAAGAAAAACTTTCCATGACAAAACTCAGCTTGACAATTATATGAACACCAAACCAAACCTACAGAGAGTATTTCAGGAAATACTCCACAGAGAAGAAACAAATAATCAAACTCAAATGCCTACAAGAAGCAGATCACAACAACCAAACTCAGAGTAGGCACAAAAAACTTCAAAGCCTATGAAAACACCAACACACATCTACAACCACAATATGGCAGGGATCAAATCAAATCTCACAGTCATTACCCTAAATATTAATGGCCTTAATTCACCATAAAGAGACACAAGCTAACAGGATGGATCAAAAAATTAGAGCCCTCTTTCTGTTGCCTTCGAGAAACCCACCTCACCACCAAAGACAAACACCTCCTGGGGTGAAAGGGTAGAAAACAATATTCCAAGCAAATGGGAATAAGAAACAAGCAGGCATAGCTATATTATTATCAGATAAAATAGACTTCAAACCAAAAATAATCAAAAAATACAAAGAAGGAGACAGGAGACTTCCTAGTTATCAAGGGAACAATACATCAAGAGGATATTACAAACATGAATCTATGTGCACCAAACACAGGGGCACCACAGTTCATAAAACAAAACCTACTTGACAATAAAACAGAAATAACCACCAACACCATCATAACTAGGGACTTCAATGCACCATTATTAGTAATAGACAGATCATCCAAACAGAAACTCAACAGGGAAGTAAGAAAGCTCAACAAAACTATAGATCATTTAGACCTAATGGACATCTACATAACTTTCCATCCCAAATCCACCAACTACACATTCTTCTTAGGAGCCCATGGAACATTCTCAAAAATAGACCATATACTGAGTCACAAAGACTGCCTCCACATATTTAGAAAGATTGACATAATTCCCTTCATGATATCAGATCACAATGCTACATTGCTAGAAATGAACAACAAAAGACCCACCAAGAATCCCAATGGCACCTGGAAACTGAAGAGCACACTTTTAAACAATAAATGGATAGTCAATGTAATAAAAAATGAAATTGCAAAATTTCTAGAATTGAATGACAATGAAAACACATCATACCAAACCTTATGGGACACAAAGAAGGTGGTCCACAGGCGAAAATTCATAGCATTCAATGACTTCATAAAAAAGACAGAGATCCCAAATCAATAACCTAACCATCCACCTAAAGGCACTGGAAAAGCAAGAAATAACCAACCCAAAGAGCTCCAGAAGGAAAGAAATAATTCATATCAGAGCAGAAATTAATGAATTGGAAACCAAGGAAACAATTAAGACAATGGACAAAATAAAGAGCTGGTTCTGGGGCTGGAGAGATGGCTTAGCAGTTAAGCGCTTGCCTGTGAAGCCTAAGGACCCCGGGTCGAGACTCGGTTCCCCAGGTCCCACGTTAGCCAGATGCACAAGGGGGACGCATCTGGAGTTCGTTTGCAGTGGCTGGAAGCCCTGGCGCGCCCATTCTCTCTCTCTCCCTCCATCTGTCTTTCTCTCTATGTCTATCACTCTCAAATAAATAAATAAAAAATGAACAAAAAAAAATTTAAAAAAAAAAAGAGCTGGTTCTGAAAAAAATAAACAAGATTGACAAACCCTTGGCCAATTTGATCAAGCAAACAAAAGAGAAGCTTCAAATTAACAAAATTCAAAATGAAAAAGGAGAGATTACAACAGACATAAGTGAAATTGGGAGAATCAACAGGACTTATTTCAAAAAGTTCTATACCACAAAACTGGATAATATGGAGGAGATGGATAAATTCCTAGATGCATACCCTCTATCAAAGCCAAACTCAGAGCAAATTAATCACCTCAATGAACACATCACACTCATGGAGATTGAAAAACTAATAAAAAACCTCCCCAAAAAGAAGAGTCCAAGACCAGATGGCTTCTTAGCTGAATTCTATGAAACCTTCGTGGAAGAATTCAAACCAATATTCCTCAAACTGTACCACACAATTGCAGAACAGGGAAAGCTACCCAACTCCTTTTATGAAGCTAGTATCACCCTTATTCCAAAACCAGGTAGAGATGCCACAAGAAAAGAAAACTACCGGCCTATTTCCCTAATGAACCTAGATGCAAAGATCCTGAACAAAATCCTCACAAACCAAATCCAACAACACATCAAAAGCATTGTCCACCTTGACCAATTCATCCCAGGAACACAAGGGTGGTTCAACATATGGAAATCTGTCTATGTAATACACCACATAAACAAGGTTAAACATAAAAACTACATGATCATTTTGATTGATGCAGAAAAGGTCTTTGACAAGATACAACATCACTTCATGATCAAAACATTGGAGAGAATTGGCATGGTTGGTTCATATCTTAACATAATAAAGGCAATATACAAAGCTCCAAAGGCCCAAGTAATACTTAATGGAGAGAGACTAGAGCACTTCACATTAAGATTAGGAACACAACATAGTTGTCCACCCTCACCTCTGCTTTTCAATATAGTACTAGAAGGACTACCTCAAGCAATAAGACAGGAGAAGGAAATAAAAGGGATACAATTTAAAAAGGAAGAAGTTAAGTTAGCTCTATTCGCCGATGACATGGTTGTATATATAAGAGACCTGAGAGATTCCATCCCAAAACTCCTGAAGGTGATTAGCTCCTATAACACAGTAGCAGGATACAAAATCAATGCACAAAATCAGTAACCTTTCTATATGTAAATGACAAAGATACAGAGAAAGAAATAAGGGACATAGTCCCATTTTCAATAGCAACAACAACAACAACAAAAATACCTTGGAATAACTTTAACCTAGGAAGGGAATGATCTATATAACAAAAACCTAAACACACTCAAAAAAGAAATTGAGGAGGACTTGAGAAAATGGATAGACCTCCCATGCTTCTGGATAGGCAGAATTAACATTGTGATGTTGGCAATCCTACCAAAGGCAATATATAGATTTAATGCAATTCCAACTAAAATCCCTACAGTGTTCTTCACAGAGATAGAAAAAATGATCTCAAATTTCATATGGAAAAACAGAAGGCCTTGCATATCCAAACATATCCTTAGCAAAAGAAATACCTCTGGAGGCATCACCATACCTTACCTAAAGCTATATTACAAAGCCATAGTAAAAAAAAAAAAAAAAAAAAAAAAGCATAGTACTGGCATAAAAACAGGAGTTTAGACCAATGGAATAGACTTGAGGACCCGGACTTTGGGTCAAGCAACTATAGCTACTTGATATTCAACAAAGGCCTGAACAATATAGGCTGAACAAAAGACAGCATCTTCAACTAATGGTGATAGACAAACTGGGTAACCACATGCAGGAAACTGAAACTTGATCCACACATTTCCCCATGCACTATACTCTAGTCCAAATGGATCAAAAACCTCAATATAAGACCAGAAACTCAACTAGTACTGGAAGTACCTTCCATGATATAGGAATGGAAAAAGACTTCCTGAACAAAACCCCAGTAGCTCATGACCTTAAACAGTCACTCAACCTATGGGATCTCATGAAGCTGAAGAGTTTCTTTACAGACAAGCATACAATAAGCAAAGCCAATAGATTACCCACAGAATGGGAGAAAATATTTGCAGATTATCCAACTGACAGAGGACTAATATCTAGAATCTACAAAGAACTCAAAAATTTAAACAGTAAAACGTCAAATACCCTACTCACAAAATGGGGTAAAGAGCTGAACAGGCAGTTCACAGAGGAAGAACTACAAATGGTAAACACACACTTAAGAAAATGATCATCATCCCTGATCATCAGGGAAATGCAAATTAAAACAAATATGAGATTCCACCTTACCCCAATAAGGATAGCAAACATCAAAAAATCAAATGAAAATAAATGCTGGTGAGGATGTTGAGAAGTTGGAACACTCATCCACCATTGGTGGGAATGTAAGATGGTACAACCACTTTAAAAAGCAATATGGAGATTCCTGAAAAAGCTGACTATACAGATACCAACAGACACAGTTACTCCCTTACTGGTCATCTACCCTAAAACCTTCAAACCACAGGCCAGTGAGATTTGCTCAACCATATTTGTAGCAGCTCAATTTGTAATAGCTAAGAGCTGGAATCAACCCAGATGTCCATCACTAGAAGAATGGATAACTAAGACGTGGTATATCTACACAATGGAATTCTATACAGTAGTAAGAAAAAATGACACAAAGAAATTTGAGGAAAAATGGTTGAACCTGGAACAGATCATTCTCAGTGAACTTACCCAATCACAGGAAAACAAGCTCCACATAGTCTCACTCATCTACAGCACCTAACTTGAATCTACCCAAGATACTTTACATACCTAGCAAGCATCTCATGGACTAGACACTAGGATGGATGGGGAGGGAGGGGAGTGCAATGGAGGGATGGGAAACACAAATTTATACCCAAATGGCAATGGTACCACAAAATTCTACTTCCTAAAAGGTAGACCAAATGGCTGAACCTTCACCAGGCCCTTACAGGAAACACTTGAACCACAAGACACTGGAGAGTGTATGATGAAGACTAACCTTAATCTTCCATAGCTTCCCGCCCTCCCTCTCCCTCTCTCTCTTTCTCTCTCTCTCTTTTCTAGCTCTTGTATATTAGTTATCTTTTCCTCTTTTTCCTAGTGGGAACTGACCTGTATCTCCCAGTCCCAGTATGTGGCTATCATCAACAATGAGCTTTTGATAAGAGAGACATACAAGGTTTCCTAAAAGAAAGACAGATTTCTATCACAGTACTTGATGACCCACCAAATTTTAGTGGTAAGACCCTAATGCTGAGGACACCTTATGTGGTTGACATGTAAAATGGAATGGCATGGCTGGAAGTTGGAAGAGAGTCAGTCCCCAGACAGTCAGCGTGTCTAGTGCTAGAAAGTCTTATATGGGCAACTGGGGGAAAATGACCAATATCTCTCCTAGCAACTCATGGTCTAACCTACTTAGCAGCAAATATCTTGTTGTGATGCCTACCCAAGTGCAATAGTGGTACAAAGCCATGGTGGGGAAACAACTGCTCTTGATATGGCTGATCCCCTCAGTGGTACAGGAACTATAGCTGGAGCTAGGAAACAAGTCAGAACCATACCCAAACATAAGCCCACTTTCCATTATCAAGCAATCATCAATCATGGGCTACAAGAGGGCCCACACCTATTAAATTCTCTATAAAAAAGAGTAAGGGTTATCTCATTTGTCCTGGTGCTAACTTACTCTCCATTGGAGAATCTGCTTCTCTTTTTCAGATAGTTGTAGATCCTAAGGAGAGAGCCACCCCATTATACCTCAATAGTGCCCCGGCTGAAACTAAGAAAAATTGGCAAAATAAGCAAGGGTGCTGTTTTTCTGGTGAAGCGGATACCAGCACAAGGCGGAAGGAGATCAACACAGAGAAAAATCAACTCCTACCAAATCAGAGAGCCAAAGACCCAGAGGCCCCCCAAAATGAACCCAACATGGCTCAGGGAAATTTTGCTGAAGAGGGGGCGGAAAGAATGTTACAGCCACATGTTGAGTCATGATATGCAGAGACATTTATCTTACCTATAATTGTGGGCTAACTCCAGAATGCAGGACATATACCTCAACAACGAGGGGCCAAAGGGAAGGGTAGGTCACGGAGGATCCTAATAATGGTACCAAACTGACTGTATTTTACAAAACTAATTAAAAAAATCTTTTTAAAAACCTTTCTTGAATTCCTTAGAAGAACAAATGAAAGTCTGAATCTTAAGATTTAAGGCCATGAGAGGACTGTTTTTATTCATTTCAGGGAAACTACAGGGACACAGTCTAGTTAAATACTATTTTTTTAAAAAAATTGTCTTTATGTTTATTTACTTATTTGAGAGTGACAGAGAGAGAAAGAGGGGGAGAGAGAGAGAGAGAATATGCACACCAGGGCCTCCAGCCACTTCATAGGAACTTCAGGTTCGTGTGCCCCTTGTGCATCTGGCTTAAGTGGGTTCTGGGGAATCAAGCCTCCAACCAGGGGCTTAGGCTTCACTGGCAAGCACTTAACCACTAAGCCATCTCTCCAGCCCTAAATACTATTTTTAATCAAAATATTCTCTATGTTTTTTCTTCTAACATCAGTGTGGTTCCAGTATAAGAATATTGAGGTGTAATCTAGGAGTCAGAAACAATCTTTAAGAAAGATTTTTCAGGGAAATTCAAAACAGTATGGGGAAGAAAATTAAAGGCACTAGGGAAACTGGATCTTCTGCAAGCTTCAGCAAATATTAAACACAGTCCACTCATAGACTAAAGCACAATACACGACAGCATCTTGGGACATGCACAATTAAAACCAGAGAAGGAAAAACATGAGGAGGGTCATAAAAAAATAATTGTAATTCACAGAAAATAATTACAAACACTTTTCATTTTAATTCAACTAAGTTGATGACGACTAAATGTGAGAAGCCTAAAAAAATCCCACTTAAAGACAACATACATTCAGAATGAATGGAATAAGGACTTTCTCTATGAAGTCTACAAAAAACTTGCTGTACTGTAGAGTCAGGTTACAAGTAGCTAGATTGAAAAAGATATGGTTGTACCAATCAAAGAGAAGTGGAAATGGCTATGTTAACTTCAGTTTACAGAGTGATTTAAAACCTGAATTTACCACCAGAAAGAGAACATGTTTAATCTCATGAGATAAAAGCATGTTTTCCAAGAAAAACACATTTTAGACAAAGAAAAGGATCAGTGATAAAGAGGAGCATTGCATGACAAGGGTCAAATCTACAAGGAGTCCCAGCAATTTTTAAAGAGTTTTTGTTATCATTTATTTATTTATTTGAGAGACAGGTAGAGAGAGAAGGGGCACAGCAGGGCCTCTGGCCACTGCAAATACCCTCCAGATGCATGCACCATTTTGTGTTCTGGCTTTACATGGGTCCTGGGAATCAAATCTGTGTCCTTTGACTTTGCAGGCAAGTGCCTTAATTACTAAGTCATATCTCCAGCCCAAGACCCAGCAATTTTTAATGTGTATACACCTAACAAGAGTGTTTAAATACATAATACAAAAACTGATAGAAACAGAAGAACTAGACACTGTCATAATTAAAGCTGGAAATACCAACAGTACTACCAGTAATCTCAACAGTGAAAAAATAATCAAGAATGTAACTGAACTGCCTAGCATATCAGGTCATGTGATCTAACTGGCATTTACAGAAAATATTCAACAACAGAATACATCCTTCTCAAGCCAATATGAAACATTTGAAAAGACTACATGCTGTGCTACTTTCTGAAAATTTTAGCAAACTAGAAATTATAAAAAGTATGCCTTTAAATTACAATAAAATAGAATTAGAAATGGAAGAAAGTAGTTCAAAATCACAACATGTTAGAGATTAACTTTCAAATTACACAAATTTAAGGAGCTCTCAAAAGAAATTTTAAAATATTTTGAATTAAATTACTATAAATAATCTGACATCAAAATTTATGTGGTCTAGCAAAATCAAAAATTATATATAAATTATACTATTAAGTGCATCAATAAGAAAAAAAGAAAATAAATGCATAATAAATTGTCTAAGCTTCCAACTTGAGAAATTAGAAACAGGAAGCAATTTAAGTTGAAGCAAACTCTTTTGAGCTTACAGCAAGCCTAAAATAGAAAAATTTCAGCAGAAATCAGTGAAATTGAAAGCAAGAAATCAATAGAAAAAAAATCAATGAAACCAAAACTGGTTCTCTAAAAAGATCACAGGCAATTTTTAAAAAAATTATAAACTATCTCTAATCAATCCATTTGGAATGACCAGAAGCAATAAAGGCAGGTAATTATACAGTATTAATAAGGACGTATGACTATGCAAATAGCACTAATGTGTGGTAAGATTTAAACTTCTTGCAGGATTAGCATATATGACAGCAGTGATGTGAGAGAGCGCTGTGGAAGTCCAACACCAGCAGCTTTTATATCTAGATATCTTATTCATCTCAGCAAAGGATTGAGTATACAGACTCAGAGAAAAATAAATTATAGCATTTATGATTTATCCTAGAGAGAGAATTAAGTTGAGAGATAAAACAAATCAGGAAAGCACCCAAGGTATAAACAAGCTCAGGGTGGGTGGGGGGGGGGTGGTTCAGAGAAAATCTCCTTCACAAAGGAAAGACAAGAAGCCTCTGGGGAAAATGTCTCACAGGAATTAGCCTCATTACTAGATTCAGGTGTGGAGAGAAGGACCTGACTGGCTGGTGGGCCCAAAGAAGCAGTAACTCAGAAAGGGCCCATCTAAGGATCTAATTCTGGGAAACTGAAGAAGAAACATGGAGCTATAGAAGTTGTTGCTTGCAGTACTATTGTATGATACTGAATCAGACAAGAGTGCTAGATCTGCCAGAGCAGGCAAGGTGCTGTCCATGTTTCTGAGGACAGGCCCTAGCTAGCTACCAATCTGGAAAACAGCTACCTTGTTCTTAATCTGTATACTTAGTAGAACCAATGATAATATAGGAAAATAGAGTTCAAGTGTTCTTGAATTGACACTATCAGGAAAGTGATAAAATCCATAATCTTATTATATGCATGAAACCGGACATATGAGATATCTAATCTCTTAAGGAACAGTAAACTGATATGCATTATTTTTAATTAAAGATAAAATTAAAATAATTTCAAATAACTTCTTAATTCAAAGAAAAGCAAGAATGGATTAAACAAAAAGATCAGTTCCTAGCAATGCAACTTCTTATTGATCCAAGTATACCAATAATTAAACCAAATAGATACTTCAATTAAAGAATACGTAATTTTTCATTAATAGTGCAATTGCAAAGCTGCACCATCAGTTCCATGACTAAACACTATGGCAAAGAATGTCTCAAAGTAAAGGACAAGAGTCATTGCCAGAGTCATTTGGGAACATTTGAAGATGATTCAATAGACAATCCATCAGCTAGTCATGGAAACCTCAGTCTTCGTGCACACAATTACACATTTGGAAATATGCCAGACAAAAAGCGACATAACTAGTTGATGACACATGAATCTCTACTATATCATGAGATTTTAATACACCCCTATTTATAGCTAACAAGACAACAGAGAGTTATCTTTAGCCCAGTTTCTACTAATGCTGAATAATTATTTGTGATTATAAGTGAAGTAAATCTCTAAATATAGACCATGTCAATTCTCTCTTGAAATTTACAGGGTTCTATAATCTGAGATGTAACCCCCCCTCTCATATTTGTCTGGCAGGATAGCTGACATTTCCAGGAGGAAATGTCCTCACAGACTTAAACAAGATGTTTAAGAGGGCTTCCATTCCGAGAAAAGAGTATTATGTATGTATGTATGTATGTATGTATGTATGTATGTATGTATGTATGTACGTATCAAGCAACCTACAAGACGCAGAAGCACTAGAATAAAAACTTCAAATAGATCTAATGCAATAAGTTGAAGCATATTAAAAGACAAAGATACAGTTTCAATGTGAACTAGAATAAGAACACATTCAAAGAATAAATGGGAACTGATTTGAAATATAAGATATTTGATAGGAGCACATATATTAGCTAGTGTTGAATTGGACTGTGAAAATGAGGGATGCATTGTAGTGCTAGTACTTAAGTAAACACTCAAAAGAGGTAAAGGATAAACCAAAAGAAAATAAATAATAAACATATGTAAAATAGAAGAAAATCTAAAAAACAATGAAGTGCATTTTTGTCCTTTTAGATTATTTTACCAAGATCAATAGTGGATTGATAGGTGAATTGTGATGTGTCTGCAACATGTATTCCTTGCAGTGTTAGAGGCTGGACATCTACCATGAAAGTGGTAGGAACCCCAGTGTCTGATGAGACTTCTTTCTCATGTATGGTTCCTTTTTGCTGCAAGCTCATGCAATAAAAAGGGAGCCAATTAATTTCCCTTCAGTCTCTCAATAGAATAGCATAAAGAATGTGGGGTGTTTGGAGCACAGAAAGGCTCAGACCTTACCAAAATAAAAATTTCCTTCAAGTGCTCATAGATTGCTAAAAGGAAAGTAATAGTGAAGGAGACATAAAATGTCATATTCCTTATTTCTAAAATATGATCAATCTATTTTTCAGGACATAGATTCAGAACCCTAAGAGTTGACCTAAGATGACTTTGATAGTCTAGGAAAATCAAAATCAGTAATCTCAGAGAAACAAGAATAGGGTCTGGCAGACATGTTAGAGGTGAGGATGCTGTCAACTGGTACAAGATGGACCAGAATTATACATGAGTCCCACCTAGGCTGAGTACAGGGCACAGACTACCACCATGACGCCTGATCACAACCAGTTAAGCCTCACCCCAGGCCAATTAAATTTCTTCACAACCAGGTGACAGGCAGATGTGAATATGTTGCTAATACTTCTTGGTCCACTAATCTGCAGTAAAACTTTCATTTTGTCAAAACCACTGTCACAGTGTTAGGTGGCCTGTGCTTTGGGCAGCAACACTTGCTGGGAAGCATAAGAGGAATATATACTTGAGAATTAAAGAAAAGAGACAGCGAAAAACTTGTGTGGTTTCTGAAAGAAGTAGATTCATTGAACAAATCAGATCAACATATCTCCCAACAGTATTACTAGAAACAAGAGGAGTCAGAACAGCACTTTGAAGGTATGGAAAGAAAAAAATTGAACATGAGGGATGAAGTTTAACCAAGCTTACTAAAATAATAAAATACAACTTTACAATCCCCTTAACTTTAAACCCTCTGAGTCTAGCAAAGATTCACATTGAAAATAGCCTGGAAAAATTTTTAAATAGTATTTTAAAGTACATTTATATATTACATTAAATGTTTAAGATTCTGCAAAAAGACATATGAAGAATACACTAAGAATGTCAGAAGTTTTGGGGATTTCTTTTAAAGCATTATAAACACCAAAACAATTACCCCTGAAGCAAAATCTAGCTCCAAGCTTCTTAAATTCTGGGTGGGGATCTCTCATATCACGACATTAACAAAGGTGGGGGGTCATGAGATATTTAACAATAGTGAAGGTTTAGGCATTTTCAATGAACAAAATTAATTTAAAAACAAGCACATAATGAGCCCAAGGTGTTTCTGGCAATCTCTTGCATAATGTGACATCAGTCATTTCAGCCTTGAATCTGAATACACAACATGGACTCTTTGTACCATGTATGCCATCACTCCACATACTGCCTTAAACAACTTGACTGAAACTGGAGGTTATTGTTAGCTATCAAATGTAATGTTTTTAATACATACATAAGAATTCTATGAAGAAATAATGGTTTCAGAAAACATAGACTTAATAGACTTAATATTTTCCTACCATAGCTAGTATCAAGTGAGTATATCTTTGAATTGTATAGTGTTAGGATGTCTGATTTACAAGTGACTGAGTTGCTGACTTGAGTTTCATAAGACATCTTTAAATGAACTTTGTCCTGAGATTAGGATAGTTTCCAACAATTTCTGAAATGGCCCTAAATATAGTTCTGCTATTTTCTACAATATACATGTGTTAAAGGACAGTCTATTGTTGATTATTGATCAGCCCTAAGAACTATGGAAGGTGTTCTCTATCCTACAGGATCAAATATTCTGGCAAGATTGAATTCTTTGTGAAACATCAATAAGCATATGCATCTCATTCATATGCAAATTTTCTTAAGTTTTTAAAATTATGTGTGTAAGAAATAATTGCTTTAAGGGCTGGAGAAATGGCTTAGCAGTTAAACGTTTGTCTATGAAGCCTAAGGATCCTGGTTCGAGGCTCAGTTCCCCAGGACACCCACATTAGCCAGATGCACAAGGGGGCACACACGTCTGGAGTTTGTTTGCAGTGGCTGGAGGCCTTGGAACACCCATTCTCTCTCTCTCTCTCTCTCTCTCTCTCTCTCTCTCTCTCTCTCTCTCTCTCTCTCTATCCATCTCTATCTCTATCTCTATCTGCCTCCTTCTTTCCCTGTCTGTTGCTCTCAAATAAATAAATAAAATAAACAAAAAAAATTATAAAAAGAAAGAATTGCTTTAAGTAAATTTCTTTATGATTTTTTGTCAGGAACTGTCTATTTTATATACCTGCATAATTTTGGTTTCATAAAAATTTCCCTAGCAAAAAGAGGTCATGAGTGGAAACAATTTAAGAAGCCTCAGTGTAAATAACATAAAATGAATAAGGAAAGATGGAGGGTAATGGAAGAGCAGAAAGGTGATAAAGTTCAGTGAATGTCACCTTGATAGAGATGATAGATGTGACTATCATTTGAACAGAATGAGCAAAATAAAACTTAAAAACAGAAAACATGTAATTATAAATTAAGGTTTAATCTTACAATTAAATACTATGGCAGTTAGCCTCTCATTTCTAGGACACAACACCCAACCAAAAGCAGCCAATGGGAGGAAAGGGTTTATTTTGTTTTACAGTCTCAAAGGGAAGTTCCATCACGGTAGGGAAAAGATGGCACATGGAGGAAGTGGACTCACATCTTGTCACATATCTAGGTGGAAATAGTCAAACCACTGGGCTTGAAGCTGAACTAGTAAAACTCAAAGTCTGCCCTCAGTGACACACCCTCTCCAGCAAGTTTCCTCCTTCCAAATTGCCTTCAGCTCTGGATTGATGAGGCTTAATGAGGGACATTTTGCATTTAAACTATCACAGATACAGATATATTAAGAAATAGACTACACACAAATTGCCTGGCTTCATTCAACACATGTTTTCATATTAGATTTTGGTTTTTATTTTTATAAATAATTTTGTATGTGTGTGTAGGGGGGGTGGCCTGTAGAGTCTCCTGTCATTGTAAAGAAACGCTGGGCAATTTAACATGAGCCTGCAGGTTTTGTACGCAAGGACCTTTAACCACTAAGCCATCTTTCCAGCCTCCAGGTTGAATTATTAAAAAGTATAACATCAAGACATACACTTTTTACAAGATGCAGGCCCCAAAAATAAAGACATAAAAGACTGAAGCTTTTAAAAATATTTTATTTTTATTTATTTATTTGAGAGTGTGAGAGAGAGAATGGGTGCACCTAAGGCAGAATGTTCCTGAGAGGAAGTTACAAAATTCAAGAGTTCTGTGAGGCAGACATTGTTGGCAACTACAAGACAAAATAAGAAAGACAAATAAATTACTTGGGGTAAGAACTCCAGAAAAACTCAGATCCATTTAAAGAATGATCACAAATGTAAAATGAGTTTGGATCACATAGAGCTGGACACATGTACTTTTCCACCAGCCACAGCAGAGAATCATTGAGAACTTCCTGTTCCTTCAGAAAAGACCCAGACGTACCCGGCCATATAGAGTTCAGCCAGCTCCAGAGAAGATGCTACTATGGTTGTGCAGTAAGAGTCTTAAAAGCAAATGTCCATTGAAAGAGAGAAAACCTCAGCATTATGCATGTCTTGAAAAATTGAACTCCGCCTTTGAAAATATTTTTATTTATTTATTTAAGAGGGAGGGAGGGAGATGGGGGAGAAATAGAGAAAGAGACAGAATGGACTCACCAGAACCTCCTGAAGCTGCAAATGAACCCCATATGCATGTGTCACTTTGTGCATCTGGCTTTATGTCAGTACTGGGGAATCAAATCCTGATTGTTAGGCTTTGCAAGCAAGAATCTAACCATTGAGCCATCTTTACAGCCCACCAAACTGCTTCTTTTGTGCATCTCCTATCCATTCCCTGCTAACTGCAGTTCCTGTTAATGCCACCCTAGAATACCCTACATTTATAACATGCTATTCCCAACCACGCCTTACTGATGTACCCCTCTTTGATTCTAGTCAAGGTGTGCCTCTCTGCCTGTCCAGACCTAAGCCAACTAGAGCTGAATGCCTCCTCAATATTTCCATAACCAGGACCACTTGTGTCAAGACACCTGCTCTTCTTTGGTGCAAAGGGGTAACCACCCCATGCATAAATGTTTCCTCTCCCACGTTTGTTCCCCAGTCTTGATTGTTGTATCTCTACGAGTAAGAAGAAGCAGCTTACAAACTCTGTCCACATCAACCAAGAGAAATTTTCATTCCTCTGCTAGTGGGTCTCAGCTCCATGCTGTCCCTGGGTGCCTATGGTGCTGCAGGAGACACTTTTGTCCTGACCAGCTACCTAGCGGGGGACTTCCAAAACAAGCTTGACCAGGCTATGATCTACCAACAACAGCCTTGAATCTCTCCAGAGACAATTGAACTCTCTTGCAGGTGTGGTACTTAAAAGCCTCATTACTGCTGAACATGGGGGACATATGCAGTCTTGGGAGAAGAATATTGTATTTTTGTTAATGAATTAAATGTTGTTGAACAAAATGTTAAAACTCTCAAAAAACTCTGAAAGATGCTGCTTGACCACTACAAGCTCTTTCAAGTAGAAATCAAGAAAGTTTGGTACATATAGCACATATCATATCTTTTTATTCTTTGCAACTATAACCTTAGCTGACAGAAGTTTCTTGGGGAATTAAAGAAAAAAAAAAAACATCAATCAGTTTCACAGATGGAAAAGAAGTATTTTCTTAGAGAAGAATTTTAGCTTAAGGAAAAACAGGCTTTGTCATTTTTGAAAGCACATAGAGTTAAGCTTAGAGATTGTAAAAAACAGCTTTTCATTCACAACTGATTTGAAAAAGAAAAAAAATAGAGTAGGTACAGTAAATGCTTATCTGAGTTCTCTACATCCACTTAGCCTTGGGGCAGAGACCCTGAGCTGCACTGGTAGTCACCAGGCTGGTTGATATAGAAGCTTCTGGAAGTGCAATCTTGGTAACAAAGGGTTAACATAACAGTACAAAAACAACAGCACTAAATAATGCATACTTGTCTTCATTAGAACTTCCTTCATGGCCTCAAGTCCTTTTCTTTTTACTTAGTTTCCACAATATGTTTTCTTTACCTTTCCTTTGAACTTGTCTTTTTAAAATATATATATTTTTATTGACAACTTCTATACTTACAGACAACAAACCACTTTCTGTTTCTATTCACAAATATAATAAGCACATATAAATGGCGATATCAAGAGATCTCCAGTATAACTTTATCATGAAGCATTTATTAGTTCACTCAGGGAGAATGTAATAATCTATTGATGTGTGTTCTTTGCATCAAGAAAAAAAATAAAGCTTTTATGAGGAATAATTGTTTTCATATCTAATAAAACTTGACTCAAGGAAATTAGTTTTTACTGATATTTTAAATAGGATAATTGTCTTTTGCATGTCATTGTCACAATATTTTGAAGACTCTACACAAGAACCAAATGAGTCCATTTAGCCAATTAAGATAAATGTATCATTGAACAAAGTTCTCTCATGTTTTATTGTTCCATATATATGAAAGAAAAGGACTACATAACAGTTTAGGTTAAGCACTAGCTTATCTGTATGCAGCAGTGTACTAATCTAATCTATAATTAAAATGTGAAATAATAGTTTGTTAGTTAACATTTAATTTCACCCAAGGAATTTCTTTTTAAAGTGAATACATTAATGATTTCTAAGGTGCTATTTTTCTTTCTAACTTTCCATGGGCTATACAGGCATTTTAGTTGAAGGAAGTAATGGACACTTCACTGTGGTATGGGCTTTTTCTTGCTTCATGATTTTGTGTTACATTATAAGAGCCAATTTTAGCCCACTTACTCATATGCATACCATCTCCTTGATGAGAAACATTAATTTCTATGGGAGCTCTATAAAAATTTACAGTTGGGGGCTGGAGAGATGGCTTAGCGGTTAAGCGCTTGCCTGTGAAGCCTAAGGACCCCGGTTCGAGTCTCGGTTCCCCAGGTCCCACGTTAGCCAGATGCACAAGGGGGCGCACGTGTCTGGAGTTCGTTTGCAGTGGCTGGAAGCCCTGGCATGCCCATTCTCTCCCTCTCCCTCTATCTTTCTTTCTCTCTATGTCTGTCGCTCTCAAATAAATAAATAAAAAATGAACAAAAAAAAACTAAAAAAAAATTTACAGTTGGAATATTTCTCTTTTTGGCTTTATCAGCTTTGTAATAATTTTAAGTGTTTATTATTACTATTATTAACAATATGTTTCATAGAGATACATCATGTGTTGGTACCTTCTTTTCCCTCATACCTGCCCCCATTCCATTGGGGATACTCCTCAGTGGCCCTGCAAGTATTCTCCATGGGGGTGTGGTTTATGCATTGTGGAAGCAGTAGTCAGTTATTTTTGGCAGGAGGAAATGCCTCTGGGCATGGTGTCTCAAGCTGTGGTTCCTAAAATCTTTCCACCTTCTTCTGCAAAATTCCCTGAGCCTATTCAGAAGCAAGTAACCTGACATTATGTATACACCAATGTAACAGTGGCACACGGCCTTAGTGGGTAACCAATAGTTTTATGATTGGCTAAGAGATCTACTCAGTGTAAAGAAACCCATACCTGGAATTGGGAACCAGATCAGAATCCTATGGAGACAAAGATTATATTCTCCAGTGTCAAGCTCTTACCAGTCTTTGGCTAAAAGAGTGATTACATACATCAAATTCTCCCTAAGCTAATAATGCTTATCCCATTTAAACTATGCTGAGTTCACTCTCCATTGGAGAATCTGTTCTTTTTCAGAAGATAGCAAGACTGGAGGTGATAAACTACCCCTCAAACTTCAAACAAGCCACAGCTGAAAGCACAGAGGAATTGAGGAGACAAGTAAAAGTGATGCTTCCATGCTATAACTAATAATTAGAACCAGGATGTAGGAGACAAACCCTGAGGATTAACAGGGGGAAGACAATATGATCCATGTAACATTTGTTTATTAATTATCACCACATCACCTAGCCTTCTGTTTCCTCATGTATGCATTCTCCAATGCTTGCTGAATGTACACAGAAAGAAAAAGAAAGATTTATTATATTGGCCTAATCTGGTTTCAGTAGCATGTACCAGTGATGATTGATAGGCATGTTTGTAAATACACATAATTCCATACCCACTGGCTCCCATGGTGATGGTGACTTGAGAGCTCAACTTCTGGCTTTCAGCTGTTGGGCTCATTTTCTGTGGTAATCAAAAAACCCACTATAATGACTTGTTTGTACCCACAAAAAATATCTCATGACATCAAATGAGTAACTTTTGTTTCATACAAATATTTTTCTAATTATCTAGACACTAAGTATATGTTCTGCAGCTTAACTCAGTCCTGACACTAATTACCCGAAGTGAACATTAGATCCCACAAGTGAAAGGCTCAGTCCCTCAACACCACCCTCACTTCAGATACCAGTTACAAATCATGGGCCACTATACCTTCTGACTTTCTGACTATAAATACAAAGGGTTCCTACAACTCCCTCCTCAGATCCATTCATTTGCTAGATAGAAAAGCTAACAAAACAGAAGCAAATACTTATATTTGCTTACTTATTTTCAAAGGTATTAGAAAGGGTCCTGGGAAACAGCCAGATGAAGTACACATAACCCTTTGCATGCTCCCTCTCCATGAATTTCTATGCCCCTGTACTCATCAAGAGTACCACTGATATTTTTACCTTTAGATTTATCTTATCTATCATCATACATAATCCTTTTCCTAAATAGAATCCAGGGCCTATCCTTGGGCGTGACAGTTCTCTGAGCCAGGGTTTATGTTTGATTTTCAGTTTTTCCTGGTTTGGGTCACTTTGGATAATCATACTGTGACAATCAATTTTCATTCCTTGATCAGCCAGCATGGTCTGACACTTGGCTCAGACCTCCTCTAGTTCCAAGGGAACAGGAATTAAATCCCCTTCCTGCCTGTGTAGATAAACATCTTGAATCTTATCATTAACCTGAATTCCACAGTCCTTTCTCACCAGGAATTAAGATAATCTGTCTTTAGACTTCAATTCTTACTTTTCCATCTTGTTACCTTTATGTCCTCAGGTGTGGCTTCCACTGCTTGATACCAGACATTTATCAGTCAAAAAATTTTTACTTTTTGGGTATTTTGGGTATTTTGTTTCAGAAATGAAAGAGTTACTGACATACTATACACACACACCCCCCCTAGTAAAAGATGTGGAGAATGTTCCATCATTTTCAAATATGAAAATGAAGCTTTTGTTCTAGAAAAGTGAATAACATATAGAGAAAATGCTAGGAGCCCAATGAGTCTTCTCCCCTAAGCTTGTGCCTGACTGTGATTCTTCAATTTTATACGAACTTAGCAGAAATCTTCACTAAAAGTTTATCTCCCTTGTATTACTGAGGCAAACATTGCCACTACTATTGTTACACATCTTTGTCATTCCCAGTCTCTCCCTAGGGTTTGCAGGAAACAGAAAAGAATTAACTAAGTGGGTTTGGTTTTTATTTCTCTTAGGCTAGTACAAATTTATCTGTGAGCCAAGGTCTTCTAGTTCCATATAAGGTTCTAGTTCTATATATGGTACCTGAATGCAGATCAAAACATATCATCATTAGGACATAGCATTTAACTAAGGGAAAAAAATGCATCAAATAAGTTTATCAAAAAGCATCTTTGGCTTTGATTTCTAGAATACCATTGAGCCAGTGAGCATAAACCTCCTTCAATATTCAATTTATCATCATATATGTGTATATATACATGTCTATATTTCTTTATTGTCTGCAGGAAATGTTACGAATCACTCTCCACTGAATGAATGCATACTAAGCTGTGTTCATAAAGGAACAGAAGAACATTTGGGCAGCAAAAGAAAGGAGAGTACTCAAGGGCAAGTGTGACTCTGTGACCTGAGATTTATGAGCACCCCTTGATGTGGAGACAGTTACATGAGTAAATCTTTGTGCACTGAGAAGTGAAACTATTCCCTATGCTTGGTGTTGAGTAGGGGTAAAAGAGCACTCACCAATAGCAGATGTGGCCATTTGTCCAGTTACCCAGTGAAAACAAGTAATTACCATGGCAACCAGAAAATATATATGGGACATGAACCAACCTCTAAGACTCAGGGTGTTTTACCCTGTAGAAATTGTATATGTATGTCTGTTTCTAATGTATATTTCCTTCCTCTATGTAAGTGCTACAGTACTAAAAGAATTATTTTTCCTTCTAGTATCCTCAAGCTTTTCTTCCATCTGAAAATGAACTGGATTGAACACAAATAGTTACACACTGACCCAAAACTGTATGCTTAATCATATTTATTTAATCCCTATACCAAACACAAATTCTTTCAGATGAGAAAGTAACAATAAAGCTGAATGAATAAAAGAACCATTGTAAGTAATGTGTGTGTGTGTGTGTGTGTGTGTGTGTATGTGTGTAAGTGAAAAATGTAGAAATAGTAAGGCAAAAGTAAGTACACGTTTTCACAGTGTTCAGTGCTTTCCCAGTTAGAAGAGTTCGTTACAAGCACAGGTCTCTAACAGGATAATTACTGTGTAATTACACTGTGTTTAAAGTCTTCCATGATATGAACAATAGCAAAAAGTTAACTCATGTATGTGGAAAAGAGGGAGTTAATCAGCCTTTTTCAAAATTTCTCTGCATATGAGAACAGTGTTCAAGGAGGTGAAGTTGTGAAAGTTTGCAAGCTCAGTTCATTTCCATTTGGCTTCTCTGCTGCCTGCAGAGTGCAGTCTTCAAAGAAAGGACCGTATTGTCATTGCTAGATTCTTACTCTTCCCTGAGCCTTGAAACAAAAAAGAAAGAACAGTAAAGGATAATTTGATATTAACTAACACCTGATTGTCCAGTCATAATAGGAATGTAACTATCTTTGTTTCTAAAAGTGAAATTTACCTACTGTTTTATTTTATTTTTTTCTTGGAAATCCTTTGGTGTGGTCCAGTTGCAACTGCCTTGAAGAGAAAATGTACTTGGATGCTAGAACTTTTGCCAGACATACTCTAGACTTTAGTTCTATCTGTGTAAAGTGAGGGATTAAAAAAAAAATCTCCAAAGATGCTTTCCTTCCTAAGATGTAACAGCTATGGAAAATTTCTCTTTAATCAGCAACATTTAGTTCCACAGCATTTAAAACTTCAAAGCTCACCAATGTTCCTCATCAGAAAAGCTTAATTGATTATAATGTATTCTCAACAAGGTAATTGTTTCACACAAAATTTCCTTGAAGTTGAAATACTTCTCAAGGAGGAATAAAATGTCAAAAGAAATTATATCAGGAATGATTGATATTATACTTTCATTATTAACCAGAGGAAGCATTATAATCTATCATTTCATAATTGAAAGTGTTACATGTGCACCATAATCAATATTAAAACATAAGTAACATATGAAAATATATTTGTAATATTGTATCAGACATATTACGCCAAAAATGCGCAACAGGTTCTTACAGACATGTGAGAAAAGCATTGATACAATCAAACACTAAAGACACAGAGAAAATTCACACAAAAAAGTCTAGTAGATACAGTGTTTTAGCATAATGAAATCAGTTACTTATGTTGAAAAATGTAAAACTGAAATACATATTAGTTAATAAATGTAGAAACTGATGTTTATTCACAAATAATGTTTTGACAACTTTGTTCAAAACATTAATGAACTCTAGCAAAACTGAAAATGTACATACTATAAACCTCCCAAATTTTCAAAACTGGTTATTGTAATAGAAAAAGATCATCTTACAAATCATAAAAAGACATAAAAATATATTTTTATAAAAGTGTTTTAATGAGCAAATTCAAAAACTATTGTCAAGGAAATGGCTTCCAAACTACAGGCATTAGCCTGGAATAATAGTATACATTCAGAAATGAACTGAAGGACACTACGTTACGGCAAGGATGCACAAAGCCAGTTACAGAATGACTAAAGCAAGACAACATTTACACATTTCAAACACCCACAAGTGATATTTCATTTATGGAGGTACATATGCATATATAAAGATATAAAATGAGAGCTAATAGAACTTGGATTAAATTCATAATAATTTCACATAGAAGAAATGGACAATGAATTTATTCCCTTTTTACTTTTATTTTTATTTTTATTTATTTATTTATTGGGGGGGGGAGAAAGAGGGAAAGATGGACAGCGTGGGCACCATAGGGCTGCAAATGTATTCTAAATGCATGAGCCACTATATGTATCTGGCTTACGTGGGTACTGGGAATTGACTCTGGGTCCTCAGGCAAGCCGTTAACCCTTCTCTCCAGCCCTGTACTTCTGCTTTTGACAATAGAAACTTTATGTTTTACCTATGATTTTTCCCTTTTTATAGCATGTGGAGCAAATAGGTAAAAAATGTTAGGGATTGCTAATTCTAGTAAGTACCTATAGTCATGATATTATGTGTACTAGTTCTATTTAATTGTTTAAAGTAAATTTTAGAAAATATTTGATCAAGCCAGGTGTGATGGCACCTTTTAATCCCAGCATTTGGGAAGCAAAGGTAGGAGGATCTCAGTAAATTTAAGCCCACCCTGAGACTACCTACTACGTAGTAACTTCCAGGTCATCCTGGGCTAGAGAGATCCTACTTTGAAAAATCAAAAACAAACAAAAAAAATTAAACAATAACTACACTTACATTTCTATATCCCTCATAGAAGGTATGAAATGTGGAAATCAAAAATATATTTAGTTGCCTGTCATAGTATATAGTATTAGATTTTTTTACTTGTTGAAAGCATTGTTTTCTGATTATACAAAAGACAGTGGGTACTAAATAAATACATTGATTCTTTAGATAATTTATAGAATGACTTAATTCAACAAAGCACATCATCTGGGAAAATAAACACAAAGACTGCTAAAAAAGTATCTAAACATGTTTGACTGATATTTGAGAACCTGCTGGGAAATTTTCTACATATTTTCACATTAGGAATATCATCTGTGAATTTCTACTTAGGTCATGACAATCATGGACTGTTACAACATTTTAAACTTGACTGAGTAGGAATCATAACTGAAATTTTTTAAGAGAATTTGAAAACATTATATGAAACAACTGAGAAATTGATTTTTTTCTAGCATTTTGTAATATCTATCAGTCTAATCCTTGATGGTAACTAGTCAGAGAAAGAGAAAAATTGAAGTTTGTCAATTTAAATTATTCCACAAAAGACTCTCTCAGGATATTTGACATTACAATATTTAAGAAAAGACAGGGAGAAACAATTATTTATTTCCTGGATGTTAAATCCCTCAAAAATAATAAGGATAATGTCTCAAATAGGAACAAAAAGAAGTTGTACTTTGCTAATATTGATAAAGACTGGATAGTAGTCCATGGGGGGAGGGGCTTGTTTTGAAACTTTCTGTAGGAGCTCACAGGCAAGAAGTAACAAACCACTAAGCTAGCAACAAAGGGCAGAAGGGGGAAGCCTGACAGATCAAATTCTCAGTAGGGTTAGGTTTTTTCTTTCTGTTTATCTGAAAGCAAAACCAATAATCTCATTATTTTTATGTTTTAGTATGTTTCTCTGAACAAGATTAGTCCATTTACAATAAGTACACTTATCTCTAAGAAGCCTGTTTTCAAGTGTGGATCTTAGAAGGGTAAACATAAGGTATTCTTAATTGGAGTCAGAAAGTGTATAGCAAAAGAACCAGGTTAAAACCAGAGAAGGAAAAGTGGGAGAGTCACAGAGAAGAGGGATTTGCAAAATAAAAGTATGCTGGATAAAATGAAGGAAGTTGGTTTGGAAAACAGTCAAGGGAAATAAAGAGTATCTGGGGAAAGACAGGATATAAAAGCCAAGAAAACCTGGATTTTTCTTGGTTTTGTAAGTAGTGAGGACAGCTACCTTCTCTTAGATGATACTTTTAATGATGATATCTTAATGATACTCGGGAAGGCTGATTCAGGCAATCATATATAGGGTATTTTTCTTTTCTGCAAATTAACTCCTAAATAACTGGAGCCAGCAAATTTTACCACATGTGCATATAGACATGTATACACTCAGCCACTCACGTGTACACACACATTCACCCCCCCACAAATTCCCACACCATATATGTATATATGAGAGAGAGAAAAGAAGCCAATGTCAGATGTTTATTTTCTGTAAGTAGGAACAATTTAGCCCTTTTAGACTGCTTAAAGAATAAATTATATTACAGCTCAAATATCTCAGTTATACACTTTGCATTGCATCTAACCTCTTTCAGAACCATTATTTTTCAATTTTTAAAGACAGAGAAGAAAACCTGTTGTTTACCTAAAGTTTTTCTCAAAACACTAACAAGAAATAAGGAATGTGAACATGCCATGTAAACTTTATATAATATATACACATTTAGTGTGCTAGGTATTTCTTAGAAGTTTCTTAGAAAAAGAAAGCCATATTTTTCTTCTTATTTGTAATTTACATTTTAAAAATAACATGTGTTCCTGGAGGTCGAGAATGCAGGGATTTTGCTACTTTATGATGTTTTCATACATGCATCATAAACCATTTACATATGGTTCAAAGAAGTAAATGAAATCACCCTGATTCAAAATAACAATAAACAAATTACATTTACTAATCTCATATTCAGGGAAGCAAGACAGAGAAGGAAATGATTAATGACACCGGTCTACATTTTCACTTGAATGATTTCAAAATAGTCTGCAAATGAAAAGATTGCTTACTCCACACAGCATTTATTGTGTTTATTTTCTTCCAGCATTCCTCATTTAATGAACCAAGCCACTCACTTAACTTCCTAGTACACGTCATTAAATTAACTCTGAAATGTCTTGTTAGAGGTAATTTAGCCAAGAAAAAGCTCAATATTGTATTCATTACCATCCATTTATTCAGAGAGACTGGTGTGTATACCCACAGACTAACCAATAATACACAGCAGAACTACAGAGACAATGCAGTGAATTCATAACAGGGTGAGGTAAGCAAACTTCCTTTAAAATTTGAAATCACCTGGCTATTAGCATAAAGTCAAGCTGTGGATATGATGGTTGAAATCAAATATTTCTCAGTTCAATTTTCCAAAACAGTTTTGTCCAAGGCTCAGCAGCCTTCTGAACATGTACTTTTAGTTAAATGTAATTCAAATAATAAAAGTATATATATATATATATATATATATATATATATATATATATATATATATATTACAACTACTGGAAGGATGATTGCATACAGAAGACATGGTTATGGCAAGGATGTTTCAAAAGAATTGTGATGATTGTGTGTGGTGGTTTGAATCATATGTGCCCTATAAACTTACCTATTTTGTAGGTTTGAAGGTTTGATGGTAATTTGGGAGATGGAGCGTGGCTGGAAGAGGTGTGTTGTTGGGGTTGGGCTTAGGGATGTTATAATCAGATCCTCCTTGCCAGAACTTGGCTCACTCTCCTACTGCTGTTGTCACCCAAAGTGGGCAAGGAGGTTATACCCAGTCTCTGCTCATGCCACGTTTTCCTATACCATCATGGAGCATCCTTCAAGACTGTAAGCTGAAAGACACAACTTTCTTCCCATCAAGTATTTCTCTTTCTTGCCTTTCTAGCTACTCTTACACAAACATTTTCCACAATAACTTTAGTACCAAGACTTATAGCTGCATAAAACTTTTATTGGTACTTTATTGAACAGGTAAAATTGACAGATATTGTTCAGAACTGCATCTTTATGATGATGTCTTCTCTTGTCTCATTGAGAAAGTAGGTGTGCCTTATGTATAAGCCACACCGTGTGTCTTTTTGGCTTTTTAAACTCTTTATTTTTCTTTTTGTAATAGCATATATTTAATGTACAAAATAAAGTGCTTCATTATGACATTTTTATACATGAGTATCATCTACATTGAGCATATTCACTCTCTTTTCATGTCCCACATCCTCCTACTGCTGGTTCCCTGCCTTGTCCCAAATACCCTCCCTTCTAATTTCATATTCTACACTATATATTTTCAAAAGTAATTTTTATAACTTTGGATTTCATTTGCCCTTTCATCCATGAGTTGTTTAATGGATAGTTTTTCAAGTGTCCAGTAATGAAAGGTTGTTTTTTTTTTCTCATTCTATTACTAATTTATGATTATTAAAGGTAATCTGAGAATATTGTTTATCAGGCTTTTATACATTTAATGGATATAAATGAAGCATATTCATTGACCTCATATATGATGAATTTTTCTTTTTTTTTTTTCTGTTTATTAAGGTAGGGTCTCACTCTGGTCCAGGCCGACCTGGAATTCAATATATATTCTCAGGGTGGCCTCAAACTCATGGTAATCCTTCAACCTCTGCATCCCAAGTGCTGGGATTAAAGGTGTGTGCCACCACACCTCGCTTAATTTTTCAAAATTTTTGTTTGATAAATTTTATTTTCTATTACTATGACATAAAGATAAATATATATCCATAAAATGTATGACTTGATGGTACTCTTTAAACTCGGAAATATAGATTTTGACTACCTGTGAAGTCCTTACAGTATTTTTGTGGTGGGATTGCTTTAATTAACATACAAAGATATTTGCACATCTATGCTTATTGCTACACTATTCACAGCTGCAAGGAAATATAACCAGCCTAGATGCCTATCTTGACAAACAGTATAGTCCATAGGAGCAATGGAATTTTATACAAATGTAAAGAAAAATGAAATCATAAAGATGTCCATTGACTGGTTTATTAATCTGTTGACAGAAACTCTGCTCTTTAGCTTTTGCCTGAAGTCAGGTAGCAGGTAGGTTTTCTTTACTTTTTTCATGGGGAGGAAGAAAGTTAACCTAGCTGTGTGATTTTCCAAAAAAAGATAGTGGGATGAACTGCATCTTCTCAACTCAGCAAGTTCTTCCACATCGAAGCAATGTATTATCCAAAACCTATAGAAAAACCTCTTTTTTGTAAGTATAATATCTTTCATTTTGAGTGATATGTTAAATTTCATATTATTATTATTACTATGATGATTTGTATTTCCTTCCATCTTCTGCTATCTGAATGTGATGCCATGTTATTTGAAATGTAAACATTCCTAGAGGTTATGTTGTAAAATAATGCCTTTAAGGTAAAAATGTGTTTTTTCTTACCATTGTACAATGCTGTTTTACTTGAATTCGGCCTTAACACCACACCTGTAATGAAGAGAAGGGACAATGTCCTTCTAGTAGTTGCAGGTCGAAGGTCAAGACTCAACAGATGGTCCTCACAGAGCCTGCAGTGGTGTGGGAACTACAGAAACACCAGGTATGAATGAATGTCTGACTCCCATTCAAGCTTTCCGGATGCAATCCTGGCTAGCTGGTGGAAGACAGAGGATAAGATGGGTTGAAAAAACTTAACACAGTCCAGTAAGCTTGGAAATTTAGATGTCCCACATGGTCTTAGATGGTATGTAAAAGGACAAAGTCTCAATTATTTTCATTTTTCTTAGGTTATTATGCATGTACAGCTCAGCTCAGCTATTGTCTAAAAGTGTTGTGTCTAGTGTGGTGAAGGCTTTCCTTGTCCTTTGCTTAGAAAGGGCAGACATATGTTTTTATTTGTCACATGCATACTTGTTTTAAATGCAGGAACTCACCCTAGCACAGGCTGGCCTTGAACTCATGATGATCCTTCAACCTCAGCTTCCCAAAAGCTTGGATTAAAGAAATGTACAATAGGCCAGGTTTTTTTCCTGGGCCCTTTGACACTTCTTGGCATTCTGCCTTTCTAGCCCAATAGTCCACCAATGGCAAAAGAAAAACAATACATAATAAAGAGATGCTAGAATATATATCATGAAAGCAGTGTGAAGTATCTATAAGGAAAAGAAAGACATCACATGGATAGCTGGCCAGCAGCCTTCTACATCAGAGAGATTGAGAAAAATTTTTTTAATATTCTATTTTATTTTATTTTATTTATTAGTTTTCTATTCTGCAAGTACAGGCAGTTTGGTACCATAATTAAGCTTATCCATGACCTACCCCCTCCCCATTGGACCCTCCTTGTTGAGGTATATGGGTCATGCATTGCGGAGTTAGCCCACAGTTATTGGTAAAATAAATTTCTCTGCATATTATAACCCAACATGTGGCTCTGACATTCTTTCCGCCCCCTCTTCCACAAAATTTCCCTGAGCCATGTTGGGTTCATTTTTGGTCTGCTTCAGTGATGAGGTGTTGGGGGCCTCTGGGGCTCTGGCTCTCTGATTTGGTAGGCGTTGATTTTTCTCTGTGTTGGTCTCCTTCACCCTTGTGCGGTTATCTGGTTCATCAGAAAACAGCACCCTTGCTTGTTTTGACAATTGTCCTTAGTTTCAGTTGGGGCCCTTTTGAGGTATGATGGGGTGGCTCTATTCTTAGGATCTGCATCTATCTGAAAAAGAGAAGCAGATTCTCCAATGGAGAGTCAGTTAGCACCAGGACAAATGAAATAACCCTTACTTTTTTATAGAGAGTTTAATAGGTGTAGGCCCTCTTGTAGCCCATGATTGATTGTAGCTTGATATTGGAGAGTGGGCTTATGTTTGAATATGGTTCTGACTTGTTTCCCAGCTTCAGCTATGGGTCTCATACCACTTAGGGGATCAGTTAGCCGAATCAAGAGCAGTTGGTTCCCCACCATGGCTGTGTGCCACTATTGCACTTGTGTGGGCATCACACCAGGTTATTTGCTGCTAAGTAGGTTGGACCATGAGTTGCTTGGACAGATATTGGTCATTTCCCCCAGTCGCTCATGTAGCACCTTCTGGCACTAGACATGCTGACTGTCTGGGGACTGACTCTCTCCTGGCTTCCCGCCATGCCATTCCATTTTACGTGTCAGCTGTATATGGTGTCTTCAGCAATAGGGTCTTACCACTAAACTTTGGTGTGTCATAAAGTACTCTGACAGAAATCTGTCATTTTTTAAGAAAACCTGTAGGTTTCCCTGATCAAAAGCTCATTGTGGGTGATAGCCCCATGTTGGTACTGGGAGTTACATGTCAGTGCCCCCTAAGAAAATGAGGAAAAAAGGTAACTAATATATAGGAGTTAGACAGAGAGAGAGGGAGAGGGAGATGGAGGGGAGGAAGATGTAGAGGATTTAGGTTACTTGATCCTACCCTCTCCATTGTCTTGTGATTCAGGTGTTTCCTGTAAGGGCATGGTGAAGGTTCAGCCATTTGGTCTACCTTTTAGGAAGTAGAATTTTGTGGTACCATTGCCATTTGGGTATAAATTTGTGTTTCCCATCCCTCCATTGCACTCCCCTCCCTCCCCATCCATCCTAGTGTCTAGTCCATGAGATGCTTGCTGGGTATGTAAAGTATCTTGGGTAGATTCAAGTTAGGTGCTGTAGATGAGTGAGACTATGTGGAGCTTGTTTTCCTGTGATTGGGTAAGTTCACTGAGAATGATCTGTTCCAGGTTCAACCATTTTTCCTCAAATTTCTTTGTGTCATTTTTTCCTACTACTGTATAGAATTCCATTGTGTAGATATACCACATCCTAGTTATCCATTCTTCTGGTGATGGACATCTGGGTTGATTCCAGCTCTTAGCTATTACAAATTGTGACGCTACAAACATAGTTGAGAAAATCTTTCTGGCCTGTGGTTTGAAGGATTTAGGGTAGATGACCAGTAAGGGAGTAACTGTGTCTGTTGGTATCTGTATAGTCAGCTTTTTCAGGAGTCCCCATATTGCTTTTTAAAATGGTTGTACCATCTTACATTCCCACCAATGGTGGATGAGTGTTCCAACTTCTCAACATCCTCACCAGCATTTATTTTCATTTGGTTTTTCAGTACTAGAATCTTTATAATATGTTGAAAGGAAATTAGTAGTAATAATGAGACTCTTATACTGTATGGAAGTTGGAAGATCATCCAATATAAAAGTGCTTTTAAATGAGTGAGCTTAAGGATGAGTTATACAATGTTTCAACAAAAAGTACATGAAAACACCATTTTCTAGATTTTTTCCTATAGTAGAACATTGCTTTCAACCGTACTAATATACATTATTTACAGAGAAATATCATTTTTTCAATAATTGAGAAAAGAGCTGCTTTTTCAAAAATGTTAAAATGAAAGAAAACATTAAAATATCAGTTTGAAAATGTAACTATTATTATGCAATTTTTGCTGCCAAAATGAAAAGTATTTCAATCTAAAGAAATATTTTCATATTTGGCCAAATTAAAAACTTTAGAAATTATTTTCTTACCGGTTATTTTGCAAATGAACATTTTAATTTCTGTTCACAAGATTGTTAAAATTATCAAAATACAACACTCTTCCAATTTATTTGCTAAAGCAACCGAGTTGATAATGGTTAAGATGGACATGTATAGATCTTCATCTTTGAACTTTGGCATAATTGTGTCATGATAATCTTTCCTTAGACTTGAGAGTGAACATTTATTCATCCTAAATAGGGCACCAGAAACAGATCAAATTCCACCAAATATTAGCATGGTGAACCAGTGAGTTCAGTGGGTTTACGTAGAGGAGCATGGATGTCTCAGGGCAACTGCATCACCCAAAAACCTGCTGCAGGATTGAGAGCAACAAAATTTCTCTTGCCTCAGATAGGCTTGGCTTGAGAATTAAAGCAAGGAACAATAACACTCCCCAAGCTGTGGCTCTCAGATTTGTTGTCTGTCGGTTATGTAGAACAGTAAACAAGGACTGGACAAGGGAATGCAAAGAAGAGCATGCAAGATTTATTAGAAAGAGATGAAAAAACAACTTCCCATAGCAGGGGAGGAGATTTGAAAAGAGCTGTTGACTGGCACTCAGGACTGAATCAGCTTTTATAATTTTGGAATAAATCCAAGTGGGACTCATAAGGAAATAAAACATCAACCAGTTCAGCTTCTGATAGTCTACATAAACACATTGGAGTGCCCTCACTGGTGAAGAGTAAGGTGAGATTGCATAGGCTCAATGAAGCGCACCAAAATTTTAATGAATTCAGAAAATGGGAATCCCTTGGAAGTTCTAGGGAAGCTATGGGATCAGGAAGTGGGGACAACATAGGTAGTCAGCCAGCATCTTGGAAATTTCAACTCTGAGATGGCCTGATTATTGGCCAGGTAGTTTGATGTGCATCTCTCCTTGATGCCTGTGCCCCCTAATAAACTGGGTACCACTTGAGCTACCTTGCTCCTAATCTCTATCAAGCCAAACTCAGTAGTAATGATGACTTACAAACGCTGCATCCCTGGGTCTCCCTCCACTGCTTACTTGGCTACAAGGACAATCTTTTCCCAAGCAATTGCTAATGCATATAAAACCTTGGAGCTGAGCCTTATGAACCTTGTAATTTTCAGGAACCTCCTGAAGCCTTTGCGTTGTTTACTTCCTGAAAGTTTTAAGTTTCATTACTTCATGGATGTTGTAAATTTCATTACTTCCCAAGTCTTGTATCAGATGGAATGTTCCAATTGTGAATAAATTGCTACAGAACAGTATGACTAAAAAAAGTATATGATGATTAAATTAATGCATCCAAAAGAGCTTTTTTTCCATTAAGCTTAAATTTATTTGTGAAATCTTTTCATTCTACTACCCATTAAACACAGAACATGAAGTCAATTCCACTTAAAGCCAAAGTAGGTTTAGTTTTAATTTAGTAACTTGGTGAGTTAATTGTGAATTATAGTACTTTTTTCAAAAATAAAATATTAGGGCTGGAGAGATGGCTTAAAAGTTAAGGTGCTTGGGCTGGAGAGATGGCTTAGCGGTTAAGCGCTCGCCTGTGAAGCCTAAGGACCTCGGTTCGAGGCTCGGTTCCCCAGGTCCCACGTTAGCCAGATGCACAAGGGGGCGCATGCGTCTGGAGTTCGTTTGCAGAGGCTGGAAGCCCTGGCGCGCCCATTCTCTCTCTCTCCCTCTATCTGTCTTTCTCTCTGTCTCTGTCACTCTCAAATAAATAAATAAAATTTTTTTTAAAAAAAAAAGTTAAGGTGCTTGATGAGAAGCCTAAAGACTCAGGTTTGATTCCCCAGTACCCACGTAAGCCAGATGCAGAATGTGGTGTATGTATCTGGAGTACAGATGCAGTAGCTAGAGGCCTTAATGTACCCCTTCTCTTTCAAACAAATAATTAAACAAATAAAACATAAAAATTATAAAAAATATTTTAACCATGGTGTTCTCACTAAAAACTAATACTGATTTTTAAAAATACTTTAACAATAACACATCTGGCATTGTTAGTAATTTAAATAAAATTAAAAGTAAATTATTTGATTTATGCAATTTTATAACATGATATTTTGTGTTTGTTAATATATAAATTTACTACTGTAATAATATTTGCATATGATATCATAGCACATGCAGTGAGGTTGGGCACATCATTTAAAATATTTGGGGTATGTGTATTTCATATGCATTTCAAATGAAAATCATCTTAAGGCTATTGCCACTGATTCGGAAGCTCTCCTCTAGGTCAAACTGTGGCTAATTGGACCCTGGAACTCATACCCAGGTGAACAGAACTAAAGAACATCTTGCCAAAAACACAAACAGAAGGCAATAACCCATCAAATTATGGAGTACAGCTTAGTGAGTTTATTGGGTTTATTGAGATTGCTTATGGGAGCATGGTGACTTAAAGGAAGACACACAACCAGAAATCCCTTGGTTAACTTATGTTTTATCTACACCATTGAAGATTCTCACCCAGAGCATGGATGATTCACAAAAACCTGCACCACTGAAGAGTCTGCTGGGTTACTTACATACAGCTACACAATCACGGGCAATTGTTTACCTCTTTTCACAAGCCTGGGAAGGTGAAGGCCCTTATTGGGATCTTGCTAAAGAAGGTCATGTGAGCCCCATGACCCGCCCTCTTCTTCCATGGAATATTCACTGGTTGAATCTCAGGAGGGTCTCCTGCCAGTAGTCACAGCTGCTCTGATTTAGGAGAGTGAGGTCATGTTTAATCTGGAGGAAACTGACACACAATAGCTATTCATACATCAGTACATACGCATGTGCACACACACACATATGTACAAGAGTCCATCTGTACTCCAGTACAATAACATGGAATATATGAGAATATATGTGGTCGTTCTTGACTTTATTGCCTTATCTAAATATAAGATATGTGAGGAAAATAGCTTAATATGTCTAGTATGAAAAAATAAAGTTTCAATATTTGCTTACTTCCTCAATATGAGGTTTATTCAACTTGTAGATTGTGGGCTCCTCTTAATATGAAAACACTTATTTGGAGGACCATATTTATGTTATCTACTTTTACTAATTCAAATTGGGCTTGCATACATACACATCCTCAATAGTTTAGCTATAGCTCAAGTGGAACTTTATTGTGTAAGATATATTTTTATTGTAAAACAGTTCTAATACATTACCTATTCTAACAGAATTTATTCTTGACAGAATGCATTCTTCAGCTGCTATATTCATTCTATTTTAATTTTTCCTTTTATCAATTTGTAAAGAGGAGCTTAGATATTTTGTAAAAAAGAAACATGATTGCCTGTGAAAAAAAAATATGCTGAGTCCTTTCACCATGAGAACCATCCAGACTGCAAAAAATGTACAGATTTCCAAAACACCCTTCAAATCTTCAGTGCTTTTAAAGTCACATTTTATAGGTCTCTTTCTTCTGCATATGTATAAAGGGAGAACAGCAGCTATTCATGGGAAGGAAGCTTTCATACCCTATCAAAGGGCTTTGATGACACAGTAACCAATGGAATGATGCTGGGGAAACTCATGATGATTTTGGAATCTCATGACATTTACTTTCTGTTATAAATCATTAATGAAACAGCTGACAAGGTCACAAAATTATAAAGTATAAAGGAACACATCTCACATGAGAGACATTTGCTGGCATTAATTTGGACTTCAAAGTGGGTATTATGAACTCAGAGAGATGAATGTGCCTGCCACTGCTCTTGTGTTTGTTGTGTATTTAGCAAAGAGATGCAATGCTCTAAGGGATGTTATAGGACAAGCCAGAGTTTGGCTGATATTGCCATTACTTATCTATAAATAGAAGTTGCTTATTTAGCAGAGCAAATATAGATAGATTTTACTAGTTCTACACAAATCTATGACTTAAAATTATTTTTGCTTCAGGAATATCAAGGCCTGGTATTTTTCTCAGGAGAAGGGAATCAGAATATGTAATGATCAGAAATTAATAGCCTTAGTAGCTATAGATTTTAAGTTTAGGGCAGGAAGTTGTCTCCTGGATATTGGGGGCTGGAAAGCTCAGCATAATTCCAGCAGTAGAATACTGCCATTTAAAAAAGAAATACTCCCTTGGCTGGAGAAATGGATCAGAGGTTAAGGTGCTTCCCTGCAAAATCTAATGATCCAGATTCAATTCCCCATTACCCAAGTAAAGTCAGATGCACAGCAGCACATGTGGCTAGAGTTCATTTGTAGCAGCTGAAGGTTCTGGCACACCCATTTACTCTGTCTCTGTCTCTCTTCCTCTCACAAATACATAATTTTTTAATTGCCTCTAATTCTTTTTTTTTTTTCATTCTATCCACTAGTTCCATGAGTTAACCTAAAATTTTCTATCTAAATGAAGGACAACATATTTAATCTTAATCTGGCTAATTCAGCACAAGTTTTAGTTGTTCATTTCTTTGTAAGAACAGATCAATGAAAACCCATATGTTCTCTGTTGTGGTAGATTTTGCCTCACTGAGTTACTTAGAATATTTTCTCCACATAAATAAAGGTATACATATGAAAGTATAAATTAGGCTCAGACAAGAAAGAAAGACAAGGTGCATGGCTGAACAACAGTAGAGGGTTTGTTGAGTTCATACCTGCAAAGGGTGTCTCTGGCAAAGGATTCAGAATCCACAATCCACTCTGACTGGGGTAGTTTATAAGAGGAAGGAAGTGGGTTGGTGTGTTACAGAGAGTCAATGCCATTAGCAGAGGAAATGGGAGTGGCTGCTACTGATTGCATTTAGAGAAAAGAATAAGGGTGGTTGTTACTGATCCACTTAGGAAGAAGGAAGTAGGGGTGGGAAATTTCAGTTAACAGAGAAAAAACTCTAGCTGCTTTAGTGCTAGGGATTTTCCATTGAAAAATGGAGGATCCCAAGGACAGCATACCTGTTTTTTTTGTTGTTGTTGTTGTTGTTTTGTTTTTTAACTAGTGGTTCATTTTAGGTACAGGGCAGGGTCATCTCAGGGACCCTATTGGTACCTCTGTTGGCTAAGGAAGAGGATATTGTTTACTTGTTGGTTATTATAGGTTTGATTAGTTATAAGAGACAAGCTTGATAATGTTGTAGAAATTTTCTGGAAGGATGGCTCCAATGCTGATATGAGTGAAAGTAGAGGAGTTTATTTCCCTGGAGCGAAGGAACTTGAGGTAGCCCTCCAAAGATGCTCTGGACCTGAGATGAGATTTTATTTCCATTTTATAGTTTTCATAGCCAATGGGAGGGGTAAGTGAACAAAAAAGATGTGGCAATTTGCATATCGATCATTTCTATAGTCAGGCTACCCTGACAAGGAACTCCATTTTATTTTGTTTTTGCCTAACCTGTCTTTCCTTCTTATTGGCCCTTTGAGCCCTTTCTGGACAGTTCCTTCTGTGGGATTTGTCCATCTGATGAAAAAGATATGTTTTAGCACCTCAGCAATTAACTCTTATAGTAACTCAGTGAATTAGTGGACATTCAGTCTCAGGGTTTCTTTGTGGCATCTCAGATCACATCAGACTGGTTGATGTAGAAGTAACTTCTTGTAGGGACAGACAGGTCTTTCCTTTTTCAATCATTCAGAGATCAAGGGCATGTTAATAATGGAAGATGATACCTATTAGAGAGACTATTTGAATTTTGGAGGGTGGTAACAGCTGCTATGTTGCAACAAAGAATTTCAAAGGGAAGAGGCAGCAATTCTGCCAATTCTTGTTGAGGAGAAGATACTAGTCCTGAGTAAAAGGGGAGAAGGAGGGGTTTCCTTTATGTTGGAATAGATAAAAGTTTGAGAATGAGATAAACAATTGAATGGGAATAGAGGTAAATGCATAGGAAAGAAGAGAGAGCAGGAGAAACTTGGTTGAGTGACGGGGCAATGTGATGATCTCTTAATGTGGATTGGGACACTTAGGGTCAGGAGGTTTATCGATTTCAGGATGCTTGAGTCAAGAGTATGAGGAAATCTCTATAGCATGCTGGAGGAGGGAAGTAGTCTGGATGAATTAGATTAGCAGAGGGTAGAGAGAGGCCTATGGATATAAAAATCAAAATGGTTATTGTGGAAGTAACACATATTTTTGAAGCAATTTGGAATTGGATCTGCTCAAATGATTTGTATAAGCTAAGCATTAAATTAAAGACTGAGAAGTGTCTATACTCATGACATTGGAAGGAAGATGTGATGGTTTAAATGAATGTCCCCAAATAGATTCAATTTTAGCAAATTCCAGCTCTGAGCTTTGTCTGAAGTTCCTGAAGTGTGTTTACCTGTTCTGGTGCTGGCTGCTTTTGGCTTTTTTGCATGGTCTCTCTTGGTCTTGTGAAAGGGCGGCAATTTACTTCACCATTACAGAACTTCCCCTCCATCTGTAAGCTTCAAATAAATTCCCTTCTTCAATAACTGTCCCTTGGTTAGAAGTTCATCCCAGCAACTTGAGGCTGTCTATTACAGAATTGGTACTCAAGAATAGGATAGAGTTGTTTTGTGACGAATCAAACTATGTGGATTTTGGTCTTTGGGAATTTGTGTGCCAGAGAAGTGGGAAACCTGGTGCTTGCAACTGAAGATGCTTTCTGTAGTGATAAACCATTCTACTAAAAATTTGAAAATACTAAGTGCACAAAGAATTGTATTTGGAGGCTTGGCTTATGAACTTTCTAAGGGGAAGGAAAGACAGCAGAAAACTTAGCTGGAATAAGGGCTGACTGTGTTCTGTTGCCCAGAGAGTTTGAACAAGGCTAAATTTGTTATGGACTGATGTGCTTTGTTTGGCAACCCACTGGTGAACACTTAAAAGCCATGGATCTTAAGATGAGGAAATTAGGCCCAACACCAGTAGACTCTTTGCCCTATTCCCTGGCTGTAGGAATAGATACAATAGATATCTCTTCATCACCTGAGAGAGATCTCAGGTGATAGCCAAGGCCCTACTAGAGACTTCTGGTAAAGGAGCTAGGATAGTAATTCTCTAGGTCATCCTATACATGAGAACAGCTACCTCCAAAGTTTTACAGGGGACTCCCTTTGCCTGTCTGCTAATACATTGGAAAAAATAGACCCAAAGCTCACAAAAATGAGAAATACTACATAATTCTCCTACCTGAACTTTTATTTATAGAATAAAATGAAAGGGAAGATAAATAGAAATGTCTGCAACAAGTAAAAACCTTAGAATGCACAGACAATTTAGAGGTTTTAAATCACCGATGAACTAGGAGTGTTTTTCAATGGTATGATTACTTAGTTTCAGTTTTTCTTCCGTCTATCACATTGAAATATGTTATTTGCAACATAGAAACTCTCACAAAGTATACCCAAAAGACTCTAAATGACACAGCTGAGGGAATCTCACTTCTTAGTTCTGAGGTTCAAATGATGAGGAAAGCCATAATACAGAACTTCATGGCTGTAGACATATTCATTGTGGCCCAAGGTGGCACATGTGCCAGTATGAAGGTGGAATGTTGTTTACCCATTCTTTTTTTTTACTTTTATTTATTTTTTTTAGGTTTTTTTTAAAATTTTTATTAACATTTTCCATGATTATAAAATATATCCCATGGTAATTCCCTCCCTCCCCACCCACACACTTTCCCATTTGAAATTCCATTCACCATCATATTACCTCCCCATTACAATCATTGTAATTACATATATACAATATCAACCTATTAAGTATCCTCCTCCCTTCCTTTCTCTACATTTTATGTCTCCTTTTTACCCTACTGGCCTCTGCTACTAAGTATTTTCCTTCTCACACAGAAGCCCAATCATCTGTAGCTAGGATCCACATATGAGAGAGAACATGTGGCGCTTGGCTTTCTGGGCCTGGGTTACCTCACTTAGTATAATCCTTTCCAGGTCCATCCATTTTTCTGCAAATTTCATAACTTCATTTTTCTTTACCGCTGAGTAGAACTCCATTGTATAAATGTGCCACAACTTCATTATCCACTCATGAGTTGAGGGACATCTAGGCTGGTTCCATTTCCCAGCTATTATAAATTGAGCAGCAATAAACATGGTTGAGTACGTACTTCTAAGGAAATGAGATGAGTCCTTCGGATATATGCCTAGGAGTGCTATAGCTGGGTCATATGGTAGATCAATCTTTAGCTGTTTTAGGAACCTCCACACTGTTTTCCACAATGGCTGGACCAGATTGCATTCCCACCAGCAGTGTAGAAGGGTTCCTGTTTTTCCACATCCCCGCCAACATTTATGATCATTTGTTTTCATGATGGTGGCCAATCTGACAGGAGTGAGATGGAATCTCAATGTAGTTTTAATCTGCATTTCCCTGATGACTAGTGACGTAGAACTTTTTTTAGATGCTTATATGCCATTCATATTTCTTCCTTTAAGAACTCTGTATTTAGCTCCATAGCCCATTTTTTGATTGGCTTGTTTGATTCCTTATTATTTAAATTTTGAGTTCTTTGTCTATCCTAGATATTAATCCTCTATCAGATATATAGCTGGAGAAGATTTTTTCCCATTCTGTGGGTTGCCTCTTTGCTTTTTTCACTGTGTCCTTTGCAGTGCAAAATCTTTGTAATTTCATGAGGTCCCAGTGATTAATCTATCATTTTATTGCGTGAGCAATTGGGGTTGTATTCAGAAAGTCTTTGCCAAGACCAATATGTTGAAGGGTTTCCCCTACTTTTTCCTCTAGCAGTTTCAGAGTTTCAGGTCTGATGTTAAGGTCTTTAATCCATTTGGACTTAATTCTTGTGCATGGTGAGAGAGAAGAATCTATTTTCATCCTTCTGCAGATATATATCCAATTTTCAAAACACCATTTGCTGGAGAGGCTGTCTCTTCTCCAATGAGTATTTTTGGCATTTTTATCGAATATCAGGTGGCTATAGCTACTTGGGCTTACACCTGGGTCCTCTATTCTGTTCCACTGATCTACATGTCTGTTTTTGTGCCAGTACCATTCTGTGTTTGTTACTATGGCTCTGTAGTATAGGTTAAAATCAGTATTATTTTAGATATTCAAGGTTTCTTCTGATTCCAAATGAATTTATGGATTGTTTTTCTATTTCCATGAAGAAAGCCTTTGGAATTTTGATAGGGATTGCATTAAATATGTAGATTGCTTTAGGTAAGATTGCCATTTTCACAATATTGATTCTTCCATTCCAGGAACAAGGGATGTTTCTCCACTTTCTAGAGTCTTCTGCAATTTCTCGCTTGAGTGTTTTAAAGTTCTCATTGTAGAGATTCTTTACTTCCTTGGTTAGGTTTATTCCAAGGTACTTTATTTTATTTTGATGCAATTGTTAATGGGAGTGATTCTCTGATTTCATCCTCTGTGTGTTTGTTATTAGCATATATGAAGGCTACTGATTTCTGTGTATTTATTTTGTATCCTGCTACTTGGGTGTAGGATTTGATCAGCTCCAACAGTATGCTAGTAGAGTCTTTAGGGTCCTCTATGTATAGAATCATGTCATCTGCAAATAATGATAACTTGATCTCTTCCTTTCCAATTTGTATCCCTTTTATGTGTGTCTCTTGCATTATTGCTATGGCTAAGACTTCCAAAACTATGTTAAATAAAAGTGGGGACAGTGGACACCCTTGTCTTGTTCCTGATTTTAGTGGAAAAGCTTCCAGTTTTTCCCCATTTAGTAATATGTTGGCTGTCGGCTTGTCATAAATAGCCTTTATTATATTGAGATATGTTCCTTCTATTCCCAGTCTCTGTAGGACTTTTATCATGAAGGGATGTTGGATTTTGTCAAATGCTTTCTCTCCGTCTAATGAGATGATCATGTGATTTTTGTCCTTCAACCCGTCTGTGTAGTGTATTACATTTATAGATTTGCGTATGTTGAACCATCCCTGCATCTCTGGGATAAAGCCTACTTGGTCAGGGTGAATGATCTTTGTAATATACTCGTGTATTCTGTTTGCCAATATTTTGTTGAGAATTTTTGCATCTATGTTCATGAGGGAGATTGGTTTGTAATTTTCTTTTTTTGTTCTATCTTTGCCTGGTTTTGGTATCAGGGTGATGCTGGCCTCATAGAAGGAGTTTGATAGAATTCCTTCTTTTTCTATTTCCTGGAGAAGCTTTAGAAGCAATGGTGTTAGCTCTTCCTTAAAAGTCTGGTAAAATTCAGCAGTGAATCCATCTGGGCCTGGGCTTTTTTTAGTTGGGAGATTATTGATAACTGTTTGGATCTCCATGTTTGTTATAGGTCTATTTAAGTGATTAATCTCATTTTGATTTAATTTAGGTAGGTCATATAGATCAAGGAAATCATCCATTTCTTTCAGATTTTCATACTTTGTGGAGTATATGCTTTTATAGTATGTCCCTATGATTTTTTGAATTTCTCTGGAATCTGTTGTGATGTTACTTTGTTCATCTCTGATCTTATTAATTTGTGTCTCTTCTCTCTTTCTTTTGGTCAGATTTGCTAAGGGTTTATCAATCTTGTTTATCCTTTCAAAGAACCAACTCTTTGTTTCATTAATTCTTTGGATTGTTCTTTTTGTTTCTATTTCATTAATTTCTGCCCTAATCTTTATTATTTCTTCCCGTCTACTGATTTTTGATTTGCCTTGTTCTTCTTTTTCCAAGGCTTTAAGGCAAAGCATTAGGTCGTTTACTTGCGACCTTTCTAATTTCTTAATATAGGCACTTAAAGCTATAAATTTACCTCTTAGGATTGCCTTCATTGTGTCCCAGAGATTTTGGTATGTTGTGTTCTCATTATCATTTGACTCTATAAATTTTTTGACTTCCTTCTTGATTTCTTCATTGACCCATTCATCATTTAGTAGTGTATTGTTTAGTTTCCATGATTTTGTGTATGCTCTATAGCCTTTCTTGCTACTGATTTGTACTTTAATTCCATTGTGGTCAGATAGAATGCAAGGAATTACTTCCATTTTCCTGAATTTGTTAAGATTTGCTTTGTGTCCTAATATATGGTCTATTTTAGAGAATGTTCCATGTGCTACTGAAAAGAATGTATATTCTGCAGCCTTTGGATGAAATGTCCTGTATATATCTGTTAAGTCCATTCCTTCTATTTTCTCATTTAGTCCAGATGCCTCTCTGTTTATTTTTTTCCTGGGATGACCTGTCAATTGATGAGAGTGGGGCGTTAAAGTCACCCACCACCACTGTGTTTGGTGATATCTGTGACTTAGATCTAATAGTGTTTGTTTGATGAATTTGGGAGCCCCCATATTAGGTGCATATATGTTTAGGATTGTAATGTCCTCCTGTTGAAATGTGCCCTTAATCAATATAAAGTGACCTTCCTTATCTTTCTTGACTAACGTCGGACTAAAGTCTACCCTGTCCGATATTAGGATAGCAACCCCTGCTTGTTTTCTAGGCCCATTTGCTTGAAACACCGTCTTCCAACCTTTCACCCTAAGATAGTCTCTATCCTTTGTAGAAAGGTGAGTTTCTTGGAAACAACAAATTGTAGGATCCTGCTTTTAACCCAGTCTGCAAATCTATGTCTTTTTGTTGGGGCATTGAGGCCGTTGGTATTAAGAGATATTATTGAAAGGTGTGTATTTATGTTTGCCTTTTGTGTGTGTGTGTGTGTGTGTGTGTGTGTGTGTGTGTGTGTGTGTGGTTCCAGATCTACCTGTGCTTTCTTCTGTTAACTAGTATTTGAGTATTGCTTGTTTTTTCTAGGTTCCTTATATGTGTGCTTTTCCTTTTCTTCAGCATGGAGGATTCTATCAAGTATTTTCTGTAGAGCTGGTTTTGTCTTCAAATACTCCTTTAACCTGCTTTTGTCATGGAATGTCCTTATTTCTCCTTCTATTTGAATGGATAAATTTGCAGGATAAAGTAACCTTGATTGACAGTTTTTATCTTTCAGAACTTGGAATATATCACCCCAAGCCCTTCTGGCTTTAAAAGTATGTGTTGAATAATCTGCTGTAATCCTGATGGGCTTACTTTTGTAGGTAACTTGATTTTTCTCTCTAACTGCTTTCAATATTTTTTCTTTGGTGTATGTGTTTGGAAGTTTGATTATAATAGAGAAAAAAATAGATTATAATAGAGAAAAAAAAAGAAAAAAATAAAAGTTTGATTATAATATGGTGAGGTGAAGTTCTTTCCAGGTTTTGTCTGGCTGGGGTTCTAAAGGCTTCCTGTATCTGTATTGGCACCTCTTTCCCAATTTGGGGGAAATTTTCTTCTATGATTTTGTTGAAGACACCTACTATGCCTTTTGAGTGAAATTCTTCTCCTTCTACTATGCCCTGAATCCTAATATTTGATCTTTTCATAGTGTCCCAAATATCTTGAAATTCCCACTCATACTTTTCTATAAGTTTGTCTTTCTCTTTGTTGGCCTGTATTAGATCTGCCACCTGGTCTTCTAGCTTAGATATTCTGTCCTCTCCTTCATCCATTCTACTGGTGAGATTTTCTACAGAGTTTTTTATTTCATTAACTGTGTTCTTCATTGCTATTAATTCTGACTGGTTTTTCTTTATTATTTCTATTTCCTTATTTATGTCTTATATTGCCTTCTTTATTTCATGAAATTGGTGTCCTGCATCTTCTTTGATTCCTCTGATTTTCTCTTTGATTTCTTCTTTGATTCCTTTGATTTGTTCTCTGACTTCTTTGAACATATTTACAATCATTCTTTTGAAATCTTTTTCAGGCATTTCCTCTAACTCGTTCTCACTGGAGGTCACTTCTGATGCATTAATACTTTTAGGTGGATTTATATCATCTTGCTTTTTAGTGGTTCTTGTGTTATAATGTATATATTTTTGCATCTTGGATTAAGTTAATGCTTGGATTTTCTAGCTAGCTGGGTATTCTTAGCTGTATCAATTGATTTGATGTTATATATTTTCAGGGTAGGACCTTAAGGTGTTAGATTTGGTTCTTAAGACTCTCAGAGTATCTATAAAGGTGCTCCTAGGGCTTGAATTTCCATGCTATGAGAGTATTCAAGTAGGATAAGTGGAATAAAACACAGGTAGATTCTAAAAGTTAACTAAACACTGTACCCATTCAGTCAAAAACAGCCCCAAGTATGTATGCCAGAGTAGTTATTATAACAACCAGATCCTGTATCAACATAGAGGTTAAGATTTCTGGTCTGTTGAGGAATCCAAGTCAGCTTGTGACCAAGTGAGACCCTTCCCTGGTGCAAACCCAGTTACCTTGGATGAGTTTGGTCTCAGTCAAGTTGCTGCCTGGGTCATCGGGCTGCTGTTCTGATTTCTGGAGCTGGGCACTGGCTTTTCCTTTGGGGCAAACCAAGCCTGGCAACTGTGGCCCTGCAGATCAGCACCCCTGCTGCTGGAACTGCTACTGCGAAAGCTGCCTCTGGTGGGTCTGTCAGCAGCTGAAGCTGCTGCTGCTGGGTCGGCTGTTGTTGCCGCTCCTGGGTCTGCTGCTACTGGGTCCACTGTTACTGGTGCCGGTGCTGCTGATGTTGCTCCCAAACTCTGCTCCTGCTTGTGTCCCGCTGTCGGCTCAAGTTGGCGTGGCTGGGTCCTGGGACGCTGCTCTGTTCTCTGGAGTTGGGCTCAGGCAGTGGGGGAGGGGATGGAGCCGCAGCTGCTCTGGTTCTCTCACTGCTCCACACGTTCTTCTACCTCACGGTCTGCTCCTCCGTTGCTCACTGCCGCTCTCCCTTCACATTTCCTGAGTTGCAGAGAGCACTGGTGTGAGGGGAAAATCCCCGCACCTGGCTTTTCCTGCGGCTAGAGCCGACCCTGGCGGCTTTCTGGTGCACCTCCGCTGCCGCGGTTGGCGGAGCTGCCAGGGCCGCTTTTGCTGGACTGTGCAGGGTCTGGATGCTCTGGATCTCTTCTACTTCTCCACTACCACTTCAATTTTCTATACACCTCACTTTTTAGTAAAAGTGTGTATTTTGCTGAGTTTTTGTTGGTCTTCCCCCCCCCCCACCCCGGCTGCTTTGGCGTGGTACCTACGCCGCCATCTTAACCAGAAGTCCCCTTTTTTTTTTTTAAATATTTTTTGTTCATTTTTTATTTATTTATTTGAGAGTGACAGACAGAGAGAAAGGCAGATAGAGGCAGAGAGAGAGAATGGGCGAGCCAGGGCTTCCAGCCACTGCAAACAAACTCCAGACACGTGCGCCCCCTTGTGCATCTGGCTAACGTGAGACCTGGGGAACCAAGCCTCGAACCGGGGTTCTTAGGCTTCACAGGCAAGCGCTTAACCACTAAGCCATCTCTCCAGCCCTCTTTTTTTTTTTTAATTTAATTTATTAGTTTTCTTTTCAGCAAATACAGGCAGTTTGGTACCATTGTTTAGGCTCATCCATGATCTACCCCCTCCCATTGGACCCTCCTTGTTGATGTAAATGGGTCGTGCATTGTGGAGTTAGCCCACAGTTATTGGTATGATAAATGTCTCTGCATATCATGACCCAACATGTGACTCTGACATTCTTTCCGCCCCCTCTTCCGCACAATTTCCCTAAGCCATGTTGGGTTCATTTTTGGTCTGCTTCAGTGATGAGGTGTTGGGAGCCTCTGAGGCTCTGGCTCCCTGATTTGGTAGGCGTTGATTTTTCTCTGTGTTGGTCTCCTTCCCCTTTGTGCTTGTATCCGGTTCATCAGGAAAACATCACCCTTGCTTGTTTCGACAATTGTCTTTAGTTTCAGTCAGGCCCCTTTTGAGATATGTTGGGGCAGCTCTCTCCTTAGGATCTGCATCTATCTGAAGAAGAGAAGCAGATTCTCCAACGGAGAGTAAGTTAGCACCCGGAAAATTGAGATAACAATTACATTTTTGATAGAGACTTTGATAGGTGTAGGCCCTCTTGTAGCCCATGATTGATGGTAGCTTGATATTGGAGAGTGGGCTTATGTTTGGGTATGGTTCTGACTTGTTTCCCAGCCCAGCTATGGGTCTCGTACCACTGAGGGGATCAGTTAGCCAAATCAAGAGCAGTTGTTTCCCCACTATGGCTGTGTACCACTATTGCACTTGTGTGGGCATCACAACAAGTTATTTGCTGCTAAATACATACCCAGCAAGCACCTCATGGACTAGACAATAGGAAGGATGGGGAGGTCGGGGAGGGCATAGAAGGGTGGAAAACAGTAATCTGGACCCAAACGGCAATGGTACCATAAAATTCTACTTCCTAAAAGACAGACCAAATGGCTGAACCTTCACTAGACCCTTACAGGAATCACCTGAACCATAAGACACTGGAGAGGGTAGGATCAAGACTAACCTAAATCTTCTACATCTTCCCTCCCTCCCTCTCCCCCCCTCCCCTCTCTTTCTCTCCTCTCTAACTCTTGTATATTAGTAATGTTTTTCCTCAATTTCTTAGTGTGAACTGACCTGTAACCCCCACTTCCAGCTTGGGGCTACCATCCACAATGAGCTTTTGATCAGAGAAACCTACAGGGTTTCCCAAAACAATGACAGACTTCTGTCAGAGTACTTGATGACCCACCAAAGGCCAGTGCTAAGACCCTATTGCTGAATACTCTATACGCAGCTGACACATAAAATGGAATGGCATGGCGGGAAGCCAGTAGAGAGTCAGTCCCCAGACAGTCAGCATGTCTAGTGCCAGAAGGTGCTACATGGGCAACTGGGGGAAATGACCAATATCTGTCCAAGCAACTCATTGTCTAACCTAATTAGCAACAAATAACCTGATGTGATGCCCACACAAGTGCAATAGTGGCACACAGCCATGGTGTTTACACATCCTTGATAACTCTCCTAATACCTTATCTGCTTTACAAGACCTGCATAAACAGATGTTGGATGCTACTGCAGTAATTGGTGAACAGTTCTGGGAATGGATCTTAAGCTTTTTATGGTGAAAATGAGATCATATACATTATAATCTTCATAGATATTTTGTTAATCTTTGGCCCTTAAATACTCAATTGCTATTTTATCTCTGCTCACCTCCAAGCAGCTCACACCCAGATGGTTGTACAGCAATCCAACTCCATCTATATGTGCCCACTTGAAAAATCATTAATAGTGGAACACTCGCCACTTCTGATGGGGCTACCTGCTCCTCCTTCTTCACCATGCTAGACACTTGGATCTCTGACATAGGCCTTAACACTTATATTACTAATGTTTATAATGTGTGTACTAGGCCAAAAATATATGGTATCTGACAAACAGGTTTCTCCCTTGGCCCTTTAGAATATTTCTTCTCTGTGAGAAACACTTTAACTTTCATATCTCTGTGTCCCATTCAATAGGAAGTAGTTCAAGATCTGACATCATTAGCCCCTTTCCTCTAACAACAATTAGAGTCTCTCCTCATGAGAGGAGGAAGTGGGGGGGAGGGTTTAATTGTAGGCATTTGGATTAACAGGACCCTTATTCTTTTAGTTTTTAGTTACCAGGTTTAAAAGTTTTTTATAATTATCTTTAATTTGGCATATATACCCAACGAGGTCCAAGACTCGTAGAAACCCATGAAAGTGCAACAGGCTCAAAAGGCTAAAGCTTCCTCATCCCAAAATGTGTGCTTTTCTTCCAGCCTTCTTAACCAAAAACACAATTTTTATTTGTAACTCATATCACTTTTTGTTTTATGGTCCATTCTGTGTTATTTATTTATTTTTAATGTCATTTTCTGTAAATTTAGAAAACATAGAAATGAAAACTGAGGAAACTTTATCTGAAACACAGAAAGCAAGCATATTGCATCTTAACAGTTATTAATACAAGGCAAAGCCTATAGACATTTTGTGTTCTTAATAAACCCAGACTGTGGCTGGAGGGATGGCTTAGCAGTTATGCTGCTTGTCTGCAAAGCCAAAGGACCCAGTTTCAATTCCTCAGGATACACATAAGCTGATGCACAAGGTGGCATATGTGTCTGGAGTTCGTTTGCAGTGGCTGCAGGCGCTGGTGTGCCCATTCTTTCTCTCTCTCTCTCAATCCCTCCCATTCTTTCTCTTTGTCAAATAAGTCAAATAAATAAAAATTAAATATTTAAAAAATAAATCCAGGCTGTTTGATTTATTTGGATTTAAGTCATTTAGAAACCATCCCAAAACCTTGATCTTTTAACTGAATCTAAACAGCAATTTAAAAGCAGGATTAAACTTTGGAATTTTTGTTTTCCCTTAAAACATCTGCAAACCATTTTAGTAAGAATAAACCAACATTTTTCTTTTAAAGTCAGAAACAGATAGGAAGTATTTTAGACACATTGCAGAGGATTTTTAACAGTGAAAAATACATAGAAAAATATCAAGAACATATGATGGTGGCTGGCCAGCCTCAGACACATGACACAGGACATGTAATATAATTAAATGGAAAGAAGACATATTTTTTTCCTTGAAGTTCTAGTCATAGGATCTGGAAATATTGCTCAGTGGTTAAACCATAATTTCTATTGCAAGCATGAGGGTCCCCTGAGGGGTCTAGAACTATCAGAGTTCAAATCTCTAAATCCCACATAAACAGTGGGTGTGGCCACAACTACCTCTAACCCCAGTCCTTCAGGGGAAAAGAGACCCAAGAATGGCTGGAGCCCCATAAGCATGAGAATCATTAAAGAGTCCCTAGCTCAAAGCAACACTGGGTAGAAGATCAATGGATTGGGATACCTATGGTTCTGCTCTGGTTACTGTGGGCAAGCTACCCTTGCCACATGAAGTGTATGAGACACCACACCACACCATAAGCAAGCAAGCAGAGAAACATACAAACAAAAACCTTCCAGCTACACTATAAATTAAAAGGGAATTGAGATAATTTAACATTTTAAATTCATATGAGTACCCATAAGTCATACATTAAAACAAAATTTGTAATGGCATGATAACTTGAAGGCAGGGCAAGTATTAGCAGTTTGGATTTAAAAATGGGATTTAGGGCAGAAGAAGCATAGCAGAAGAGCAGGAGAGATTTGGGGAATCTAGTCTGCTTTGTTTATCTCAGCAGTGGCTCCAAATGATGCAGGTTTTGAGGGTGCCAGAGATCCCCTTCCAGCTCTTTCTGAGCCCAATGCAGAGGACCTTAGGTTTCAGAAAAATCATTGGCCACCCAAAACTGACATCCACTGTCAGTGGCAGAAAAGGAAGCAAAGAGTGAAGAAAAGAGTGTAAAAGCAAAAGCAGAACCACCACTGAGATAGCCAAGATTCCCAGGTGGGAGGGCAGATCTGGGAGACTTTGATCCTCCATTGCTCTGCTGAAGAAGCACCATGGTTAGGATCCAGAAACCACTGTGGGTTCCAACTCTGGAGCTGACCAGGGATTCTAGCTTCAGGAGGGCAAGATACCTATGGGGGAGGAGAGTAGGCCCTAGAAAAAGAAACGGAGGGGCAAGATCAAGCATAAAATTTAAACTGATTTCAGAGAGAAGAGATACTGGACCATTTCCCTGTTGGGAGGATCTGTCTTTTGTCTTGGTACTGACTTTGTCCCAGAAAGACACAATAAATATCAGTGTGAGGTTAGGAAAGTGTCCAAAGTTGCACCAAAGGAAGAAGGAGGAAAGGGGGGAAGAGAAAGTGTTACTGTTTCCATGTAGTAAGAAGAATTGGAAAGCAAAACAAGAGAAGTAGAGAGAGGGAAGGGAATGGAGATAGACAAAGGAAGGCTTGGATGGAGTAGACCTCAGATCATTCTTTTATTGTTGATAGCTTCCATAAGCATAGACAATATACCTTGATCATAATCCCCTCTCCCCCCACCCCCAATTTTCTCCCTCACAAATCTGCCCTGCACTGAATTCCTTCTTCTTTTCTTTCAATTAGCCTCTCTTCTATTCTGATGTCATAACTTTTTATTCCTATTGTTCAAGTCTTGTGTAGGGAGTGTCAGCCACTATAAGATCAAGGCCAATTTGTTACTGGAAGACAGCAATTGTAACCATTCCTCGCCTTTCTTTGGCTCTTATAACATTTCTGCCACCTCTTTGGTAGTGGTCACTGAAACTTGGAGGGTGTGATAGAGATATCTCACTCAGTGCTGAACACCTCACTGCCAATTCTCAGCACTGTGGTGAGGTTTTTTGTTATTTGTTTTTGTTTTTTTTTTTGTTATCTTAAAGGCACTGCATCTGAAAACAACTGAAAAGAGAAGTATCTTTAACTAAAAATTCTTTTTTTTTTAATTTTTATTAACATTTTTCATGATTATAAAATATATCCCATGGTAATTCCCTCCCTCCCCACCCCCACACTTTCCCGTTTGAAATTCCATTCTCCATCATATTACCTCCCCATTACAATCATTGTAATTACATATATACAATATATGTATATATATACAATATATATACATATATATATTGTATATATATATACAATATATATATACAACATATATATACAATATTAACCTATTAAGTATCCTCCTCCCTTCCTTTCTCCACCCTTTATGTCTCCTTTTCAACTTACTGGCCTCTGCTACTAACTATTTTCATTCTCACGCAGAAGCCCAGTCATCTGTAGCTAGGATCCACATATGAGAGAGAACATGTGGCGCTTGGCTTTCTGGGCCTGGGTTACCTCACTTAGTATAATATTTTCCAGGTCCATCCATTTTTCTGCAAATTTCATAACTTCATTTTTCTTTACCGCTGAGTAGAACTTCATTGTATAAATGTACCACATCTTCATTATCCACTCATCTGTTGAGGGACATCTAGGCTGGTTCCATTTCCCAGCTATTATAAATTGAGCAGCAATAAACATGGTTGAGCATGTACTTCTAAGGAAATGAGATGAGTCCTTTGGATATATGCCTAGGAGCGCTATAGCTGGGTCATATGGTAAATCAATCTCTAGCTGTTTTAGGAACCTCCACACTGTTTTCCACAATGGCTGGACCAGATTGCATTCCCACCAGCAGTGCAGAAGGGTTCCTTTTTTTCCACATCCCCGCCAACATTTATGATCATTTGTTTTCATGATGGTGGACAATCTGACAGGAGTGAGATGGAATCTCAATGTAGTTTTAATCTGCATTTCCCTGATGACTAGTGACGTAGAACATTTTTTTAGATGCTTATATGCCATTCGTATTTCTTCCTTTGAGAACTCTCTATTTAGCTCCATAGCCCATTTTTTGATTGGCTAGTTTGATTCCTTATTATTTAACTTTTTGAGTTCTTTGTATATCCTAGATATTAATCCTCTATCAGATATATAGCTGGCGAAGATTTTTTCCCATCCTGTAGGTTGCCTCTTTCCTTTTTTCACTGTGTCCTTTGCGGTGCAAAATCTTTGTAATTTCATTAGGTCCCAGTGGTTAATCTGTGGTTTTATTGCCTGAGCAATTGGGGTTGTATTCAGAAAGTCTTTGCCAAGACCAATATGTTGAAGGGTTTCCCCTACTTTTTCCTCTAGCAGTTTCAAAGTTTCAGGTCTGATGTTAAGGTCTTTAATCCATTTGGACTTAATTCTTGTGCATGGCGAGAGAGAAGAATCTATTTTCATCCTTCTGCAGATATTTATCCAGTTTTCAAAACACCATTTGCTGAAGAGGCTGTCTCTTCTCCAATGAGTATTTTTGGCATTTTTATCGAATATCAGGTGGCTATAGCTACTTGGGCTTACATCTGGGTCCTCTATTCTGTTCCACTGATCTACATGTCTGTTTTTGTGCCAGTACCATTCTGTGTTTGTTACTATGGCTCTGTAGTATAGGTTAAAATCAGGTATGGTGATACCACCAGCCTCATTTCTGTTGCTCAGTATTATTTTAGATATTCGAGGTTTCTTGTGATTCCAAATGAATTTATGGATTGTTTTTTCTATTTCCATGAAGAAAGCCTTTGGGATTTTGATAGGGATTGCATTAAATGTGTAGATTGCTTTAGGTAAGATTGCCATTTTCACAATATTGATTCTTCCAATCCAGGAACAAGGGATGTTTCTCCACTTTCTAGTATCTTCTGCAATTTCTCGCTTGAGTGTTTTAAAGTTCTCATTGTAGAGATTCTTTACTTCCTTGGTTAGGTTTATTCCAAGGTATTTTATTTTTTTTGATGCAATTTTGAATGGGAGTGATTCTCTGATTTCATCCTCTGTGTGTTTGTTATTAGCATATATGAAGGCTACTGATTTCTGTGTATTTATTTTGTATCCTGCTACATTGCTGTAGGTTTTGATCAGCTCTAACAGCTTGCTAGTAGTCTCTAGGGTCCTTTATGTATAGAATCATGTCATCTGCAAATAATGATAACTTGACTTCTTCCTTTCCAATTTGTATCCCTTTTATGTGTGTCTCTTGCCTTATTGCTATGGCTAAGACTTCCAAAACTATATTAAATAAAAGTGGGGACAGTGGACACCCTTGTCTTGTTCCTGATTTTAGTGGAAAAGCTTCCCGTTTTTCCCCATTTAGTAATATGTTGGCTGTAGGCTTATCATAAATAGCCTTTATTATATTGAGATATGTTCCTTCTATTCCCAGTCTCTGTAGGACTTTTATCATGAAGGGATGTTGGATTTTGTCAAATGCTTTCTCTGCATCTAATGAGATGATCATGTGATTTTTGTCCTTCAACCCGTTTATGTAATGTATAACATTTATAGATTTGCGTATGTTGAACCATCCCTGCATCTCTGGGATAAAGCCTACTTGGTCAGGGTGAATGATCTTTTTGATATACTCTTGTATTCTGTTTGCCAATATTTTGTTGAGAATTTTTGCATCTATGTTCATGAGGGAGATTGGTCTGTAATTTTCTTTTTTTGTTCTATCTTTGCCTGGTTTTGGTATCAGGGTGATGCTGGCCTCATAGAAGGAGTTTGGTAGAATTCCTTCTTTTTCTATTTTCTGGAAAAGCTTAAGAAGCAATGGTGTTAGCTCTTCCTTAAAAGTCTGGTAAAATTCAGCAGTGAATCCATCTGGGCCTGGGCTTTTTTTAGTTGGGAGATTATTGATAACTGTTCGGATCTCCATGTTTGTTATAGGTCTATTTAAGTGATTAATCTCATTTTGATTTAATTTAGGTAGGTCATATAGATCAAGGAAATCATCCATTTCTTTCAGATTTTCATACTTTGTGGAGTATATGCTTTTGTAGTATGTCCCTATGATTTTTTGAATTTCTCTGGAATCTGTTGTGATGTTACCTTGTTCATCTCTGATTTTATTAATTTGTGTCTCTTCTCTCTTTCTTTTGGTCAGATTTGCAAAGGGTTTATCAATCTTGTTTATCCTTTCAAAGAACCAACTCTTTGTTTCATTAATTCTTTGGATTGTTCTTTTTGTTTCTATTTCATTAATTTCTGCCCTAATCTTTATTATTTCTTCCCGTCTACTGATTTTTGATTTGCCTTGTTCTTCTTTTTCCAAGGCTTTAAGGCGAAGCATTAGGTCGTTTACTTGCGACCTTTCTAATTTCTTAATATAGGCACTTAATGCTACAAATTTACCTCTTAGAACTGCCTTCATTGTGTCCCAGAGATTTTGGTATGTTGTGTTCTCATTATCATTTGACTCTATAAATTTTTTGATTTCCTTTTTGATTTCTTCATTGACCCATTCATCATTTAGTAGTGTATTGTTTAGTTTCCATGATTTTGTGTATGTTCTATAGCCTTTCTTGCTACTGATTTGGAGTTTAATACCATTGTGGTCAGATAGAATGCAAGGAATTATTTCAATTTTCCTGAATTTGTTAAGATTTGCTTTATGTCCTAATATATGGTCTATTTTAGAGAATGTTCCATGTGCTGCTGAAAAGAATGTATATTCTGCAGCCTTTGGATGAAATGTCCTGTATATATCTGTTAGGTCCATTCCTTCTATGACCTCATTTAGTCCAGATGCCTCTCTGTTTATTCTTTCCCTGGATGACCTGTCAATTGATGAAAGTGGGGTGTTAAAATCACCCACCACCACTGTGTTTGGTGTTATCTGTGACTTAGTTCTAATAGTGTTTGTTTGATGCATTTGGGAGCCCCCATGTTAGGTGCATATATGTTTAGGATTGTAATGTCCTCCTGTTGGAGTGTGCCCTTAATCAATATAAAGTGACCTTCCTTATCTTTCTTGACTAACGTCGGACTAAAGTCTACCCTGTCTGATATTAGGATAGCAACCCCTGCTTGTTTTCTAGGCCCATTTGCTTGAAACACCGTCTTCCAACCTTTCACCCTAAGATAGTGTCTATCCTTTGTGGAAAGGTGAGTTTCTTGGAGACAACAAATTGTAGGATCCTGCTTCTTAACCCAGTCTGCAAATCTATGTCTTTTTGTTGGGGCATTGAGACCGTTGATATTAAGAGATATTATTGAAAGGTGTGTATTTATGTTTGCCATTTGTGTGTGTGTGTGTGTGTGTGTGTGTTACTGGTTCTACCTGTGCTCTCTTCTGTTAACTGGTATTTGAGTATAGCTTGTTTTTTCTAGGTTCCTTATGTGTGTTCTTTTCCTTTTGTTCAGCATGGAGGATTCTATCAAGTATTTTCTGTAGAACTGGTTTTGTCTTCAAATACTCCTTTAACCTGCTTTTGTCATGGAATGTCTTTATTTCTCCATCTATTTGAATGGATAACTTTGCAGGATAAAGTAACCTTGGTTGACAGTTGTTATCTTTCAGAACTTGGAATATATGACTCCAAGCCCTTCTGGCTTTAAAAGTTTGTGTTGAATAATCTGCTGTAATCCTGATGTGCTTGCTTTTGTAGATAACTTGATTTTTCTCTCTAACTGCTTTCAATAATTTTTCTTTGGTTTGTGTGTTTGGAAGTTTGATTATAATATGGCGAGGGAAGGTTCTTTCTGGGTTTTGTCTGGCTGGGGTTCTAAAGGCTTCCTGTATCTGTATTGGCACCTCTTTCCCAATTTGGGGGAAATTTTCCTCTATGATTTTGTTGAAGATGCCTACTATGCCTCTGGAGTGAAGTTCTTCTCCTTCTACTATGCCCTGAATTCTTATATTGGATCTTTTCATAGTGTCCCGAATATCTTGAAATTCCCACTCATACTTTTCTATAAGCTTGTCTTTCTCTTTGTTGGACTGCATTAGGTCTGCCACCTGGTCTTCTAGCTTAGATATTCTGTCCTCTCCCTCATCCATCCTACTGGTGAGATATTCTACAGAGTTTTTTATTTCATTAACTGTGTTCTTCATTGCTAGTAATTCTGACTGGTTTTTCTTTATTATTTCTATTTCCCTATTTATGTCTTGTATTGCCTTCTTTATTTCATTAAATTGGTGTCCTGCCTCTTCTTTGATTCCTTTGATTTCCTCTTTGATTTCTTCCTTGATTGTTTTCATGTGTTCTTTGACCTCTTTGAACATATTTATAATTATTCTTTTGAACTCTTTCTCAGGCATTTCCTCTAACTCTTTCTCTCTGGAGGAAATTTCTGATGCATTAATACTTTTAGGTGGACTTATATCATCTTGCTCTTTAGTGTTTCTTGTGTTATAATGTATATATTTTTGCATCTTGGATTAAGTTAATGCTTGGATTTTCTAGCTAGCTGTGTATTCTTAGCTGTATCAATTGATTTGATGTAATATATTTTCAGGGTAGGACCTTAAGGTATTAGGTGTGGCTCTTAAGACTCTCAGAGTATCTACAAAGATGTTCTTAGGGGTTGAGACTCCCTGCTATAGGAGTATTCAAGCAGGCTGAGTGGAATAAAATACAGGTAGATTCTAAAATTTAACTAAACACTGTACACATTCAGTCAAAAACAGCCCCGAGTATGTATGCAAGAGTAGTTATTATAATGACCAGCTCTTCTATCAACAAAGAGGTTTAGATTTCTGGTCTGTTGAGGGATCCAAGTCAGCTTGTGACCAAGTGAGACCCTTCCCTGGTGCAATCCCAGTTACCTTGGGTGATTTTGGTCTCAGTCAAGTTGCTGCCTGGGTCGTCGGGCTGCTGTTCTGATTTCTGGAGCTGGGCACTTGCTTTTCCTACGGGGCAAAGCGAGTCACTGCTGCTGCCTCTGCTGCTCCTATAACTGCCACCACCAGAGCCACCACCGCTGCTGAAGCTGCCGCTGCCGTGACCACCGCCGCTGCTCCCCCCGAAGCCGCTGCTGCGGTATCTGCCGCCGCTGCCGCTCCTGGGTCCGCTGCTGCTGGGGCCGCTGGTACCGGTGCTGGAGCCGCTGAAGTTGCTGCCAAACTCTGCTCCTGCTTGGGTCCCGCTGTCAGCCCAAGTTGGCGTGGCTGGGTCCCGGGCCGCTGCTGTGTTCGCTGGAGCTGGGCTCAGGTGGTGGGGGAGGGGAGGGAGCCGCAGCTGCTCTGGTTGTCTCGCTGCTCCACGTGTTCTAACTCGCGGTCTTCTCCTCCCCTGCTCGCTGCCGCTCTCCCCTCACGTTTCCCGAGTTGCGGAGAGCGCGGTGTGAGGGGAAAATTCCGCACCTGGCTTTTCCTGTGGCTCAAGCTGGTCTGGCGGTTTTCTGCTGCGCCACGGCTGTGGCGTTTGCCCGAGCTGCCTGAGCCGCTGGAGCCGCTTTTCCCGCCTGTGCGGGCTCTGGATGTTCTATAACTCTTCTACTTCTCTGCTGCCGCCTCAATTTCCTATACACCTCACTTTTTAGTAAAAACGTGTATTTTGCTGAGTTTTTTTGGTCTTTTTCCCCCCTAGGCCGCTTTGGCGTGGTACCTACGCTGCCATCTTAACCGGAAGTCTTCTTTTTCACTAAAGAAAATGGCTATTGTGTAGGGTTGCTTGTAGCCAGAAAGCAAAAAGGACAAGATTTGGAGAAGGATATAGGTGTTATGAGACATTATCCATTGCATCAGATGAATTTTTCAAGATTGGTTTGAGCTTGGATGTTGAAGGTACTACCTTTATCCTAGCAGTGGACATTATCAAGGGGATATTGTGACCTTACCTTATTACAGTAAAAATGCTTAGGTTTTATAGAGTCATTTCAGAACAATATTGGGAGGTTAATGAGAAGACATCCCAGGGGAGAGTTGTGAGGTTTGGACAAATTTTGACCCATTGTCATGGGAGGTGCTATCTGCAACTGGAGATTGGCATCTAACTGTGAGGACCAAGGGCTCCACAGCCATCATCAGGGCATGAAAATGGCTGTGTTCTCCAAAATGCAGGTACAGTGGGTCAGGCCTGGCCACAGTGGTGGCAGTGCCTGCAGCCTACAGCACCCCACATGGTAGCCACGAAGGTGAATAGCCCATTACTGAGGGAGGGGCAATCTGGTAACTAAAGAAAGAGCCAGCTTCCGCCTCAACACAGGATGCACCGAAGAAGGTGAGGTAGGGATGGGTTCAAGGAAGGTTTCTACATTAGCACCGACCAGATGTAAACACAATTTGCAGTACTGAGGGAAGGAGCTTCATTTCAAGCAATTATTTCCTTACTGGGAATTTACCCTAAATACTACAGGCTTCTCTGCAGAAATATTTGCTCAAACATATTTAAAGCTTCTCAATTCATAATAGCTATGCACTGGAATCAACCCAAGTGCCCATCATTGGACAAATGGATAACAAAGTTGTGGTACATTTATACAATGCAATTCTATTCAGCAGTAAGGAAAAAAAAAAAAAGATACAATGACATTTTTAGGAAAATGGACTAACTGGAACAAATCACACTCAGTGAACTCATACAATCACAGAAAGACAAAGCTGCATGTTCTCACTCATCTGTGGTTCCTAACCTGGATGGGCTCATTTCTGACTTACCTGATAGTCAACTCAAGGCCCAGACAATAGGGGTAGAAGGGTTTTGGGGAAGAGGAGGATGGGGGAAAACAAACAAAAAATTAAAACCCAAAATGTACTTGTACCATAGAAACTTTTGTCCTTGAAGGTAGACTAAAAGAGTTAACTCTCAAGAGGAATACGGGGGATGTGCCTGAAAAGAAGAGCCCTAGAGAGGGTGGGATAAAGCCTAACCTTAAAAAATGGTGGTACACAGCCTTAGTGGGTAACCAGTTGCTTTCTGACTGGTTAATAGATCCACTCAGTGGAAAGGAACCCATATCTGGAATTTGGAACCAGATCAGAATCCTATGTAGACAATGATTATGCTCTCAATGTCAAGCTCTCACTAGTCTATGGCTAAAAGAGGGGCTACAGCCATCAGATTCTCCCTACATTAATAACGCTTATCCCATTTGACCTATGCTGACTTCACTCTCCATTGGAGAATCTGTTTTTCTTTTTCAGAAGGTAGTGAGACCAGAGGAGATTAAACCAACCCTTCTGACACTTCAGCCAAGTCCCAGGTGAAACCACAGAGGAATTGGGGAGACCAACAAGATTGCTGCTTCCACAGTGACCCCAGCAATTAGAACTAGGGTGAAGAAGAAAGACCCTGAGGATGCTCAATACTTACCATAGTAGAGATCCAGAGACTCCAAGAGCTTATTACTGAAGTAGACTTAAAACACGCCTTCCATGGCTCAGGGAATTTTGCACAAGAGGGGACAGAAAGATTGTAAGAGCCACAGGTTGGGACGTCGTGTCCATAGGCATTGCTTCCCCCAATAGCTGAGTGCTGCTCCCACAATGTATAACCCTCAACTCCATGGGGAACACTAGAAACCCTACTAAGGAGGGCCCTCAGTGGAATGGGGACAGGGACGAGGGAAACAACGATGCCAACACCTGATGTATCCATACTAAGTGTGTCCATAATAAAAGAGAAAGAGAGAGAGGGAGAGAGAGAGAGAAAGAAAGAAAGACCAGTGAGATGAGGAACATTACCCATACTTATCACAAGGGAAGGGAAGGGGAAGTGGAATTCACCTCTCTCCTGTCAGGGAGGTGATTCTGTTAACAGCAAACAAGTTTACTTCATTTTCTCTGTGTTGTTTGTCTGTCCTAGGGTATCCAATTCTTTGTTCACTCTATGGAACCAACTCAAACCTCTAGATGGCTAAACTGAACCAGAAACCCCCACCCACCCCCCCAAATAAAAGGAGAAAAGGAAGAATAAAAACCACCTAAATATAGACCTTATGCTTTTCACAGAAATTAAGTTGTAAATTATAGATGAAACTGTAAACTAGGAAACTATCATTTAGAAACATGGAGGAAGGGCTGGAGAGATGGCTCAGCGGTTAAGGTTCTTGCCTGAGAAGCCTAAGGACTCAGGTTTGATTCCTCAGTCTCCATGTAAGCTGGATGCACAAGATGGCAAATGCAGCTGGAATTTGTAGTAGCTGGAGGCCCTGGTGCATTCATTCTGTCTCTCTCCTCTCTCTCTCTCTCTTCCTTCTCTGCCTCTATCTCTGTCTAAAATATATAAATAGATAAAAATAAAATATTTTAAAAGATACATGGGGGAACTGGGTTACACCTATAATCCCAGCATTTAGGAGTCTTGGGTAAGAAGATTACCAGGCAGCTTGGACTATAGATAGAGTGAGTTCTAAGTCAGCCTGGGCTAGAGTGATGTCAAAAAAAAGCCATGGAGGAAGTCTATGTTACCCCAAATTTAATGATGAATTTTTAGCTATAGCACAAATACCACAATACATGTAAGAAAAACTTTGAGTTGGGCTTAGTTAAAATGTAAAACTTGTACTCTTAGACTGAGTTAAGAAAATAAAAGGACAAGCCATAGACTAGGCAAAACTATTTTCAAAACACATACAACAAAGGAATTATAGTCAAACAACATAAAATTCAAAATTCAACAGTAAAAAGCAAACTCAAAAATTTGGCAAAAGACTTTTAGGCAATTCAACAATTCACCAAAGATTTACAAATTACAAAGAGGCATATAAAAATTCTAAAAATTGTCACTAAGTGGATGTAAATGCAAACAGTGGCATATTACTATGCAGCTGCTAGAATACTTAAGTCCAGAGAAAGTGACGGCTATCAATTTCTCACAAACATTCCGAGAAAATGGACATTATTATTCAATGCTGAAGGGATGGAGCTTCTTTTGAAGACAATTTGGCAGTTTTTTACAAAGAGGACAAAATACCCTTTTCCAACATTCTTTTTTCTGAAGTATTTACTCAAACAAACTTATTATCAGACAAAAATCAAGTGTTTATAACAGTGTTATTTCTTCACAACTTAGATTGTGATTCATTGTTACAATGGAAAATGATTTGTCAATATATGGCAGCTATTGAACCAAGAGAAGAGATGTATGAAAGCTAAACATGTTCTGTCAAATGACAAAAGCCAGTCTGAATAAGTTAAATGTTACATGACTTGAATAATAAAAAATGTTAAAGACAGTAGAATGGGGCTGTAGAGATTGCTTAGTAGTTAAGGTGCTTGCCTGCAAAACTTAAGGACCCACATTCAACTCCCCAGAATCCTGATAAGTCAGATGCACATAGTGGCACATATGTGCTGGCTGTTTGGTGGTGTCACCATGCTCTGATCCATGGAAATGAACCATCTTCTTCCACCACTGATGGCATTTACCCTGTATTCTATAAGCCTGAAATAAACCCTTTCCTCTCATAAGCTGCTCCTGGTAAGATGTTTGTCCAGTAACATAAAACTAACTGCAATGCCTCCACACATGCAATCTGGCATGTACACACACATACTCACAAACCAAAAAAGGCAAATAAAATTTGTCTTCAATATAGCCTTTCAAATTTCAAAGGCATAATAGTAAATATTGCAGAGAACAATCAGATGAGGTTTGATCTAATACCACAAAAAAAATTCATACCAAAAGTCAAAATAAATTATGCTCATACATTTCATAGCTGACTCTATAAAACTTTTAAGAGTAAACATAGGAATGTTTGTGGACTGTTTTCCTAAATATGACATTATAAGAATTTTACAAGGGAAATGTTGATAATGATATTTTCAAAATTAAAATGTTTTTGGCCTTCAACATATGCTATTGCTTGGTAGGTTCCCCTGCGGCCAGCTTGGGGCTGTACGGATCCTGCGAGCTTGCTGCAGAAGTAGGCCCGTTGCTCTGCCTTACTGATTGAAGGGCCCCTGTGTCTCTAATTCCTGTATCCCCTGCTCCAGAGGCTGTACATAGAATGAGTAGGTCAGAAATCCTGGTTGGTTCCTCATCTTCCAGTTCCCTGGCCCCAGTACCACTGCTTCTACCTTGGAGAGAGAGCCCTGGTCCCTGTGTGTTGGTTGTGGAAGCAGACCTTTTGTTCTGGTATCCTAATTGGCTCCTGAGTACCCAAACCCTATTCCCATGATTTAGAGGGTGCACAGGCCACTGTAGGAGCTGGTCTCTTGCCCCTGGCTCTCCAGCTTCAGGGTCCTGGTTCCCCAATCCCTGACCCCTGTTTGCTGAAGAGCACAAGCAAGTGGAGTGAACAGGCCAGAGTTTTTAGTTCCCCAGGTACCTTTGGTATACCTTCAGTCTCCACAATCTTCACATCTGTGCTGATAACATCATCATACACAAATACACCAATCCAGTTCACATTTTAAAAAGAATACCCTCTGAATACCATACAAGGACAAATACTTGTTTCCTTCTTAATAGTATAAAAAATTTCCCCAAGATGGGCAGACCACAATGCAAAAAGACAACAGAAGTCAGAAAACTGAAAGATCACCACCAAAGATGCCTAGTCCCACAATAAAATCCTCCAATACAATCATAGAGAAATCAACAGAAATTCCATTGCAAAATGAAAATACAACAAGCCACAAGACCCTGATCAAAGTATTTCTGAACAAATCATCAAAAAAAATGTATCAATGAAATAGAGCCAAATCCTATCTTGAGCATTCAGCTTTTAACAGTATGCTTAATATGACTGAATAAAATATTAGCACCCTCAAACGTGAATGTAAGATGATTCAACAAATGGAAGATCTCAATAATCAACTGATTAATCTTAATGAAGACTTTATCAAATACAAGAATTAATTCCAGGAGTCATCAGGAAAATCAGAACTCAAACGTAAATCATACTTCAAAAAGGAAATGGACACTATGAAAAATCACACAACAAGAACCAAAAAATCAAATATAGCTTACAAAAGCCTTTCTAGAACCCCTCACTAAAAGAGTTTCTCATGGGGAAGATAGAACCTCTAACCCTGAAGACAAGACAGAAGAAATTAATCGGGAGTCCAAAAAAGTTACTAAGTTCAAAAATTCAGGTGAAAAGAATATGAGGGAACTGTGGGATACCCTAAAATGACCAAACATCTAGATCATGGATATACCAGAAGGAGAGGAAATCCAGGCCAGAAGCATACAGAACACATTCAACAAAATTATTGAAGAAAAATTTCCCTATCTCTGAAAGAGAGGCTCCTCCAGGTAAAAGTAGCCCATAAAGCACACCATAGTTAAAACTTTTAACAATGAAAACAAAAAGAATTCTAAAAGCAGCAAGAGAGAAACAACTCACTACATATAAAGGTAATCCCATCAGAATCACCTCAGACTTCACAATGGAAACACTAAAGCAAGAAGGGCCTGGAATGGAACACTTTAAAGTCTACAAATCCATGGCTTTCAAGCCAAGCTACTCTACCCAGCAATAGATGGGGAAATGAACTTTCCATGAAAAAGTCAACTCTATGATTATATGAACACAAAGCCAAACCTACAGAGAATGCTTCACGAAACACTCCACACAGAAGAGTCAAACTACCAATCTCAAGAACCAATAAGAAGATCACAATAACCAAAACTAGATCTAGCTCAGGAAAGTAGAAAACACAAGAAAGCACCAAATTCCATAAAGTACCCCGTCACTGTAGGAATTAGGTCAAACCTCACAGTTGTAACCAAAAATATCAATGGTCTTAATTAACCCATTAAAAGACACAAGTTGGGCTGGGGAAATGGCTTAGTGGTTAAGGCATTTGCCTGTGAAGCCTAAGGACCCTGGTTCAATTCCCCCAGGACACACATAAATTATTCTGGTAAGGGGGCACATGCATCTGTAGTTCATTTGCAGTGGCTGGAGGCCCTGGTGTGCCCATTCTTTCTTTATCCCTGCCTCTTCCTCTCTCTCTCTCTCTCTCTCTCTCTCTCTCTCTCTCACACACACACACACACACACACACACAAATAAATAAAATATTTTTAGAAAGACATAAGTTAACAGGGAGGATCAAAAAAGTGGATCCTTCTCTCTGCTGTCTTCAAGAAACCTACATCATCACTGAAGACAAATACCTCCTCAGGGTGAAAGGATGGAAGATGATATACCAAACAAATGGAAATAAGAAACAAGCAGGTGTTTCTATATTAATATCTGATAAAATAGACTTCAAAAGTAATCAACAAGGACAAAGAAGGCCACTTCTTACTCATCAAAGGAATGATCAAACATGACACCACCAGAATCATAAATCTGTATGTGCCAGACACAGGTGCACAACAGTTTATAAAATAAAATTTATTTGAAAGCAAAACAGAAATAAACACCAGCACCATCATAGTCAGAGACTGCAATACTCCACTATCACCAATAGATAGATCATCCAAGAAGAAAATCAACAGTGAAGTAATAGAGCTCAACACCATAGATCAACTAGACCTAAAAGACATCTACAGAACCTTCCACCCATCTCTACAGAATACATATTCTTCTCAGCAGCCCACAGAACCTTCTCTAAAATAGGCCATATATTAGGCCATAAATAGTGCTTCCATAAGTTTAGAAAACATTGAGGTAACTTCCTACATCATATTAGATCACAATACTTTAAAGCTAGAAATTAACAACAAGAGACACATCAAGAATGCCACCAGGTTCTGGAGACTAAATAAAACACTTTTACACAATAAATGGGTGGTGGAAGAAATCAAAAAAGAAATTGAAATATTACAAGAATTGAATGATAATGAACAATCAACTAACCAAAACTTATGGAACACAATGAAGGCAATCCTAAGGGGAAATTTCATAGTGCTAAATGCTTTCATAACAAAGTCAGAGAGATCCCAATTAATAACTTAACTGTCCACCCAAAGGCATTGGAAACAAGGAGAATCCGACTCTAAGAGCTCCAGATGGAAAGAAATAATCAAGATCAGAGGAGAAGTCAATGAATTGGAAACTAAGAAAACAATTTTTAAAAATCAATGAACCAAAAAAGCTAGTTCTTTGGAAAAATAAACAAGATTGAAAAACCCATAGCCAATTTCATCAATCAAAAAAGAGAACTCTTGAGCTGGGTGCGGTGGCACATGCCTTTAATCCCAGTACTCTGGAGGCAGAGGTAGGTGGATTGCTGTGAGTTTGAGACCACCCTGAGACTATATAGTGAGTTCCAGGTCAGCCTGGACTAGAGTGAGACCCTACCTCAAAAGAGAGAGAGAGAGAGAGAGAGAGAGAGAGAGAGAGAGAGAACTCTCAAATTAACAAAATCAGAAATGAAAAGGAGAGGTCACAACAGACATGAATGAAATTGGAAGAATTATCAGGGCATACTTCCAAACCTCCAGTCCACAAAACGGGATAATCTGGAAGAAATGGATGAATTCCAAGACACATAGCACCTACCAAAACTAAACTCAGAGTAGATTAATCTCCTAAAAAACCTATATCACATTCATGGAGATTGAAGAGGTAATCAAAAAATTTCCCCAAAAGAAAATTCTAGGACCAAATGGATTCTCTTCTGACTTCTATCAGACTTTTCATTGAATTACTGAAAAAAAAAATTTTTCTAACTGTTTTGCTTAATTTGGGACCAAGGAAATCTCCCTAACTCCTTTTTATGAAGCTAGCATCACCCTAATACTCAAACCAGGCAGAGATGCAACAAGAAAAGCCTAGGACTATATCCCTGATGAAGTTAGATGCAAAGATCTGAACAAAATCCTTGCGAAACAATTTTTCAATAACAACAACAACAAAAATACCTTGGAATAATACTAACCAAGAAAAAAAAAAAAACTCCTCTGGAGATATTACAATACCTGATCTAAAGCTATATTACAAAGCCGTAGTAAACAAAAACATCATGGTACTGGCATAAACACAGAAACATAGACCAATGGAACAGAATTGATGACTCGGACATTAGGTCAAGTAGTTACAACTACTTGATCTTTTACAAAGGTTCCAATAATGTACACTGGAGAAAAGACAGCATCTTCAACAAATGGTGTTAGAAAAGTTGGTTAACCATATGTAAAAAATGAAAATAGACCCACTCTTCTCTCCATACACAAAAATGAAGTTCAAAATGGATTAAAACCCTCAATACTAAAACTTTTCTCCTAGAGGAAGGCACTCTCCATGATATAGGAATAGGGAAAGATTTCCTGAAAAAAATTCCAGTATCTCAGGAAATTAAGTGATTACTCAACCAATGGGATATTATGAAGCTACAAAGCTTCTGCACAGAAAAACTTACCATAAGCAGAGCCAATAGATTGCCCACTGAATGGGAGAAAGTCTTCACCAGCCATACCCCTGACAGAAGCCTAATATCTAGAATCTACATAGAACTCAATACTAAGCAATAAACAAGCAAACAACCCACTCCAAATATGGGGCAGAGAACTGGGTGTTCTCAGTTTCTCTGAGAATTACAAATTACTAACACACACTTAAAATGTTCAACATCCCTAACCATTAGGGGCATGCAAATTAAAACAACTATTGGATTCCACCTTACTCTAGTAAGGATGGCAATCATTAATAAATCTAACAATGGCAAATGTTGGTGAGGATGTGGGGAAGGAGGAACCCTCATCCACTGATGGTGGAATGTAAATTTATACAACCACTATGGAAATAAATTTAGAGAGTCTTGAAAAGGATGAAAGTATAGCTACTAACAGATTCAGTTGTTCCTTTACTGGGTCTTTATGCTAAATGTGCCATACATCACTACAGAGGTATTTGCTCAACCATGTTTATAGTTGCTCAATTATTCATGGCTAAGAACTGGAAACAACCCAGATGCTCATCTTTGGATGAATGGATAATGAAGTTGTGATACATTTACAGAATGGAATTCTACTCAGCAGTAAGAAAATTGATACAATGAAATTTCTAGAGAAATTGAAAGACTTGGAACATATTATACTCAACAAGCTCACACAATCACAGAAAGACAAATGCCATGTGGTGTCGCTTATCTGCAGTTCCTAAGCTAGACCTGTTCAAGTTGCTGACATACCTAATAGTCAACTCAAGGCCCACACAATAGAGAAGGAAAAGATTTGAGGGGAAGGAAAGGGAGAAACAAACACAAAATTAAATCCAAAATGAGCTGGTACCATAGAAACTTTTATCCTTGGAAATAGCCTAAAAGATATGACCCTCAAAAGAATAAGGGGAAGCGCCTGGAATGTAGGGTCCTGTACAGGGTGGAATGAAGCTTAAGCTTAAAAGAAAACTTGTTTTTTCTGTCTCTGACCTGTAATTCGCATTAATAGAGATTGGTTGCTACCCACATCAAGCTGTTGATCAGAGGTTCCCACATACAAGCAGTTTTCTCACAAAGCATTTGATTAGTGCCTGATGTAAGCCTAAGACCCTATTGCTGAAGACATCATAATCATATACTGCTGACACAGAGCATGGAGAGACCGGCTGGAATCCAGAAGAAACCCAGTCCTCAGACAGCCTTTCTAGTACTGGAAAGTACTACATGGGCTATTGGGGGAAAGTGGCCAACAATGGTCTGAGCAACCAGAGTTCTAAGCTACTCAGAAGCAAACACCCTGACAGAATGTACACAACAAAGCAATAGTGGCATACAGCCCTGGTGGGTGTCCAATAGCTTTCCGATTGGTTAAGAGATCCCTTCAGTGTAAAGGAACCCATATGTAGAATTAGGAAGCAGATCAGAATCCTATGGAGAAAAAGATCATGCTCTCCAGTGTCCAGCTGTCACTAGCCTTGGCTGAAAGAGGTATTATATATTAAATTCTCCCTAAATTAATAATGTTTATCCCAAACTATGCTGACTTCACTCTCGTTCTTTTTCAGAAAGTAGTGAGACTGGAGGAGATAAACTACCCTTCACACTTCAGCCAAGCCACAGCTGAATCTACAGAGGAATTGGGGAGACAAACAAGAGTGCTACTTCCATGGCAAACCTGACAATCAGTGCCAGGTTGTAGGGGACAGACTTAAAAGTCATCCACCATGGCTCAGGGAATTTTGTGGAAGAGGTGGCAGAAAGATTGTAAGACCACAGGTTGAGACATGCCCAGAGGTATTCCCTCCCCCCACCAAAAAAAATGATAAATCGCAACCTCATGGGGGACACCTGCAATCTTGCTAAGGAGCATCCCCAGTAGAATGGGGGCAGAACAAGGGAAAAAAGGATACCAACACATGATTTATCCATATGAACTATGTTGTTAATAATATTATTAATATTTAATAGTAATAATAAACATAAAAAGATGCCATTAAGAAAGTGAATAGTAAAGATATAAGCAAAAGGCAACCCTTATTCAATGCTATTGGAAATGTAAACTAGTCCATCCACTAAAAAACTCAGTATGGGGGTGCCTCAAAAACTAAAAACGGTATTATCTATGAGCCAGTTGTACTAACTGTCCGTATATTCTTTTAAGACTCCAAGTTCACGTATCACAAAGATACTGCTACATTGGTGTTTACTGCAGCACTGTTCACAACAGCTAAGTTATGGAACCATCTTAGGTGCTCAGCAACAGAAAAATAGTAAAAGAACCTGTGATTTATATTCACAAAGACATTTTTTTTATTTTTAAATTTTTAGCAACATTTTGCATGATTATAAAAAAATATCCCATGGTAATAACCTCCCTCCCTGCCCCGACACTTTCCCCTTTGAAATTCCATTCTCCATCATATTACCTCCCTATCTCAGTCATTGGACTTACATATATACAACATCAACCTATTAAGTACCCTCCTCCCTTCCTTTCTCTTCCCTTTATGTCTCCTTTTTAACTTACTGGCATCTGCTACTAAGTATTTTCCTTCTCACGCAGAAGCCTAATCATCTGTAGGTAGGATCCACATATGAGAGAGAACATGTGGTGCTTGGGTTGGGCCTGGGTTACCTCACTTACTATAATCCCTTCCAGGTCCATCATTTTTCTGCAAATTTCATAACTTCATTTTTCTTTACCGCTGAGTAGAACTCCATTGTATAAATGTGCCACATCTTCATTATCCACTCATCAGTTGAGGGACATCTAGGCTGGTTCCATTTCCCAGCTATTATAAATTGAGCAGCAATAAACATGGTTGAGCACGTACTTCTAAGGAAATGAGATGAGTCCTTAGGATATATGCCTAGGAGTGATATAGCTGGGTCATATGGTAGATCAATCTTTAGCTGTTTTAGGAACCTCCACACTGATTTCCACAATGGCTGGACCAGATTACATTCCCACCAGCAGTGTAGAAGGGTTCCTGTTTTTCCACATCCCCGCCAACATTTATGATCATTTGTTTTCATGATGGTGGCCAATCTGACAGGAGTGAGATGGAATCTCAATGTAGTTTTAATCTGCATTTCCCTGATGACTAGTGACGTAGAACATTTTTTTTTTAGGTGCTTATATGCCATTCGTATTTCTTCCTTTGAGAATGCTCTATTTAGCTCCATAGCCCATTTTTTGATTGGCTTGTTTGATTCCTTATTATTTAACTTTTTTTTAAAATTTTCTTATTTATTTATTTGGGAGTGACAGACACAGAGAGAAAGACAGAGGGAGAGAGAGAATGGGTACGTCAGGGCTTCCAGCCTCTGCAAATGAACTCCAGATGCGTGTGCCCCCTTGTGCATCTGGCTAAGGTGAGACCTGGGGAACCAAGCCTCGAACCGGGGTCCTTAGGCTTCACAGGCAAGCACTTAACCGCTAAGCCATCTCTCCAGCCCTTATTTAACTTTTTGAGTTCTTTGTATATCCTAGATACTAATCCTCTATCAGATATATAGCTGGTGAAGATTTTTTCCCATTCTGTAGGTTGCCTCTTTGCTCTTTTCACGGTGTCCTTTGCAGTGCAAAATCTTTGTAATTTCATGAGGTCCCAGTGATTAATCTGTGGATTTATTGCCTGAGCAATTGGGGTTGTATTCAGAAAGTCTTTGCCAAGACCAATATGTTGAAGGGTTTCCCCTACTTTTTCCTCTAGCGGTTTCAGAGTTTCAGGTCTGATGTTAAGGTCTTTAATCCATTTGGACTTAATTCTTGTGCATGGTGAGAGAGAAGAATCTATTTTCATCCTTCTGCAGATATATATCCAGTTTTCCCAACACCGTTTGCTGAAGAGGCTGTCTTTTCTCCAATGAGTATTTTTGGCATTTTTATCGAATATCAGGTGGCTATAGCCACTTGAGTTTACATCTGGGTCCTCTATTCTGTTCCACTGATCTACATGTCTGCTTTTGTGCCAGTACCATGCTGTTTTTGTTACTATGGCTCTGTAGTATAGGTTAAAATCAGGTATGGTGATACCACCAGCCTTATTTTTGTTGCTCAGTATTATTTTAGATATTTGAGGTTTTTTGTGATTCCAAATGAATTTTTGGATTTTTTTTTTCTATTTCCATGAAGAATGCCTTTGGAATTTTGATAGGGATTGCATTAAATGTGTAGATTGCTTTAGGTAAGATTGCCATTTTCACAATATTGATTCTTCCAATCCAGGACCAAGGGATGTTTCTCCACTTTCTAGTGTCTTCTGCAATTTCTCGCTTGAGTGTTTTAATGTTCTCATTGTAGAGATTCTTTACTTCCTCGGTTAGGCTTATTCCAAGGTACTTTATTTTTTTTGATGCAATTGTGAATGGGAGTGATTCTCTGATTTCATCCTCTGTGTGTTTGTTATTAGCATATATGAAGGCTACTGATTTCTGTGTATTTATTTTGTATCCTGCTACTTGCCTGTAGGATTTGATCAGCTCTAACAGTTTGCTAGTAGAGTCTTTAGGGTCCTTTATGTATAGAATCATGTCATCTGCAAATAATGATAACTTGATCTCTTCTTTTCCAATTTGTATCCCTTTTATGTGTGTCTCTTGCCTTATTGCTATGGCTAAGACTTCCAAAACTATGATAAATATAAGGAGAGACAGTGGACACCCTTGTCTTGTTCCTGATTTTAGTGGAAAACTTCCAGTTTTTCCCCAGTTAGTAATATGTTGGCTGTAGGCTTGTCATTAATAGCCTTTATTATATTGAGATATGTTCCTTCTATTCCCAGTCTCTGTAGGACTTTTATCATAAAGGGATGTTGGATTTTGTCAAATGCTTTCTCTGTGTCTAATGAGATGATCATGTGATATTTGTCCTTCAACCCATTTATATAATGTATAACATTTATAGATTTGCGTATGTTGAACCATCCCTGCATCTCTGGGATAAAGCCTACTTGGTCAGGGTGAATGATCTTTTTAATATACTCTTGTATTCTGTTTGCCAATATTTTGTTGAGAATTTTTGCATCTATGTTAATGAGGGAGATTGGTCTGTAATTTTCTTTTTTTGTTCTATCTTTGCCTGGTTTTGATACCAGGGTGATGCTGGCCTCATAGAAGGAGTTTGGTAGAATTCCTTCTTTTTCTATTTCCTGGAAATGCTTAAGAAGCAATGGTGTTAGCTCTTCCTTAAAGGTCTGGTCAAATTCAGCAGTGAATCCATCTGGGCCTGGGCTTTTTTTAGTTGAGAGATTATTATTATTATTTATTATTATTATTATTTTTTTGTTGTTGTTTTTGTTTTTCAAGGTAGGGTCTCACTCTGGCTCAGGCTGACCTGGAATTCACTATGTAGTCTCAGGGTGGCCTTGTAGTTGAGAGATTATTGATAACTGTTTGGATCTCCATGTTTGTTATAGGTCTATTTAAGTGATTAGGTCATATAATTCAAGGAAAGCATCCATTTCTTTCAGATTTTTATACTTTTTGGAGTATATGCTTTTATAGTATGTCACTATGATTTTTTGAATTTCTCTGGAATCTGTTGTGATGTTACCTTTTTCATGTCTGATTTTATTAATTTGTGTCTCTTCTCTCTTTCTTTTGGTCAGATTTGCTAAGGGTTTATCAATCTTGTTTATCCTTTCAAAGAACCACAAAGACATTTTTTGTCAGCTATAAAGAATGAAGCTATGCCATTTGTAGGGAAATGGATGCAACTTCAGAAAATTATATTAAGAAATTAAATCAGGGGAGAAATTGCTTAATGGTTAAAGATGCTTGTTTGCAAAGCCTACCAGCCTGGGCTTGGTTCCCCACCACCCACATAAATCCAAATACATAAAGTGATGCACGCATCTCTGAAGTTTATTTGCAGTTGCAAGTGGCCCTGGGCTGCCATTCTCTCTCTTCCTCTCTTGCTTACTCTCTCCTTGCAAATAAAGAAAAAAATTTAAATGAAGAAATTAAGTCAGTCACAGAAAGACAAATATCACATGCATCCTATAATTTGCAAAGCCTAGACTTTATAGGCTCATAAACTCATAAATGTACAGAGTAGACCTGTTCAAAGAATGTTACATACTTGCATGTTATATACTTTATCTATAATAAATTAAAATATTTTAATCAATTTGTATGTGTGTGCTAATGTATGTACATATGGGCATATGTGTGCAATGGCACACATGCAGAGTTCAGAGAGCAACCTTGGAGTGTTACGCTTGTCCTTCCATTTTGTATTCAGACAAGGCCTCTTGCCACCCCCCCACCCAGGCAGGTAGTGCTGAGGAAGGACCTGGCTCACTGGCTCCTCCCAAGGGGTTGAGGAGGAGGATGAATGTTGACGGCCAGGAACACACCACTGAGCCGGGAGTCTTGTCAAAGCAAGAACTTGTTTTATTGTTACAGGCAGTTACTTATATAACATTGAAAATGAGGGTGGAGATTTTAGGATGTGGGGAGAGGTAAGGATCAACAGTACACTTCGACTTTTGAATTGATTGGTCCCAAGCATGCACACGTGGGAATTCCAACTCCTACATGGAAGTAGCAGGCTAGAAGCCATTAGGTGTCTTGCTGAGTCATAGCTGGCCCGAGGCAGATCGTTAAACTTTAGCTAGACACAGGAAGTTCCACTAGGCATCACACCCAGGCCTTTCAAAGCCAAACATCTCCCCCTTTTATTTTTGTAAGAGCATTAGTCACCATGGCCCCTGTCTTAGGTTGTCCCCCTCTGGGGATCTTACCCATCACTGGGTGCCAGGCGTTTAGCTCGCTGAGAAGCCACTCCATGGCCTGTATTAGGTTGTGTCAGTCAGTCTGAGATCTTACCCATCATCAGTCATGTGGAGGGCAGAGGAGGTGGCAGTTGGTCATCTAAGGAACTTAATTTCTGAGTTGCCAGCCTGTGGTAATGTATCTCAACCTGATGGAGTTTTATTGCCTCTAGCTGCTGGTGAATGAATTGTGTAGTTTTGTTAATTACACAAGGCCTGACAGTGAGGATAAGGGAAAGGAGAAGAAGAGGCCCAAGTAGAGGGAGGAGGTAGGGTAAGAAGCCATGCAGGCCCATCCACAGTGGTTGTCCTGGAGGTCCCACCATCTCTTCTCCAGGTCCTCTTGAAGTCTTTTGATTTTGTCTTGAACAATTTCCAATCTATTGGAGTAGAAACAGCATTTTTCCTATAAAAACAAACATATGCCTCCCCTTTTGGCAGTTAATAGGTCTAGTCCCCTCCTGTTTTGTAGGCCTACCTCAGCCAGGGAATCTAGCTGTTGTTGGAGATCAAGGATACTACTGGATATGGCTTTTATGTCACTGATAAGCTGGAGAGAAAGATTTTTGTAGAGATGGGCTGCCATGCCCATCCTGGCTGTCCCAGTGGCCATGCCTGTGGTTACTCCCAACCCAACAAGTAAAGTAAAGTTGTACAGTTCTCTTATGTCTCCCTCTAATATAATCAAAAGAGGGTATAGGGAGGGCTTAATCTCCAGGAATGATATCTACATCTGGGATTAAGGTGGCTGGGGCACAAAGGCCCATCCAATTGGTGGGCAAAAAGTCATAGGCCATCCCGCCTCCACAAACATAAACCATTCCAGAAGGTGGGCAGCATTGAGCACTGGGCTCAGATGTGTTGAAAGTACAGAAGGAAGGATGAATGTAATATCAGTATTGGAGTTATTAGGTGAAGGTGGGGCCCAAATATAAGTTCCAGAAGGAGACATTGGGAACAGCTGGAAGGGGATGGGGAAGATGGCTGAGCAATATTTTAGTGTTGTATGGACAACTGTAGTTGTATCACTGGTGATTGCTGCAAACAGCCAGGGAGGCCCAGATCAGAGTCAAATCCTCCACAAGGGAGGGAGTTGTTTGGTTTAGTAGGGTGAAGACCATTTTAGGAACAGTCCTCAGGGGTGGGACACTCCCTGGAGAAGTGATTGTCAGTGTCCCCTTGTTGGGACAAATATGTTAGGTCCCTCACTGGTATCCAAATGGGTCTTTTTTTTTTATGACAAAGACAGGAGAGTTTCAGGGACTAATGGAGGGACTGATATTTCAAGCCTCCAACTGCTAATTAATAAGTATGTAGAGCTGGTGTAACTTAGGAGAGGGGAGAGGCCACTGATCAACCCATATAGGATACCCCAGTCTCCACTGGATTTTAAGTGGTGTGTGTGGGGGTGCTGGGCAGTGGCCCCTAGAATTGGGGGTGTTCATTGGAATACTTCTGTCTGAGTTGCTCAAAGTAATGTCATCTCTATAATTTGGATGGCATTCCCTCCCTTCCTCAAACTGCTGTTGATATTCTTCTTCATCTAACAAATCATTATAAAAGGCTCTATGGTCAGTAGTGATGAAAGTCTCAGCAGCTCCAAGTATGTCTTTCCCTAGTAAGTTAGCAGTGAGCCCAGTCACCATGAGAGGGTAGACTTCTCTCCTGTCCCCACCTGGGTCAGTCCAAGGGAGCCACATGGCAGATTCTCAGGAGGTGGACTGCCTGCCAACTCCCAGTAGGGGAGGTCCAGGCACAAGTTGCCAGGAGGGGGCCACTTCCTCCTTTCTCAGGACCATTTGGTCTGCTCCAGTGTTGATGAGAAGTTTGCATCTTTTATTGCCAATATTTAAAATAATTTTGGGTCTAAGACTGGGGACCAGAGGAATGGTCCAAGGGGCATTGATGGTCTCTTTGCCCTTATTTAACGGGCATTGAGGGTGCCCCAGGAGGAGTATAAAGTCTTTCCCTGTATATTAAACTTTGACTGACACTCCCTAGCCCAATGAAACCCATTTTTGCATTTAGGACAGCAGGTGCAAGGGGCATTGGTCGAACCCCCCCCCCCCAGAGGGCAGGGAAGGCTTTGTTTTGTTGGGGCACTCCTTGTTAAAATGGCCCTTGCCCCCACACCCAAAACATGTTGATATTTTAGGATTTAATTGCAATGCACAGACCATAGTAGCCAAATCTTTTTGTCTATTTTCCTGAAGGGTGGCAGCCATGGTCCTAGCCTGATGGGAGATAGTGCCAACGTCCTTGATGGCTACAACCCATCTACTCATGGAGCAGTCCCTGAAACCACACAGGCGAGGCAGTGACCGGCCATCATCTTTTCCCAGACCAACATTTTAGTAAACTGATCCTGTAATGCCCCTGGGGAAATTTTCTTTGGACTTTTTTCCACCCTATCTATAAATGTAGCCAAGTCCTCAGATGGTTTCTGAGTAATACCCATAAGGGGTGGGGGGAGGTTTAGAGGGTCCCTCATCAAGCCTTTTCTATGTGGTCAAGGTCAAGTGTCCTGACCTGGTCCCTATATGGGTCAGGTATAGCCGCCTATTGAGTGCCTGTAGCATATTGATCAGAGGTACCGGAGAGCATCCCAAAACTTATCGGCACAGAGGGCTGTTGACTTTGGTTTCACTCTGCCTGTGTATGCTATTCATCTTTAAAAAAGGCACACCACTTAATGTATACGGGACTCAACAAGACAGCCCTGACTACATTTTTCCAATCCTGGGTTGTACAAGGTTGATGGGCAAGTCCCTGTAACAGAGTCTTGGCTCAAGGAGAGTTAGGTCCATCCTTAGAGTCCACCTTTTTAAGCTCCTTGAGCTTCCCATGGATACCAGGCAGCAGGGCAATTGCCCCCAGGATTTAGATTGATGAGAAATAGAAAAGTAGCTTTATTTTCTTGGTGGCTGAATATGAAGGGGGCCGAGGGGGTCCAGAAAGTATTAGTCAATGGAGGAGGTGAAGGAGGCCCCCTGGGATGCCAAGGAGCACTCTCAAAGGGATCGAGTGAGGGGTATAAAGATGCTCCCTTTTCTGAGGTTTTTAAAGCTGTATCTCCAGGAGTAGCTGGATCAGGCTATATACTATCTTTTTCTTTTTTCTTTGTCTTTTGTTTTTGTTTGGTTGGTCTTGGAGGGAAGCAGCCCTTAAGGGCTGAGATTGTAGGGGGGACCCCTAAGGGGTTATCTGACCCTTCACCACATCTGCCCAATGAACAAGGGCTTCTACCCTATCCCAAGTGTCCCAATCAACGAGATTTCCTTCCGGCAGCCATGGTGCCAGCTTAAGAAGGCAATTCCAGGTCTGTTGGGCCTGATTATCAGTCAAATCAAGGCCTCTACTCTTTAGGAGTTCCCTGAGAGATTCTAAGGCAGGATTGGATTTATAGGTAGACCATCCCATACTATAAAGTCAAGAGAGGAGTGACCACAAAATTAGGGAAGTAGCAACCCACAGATACACATGTATAATGCCAACACAAAGAACCCAAAAAATTGGTAAATGTGCTGTAGAATTAAGTTCAGATGTAGATCCATGACAGCCAGATGAGTATCCTTAGGGGATGGCTCGATGATAACAGACACGTTGTGGATGGGAGCAGGTCTCCCCAGCAGATTTGCTCTGCCTTCTGGGACAGAGCCCTCACTCAAATGAGGGGGCAATACGCCTTGAGTCTCCTCCAGGTCTGCCCACACAGTGTGTCCACTAGGGACATATGACCCGTTCAGAAATACAGAAGCCAGGGATGCAAATTGCCAGTGAACCAAAAGTGAAAGGAAAGGGAAAGGGAATGGAGAGACGTCGACAAACAAGCACAGGTTATACAAGCAAAGTTTAGCACATTAAATATGAAGACTCCCTCATAACTTATGAGGGTACACTCACCCGCATGCCAAATGACCTCCTTAACAAATGCCACTAATGGGGCACTAGTCTGCCGGATTCCTGTCGCCCCACATTGGGCACAACATGCTGCACCCCCACCAACTGGGGATAGGGCTGAGGAAGGACCAGGCCTGCTGGTTCCTCCCAAGGGGTTGAGGAGGAGGAGGATGAGTGTCCATGGCCAGGAACACACCACTGAGCCAGGAGTCTTGTTGAAGCAGAAATTCGCTTTATTGTTACAGGCAGTTACTTATATAATGTTGAAAACGAGGGTGGAGATTTTAGGATGGGAGGAGAGGTAAGGGCCAATAGTAAACCATGACTTTTGAAATGATTGGTCCCAAGCACACACACAAGGGAATACCAACTCGTACATGGAAGTAGCAGGCTAGAAGCCATTAGGTGTCTTGTTGAGTCATAGCTGGCCGGAGGCATATCGCCAAACTTTAGCTAGGCTCAGGAAGTTCCACTTGGCCTCACTCCCAGGCCTCTCAAGGCCCAACAGTCTCTCTCTCTCTCTTTATTAATTAGTTTTATATTCAGCAAACACAGTCAGTTTGGTACCATTATTAGGCTCATCAGTGACTTACACCCTTCCCTTGGCCCCTCCTTGTTGAGGTATATGGGTCATGCATTGTGGAGTTAGCCCTAAGTTATGGGTAGGATAAATGTCTCTGCATATCATGACCCAACATGTGGCTCTGACATACTTTCTGCCCCTTCTTCTGCAACATTTCCCTGAGCCATGTTGGGTTCATTTTTGGTCTGCTTCAGTGATGAGGTGTTGGGGGTCCTCTGGGTCTCTGGGTATCTGATTTGGTAGGAGCAGATTTTTCTCTGCGTTGATCTCCTTCCCCCTTGTGCTTGTATCTGGTTCACCAGGAAAACAACACCCTGGCTTGTTTTGCCAATTTTTCTTAGTTTCAGCCGGGGCCCTTTTGAGGTATGATGGGGTGGCTCTCTCCTTAGGATCTGCATCTATCTGAAAAAGAGAAGCAGATTCTCCAATGGAGAGTAAGTTAGCACCAGGACAAATGAGATAACCTTTACTCTTTTTTTTTTTTTAATAAATAATTTAATAGGTGTAGGCCCTCTTGTAGCCCATGATTGATGCTAGCTTGATAATGGTGAGTGGGCTTATGTTTGGATATGGTTCTGACTTGTTTTCCAGCTCTACCTATGGGTCTCATACCACTGAGGGGATCAGTTAGTATAATCAAGAGCAGTTGGTTCCCCACCATGGCTGTGTGCCACTATTGCACTTGTGTGGGCATCACACCACATTATTTGCTGCTAAGTAGGTTAGGTGCTTGAACAGACATTGGTCATTTTCCCCCAGTTGCCCATATATCACCTTCTGGCACTTGATGTGCTGACTGTCTGGGGACTGACTCTCTTCCAGCTTCCAGCTATGCCATTCCATTTTACATGTCAACTACATACAGTGTCTTCAGCAGTAGGTTCTTACCATGAACCTTTGGTGGGTCATCAAGTACTCTGATAAAAATTTGTCTTTCTTTTAGGAAACCTTGTAGGTCTCTCTGATCAAAAACTCATTGTGGAGCTGGAGAGATTGCTTAGCAGTTAAGCGCTTGCCTGTGAAGCCTAAGGACCCCGGTTCGAGGCTCAGTTACCCAGGTTCCACGTTAGCCAAATGCGCAAGGGGGCACACGCGTCTGGAGTTCGTTTGCAGAGGCTGGAAGCCCTGGTGCGCCCATTCTCTTTCTCTCCCTCTGTCTTTCTGTCTGTGTCTGTCACTCTCAAAAAAAAAAAAAAAAAACTCATTGTGGATGATAGCCACATGCTGGTACTGGGAGTTACAGGTCAGTGCCCACTAAGAAAACGAAGAAAAAGATAACTAATATACAAGAATTAGAGAGAAGAGAGAGAAAGAAAGGCAGCGGAGAAGATTAAGGTTGGTCTTCATCATACACTTGCCAGTGTATTGTGGCTCAGGTGTTAACTCTAGGGCCTTGTGAAAGTTCTGCCATTTGTTCTGCCTTTTAGGTAGGAGAATTTTATGGTACCATTGCTGTTTGGGTGTACATTTGTGTTTCCCACCCCTAAATTTCCCTGCCCTCCCTCCCCACCCATCGTGTTGTCTAGTCCACGAGATGCTTGCTGGGTATGTAAGGCATCTTGGGTAGATTCAGTAGACGAGTGGGACTATGTGGTGATTTTTTTTTTTCCTGTAATTGGGTAAGTTCACTGAGAATGATCTGTTCCAGGTTCAATCATTTTCCTTAAATTTCATTGTGTCATTTTTTCTTACTGCTGTATAGAATTCCATTGTGTAGATATACCACATCTTAGTTATCCATTCTTCTAGTGATAGACATCTGGGTTGATTCCAGTTCTTAGCTATTATGAATTGAGCCACTACAAACATGGTTGAGCAAATCTCTCTGGCCTGTGGTTTGAAGGCTTTAGGGTAGATGCCCAGTAATGAACAACTGTGTCTGTTGGTATCTCTATAGTCAGCTTTTTCAGGAGTCTCCATATTGCTTTCCAAAGTGGTTGTACAATCCTACATTACCACCAACAGTGGATGAGTGTTCCTAATGCTGCACATCCATGCCAGTATTTATTTTCATTTGACTTTTTGTTGTTTGCTATCCTAATTGGGATAAGGTGGAATTTCATAGTTGTTTTAATTTGCATTTCCCTGATGATTAGGATGATGAAAATTTTCTTAAGTGTGTCTTTGCCATTTGTATTTCTTCCTCTGTGAACTGCCTGTTTATTTCTTTGCCCCATTTTGTGAGTGGGGTGTTTGACTTTTTTTTTTTAATATTTTTGTTCATATTTTATTTATTTATTTGAGAGCAACAGACACAGGGAGAAAGACAGATAGAGGGAGAGAGAGAGAATGGGCGCGCCAGGGCTTCCAGCCTCTGCAAACGAACTCCAGATGCGTGCGCCCCCTTGTGCATCTGGCTAACATGGGACCTGGGGAACCGAGCCTCGAACCGGAGTCCTTAGGCTTCACAGGCAAGCGCTTAACCGCTAAGCCATCTCTCCAGCCCGTGTTTGACTTTTTACTGTTTAGATTTTCGAGTTCTTTGTAGATTCTAGATATTAGTCCTCTGTCAGTTGGATAACCTGCAAATATTTTCTTCCATTCTGTGGGTAATCTATTGGCTTTGCTTCTTGTATGCTTGTCTGAAAAAAAAAAAAAAAAAAAAAAAAAAAAACTCTTCAGCTTCATGAGATCCCATTGGTTGAGTGACTGCTTAAGGTCGTGAACTACTGGGGTTTTGTTCAGGAAGTATTTTTCCATTCCTATATCATGGAAGGTACTTCCTAAATTTTCTTCCAGTACTAGTTGAGTTTCTGGTCTTATATTGAGGCCTTTTATCCATTTGGACTTGAGTGTAATGCATGGCGAAATGTGTGGATCAAGTTTCAGTTTCCTTCATATGGTTATCCAGTTTACCCAGCACCATTTGGTGAAGATGCTCTCTTTTTTCCAGCCTATATTGTTTGGGCCTTTGTCGAATATCAAGTAGCTATAGCTGCTTGACCCAAAATCCAGCTCCTCAAGTCTATTACATTGGTCTATACTCCTGTTTTTATGCCAGTACCATGCTGTTTTGTTTTTTTTATTACTATGGCTTTGTAATATAGCTTTAGATCAGGTATAGTGATGCCTCCAGAGGTATTTCTTTTGTTGAGGGCATGTTTGGATATGCAAGGCCTTCTGCCTTTACATTTGAAATTTGAGATCATTTTTTTCTTTTTTTTTTTTAATTAGTTTTCTATTCTGTAGTACAGGAAGCTTGGTACCATTATTAGGCTCATCTGTGACCTACTCCCTCCCCATTGGCCCCTCCTTGTTGAGGTATATGGGTTGTGTATTGTGGAGTTAGCCCACAGTTATTGGTAAATTAAATGTCTCTGAATATCATGACCCAACATGTGGCTCTGACATTATTTCTGCCCCCTCTTCTGCAATATTTCCTTGAGCCATGTTGGGTTCATTTTTGGTCTTCTTCAGTGATGAAGTGTTGGGGGCTTCTGGGGCTCTGCCACTCTGGTTTGGTAGGCATTGATTTTTCTCTGTGTTGTTCTCCTTCCCCCTTGTGCTGGTGTCTGGTTCATCAGGAAAACCGCACCCTTGCTTGTTTCGCCAATTTTCCTTAGTTTCAGCTGGGGCCCTTTTGAGGTATGATGGGGTGGCTCTCTCCTTAGGATATGCATCTATCTGATAAAGAGAAGCAGATTCTCCAATGGAGCGTAAGTTAGCACCAGGACAAATGAGATAGCCCTTACTTTTTTTATAGAGAGTTTAATTGGTGTAGGCCCTCCTGTAGCCCATGATTGTTGGTAGCTTGATATTGGAGAGTGGGCTTATGTTTGGATATGGTTCTGACTTGTTTCCCAGCTCTGCCTAAGGGTCTCAATAACTGAGGTTATCAGTTAGCCGAATCAAGAGCAGTTGGTTCCCCACCATGGCTGTGTGCCACTATTGCACTTGTGTGGGCATCACACCAGGTTATTTGCTGCTAAGTAGGTTGGACCATGAGTTTCTTGGACAGATATTGGTCATTTCCCCCAGTTGCCCATGTAGCACCTTCTGGCACTAGATGTGCTGACTGTCTGGGGACTGACTCTGTCCTGGTTCCAGCCATGCCATTCCATTTTACGTGTGAGCTGCATATGTGGTCTTCAGCAATAGGGTCTTACCACTAACCTTTGGTGGGTGATCAAGTCGTCTGACAGAAATCTGTCATTCTTTTAGCAAACCTTGTGGGTTTCTCTGATTAAAATCTCATTGTGGGTGATAGCCCCATGGTGGTAATAGGAGTTACAGGTCAGTGTCCCCTAAGAGATATCATTTTTTCTATCTCTGTGAAGAACACTGTAGAGATTTTAATTGGAATTTCATTAAATCTATATTTTGCCTTTGGTAGGATTGCCAACTTCACAATGTTAATTCTGGATATCTAGGAGCATGGGAGGTCTTTCCATTTTCTCAAGTCCTCCTCAATTTCTTTTTTGAGTGTTTTTATGTTTTTGTTATATAGATCTTTCACTTCCTTGGTTAATGTTATTCCAAGGTATTGTATTTGTTTTTTGTTGCTATATAATATGGGACCATGTCCATTATTCCTTTCTCTGTATATTTTTCATTTGCATATAGAAAGGCATTTTTTTGTGATTTTTGTGCATTGATTTTTGTACCTTGCTACTTTGCTATAGGAGTTAATCACCTTACGAGTTTTGGGATGGAATCTCTAGGGTCTCTTTCATATACAATCATGTCACCGGCGAATAGAGCTAACTTAACTTCTTCCTTTTTAAATTGTATCCTTTTTATTTTCTTCTCTTGTCTTATTGCTTGAGCTAGGACTTCCAGTACTATATTGAAAAGCAGAGGTGAGAGTGGACAACTATGTGTTGCTCCTGATCTTAATGGGAATTGCTCCAGTTTCTCTCCATTAAGTATTATTTGGGCCTTAGGAGTATGTATATTGCCTTTATTATGTTAAGATATGAACCAAGCATGCCAATTCTTTCCAATGATTGATTGTGAAGTGATCTTGGATCTTGTCAAAGGCCTTTTCTGCATCTATTGAAGCGATCATGTGGTTTTTATGCTTAACCTAGTTTATGTGGTGTATTACATAGACAGATTTCCCTATGTTGAACCACCCCTGTGTTCCTGGGATGAATCCCACTTGGTCAAGGTGGATAAAGCTTTTGATGTTTTTTGGATTCAGTTTGTGCGGATTTTGTTCAGGATCTTTGTATCTAGGTTAATCAGGGAAATAGGCCGGTAGTTTTCTTTGCTTGTGGCACCTTGCCTGGTTTTGGAATTAAGGTGACACTAGCTTCATAAAAGGAGTTGGGTAGCTTTCCCTGTTTTGCAATTGTGTGGCATAGTTTGAGGAAGATTGGTTTGAGTTCTTTCATGAAAGTTTGATAGAATTCAGCTGAGAAGCCATCTGATCCTGGACTCTTCTTTTGGGGGAGGTTTTTTAAATTACCTTTTCAATCTCCATGAATGTGATGGGTTCATTGAGGAGATTAATCTGCTCTGAGTTTAGCTTTGATAGATGGTATGTGTCCAGGAATTTATCCATCTCCTTCACATTATCCAGTTTTATGGTGTAGAGGTTTTTGAAATAAGTCCTGATGATTCTTCCAATTTCACTTATGTCTGTTGTGATCTCTCCTTTTTCATTTTGAATTTTGTTTAATTTGATGCCTCTCTCTCTCTCTCTCTCTCTCTCTCTCTCTCTCTCTTTCGCCTGATCAAATTGGCCAGGGGTTGGTCAATCTTGATTACTTTTTCAAAGAACCAGTTCTTTGTTTTGTCAATTGGCTTAATTGTTTCCTTGTTTTTAAATTCATTAATTTCTGCTCTGATATTAATTATTTCTTTCATTCTGGAGCTCTTTGGGTTGGATATTTCTTGCTTTTCCAGTTCCTCTAGGTGGGATCTCTGAGTTTTTATTTTATTTTATTTTTTAATGAAGGCATTTAGTGCTATGAATTTTCCCCTGAAGTCTACCTTCATTGTGTCCCATAAGTGTGGCGAACCCCCTGACCAGCAGGAGAAGAACGACCAGCAAACGAAGATCCTTCTTGATCACACTTTATTGGAGAGCCTCTTGGTTAACAGGAAAGCTGATGGCGAGGGGCAAGGGGTGCAGGAGTGTAGCTGCTTTTATAGGGCAGAATACTATGGGGCGCCTGCTGATTGGCTGCCATAGGCTCACCCACCCAAATAGGAGCCACGGGATAGGCTCAGGACAAGGTGCTGCCCAAATAAGGAATTGTTTACCTCAAGACTGGCAGGAAGCCAGCGCCATTTTGTAATGGCGTCTGCATTGGCTCCCTACAGATCCCCCTTTTTTATTAACTTATGGCATAGCTCAGAAAAATAGCCATCTTCCCGATCAGGTCCGCACCTCATGATGTGTTGACCGATCAAGGGAAGAAGTTCAACCTCCCCTTCCTCAGTGCAATGGGACAGGTCCCCTGAGAGTGCAAAGGCGGCAGTCAAACGAAAGCTACCAGATCCCTGCCCATCCTTGTGCAATGGGTACTCTGAGACCCTGAGGGTGCAAGGGCCAGGGGAGCTATTTGCCTTTTAAAGCTGAAAGCCAAATTTGGGGGGAGGAACCACTTTCCAAGGCAGCGAGCGCTTGAGAAATGACCATCTTGTCTCTCTTGGTCTGGGTTCGCAGGTGGCAAATCAACCAAAGGCAAAGTACACATCCTCCCAGGCAGCACACTAGGAACATTCTCACTTCTACTCCTTCCTTAAAATGACAGATAGCAGGAAGCATTGGTGTAATTACTAAAAGAGAAGTTACTAAGAACGAACAGAAACGGTGGATGAACACACACCGGCGCAGGGGCAAAGGAAGTATTCCTCCCACAGCCATGTCCAATGTCATTAACACCCCCAGATGTATTGAGGCGCTTCCAAGATGCCCCTTTATCTTGTGTTTCTTTTTCTTCTACTTGATTATCCGTATGGAGGGTCCCGGACACATTATTGCAAGCTACAAGTCCTCCTTGTAACAGTACAAAAGGTGTAAAGTCCGTGCAGCTGTCATTTTTCCCACACAAAATCCACTTTGAAAATGGAGTTGTAAAGAAGCGAGGGAAGACCGTGGCAGAATGGAGCACCGGCATAGGTTTGGGAAAGGTTGACAGAATACCCCAACGTGGCTCTCCTTCAATGGATTCCAGGCACAGGAGGAAGATTATCCACAAGACCTTCATCATCTCCGCCCTGATGGACATCACTGTCTCCTGGACCCTCCTCCGGAGATCGCTTGACTGTCCTCACCATCCGGGCTGGAACCCAATGAGGGGAATCCTGTTCCTGTGGAAAAACACAAACAGCTCCCCTGGATCTTATCACAACAAGATCCGGTCCTTTCCATTTATTATCTAAGACAACCTTCCACATCACCATCTCACTGGATGATTGAATCACATGTTGACTGTGCCTGTCAGCTGCAGATTTATTATTATTATCCAAGATTAAAAAATTAAGGGTAAAAAGGGCTAAAGACACTCTTTCCTTGGGAGTTGCATTTTCCGCTATACCCCCTTTTTGTTTAAATAAAAGAGCTTTTAGACTTTTATTGGCTCTTTTTATTATACCTTGACTTTGTGGGTTGTAAGGAAGGCCAGTGGTATGAGCAACCTGTATTTGGGCACAGAAGGCTTGAAAGCCACCAGATGAGTACGCTGGGCCATTATCAGTTTTTAGGCGGTGTGGCTTTCCCCAAGCAGCCCAGGCCTCTAGGCAGTGAGTTTTGACATGAGAGACCTTCTCACCTGCCAATGGTGAGGCAAAAATAATACCTGAGCATGTGTCCACTGAGACATGTAGGTATTTTATTTTCCCAAACTCTGGAAGATGTGTTACATCCATTTGTCAAAGGTCTCCAGGACGTAGGCCCCGAGGGTTAACACCCACATGTGGGGAGGGTAGAAAGGTAACACAAGACTGACAAGATTTTATAATGTCTCATGCTTCATTTCTGGAAATAGAAAATTTTTTTCTCAAGGTGTTTGCAGGAACATGATATAGTCTATGGAATTCAGTAGCTGAAGCTTTTGTATCTTCCAGAGAAATCATGGTGAGCCTAGTGGCCTGGTCCACGAGGTCATTAGCCTGTGATAAGGGGCCAGGCAGTAATGAATGTGCCCGAATATGAGTTACATAGAAAGGGAAAGTTCGCTGTAAAATTAAAGACTGAAGTTGTAAAAGAATATTAGACACTAGACTAGTAGAGCGAACCGAAGCGGCAATCTCTAGGCCAGCAACCGCATTAGCTACATATAGGGAATCCGTGAACAAGTTAAAAGAAGTAGAGAATGTCCGAAAGACCTCCAAAACAATTAGGCATTCAACAATTTGAGGGGAATCAGGTCTAAACATTCTTATAATAGGCTCTGAGCCCTGTACCAAGTAGGCCCCACGACCAGACTTTGAACCATCAGTAAAGATGGCAGGGGCTGATGTAATAGGCTCTTGAACAGTGATTTTAGGAAAATACACCAAATTATTTTTAACAAAAGACAAAATAGGGCTCTTTGGATAATGATTATCTATGACATTTGGGAAAGCGCACATGAGAATGTTCCAATCATCTATAGTGCCAGACAAGACCTTTATTTGTTCCTTAGTATAAGGAATGATAAGTTTGTTAGGCAACTTTGTAAAGTGTATTAATAATATTTAAGCCCCAAACAAGCCTGTCGGGCTCCCAGCTGTGGAAAATATTGGAGTGCGGGCTCCCAAGGAGTTTTTTTTTCCTTTTTTTTTTTTTTCTTCTTTCTCTTGAAGCCATAATAGAAGCCCCTCCTAGCGGAGGCCAGCCGCGACCAGGTTTTTGTTTTAATGAAGCGGCATGTGTCCCCAGGGGAGTTATAGGGTGGGGGTGCGGAAGGCTCTATCGACTGTAAAGGACCACACCCTTGGCCTTGAGGCCCCTTTGTTAGCAGAGGGCGCCTAGGCAGGGACCTATATTGTTCCCTTTTATACCAGGTGGTGACCTCCTTTTGTCTTTCCTCTTCCCCTTCAAATAATTTTTTTTCTTCCTCCTCTGCAGAATCGGAGCTAGCCTCCTTATCTGTGTCAAGTATATTTAAATGTGTAAGCTCCTCAATGGGAGGATAGAGCCTGTTAAAGGCTCCTTTTTCCCCCTCGGGGGGGGGGGCAATTATAGATTTTACCTGTTTCTCTGAGCTCATCTTGTAAACCTTTTTCTTTGTTTAATCCCTTCTTTTTTATTTTTTCTCTTTTTCTAGGCCTAGTTTTTGACTCCCCCTTTGAATCTGACTCAGAAAGGCTATCCTGATGTCTTGCGAGAATTTCTCGTCCCCTTCTAATAAGTTCCATGTGGTTTTCTTGATAATTGCCCATGTTGCGCTCACAGCAAACGATAAGGACAATAAACCACACAGGAATGAAAATAAGAAGGATCAGGTAGGGATCTAAGTGAAAAAACATTATGACTGGGGATGACTTACCGACGTCTTCCTTACCGACGTCTTCCTCTCCGTGTGTCAAGTTCTGGATCCTCTTCGGCCCCTTGCCTGGTGACCACAAAGCACCCGGCGTCCCAGGTTTCGGCACCACTTTGCGGCGAACCCCCTGACCAGCAGGAGAAGAACGACCAGCAAACGAAGATCCTTCTTGATCACACTTTATTGGAGAGCCTCTTGGTTAACAGGAAAGCTGATGGCGAGGGGCAAGGGGTGCAGGAGTGTAGCTGCTTTTATAGGGCAGAATACTATGGGGCGCCTGCTGATTGGCTGCCATAGGCTCACCCACCCAAACAGGAGCCACGGGATAGGCTCAGGACAAGGTGCTGCCCAAATAAGGAATTGTTTACCTCAAGACTGGCAGGAAGCTAGCGCCATTTTGTAATGGCGTCTGCATTAGCCCCCTGCAGTGGAATTGTTTACCTCAAGACTGGCAGGAAGCCAGCGCCATTTTGTAATGGCGTCTGCATTGGCTCCCTACACATAAGTTTTGGTACAATGTGTTCTCATTGTCATTCAATTCTCAAAATTGTGCAATTTCATTTTTTATTTCATTGACTATCTATTTATTGCTTAAAAGTGTGCTGTTCAGTTTCCAGATGCCATTGGGATTCTTGATGGGTCTGTTATTGTTGATTTCTAGCAATATAGCATCTGATATCATGCAGGGAGTTACCTCAATCTTCCTATATATGTGGAGTTAGTCTTTGTGATCCAGTATATGGTCTATTTTTTTAAATTTTTTCATTTATTTTTATTTACTTATTTGAGAGCGACAGAGAGAGAGATAGAAGCAGATAGAGAGAGAGAGAACGGGTGAGCCAGGGTCTCCAGCCACTGCAAACAAACTCCAGACACATGTGCCCCCTTGTGCATCTGGCTAACGTGGGTCCTGGGGAATTGAGCCTCGAACCAGGGTCCTTAGGCTTCACAGGCAAGCACTTAACCACTAAGCCATTTCTCCAGCCCAATATGGTCTATTTTTTTTTTTATTTATTTATTTGAGAGCAACAGACACAGAAAGACAGATAGAGGGAGAGAGAGAGAATGGGCGCGCCAGGGCTTCCAGCCTCTGAAAACAAACTCCAGTCGCGTGCGCCCCCTTGTGTATCTGGCTAACGTGGGACCTGGGAACCGAGCCTCGAACCAGGGTCCTTAGGCTTCACAGGCAAGCACTTAACCACTAAGCCATTTCTCCAGCCCAATATGGTCTATTTTTTTTTTAATTTTTATTTATTTATTTATTTGGGAGCAACAGACACAGAAAGACAGATAGAGGGAGAGAGAGAGAATGGGTGTGCCAGGGCTTCCAGCCTCTGCAAATGAACTCCAGATGCATGCACCCCCTTGTGCATCTGGCTAACCTGGGACCTGGGGAACCGAGCCTCGAACCGGGGTCCTTAGGCTTCACAGGCAAGCGCTTAACCGTTAAGCCATCTCTCCAGCCCACCAATATGGTCTATTTTTGAGAATGTTCCACGGGCTGCTAAGAAGAATGTGTAGTTGGTGGATTTGGGGTGGAAAGTTACGTATATGTCCGTTAGGTCTAAGTGATGTATGGTTTTGTTGAGGGCTCTTACTTCCCTGTTGAGTTTCTGTTTGGATGATCTGTCTATTACTACTAATGGTATGTTGAAGTCTCCAGTTATGATGGTGTTGGTGGTTATTTCTGTTTTATTGTTAAGTAGGTTTTGTTTTATGAACTGTGGTGCCCCTGTGTTTGGTGCATACACATTTATGATTGTAATATCCTATTGATGGATTGTTCCCTTGATAAGTAGGAAGTGGCCTTCCTTGTATTTTTTGATTATTTTTGTTTTGAAGTCTATTTTATCTGATGTTAATATAGCTATGCCTGCTTGTTTCTTATTCCCATTTGCTGGGAATATTTTTTCCACCCTTTCACCCTGAGGAGTTGCCTGTCTTTAGTGCTGCGGTGGTTTTCTTGAATCCAACGGATTGAGGGGGTGTAATTTTTTGATCCATCCTGTTACCTTCTGTCTCTTGATGGGTGAATTAAGTCCATTAATACTTGGGGTAATGACTGTGAGATTTGATTTGATCCCTGCCATGTTGTGATGGTATATGTGGGTTAGTGTTTTCATGGACTTTGAAGTCTTTTGTGCCTACTCCGTGTTTGGTTATTGTGATCTGCTTCTTGTAGGCATTTGAGATTGAGTATTTGTTCCTTGTGTGTGGAGAATTTCCTGAAATACTCTCTGTAGGTTTGGTTTTGTGTTCATATAATTGTAAAGCTGAGTTTTGTCAGGGAAAGTTTTTCTTTCACCATCTATTATAAGGGATACTTTTTCTGGGTAGAGTAGTTTGGGTTGGAAGCCATAGGTTCCAAGACTTTGCATTGTTTCACTTCAGATCCTTCTATCTTTCAGGGTTTCCATTGAGACATTTGAAGTAATTCTGATAGGGTTACCTTTGAAAGTGATGTGTTGTTTTTCCCTAGGTGCTTTTAGGATTTTCTCTTTGGTGTCCATGTTTAGTCTTAATGACAATATGTCTTGGAGAGTTTCTCCTTTGGTTCAGTTTGTTTGGAGTTCTGTTGGCTTCTTATATGTTGATGGGCCTTTCTTTTAAGAGACTGGGGAAGTTTTCTTCAATTATTTTGTTAAATACATGCCTTTGGTCTGAATTTCTTCTCCTTCTAGTATTCCAATGATCCTGATATTAGGATGTTTATGTGTATCCCACAATTCTCTCATGTTCTTTTCAGAGAAACTTTTGAGCTTACTGACATTTTTGAACTCTTGAACTGTTTCTTCCATCTTGTCTTCCAGATCAGAGTTTCTATCCTCCACATGGCTGACTCTATTCTTGAGAGCTTCTAGAGAGTTTTGGACTTGTTCAATTTTGTTTGCATTTTCTACTACTTTTCTATTTATAATTTCCATCTGTCTGTCATGCTGCCTTTTCATATCATTTTCTGCTTTTCTTGATGATTCCTGGAATTCATCCTTGCATTTCTTTATATCTTCATTTAGCATGGCCTGTTGATTTTTGAGGTCTTCATTGTTTTCACTCTCCCTCCAACTATTAACTCTTTTTGAACTTCTTCCATTTTCTTATCTATTAGTTCTAGTTTAGTGATGGCAGCATCCACACAATTATCGATCCTTTGTTGCTTTTCTGCAAGTTATACCAGTAGCTTGGTCAAGGTTGCATTGCTCATATCTTCATTTTGGTGTTCTGATTCTAATGACACTTCTATGTTTTGATTAGAGATCTTCATTGTAGGACTTGGTGATCTAAGTGGATTTTCTTGCATTTGATTTTTCATGTTATTTCTTTTGTGCTGTGGTCTGCCCATCACAGTTTATGGGCACTTAGGTGGGTGAATCAGCCTGGGCTCAAGCACAATAGGAATCTGAGGCCAGCTGAGGCAGTTGCCAAACAGCCTGGGCTTTGGCTGTCATTTGCCAATGCTGCGTGATCTGTTGCCTGGCTGGGGCAACAAAGTTCCTCAATCTCTGCAGTGTAATGCTCCAAAGCTGCCTGTGTTTGAGCTGCGAGGGACACTGAGGCACCAAACACTAATGCACCCCAGACTCTATTGTGGGAACACTGGGACCCAGAAGCAGTCTGTGCTGCCTGCCACAGGACAATGGTGGACAGCCGGTGCATCAGAGTGGTAGGGGATGGCACCTGAGCTGGTGCAAGCAACAGACACAGTCTCAGCTCACATGGCGGTTGCTGTGGGCCTAGACTCACTGAACGTGCGGCAGCAGGAGCAGTAAGTGAGTGAGTGGGAGGAGCAGTGTAAGCTTTCACAGGCAGGGATTGATCAGTGCATGGGGTGCCACCATGGATACTGCGGCTACTTGGGGGGAGGGGTGGGTTACCTGCCTACAAAGTAATCAGTGATTCCCTGTTTATGCCTGGACCCACTGAACCTGCAGCAGCTGGAGCAGTAAGTGGGTGAGTGGGTGGAGCAGTCTAAGCTTCCATGCACAGGGATCAATTGGCCTGCAGTGGTGCAGTGGATTCAGTGGCTACATGGGGGGGGGCACCCCCCCACTAGGGAATCAGTGATTCCCTGGTTTTCCCCCCTCTGTGCCCTCCCACTGGCAATCTATTGGAGATTGCTCTCCCTTAAAAGACCCAGTGAACCCTTAATGTCTTGCCTTTCTTTCCCTGGGATCTGCAGCACAGCTAGGTGGTCGTCATCTTGGTGGGAAATTGAGACAAGGTCTCTCTTGCTGTGGTGCTTCTCACTGACAAGGCCAACTGACCCATGAGTTTTGAGATTCTCCTGATTCTTGCTATATGATTGTCAAGATTACTGATGCATGTGCCTCTTTTTGGAAGGCTTGTAAAGCACACACTTTTACTAACTGAGCCATCTCCCTATTCCCATAGAATAAAAACATTTCTTGTTCCTTTTTTTAACTTTATTATTGACAATTGCCATAATAACAGACAATAAACCATGATAATTCCCACCCTTTCCCTGCTTTCCCTTTCATAAATTTTCTCTCCATCATATCCCCTTCCTCTCTCAGATGATCTCTCTTTTATTCTGATGTCCTCATTTTTTCTTTCTATTATGGTGGTCTTGTGTAGGTAATACCAGGCACTATGAGGTCATAGATATCCATGCCACTTTGTGTTTGGAAGAGTATATTGTAAGCAGTTCTACCCTTCCTTTATTTATTTATTATTTTATTTTATTTTTTTAATTAGTTTTCTATTCAGCAAATACAAGCAGTTTGGTACCATTATTAGGCTCATCCGTGACCTATCCTGTCCCCATTGGCCCCTCCTTGTTGAGGTATATGGGTTGTGCATTGCGGAGTTAGCCCACAGTTATTGGTAAAAAAAAATTTCTCTACATATCATGACCCAACATGTGGCTGTGACATTCTTTCCACCCCCTCTTCCGCAAAATTTCCCTGAGCCATGTTGGGTTCACTTTTGGTCTGCTTCAGTGATGAGGTGTTGGGGGCCTCTGAGGCTCTGACTCTCTGATTTGGTAGGCGTTGATTTTTCTCTGTGTTGGTCTCCTTCCCCCTTGTACTGGTATCCAGTTCATCAGGAAAACATCACCTTTGCTTGTTTTGCCAATTTTCCTTAGTTTTAGCTGGGCCCCTTTTGAGGTATGATGGGGTGGCTCTCTCCTTAGGATTTGCATCTATCTGAAAGAAGCAGATTCTCCAATGGAGAGTAAGTTAGCACCAGGACAAATGAGATAGCCCTTACTTTTTTTATAGAGAGTTTAATAGGTGTAGGCCCTCTTGTAGCCCATGATTGATGGTAGCTTGATATTGGAGAGTGGGCTTATGTTTGGATATGGTTCTGACTTGTTTCCCAGCTCCACCTATGGGTCTCATACCACTGAGGTGATCAGTTAGCTGAATCAAGAGCAGTTGGTTCCCCACCATGGCTGTGTGCCACTGTTGCACTTGTGTGGGCATCACACCAGGTTATTTGCTGCTAAGTAGGTTGGACCATGAGTTGCTTGGACAGATATTGGTCGTTTCCCCCAGTTGCCCATGTAGCACATTCTGGCACTAGATGCACTGACAGTCTGGGGACTGACTCTCCTGGCTTCCAGCCATGCCGTTCCATTTTACGTGTGAGCTGTATATGGTGTCTTCAGCAATAGGGTCTTACCACTAACCTTTGGTGGGTCATCAAGTACTTTTAGGAAACCTTGTGGGTTTCTCTGATCAAAAGCTCATTGTGGATGGTAGACCATGCTAGTACTGGGAGTTACAGGTCAGTGCCCACTAACAAAATGAGGAAAAAGATAACTAATATACAAGAGTTAGAGAGGCGAGAGAGAGAGAGAAAGGGAGAGGAAGAGGGAGAGGGAGGGAGGCATTTACATTCTTTTTGCCACCTCTTCTGCAATGGGCACTGAATCTTAGAAGGTCTGTTAGAGATGTTTCATTGCTGAAGACTCCTCTGTCACTTCTTCTCAGTACTGTGATGATTTCTGAGTCATCCCAGAGGACACCACCACCTGAAAAGAGAAGCTTCTCTAACCAAAAATGAGATTATCAGTTTATGGGTAAGAATGTTAACAAAAGTGCTTACAGGGCAGTTAGGTGAGCAAAATATATGTATTTAGCCAAACATTAGCAGGTTTTATACCCCTGACACTCATGATCTCCCCAATCATAGGCTTTTGACTAGGTGTTGAGTGCCAGGCATGTAGTCCTTCCTGTGGAGTAGGTCTCCAGTCAATTAAAGAGCAGTTGTTTTTCCCCATAACAGACATGCCACTCTTGCACTTGTTTGATCATTTGGCCTGGTTGATCAAAGTTAAGACTTTCAGTTGTTTTTTTTTTTTTTCCCTAGGTATGGCCTCACTCTGGCCCCAGGCTGATTGTAGTCTCAGGGTGGCCTTGAACTCATGGTGATCCTCCTACCTCTGCCTCCTGAGTCCTGGGATTAAAGATGTACACCAACATGCTCGGCTTCAGAGTTGTTTATCTCCATTGATGACTCCTCTCTCTCCCATTGAGCTGCATGTAATCTAGCTTTTTTTCAGATTTGTGTCAGCTAGTTTATAGGGAGGAAGTTTTCAGCTCAACTCTAGCTTGATTTCTCAGTAACCTTGAAGCCCAAGCATGTGTAATCTTCAGAAACAGGGTCTCACCATCTAATTCTGATGGGAAACCAAGAACCTTGGCAATGTCCTCCAATGTTTTGTGTGCATCAGGGACTTCCATGGCCAACACCTCACCCCTGGCACTGAATTTTTTCTAGTAAAAGTCTATGTCATTGTCCAAGAGGGTAGGTTTCCATACATCTTATTCATACCATCTTAAATTTTGATTAACCCTCCCCCACCCTTTACTCTCTTTCTTCCCCTGTCTTACTTAGACCATTCCACTCCCTGTAATCTGTTCATCTACTTACATATATACAACACCATCCCCTTATGTCCTTCACTCTCTTCCCTCCCTTATAGCTCCTTTCTAGCTTGCTGGCCTCTGCTACCAATTTTTACTACAACTTACATACAAGTCTAAACATTTGTAGCTCGGATCCACATATGAGAGAACATGCAGCATTTGGCTTTCTAGGTCTGGGTTGTCTCACTTAGTATAATCTTTCCACATCCATCTATTTCCCTGCAAATTTCATAATCTCATTTTTCTTTACCACTGAATAGAACTCCATTGTACAAATGAATGATATTTTCATTATAGGTTCATCAGTTGAGAGAGATCTAGGCAAGTTCCATTTCTGAGCTATTGTGGATAGAGATGTGGTAAACATGGATGTGCAAGTATCTTTAACTTAATGAGACCAGTCCTTAGGATATATGCCTAGGAATAGTATAGTTGGATCATATTGTAAATCTGTTTTTAACTGTTTCAGAGAATTTTACAATGATATCCACAGTGGTTTTACCAGTTTATATTCCTACAAGCAGTGTAGAAGGGTTCCTTTTTTGCAACATCCTTGCTAGCATTTATAGTCATTTATTTTCTTGAAGAGAGCCATTCTGACAGGAGTGGAATATCAAAGTAGTTTTAACTTGAATTTCCCTGATGGGTAAGGATGTGGAACACATTTTAGGTCTTTATACACCATCTGTATTTCTTCTTTTGAGAACTCTACTTAGTTCCATAGCCTCCCCCCCCCCTTTTTTTTTTACGATAATGTCAAGTTTAATCTGACAAATATACAAGTTGAATTTGTGGAGCATGTTTTGCCTGGGTGCTGCATGGTAACCGAAGGTTTGAAACGGTCAATAGGTTGGGTTAAAAATGGACACTAGCCCTGGCCAGATGAGTGGGCGTGGGACAGAGCAGGTCAGAGAGGAGAGGTCTCAGTTGGACGGAACTGGCCTGGGACAAGCCATAACCCTCAGGAGCACAGGCTCCTAGGCAGCCCCTCTTGGTGAGCACCCAGGCAACAGACTGGGCTGGTTGTTACAAGCTCCACAGCAGCTGCCTGCTTGCATGACCACCTGCTAACGTGCAATCTACCGGACAAACGGAAGCTCCTTATCCTGCTTCCCAGGCACCCCCTAATCAGGGTTCCAAATTCTAAAAACAGCAAAAACATTCAAATGGTTACATATGAAATGCTGTCCTGCATCTTTCTGTCTCAAAGATAGCAGCTGCCCCTCCCCCCATCCCCCCCCATCCCCCCAAACGATTTCTGTGCCAAGATGAAGAGGCCCCAGGCTGTGGGGGCTCTTGGCCGTGAGGGGCTGCTGCAGCGGTGCCAGGGCACAGGGTGGGCGAGACGCGGCAGAGGTCCTGGCTACACGGCCCGGCTCCCTGGCATCTCCTCCACAGCCAGCTTACTTATTCAGGGAGAGTGACTGCATTCTTTTTCCCGACAAAGTTGCATCATCTTTTGCTTTCCTCTCCTCTTCCTTCTTTCTTGCAGCTTCCTCCCGCTGTTTCCGGATGATTGCCAGCCGGGCAAGGTCAGCCTTGGCCTGCTCTGTCTTCCCAGCTAAATGCATTTTCATGTAGCGCTCTTTTGCTTTCTGCTTCTCAATTTCTTCTCGTTCTCTCCTTGAAAGCTCCTTTGGCCCGTCCAGGTCCAGTTGTGTGACTTTCTTGGTTGTCTGTGCCACCCGGTTGGGGTTCTCAATGTCAATGAGCCCTTCCACGCCTTTTCGCTTTTGCTGGTAGTCATCATCTTCATCCTCACTTTCATCTGAGTCTAGCGATTTCTTCTCCTTTTTGGGATCTCCTGCAGCCCCATCTCCACCTTCTTCTTGTTCCTCTTCTTCCCTGGCCTTCTGCTCTTCAGCCTGCAGCTGGGCGTCGATCTCCTCGGGGCTCGTATACTGTCTTGCCCAGCCTTTGTGGCCTCCCTTTCTCCCTTTAGGCATCTCGGCTCCGCGGCGGCTCCGGCGGCGGCGGCGGCGGCCCCATAGCCCATTTTTAATTGGGTTGTTTGCATTCTTATTATTTAGTTTTTTGAGTTCTTTGTATATACTGGATATTAATACTGTGTCAGATGTACAACTCATAATGATTTTCTCCCATTCTGTAGGTTGCCTTTGTGTTCTATTCACAGTGACCTTCTCTACACAAAAGTGGTTTTCTTTTTTTTTTTTTTTTATTTCATGATGTCCCAGTAGTTGAATAGTGGTTTTATTTCCTGAGCAACTGGGGTTATATTAAAAAAAAAAAAAAGTTGTTGCCTATGCCAATATGCTTGGGGGTTTCTCCCCACTTTTTTCTCTAACAGTTTCAGAATTTCAGATTTGATATTAAGGTCTTTGATTGAACTGGACTTGATTCTTGTGGATGGAGAGAGACATGGATCTATTTTCATCCTTCTATAAATGGAATTCCAGTTTTTCCAGCAGCACTTGTTAAAGAGATATCTTTTCTCCAATGAATATTTTTGGCATTTTTGTCAAAAATCAGATGATCTGTAGCTTCCTGGACTTATGTCTGGATCCTCTATTCTGTTACATTAATCTAGATGTCTGTTTTTGTGCCAGTATCATGTTGCTTTTGTTACAATGGCTCTGTAATATAGCTTAAAATCAGATTTGGTGATACTGCTATTCTTATCTTTGTTGCTCAAAATTCTTTTGGATATTTGAGGGTTTATGTGCTTCCCAAAGAATTTTAGGATTGATTTTTCTATTTCCATGAAGAATTCCATTGGATTTTTAAATATATTTTTATTGGCAACTTCCAAATTGTAAACAATATCCCATGGTAATTACCTCTCTCTACCCACTTTACCCTTTTGAAATTCCATTCTCCATCATATGCCCCACCTCCCAGTCTCTCCTTTATTTTTATGCCATGATCTTTTCTTCCTGTAATGATGGTCTTGTGTAGGCAGTGTCAGGCACTGTGAGGTTATAGATATCCAAACCATTTTGTGTCTTGAGGAGTATGCTGTAAAAAGTTCTACCCTTCCTTTGGCTCTTACATTCTTTCCACCACCTCTTCTGCAATTGACCTTGAGGCCTGGAAGGAGTTATAGAGATATTTCAGTGCTGAGCACTCCTCTGTCACTTCTTCTCAGCACCATGGCACCTTCTGAGCCATCCCAAAGTCACTGCTATCTGAAAAGAGAAGGTTCTTTAACCAAAAGTGAGAGTCCCATTAATATATGGGCATGAGCATTAAGAGAAGGGCTTCCTGGGCATAGCTCAGGGATTTTTGTCATATCACCATCGTTGGTGGTTCACTAGAATCAACACACTATGCATTTGCTGTATGTAAGCAGTTCCTAAAGTCCTCTGAAATTCCTCCTTTTGTGTGGGCCATTGATGTTCCTGGAGAAGTGCAGGAAGACTGCCTATCAGAACAGACTTGGATGATTTGGTCACTCGCACTGATGTGGATCACCTGACTTACATTGCTTCCAGATAGCCAGCCATGTACACTTCTTTCCATGTGTTCAGTGAGATTATGCTGCTAAATTGAAGTTTGCCATGGTGAGGATAGCTACACTACAAAAACCTGCAGGTGTTAAGAATTAGGATTTTTTCTTTACATGTATAAACAACTTCTATACGTACAGACAACAAACCGTGGTATTTCCCTCCCCACTTCCCCCTTCATAACTCTGCTCTCTCTCATATCTCCTCCCTCTCTCCATTAATTTGGTGTCATCATCTTTTTATCCTATTATGAGGGTCTCCTGTGGATTGCTAGGCACTGTGAGGTCTTCGATATTGAAGCCAAATTCTGTCAGACAGTTATATGTAAGGAGTGGTACCCTTCCTTTGGCTCTTACATTCTTTCTGCCATCTCTTCTGCAGTTGACCCTGAAACTTGGAGGGTGTGAGATGTTTCAGTGCTTGACACTTCTCTGTCCCTTCTTTTCAGCACTATGTTGACTTTTGGTTCACCCCAGTGGTTATCATCATCTGAAAAGAGAAACTTCTCTAACCAGAAGTAAGAGTAGCATTAATATATGAGTATGAACATTAAGTGTAGTGCTTTCAGGACAATTTGGTGAGCATAATATATACATATATCCAGACAAGATCAGGCTTTATATCCCTAAGGCTCATGACCTCCCCTGCCATAGGCTTTTGATTAGGCACGAATTCCCTCCCATAGAGTGGACCTTCAGTACAATTAGGGAGCAGTTGGTTTCCCCCAGAGCAGACATGCCACTATTGCACTCGTTCAGTCATTTGGCCTGTCTGGTCAAACTTGAGGCTTCCAGTGTCCAGCGTTTTCACTGCCGATGACTTCTGTCTCCCATAAAACTGCATACAGTGCAGCTTTTTCCAGTCTTCAGTTGGCTGGGCTACAGGGAAAAGCACCAGCTTGACTTCTCAGTGACTCTGCTGCTCAGGCATGTGAAGTCTTCTGCAATAGGGTCTTACTATCTCTTTCTCATGGGGAACCTAGGGCCTTGGCAATAGCCTAGTTTTGGAAACAACAAGGACCACAACTCACTGTAAGGTATCCCATCCCAAGCACTGAAAATTTTCTAGTAACAATCTATGGCTTCTGGATGTGCCATTATTTAAGAAAGTAGATTTTCATATGTCTTATTCAGAATATCTTGAGTTTTGTTTGACCCTCCCCCACCTTTCTTTTATACAATCTCTTCCCCTGACCTTGCTTAGACCTTTCCCCTCTCTGTAATCTGATCTTCTACTTACATATATACAATACCATCCTCTTAAGACCTTCCATCTCTTCTCTCCCTTATAGTCTTTTTCTAGTTTATGGGCCTCTGCTACTGATTTTTGTTCCAGATCACACACTAAAAACATTTTTTTTTTAAATGTGAGAGAGAAAGAGAGCAAGAGAAAGAATTGGTATGCCTGAGCCTCCAACCATTGCAATCAAACTTCTGACATGTGCACCACCTTGTGCACATGTGTGACTTTGTGCTTTTGCCTCACTTTGTACATCTGGCTTATGTGGGAACTTGAGAATCAAACATGGGTCCTTAGGCTTTTCAGGCAAGCTCCTTAATTGCTAAGTTGTTTTTATAGCCCAATAAAAACATTTTAAATCAAAAATTAAAAGATAAATCACAGACTAGCACATATCTGTACATAATATATCTGATAAAATATTTGTATTCAAAGTATATAATGCACTGTGTAAACATAGTTGTAAGTCAACAAATGAAATAAAGTAGGGAAACATTTTAAACATAAATTTCACTGACACATATAGTACCAGTTTGGAAACATGTACTTAAAGTTAGACACATTAACTTTAGAACTTAAACACATATGACATACACTAATTTAACTTATGGGTATTTATAAGATGAAAACATGTTCACACAAACATTTTTATACAAATGTTCTCAGTATACTTACAATAGTCCAAAATTGTAAACATTCTAACTGTTCCTTAATATTGGCATTGCATAGAAAAAAATGTCCATCAATATGATAGACTACTGTTTAGAAATAAGTGACAAACTACTGATACATACAATAAAAGGGATAAATGAATGAATATACTACACTTTGAAAGAAGCCAGACATGAAAGACTACTAGCTTTGTCTTCAAAGGCCAGAGAATACTACTGGAGAATATTAAATGGATTATTATGTTACACTAAGGTTATGATTGCATAATAGTATCAATTTAAAAAATTAAAGTCATCAGGGATGTAGAGATGGCTTAGTGGTTAAGGTTCTTGCCCGTAAAGCCTAAGGACCCAGGTTTGATTTCCCAGCATCCACATATGCCAGATGCACAAGGTAATGTGGGTGTCTGGAGTTTGTTTGCATGGGTAAAAGCCCTGGCATGTCCATTCTCCCTCCCTCTCTCTCTCTCTTTCTCTCTTTCTCTCTCTCTCTCTCTCTCCCTCTCCCTCTCTATCTCTCAGAAATAAAATAAAATAAAGCAAAGCAAAACAAAATAAAGTTATCAAGCTATGTTTCTAGTATCTGAACTTGTTATATGAAGGTTGTATGAATTTGCAACTCCCAATAAATTTCACAAAACTTTAGTATAATATACCCAGATAAATAAGCAAAAAAAGAAAGAAAGAAAAAAAAAAAAAAGAAAGGAAACTGGAAGCCTTGCATATTCAACAGAAATTTAATTTGCTACCAAAAATATTTACACATACAATAATAACTCTACCACTGTGGAACAGCAAATTATACCAAGCATTTCATAGAAAAATACTAACCTAACAAAAAATTAGCATTTTAGCATAGAAAAGAGGAATACATTATATGATTTGTTTTGAGTTCAGTATTATAATTATACATGTCAAGAATTTAAAGAAAATTCCACATCAGTATCCCTTCTGTGGATAAATATAAAAGCTATTACAATAATGGAGATGCAAATCTAACAACCTGTAAGAGTATACCTAAATGATCAGCTTGGGTTTATTGCAAAAATTGTTTGACATTAGAAAATAAATCAGGATGACATACTACATTAAGAGAATAATAGTGAAAATATTATGACTAGCTCAATAAGTTCAGAAATGTTTTTAATAAAGTTAACAACTACTCATGGCCAGGAGGGGATAAAGAATTACTAGGTTTCTAGGAAAAGAAGTAACTATTTTTCAATCAGTAAAAGAATCTATAAAAATATAGTTAGCATATTTAAATAAAACACAAATCTCTTCACTCCAATGTTTGGGAGATGGATATGTTTCTGCTATCACATACATTCATAATTATTTCAGAAATTCCAGACAGTGTGATAAGGCAAGAAAAATTTTAAAAATATGCATTAAATTATAAATGTATTATTACCTCTAGGCAATTGTATATACAGAAGTTCTGTAACACCAACACATGAATTTGGCAGTTATAATATATAAGATCAATATTTAAAAATCAGTTTTATTTGTATGTCTTATTGATTAAAATAATATTTAAAGTAGAGAGAAATTTTAAATCTAAATATATGTGTGTGTGTGTGTGTGTGTGTGTGTGTGTGTGTGTGTGCGTGCGCGCGTTTAGGGCTGGAGAGATGGCTTAGTAGTTCATGCGCTTGCCTGCAAAGCCTAAGGACCCATGTTGGACTCTCCAGACCCCACATAAGACAGATGCACAAAGGTGAGGCCAGCACAAGGTCACACACGCCCACTAGGTGGTGCAAACATCTGGAGTTCACTTGCAGTAGTTGAGACCCTGGCATGCCAATTCTCCCCCATTCCCCTATCTAAATAAATAAATAAATAATTTAGAAAATGTTTAAATATGACTAAAAATATAGAAAACCAAATAAGTTCAACTTTACCAGTGTACCAATTTTAGTATTGCTAGTAGGACCATTCTTTCTAAATTGGTCAGTAGATTCAAGTCCTTCATGTAAGAATGGCAGATTCTTTAATTTGTGTGGATACAAAATAACCTAGAAAAAAACATTAAAACTCATGAAATTTTCAGGATATGCATATCTGATTCCACGATTGCTATAAAGCTATGACAATGATATCAGTTTGTTATTGTTATAAATAAACAGAATAAAATAAAAGATCAGAAATAGACCCCTATTGATGTATTCAACTGATATTGATTATAGTACAAAATTAGTCCAATGAATAAATAAAAATTAATTATACAAAATTTGGATTCCCATCTCCCATGTGCAAAATTAATTTTACTTAATTCATAGATTGAAGTGTAAAACTTAGACCATAAAGACAAAATGCCTTCTTAAACTTGGGGTATAATAAGGATTTATTGAACATTTATTGAATATCTAAATATCCAATGCTTCTACCATCAAAGAGTACATATGTAACTTCATTATGTACATGAGATACCATGATAAGAGTGAATAGACAATCTAATTGATAAGGAAAATATTAACAGTCCAGTAGCAGATGAAACTCATTTGTGATGCCAAAATTATTCTGTCAGGGACTGAGGAATGCTGGGAAAAGGCAGAAACAACCACTGAAGTATAATGAAAATGTATTGTCTTCTTTTGAATGTCTTACAGAGCACACCATTATTAAAATCATCACTTGAACTTGAGACATATGAATGTTATCATAATTATATCTCAAATAAAAGATCAGGAGTTTACAAACTACTTAAAAATTTTACCAATATAAAATATTTTCTGTCAGCATTGACAAAGGAGTCAGCAATCTGCCCACAAGGAACAAAGGTGAAAGGGAAGGGAGAAGTTAGAGTAGATGTGTAAATTGAATGATTATATGTTAGGTAGAAAAACTTCAATCTAGATTATTTTGAATCTTCTATGGTATTAATCACCTTTTGGTCTGAAAGGGAGGAAGTGTCTCTAGAGAAAATAATTTTCTACCAAAAATGCACCTTGATCAAAATTCTTACCAGCAACTCTATCCAGGTATTGTTAAAAAGCATGATTCACTGTTTTGACATCAAAATGTCATAACTCTCTTTGATCCCTTTCCTTGGGGACATCTTGCCTAAGACTGACAGAGTGGTAGAAAGCCAGGGGGAGTAGGTAAGAATCTCTTTTTCTGGATCTCTCTATTCTCACACAATAGATAAATATCCTTACCCTGACTCAGTCTGCAGTCTTACCAAGTCTATGAGAATCCTGGACAGATTTAGTACACCATTGGGGTCATTCATTCTCATTCTCTCTCCCTCTCTCTCTCTCTGAAATACAGTCCTGCTATATTTCCTCATTGCTATGTGAGTCTCAGTTGGGGTGGCAATTCCTGCATGTCCCCCACATTCTTTGCTCTCCTGTACAGAACTACAGAGTTGAATGGCATTTCCTTGGCCACAATAGGCTCCTAAGAGATCTTCCAGTTATTCCTGCTATTTCGCCCATCAATCATGTCATCCCATGGTTACTGGAAGTGTGTTGGCCAAAATGATCAGCCTGTCCCCTGCAATAAAACTCAATGGGAATGCAATAAGAATTCTTTAGTTACAAAAGGACACCTATCTCCCCATCACTTCAATCCTTCCTTGTAAATGTTGCACAAGGACCTTATATCTTCTTTTGAGCTTTTAATGTTATGGGGTGAATAAAGAGGAAATTACTGTACAACTTAAAATAGTAATTACTTGAAAAATTACTGGAATAAATTTCTTGTTAGTGATACCTCTGAAGTTCTCTTTGGGGAAGTTTCAATCACAAAAGCCACCCTTTTACTAAGCATAGAAAGGAGGCTAAGAAACTCCTAGTAATGTGAACCAGATCTCACCCACTGCAGCCTGAAACAGCCGTGTACATTAGAATTCTGGTCTCCTTCCTGAACTAAGAAACATTCTTTCCACAGAAAGATGAATTTAGCAGCATGTAATTTTCCTTCTTAGCCACTAAATGTGGGATTGAATTAGAGTTTACCTAGAGAAATATAATTAGTAGTTTTGAAAATAAGCAAAAAGCTGTCAGACTGCAGTGGTGAAATTCTGGTCACATTGCATATGCATAGGAAGATATTATTAGGAAAAGCTTTATTTACATTTTATAAGTGAGGTTTTATTTTCATTTTATATGAACTAATGAGTGTTGCTGTTAAGGAATATGTGTATCCTTTTTGTGTAATGGATTAAGTGTGAGTCCTTCTGAACACTAGGCCATAAATCACACCGAGTTCGAGTTCTATGACTAATTAAAGGCTTGGGGGGAGGGAGGTAAATTCTTGAATGAAGGTCTCTGCTGAAAAGTTCAGTTTGTGGGCTGGAGAGATGGCTTAGCGGTTAAGCGCTTGCCTGTGAAGCCTAAGGACCCCGGTTTGAGGCTCGGTTCCCCAGGTCCCACGTTAGCCAGATGCACAAGGGGGCGCACTCGTCTGGAATTCGTTTGCAGAGGCTGGAAGCCCTGGCGCGCCCATTCTCTCTCTCTCTTTCTCTCTCTCTCTCTCTCTCTCTCTAACTGCCTCTTTCTCTCTCTGTCACTCTCAAATAAATAAATAAAAATACACAAAAAATAAATAAAAATAAACAAAATATTTTAAAAAGTTCAGTTTGTTATTGTCCTAAAGAAGCAGAGAGAGAAATCAGAAAATAAAAGAGCAATTTAAGAAAGTGAAAAATAGTAAAGCTATGAAAGTATTTCAACTAGTTTAATCTAATTCACCTCCATTGAAAGAATACTTCAGCTGGATATGTTATGAAAAATGTCTTTCACTTAGTGAAATGATATGTAATAATCAGTGGAATGGGGGCAGCGAAGAGAGGACAAAAGACAACAAGAACATGTCCAAATTACAGTATGTCCATATACTAAAGATCCCAATATTTTTTAAAAATTCTCAAATATTATCTTTAAAATTATGTGCACTGACATTGCAAATAAAATCAGCTACAAAAAAAACAGTTTGGAAGAAAATAAAAATCTATTAAATATTTTTTCTTTTAACTACCCATACCTTTGTAATTAGAGTTCGCTGACATCTTAAAATATTACATTGTTACAGAGTTCAAGTAAGAACATAAGCATCACAATTAACACATTTATTTACTAATGGACAAGTTATTCAAAATTCGAATGCTCTCTAATAATATTATACCACCTGTGTGCTCCCAAAGTACAGCCGATGCTCTTATTCGTTCTTTAATTCTAAACTGACTTAAAAATGGATGCACGTTGAAATTTATAGAAATATTACACTGGATATGGAGTATTAGGATAATACAAGCAAGTTTAAATTCATTAGTCTTCATAAACATTGCCCATTAGTATCATTAATAACACTGCCATTTGAATTTATAAAAGGGGCCATGTCATTTAATTTCTATCCAGAAAATACTTATTGTGTTCTAGATTGTGACAAATTATCTGCTTAGTGCTAGAAACTCTGAATTGAGCAGCAGCTGGTCAATCAGAGAAGTGTATCCTTTTGTGGATTTTCCATATTCCTTAGATCTTGACTGTTACTAGAAACAGCTCAGGAAAAATGAGCTTATTAAATGTTACTTATATCTACCTTGTGCATAATAGACATATATAAGCTACGTAAGTATAGTGATTGCAATGACTTAAAAACAGTTTGTCTTCCTTGCAACAAAGGTGCCATCTTTTCTCTCCATCTTTTACTACTTCTTTCCTACCTGGCTTTCTGCTCTGCACTGTTCCTTACTGCCCCTGGGGAATGTGAGATGAATGGGAGTAATTTCCATTCATTCTAGATTTTCTCATGTAATGGTCACTCAAAGGGTGGTAGCTATGTACACAAGGGCTTTGAGTCCCAAGTCATTCTAGCCTTTGATTCTTGCTGGAATCACCACCACTTTCCTGCCTTTGGTGAACTCTTTAAGTAAGGATGGGGGAGAAACTGAGGGAACAGAGACAGGGGGCAAGAACTCCTAATTCATACATCTTTTAATTTTGCATCAATAATTTCTATGAACTTTGGTCATTTTTCAGTATGTGGTCACCTTTTATTTTTCCTATGTAAGTTGATTTAGTTATTAATTAGGTTTGGTGTCTAGTGAGTGTTCATTCACTGTTAAAGATGTTATATTTACAAAAATTATAGGAGGTGACACATCCACTGAAATTGGCACTCACAAAATAATGTGAATCATTGAATTCAGAACTAATAGCAGAACTGGACATGTAGAAAGAAGTGATTATGCATGTTTTGCTTCAACCGGCTCCAAATTTATTAAATACTATTTCACAGAAAAATAAATTCTGTAATGATCTGGTTGGTTAAAATAGTCATTTCTGAGTAGAAGGAAAAATATTAGCATGAAAATTCCTGGAAAACAAACCAATTACTATAGTCATAGAGTATTCTTGAGAATAAAAACAGCCGTGAACAAGACTCAAATTTAATATACTTGAGATATAAAGTAAAACTACAACACACCTGGTTACAATTATGCAAATTGCAAGGGTAAGACATTCCCCTAGGGGTAACATCAGTGCCCTGCATCCATCTTTTTAAAAAAGGAAGAAAAGGTAGAGATAGTTCAGATCGTTTCTTAAACTGATACATAGCTTTTCTTATTCTAAAGAACTAATAAAGCAAGTGTTTTTAAAGAATTAGCACATGTTGTCTTTATGGTTATGAAGGGTCTCTGATTAGTTTTTGGTAATCAAGCATTTTTACTACTTCAGTCACTTGGCAGGCATCTGAAAGGAATCACCTATGGTCTTATACTTAGGCAAAGGTCTTTTCATTAGTTTCATTAGAATTTAACTGTTCATTTCCTAGTCAAGAGAGTTTTTACAGGATTGCACAAAGAAAGTAAAATCCAAAAGACCTGGTTTCAGTCCTTAAAACAGATTTATGAAAAGATCTTAGGTCCATTAGTGTTGCAGTACTTATCTTCTTCTTATCTTCTTCATTTACACGAGAGGAGAGTGGATGTTTCCTGCTTTGCTTAGAGGATGGGATGAGTCAATGTTCTCCAGAAAAAAGGCTGTGTACACACACACACACACACACACACACACACACACACACCCTATATATTATATTCAGGAAGTAACTGGAGATAACTAATCTGGTAGGAGTGACTTTATGGCTTTGCATATTCAAGACAAACACATACATAAGTAATGTGCAGGTCAACAATAACTTTACTGACCTAGAGGATTCCTCAATGATGTAAGAAGTTGGAAAGGTTAGCATGAACTTTGAAATCTTCACTTCTTTAGTGCTTCCCTAATAGGGAACCCCCATCCTTCATACATCCAGATCTGAAAATCATAAATAAGTTAATGTACATTAGCTGCTAGATGTTGGGTTGTTTACATGGGTGCTGCTTTTCTTTACAGGGAGCAGCGAGCGATCTTGCAGCCTGGAGGGACCTGGGAGGCTCTGGATCTGGCATTGTTTTAGACCCTGCGTGTGGGTGGCCCGGCGCTGCTCCAGTTGCACGTCTAGCCTCAGTTAGGTATACAGCCGAGGTGGATTCCCTTCACGGATCTGAAAACCTACCGGGCCAGGCAAACCCCGGGATGAGTGCGGAGGATGGAGCGGAGGAGGGGAGCAAGGGAGCGGGTCTGGACGCACTGGACAGCAGGGAGCGGAGTGTTCCAGAACTTCCAGCGCGTCCGCGGGCTTCGGCCCTAGCGGGACCCGGCACAGGGTGGCCCAGGACCGCCATGCGGGGGCCGGGCCGGTCGGGCGGGGGCGGGGCGGGGGAAGGGAGGCGCGCCGGGCCCAGGGCGTGGCCGGGGAGGGGGCGCGCGGCGAGTGTGCACGGGGGTGCGCGCGCGGGCCGGGGTGGGGGCGAGTGTGAGCGCGGCGGGCGCACGGCCGCGTCGCCATTCCCCGTGACGTCAGAGTGCATTGTTGTGAGCGGGGCCGAGCCGAGCATCCCCGGAGCTGTCACCGCGGCGGCCGCGGCGGCCGCGGCGGCGGCGGCGGCGGCGGCGGCGGCGGCGGCGGGGGGCGCAGCACGAGCCCCGCGCGCAGCGAGCGAGCGAGCGAGCCGGGCCGGCGCCGCCTCCGTTCGGTCCCGTCCGGTCCGTCCGTCCCGTCCGTCCCCGCCCCCCGCCCAGGTCCCGCCGCGCGCCGCCGCCGTCGCCGTCGCCGCCCCCGCCCCCACCCACCGCTCCATCCCGCCCGCCCGCCCGCCGAGCCGGTGCGGGTCACCGGGTCACTGGGTCATTGTCTCGGCGCCCGCACCCCGCGGAATTCCCCACCCCACGTCATCGTCAGCACCATCCATGAGATGCAAACATGAAAGACAAGAGGAAGAAGAAGGACCGCACCTGGGCCGAGGCTGCCCGCCTGGTACGTAGCGCCCCACCCGCCCGTGGCGCGCCAGGGACGGCCCACTCCGGCCAGCCCGAGCCGCCGCCCGCTCGCGGCTCTTTGTTATTCTAGCGGAGTGGGCTCGCCCAGGGCCCGCGCCCGTGTGCGTGTGTGTGTGCGTGTGCGTGTGTGCGCGCGCGCGTGTGTGCGGCGTCCGTTCGCGCGCCCAGGGGCCAGCGATGATCGCGGGGACCCCGCGCCTGTCGCGCCGGGGACACTTCTCCCGGGACTTGGCGCACGGGGCTCGGCGTGGCCTTTGCTTCCACTTCACCCGGCCGTTCCGCAGACCTTTGTGTGGCAATTACCACTCCCTTCTGGCCCCTCCACCCCCCGGAATTTCAGCAATAACTCTGCACAGCCCTGTGTGTGTGTGAGTGTGAGTGTGTGTGAGTGTGTGTGTGTGCGCGCGCTTGCTTTTGCGCGTGCCCGGCGTTTGAGAGTTCAGAGTTTCCACACGTGCACACACCGTATGTCCCACACGGACTTGGGCGTGTACATGTGGGCTCGGTGGCTGCTTGTCTGTGTGCCGAGTTGTGTGCATGATGCACGCACACTGATGCGTGCATGGTTTGTGTGGACTCGCTTTTCCGTGCTGTTTGTAGGTATTGTGCTCTGCACGATGTCTGTGTTACGTTGTCTGCACGTGTGTGCTGTGCGTGTGTGTTGGTGTGTGCGTGTGTTTAGTGAAGTTGGGTCAGTGTCATTTGTCGTGGGAGGGTAAGTGTATGGCTACGTGTGTTTTACTGCGGGCTTGCTGGGCGGTGCTACTTGCCTCCTTCCCTTTTCGTTAACCTTTTTGAGCTTACGTTTTAATCATCGAAAGAATGTCTATAGAGATGCTGGTTGGCAGAGGGGCGTCGGCGTCTTTGGTTTGATGCGTGTATATATGTGTATGTCTCTGGGCTTTCATTTATCGTATTTCCCCCATCATTTAAAGGACAGCTGTAAACGTTGTGTGTGTATATGTTTAAGGATATTTTTGTACAGTATGTCTCACGGGAATGTGAAGCATTACATTTAAACCGGAGCCTTTTAGGGTTTTGGCTGCATAAATTAAATATTTATTAACCAACTCGCTAAATCTTTTATAAATTGGCCAAAGAAAAACAGTCTGAATGCAGTGGGATGGGAGGAAGACCCTGGCAGTTATTGAGTTGACTTTGTAAAGATTGTTTTAGCATAACTATAGTTATTTTTTTAAGCTTTTGAGTAACTCTTACGCTCAAGAACATTTGTCAAAAGTAATTATCTGAGTTTCCTTGAAAGGCCTGCTGCTATGTCTCTGGATTCTAGCAAAGGGTTTTAGATAATTGGCCCTATTGCGAAGAAGTGACAAAAGTCCCTTTTAATTGTAGCCTGGTTATAGGGTGCAGAAGTGGGAAGGCTCCTTCTTCCTCTCTTAATTTGGTAGTGGTGTATGTTATCATTTTCCCCTTATCGTGTTAAGGGCTAGATCACACTCTGTGGATGATTGGGCAGGTGATAGTTATTCTCTAATGACCTGTACCTTGGACAGGAAACTTCATTGTGGAAAATATGTGAGAAGTAAGCAGTGATTGTTAAGTAGATGCCAGTTATCACTGAGTTTTTGCCTAGGATACAAGTACATTCCTTATTGTTTGCCTGGCCATTAATTCAGAATTGTATGGGGCTGTACAAGGGTTCTGACATGCATTATTCAGGCTTCTTTGAGTGGCAATCAAGAGCTATTATAGAGGTTCAGTGTGTATATTTTAAACAAGTGAACAGTGAGTTGATTTATAAATATTTAAAAATAATGATTCATGAATTAGCCATGCCTGCAGAGAATTATTTAATAGATCACATTATTCTGCTGGAATTTAAACCTAGCTATTTGTATTCAAGCAGTATATGCTACTATTCTCAAATGTACTGAGCTTTATTTGATTGAATGATGGTATATCTGTAATGATATACCTTGCAATAGTCTTCTAGTTCACTAGATAATTTTGTTGTTGTTGAAAGTTTTTTTTTTTTTTTTTTTTTTGCAGTTTATTAGTAGGCAAAGACATACTAGGAGGCATCAACACAAAAGAATTAGTGGTAGACCAGATGTCTCTATTTTAACCAGACAAAGTGATAATGAACTAGTAGTTATGGTAATTTTTCAATTTGATTCAAGTTATGTTTCCCCTGGTAGTTGTACAAATGTGTCTGTGTTCAAAATGTGACAGCTGAAATAAAATACTGAATAAATGGCCAGTAATTATACTGGAAATTTCACTTTCAGAAAATTGTGATTTGTAAAAGTGAATTATGATAGTTCTTATTTTGTAAATAAAGGAAAAATTGGTCAATTTATGTAATGTGATTATATGAACTATATGGACTACAACTGTCTTCCAAACTTGCATGATAAAGTATTAGTACTTTTAAAACTGATGACATTCATTTAAACTGAATGACAACAGTTTATTTTTAGCATTACTGTGATGTACATCACATAATTCCACACTTGACAAGGTTCCACTGATTTTATTGTTCAGGACATTGAGCTTTTCCCCCATCAAATATTAAACCAAGTATTTGATTTTAAAAGTAAAGATTAGAATGGTTGGAAAGCATGCCACTTAGTATGTGGTTTTGGAAATACGTGAACTAAAGAGAAGACCAATTAACATTAAGAATAATGTAGTCGGTCCTGTGTGTATGCTCCTTGAGAGAGGACACAGGGGAGAAAAATTTAAAATGAGATATTTTGAATTGTGTTCAAAATCTCATGTTGAAATATAGCTTTGCTTTCATTTTAAGAAAAACAGAAACATACATAGACGAAGAATCATTCTTTTTTATCTAAGTAAGAATTTCCAGTCAACCAAATTTTTGATTGCTAGTTTTGTGAGAAAAGTACACTGTCTCCAAATCTGTCAACTCTGAGGGGCAACTCCAGGGATTGTGCTTTAGATAGAAATGCAGCTACTAGCTATACCATTTTTCTCTGGGTGTGCCCTGTTTGTATGTGGTGGGCTTGCTTAGCTTCTGGGGAAAGGAATGGTGGGATAATTTGCCTGTATTTTCAGGAATGCAGTGGTTATAAACAGGCTGCCATCTTAAAACAGTAATGCTACAACTCCCCTCCGCCCCACACACCTTTTTTTTTTTTTTTTTCCTCTTTCTGCATCAGTTGCAGAATTTCAGCCTTTAGCCTCTTCCCCTCCCCCAAGGACTTCTGCAGTTTAGTTGTTACTTTGCACTGCCATTTAATACCGAGTCTGCTCCCAAACCAGATGCATTTTCATCTGGTTTATCTGCGCTTTTAAGGTTGTCTCAGAGGAACCCACAATCAAACGGAAGTCTCTTCTGTCTTAATATTTGTAGACCACAATAAGAATAAAAATCAAAACCGTAATTCATGTCGAGCTGGTCTTTGACTTTAATCCTTTTGACTTTTATCTCAAGTCTTCACTCTGTTACTATAAATAGAGTTTAAACCATTGTGAAAAGATCTTCATGCTTCTTTGTAAAAAAAAAAGGGGGGGGGAGATTTGAAAGGACTTTGTTTTATTGCACTAAGGGGTTCCTTTGTTACTGGCTTAACACAGAGCATACTGTTATTTATATATTTATTCTAGCTTAATTCTTTCTTTTGACATGCAAAAATGTTGGTGCTTTGAGGATTGCTGTTTGATAGTTTCATCACTTTTGTTCTATAGGGAATGCTGCTGTTAAGATAATGATTCCATGCATTAATTTGTTCCCTGAGTTTCCTTCTATCTGTTTTATGCCTTACAATCTTTGTTTAGTCTCAGTGGCACCTGAAAATAAATCTTAACATTTTAGTGGCTTGGTGCTTGGCAACACGGCTTTAGTTATTCATGGTTTAGAGTCATTCATTCAGATAATATGATGATCATCAGGTTTTTTTGGTAGTTCAAGGTGACCTTTGGTGAAAATGATTTTTTAAAGAATAACAAATTTACCTCATTGTAGGAAGAAAAAAGGCCTATGTCTCTTTATACCACAGTATGGTTATTGAAGGCTTATAGTAAATTAAAGTTTGGTAAATTGTATTGTGTTAAAATTAAGTAGGGGGTTATTAATTAAAGGACATGTGTGGAATCTCTTACACAATGAAATCTCCTTTACACAATGCATACTCTAAGGAAACTGTTTACATTCTTCTCAAATCAAGCTGGATGGTATTGGTAGCTGTTAATATAGAAAACAATACATAATCGTTAAGTTACTGGTTACTTTGCCTTTTATCTTTTGTTTTTGAAATAAGTATAATTTCTCAGGGATGAAAGCATTGGGATCAGATGGGAGAAAGTGTTAGAACTTCTTTTGTCATCTTTTTTTTAACTGTTGGGGATGCTTATATTTTAGGATACAATCAGGCCTCTTTAACAGAAAAGATTATTTTGACTTGTATTTTTTAGGGTCATTCCAAAGGTGAGCATGAAGATAACTGGAAATGCTTATTGGCTCAGGTGCTTGGCTCATCTATTTTTGCAAGTGGAATTTTATTTTCAGTCACTTAAATTTCACTTGGTTTGATTCAGCTGTTTTCTGAGATCCACATGAAGCATCATCCATTTATGTCCAAATCTCATCATGTCTTCTTTTAAATACACAGCATAAATCTCAGTGCTACAGTTTAAAATCTCAGAAAGAATTTCTTGATCTCAATGCCTATTTTGAAAGAAATAAGTTTCAGATTTATAACAAATACTTAAAATTATGAGTCATAGAAACTTAGATCCAGTGTTTAGCTTGTTCATTTTTTCTCACTCTGCTAACATGAAAGTTAATTTTAAGTTCTGATTGTTTTTTGTATCTTGGTCTTCTTGGGCAAGTTCTTTGATGGCAGAAATGAACTATCAGCTTCATCCACTGTGGCCTTTAGATTTGTAGAGCTGTACCTGTAGGGGAATTCGCCTACAGAAATGCTTACCTGGAATAACTGCCATGTAAAATAATGTCATAGTTGCAAAACTGCCACACAGTGCACTGGAAATGTGCAAAGCATCCCTTAAGAATTCTGGAGGCTTCAGTTCTGATGCTACAAGTGCTGAGGGAGCATCTAAAGATACACCCTCAAGGAGTATGAGTGAAGTAGAGGAGCAAGAAAAAGTAAGGAGTGAGTGACTAGACCCCCATCTATGGGTCTCAGGAATGTTCTCGCAGTCAGTGGGTTGCAGACTTACAGAAGGGAGAAGATATATAGTACAATAACGGTGGAGGCCTCAGTGGATTAGGTGAAACTGGGTTTAGCCTTGAAATACAAAGTCTCAACAGATGAAAGAGAACATTGTAAGAAAGGTATAGTGCCAGGTTAGCAGATGGGTCTATAAACATTTTTCTGGTCAACATACTAAAGAGAGTAGGCCTTGGGACATAAAAATTTAAGTGTGATCAGGTGGGAGATTTGGAAACATTTCAAGGTAGTATAGTGAGTAGCATGGGGTATGGGGGTGCAAGGCAGAAGCAGAGAATTATCCTCCCTTCCATGCTCACACAAAAGAACAAAGCAAAGTGACATCTGCTTGTGACATAACATTTTTATAGTGGGAGAGGTTGCTCTAGCAGTTGGGGGTGGCTTTGGATGCTCCTATTAGTTGGCACTAATGGGTCTGAAAACAAAATGAATGCAGTTATTTTGTTTGGGGTCCTTTATCAAATGCAGTACAGTAAAAGTCTATAAGTGATCCACATCATATCTGTAGAAAATATGCACAGAGCATGACACTTGCTCTTTGAAATACCCTCTTCAGATCAGAAGAAGGTAGGCAACATTCTATCAGTGATTGTGAGTGACATGCCCAGAGTTCACTATCACCCCATTGTCTTTAAGGTACAAGGGTAGAGGGCATCTTTATTTTAGTTCTACCCTGACTCTGTCTTTTGTTTTCTGTTCTTAAGCTATATGAATATTTTAACTCTTGGGAACTAGACTGCTGCATTGCAAGCAGGCAGAGTGAGGATTACTCCTCAACCACTCGGGTCACCTTTTGTTTCCCTTTTCCTCCTCTTTACCTTTTCTTTTCCTACTTCCCCCTCTTCTTCACTCCTTTTTCTCTGTATCTTTCAGAGTGAGGTTATCGCTAGTGTGGGTTTACATTTCCAGTTTATCCCCAAGCTTTGAGAGTCCAGTTCCTGGTTGCTCCCTGTAGGGGCTGAGGAGGGGCCTCCATGTGGAACCACTTTCAGCTGTGTGCCTCCCCTGAGTGGCTGGATTGTTCTTCTTTTGTCCCTGCACAGTTGGTAGCTGCTGAAGTCTAGGCCTGACTGAAACTTTCGCTGAAGAGCCCTTGGGGAACAAATAAAAACATTATATGATTAGCCACATTGTTTTCATTATTAAACAAATCTACATAAAAGGGTGGCAATTAACAGCTTTATGGACCTGATTTTAGACACCTTCCTTTCCTCTTCCCTCAGTATTTCCACTTGAAGTGCCAACAATTAACTGTTGCTGGTTTTAATGTCAGCAGCTGACAACACTAAATTGGGACTAGGCACTTCTCCTGGCTGATTGACATACAGCCCTCTGACACTTTCTTATGTCGTTTTAAGGCAAATTCATGCCCTAGGGTCAGAACTGAAGGGCTTGTCAGAACATTGACTTTAATAGCTGAAATATATAACTTCAATGACACCCAAGACCTCAGCTTCAGTGGAACTTTCAGAATCTGAGTAATTCTCCAAAACAGCACAATACTTAGTGAACAAGTTTAAAAATTGCAAGGTTTTAATAAATATATGCATGAATAAATTTAATTTGCGATATAATTATTTACTATGAGTTTATTTTGTATAACTTGGGTGAGGTTAGTTCAGGGGTAAGATGATTTTAAAATAATAGTACAGTTGTTTATTTTGACTAGTATTTCATTAAATAAGTGTCATTCAGCCATATATTTCAGAGTAAAATCAATAATAAATTATAGTTACCTGTGATGTAAAGGAGGGAATAAGCTTGAACCCTTTATTATAGCCATTAGAAATGGAAATTATATGATATCCTAAAGTAACATAAGAAAACTCCTGTGAATAACTGCAGGGAGATGAAAGGAGACCCTTGTTCGTAGTGAAGCTGTTGTGCATTCTGTTTTCATTTTAGTGTGAAAAACAAATGATTGCAATATATCATTTGGGTACACATCAAAACCCTTTGGCCATAGCCACAGAACTAAGTTATTCTTGAGTATAAGAGCTTTTCCCCTTCACTTGCAAAATTATCACATATTAACTATATATAAGAATGGATAATGGGCTTTATTACGGCATTCCATATATGTATGCATTATAGTTTGATCACATTAACCTTTACATTGCCTTCTCTTGTCCCTCTCTGAAAACATTCAAATCTTTATTGACCCTTAACACTCCCTCGCCCCCACTGCTTATAGATAAAAACAGATTTTATTAAATTATGAGAATTTCCGTTATATAAAAAAAGTTATAATATTTTCAAAACTGTCACCAGAAATTGTCTTAGTGTCTTTCGTAAACACTCCCTATTTAATTTCTTTTCTTTCTATTTTAAGTCAATCCTAGACATTTAATTAAATTGGCTAATCATGTAAATTTGATTTCTCATTTTCTTCCCATCACTTCTTACTCTTTCCTATGTGAATGTCCTCTTCTCCACATTGCACTTTAAATTATGGTGCATTTCAGCATTCCGTCTGTACCCACTTTTTTTATTCTCACCCTCCCCCAATTCTCACCCACCTTGTTGACAATTATCTCATGATGAATCTACCTTGTCTGAATTTCAGATTCATGCTCATAGTTCCTAAAGCTTGTTTCTGTAAGTACTGTGGATGTTTCAAATGAAATTTGTCAGATACATTGAGACATTTGTTGAACACTTCCCATAAATGTGTCATGTACACAAAGAAAATGCGACAACATTCCTCTCTTAGAGTGACTTATCTATTTGTATCTAAGAGTGTACTACCTGGAGAATAAGGAATTATGTTCTAACTAAAACTCACATTTAGCTCCTCCCCTTTTCATTCACTACAGTTTACCTAGTTCTGACCTTCCTTATTGTTTTTGCTTTAGTCTTTCTTTTTTCAAAATCACACTGAAGTTACATGTCTCCTAGAACTGACCTGATTTTATTGAGTTATTCTTTGTCCTGAAGACTTTTATGATGAGTTTTGGGGAGACAAGCCTGCAATGAGGAATCCTTTTCAGTATTAATGGCAGGTTTTAAAAAGTGATATATAATTGTTTTCTTTAATATTATGCCAAACTTAACATGCTCTGTTCACTACATTCCACAAACCTGCTCATTTTGAGGCAGTCTCTGCAACCTAAAGTTTATTTGATACTCGTTTTAAACAAACAAAGCTAGTTATCTTAAATTAATCTTGTCAGTTTATGTTTACAACTTCTGTGTTAAGTTTTTTCTTATGCTACAGTTCCTCTTTCTAAATTGCCTATTTTAGCTTCATATTTTATTTTATTCTTTTTTACATGAAAACTTCCGATCTGAACACAGTCTTTGTATATCTATATTGTGCCTTCATTTGTGAAAACATCTTTATGTTAAATTTATATATTAAATTTGTCATTTTGAGACAATTACATGACATTGCAAGATTTAGAAAAGGAGGAAGGTGGACACATCCTCCTTTATTCATTCATATTCCCTCCTAAAATCTTTTCTTTGCTCATAAGTTAAATGTTGATATGGTTACAATTGCTGTTGACATCTACAAATGGCCCAAAACAGATGTTTTGAAGCTTTATGCCATCAATATGTGAATTGCTATACAAAAAGAGATCTTTAAAAAAAAAAACTTTCTATATTTTGTTTTTACTTATTTAAGAGAGGGGGAGAGAGAGAGAAGGAGGGAGAGAATGGACATATCAAGGTCTCTAACTGCTGCAGATGAACTCCAGACACATGCGCCACCTTGTGCATCTGGCTTACATGGGTCCTTGGGAATCAAATCTTGGTCCTTTGGCTTTGTAGGCAAGGCCCTTAACCATTAAGCCATCTCTGCAGCCCAGAAAAGAGATCTTTCCATAAAGCTTAGCATACATTTCACTTAAAAATAGCAGAGAAATTTAGCAAGAATAAGAGTTCCCATGTTGGGTTCACCTTGGATGATAATTTAGTTAGTTAAAAAAGTCTTGGTTAGCTATCCTTAGTAACAACCATGGCAGTTGATCTACCCTGAACTTGTTATTCTTTACAAGGTAATAAAAGTTTTATATATGTGAGTTGTTTCAGATTCTTTTCATATTTGAAATTTTGTAGTTCTAATGCTCTTGTCTCAATGTCAGTGTGTGGATGTCTTTATTTTTGCAACATGTATGTATTTGTCACCATTTTTTTGCTTTGAAATGTGAATCATACTTTTCACCTATAACTTATTGCATTGTTTCCTTACCTGACTTAAATTCTTTGAAAAATTTTAAGAGTTCCCTAAACACCCAATAAATCTAGCATCTGTAGGTTACAGTTTAGAGATTTTGTAAGAATAAGGTGGGGTGACTCTTTTAATACTGAACAGTATCCATTAATGTCTGTGTTGTCTTAACCAGACAGTATTATAGGATGTAAGAAACAAACAACAACAACAAAAAACCTCTTGCCCATTAGATAAAGCATTGGTTACAGGGCATAAAGTAATTCATGTAATATAACCCCCAGGAGAGCATCATAATGGGCACAAGACAAGGTCAGTTGCAAGAATAATATAGCTGGCATGCTGGTGGGCACTGCTTCCAACAGTGATGGCCACCATTATGACTTAGGATGGTCTTGGTACAATATGCTGTGTACCATGGACTGCCAGTATGAATGGAAGTCATATTGCTGTCTTTGGATCACATGTTCAAAATTCAGGTTCCCAGGCAGAACTAGTTCTACTTAGTATTAGCCTGTATTTAGCAGCTAGGGAGTGATTAGAAGGTAGATGTGGTCCCTACCATCACTGAAGCAGAAAGGTCATCTCCATTTGTATTTTCATATCATCAGTCAAACCCATAAGACTAAAGTAATAAATAAAACAATCTGAGTTTGGTGTTATACCCTACTTTTGAGACTATAGGAATCTGTCAGGATTAATTAATCTTCATATATATTATAAAATATAATTGACTTAAAAGCACAGTGAAGTTGTTTTGACCTGAAATGGCCCTCAGTGGTCCATTTATTGAAGGCTTGGGAGGTGGTGGGACTTCTAAGAGTATAGGCCTGTAGGATGTTTTAGGAAATTGGGGTGTGCTCACAAAGGGGATTGTAGCATTCTGGTCTCTTCTTTTCCCTTTTGCCACCAGGTTAATGGTTTTATCCATTATAAATTGCTTACATGGTCACTGTCTCAAAAGCTACAGCAAAGCAGCCAGGCATGAAAGGAAAGCTCCAAAACTTCAAGTCAAAATAACCTTTTTCTCTTCTTCATAAAATGATAACTTTACATATTAGTTATAGTGATGGAAAACTAACAGAAAAGAATTTACTGCTAATAAATAGTAATATGATAGGAATTTACTACTTTTAGATATGTAAATAACTGACACTGACACACATGTGTTGTATTATAATGATGAATCCTGTGAGAAAACCTGGGAGATATTTTGATGTGTCCTTCACATTTTCCAAAGGAAGAAATGGAGATTTCAGTGGTCTACTACTTAATTTTCTCTAAGTTGCAAGTGAAATAAGTTTAACTCAAACTGATTTAAGACAGAAGGGCAACTTAACTGAGAAAAACAAAAATGGACTTCAGTTATAAGTATATAAAGTAATTATAGAATGTCTTTGAAGTATTTGCTTTCCCCTTACCTCTTGTTCTTTCTTTCTTGGCTCCATACTGCACACAGGGATTTATATCAATCTTTGAGAAGACACAGTGGTCCTGGGTGCACCTCAGAGCTTTGCCATAGCAGCGTGGAAAAAATTAATCACATTTTCTGTCTTTCTATCTCTCTCTCTTTTGCTCTCTATCTTGACTTCTCTCTGCCTTCCCCATCATTTAAAATGCCAAGTCCAGGGAAAACTCTTTGTCCATGCTTGGTCAAGAAGCCTGGTCCGCCATCAACAGGATCTCCAAGAGCAAGGAAATATGATTGATTCACATACAGACCAGAGGAATGTTACCCAAAAGTACCAGTAAAGGCCAAACAAAAAGTATGTTACATTACATAGCCATTGTTATATGAAATATGAGTTATCTTGCTCAGCTCTGAGCAGCTGAATGAATTAAATGTATGTCTGCCTGACTTCAGTGTTCTGGACATTAAGTATTCTCATATAACTAATATAACTTATTTCTCAGCCATTATGTCTGATATTATTTTATGGCATTTATCCTATACTAAAATCTTTGGAAATATTCTGAATCAGTGCCCCCCCCACCCCGAAACCTGCTTTCCTGATTTAGAGGCCAGAAATTTTCATATATGATTTCTGTTTTATTTTTCCTCACAGACAAACCAATTTCATTAGAATTACATACAAATGGTCTCTGTATAGCATTTATATCATAACTTAAAACAACTCTGGGTCTGATGTCTTTGGATCTTAACACACTGAGGTATGGAATTCTGCATGAAACTCAGTTTTTTTCTGAATACAAGTACATGTTTGTTTGCATTGTCTAAAATGACTAGTCTTCTTTCCTAGGCTGGTTCCCTTAGGGGATGTTAACCAAAGCGAACAGATCTTTTTTCTCCTGGGAAAATCTTTACCTCTTCCTTTGAATAGTAAGATAAGGTCAGCTGAGGGCTCCTTATTGATAAAGTAGTCAGTGGACTCCACAGTATATAACTGTCAACTTATGGTATTTATCTAACAGCATGTCTTTCCAGAGCCCAAATAAAGCACATGTTGTGTACCTCTTCTCCCCCCCCCTTTTTTTAAATCATTTTTATTTATTTATTTGAGAGAGTGAGAGAGACTGACAGAGAATGGGCACTCCAGGGCCTCCAGCCACTACAAAGGAACTTGAGACACATGCATCATCATTTGGATCTGGATTATGTGGGTACTGGGAAATCGAATATTGGTTCTTAGGCTTCACAGGCAAGTGCTGTAACTGCTAAACCATTTCTCCAGCTCTTCTCCCTTTAAAAAATCATTTTCTTCAAAGTTGTGGGAACACATTTTAACTTTTTAGCTGTTGGAGAGACATGGAAGTGTAGCATGATGGCGTTGGTATGCTCACAGCTCTGAGCAGAAACACTCACTCTGTGTAGTGAGCAAAACACAGTGAGTCTAGAACCACCTGGATCTTTCAGGAGACAAACATAGAAAGAGAAAGCAAACAAATCGTATCATAACCTGGCAGGGTTATCTTCTTATTCCTACACCTCTCCAGCTTTGTCAGCCTTGACTGTGCTAATGCTATCTTCAACAGCCAAGTTCAAGGAGCTAAATAGGGATTAGGTAGCCTGTGGTAAGCAGAAAGAAGAAAATAATTAGTGAATAAATAGAGATGGAACATTCCCTTTTAATCTTCTAATGACTATACTTTTTGGGTTTCTGTATTTGCATTTCATTGAGTTCATTCACATGTCATTGAGTAGGAAATGAATTCATGAAAATTAAATATATTCTTTATTTGTTAAAAGCTTTGGTGGAGAATGAGGCCCTTCCTTAATGGACTCCACCTGGTTGATCTTTTCCTGAAAATGCTGGGTGCTAATGGTAGGGTAGGCAGTTTTAATACATAGAACAACTGCTGGCACATGGGAGCTATTATCCAGAAAGTAAGAGGACAAAAATGTTCTAATAAAACTGTTGTGTTATAGTTTTTTTCACATGTGTGTTTATGCACACATCTTTATGTTGATGACAAACATCCTTACAGACAAGATCATGCTCTAAGTCACTAGGAAAATCTTTGTCTTAAATGAATGAAAAAGTGGCATTTTCTTACAGATGGTAGTTCTTTCATGGTTTTCTTATTCTTAGGGACAAGTGGTATGGTCACACTTCTTTGCTACTTTGAAGTTAGTTAGGCGTGACCATGTGAAATGATTTGTTATCTTTAGCTTTGAGTTCTTGTATGAATGTTTGACTCATACAACTTTGTTCCTGGCTGGAGTGATCACAGAGGCCAGTGGCAGGCTGGCCTTCCTGTTAACCTGGCTCTTGCTAGATATCTAGATGTTCATGAGAAATAGGCATGGTTTAAATCCACTGATATTTGTGGGTTGGTCGCTACTTTTGCATATCTGCCTATCACTATGGCCTTTGGAACATACAAGTTTTTATTCCCAGCTTAGAAGGCACTAAATGAATAGCAGTAACATGTTTGTGAAGTAGATTAGGCAAACAAGGCTAAGAGCCCTATTTTTCCTTTTGTATCATGTTAAACTGATTTAGATTATTTTCTAGAATCTGTGCTTTTAATTATAAACTAGAAAATTATAGAGATTACTAGGAACTTTTTTTTATTCCTTCTTAGGTACTTCTGTTTACATTTTGCTTTATAAAATACTTGCTTTTCCTCCCATCTGCCTCCTGAGGAGGAATATTTTAAATCTAGCAAGAATAGAACAATTATTATTAACCTAAATTGAATTGCAAGGTACTTGAGATAAGGAAAGGTCATTGGGACATTTTAAACACATTTAGTTTGCAACTAGAGACAAATGTGTCTCTTTCAAAAGGCCTAGCCAGGTCTTCATGCACTGGGAATAGTAAAGCAAGCACTGTAAATTAACCAGCCAACCAGTCTTGCTCCTTACCTCTTACCTTCCCTACTTCCTTCTCTTCCCTTTTTTGTTCTTCCGTTTCCCTTTTTCTTCTTTCTCCTCCTTTCTTTCTTTTTCATTCTTGGCCTCTCCCCATTTGGCTTAGGGAGGGATGCTTGAGAGTATCCTTACCCTCACTAGTAGATTATATCTCCCCTCAATGTTTCAGAGAACTCAGTCCCTTTTTGGCTTTTTCCTGTTAGTCCTCATTCTTCCCTAGAAAACACAACACCTCCTAACAGCTGACAACCTCCCTTTTAAGCCCTACTCCTTCATGTAGGAGCAGGAAAAAAATTAAGAAAACTGGTTTTGAAAGCCTACACTTTAATACAACAGGGAACGTGTTGACCATCTTCATTCAAAATCAGACCAACAGCATATAGCCCTTCAACCTGCCCCAAATCAGCCATGCCTATTCTATGGGACAACCCAAAACTGCAACACCAAAAATGCTTCTAGAATTTGCCACTAATCCACAATCCCTGATTTGATAAATTGTACCTTTTATTTAACTCTGTCATAATTTAACTGTAGAGAACATTAATTTTCACAGTGAATTCCTTATCTACAAAAATATTGGCCTCTATATAGCAGTACAGGCACTTAATCATAATTATTATACACAAGGCCACATCTAACTGGCTAAGGTCAGAATACAGAATTTCATTTTCCTGTTTCAATTTGCCATCATATATAGCTGATGTGTTTTACGATTATATGCTCCCTGCACCAGAATACACACAGATCATCATCTCATGTATTCTGCACTTCTGACACCAGACAGGTGTCAAATGCAAGGGTAGTGAGCAGGAGGCAGAGGTAGGAGGATTGCTGTGAGTTCGAGGCAACATGGGACTACAAAGTGAGTTCTAGTTCAACCTGGGCTAAAGTGATACCCTACCTCCCTCCTCCCCCCAAATACCAATAACAACAACAACACCTTTTTCAGTCGTTTGCATTGAGAGCACTGATTCCTTGAGAACACAATGCTTGTCTGTAATTGACTGAATATAATAGAAGGACATCTGATGTAATTTATAGTCAGGCCTGATGGAATGATGTTGTATGTCAGCCCCTGGGAATAATCTAAATAAGACTTTCTGTGGAAGTGAGGATTTAGAAATGGCTATCCCATTATATTTTAATTAAATCAAATAGTTTAGTTTCCTTTCTTTTACTTAAGTGTCTAGAGATGGAATGGTGTGTTTGATCTTATTTTGTTGTGTATGTGTGTGCTTGGTAAATATTTGTTAATGAATTACTGAATATGCAATGCTGTTATTCAGTATAGTCAGGATACAAAGGTTGCTAGTATCCAATGAGATAAGCACCATTTGCCTATGTTATCTTTCAGTGTGTAAGTGGGCAAAAATGAAATGCTTACAACAAAGCCACTTTATATAATTAGCTAAAGATACATTTTACAACTAATTCCTTCTGGCAAATACATATGGATTCTGTGCCATTTCAGACTAGTTTGTGGGAAGAACACTAAAGACCCATTGCTAACTCTAAATGAATGATGACTAATGTTTGTTTTAGCAAAAATTTTAATCCACCACTATTTTGTTTTCTCTACTGAGCATTACAGTATTACAGTATAAAAAATATAACTCTTATGTACTTTTGTCTGGTTCTTTTAGTAGCAGATTTTAAATTACTTATTAAACATTATATAACATGTATAACATATTAATAATTAATGTAAGTTATAAACTATAATGATATTGTATAAGTAAGCAACTTAATGAATGGAAAAGTCATTTGTGCTTTGAAATTTGAAAGTTGAACCAGAGCTTGCTATTTTCTTCTTCAACTTTCCCCTGACTTTCCAGGATAATTGTTAATGATAGAAATTTTCATGTGATGTGTGGGTGGAGTCTAGGAGTGTGTGTGTATACACTTTATATATTTGAATGTTTACTTGTAAATGCTATTTTAATTTGCTCATTTTTTCTTATAATTTTCACATAAATGTATTGGTATATATTTCTTTCCTTCTTACCCTGAGTTTTTTTAATGGCTATGTATTATTTTATGCTATATAGGTACATTTATTTACTTATTTTCCTCTTAGGATGTATCATAGCTTTTCTTGCCCACTGTTGTAACCATAAAAGGCTTTATTAATGGTACAGAATGTGTTGTGGAATTTTTTAAGAAAAGTACTTAAATGAATTTGGTCTAATAAATATGATTACTTATCTTTTTCATTTTAATAGTATTGCTAATTACTATCCTAGCAGTTTCTTTTCCTTTTTTCCATTTGGTACAGGGCAGTTTATTGTTGTGGTGCAGTGTTTGCATGAAGAAGGGATGGTTATATTCTAGCACTGCTTCTTATGTGAATATGGATTTGTGTAAATGAATCAGTATACTAATGCCTTGGTTCATGTATTTCACAAATAAAAAATAATAAGACAGAAGCTAATTTAATGTATGTGTGCAAAATTCAATGTATTAACATGAATTAAGTTCTTAGGAAAGTTCCTGGCCTGCTCCTATTATGAAGTGTTTTCTAGTCTTATGTATCTATTAGCCGCTATTATTAAAAGTAGTACCTTGTAAGAGTTCCCAAGAATCTAAAGATTGGTACTCCAGAGCCTCGTCTTTGTGGAATGCTGCTGTGACCATAGATATCCTAGTGCATAGAGTGTGGTATATGTATGTGTATATGTGTATTCAGGTGTACGCACATGTGCATGTATGTGTGGAAGTCAGAGTTGATGATGGGTATATTCTTTAATAACCGACCAACAAAGGACAAGGATACTCTTATCTCTACCCTCTAAGTTCTGGTACTATAAACACACACTACTGGATCCAGTATTTTTATGTGGGTCCTGGGAGATCAAATTCAGGTCTTCATGCTTATGCATTAAGTACTTTACTGCCTGAGCCAACTACTCAGCCTCCTAATTTTCATAATATGGTAGTAATCTTGTCACCTACAAATATGTTTTTAGAATTATGACTACATTTAGTAACAAAATACCAACAAACTCAAAATTGTCATTTGAGCAATAATCTCCATTTAGTCCTATTAGACCATGAGAACATAATCTATTTGGTTAGCTTCACCTAATATTCTCAGTTATATTTTTGGGTTAGGTTTAAATTTTTATGGAAGAACATACAACATAGCTTTCTTATGTTCTATTTTTTTGGCTTTATGAAACCCTTACTGATATTATTACCACCAGGGACTCCATGAGTTTTGCCATGAGCTATTCCATTAATTTAGAAATAGGGAATCTTTAGCTGTTCTGATAGACTCATGTTTCTCTCACTCAGCTAGCTTGAGTTTACTAACTGCCTTTTAAAAGTGTCACAAAATTCAGCATAGCAACTTTATCATCAGCCATGATGTCTCATTTTTGAGATATTTCCTAATCTCAGTCTCTTTTTCAATTGGTGTAGCTTTCTTAAAAGAGATGCAATAAGGAAAGTAATGTTGAGAGATGTTATATTAGCTGTGGATTGAATAAGAAATGATAAAGTGTAATCTTATCATTTGGCACTGAAAGAATCTGCAGATAAGAGAAGGGGTTGGTGATCACAGAGGCCAGGGGAGTACTGTCCAGATGGTCTGGGTTCAAAGCTGTCAGCTACCCCTTTCTAGTGGTGTAACTTTGGGTGAATTAATGCACTTTTCTGCATTTTAGTGACTTAAGTCATCATTTTACAAATGAGAATGATAACATCCCTTTGTGAGAGTTGTGATGAGGTGCAAGTAAGCTCATGTGCAAGGTGTAATGAGGCCTGAGGCAGAATAACTGTTATGTCAGGATTTGCTGTTATTTTAAAGAGAGAGGGCAAAATTTTGAAATCATAAGCTTTTGAGATTTATCTCAACTCTCATTAAAATTCTAGAGATTATTAAACAGATGGCTATAAAATTTAGAAATGGAGGTTAAGATCCCTGGAAGGCATTATGAATTCTTTCAGTTAATTCATGTCAAACTAAATTAATTTATTTTTAATAGGATTATTAGACTTATACATCAGGAAGATATGCTTGTTAAAGCCAAATTCCAGTCACTTATTTGACATAATTCTGTTGTGAAACTCTTTTAGGAGTGATGAACAATTATTAACTGGTTGTATAGTATAATTAAATGAACTTGTAGAAGATTCATCATCTATAGGAAGAGAATATTGATTGAGGAATCAGAATCAATTTTGAAGATGATCCCTGTGAAAACACATGGTTTATTTTTCCTCCCCTTGTTTGGCTCTGTCATGAATATTGTGCAAGTGTGCTTCAAAATCATGCTCTTCAGTCACGAGGGTCCCTCAGAATACAAAGGGTAACTGAACAATTAGAGCACAGAACGATGCCGGAAGAACGTTGTAAGCTGGAGCCAGTTACCTGGAACTGAAAAGATACCATTTCCCGAGGACCAATGTCATGTGTGTGTGTTTTATAAGCTATATAGAAATGTGTGCACGATTTCTGAGAAGAATTTATCTGCTGTTATGTTGTGTAATCAAATATTGGTAACTAATGAGGTCTTTGTGGCTGCCCAGATGGATTTAAACCAACAAAAGTATGCTGAACAAGTATATATTTGGCAAGTTTGGAAAATACATCCTAGAATTGTGGATATAATTTAAGAAGCAAATGTTGAAAGACCTGGAAGTTTCATTGAGTGACAGTGTGAAATAATTGCTATAAAGAACAACTGAAGACTGGGGAGATGGCCCAGCAGGTGAGAGTTATTTCTGTGCAAGTATGAGGATCTGAGTTTGATGCTCTAACACCCACATAAATACAAAATATGTCTCTGCAGCCCTGGAACCTAGTTCTAAGTGGGGGGGGGGCTGGAGGCAGGAGGATTGCTGGAGCTTAAGTCTACCATTGTGAAAAATAGTGAGCTACAGGTTCAGGAAAATAAGGCAGAAGAGTGATAAGAGGAGGACATCTGATGTTCTACTTTGGAATTTACATCTGCACATGCAGGGAATGCACATCTGCACAAAAGTGAATACATATGCACACATTATATCTACATACCGTGCATGCTCCATACACAGTAATGAAATTATTAAACCAAGTTTATCACATAAACATACACAAGCAACCCAATGTGATACTGTGTGTATGTGTGTGTGTTTGAGGCAGGATCTCATTCTACTTCAGGCTGACCTGGAACTCACTTTTGTAGCTCAGGCTAACATCACACTTTTAGTGATCTTCCTGCCTCTACTTCCTGAGTGCTAGGATTAAAGAATGAGCCATCATGTCGGGCTATATTGTGTTTTGATTCAAGTAAAATTAAAACTATTTATCAGTAGCAATTAATGTTTTTAATGAGTATAACTCTTAAAGATGTGTTGTTTATATGATACTGGGAAATTGAAGACTATTTAAAGCAGGGTTATTTAGATGGCATTATCTGAAAACTCCTTCTTTCATTTATAATTGAAAGAAAGTGAGTTTCTGTTTGCTTAAAAGCAAAGGGAGATTTAATCTTTCATTATGATAAAAATATATTTGTCTAATCATGTGATGAACATAATGGAAGCCATTTTGTGGAGTTAAATAATGTTGCCTCTTAAACTTTCATGTTAACATTGTGCTTATAATTTCATGTTAAATAATTCTTTTAAAAATATTTATTTAAGCCGGGGATGGTGGTGCACGCCTTTAATCTCAGCATTCGGGAGGCAGAAGTAGAAGGATCACAATAAATTCAAGGCCACCCTGAGATTACATATTCAATTCCAGGTCAACTAGAGCAAGACTCTCCCTTAAAACACACACACACACACACACATACACACACACATATTTGAGAGAAGGAGAAGAGAATGGAGAGAAGAGGATGGAGTGAGAGAAAGAGGGAATAAAAGAGGAAAAGGGAGAATGGGTATGCCAGGGCCTACTGCTGCTGTAAACAAGCTCCAGATGCATCAACCACTTTACACATCTGGCTTTATGTGGGTATTGGAGAATTAAACCCAGGTCACAGCTTTGCAAGCAAGCACCTTTAACCACTGAGCCATCTCCCCAGACCTTAAAATGATTCATATATTCACAGATTAGAGTTAAAACTACTTAGCACAAGTAAGTAAAAGCAGAAATTTTATTTCATGTACAGAAAAGACATTTTCGGGCTAGAGAGATGGCATAGCGGTTAAGCGCTTGCCTGTAAAGCCTAAGGACCCTGGTTCGAGGCTTAATTCCCCAGGACCCACGTTAGCCAGATGCGCAAGGGGGCACACGCATCTGGAATGCGTTTGCAGAGGCTGGAAGCTCTGGCGTGCCTGTTCTCTCTCTCTCTCTCTCTCTCTCTGCCTCCTTCTCTCTGTCGCCTCTCAAATAAATAAATAAAAGAAAAGACATTTTAATAACCAGGAGACTTTGAGTAGAACAAACTGTCACAAAGTTCTGTGGTTGGAGAGTTTATGTCCTAGTAAACATGCTTTGTAGCTTGAATTGGGATATATACATACACATACATATACAGATATATGTACATATACATACATACATACATACATACATACATATACATACATACATATATGTATATAGTATTTTAGAGTGTATTGTGTACTGGTGTTTGTTTCTCACTCTCCATTTTCTTTATGTGTCAGAGCCACAGTGACACCAGGGACTGTGTAGTACAGATTGACCTGTGAATCTAAGGTAGATTACACTTTGCTTTGTACAGGATATGAGGGGTGGGAATATGTGGCTAACATAAATACTGAATCAAATATCCATCATTTCCTTAGACCTCTTTTTCTGTGTATTGAGAATGTCCATGTTCCTAGATAGAGTACAAAGGCTTTTTTCCTCCTCAGTGGTCTTATCTAACGATTATTAACTGTCATTGATGTAGACAGTCATTCAGCTTATTAGAATAAGTGCTTCACATTCATTATCTTATTGAATTCTCACGTTTTTATGAATGATGCATTGAAGAAACTGAGGCTCACGGTAATGAGCATATTATTGAATAGATAGCTAGTGGTTAGGGGTTCCATGTTCACTTGACTCAAGCTCACAAACTTCATAATAATTTTATAAAAAAAAAACAATGTAGAATGAATCAAACACTCTTCCAAATTACCATGTTATTTTTCTGCTGACTTCTACTTAGTAGTTGTGGAATTGGGGATATATACCTAAATGAAGACAAAGATATTTGAACTCATGAGGCTTTAGTAGGAATAATAACATTAAACAGGAGACAGTAAATAATGAGTTTTGATAGGTGCTATCAGGTTGTTATCAGGAGAATATACAGTTTACCAATTCCATGATGTTTAGGAAAATGTAAGAATATTTAGGAAAATGGTGTGTGAGGTTGCTTAAGCAGGGCTTGGGAGAGGGATTCCATGTTTAGTATCTGCATTGTGGAGCTCCAGTTTCCAAAAGCTGTGTGCTCACGGTAGTGGTCTAGCTGGGTAGAAAGCAAACTTCAGTGCTTGGTGGGCTATCTGTTCCTTTTAAGTAATAGGATCTTGGAGTATGTTATCTTCCTTGAGCGTGATGCTTCTCATAAAGCAGGGCTGATTTTTAGGGTTATTATAACAATATTTTCCTTATATTTCAAAGCACATGCTTATGACTACTGCTGCAGCATACAATTTTCTCATAAAATGCATTCAAACAGAGTAGAAAATTATAAGTATCATCTTTAAATCCTTAATTAGGAACTGAAGATGCTAAGAGTTGAGAATAACATAGTTGAACTGTGGCTACTAGGTAGTTGTCAAAGTGTTGTAATATTGTACATGTTTTATTTTCTTATGTGAAGAGTACCAGTGATCTAAATTCTTGTCTCATCAAACTAGCTTGGACCTTTGAGGTTTTAAAACAGGAGCATAAACAGGAAGTGTTGATTGTAGACATTTTGGAATCATCCTTCATGATGTGAAACTCCTGGTAAGAATTTACCACACAGGAGATCCCAATAAGTATCAGTGGCTTTTTCTTTTCTGTTTAAATATTCTTATCACCAATATCATGTAGGCAAGTCTGGCTCATCCACTTGCTAGCTTTATGACCTTAAACCAAGTACTCTGTACATCAACTCTGTACATCTCAGAAAATGTAAGTAATCCTCTCTTTTACATATCACAGAATTGTTTTGAAGATCAAATACAATAATATGCAGTGTGAAAACAAATTAAATACTATTTGGTATGTAAAAGCACTCTGTAATTATGGATATCTATATAGTGGTTTATTGATGCTTCCAGCTACCACTTCATAATCATTTACCTGAGATCTCAAACACCTATACTCTTCAATGACCTGCCAGTATGGATTAGGGGAAGATTTACTCATATTAATAAAATAGAAGAAGCCTGGTAATTGGTACCCATTTACAGTCCTTCAAATATAAACTCTAAAATGATTTTTAAATTGTGGAGGTTTCCTGTTGCTTTATGATCAAATGACAGGCTCTTTGAGGATGTTTTATGTAGGCTTGAAAGACTTAAATATTAACCTTTAAGTGAAAGCTGGTTTAATGTCTTTATCTTAGGGACACTTAAAATGAATTTCTATTTGTGGCACTAAGGGATTCTTGAGGAAGCCTTAAAATGTCTGGTTCAGGATGAAAAGAAGCACTTAAAAGCTTGCATGTGATATATAGAACCATGCTTTGCACGTGTGTATGGTGTGCACATATGGATGTATGCATGATTCTATGTGCATTGGAGCACATGAGTATTCCAGAAGACAACCTCAGGTGTTATCCTTAGGAAAACTGTCAATGTCTTTTTCAGACAAAGTCTTTTTGGCCTGGAACTCAGTGAGTTGGTTATTAGAGTAACTGGCCAGTGAGCTCCAAGTATCCTTCTCTTTCTGGCTTCCTAGCTCTGAGATTACAGGTACCTGCTGCCATGCCTGACATTTGACATGGCTACTTCAGATTCAATTCATGTTCTCAGTCTTGCAAGACAAGCACTTTACCCACTGAGCGGTCTCCCCAGAAAATGTCTGATTCTGCACCTGGCTGGTGCCCTATGTGATTGCCATACCACCACTCTTTTCCCAGGAACTATAGTGGTATCCCTTCCTTATCTGTCTGTGAAAGTCTGGGGGAAGTGGGTTCTTGGGTGAGAGTGTCTAGCCTCAGCATTGGATAAACTTAGATGTCTTAAAGATGGGTGATGATTCAGTTGATAGGTGAAATGCAGTGGCATATTTACCAATTCTGTATTTGTCTACTTCCAATGTAAAATAAGAGGTGTCACACCCAGCTAGCAGTTGGATGGTGTGTATCATTTGTGTCCCTGGCCACAAATGTTTTCTTTTCGGGAGAATGATGTTGAGTTTGAAATCTTTTGTGCAATAGCAACGTGGAAGATAACCAATGAGAGGGCTTGAGAGAAGCACGTCAATGCCTGGAGAGGAAGAGTGGAATGAAATCCTGAATGTAGCTCTGAATATAGCTCATGGGCCACAATCTGTCTGCCCTGGAAGAAAGGATGTGGATGTAAAGACTGAACACAGAAGCAGGCTCATTCCTTGGAGATACATGGGGCTGCCTGTCCAGGGCTTTCTGATTATACAGTCTTCTCCAGATGTACCCATTCTTAGTCCAGCTACAGGTGTTCTCAGCAAAATATGCTAGTTTTAAGTGTCTATATTTGAGGTTATAAGTGATAAAGTAACCAAAATTTTCAGCCCATATTTTTTGAAATGGATTAGAAAATACTTTTTTTTTTTTTTGTATTTGTATGTGTGTGTAGTTCACATTTGTGTATACATGTTTGGATGTGTGTGGATACAAGTGTGAGGGGGTGCCTGTGTATGTCTGTGCACATGTGTGTGTGGGGGGGTGGAGGGTAGTTGTTAAATTTGAGTATCTTCTACAACTACTGTCCGCCTTATTTATTGAGACAAGGTCTCTTAATTGAATCCAGAGATTGCTGATTCAGGTAGTCTTACCAGCCAGCTTCCTCCAGGGAACATGTCTCTGGGATAATAGGCAGGCTCACATGCCTTTCTGGAACATATATTGTTGCTGAGGATTTGATCTCAGGCCTTCATGTACATTACTTGAGTCAGCTCCCCAGTCCCATAAAGAATACTCTTTAGCCAAAGTAAATAATATTATAAAGAGACATATAACAGGTATTAGAAAGGAGAACAGTTCACATTATTAAAAAAAAAAAAACTGTTCCTTACTGTTGTACTGTTGGATCTATGAGGGGTTTCATTACCTGCTCATATAGATAATGATTGTCATAGTTATTTGGATTTCGTATGCAATAGCAATAACATGTGAAAATATTTACTCATAGTTGCAATTAGAATAGTATAAGGCAGTATAAAGGTCATTTAAGGTTTTAAACTAAATATGAAATGGAATACTATGTATAGATTCCTTCTAGATTTAATCAGATGTTTCATTCAATATCGTTCTAAATTTCATATGTAAAAATAAAAAAGTGAATAGTAAGACTCTTACAAAGGATAAAGGGTGCAGTGTCCTTTAACAGGGCGATCTGTTACAACGCCACAAGACAACAGTGTGGTGCTGGCACAGAAATCGATTGAAAGATTGGTGGGACCCAGTGGGTCCATTGGGAAAGCCACAAGGGAAGTTTAGAGACCCTCAAGCTTTAACCACTCTGGGCTCTGTGCCTCCTATCCAGTTCTGCTCACGGTGATACATGCATGCATTCATACATACATATATGAGCACATACATTGTTCCTATATTTATATATGTCATACTTAGAAAATTTTATTGTCTTGCTATTATTTATAGAATTTAGGTGAAAAGGATGCTTCACCATAACCATGTGTGTCTTACAAAACAATTCATATTTGGGAAACATGGTTAGTTAATGGAAAGTGGGGGTTTAAGTATTTTACCTTACTATATAAATTGCAGATGAATTAAAAACTGCATATGTAAGAAAACTGTAGAGAGATATTTTTCTAAGTATTTTCATATTTTGTAGATAAACAGCATTTTTCTTATGCTTTAAATGAAATAGTCTGTACAAAAATAGAGAATTTGAGCCAGATGTGGTAGTGCATGTCTTTAATCCAGTGCTGGGAGACAGAAAAGAGGATCACTGTGAGTTTGTGGCCAGCCTGAGACTAGTGAATTCCAGGTCAGCCTGAGCTAGAGTGAAGCCTTACCTCTGAAAAAAAAAAGGAAATTTGCATGTATCATTAAAAAATCTGAAACAGTTCACTAAGGTCAAGTAGCAGCTCATGGCCAAGAGCTTGTCGGGGCATTACATGGTTTCTCAGAATCCTGTTTATACTTGGACTTGAGCTTAGGATGCCTTTGTGGTCTGAATGAGACTTTTGTACTCAAATGTTTACAGTATGCCTGCCTATGAGTCTATCCGCATCTTTGCCATGCATCACGCTGCTTCAGTGGCATCGATGCTCTGTACAGTGGAGGTAATCACTGCCTATCTTGTGTTCATGTCTGTGCCTCAGCTTTCTGCCCACATATGCTATGAGAGCCCATTAGTGTCCTAGCATTGATATTCCTTTGGGGTGACCCTCACCCTGTATAAAGTCCATGTAACCATAGCATTTACTTTTGGTAATTCATATTTACAGTGTTCGACTTTTTCTTACACACTGTTTTACTCCATTTATTTAAAAAAATGGTCAGATGGTAGATTCATGTCTACTTTTCTTATTCTCTTTCTATGTGGTCAAATCTTTCTGCTCGTTCAGCTCTATTAGATGGTTTCCTTATTGATTCTCCCCCAAGCTTTTTATTCTTTTTTTATTTTAAAAGGAAATTTATTGGATTATCTTATGGCAGCCCAACAATAACAGTTTATAGGCCTGAGAATCAAGGAACCTAGTAGCTACTCAGTCCACGAGGCTGGATGCCTTAAGCAGTCTCAATCTGATACTAAAGGCCTGATGGCTTCTGGTATTCAATCCATACTGGAAAGCTTTTATTTTGTTTTTGGTTTTTTTTGAGTTAGGGTCTCACCTGACTGACCTGGAATTCACTATGTAGTCTCAGGGTAGCCTTGAACTCATGGTGACCCTCCTACCTCTGTCTCCTGAGTGCTGGGATTAAAGGCATGCACCACCACGCCCAGCTGGAAAGCTTTTTATTCCTAATCTTCCTTCTGTGTGGATTTACCATGTTTTTTTTTGTTTTGTTTTTTGTTGTTTTTTGCCTCTCACATTTTCTCCTCCACTTTGACGACTGTTTTCCTTCTTTCCTGTTGACATGCCCATTGCCCAGTGTGGCTCATATTTCTGTGTCTTTTAAAGAATCAGCTATGAACAGTGGTCAGATCAAGACTGGGAAAATGGGAAAGTTGCCCAAGACCTACAAATGTAAGACTAGGAAGTTGCCTGAGTTTACAGAGTGGCAGACATATTTGCATGCCATTGGGACCCTGATGAGCAATGGTTGTTGCTAGTGGGCTAGCAGAAATTTGGCCACTGACAGAAGAAAACAAGAGCTATTATGCAAAGATTGGGAAGCATTTTTTAGGATTACCCTGTTAATTCTCAATAACTATACTCCTATTACATAATGAAACATGAGAACTCTTATACCTTTAGTTTGCATGGGACCATGATCTGTGTGTGAAGGAGATGGCCTTTAGTCAGGTATCACTTACCCTTGCAGAAGGTCGTGGTGGACACATAGGCTTGTTCTGTGTATCCAGATTGTCCACGTGAGGAGCAGGGGCTTCTGCTACATCCCTGCATGGAGCTTAAGCTCTGAATACAAGAAAAGAACCTAGTTGCCAGGCTGATCAAATACCTGTGGAGATAATTAATTGTCATACATATTCCTGTGGCCCTTGTGTAAGGGAAACTATTTCCCCAAAGAGTCATTAGGGCAGAAGAAAAAGAAAGAAACTAGACTGAGTTCTAAGTGAGAGAGGAGGACGATGGAAAAAGGAAAGGATTCACTTGAAGTCAATTGGAAAAGGCAAAGGCATGGAAGTTGAGTGAAACTGGAAAATACGTAGCACCAGGTGGCTTTGGCTTCTATGTGCTTATTTCAGTATTTTAGTCATGAAGCCTTTTATTTTCCTACTCATCTTGAGAAATGCAAACAAAGTTGGTCAAACAGAATCCCTTGCTACTGTTTCTGACCAGTGTTCTACTCTTTGCTGTGGATGACAATGAAGCTGCATGTTTCCAAGGTCCTAGGAACTTAGGAAGCATTTACTCACCTGAAAATCTGTCTTTGGCCATAATACACTCAATATCAATAAGTATTAGCATATTCTCAAACACAGAAATTACATATGTTTATTTACTTGACATCTTAGGATTTTATACTTTTCTTTTTTCGAGGTAGGGTCTCATTCTAGCTCAGGCTGACCTGGAATTCACTATGTAGTCTCAGCGAGGCCTCAAAGTCAGGGTGATCCTCCTATCTCTGCCTCCCGAGTGCTGGGATTAAAGGTGTGCACCACCACGCCTGGCTAGATTTTATACTTTTTAATGATATGTATGCCTTGGTGATGTATTTCTTTAAAGAATAACCCAAATGTGTTATAGAAGTTACTGATTTAGAAGTTTAGAATTATAATCTCCATTTTTTTTTCACTCAGACTGTGTGATGGGAAAATACTTTGACATAAAATCCCTTTCTTTTTTGAAACTTTAAGAAGAAACTATGATTAACACACATTTCATTTTGTATACTTTTATGTAATAGTCTTCGAATCTTATGTTCATTTTTATTTTTTAGGCACTAGAAAAATATCCCAACTCACCAATGACAGCAAAGCAGATATTAGAAGTCATTCAGAAAGAAGGATTAAAGGAAACAAGGTCAGTATTCATATTTAAAACATTTTCTGTTTTCATCAATGAATAATTAGCAAACAAGAAGTGTATCTAGATTTTGGTACCATAGTTGATTGTAATTAATTAACTACCTGCAAATTCTCTTGTGGTTGCATAAGATTTGGATGGCCTAAGAATTCCTTGGAGCTGCCTGTTGACATCATCATTTACAAGTGGATTGATGAGAATGCTCTTTGTTAACAAAAACAGGGGATGGTTTAGCTCATCATCACAGTGGTGCCTGTTTCTCTTTCTTGTAAGAGGAGACTGTGTTTCTGAAATTAAGCATAGAAAGGAAAACTTTTACAGGCTTCATAGATAGAATCCAGGATATACAGATGAGCAGATACTAATATAATTCAAGGTGCCAATTAAACATGGCTAAATATTTAAGGCCTCAAATAGATAGAGTGTCTTCTATTAGCCATTGAGACTTACCTTTCTAGAATAATAGCTTTATTGAGACATTGTTCAGCTATTATAAATTTTTTCCTTCAGTGAGTGATAGTATATTTGCAAAGTTGCATACTCACCCTCACAAGCTAAGTTTATTATGTCTCCATCATTCTAATATCAAACCCTATACTTATTAGTTAGTAGCCACACCCTGATCCCTATCCCATTATGCAACTACTAATCTTTACTGTCTCTGTCAATTTGCTATTTTAGACACTGCCTAAAAATGCAAACCATTTAAATGGAGCTATTTGGCTTTCATCTCTTCATGAAATGGTTTCAAGCATCATTCACATAGCAAAAATAGAATTTCATTCTTTTTGTTGCCAAGTAATATCCCATCATGTGGATACACTTTTTTTTTATCCATGGTCTTCCTACCTTTTTGTTCTAAGTATTAATTTTACAACACTTTAGGGTCATGCACATGATACTACTCAATCATAAGAGATGTGTAATGGGTTAAAATAACTATGATGGTGTGTTTGTGTCTTAAGTTGTATTATATTACATGGACTTTTTGGTTCTGGAGCTAAATGTTATAGACATAGTGGTAGAAATTTAGTGGAAATTAAACCATGATTTTAAGGTATACCTGCAGGGAGAAATTAATATCGCTTTGAAACAAACTTTCTGAAAAAGTTAATTTCACCTATAGCTCCTGTAACATTAACATCATTCAATAGGTGTTTAATGTTTATCTTTCTCAGTTAGATGGGGCAGAGGATACGGGTGTTTCCATTTTTATCTCTGTGGAGACTTTTCTTCTGGCTACCCTGCAGAAATAGCATGAGATGTTATGATTGCCAGTGTTTACAGTATTTGATTTCCCACACAGTGGTGGCAATCGTGGGCTGCTTCTTGCTCACAGTGTTCAATGGTCCCATTGAAGGTAATCCTGGCCCACATTGGATGTCAGTGTGAGGAATTAGGGAACAATATGAGGAGGCATAGCAATTGATATTCTCCTTACCCCTTGTCCATACCTATTAAAATGTTCATGCCACAGCCAAAAGAGGGGTCAACATCTAATGCTATCAGCTGTGAGCTCTACACAAGAGGAGTCTGTCAACATAGACACAAGATGTGAGCCCTGGCAGCAAATCTTTGAAATTTGTTCATTAAGATATTCTTCTCTATGAGAGTGATTCTACTGCTGTCATTTTTTATATACCTTGCCATATACAGTTCCCGCACTATGGCCCTCAGCATTTGATCATACTTATTATCAGAGTAGCACTCTTCCATATTTTTAAAATGTTCCCTTGTTTAGAATGGCATCTAAAAGCAATTTATATATCAATTATGAGCAAAATCAAATAGAAGTTGAAGACAAAATTACTTTAAAGAATGGTTTATAGGGGTTGAGGAGATAGTTTAGTGGAAAAACGTTTGCCTTGTAAGCACAAGGACCTGAGTTCAGATCCCTAGCACCCATGTAAAAGCCAAGCATGTTGGCACACACCTATAATCCTAGTGGTGGAGAGGTAGACTAGCTGTCTTGGTACTCTAGCTGAATCAATTAGCTCTGGTTCCAGTGAAAGATGCTGTATCAAAGAATAAGGTGAAAAGTAATCGAGCAAGATACCTGACATCGACCTCTGATTTCTGCATGTCCATGCACATATGAACACATATACACATGTTGCCTACCCCTGCCCACAAGCATAACTGAAGAACATTTGACATATGAAGCATTACCCACTGTTCCCCTAAAGGCATTTTACCTCAGGGCACCATTAAGTATGTCTTTCTGTAAGGAAAAAAAAAAATCCCCTGAGATAGAAGTACCAGTAGATAGTGTGGTATTATTACAAGTACTCTGGCAATATTTACCATCCCTAAATTTAACAAGAAAGGAGAAAGGCAAAGATATGGACTCCAGCCTAAAGATATGGACTCCAGTCTCTAGTTCTCATCTGTAAAAGCAGCTTGGTGGGCTGGAGAGATGGCTTAGCGGTTAAGCGCTTGCCTGTGAAGCCTAAGGACCCCGGTTCGAGGCTCGGTTCCCCAGGTCTCACGTTAGCCAGATGCACAAGGGGGCGCACGCGTCTGGAGTTCGTTTGCAGAGGCTGGAAGCCCTGGCGCGCCCATTCTCTCTCTCTCCCTCTATCTGTCTTTCTCTCTGTGTCTGTCGCTCTCAAAATAAAATAAATAAATAAATAAATTTAAAAAAAAAGCAGCTTGGTGGTAAACATCTCAGAATACATTTCATGTTCTTCTTTCTTTAACTCTTCTCTTTCCTTTAAGCACTAATAAGCCTAGTCCTGTTACTTAGAGACCTTTCCTTGTTATCAAGTCCTGTTCACTCATGGGAGCTCCTTCTAAAACAAACCTATATAGAATCTGAGTAGGTTTGGAACTGTCTATATGGTATGTATGTTTCTTTAGGTGGCAGATGCTGACATTTATTTTGCTTGCTTAATGTACTGTTTTGTTACTTTTCAAGTTCTTAAATGTTTTCCAAATATTTAAGGTAACAGTAAATATGTGTAGTTATACACATTTTTATTTAGTTAGAAATTTTATCCTCACAGGGTCAAACCTGGCTGATTAATTTCTAGTTATTTAGTAATGATGGATTTTACAATAAAAGTGAATAGTTGATATGTTTGATAAGTGCAGGGAGGTAAACCTGAGATTATGGTTGTAGCTGTACCCCTCAGCTCTCTAAAGATGAAAGCTATTGTCAGTCTTCCCTCAGCTTACTACCACTGTACCTAGCAGTTCTAAGAAAGTGGCAAGGTCTTTATCACCATTCCAACCCATACTTAAAGCAAGGCCATCTGTAAACATAGCCATGGGACTTTAGTTTTTTTGTATGAGGCTTGATTCTTGAGGTTAGCTTGCTATGTTTCAGTTTTGCCCTTGTTCTCACTGGTCTTGTGAGTACTATAAAGGTCAGGTACTTAACTCTTATGGCACTCAGCTTATAGTCAACAAATATATATATATATATAGTCAATCCTGTTTTGTCTCAAGATGTTAATTTGCCAGTTTTTGGCTTACAGTAATAGAAGCTTCTTATAAACTAACATGTATTTTTCATTATATCCAGAAGTTACTGTTTATAAATCAGAAGTTTTGTGGTAGTCCCATTAAATAGATGTGTAACAATATCCAGAATATTGTGTGTATTCTGTAGTTTATTTTAAAACATTGTAAGAATGACTGGCTTAAATTTGTAAGTTACAGAAGCCCTACAGAAATTATTTTCAAAAAGCTAATGTGAATATTTGAATATATTTAGCAGATAGGATAGTGTTACTTCATTTGATTGAGATGAAATTCATGACATTTTTGCCCAAGTGATACTGCATATCACATATTTTTATGTAGACATGATAAAAAGAGGACAGCTTTTCTGTATCATCACATTATCAATGAAATATGTAGGGTATGATTAAATTTTAATTTCAAGCACCAGAATGAAGAACTTTCCGTATGAGTTTTAAAATATCTGGATATCATTCCCCTGGTATGTGAAATTTTTGTTGAAAATGATATTAATAATATGAATGTGGCATGATTGTTCTAGACTTGGTTCTTTTTGAATGGCAATAACTTTGGTAAATTTTACTCCCTATCCAAATAATAGGACAGAAGAATTTAATACTACAGTTTTATATTATATCTATGTTTTTTGCTTGACTGATTCTGGTGCTACTCTGATTTCTGTTCCTTCTTGCTTATTGGTTGTCAACAATTAATCAGTGACAGTTGTTTGGAAGTCTGTTCAGATGGTGGGGATCTTACAAGCCAGTAGCCACACTGTTTGGATAGAGGGGGAGCCTATTTATGCTGTAGCTTGCTGTTTTGTGGGTTAGATATTTGATTATTGTGGACTCTGTATTTGAATATTTTCATTTCCTTGGGGCTTGAGGCTGTTGCAGACATCTCTCTTGTCTGCAATCAGTAAGTACATTTTCTCAGAAAAACAATAGTAACTCCTGACACTTTGTTTGGGCTGATTGTGGCTTTCTCCCAGTGTTGATTTTCTTATTCAGAAGCTATTTATGAACAAAGAAGATTGAGGCATTTTTTGATGCCTGACGATGTGTGTTTTTCTCGGTCTTGTCTCATGTAATTTTTAACATGATGCTTCCAAATAAATGAATGCTATGTTAACACTGCATAGCCAGGAACCATAAAATCATAGAGGAAGGCTTGTAGTGCTTACCTAGCAAGACTGAAGCAGCCATTCATCAGTCATAGCTAATTACTTACATGCTGAACATTACTGTTACAAGATACCTATCACTAATGTGGCATGCACTATAGTACAGTTTTTATATTATTTGATAATAGGTAAATAGCTTTTAATGAGTGTAATAGGGTTGTAAAAATACACACATACATATATACCAAATGAAACAATAACAAAATTTTTGTAAGATACAAACAGGGCAATACTTATTGTGTATATTTTTACAGTATTATAGATGTCTTACTGCATAAAAATGTGTTTGATTTCATCAACATTGTATAGAATAGCAGTTTATAATTACCTATCTCAGTAGAGACTCTTAAAAATTTATCTCTATTGGGGTTAGTGTTACTTAGATTGAAGATTTTTTTAAAAATTTTCTATGTGAAATATATACTGACAGGCCAAGATTCTAGCATGCATGAGGATTTTTCCTTGCTGTGGTTAATTCTTAGAATAGATTTGCATCTACCTCCTGTTTTAAGGCATGCTGTTTTTCTATCTTGGAACATTTGTGATGATATGCTGTAATTAGGATCACCACTTTAAGCTGTGGTTTATTAAAGGTGTTGTGTTTTTAAAGGATAAACAGTCAGGAATACTATTAGCATGTATAGTGACAAACATTAACATTTCTTGACATTGATCTTGGTGAGATTTATGTTGCTAATTAGTGCTATAGGAGGTGATTCTTTCCAGCTTCTGAAATGTTTTGTCTAGAGATATGGAAGAAACACAGATAATTTCTATTGCAGAATCAATTCTTTTCTCTAGTATCCAAGTTGGCAATCCTCCATATTTAAATGGTGATATAGCTTGTGTATGTGTGTGTGTTGGAGCATTACATTTTATAATTACAGTGGTAGTGCATGGTGTCAGTCCAACCATTGGTCAATGTCTAATTCTCTCATTGTGTAAATGTTGTGTTTAATCAGCCACTGAGCAGAAGCGCATAGGACAATGGCATTATTAAACAGAAGCACAGAGGAATTTGCATTTGTGTGTGTGCATGTATTTAAGCAAAACTTTAGAATAATGTAGTTCTTAGTTGAAATGAAATTTTACTTTTTGTTCAGAGTAGAAATGTCTACTAGAGCCACTTTCAGCTTTTTCCTTCCATCTTCTCATGACCAATTATTTCATGGGAGTGTGGTTTCACCTTGACTATATCTTTCTTATGTATATTCCATTTTTTGTCATTATTCAATCGCATATTATTTCTTACCTTAATTGCTGCAGTATCTTCCTGTCTAGACAAGTTATGTAAGAATACCCTTGCTCAGAATTATTTCTTTGTGATAGCTGCTGCCATTTATAGTAGCATCTCTTAACTGATACTCTATAGTATTCCATGGCAAATATCAGTATTAGTGAATGGTAAGTCAAAAGTGACATGTTTTGGGCTGGAGAGATGGCTTAGCGGTTAAGCGCTTTCCTGTGAAGCCTAAGGATCCCGGTTTGAGGCTTGATTCTCCAGGACCCACGTTAGCCAGATGCACAAGGGGGTGCATGCGTCTGGAGTTCGTTTGCAGTGGCTGGAGGCCCTGGCATGCCCATTCTCTCTCTCTAGCTGCCTCTTTCTCTGTGTCCATTGCTTTCAAATAAATAAATAAAAATAAAAAAAATTATAAAAAACTGACATGTTTTGTGACAATTTGATGAAATTGGATATCAGATTTTTATCCCAAGTAATATGATATCATGATAAATCAATGACACTAAGATAATGTAAGGCTTATGAAGTAAACATAGCAAGCATGTAAGTGAAAACTTGAATTTATAGTTATATATGTATATGTAGAGAGAGTATATGTTTCCTCAAACACCTATTATTTGAAATGTTTTCTTGTCATTTTATGTTTTCTGCACATAATTAATTTTCTATTACATGGTATGGATTAACTACATACTCATAGTTTATGCATGAATATCACTAATTATATAAAGATAGCTATATACTATCATAGGTTAAGCTTCTGTTAAACTTAAAAGGATATATTGCATATATTTATACAATAATTTAAATGACTCTTCAGGGAGACATGATTATATATTGCTGATAGAGCTGTTCTCAAGTTGACACATACTTATGTGGAAAATTAGCATTCTGCTACTTAGCACAACCCTAGCCACCCTGCACTGAATTCTTCGTGAAGCGTTCCTAGTCAGGATCTGATATTGAAGTCACAGTTGATTGTGTGCCTTTCATTGTGAGATTATGCCGTGTGTATTTTTCAAGCTTTAAAAGATAGAGTGTAGACCCCTTAAGGCATTCATGAAGTGCGGTACACCTGTGTATGTGTGTGTGTATGTGTGCTTGCACACTCAATGTACTTTGGGTAGTCACACTGTTGATTTGCAATTGGACTCCTGAGTGAGGACACAATGCTTGTCAGATGACATGTCTCACAAAACTGTCATAAGTTTGCAAAGGAAATGTTCTGAATACCCATATCAAAGTCACATTCACAATGATGACCTGAGATTTCAGGTGCCAAAGGTTGAATGTCTTAAACAACAAAAATACATTTAGTCACAATTCTGGAGTTCAGATCTAGTGCCATTGTCTAGAGACTTTCTCCCAGGCCCTTACCTTGTCCCCTTCATGCACTCTTGACATAGCATTTTCTTAATCTAGCCATTCAAAATGATTGCAAATTCTTGGTCACTTTTTAACAGGATACTAATCCCGTCAGATCAGAACTCCACTCTCACTAACCTTAATGACTCCTTGGATGCTCCAGTACAGTCATATTGAGATCTAAGGGTTCAACATGTATACTTTGGGAAGGAAGCAACATACAGTTTGTAACAGTGATTCAGAACTTGGAAAATTTCCCAAATTTCTGACCTATCTTGAAATTAGAGTATCTAATATGTTGTAGAAGGTATTCTTAAAAATAGGCTTAAACACATCACTGTACCTCTATTTTGTGTATTGGTAATATATGTTTTCCTCTGCTGTTCTAACACTAACCAGTGAATATTTAGCTTAAGAAGTTTCACATTCAAGTATAATGTATAGATTCAAATACCACAATTTGATTTGAATAGCTCTGCTGACTGTATATAATAATTTGCAAGGCATCAGTATCCACCAAGCTATGCAATTATAGCTATGAAATGGCCATTGCTTAATATATCTTTTTATTCTGTCAAGCTTTCTTTCTCTATTCTTCCAAATAATTGAACAAAAAAGGTAATTGAATTGATTTCAGCTTTACCAGGATCTAGGTATAATTTACTCCAGAAACACTGAATACTCTGTAAATATTCCAGTGCAGAAATAAAACCAGAAATGGTTATAAAATTACACTGTGCATAAGTCTTTCTATGTAGCCCTATGTGGTAATTAAATGTATGGCCCCAATGTATTCAGGATCTTATTAAATCCTGCAGACACCTGGCTGGAGGAGGTGTCACTGGTTGGATCTTAGGGTCCAGCCCTAAGGTGTGGTGGTGTATTTGGAATTTCAGTCTAAAAATAGGCAAACTGCCTAAATTTGGCTTGGAGTTCCTGAAGTGTGCTGTGTGGTATGGCTTTTGGGTTTTGGCTTGTGGTTTCTCTCACTCTCTATCTCTTCTCTTTGCTGGTAAAAGGGGGCCAACTTCTTATAACCATTATGGAACTTCCCCTGGATCTTTAATTTACAAATAATTCCATTCCTTCAAAACTGTGCCTGAGGAAGTTCATCTCTGTGACCTGAAGCTGTCTACCACACCTAGCAAGTGAAAGTCTTGGGGAAAAGTAGAACCTTTTTTTTGGGGGGGGGGTGGTTTCGAGGTATGGTCTCATTCTAGCTCAGGTTGACCTGGAATTCACTATGTAGTCTCAAGGTGGCCTTGAACTCATGGTGATCCTCCTACATCTGTCTCCTGAGTGCTGGGATCAAAGGCATGTGCCACCACGCCTGGCTTGAGAAGTAGACTTTTAACTGAAGTGATCTTGTTTAATTTTTTCTAAGCGATGATTTTCTCTTCATCTCTTATTTCATTGCTTGTGTTCTTAATTGCTACATGCCAAAATGATTTTGAGTTTTGCTTCATTGTTTTGAAATTCACAACATAATTCAGATGCAAAACAGTTGATATGCTGACAGGGAGACTTCTTTTTAGAGTTGATTTTAATTGAGAGGGAATAAAAATGATGATTTTTGTTTGTTTGTTTGTTGTTGTTGAGCCAGGGTTTCTAATAATAAATCTTAGTTCTGTTAGGATAAAAATGTCTTAAAGGGGCTGGAGGGATGGCTTAGAGGTTAAATGCTTGCCTGTGAAGCCTAAGGACCCCAGTTCGAGGTTCAATTCCCCAGGACCCACATAAGCCAGATGCACAAGGGGGTGCACACATCTGGAGTTCGTTTGCAGTGGCTGGAGGCCTTGGCATGCCCATTCTCTCTCTCTCTCTATCTGCCTCTTTCTCTTTCTCTATCTGTCACTCTCAAATAAATAAATAAAAATGAACAAAAAAAAAAAAAAGAGTGCTGGATTGCATTCTTTAAAAAAAAGTCTTAAGTATGCTTACTCCTATACATCTAAGCTAATTCATACTGATAATTGCTACCTACAGTTTTGTCTGAGATTCAGAGTATTACACACAGACACATCCCCCCCTCCCCCACACACAGAGAAAGAGATACTTATTAAAACCTGGGCTATGTAAAGTTCAAGGTTTCATACCTGGTTTCTGGTCTTTTCAATCAATTTAGAGTCATTACTAATTTGGTAAATGCATAATGCTTTTGAGTCAAATCATTGGGAATAAGGGAAATAAATATATAAAGACATAGATCTCATTGCATAAATTCATGCTATACATGGTCTAGTCAGTGTTTAATTTTAATGGAGACTGTAGAACTTTTAAGGTATTTATTCCATTAATATTTATTTATTTTTATTACGTATTTTATTTATTTATTTGTGAGAAGGAGGCACATGGAAAGAGAATGGGTGTGCCAGGGTTCCTAGCCACTGCAAATGAACTCTAGACGTATGCACCACCTGTGCATCTGGGTGGGTACAGGGAATCTAACCTTGGTCTTTAGGCTTCGCAGGTTTATCATTAACCACTAAGCCCTCTCTCCAGCCCCATTAACATTTATAAAGTACCTGCTGTGTTCTTGAAACTACACAGGTCCTTAGGGTTAATAGAGGCACAAAATTTTAGTCTCTGCTTTAGGATTTACCAATATTGTGGAAGATAAATCTCCAGGTATTTAATTAGGTTATCTCATCACCTCTTTTCTGTAAAACACATCTTAAATGTAATGTATAAGGTCTGTTTATTTTATTTTTTATATTTTTGAATTCCTAAATCCTCAAATTCTTCATAAGTATATTACATTCTACCGTGTCAATATAGCCATCACACATAGTAAAGTCAAAGTAATGAACTCATATGTTTGATTCCTTAATTTTTTTGGCATAGAGCTAATATACTGTATTTTATGTAGCATGTTAAGCAAATTAATAAATACCAGCTTGGTGGTAAAAAGAATATTAATATTTATTGATTATTTTTGTTATTAAGTACTTTTTGTGTAAGTTAACTTTTTAAAGATAGCTTAGATTTGGGTATACTACCATTTCCATTTTTTTGGCAGATAAATAAAAGGAAGCAGATGAGATTGAGGCAGATGAGATTGCATCATGAGACAATTCATTAAGCAGAAAGTCATAACCCTGGGGTTGTAGGTTTCAGCATTTTAAGCTACAGCAACACTCCCCAATCATTTAAAAAAACTTGGAAGCTGAGTCTATAAAACTGTTTGGTGTAGAACATACCTATGATGAGACTGTCTTAAGTCTACATACCTCTACTTTCTATGGTAGCTTCTTTGGTGCATTGTTGAGATCTAACATTTGTTATGTACTAAGATTAAAGTCTAGAGGTTGGGGAGATGGATCACTTGGCAAACATGAGGACCTGAGTTTGTGTCCCCAGCACCCATATAAATGCTGGATAGTTATGGTGAGTGCCTGTAATCCCAGAACTTTAGAAGCAGTGACAAGGGATGCCTGGGGCAAGCTAGCTAGACTACCTGGATTGGGTGAGCTCTGGGTTCAGGTGAGACTCTGCCTCAGTAAAGGAAGTGACAAACATTTGAGGAAGACAGTGCCATCCTTAACATGCACCCCTACATATGTGCCTACAAACTTGCAGATACACACACACACACACGCATACCGCACATACAAACAAAAGGCCTAAAAAAAGGATTAAAGTCTGGCTTATAAATAGGCATGTTGAAACTTAGCTAATAGCTTAATTGTAAGTAGGATGGAAAGGGGGGAAAATCCATATCCATAGCCTATTTAGATTTGTAGAATGCAAATCCTCAGGTTAATGTTATTTGTTACATTTTACCTGTGTGAGGAGGGTGATTTCCAGCAGAAATCTAGGCTATACACACAGTACATATATTTCAAATGTAACTTTCATTTTATTTTATTTTGTTTAGAAGATAATGTTTTAGTGAGTAGGGAATGATGTTGCGAAATTAGCAGATTTCAGGGAAAAGAAAGTTCTCAGACCTCATAGAACCACCGTTGTTCTCTTGTTCTTAGACTTACATACATCCTTAAATGCCTCCTGTAGAACAGCCATTGTGAGTGGTTAAAACATAATTGGTAACAAAATTGACATGCAACCCAGAAGGTGTCTTTAAAAGGTGTTAGTCTATATACTTGTAGGAACAGCTGAGTGAAAATAGAAAGCAGTTGTTTAAAACACCTTAAGGGCTGGAGAGATGGCTTAGCGGCTAAGTGCTTGCCTGTAAAGCCTAAGGACTCCAGTTCTAGGCTCAATTCCCGTCCCCATGTAAGCCAGATGCACAAGGTAGCACATGCATCTGAGTTCATTTGCAGTGGCTGGAGGCCCTGCTGTGCCCATTCTCTCTCTCTTTCTCTCTCTCTCTCTGCCTCTTTCTCTTTCTGTCTCTCTCAAATAAATAAATAAAAATAAACAAAATTAAAGAAAAACACCTTAAGGTGGGAATACAAGGAGGCTAGTTTTTAATACTGTTTTTCTTTTAAGAGATGCAAATAGGGAAAGACACTAAAGCTCGGATGAGTAAGTACAGTTTCAAAAGTGGAACAGCTGTCTTCTTTAGGGGACTTCTTAAGCAGAGAATCATCATGAATAATAATATGCTGTCACTATTTTCTGTATCAGGTCTACTTGTCCACTGACCCTCCTACTACCTATTTCCTCTTTTTTTTTGTGGGGAACTGTAATAACACTATTCCGTCCTGTTTATTTTTGTAATGCAGGCAAGCTCTTTTGGTTATGCCTTTCTGGAATTCATGTCTTAGTTCTTGCACATGTCTGTATAAAATTTAGCAAATTATATAGTGATTATTATTTAACTTTTAGCTTGTGTTCATTGGAGGAGGTTTTCTGGTTACTAGGAACAGAACAGTGGCATTCATGAAGAGGTGTTGGGACTAATTGTCACTAATGGATAGTCAAAAGAATGGCTCCAATTTTAGGTTAAGTATTAGATGCCGCTTTGGAATCCCCTACTCCTGACTCCAAAAAGAAAAGTGTTGAGTCATGAACAAGAAGTTCTGTTTGCAATTACAGAACACTGCTGTCATTTTTTTAGACCGTCCTCCCTCCCCTTTCCTTTCTTCTTTCTTCTTCCTCTTTCTCTTTTCCCTTCTTCCTCCTCCTTCTTCTCTCCCCCTCCCACTTTGGCAGGATTTCTACTAACCCAGAAATGAGTTTGAACTTGCTCTGTAGCAGAGGCTGGTCTTGATCTCCTGATCTTCCTGTTTCTACTTCCCAGCTGCTGGGATTGTAGTTATGTACTACCATGTCTGGCTTGTTGCTGCAATTTTAAATAAGTCCAGTTTTAATAATGCAAATATTAATTTGATTATTTAAATTAGCAATTGTTTATTATTTTTAGACATCCTTTTTTGTATTACCCAAAAAAGCCAATTGTAACTTTTCATTTTCACCCTTACATAAATTATTTTGTGTAATTGGTACAATTAACTATTGCCCTCATCTTTTCACGTAAGGACAAGATAAGGGGATTTAAAAATAGTCTTAGGGGCATTTTAAGCTACTTGAAATGGATAATTATTTAAAATATACTTTGCCATTGTACAACTACCTAATTTACCAAACACTTTTCTTGCTTTTTTTCTTTTCCCAACTCTGCCTTTATGACGATAGCTAATGTAGGAGAGGCTAATTCTCAGTGGCTGGGGAGTTCTGTTCTTTATAAAGAGACGGTCAGAACTAATTTCTACAAAAGACCATTTACTGGGATCATCACTGTTTCAACTAAAAAGCATGATTTGGAGAAATGATTGTAAACTCTTTTAACCAGATCATTGAAAGTGTCTGTCCCATCTTCTATTAGGATGCAATCTAAGATGTGAATGAATTTTCTATTGGAATTATTACATGATTATGTTTCTGCTAAAGCCTTTGCAGATTATATAGCTTTAGATTTTTGTTTTATAGATCAATACATTGAGACCTAGACAAGGTTCATGAACTGTCTATAGTAAAGCTAGTGAGTATTTCAACTTCAAAGACACTGCTCATTTTGAAATTTGAGAAGAATATACAAAAGTGACTATGTAAAGAAGGAAAGATAAGTGACTTGTTCTAAGATCCTGTTGGAAGGTACACATCTTTGATTTATTTTATCTAAAGTGATGTGGTTACATTGATCCTGTAATCTCCTGTTACTTGGTTTCATTGGTCTCCTGTAGAACATGTTTGCAAAACTGTTGACATGAATTAGGGTGCAAGAGCAGTTGTACTATAATTTTAGACTGAAAACCAAAATTCTTGGTTCTGGTTCCCTGGGTTCCTTGTTGCCATAAGATCTCAGCAAAAGAAAGACAAAGACAGCATCCTGTACATTCTTGCTATGGGTTGATGAAGACAGCCAGTAACCCAATGAAAATGGAAAGACCATCTCATTGACAATTTCTACTTTAGTTTCCTATGAATATAATGATAAGATATGTGAAGTAAAGGCTAGGAGCTCTGCCTAGAGTCAGTTTTAATTAAAGGGGTAGTATGATTTTATTTTTACTAGATTTTGTTTTTTATGTACTCATATGATTAAATATATTATTTTTAGTTTTTGCTTATTATATTTCCTTCTTTTCACCATACAAAAATTAAGATTACAAATAAACATTTAAATATAAACAGAGAAAAGTGATACTGTGTATATTATGTTATGAAGAGCCCAGCAGGTAAATGGAAATATTGCCACTCTATATGAACCCACGACGAAAGCCAGTTATTATTTACTGGTTCTTTTTCCTATTATTGATAACTCACTTTACTCTTCTTAGTGTACATATTTTAGGTATCAGTGCAATATATCTATTTATCACCTATCAATCGATTATTTTAACTGCTAAATGAGATTAAATTGAGTATAATTTGAGACTATGTCACTAATTTATAATTAATTTTAATTCATTATACATTGCTTTATTCCTTAGTTGTAAAATAAAGTTGATCCCTGTTCTTCATATTGTGTAGGATTCTTATGTAAATTAACATCTAACAGTAGGGTTTACAAGCATGTTGTAAAGGCTTATTGCTCATTTTATTCACCTCCTTGCAATATAATGTTTTCAGATCTTTTTATTATTTTGATCCCTGAGAGCAGAGACGTGACTTTTGATTGCTATTTACTTTATACCATAACCTATTGTTATAAACAAATGTATAAGTTAGCTCAGCTACTGTGAAATCCTGAAAGAAAAGTAGCTTAATGAAATTACAGTTCACTTGTCATGTTAACTTCGTTGGAGGAAGTCCAGCAATCGTGAGGTACATTTGGTTTTTCGGGGACTGCAGTGTCCATGTGGGAGGCTTGCTTCAGGATAAAATGTAAGGTGGTTGGTGGTCTTAAGTACAAGGATGGATCCTTACTGGGAATAGCTACCAGCTTCCCACATTTCTTATTTTTACATTAAATTGCATACTTGGACTTGATTTATGTTAAACATATATTGACCTTTTGTTTTTAATATTTGAGAAGTTACCATTATATATTACATAAATATTTCATGTATTTTTAGATCTCTGTGAATCTGTCCAGTCTGCAATGGCCCTTGCTTTGTATTTCTTTCTGTCTTCTACAAGGTCCAGTTCAAATGTCATGCACTCTTCTTCCATAAAGAACTCTTTAACTTCCATAACTTCAATCTATCTTTTTCCCATCTATTTCATTCTAATATAATGTGTGTGCTCCTTTGCTATGACATCTAATAAAATCTCCTGAATTTTCCCTTGTTGTATTAGGTCTGTGATTTTGTTAATAGTAGAGTTCATGTCTCATTGATCTCTTTCTTCTCTATGGTGCTCTTCATATAATAGGCTGATGATATTTTCTGATTGACTGAATGGAAATGGGAATTCTTACTTTATTTCTGCTTCTAATAGAATATGTTATCCTGGATAAGTCACTCCGTCTTTATTTCTTTCTTTTCAGTAAAGTAAAGAAAATTATAAGTTTATTTGCATCATGAGACTGTTATAAAGATAAAATAATTTTGAAAATGTACTGCCAATTTTAAGATATTTGGTATAGGAAATTTCTCTGTTGGCTGCTTTGCTAGCAACTTGGAAACACTAAATCATGATGAAATCAATTCCAAGTTGTGTTCTGAGATATTTTACAGTAGCATTTTGGCACACTAGTGCCAAATATTTCACATTTCACTAAGAAATTTATAACAGCAACTACTACTCATTTTATGTAATGGGATTCCAGTTGATATTCTTAATTAAGATTCTATGATAATGTTTCTTCATAGAATACCAGTTGTTTTTAGTATGACATGTACAAGAGACTAATATTGGGATACTAAATAAGGGATTTATTGAGACACAAGATTCTTGTAAGTAAATTATTATTCACTCAGTGATATGCTTTTAATAAATTTTTATAAGCAGGACAGTGTATTTCTCTTCCCATACTTAGCTTTTTGAGTGTTAAACCTTTAACCTCATATGTGTTAATGTGTTCTATCAAGTCAGTACTCCTGCTATTTATGTAATTGTAATGTTTGTCTTAAAGTCCCAGATGTTTGCATTGTTATCTCAGTTTTATTCAAATTAGAATATGAAACTTTAAATATACAAATTATATTTTATCAGTTTTCAGTAAACAAAACCACTTTGCTACAGGGCTATAGTTACATATACAGGAAATAGTTCTTTCGAAAATCTATATCATTGTGTTCTGTCATTGATAGTCTCTGTTTATTATTTATTAAATGTTCATAACATGCTAGTATATGCCCATGATACTGAAATTAGCTTCACTACCTAGTAAACTAAATATAGTGTAGAACATATTTTATGCATGAATAGATTATGAATTGAACTTTGTGGTTTTTTAATGTTGAATAGACTCAACACCTCCACTTTTCTTGGTTATTATTGTTACAATCACCATTATACTTGTTTTTTGCTTATGATACAGATTACTATCTACCCTGGTAAGCATGTTCCACAGTTACCTCTTTCCTATCTCGTGGGAAATTTTCATGGTGTCATTATCATAGTTTTTCTTTATGTATATCTTCCAAATAAGTTTTGACTAATGATAGCTAGTGACAAGCAGTGTTTGTGTTTGCATACACTGTTCGGTTCCTAGATCATGGTGGACATCACAATGAATGTTTATCTGATTGAATATATCTTACTTGTAGATATCTTTAACTGGTATCTGATTAAGGATGGCTTGAACAGACTGACACATTTACTGTGCTATGGTCAGAATACCAGGTTATACAACAAAGGCTCAGTAGAGTGCAGTGTAATGCACCAGAATACAGATTTGAATTAAGCAACCACAAGGACTAATCCTTTATTTTTTTATATCCATATAAATATTAAAATAATATTTTGTGAGTCTTTTGCCCGGGAGAGTCATTCATTCTTTACATGGTCCTTAGTGGAAAACATGTTACTTTTTATGAGATGTGATGAAATTAGTGGGAAAACATAATGAGTATTATGTTTGGTAGAAACCACAAGTCAGATCTGTCTAAAAGAGTTTTGAATGTTTAACATATACTGAATACTTGAGTTGGGAGTGAAAGTAAGGGAGGAAATGCAGCTGATGAACACTTTGAAATGCTTGTATTTTAATATAAACTGAATATCATTGACAAGGTTTGGGTGGATCTGGCTAGTAGAGGAAGTGAAATGGAAGTAGGAAGGCAGGATTCTATTAACTTTAAGTAGAAATATATGTTACCATTTTATATATAGTTGTTTAAAGCAAAAAATAATATAGGGTAAGTACAGAGAAAGTGATACTGCAGTACTTTTAACTTATTTAATTTTATTGTGGACACATCTTAGAAACAGAAATCTTTTAACTTTTTTGAATGAAAGTTGTAGTTGTCAGAACTGTATTATTCTAGGTTAAATGGGCATACAAAAAGGAAGTAGTGTTTAATCACATAATACAGGACTTAAGGAAACCTCAGCAATGATTTCTCTAGTTAAACTGTGAGAACTGCATGCAATAACTTATCATATTTTTTCTGTAAAACCTAGTTATTTAGTAGAAAAAAAGAAAATTGATCTTCAGTTGATTTCTAGTCTTTGTTTTTAAAGACATAATAACACTTGAGGGGCCATTGATCATTTAAAATTTTTATTACAATTTGAAGTTTTTCATCCTGTGTTTCTGAGCCCTGTATCCACGATAACCATGTTCTAGATCTCTTTGATAGGAAAGACTAATGGTTGAGGTGATGATCACATGATTATGACGAGATATCTACACAGAGGAATTTAGGTGTAGTTAAGGTATGTTTATTCAAACCAAATGGAACTACAAGAATTAATCTGGCATTGGTATTTATCTCCTAAAAGTTAAGGCTTCCTCAAAACAAACAGAGTAGTTTGATCCTGTCCACCAGGTATAGAAGATTAGCTTTAGAAGTCAACATTATGTTTTCTCTTTCCCTTTAGGACAAAGTATGTTCCATTTTGGATCACCTCAACTACCTTACCAGGCAGAACCAGGTCTCCTTGTGCTTCAAGTTTTCCTTCTCCTATGGGGACGGCATATCCTCAAATGTTCATATCTTCACTCTGAAAAGGCAATATATGTGTGTGTGTGTCACACACATATATGAATGAATGATGTTTTTAGTGGCTATAAATAAACATTTATAAGAAGAAGAGTGGTTTGTGGGAGTTTTACTATATATACACATATATAATATTTTCCAGTCTGGTTTCAGACCCCGACATGGCTTGGAGACAGCGTTGGTGTGTATGAAGGCTCTTCCTCGAATGAAGGATTTGGGACAACTTTCCATGATGATTGTATTAGAGCATCAGCTGCTTTCGTGTTGGTCATGAGGTGATGCTGAACCGAATGCTTGAACTAGCAGGAGTGGCTGGGATTGCATTGGAGTGGTTCCGTTCATTCCTTCCGGGTAGGTACCAGATAGTGGTGTGGGTGAAATGGACATTGAGGGTCTTCCCATATGGAACCCCATAGTAGTCATTCATTTCCCCTTCATGGCTAGTGAACACGAGAGGACCACCAGGTGCCCAAAGGCCAGGCAGTGTGATATGAATGGCTGGATCAAAGGTGATGAGAGTGATTCCCTGATTTGAGGTCGTTTACATGTCATTTCTGTTTCAGCAGTGTGACAGTGCAGACTAGACTGCGAATTGAGAAAGTGTGATTTGTTGGGAGGTGAAAATAATAAGGCAATAGTGTTCTTTCCAACTTTTATGCTTGAATTTCAGTCTGTATAAACTGTGGCCATATTTTAAGCACAAATTTATCTAATTATAAAAATTACATTGTAATATCAGATAGAAATATCTGATTTGGCACTGGGGAGATGTCTCAGTGCTCAGTGAATAAATCACTTGCAGGCTTGTAATTTCAAAAACTAGGAGCTGGAGTCAGGGCATCCCTGGGGAAAACTGGCTAGCTAGACTAGCCAAGTTAGCTAGCTTTGGGTTCAAGTGAAAGACCCTGTCTCAATAAATATGGTAGAGAGTGATGGAGAAGGATGTCTGGTGTCAACCTCTGGCCTCTCCACACATGGCACACATGTGCATGCACACCTGCACACATGTTCACTTGCACACGTGAATAAACATATACATATGCATCCAACAAATATATATGATTTTCCTTTCTGGAATCTATCCAGAGCCACTTTACCTGTGAACATTGACTTCATGTCCTTATCTTTCTTGTGGAAGTTGTGGCATACTTCTTCACCCATTTCCTTAGGACTCTTGGAATCAAAGTAGCCCAACTATATTAATACCTATTCTTGAAGATGAGGGCTTATTTTCTCAGTGGGTATATTGCTTTGTCTTCACTAAAAGTGCTTTATTATTCTGACTCTGTTCTAATCCTAAACTGGATTGTACTTTAAGGAATTTTTAACTTAAATACTGCCTCTTCTTTTGTTTACATTTCTCAAGAAATGTAAGTTCTTACAAAGAATATGCTAAGTTTCCTCAACTTAGTACTTGTTCCTTAGAAATTCCATGCCTCTTCATGGTGGTTATGCATGTGTGTAATATGATAGCAGAGATTTTCCTTTAGAGAACAAAAGCTTGTTGAGCATTGAACACACAGGAAGTTTGTTAGGCCCAAGAACAGGATCCAGGTAAAGAACTGAAAGGAAACACAGATGCACATATCTGTAAATATCATTAGAACTGTCGGTGAATGTCATTTTGGCAAAAGGGCAGGAAACTAACATTTTTGCAGTAAGTGATCACTGTTAGGCACAGAGCCAAGTATTTTCTATTTTTTAGTTCATTTAATCCTCACAGAAACATTGAGAAGTAGATGCTGTTTCTTTATTTTATAGATGAGGAAATTGAAGCTGAGATAATTTGGGTATATTGCCTAACTTCACACAGTTTTAAGTGTAAGATCTGGTATTTGAGTATTGGCTTGCTGATTCTGTAAATCAGTCTTTCCAACACAAGTAGACATAAGCAAATGATAAATTTGAAGTGTGAGTCCCTAGAGAAAAGAGGAAATAAAAAAGAAGAAAAACATACTTATTTAGGGGAAAGAACAAGCCAAGGAGGAAATGGGAGATACAGGAATGTACTAGCTTGATGTTTATTTTTAAAACTTCCAGAGTTTGCTTAACACTGTCTTTGACAACCCTTGTGACAAAATGAATGGTCTTAAGGTCAGCAAATGTTCATCACTTAAGAGAGGAACATGTTTGGAATTTTGATTTTATGTCTGTTCTGACATTTATAAACTGTACCAAAAATGTAGTAATGATACCCTATATTGTATCCTAAGAATCCACTTGGATGATCAATACTTGAAGTCAATCAAATAGTAACTATTTAAAGAAAGGCAGCATTTAAAGGCAAATGCCACGTGTTTATATGAATTTTCTAAAAATGTATCTGTACGGTTTTTCTATATGGAACCATGTGTAAGTAGATGTAGTAGTTTTGGTGATATGCATGGATTTCTGTACCTCATAGTTGTTTTTTTTTTTTCAATGAAGTCTGGCTCCATGATAATTTCTGTTTTAAATTGATGGGTATTAATGTAGTAATAGATCATTTTCTGGAAAAGCCAAATAGATTATTGTTTCTGTGCTTATTAAATGTCATTTGGCAATTGGAAGGCATTTTATAATGCTGAAGTTGTCATTGCTATCCTTGGTCAGGATGCTGATATTGCTTACATTATTGGTTCTTAAGGAAACATGTCCATTCCTCACCCTCCTAAAAAAATTTAAAGCTCTTTAAGTGTAATTATGTTTAACATCAGTGCAGTCATAGTGACCCATGAAGTAGCTATGATAGCTGGATGCAGCACTGTAAGATTTCCTAAATTTTGTTAAGTGAAATATTGTTTTCATGCAATTAGGTGACTGACATATCAAGAAACCCTTTCTTGAAAGCTTTTAAGTAAGTGGCAGTATGAAACCACTGTAACATTAAATGAAGCTAAATGAATGGGCTGGAGCTGTACTTAAATATTTTATAAGTGGCCAGAGCTATGATATTCCATGTTGTGGTTTTATAAATATTACAAAATGAAGGAAGAAAGAAGGACCGCTTATTTTTACATAAAGTGTTTTGCACAACTTTAATTTATTTAACCAGTTTTCAGTTAGTCAGCTAAGTAGAAACTTGAGGTTTTCTACCTTAGTTTGCCTTTAAAAAAAAATTTCTACCCTGATTTCATTTACATATTGTTCTCTCCTTTTTTCCTACTAGTGTTAGTTGTTATGCTGGGGGGAAGGAAATCTTTGCAAACTTGGTTGAAATGTGGATATGGTTGTCACATAATGTATAGGAAATTTTTCTTTGTCTAAATATACATTTTACCTCATGGGTCATCGGCCTGCATATTTTCCTAAAGAAGGTACTTATCATTATAAATTATCATATAATATTAGTACTTATATAACTACTACTAGCATTGTTTTCTAGATCATTACTATATGTACAGGTATAATTTTATATTTTTCCAGAATAGTAGATTGACATATTTTATCTCTTTAAGAATTTAAATTGATCATGTCCATCCTGACCTTTATCTTACTGGGCATCTATCTCTTCTCCCATATTTAAGACCATTAGTATTGGCATGTACCAAATCCAAGTTATTTTTGTAATCACTGCTTCCAACTGATGCCTCTTAGAAATCATATTTCCCTGAGGATGAAATTAAAGCAAGAAGCACAAGAATTACTTCTGATTTTTATTGGTGATAAGTAAGATGTATGTTTAGGTGTTGATTCTAAGGAAGGACACTTAACTAGTCTTCCAACAATTCCTTTCCAAAGCACACTGCTTCCATGAGGTCTTACAGTGTAGTAAGACCTTTTATAAAATAGAACTTTTACACTCATAATTCTGTCCATAATGTACACATGTATTTCATGCCATTCTAAAAAGAAACCAAACTATGTTTGGATTCCACAAATTACTTCCTAGCCAAGAACATTTTAAAGGAAAGTTGTGTTTATTAAATATAGTCATGCGTTAAATACCAGTTCTTATCGAAGAAGAAGACAGCACTAAATAAGATACCTTGAGAATGTAAGTGGACAAAGGAAGAGGCAGGCTAACTTAAATTGGTGTTTGGCTTGTGATATGAAGGCCAATCTTAATATCAATGATAAGTAGAGTTATTTTTAGGCATTTCCTTTATCAAACATTTAAAGGTAAATATTTTTTCACTGCCAGCAAAATTCTGTGTTGAATTATCTTTTTTTTTAAATATTTTTTAAAATTATTTATTTATTTATTTGAGAGCAACAGACACAGAGAGAAAGACAGATAGAGGGAGAGAGAGAGAATGGGCGCGCCAGGGCTTCCAGCCTCTGCAAACGAACTCCAGATGCGTGCGCCCCCTTGTGCATCTGGCTAACGTGGGACTTGGGGAACTGAGCCTCGAACCGTGGTCCTTAGGCTTCACAGGCAAGTGCTTAACTGCTAAGCCATCTCTCCAGCCCATGTGTTGAATTATCTTGACATTCTGCTTACTGCCAGAGAAGGAAAGAGAAAAGGAATCCAACATGAAGTAATGGACAGAGAACTCTACTCTTTCTGAACTGTGGAGAGCCATTGCAAATAAGACATTTTTATTGAACTTGCAATGTGTTAAGTGTGTTTTATGTTGAAAAAGATACAGATGTAATAGAAAAATAACATATAAAAACTCATATAATTGGAGGATTAGAAAAAAATATAACATTTTATCTACATTAATAGGAAAATCATTTCTGTAGCTATAAGTTATGAAAGGAATTATATAAAATTATTAAAATTATAAGGAAAAACTAGGACCTTAGAATTTATTGACCCAAGGACATGAACAGAAACGTATGCCAGTGCAGAAAACCCAAAGAATAAGCTAATATTTGGATAAGAATATGGTCTTTGTAGTCAGACTATTAAAAGTTAAAATAAACTCTGGTAATAGTCTTGTGCTTATTTATCTGGTAAGGTAACTAGTCCATGCACTCTGCATTAAAGTCACATGATGCTTCCTGCTGAGTGGTTACTGGTGAAGGTATGAACCAAAACAATGCATTCAACACTCATTGTCATTCTTTGCAAAAGGTCATTAGATAATCTATATCTTGTGAGTTATTAATTTTACCTCTGTAATTATATCTTAAAAATTATTCTTGATTATATTAATTAAGAGAGTTATATTATTGCTTATTTTTATTATGAGTAAAAGACATACTTTAGAGGTTTTTTACTTGAAAAGATTTAAGAAAATGCTAATGGTTGGGCTTCCCTTAGAGATTGTTTTACTAAACAGGTATGGTATGGAATGGGTCTTTGAAGTTAGTATTTTTTATTTTTTATTTATTTGAGAGTGACAGACACAGAGAGAAAGACAGATAGAGGGAGAGAGAGAGAATGGGCGCGCCAGGGCTTCCAGCCTCTGCAAACGAACTCCAGACGCGTGCGCCCCCTTGTGCATCTGGCTAACGTGGGACCTGGGGAACTGAGCCTCAAACCGGGGTCCTTAGGCTTCACAGGCGAGCGCTTAACTGCTAAGCCATCTCTCCAGCCCTGAAGTTAGTATTTTTAAACATGCCCTTAAGATTCTAATAAACAGCCAGATTGAAGACCACTGTATGAAGCAAGCTGATAAAATATTTCTAGATATTCAGTATTTTATTAATTTTACTTGTTGTTGGGAAGAGTTTATCATAAAATTAAATATTGATGTATAATATATAGGTAAATTATAAATTTAAAATAAGAAAAAAAGCCCTAGAATAAATTAGATGAAACCATATAAAATGCTTATATATTTTGAGGGATTGACATTTTTGAGTAAGTTTTCTCTTCATCAATTGTTTTGTTATGTACTTGTATTACTTGTTAATATTTTTATATTTATTTATTAGAGAGGGAGATAGAGAGAAAGTGTGTGTGTGAGAGAGAGAGAGGGGGAGGGAGGGGGGAGGGAGGGAGAGAGAATATGAGTGCTACAGGGCCTTTAGCCACTACAAGTGAACTCCAGACACATGTGCCACCATGTACATCTGCCATACATGGATTCTGGGGAAACTAACCTAGGTTCTAAGGTTTCACATGCAAGCATCTTAACTGCTAAGCCATCTCTCCATCCTCTACTTGTATTACCTTTTTAAAAAAATGAAGAGTATGTTAAGTTCTTGCTGGCAAGATCTATTAATAGATTATTTTTATTGATGTATTGAAATTTATTATTGCCTCAAAAACAATCACATGCCAACACCAGAAGATATCTAATAATAATATAGTGACATTTAAGTAACATTTTTCTTTCTCTGATCTCAGGAATATTTGTTGATGTAATTTTATGAGGTTTGGTGTATAATAAGCTCTAGTGAGTAATTTTTATCTGCCTGTTTTATAGTAGATGGTGTGACTTAGGTGTGCCATTCTAAATGTCCTTGCATGTTGATGGCTGATCATTGACTCTGTGATAAAGGTGTGCATCTCAAATTTGGATGCATTTCTATAATGAGTCCAGAACAAACATTACCATGTTTGTCATGAATTTTCTTGTTCATATTGCCCACCTTAATTAAGTAGACCACACTTCACCCCTAGGGTATGAAACAATTTCTAAATCCCTCCACCACCTCACATATTTAGTCAACATCTTTTTCCACTGGCTTTTTCTTTCCATGCTTGTGGCTGGAGATGGAAGCCAGGGTCTCAAGTTTGTCAAACAAGAACGTGCCATAAATCTAAGTCTTCTATATTCTCCCTAATGTTCTCTTTTTGACTTTTTATGCACATCTCTATACAATAACCAATGCCCAGAGAAGCTCTTACCATCTTCCCTGCAAACAAATAGTGAAGGTTCCTCACTTGTCTGTCTTCTGAGTTTGACTCAATTTAGATCTTCTCTTGCGCTGATGGATGTTAGAATAATCTTTGGCACACTTTTGTCTCCTTTTTGAAGTATCAACTTTGCTGTGTTTCTACACCTCATGTACCATGATGTGATGTACACCTTCCCTCTGGAATTGGATCCCTATTCTCTACATTGTCATGACTGTGGAAATGACAACCAGTCATGGTCTTGCCTGTGAAGTTCTGTCTTGTCCATGCATTTGTCCTCCATGCTTTTCCTTCTGTAAGGAGTGACATTTTCATCCTCACATTTGATTGGATTATCATCCAATGCCTAGGCATTCTCATTACCAGGGAGCTAATAATTTTTAATATACCTTTCAAGCTAAAAACTCAGCTTTTGAAATTTACTCCAGAAAGATAGTTTCATGTAGAATGCATGTGTGTCAATGTCTTTAGAAATCACTATGTAAAATGATATGAAAACAAACAAACATTTAAGTAGTGATATAATATGTACATTATTAAAAAAACCTAAGAGTTCTTAGAGGTCAAAAACATAAAATTCTCTTTGGGAATAATCTCTTAATCATGTTAAGTGCAGAATCATACATGTGATTATGCATTGAAAAAATACCCTCAATCTATAGATTATTATGATTATATTCATATTATATATGAATGTAAATAAAAGTATGGGAAATAAAACATGATAACTCTTTAGTAGTCATTAACCTCAGAACACAGTGGGGGAGTTGAAAGGACTTTTTAAAAAATATATTTCATTTGTTTATTTGAGAGAGAGAAAGAGGGAAAGAGAGAGAGAGAATGGGCATGCTAGGGCTTCCAGCCACTGCAAGTGAATTCCAGCTGCATGTGCCCCCTTATGCATCTGCCTTACATGGGTCCTGAAGAATTGAACTGGGATCCTTTGACTTTTCAGGCAAATACCTTAACTGCTAAGCCATCTCTCCAACCCTGAAAGGACTTTTAACTGGAGAGAATGATGTATTTTTACACCTTCCATAGAGACATTCTTTTCATTCATAAAATAATGATCAACAAAAATTAAATCAAGGGGGATGTGATAGAATTGGAAGACAAATTGTCAGTAAAATTATTTTCTACTTTGAAAACACAGCAGAATATCTACAGACCAATAGAAACCAGCTGTGAACATGTCACAGTTGCTTCATATATGTTTCAAATAAAGCCTAGCAGAAATTTTTGCTGAAGTTTCTTTGAGTTCCTTCTCTTACTCCTAACAGGTAACCAGCCTTAAAGATTTGCCATGTATTATTATAGTTGAGATTTCGTACTTGTACTAGGAAGACCTTGAAAAAATGTATCTATATTCATAACTTAAATCTAATTAATATTTATAGGTTTTCTTCCCTGTAACAAATTTTTATATCTTTATAAAAGTATTCATCTTGGGCTGGGTGTGGTAGCAAATGCTTTTAAACCCAGCACTTAGGAGGCAGAATTAGGAGGATTGCTGTGAGTTTGAGGCCAACCTGGGACTACAGAGTGAATTCCAGGTCAGCCTGGGCTAGAGTGAGACCCTACCTCAAAAAAAAAAATTTCATCTTTTTGGAGTTCATACCGATAAATGGAATTGCATGCATTTTTTTTCCCCCCGCTGGACTTTACCCGATGTCTTTCCAACTTGATTACATCAGTTTCTATCCTCAGTGGAGTCTTTTGTCACCCCCTTGTCTGGGTAGCCTCAGCCAATTCTTGAAATCACCAAACTTTTGGTTTTGTTCTATCGGTAAACTGTTAGATGCTCCATTATTAACAAGCCTTTTCTGGGTGTTCAAGGCTGGCAGAGCCCCATAAAGGGAGTGTGGTGAACCACTAATTGATTCAAAGTTGTCCATCAGTCAGTTACCACAAACAATGGTCACTAAAGTGGCCAGAACTAAAGGCTGCCATGGAAGCATAAGTAGCAGTGCCCACTGGGCAGAAGAAGGTTATGATGGGCAAGAGAGGCAATTTGTTTTTTGTAAGCAAAGGCATTGAAGATGAGGGAAGCATGCAGATGGGAGCACAATAGAAATAAACTTTGGGAAGCTGGGAGTGATACTGTTAACCAGAAAGCGGTTAGTAGAAGACCCCGTTCAAACTTGTCATGTAGCAGATAAGGAAATGAACTTGGAAAAGTCAAGTCAGTTTGTATCAGCCACTCTATCATTAGTCAGATGCCAAAATCATGTTATTCATAGGCCTATTTAATGTGGGCACCTGGTGGGTTTGTCTTCAACAGGACTAAAACTTGATGCAGAAGTTCAAGGGACATCTTTTTACCCCCTTTCTCTTTCCATGTTTGCTTTTACTTGGATCTGGCTAGTTTTATTCTCAGCAGGCTGTGTCTGATATTCCTACTGCAAATAATTTAAGCCTGATGTCTGCATTTTTGTCTTAATGACCCCCCCGCCAAAATACTCAAAACTCCTGGTCAACATGACCAGGAAGATAGTTTAGTTTGCCCCGCTTTCCTGTTAGGGAAATCATTAATTCCTACATTGGGGTCACATTAATAAAGAAGGATTGCTCCTAAAAGAAAGGACTGCTGTATATACAATCACAAGATATGCACCACAGATATATTGCTAGATAAATGGTAGGAAGATTGGATTGTAGTAATGAGTTTATTAAAAAGAATACTCTTAGCCTGGCATGGTTGCAAACACCTTTAGTCCGAGCATTGGGAGGCAGAGTAGGATGATTGCTGTGAGTTCAAGGCCAGCCTGAGACCACCCCTACCTCATATAACCCCCCCACAAAATACTCATGTTATCCTTTGCATTTTTTTTGTGTGTGTGTATTTGCAGCTCAGTGATGAAGTGATGATAATAGTTTTGTAGCAATAAAGATCTTCTGAGTAAGTAAAGGTGGCTTATAAGGCAATACAAATATAAAAATGGATTTTTCCCACATAGAATTTTAAAATTCGTTGGAAGTAATCAGGGCAGGCAAGTCAAAGGTAAAATATTTTTCAGGCCAAGACATAGGAAAGACACAAAGTGTCACTATTTTTCTAGAGGAAGGGGGATATGTGTGAATCACTATGCCAGTGGTGGTAAAATCTTTAACAAAAAGTATTTAATGATAAAGTGAAACATGGTTGAAGATAGTAATGGTTCTAGGTCCTAATGTGCCAAAGCAGAGAGTTGGAAATCCAAAGGCACGGTGACTTATTTGTATAATACTACAGATGGTCTGATGAATGTGAGATTGATGCCAAGTGCATTAATGGCAATCAACTGTTGGTATGAGGATTTTGCATTTCCTTTAGTGGAAAGTGATAAAAACAGACTTTTATTTTATTTATTTTTATTTTTTTGGTTTTTTGAGGTAGGGTCTCACTCTGGTCCAGGCTGACCTGGAATTAACTCTGTCATCTCAGGGTGGCCTTGAACTCATGGCAGTCCTCCTACTTCTGCCTCCCAAGTGCTGGGATTAAAGGCGTGTGCCACCACACCCGGCTTAAAATATTTTTTTAAGTATCTGAATAGTATGGCCTAAGAAGGAATCAAATTGGTATAGTTTTTGTGTCTTCTGGCTGTTGGTTTATCTTCAGTAGGAAAATTATTAGGCTAACTGTGCAGGATAATATAGAGCTAGAACATGTTGAAAACAGAGAGACAGAGAATTTTCTTAGTAGTATGGAGACAAAAATTGAATTAGGTTGTTCAAAGGTAAAAATTTGAAGATGAGCTTTGGTGAGGGTTTGTGGAAGTAAAATTACTGGAATAATTAGATGTTTTGGTCATGGCTCATGAAAAGCAGTTGAGAATCAAGAGATGCTTTCCTCTACATCTTATCTGTTAAGTAGTGTAGCTTTGAAAACATGACATTTTCAGTTACATAGTTACTATTTATGTGTTTTTCAGTGTTCCTTGATGTTCTTATTTCTCTCCTTGAATTTTATAAATTTGCACAGAGGAAAAATCATTGCCTCATATTGTTTTCATGGCAAAATAGATGTTTTGCATATTCTAAAAAATAATGTTGCAAGTTTTGGCTAGTAAGATTAAACATTCCTGAGAGCATGGTTTTTATATGCTTTGTTTTGATGATTTAAACAATATAGGCTGGATTGACTCATGGAAATTTTTGGCATATCACATCAGGAGACATTGCTAAATGTTACAGTATGGAGAATTCTTTTACATGTGGCTGAGAATAGAGTTAAGGATTGTTGAGAGGTTTTCATGTGCATTGCGGATGTGTTTGGTGTTTTCAGAGGAAAGCATATGGCAGGTTGTTTCCCAGGGTCATTTGACAATAGGTTTTAGAGCATGGCTTACTTTTCACTCCACAGACGTGTGAAGACTAGTCCAGTATTAACTGCTGACACAATGGGAGAGGCTGGTTAGCTACAAGTAGAATATATTACACAACAATGCTTTAATAGGTCATTATCACACTGCATATGCTATCTTTTCTATAATATATGCAATTTTATTTTGGAAGATATATTTTTATGTAATTGGAGTACCTTCCTTGGTTTCCCTGAGTGGGGAAATAGTGTTTGTTGTATAAAGTCCCAAATAGCCACCAGTGGCCAGGGTTGACTGTCACAACATTTGGAGTTGAAGATAGGCAAAATGCACACATGACCATGTCTAGTGATCTTCTTGGGATAAACTAGGGCACTATTTAAATTCCAAATGATTTTCCACTGGTTTGTAACAAGCCTCAAGGCTGTATTTCTCACAAGTCCCCTGTCCTATCATAGGTATTCAGAAAATTCAATTCAGCTCAGCATACATTTCTATTATGTGCAAAGCACTGTTAGAGTGCAAATTTATTTCAAGATTACTTTGACATATATAGTGTTTGAATAAATGTTTGTTCAATGAATAGTTTGTTTTTCTTTAATGATCTATTTCCACAGAGGCATCTCAATTATAAGTCTGAATTCTCTGCAAATTCTTTTTTAATTTTCATGAATAGCATTATCAACCATGAGCAGAGTCATCTTCTGCAGCCCAGCTCTTTATAACATTTGAACTCAACTCAGGGGATGTGATTGCCTTATGCATCTGGCTTCTCTTTGTGTTTCCTCCAAGTACTAAATCTTCTTTTCATATTCAGGTTGAATAAGTGGAGGAGGCAATTGAGTGGGGAGAATGTATGGCAGTGGAATAGGCACGAGCTTTAAAATCAAGAAAGAATTTGGATTTTAACTCTGTCCCTTAGTTGATGCTGGTCTTCAGTACATTTCTTAGTCTCTGAACCTTAGTCTCAAGTATAAAGCTGGGAATCCTGCTTACATTCATGGTAACTAATGGATATAGGAAACACTGCAAAAGACCTAGATAGGATGCTGATGCTTTTGATTAGTGGTAAATATAGTAATGGAGGTTTGTTTCTATCTTTCTGCTTTTCTTTTTAGCATCTGTGTATGCATGTGGTGTACATATATGTGAGAATGTGTGTGGAAGCTAGAGAACAACTTTGGGTGTTATCCTCAGGTACACTGTCCATGTCTTTCTTTCTTTGTTTTTGTTTTTCGAGGCAGAGTCTTGCTCTAGCTCAGGCTGACCTGGAATTCACTATGTACATGGTCTCAGAGTGGCTTCAAACTCTTGGTGATCCTCCTACCTCTGCCTCCCAAGTGCTGGAATTAAAGGTGTGTGCCAACACACCCGGCTCCTGCCCATGTCTTTTTAATGTAAGGTCTCTCATTGTCCTGGACTTCACTGATTAGACTATATTGGCTGACCAATGAGCAAAAAGGGTCACCTTTCTTCACCTCCCCAGCTCTGGAAGTACAGTTGTGTACCATCACACTTAGTGAGTACTGGAGGTTCAAACCTAGGTCCTCAGGCTTGCAAGGCAAGCACTTTACAAACAAAGCTATCTCCTCAGCCACTCTTCACTTATTTTCAGTGTTGATATGGGATAGATAGTAGACAAAGGGTATTCTCGATGCTTTGTCTTTACTTATTTTTGATAATGAGATGAAATTTTTTTGAGATGAAATGTATTTATACAGATTTAAAAAATCTGTATGTACTTTGCCAGTTATTCAAATAAGCTATGAAATGCTAATTTCTTTCAACTTCCCATTCTATGGCCTTTTAGATGTTGATTTCTTTTGAGTGATAATTATAGTATCATAATAGTATTATAGTATTATAACTATAGTATTATAATAATAGCTCATATTCTTGGAGCCCTTAGATCATGCCACACCTTAACCTCAATGCTTTACACATTTTTACTCATCTAATCTTCAGAATAGTCCTCTATGGTATATTAACTTTTACTGCTCACATTGTATGGTTGAAGAATCTAGATAAAGAAAGCGAACATCAAATATGATGTGTATACTAAATGGTCTACCCTGGTGTGCTTAGATGGACCAGTGCTAGAGCCCACAGTCTTACTCACGGTACTGTACTACTGCTAATAATAAGGCAGATATGTGTCATATCCTGGCATACTTACTTCAAGCAGAGGAACAATTGCCAATATAAGCTCTGTTTATGGCACATAGTCTCCTGGATGTCTATGATCAACTATGGCCATCTTGCCTGTTGGTCAAGATTCTTCATAATTTTTAGGAAAGATTATATACCTCATTAGTGTTTATTTGGAGATTAATGCCCTTATAGATGCTTATATAAACTAATAACAAGTAAATTATTGGACTTATATTGCTAATGTTTTGAGATTTTTTGTTTATTTTTTTAAGACAAAATATGAAAATAATGAGCTTTGAGTTACTATAGTTTATCTACTAGTTGCTTTTGGTGGGTAGTTTCTATACAGTAGATAAAAAGTCCAACTTCAAATATCTATTTATATATGTAAGAAGAATATTTAAATATAATTCAAGATAGCCAGAGCTACATGTTAAAATTTGAAATCTGATTTTTTTCACAATTTAAGAATTCATTTGTTTAATATGTTATTTATTAATGATCTTTTGCCTGAATATCTCCACCTGATAAAAGGACTACTAAAACTACATTTCTCCTTTTACCTTAGTGAATACTGAATATTGAATTGTACGAAATACTGAAAATTTTGAAAAGGTCTGAGAATGTTGCTCAATGATGGACTCATTCATTACCTTACACACTCAAGATTGTGAAAAATACATCAGCAACTAGGTTCACATAGAAATGTTAAAGTACCTTTTTCTTTGACAACTGACCCATCTTTCATTTGAATTGACTTTGTTCCTATTTATTTTTGTATTTTTCTGAATGCTAATCTTATGATTCCTCACGTCTAAGTATTCACTCTGAACTCCAGTGCTTTCTAACATGAATCATGAGGCTTGGTACTCTGATCTACAAAATCAAATTTCAGGGTTTTTGTAGGTCATGTATTATATACATTCTGTGCTGACATTATTTAGAAATCATATAATTTCATATGTATTTTACCTACATACACATATTATCAGATAGCATAAAACTTTATACATAATTTACATGCATACATATATTATTTAGAAAGGACAGATAACACAAACCTAGTTTATAGCAGAGGATTTATTTCTAGTGTTTCTAGGGTTTTATGCTAGCAGCAATATTTATAGCAGCAAGAAGTACTTTGTTCTTGATTTTAAATTAAATACACAGCATTTGTAATTTTAGAAGTTATTGTTATTCACTGGTCAAAGTGGCTACATTTTTGTGCTGTCAAGGCCGGGCCCATTGAGTATGTAACCAGATAACCAAATATATCCATGGGTGCATTATTTATTTTTAACACTTTAAAAGTTTGTGAAGTATAAGATCACAAATTTGGGCTGAAAACAGTTTAATTTTTACAAAGTAAAGGCAAGGATCCTATTTTCACATTCAAAATCTATGGTTCCCCAGATACCACTAATTTATTCTTAAGAGTATATCCTTTAGAATGAAGATATATTCTCAACACTAATTGAAGGGATACATAAAAGGAGCTATTATTCAGTCTTGTCTGAAGGAGAGTGAGTGTACAACTGCTTATATTAAAGCTCTCAGCCCAATGCTGTTGTGATACTAGTACCTCCCCTTATTCATTAAATTTGTTGGGTTTTTAGACTCATATTGCCTAAGATTAGCTTTTTATATTCTCATTTAAAGATATTTATAGGAAATAGCTTCCATCCCACATTTTTGTTAACTACATTAATGTAATAAAATAGTGTAAGATTTGTGTCACTTAAACATTAGTGTCTTATAAAATATTTTCTATGTTAAGTTTCCCCATAATGGTGGTAATTATTTGTCTTGCCTGTAAATATCCTTTCAATCACATTTCCCAGTATTCTTCCTGGTTTTTAAGATTACTTAAATAGATAGGCTGTCCATTCCTTTACAGATATTCAGTGTTAGCAAAATTTTATGTGTTCCATCAGAAATTCGATGATATAAAGACAAGGTTTTTTTTTTCTGTATTTTACATAGCACTGGAGCTCTTTAAATTGTCTCTGGGGGGTTCTTTGATGTCTAGACAGTTTAAATTATGCCTGCTCTCCTGCCTCCAAATTCCACCCCTGTTCTGCTTCAGGAGTTGTGGGAAATGAAAACAAATCTGAAAGGTTCCATATCCTTATGTTCCATGGGGAAAGCTCCAATAAGTAGAGTAAGCTGTATATCCATCCTGGCAGGTGTATAGGAAAGGGCGTGGTTATAAGGGATGAAAGAAAAAAAAAACTGGAAGAAAATATTGCCCTGCTTTGTTATTTCTTATTGCATTTATCAAATGGAAATACATGTGTGCAATGAACAAAGTAGAAACGTTATAGACATATTGGGGAAGCAACCCAGAACCTTGTAGTCTAACATCCTATTTCCCCTCCCAACCTTCCATTGGCGCCAAATGTAAAACTTTATTCTAGTTCCTGAACATTGCTCCATTTAGTGAAATATTAAAATAAATTCTGTTTTATGCAAGAAAACTAACTTTCTTTTTCCTTTTTTCTTTGTTTTCTTTTCATAAATCTGGATATCATGATTCCTCCAATTCATCATATTAGGAAGTAAGTAGCTCATGGAATTACTGGTACATTTTGTCAAAATGATTTTTATTAATATATATGTAATATTTTGTTACAGAACTTTAATTTTGCATTCCAGCTGAGGGGTTGACTTTTGCATTAACTTTAACAAGCATGTTTTTGATGAAATTGAAAAGAAATATTACATAGATGATCATGATTCTGAGGAAACAGATTGAAAACATATTTATTTTATCTCTTTTCATAGTCAAAGTTAAATATTTTAAATATAGAGTTTTACTTGATAATTCTTCTTTTATTAATATATAAAATAGAATTATATAAATAAAGCTATTATTTATTCCTGCTACCTAACAGTTAATAACCATGCTGTTTTCATGAAAAGAAGTCCAAGTTTTCTAGTCTATGGAATTGAGAAAATAGAACAATATGATTTAACAATATACTCATACTCAAAAGAGCTTATTGTCTGTATGAAGCTGGGTACTTTGCACATTTGTGGACAGTAACCACGCCATCAAACCACTGCTTACCAGGCAATATATCCTATACAAATAAATGTATCTAAGAAAATATAAAGGATGCTGGGTTTGTTCAGTAATTTTACTTGCCTTTAAATCTGTACCCCCCCTTGAAATATTTTAAATCTGAATTCTTGGAATTTAGTTCATGAGGAACTTAGGAATCAAGGACAGGAAGAGCATTGTGGGGTTTCAAGTTAGGTGAGAAATTCTCTTAAGTTATACTTTTAAAATCTGAATTGTGCCATTTTCATGTATTTGATTCTATATTACTTATTGTGTTAACATCTTCTTGCCAATTTCCTTCAGAAAGTCTTTATCTTTGACAGTTTTACTAATTTAAAGCTCCAGAAATCTGGCATAACCATTGGCAGCTTTCGTCTGAAGAGTGTACTATAGAAATACATATTTTGCAGTGCTCATTATAACATGCATGGCATTATTTAGCTGTAACTCATAGACATGTTTGGGACTTGAATATATTTTACTTCATAGGTATGCCTGGACCCACTTAAATATGAGCAATTATCTTTTGTGAGGGAAAATAATGAAAGGAGGTCTGTTAGCTCCAGAAACGTCAGGAGGAAAAATGTTGCAAGAGCACGTGACGCTATTACCTCGTGTATGTCAGTGATTCAACTGCATTGTTCTATGACCAAATTTACATTGGGAATCTTGTTTTCTGTCAAATGCAATGGAATCACATTTATGCATTGGCACAGAGAAGCCCCTTCCTAAAATAATAGAGGATTCATATTTCTCTAATTCTTCTATGCCTTATGGCCAGAATGCATATGAGAGGAGGCTAACCATTGTGTACATTCTGGCAACTTAGCAAATGTGTCTGTTTCATATTCCTGGTAAATTTTCGTAGTAAGCAAGGGAGTTGATAATCTTGGCTTTTAGGAAACTTTAGTAGCACAAAATTATGTTTTGACACAGAAATTCAAAGTTTGAAAGCTCAGTATCTTCACAGGATACATAAAAGGATACAGATATCCCAGAATGTTTTGGTTTTAACAGTCTATAAATAGAGCATGAGGAGAGGGGCACAGCTTCTCATCAACATTGATTAGACCAACTACTAACCTTTTAGCATATAATGAAATAAAAGGAATGTGGAAATATAATTAAATCAAACCAATAATTGTAAAATATTGCAAAAATATTAGTGTGTAAGCAAAGCACAAAAATGGTCTGAGATTTACCCCAATAAATGCGTATGGATTGTGTGTTTCATAATCATTTTTGCAAGGATATGAATGCAATCCAACAAAGTTTGTACATATGTGCTCTGATAGTTTCAGTCATTAGTTTAATGGAGGTTTCTTTTAAATACTTATTTCACAATTCATTTACTTGCTTTTTCACTGCAGAGCATTACTGTCGGGACACAACTCCCAGGCACACCATAGAAGCTATAACAGACAGTGAATATAGGTGTAGATTTTTATTTTACCATGTGAGAAATGCTGTCCTGTGAGTAGCCTGAAGATTTATAATTTCAAATCAGTTATCCCCTGGTTTCTTCTTATTCTTTTGTTGCCTTTCAACCTTTGAGATGGAACTGCCCTTGAACTTCTTTTCCTGTCCATTCAAGTGCAACCTCCAAGTCATCTGTAGTATTTAAACCCAGGGCTTCAGAGCATTGTTTTATAAAATCTTAACACCACATGAAAAGTTTGAGCTTCAGTTCCTTTCATACACAGTGTTGGTTGCTTTATAAATAAAAGCAAAATTTCAATTTGAGAGACTTTTTGCCTAAAGCCTGTAAAACAGATGCATCTGATTAACTGTGGCAAAGATGAACCCCTGCCCCCGTTATTGTGATGTAGATGTTTTTGAAGATGGGAGGATATTATTAAAAGGCATGTAGAAGGTCTTTTTTTTTTTTAAAGAGGCAGACATTGCATCTGAGCTTCCCTCATCTTGCACTTTTATTTCCTAGTGGAACCTCTCCGTTAGCCTGTTTGAATGCCATGCTTCACACTAACACTCGGATAGGGGATGGAACATTCTTCAAGGTACCAGGGAAGTCAGGCCTCTATGCCCTCAAAGTAAGTTGAATTTTCTGCACATTCTATGTACTTTTATTATTTATCCTGCATTTTTCAAACATATGGAAGTCAACAAAATTAGATTTGAGAGATGTGTTGAATAACCTTTTACATTTTACATGTTTTCAAATGTCATCAGAATGACTTCATATTAAAAATAAACAATGATATATTTAATTAAGGAAAGATTAGCTGTGCTTCTAGAGTAATGGAAAATAGTGATGACTTCCTTAAAAATTTGTGGTTATTTAAAATTTATGGGAGGAGTGTCATGGGTCATTAGCCAGGAGATCACACTTGTTGTAAACTCTTGATTTCATGACTGTCATTTGATGTACTGGCTTTGCACCTGTGAGATTTGCTGTCTTCTGGAAAAAAAATCCATCCTTTCTGCTTAAATATGGAGTGATTTTACTTGATTCCTCATTTGACAGCAAATTACTACCTCAAGAAAGTTTTTTCAAATAACAGAGTCACAATTATTTTTGTGGAATTATTTTAGTGAACAGCTAATTCCTTTTAAGAATGGGAATTAAAATCTGAAAAGCAGAATTCCAGATGACAACAGCTTATGATGTATCATAATAAATTGTCGTTTTATAACTTAGAAGAAGTACTACTTAGATAAATGCCAAAGTAATCATTATTTAATATTTATGTCTTTTGATATTATGGTTTTAATGTCAAAACTTATGTCTGACAGAGAAAATAGGAATTGTCTCCAGGCTACATCATGTTCTTACCAGTATGTGTCTTTCAGAAAATAACATGGACTCATCATTTTTTAAAGATGGTTTATTGAAATATCTAGGTACTTAATTTGCTGATCAAAATTCTGAGTTGTTAATTCATTGTTTTACACCAGGAAGAACAACATACAAAAAGTGTAAACTATATATATCAAAAAGAAATTTTCTTATTTGTATAGGTTGTATAAAGTTGTTCCCCCAGCCCTCCCAAAATATCAACAAAACAATATCTCTTATTTTTTCTTCTTTCCACCTAAAATGTAGTTGGGGAAAAGAGGTTCAGTGGAAGGGAGTTGCTGAGGGGATCAAAAAACAGGAGGGGATTATGATCAAAATCATTATATACATATATAAACTTGTCAATAAAAGTAAATTTTATAAAGTAAATTGGTATTGAAATTATGTATCACTTGTACCGCTCATAAAAATTTAGATTTCTGGGAGGATTTTATGTTCCTTATGCAAGTAAATCATCATGTTTTTTATACAACTAATATAGAAAGAGGAGTCGTCATGCCCAGAGGAGGAAACACTGGATCTAGTCTGTGACACAGAACTGGATGGCACTGAGATGGCAGAGGCCAGTGCCAAAGGAGAGGAAAATGGGGGTAAGTGTTTCCAGCTTCAGCGTCTATGCCCTCACTCCCAAAACGTAGGTACATTGCTCATTAGGTCAAATGTTTGCTGTGTAACAACGAGGATCTGCATTCAGATCCTTGGTGTCCACATAAAAGCTGGGCTTGGTGATACAAAGACTGGTCATGGTGGTCATGTATGTAATCCCAGAGTTGAAATTGCATTCCTTGGCAGAGACAGGGAATTCCTAGGACTTGCTAATTATCTAGTCTAGCCTAATTGATGTGCCTAGCCCAGTGAGAGTCCCTATATCAAAACATAAGTTAGAGTGTGACTGAAGAAGAATTGCAATGTATGCCTCTGGCCACAAGTATGTTAAACACATGGGCAATCACACTCATAGGAACACACATACACAAACAAGTAAATAGATAAATAAAATGAAACTGATACCTAATCTTAGTAAGTAGCTAACAAAATTTCCTACCATTACAGATAGAATTTCTGGTATATTTTATCATTTATTAAGATTTATTATCCATGCATTTTATTTTAAAAGGTTAACATCTAGGAAAAGCATTCAATTCTTTGCTTTCTTGACTTTTTAAAATCAGTGTCTATTTCCCTGAATAATTTTCTGGAGTGTTACTGCATCATATATTTCTCTCACAAAGTGAAAGAGAATTCTTAATAGGGTTCCTTATAGAGGATGTATCTAACAACTTTATTACTGTAGATGGACTAAGCATGTTAGTGTGATTTTTTTAAATTGATTTGCTGCTTTTATTAAGTAGAAATTTTGTATGGACACATCATGTGTTAGTACCATCATTTCCCTCCTCCCTGTCCCCATTCTGATGAGGACCCTTCCCAGTGGGATTGCTGGTATTCCTCCTGGTGTAATGGGAAATGAGATGTGAGAGCATCAGTCAGTCATTGTAAGGTGTGTGTGGGGGGGGGCAAGCCTCTGGATATTCCGTCCTCTGTGACTCTTGCAGTCTTTCCACCCCCTCTTCTGAAAAATCCCCAGAGCCATGGCAGGTGTGTTTTAAGTCTACTTTAGTATTAAGCTCTCAGCAGGTTCTGGATTTCTGCTTCAGTACATTTTGAGTTCCCTCAGTGTCTGTCTCCATCACCAGGCACTAGTTGTCAGGTTCATCATTGAAGCAGCGCTCTTGCTCATCTCAGCAGGTCCTCTGTGATTTCCCCTGGGCCTTGGCTGATTGTGAGGGATGGTTTATCTCCTCAGTTCTGGCTGCCTTTAAAAAAGAAAAAGATTCTCCAATGGAAAATGAGATCAGCCTAGGTTGAAGGGGATGTATATTGTTAATTAAGAGAGATTTTGATGGGTTGTAACCTCTCTTTTGGCTAAAGCCTAGTGGGAGCTTCTAGTGGGAGTCAATGATTGTGGTCTCCGTAGGATTCTGATTTATTTGCTGCTTTTTACAAGCTTTGTTTCTTGGTTCCCCCTTTCTGAATTATGCTTGTAGTTTTTTTTTTTTGTTTTTTTTTTTTCAGAAACAAACCATATCAGATGTTTTCATGTTTCATGTTGAGGGCTTTTGAAAAATGAGGGACCCTTCAGAATACTATGTGAACATTTCTTCACCTCTGAATTTTCCCTGCTCTCTTGTTTTTGAGTTTCTCAGTGCAGCTGCATAGGGGTTCTTCAGGGATGCATAGCTTTGTACTGCAATATTTTTTCCTACAGAACCTGCTGTGCTCACTTTCATTCAGCCACTGATTTTAACCAGTGGTCACAGATCATGATTTGGGAGGAAGATTATGTAATTAAAATCTATGACAGTGAATTCGTAAGAATCAGTACATTATCTGTAAACAAACAAATCTTAGGTCCTTGCAGAAATATCCTATTTTACTTATAACCCAAAGGTATTAATTTCATGAATAGTCATAGGAGACACCCTGCCCATTCCACATGTTGACTGAACACCCCTGCCTTTAAAATGTCATGCTTTCTGATAATGTCCCAGAAGGGTTATATAGCTTCATTGCTACCTTAGCTGCAGCCAAGCCTGTGAACTTATGGAAAAACACAGATTCTTGTCTTATTGAAAGCAATGCACACTCATTTATAGATTTTTATCAGCCTTCACTTAACTTTTATATTTCTATCCTTTTTGATATCTCCGGTTGTATTGTGCTTTTGCTTTGGCAAAAGCAGGAAACATAGCAATTTCAGCCTTTAGAGCATCCAAAAATATAAAATATAATCTTCAATCTCAGCAGTCTGAAGAAGTGTCCTTCTCAGATCATTCTCGATGTTGTGCTACATGCATGTGCAAGTACACATGCTTTCTCCTATCTCTTGTCCCTTTCTTAATGTGTATATTGAGATTCTTCCATGAGCCAATTCTTATCAGTATTGCTATTCTTATAAATAGATACCCAAAGCAAAACTAGTTGAAATTATACTCGTTGTCAGACAATATGCAATGCAAATATACAAAACTTTTAGTTCATTCAGTGGTAGCAGTGGAAATGATATGACTCGAGACATGATTAATAGTAGAATTGGAGTGAGGATTTATGCTTAAAATGGCCTTAATGAAGTGGAACAACAAGTACTTAATGGTTGAGATTTCTAAGTAGAAGAAACAGCAATTAGAAAGACGTTGAGGTAGCAGCATATCTAGAATGTTTCACAAACAGCAAGAAGTTGATGAGTAAGGGAGATTTTGGTAAGATACAAAGTCAGAGAAGTTATAGGAGCCAGATAATACAGTATCTTGAAATATCCATATGTTATATTGGTCAAGATTACAGGGATTTAAGGTAGAAAGGCAGAAATATTAGGATAATTGTCTACTAATAGGAAAATTCTAGTTAAGGAAAGTGAATGGTTAAGTATAGATAGGTGCTGGGAAGAAGAAAGTGGGAAACATTAGTGTATTTCAGTAGAAGTGGAAGTAGGTACATACATATGCATGGAGAGAGGCTCTTAGAAGGTGTGTACATACATATACATGAAATGAGCTCATAGAAGATGTGTATATACATGTACATGAAGAAGGACTCATAGAATGTGTGTATATACGTGTACACGGAGAAGCAGTCATAGGAGGTGTGGGTATACATATATATGGAAAAGCAGTCATAGAAGGTGTATATATGCATATACATGGAGAGGGGCTCATAGAAGGTGTGTACAAGCATGTACATAGAGAGGGACTCATAGAATATGTGTGCATCATGAACATGGAGAGGACTACTACAATGTATGTACATGTATTTTCATAGAGAGTGTGTTATAGAAGCTGTGCATATACATGTACATGGAGAGAGGATCATAGAAGGTGTGTATGTGCTTGTATATGGAGAGGGGATCTTAGAAGGTGAGAACTTAATTGTACATGGAGCAGAGATCATGGAAGATATGGACATGCATGTACATGGAGAGAGGCTCATAGAAAGTGAGTACATGTATGTACATAGAGAGGGGCTTATAGAAGGCATGCACATGCATGTATATGGATAGTGGTTCATAGAACGTGTAAGTACATATATATAGTGTAGGGTTCATAGAAGTTTGGTTTTCTTTACTTTTCTCTGTGAAACCAGAAATCAGTCCATTAGTTAGGATATAGTAGGTACTTTTCTATAATTAAGGAGGAGAAAAAATGTTTCATAGGCTTTTAAAATATTTAACTCAAATGACTCCTAAGATTATTAACACTAAATTTAGTATAAGTCAGAATGGTTGTTTTCCAAGCACTCTTCAAGACCACTTACATATGCACAGTTATATGTGATTGCAGCTAAAGTTTTGCTGAATGTGATTTATGAAGCTAGGTAGGAATAAAGGAATTAAAGGTATATGAAATGGAGAAGGAGGAGATTCCAAAGCGTTTTATGGTAGCGATTGATATGAGTGTGAGGGGTTGATGTGAAAAGAAAGAATTGTTAAATTTGGTGTTTTAGAAAATGAGAAACACAAGGATGTGAGAATGTATGAATTTTGGTTAGCATGAAATTCATTTCTGGAGCAAGATAAAAGAAGGGCCTCGGTTTAAGGCCATCATGAATAGCTAGGCATTATGTGCACTATTGAGTTGCCTGGATGGAGAGCCATGTTCCAACTTACTTAGCTTAGTGCCATGATGGGGTGGGTGTACCTGGAGGAAACATTAGCTTGTGTTTGAACACAGGTGTACAAAGTAATGGTGGCTGTGGTATATGATATAACAATCAACTCCTACCAAATCCGATATCCAGATACCCAGTGGCCCCCAACACCTCATCACTGAAGCAGACCAAAAATGAACCCAACATGGCTCAGGGAAATTTTGCGGAAGAGGGGACGGAAAGAATGTCAGAGCCACATGTTGGATCATTATAAGCAGAGACATTTCTCCTACCCATAACTGTGGGCTAATTCCACAATGCATGACCCATATACCTCAACAAGGAGGGGCTAAGGAGAAGGGGTAGAAGTTGGATGAGCCTAACAATGGTACCAACTTGACTGTATTCACTGAGTGCAAAACTGATTAATAAAAAATAATAAATTATATAAAATAAAGAAAAACATAAAATCTTCATGAATATTGAAAGGAGAGGGGAGACTCACACTTCTTCCCAGATACCAGTGCCTACTATGTAAAAGCTGAAAAGTTGGTTGGAGGGGACTTATCCTTGCTGTTTTTGCCTGTCAGTTACCACAATAATTTATTGGTTCACTAAGTTGGACTGGGACATAGCCTTTTACTGGCCTATTGGCATCCTCACTGTCTTGAGTGAATACATGCTAACTTTTAAAACTTAATTAAATTTTGCATGTGTGTATGAGTCATATACATGTGTATGTGTGGGTATCTGTTTGCATACATATGCGTGCACATTTGTGTGTATGCATGTGCATGCATGCTTGTCTTTGTATGTGTGTGGTCCAAAAGTTGAGGTCAAATATTTTCCTCGATTGCTTTCTAACCTTATTTTTTTGAACCTGGAGTTTGCTAATTCAGGGAGCTTACCAGTTTAGTTCGATTTTGTTCACTTACAACCAAGAGATCTACTGAGAGACTGTTTCTGCCTTTTCAGTGGTGGGATTACAGATGGGCTTCCATACCACTTTAGCTTTTTGTGGGTACTGAGGATCTGAACCCAGGTCCTGATGTTCATGTAGCAAGCAGTTTACCCAGTGAGCCTTCTCCCTAGCTCTGAAATGATGTTTTTGAAGTCTCGTCAGGAAAAGCACACAGCAGTGAAATGAGACACAAAGCTGGAGGCATTTAAGGGGAACAGAGGCGGAATGGTCAGAAGGAATGGTGAGGAGACCATTGGTTGCCTAGCCCATTTCTAGACCCAGTGGTGCATGAAGAATGAAGGAAAGGACAAACGCTCCCACCCAGCTATGTCTGTGGTGTTGGTGTGTATGGGAACCATCTAGTATTTGTGGACCATGAAGTGAAGGAGTTGTTCAAAGACATGTGAAGGTTGTAGGAGATTTAGCTAATTACTAAGCCTGAATTTCAGGGAAGAGAGAGGTCTTTAGTAATTGATCAAGGGGAGCAGATAGGATAAGAGCATTCATCCAATAATTAAGCCACAAAGGGGAAAAGCAAATTCCCTTCCTTTGACAGGTGAACAGGTACTTCACAGAGTAATTTAGACCCACACATACCTCGGTAATGTGACCTAATTAGATTTCCTGGCCTCTCTTTTGAAGTTGCATTAGAGAAATTGCTATGGTGAAAATCACTGAAAGAATAGTAAATAGCTTATTTCCTTAAGTATTTCTTGGCTTTCCCACTTTAGTATCTTATTGCAAAACACAGTTGCATCTTGCAGGACAAGCATATTTCCTGTCTGCATAAGTACATTTACTTCTGTGTGTAGCCCATTAACCTGCCCTCAGAGTACTTTTTTTTTCAAACTTACATAGGGAAAATCTACTGAGTGCTATGTTCAGCCTTTGTAAACTTTATTCTTCACAACATTCCTATGATATAGGTGATAGTTATAGATTCTCTTATTTTATTTGGGTACAAATGAGGTAACCATATTAGCTTTAATATGTTACCCCAGATATTTGTGTATGTAATACCAACATCAGGCTTTAACTATTCTGACATTCTGCATAGGACCACAGTGAAGAATTATCAGCTGGTAATCTAGATAAAGTTGTCTTCTCAACATTAGCCTAATGCATTCTGATCATCTACTTGAGAGTTTAATAAAGGAGAACCCTTGGTTTACCAAAGGAGTGAGTGGGACACCACATGATTATTTACAAGTCAGTTCCAAATTCCAGGAAACTGAACTGCTTTAGGGGATCTCCTGGCTTCTTCTCTAATGCAAGTTCAAACATGAGGTTCCCATGAATATAGTCATACTTCTTACAGCTGTACAAATACATTTTGAAAATCTGATCAGGGTGAGGACTAAAAGATCATTTTCCACATGTGTGAATGTGGGTGTGAGGGTGAAGAGGGAGAGAAAAGCAATGAAAGAGGAGTAGGGGAGGGGCCTACTATCTGTTCCTGTCTATAGTCACCCTCTCCTATTCTTCCTTGGAGGTGAAAGATTGGGAAGTATTGAGGTAAATAAAACCATTAATTGGTAAGATATCCTTAATACAATTGAAAGAACCCACCTCTGCAATCATAGTTATAGCAAAGTAAGGAAGATTAATTGCCATTTTTTATACCACTAGGGAGATAGGCAGAGAAGTAGAGGGAGAGCAAAATATTTTGCAAAAACTTATCTCATGGTTGAGATGTTGGCAGCTGCTTGTCCACCACTGTCACAGTCCTATGGTAGATTTCAGTGCCTGTTAAACAGATTCTTTGCAAACAAGACTGTTTTATGTTATTTTATTTTAAAGTTTGGTTGTAAAAAATTACAGTGTGAGAAACAGTGCTATTATAAATTATTGAGTTTATGAGACACTGAACTATGCATATGTTTCTTTGACTTCTGAATAGCCTCTCAAGTTTATAAGAATTGGCATATAGTTGAGAAACTAAACTATTTTTTTTTAGTTGAGCTCTAGAGATTGAAGAGTGATTTAGTGAATCACTTGATATATCTTTGTTGACAGCCCATGACCAGTTATGCCCATAGAAGTATAGATTGATGTCACCAAAAGAAAATATTACAGATTTTATGGTCTATTTTAGTCAGAGATTTATGAGTGTTTTGTCTGCATTGTTTTCTGAACATCATACATACGTATATCATGAGTTTCCTTATGTATTAAGTTGACTTACCACATATTGCCGTTTTGCAGAGCCCATATATCTGAAATGATACATCAGAGGGCCATCCTCACCCTCTACTGAGACATTGTGGTTAATGTGAAAGAGTTTACCTTTTAGTGGCCATAATATATTTCATGTTTAATATCTACAGAAACTATCCTTTTTTATGAGGAAACCAGAGAATCTACAATTTTCCTTCACAGAGATCAAAAAAGTTCTGCTTGTTATTAACCCTAATGGTTTTCAGAAAGGAAACAGCACTCAAGGAAGGGAATTAGTATTTTTAAAAGTCTCTATTAAAAAAAAAAAAAAAACATGGAGCAGGCGAGAACACACAGTCTGTGATTTAGACCTTAGATCCCGGGGAAAATAATGATTTCAACATTTCAAGAATTTTATATGGTCCTTTTTTCATTATTCTTTATGGCCAGTTTTATAAGTGGGTTTCTGATTGTGTGATTCTTGGCAGAGTTGTGTTAACTTAATGAAACATTATTCAGCTCACTTTTTGTTTTCATTGGCTCAGAAACCATAGTTTGAGGAGTTTCTTTATCTGAAGTGAAAAGTGCTTGAAGGTGGCCTGCAAGTATGGATAAATCTCTGTTGAGACCTCAATTACAGATGGAGCAGAAGCTTTGTGGAGAAAGTAAGGACTGTTGAATAAAGGCTCTAGCCTGCAGAATGAACTGTTACACAGAGCTTTATGTAATATATTCACACAGAGAGGGGAAGTAGAGGAGGAAGGGCAAGTTGAACGGGCAGGGGAAGGGACAAGAAAGGGGAATAATGGAATTGCCAAGGGACTGATTTGAGCAACTTTAGGTGTTGTCCACTGTATTAGTTACTCTCTGCTATGACAAAAATGTCTGACAAAAGCAACTTAAAAGGAAAGAAGGATTTATTTTGGCTCAAATTTTGAGGGGGTCAGGGGCGGAGACACAGTCCAACAAAGATGGCACTTGGTGGTGGTTGCATAAAAGGATGGCCAGATTTATCCACAGTCAGGAGGCAGCAGGAGGTAAATGGTGGTGCTCAGCTCAGTTGCTTCTTTTTCTCCTTGTAATTCAGTCCAGAACTTCAGCTCACCTGGTGGTCTAGCCCAACTTCAGGGTGAGTCTTCCTTCCTCAGTTAACCCTCTCTGGAGTTGTTCTACCTCATAGACATGCTGAGAAGAACACTAAGGTATTTCTAAATCCACTCAGACTGAGAGTGAAGATTAAGTATTGTGTCACTTATTTGGTTACTTTCCTTGGGGTCTTATTTGACTGCTGACCATGAATGCCCTAGTGTAGTCTTAACACAGTGTTTGTACACCCTGCGCTTGAGGGAGGTATTGTGCAGTGGTGTTGGCACACTGAAATGATTGTGAAGGGAGAAAAGGCAGTATGGACACTGTCCACTGGACATCTATCCCTTCTTAAGCCCCGGACAAGAATGTGTATTAGTGACTTCACTCATTGCTGTGATGCAGTACCTGACAAAGGGAATTAAAGGAAGGATGGGTTCATTTTGGCTCACAGTTTGAGGACGGTGCAGTACAGCATGATGGGAACATATGGCAGCAGGAACTTGAGCCTGCTGATAACATTACACCTGCAGCAAGAAGGAGAGACTTCCTTTCTCCTTTTTATGTAGTCCAGGACTCTTAGCCCATGGAATGGTGGTCCTCCCACTTCAATTAACTTAATGTAGAAACTCCCTCACAGAAAAACCCAAGGTTTGTTTCCACTGTGATTCTGAATTCCATCTGATTGACAAAATTAACAACCACACTGTGGCAAGGAAATTTTTTCCATGTCTATATCAGGTTGCCTGATTCTCTTGGGGTAAACAAATTTATCTTTTGTTCAACAGTTCTACATTTCAGACAGTAGCTTTGTGAGCTAGTGGAGACACCTGCTCTACTTTGGTGGGCCAGAGAAAGTAAATTATGTGAAAAGTGTGATGTTTTAACTACACATGGAAAGAAGTACAGAGAAAAGAGTACTCTTCAGAGAAATGACTATTGGCAGGATATAAAGCTTCCTCTGCCCACTCTTTCCCATTTCCCTTTCTTTCATCCCTGCCCACAGATTTCAGAGTTCATGAGAAATACAAGAAATTTCTAGTGTGTTTTTGCAAAAACAGCCAATTTAGTGGGACTTTTTACTATTAACATGTCCAGGACATAGAAATCTCATAGTCTGTTTGTATTTGGCCCTTTGTGCTTTTGATAACCATTATAGTGAAGAGGGTTTTACTTATCTAGAAATCTTTTATGCTTTTAATTAAACAAAATTTCCTTCTTTTTTCCCCTGGCCCATGATGAGCAACAGCTGGTCACCATTTAGTTACCACCCCATTCGTCTTCTACAAATGACTTACTCTATTTCAAACATTACTTAAAGATATTACTTTTCATCTCATTTATCCATCAAGGACCTCTTTTTTTCACATTTTCCTCTTGAACTATGAACTTTGGTCCTCTATAAATGGGTTTAGTGAGTTTTAACAGCCCAGCATCACAGAGAAAAAGAGTTTTCTTTTTAAGTGCAGATAAAGGGCTCCATTTAAATAGCTTCCTACCTTTTCTTGTGTTACAAGAGAATTATTTTATATTACAGAAATGAAGATGAGAGAATATGATCTCATAAAAAAACAAACTCCTCAAATAAAAATAAAATTAACCAATAATAAAATTAATTTAAAGATATTCCCCCAAGTACCCATCTTAACTATCCAATGCTCTGTTTGATTTATATTGTCTGTGATTTATAATGGGAACAAACACCCATGTTCTTTGAAAGCAGTCTGTTTCAATGATGGCAGGTAATCCATTTTCTCTGTCATTGAAATGAGCCATGTAACCATTTCTCACATGCCATCTGAATACCTTACCTGACATCTTATATGCTGATGTATGAAGTGATCAGTATTAATGCCTCTAAATGAAGTGCTTATTCTTGATGTATACAAACATTTTGCTGTTGTCATTTCTTCCTGTTTTTTTTTTTTCTTTTTCATTTCCTGGGTGTATGGCTCTATTTCTATGTTCCAGGAAACTAATGCAGCAATGGATGATCATGGGAATTACGCCATTATAAAAGAAATAACCTGTAATAATTTTTACTCCAGCAATCTGAGAACTATATCTTTGCTGGTTCCATGACAGGAAGGGGTTAGCAATTGTAGGTGATAACTTTTCTTTATTTACCTTTATGGCTAAAAATATTCCACTACATGTATATATTACATTTTCTTTATCAGTTCCTCTATTATTTGATACCTTAGTTGGTTTCATGACTTAGCTGTTATGAATAGTGCTGCAATAAACATTGATGTTCAAGAATCACATTTTAGGATATGCTCTACTTATTACATATTTATCCTTTTAGTTTGACATTTCTCACTTGGTCTACTGTGTCTGAAGGGATGTTTTAGTGGCTATCCAGAGATTTTCATATGACTACAGGTTGTCCTGTAGCTATGTCTTCTTAGTATAAAATTTGCTTTCTAGTTACTTTTAGAGGCTCTGTGTCCTGTCCAGTATAAACCCAAGTATTTTTGAGTCACTTGTTGGCATTGTAGCAACTTTAATTGCATTGTATAATTATACATTATATAACAAAGGCCATATATTATATAATAATTATGTAGAAATTCATATATATATATAATTATTTTTCCTGGAAACCTCTTAAATGTGATAACTTCACAAGGCTATTGAAGCAGGTTATATTTCAGTTTTATTGGGTATTTTTTATTTGCAGATTATGTTATAATATTGAGACTCCTTATTTCTTGACAGTTTTTAGGGAAGATTGTTATTTTATTATCTTATTGTTAATATTTTTCTCCATCCAGTTTTCCTTGGCATATCACATATATTGTGGTTTTCATTTTAATGCAACAAGAAAAATTGCTTAAGCCCAAGTCATTGTACCTACCTTGGCATGGGGAAAGTTTTAGAAAGGATATCTCTCAATAGGCTGAGTCAAAAAAGATTAAGAATTATCTTTCTCTGAAAGAAGTGAAGTCCAGGAAAAACTTAATTGGGGTCAAATGAGTTTCCTTTTCCTTTTAAATTCATTTTTTATATTTTTGACATGGATTTTGTTTCTGTCTCTATCCAGAATTTCTACTGTGCACAATTTCAGATGCAATCACTATCCCTAAAACATATCAAAATCCAAACAAGTCCATTGGGATGGTTACCATGGCCAATTTTCATGAATTATATCCTACTGATCTTCCAGAATAAAGTATAGTTATCACCAGTGTGTTTCCACAAACATCATTTTCCTCAAAATTAAAGGTTCTACATTGCTCTTCTTTAAAAAAGATATTCTTACGAACCTCATCACTATAAAATTGCACCTTGGACATTTTTCAGATGTTTACTGGCCATTTGTACATCATCTTTTGAGAACTGTCTGTGGATTCAACTAGAGATTATCATATTGAGTGAATTAAGTTAGATTTAGGAAGACAGACCTCACTTTTTTTTTCTCATCAATTCTAGCTTTTCTTAATAAATAAAAAGTCATGTGACAGCAGTAGAAGTCTAGGAGAATGAAGGGAACTAAGAATAGTGGAGAGAGCACGTAGGTTGGGGGAAATATGGTCATGGTATCATACATGCTTGGATAAAAATATCCTTATGAAACTCATGACTATATACATTTAATGTAATAAAAAGAAGTTCCTTTTTGCTCACTGGTTCCCTTTCTGCATTTTATGTGCTTGACATGAAGAAAAATTCTTGGCATAGGATTGGGAAGGCTTCTTAGAAATTCCATGCCTTGTAAGCATAAGAAGCTGAGTTACCTCCCCAGTATCCATGTAAAACATGTAGAGACATGGTGGAGCTTGTCTGTAATTCCAGTGGTGGGAGAAGATTTCTGGAACTCAGTCCAGCTGAATTAGTGAGCTCTAGGCCAATGAGAAACTCTTTCTTGAAAAAGGGTGGACTTTGTTCCTGAGGAGGATACCTGAGATTGCCTTCTGGTCCCACATGCATGTACATGCATGTGCACACATATGTACATACAAATATGCACACACATACTTTTAAAAAGTGCTCGGTAATGGTGAACACTAGTAACCCCACTAAACAGGGTCCTCAGTGGAATGAAGTGGAGGGGAAGGGATATAATAGAAGGAGGGGAGGGCAATGGGCCCAACATATGATTTGTCTATACAACAAAGTTTTAATAAGTTTTTTAAAGTGTTCAATAAAATATGCATAATTTAATTAATGATTCATATGTGAACAGTTAAGACCCAACTTGCTTCGAAAGTGTTGCTGAATTCTAATCACTTGTTACAGTGTTATACCCAGTTCTTTGATATAATGTTTTATTAGTAAAAACTTCCTTAAGCTTACAATATTATCAGTGTCATTTCTGGGTACCATCTACTTTGGTCAGAAAATTGAAAGATAATTCGGAGGAAAACTGATCACAATGAAAATGGTAAAATAAATCACTCTTTTCTGCTTCTATTTGATGTTTGAACAGCAGGTCTCTCCAGTAACCTGTTGCCTGTGGTCTGGCTTAGAGGGAAATACAGATTTGCAGTAAAAACACCAGTTTTCCGGTGGCTGCATGTCCATATCCTAGTGAAAGCTGCGAGTTCGCTTCCCCACTGTTCCTGACTTTTTAGCATAACGATTTTTTAAGTTTTGATTTAAAATTTTTATGTATGTTTTCTTATATAAACTCACAAAACTGACTTTTCTCCTAAAATAAGATAATGAATATGGAAAGGATAGTAGAGAAATAATCTGTAACTACTAGCAACTCATGGAAAACCCAGCTGACGTGTATTGACAACTGTGTGCTTTGCCCCACATTTTCCCTAACTGACCTTAGGATATCTATGTATTTATATCTGTATAAGCATATAGTATGTATATGTACATATAATTTTAATTGTGAGTGGTTTTTGCTATACCTGCCAGTAAATTAGTAGTCAATTAGGTTGGAAGACTATTGCTTTCTGCTCACTAACATTTAACTTTATATATGAGTACTATAAGTGACATTTGATAGTTCAATAGCATGTACAATATGTATAATAATGTATATATGAATACTACATATATGTATATATACTATATATGCATATTTATGCATTTCTATATGTAATATATGTATTCATTTTAAATTTTTCAAAAGGATCATTTCTTCCAATTTCCAAACCCTTTGTGTCTACTTTGAGATAATAAAAATAATAATGATTCATTTTGTTGTTAAAAGCAGTAATTGAAAGTTGTATATTTTAAAAAACTATGCAATTGACTAAATTTAATGAAACACATACTTTATAAATTTAATGAAAATCAAATTAAGAAACTTAAACCTAGTAAATATCTACTACACTGGCCACCCTGAGACCATCTTTGTGTGTAGGCAGTCACTGAGTTGCTGAGCCTGTGGCCCCTCAGGCAGATACAGACACTGGTATATCAGGGACAGTTACAGATTGATCCACTAGGTTCCAGGAAAGCATACATAGGGAAGAAGCAAGTCTTCCCAAGGACAGTTGAAGCTTTTTGGTAAGCTATCTGAGTTTAATCCTCCAATAAAAGTTTGCAGAAGAATATGTGGGAGAGGCATGGGCAGAGCAAGTGCAGCAGACACAGTGGGAGATGTGTTCAGGAAGCACTTGCCAGGTCAGACTAGAGGTAGGGGGATTAAGAAGGCCTGCAAACTATGTTACTGGAATATAGGCAGATAATGGTAACATTCTAATTTATCCCTTTATGTCTTGAGTTAAAGATCAGTTTTTTGTGTGTGAGAGAGAAAGAGGCAGAGAGAGAGAGAAAGAAAGGAAGAGAGAATAGGCTTGCCAGGGCTTTCAGCTGCTACAAATGAACTCCAGACATGTGTGCCTCCTTGTACATTTGTGTCACTGTGCATCTGGCTTTCATGGGACCTGGAGATTCGAACATAAGTTCTTAGGCTTTCAGGCAAGGACCTTAACCGCTAAGCCACCTCTCCAACCTGAAGATCACATTTTAATTGTGGGTGCTCTCTGGTGCCAGTCAACTAGGACGGAAGACGACTGCTTTCTTCTCACTAGCATTTAACTTTAAATCTATGTGCTGTAAGTGACATTTGATATTTCAATAGCATGTTCAAGTTGAAAGATGGACGAGTTAAAAAGTGGAGAGAGGGGACAAGTTGGATGCAGAAAAAGAGATGATAATATACAGTTTTCCTGTGAGGGACCAGTGTCTTATAGTTGCCTACCCACTTAATCTGTACCCAGGTATTTCAAAGTGAGTAAGGATTTGGTAGCTTGAGTGAGAGTGTGGTAGAAGAGAGGCAAGGTTAGAATTTGAAAATTAGCACTGGCTACACTTTGGATTGCTTAATATGGGGAGGCAAGCAAAAAGCAATGGTATTTTGTACGTTTCAAAAAATACTGAGTTCAAGGGCTGGAGAGATGGCTTAGCAGTTAAGCGCTTTCCTGTGAAGCCTAAGGACCCCATTTCGAGGCTCGTTTCCCCAAGACCCACGTTAGCCAGATGCACAAGGGGGTGCATGCGTCTGGAGTTCGTTTGCAGTGGCTAGAAGCCCTGGTGCGGCCATTCCCTCTCTATCTGTCTCTTTCTCTCCCTCTCTCTCTGTCACTTTCAAATAATTAAATAAAAATGAACTAGTATACACACACACACACACACACACACATACACACACACACACACACATATACAAAAAAAATAATGAGTTCAAGGGAAAACCGGTGTTATCACTAATGTTTCTTCATTTTTAAATCTGTCTACCCATGAGAGTGGCAGGCTGCCTCATGAAGCTTTCAGATATAAAATCTTGACTAATTCTTTGGTCATACCAATATCCATTAACAAATAGCTCCTATTATGCTTAGAATACCCAAAAGATAACAGGTTCAAAGTTATATGTTAAGGGTTGATACTTCGTAGATAAAACATCTGTCCTAATTCTTCAGTTTCATACCTCCTGTTGTATTTTATTTACAGGGGATTTCCCCAACCCATATTTTAATATTAATTTATCTTTGGCTTATATTTCAGAAGCCATATTCAGTCTTGTAGATAAATATCTAGGCAATTTTATAAAATATTCTCTTAATTATTTATTGTAGCTATTACTAAGATAACTGCAAAAATAAGACCAAAAGTTAAAAATTTTATGTTTTTTTCTGAATATGAATATGCATGACCTTACATAATCTGTTTACTCAGAAATCAAATATTTTTTTAACCACTTTATGTCATATACTTGACAAGAGTGAATAAAGAAACTCAAAAATATATGTGAAAGGTCTATATTAGTATGTTAAATCAATGTGTATATATTTTGGACCAATGCTTGGAGACCATTTTCTTTCTTGAATTTTCCCTTAAAATAATATATAGTTTCAAGACATGTAATTAATAAATTTTATTTTCTAATAAATTTCACCTATCCTTAAGGTTCTGTAATTATTTTGTCAGGAGCAAATTTATTTTAAATTATTTTATTAGGGAAAAATTGCTTGACCCAAAGAACTCTGTCAGGATTAATTGGGGTGTTGGAAGAGAAGAGGTATGATGACTGCAGTACATGAATATTTATGGTGTTCCATTGCATCTATAAGGAGGGCAAGGTGAAATGAAGTAGCATGGGGCAAAGGAAGGTCCCTTTAACTTTATGAACTTTCTAGTACTCCTTAATGTATCTAAACTCTAGGCCTGCCTTCCCTTTCAAATTTCAGGTTCTAAATTGAATAGACTTGTAAAACTATGTGAAGCACTATGAATACAGCACTGTAGCAGATTTAAAGCATGTGTTGATACTGAAATAGGTTTCCTAAATTTAGATGGTTTCCTAGGTAAGAGAGAAACAGGGAAAATGGTGAGTGACACTGCAGTTGTCAGGAAGGATGGCTGGGTATGCCATGCTCCTTGAAGTACTTAGAAGATGAAAGGGTTATTAGAGGTCTTCAGTTAGAATTTGTTGTTACATGATTGTGCTGTATTGACTACATTTGAAAGACTTATGTTTACAAGTATCTTCTTAAGCAGATTGGTAGTAAATTTGAATTTAGATGTCTAGTATGCAAAAGCATCATATTTCCTACAGATTCCAGTACTAGAGAACTGTATTTGGTTCTTTTTTTTTTTTTTTTTTTTTTTTTGAGGTAGGGTCTTGCTCTAGCCAACCTAGGCTGACCTGGAAATTCACTGTGTAGTCTCAGGATGGACTTGAACTCATGGTGATCCTTGTACCTGTGCCTTCCAAGTGCTGGGATTAAAGGCATGCACCACTACACCCAGCTCTGGTTCTCCTTTAACCTCTGATTAAGTTTTCAATTTTCTGTATGCAAACTGTCTCTACTGAGACTGTGAAAGTAATAGAGCACACTGTTTTTGATTTGGCTTCTTTTATATCCATTAGGGGTACATATCATGTATCTTTCTGTCACTTCCCTTGTTTCTCATCATGTTTCTCATCATGGAGACTATCAAGTGGTACCTGTGTCATCATTATGCCAAACAGATTTATCTTTAGAGTCTAATTTGACTCTAAATCTAATCTTACTACTAGTGTTTCTTTGTAAGTGAGCTTTGGAGACATGTTGGAAATGACATATGCACTATAAGGAAAGAAGTCTAGCAGTCATACTTTAATCAGGCAGTAGTATAATTCTTTAACTGGCACATTTAAACTGTCTTCATGAGAAATAGATGGAAGTTAATGGATCTTGAATTCAAGGACTTCTGTCACTAAATCCACATCTAAATCTTTTGAAACAATCATACTCCCTGATTCACTCACTTACAGTGAATAACTTACTCCACTAGAACTTCCTGTTTCCTTACCTTAACATTAGCCAACTAAGTTACACTGCTTTTTAATATTATCGTGTGTATGCCTGTGTGATTTGTAGGCCCATATCTGTGTAGGTGATATGCATTTGTACATGTGTGCATGTGAGGCTAGAAGACAACCTATGGTGTACTTCATCTCACATACCACCCACCTTTCAATTAACAATTTCTATATATATAGACAATATATATATATATATATATATATAGACAGTATAACATGGTCATGATTGCCTTCCATCACTGTTCTGCCCCACTCCTAAATTCCCTCTCCACTGAAAGCCTTATTCTTTCCAACTAGTCTCTTATATTTTGATGTCATCATTTTTCCCCTGGTATTATGCAAGTCTTGTGTACATAGTGTCAGCCACAGTAAGGTCATGAATACCAAGGCCCCCTTGTGTCTGAAGACAGTATTGCAAAGCACTTCTCACCTTCCTTTACTCTTCTTTTTGCCACCTCTACCATAATGGTCCCTGAGCCCTGGAGGGTGTGATAGAGATGTCTCACTTAGAGCTAAACACCTTGCTATCTTTTCCTATTAGCACTTTAGTGAGTTTTGAGTCTCCCCAATATCCATCTTTTTTTTTTTTTTTTTTTCTTGAGATAGGGCCTCTCATTGGCCTGAAGTTCACCAATCAAGCCCAGGTCTGTGTCCCCAGTACTGGGATTACAAGTGTATATCACCATGCCCTGTGCTTTTATTTCTAGATCCTGGGTATCAAACTCATGTCCTTATTCTTTTGAGGCAAGTGTCATACCAACTGAGCAATCTGCAAACCAAAATTACACTCTATGGGTTTTCCTACATCAGATATTTAAATGGAAAGATGTTGGGCTCTGGAACTAGACTGGTTTAGCCTTGAATCCCTGCTGTAATGTTTCATTGCCTTTGTGACCATGGCTGACTACTTTATCCTTTCTGATCCCTAGTATTCTCTTTCTGTCATATGGATATAATATCTTATCTTGCAACAAAATGCCTGGAATAATAATTATTTTCCTAAATGTGTTCATTTGTCTTCCTAATTACTTGTTTTAAAATAAAACTTGATTAACTCTAATTTTGCCAAAATTCTCTCAAAAACCACATGTTTATTTCTAGGCAAGATATACTTAACTCTATCTGAAGCAGCTCACAGATTCTTAGCACTGTGTTTCTGCCAGTGCCTCTTATGTAATGTCTATGCAATATTTTTTTGTCCTTTTGGCAAATATGGAGAATTGACAATTGTAGCTATTTTAACTCCTCCATTTACTTTAAAACTCTGCTCAGAAACCATCCAAGTTACCATTGCTTAGAAAATTGTCTTGACTTCTCTTTTACCTGTTGCTCTTAAAAAGTCATGTTTTGAGCTTTTATATGTTCTTCAGTTATTTTCTTCCATCTAACTTCCTCTTTCCTCCTTTCTTTGACATATGCCTCCATTCTGCCACCAACCTCAGTACTTCCTTACTTTGCCTCTCCAAATGCCTCGCTCTTCTGTAGTCTATGGAGATGAGGGTCTGCCTTGGTAGTACTTCAGCCCAGACCATGTGCTGGTAACCATGGGCTCCCACTGGAAGGGGACTGAGGGAAGAGTTCTAGTTTTAAACTAGGTTTCATACAGCAGTGAGAGTCACAGGCTCCCAGGTCACCCATGTGGCCAAAATATCAGCTCTCCTCAAAAGCAGTGTTTTTTCCTGGCAGCGGGGGGGGGGGGGGGGGGTGTCTTATGTAGTAGAGCAGAATAAAGAAAAGCTTGAATATGGCAAAGAAAATAAAAGTAACATGTCTTAAAAGCAGTTGTCTTCAGTTAACCATAACCATCTTGGATTTCAGTTTCCCCTCTATGTTTCATATACCTCAGTCTAAGAAAAGGGAAACCTGGGGCTGGAGAGATGGCTTAGTGGATAAGCGCTTGCCTGTGAAGCCTAAGGACCCCGGTTTGAGGCCCAGATCCCCAGGACCCACGTTAGCCAGATGCACAAGGGGGCACAAGCATCTGGAATTCGTTTGCAGTGGCTGGAGGCCCTGGCGCGCCCATTCCCTCTCTCTCTGTCTGTCGCTCTCAGATAAATAAATAAAACTAACACAAAAAATTTTAAAAAGAAAAGGGAAACATGCCCCAGAAGGTCATGAATTCTCTATGGAAGAAGCTCTGAATCCTGAATCAAGAAATCACAAGTTTACTCTATGCAGCTTGGTTAACATAAAACTGTTTCATTCATTTAGATGGTTCCTTTATAAGGCTATTTAATTCTGCATCTCCACATGTATAGTATACACTAACTTCCAAAACTATGAGGCAGGGGAGGTGGTGTTTTGTATGTAATACATTAATTCTGCTATGCAGAAATGATCATATGTGAGGAAGGAAGCATGGCTGCCAGGAAAAAGTGAATGGAGTATGACTGGAAACGAAAAGACCCTCCTCTTTGAATCCAGACACTCTCCCATAAGCTGTTCTACTTTGCAGTATTTTAAATGTCCATTTTCACTTGGTGAAAAGCTCCAAGTGAGTGGATGTAAAAAATGAAATTAAAATTAGTAATTTCTTTATCTCTCTCCTTTTGTAGTTTGTACCAAGCAGGTAATTGATGAAACATCTACTAGAGATTCAAACCTTACCAACACAGTGGTTCAAAGCAAGATTGTGTCTTCCTTTCAACAGCACACCAAAAAGGCTCTTAAACAGGTAAGAGAGCTAGTATCTGGCTTTTGCCCTGTGGTTCTGCTACTTAAGGTCAAGGGGATTTGGCTGATCAAGTAATACAAACAAGAACCTAAAATGAGAAAGCAATAGAGGTACTCCAAATTTGACCACAAAATAATTTTATTCTATACTAAAAAATAAGAGGATTGGCTGAGAATTTTGATATGAAATAAAAGAGGAAAAGTGCTGAAAACATAAAAGTATATATTTAATTTTTATGGGAGAATGATTTATAATAAATCAGTTAGGTTCAGAACTGTGTTCCATAATTTGAAAATATCTGTGATTTAATGGTGTTTATCTGATTTTTTATATAAAATGATAATTTATTTCTATTGAGATGCATTAACTTACACATAATAAGAAGAATCAGCATGGCTTCTTTGCATCCAGAATTTTCTGCTAGAGGATATTGCTGGATGGTAAATGGAAGCTCATCCTGATATCACATATGCTGTCTAGACCTTGGTGGCTTTGATTTGTGTGACTTCATAAGCAAGATATGGTGGGTAAGAGTTGTGCCTTTATTCTCTGGAGGCTGACATAGCCTGGTGTATGTAGATCCTTGTTTCTCTGTGAATCTAGGCAAGCCACTTGCCTTCCTGAATCCCAAGTCCCTTTCTCAGACATTTTAGAAATGGCATACTGCTTTCTACATGGAATTTACCTGAGCAAGGTGATATATCAGAAGCACATGGCAGTAACTTTCTGGACCAAAATCTTTTTAATTTGCTATCCTTTTAATTCTTTGTGTGTGTGTGTGTGTGTGTGTGAAGTCCAGAGGAGAACGTTGGATGTTATTCCTCAAGAACACTATACACATCTGTGGGTGGGCTGAGGACAGATTTCTTCACTGGCTTGAAGGTCATCAAGTATTCTAGACATGTTGGGCAGTGAGCCCAGGGATCTTCCTATCTCTTTCTCCTCAGTGCTGGAATTATGAGCTATTTTACTCAGATTTTTCTTAAAGGAAAGGACCAGTGGAAATAATACGTATTTTATGATATTATGGGGGGTTGTTAGATTAATTTACAGGTAAACATGTTGAGCAGTCCAACAATGGTTCTCTGTGGGCTGAAGCCATCAGAAAACTCAATAGTTTCCCAGTCCATGATGCTAGATGCCTTAGCATTCTAAATCTGTCGCTGAAGGCATGGAAGAGTCCTTGAGAGCCACTGGCCTTTACCACATTGGAGGGAGGATGAAGCTGGTTGCCAGTGAACACAAAGGATGGCTTAAACAAGATAGATGCATTTATCAGCAAGCAGCATGGGCAGCTAGTGAAAGGCTGTGTTGCCTTAGAGGTTCTATATATATCTCAATACAGGAAGGGTTCCCCAGTGTGGAGGAAGTACTTGGTCTCTCAATTCAGCCTTCCTAAATATGCCCTTACAGGTCCACCCAGAGGCATTCCTAATCTAATCAAGTTCACAACAGAGCTTAACTTCACAGACACCCATGTTACCATGCTCAGCTTTTCATTTTTTAAAAATAATTTAATTTATTTATTTGCAAGCAAAGAGAGATACAGAGAAGGGAGAGATGAGAGAATGGGCATGCCAAGGCCTCCAGTCATTGCAAACAAACTGTAGATACATGTGCCACTTTTTGAAGCTAACTTTATGTGGGTACTGGGGAATCCAACCTGAGTCATTAGGCTTTTCAGGCAAATGCTTTAACCATTTAGCAATCTCTCCATCCCCCTAACTTTTTAACTTGTGTTGTGGGGTTTCAAGTCAAGCTCTCAGGTTCACACAGCCTGCACTATGATGACTGAGCTATCACTGCAGACCTGGAATACAATCCTTACTCAATAAGTGTTACCTGCTGTTGTAGCACTAGCACATACTGCATTATGCAATAAAAACAAAAGGTATCCTGATTAGATGTGATTGTGGTGTTATGGTTATACTAGTAATGAAGCCACTCACAAGAAGGCTCCCTTCCTTCATCCTGAGTTCAACTACATTCCTCTTGCAGTATCAATCGTATTTTGTGTCCCAACCTTCTGTTGGCCAAGGTAGGGGTAGGGGTATTATTCTTGTAATGTATTTGTAGCCAAGAGAGCTGAAACAATGCTTTCTAAAATAAAGTTAACAAAAATGGCCTGTGCCATCTAATGGAACCTCTTCATCTACTCCTTCTTCTTCTTTCTTCTCTTCTTTCTCATCCTATTCTTCTATTTCCTCCTTTTTTGAGACAGTCTAGCTACATATGCCAGGCAGCCTCAAATTTGCAGCAAACCCTTATCTCTGCATCCAGAGTGCTAGGATGAAAGGCATACACCACCACAGCCAGCTGAAACTTCTCCTTATTCATATCCAATCTTCTGGATGGGGAATGTATGCACACACCTTCTCCATTACCTCAAACAAGAAAATGTGGGGAAGAAAAAGAAAAGTTTTGTACTGAGCTATATTTTCATTCTATTCCATATTAATTATTGAAATCACAACATTTGTATTAGTTGCTGTTATATTTATGGTACTAATAGTAGTTCATCTGTAGAGGTCAGATTGTCTTTGAGCAGTTGGACTTTCATATTGTGGCACCTGTAAAACGTTTTAGATGCCCAAGAACATAACCATAATCAGCACTAAGAACCCTTTTTCTAATTGAAGAAATATAAGATAAGGTAGGGAGGGAAGGCTGGACAAAGAATCATTCAAGTGGCAAATAGAATGCAGCCAATAAAATTCTAAGCAGCACAGAACATAGGGTATAGAACTGGACACTTGTAGCTGTAGCATTTAAGATATTTAAATGGCTTCAGAAATGAAACACACCCTTCTGAAGTACAAAAAGATTTCAATTTCTGTACTGTTACATGTCTATTTTCCACTTTCTTTGTTTTGATTTCATGCCATTTGAACTTTTTTGATAATTATTAACGTGTTGCACAACTTTGACTCAGTGGTGTTTTGTCTGATTTTTGGATCATGTGTCCACTTGCTTGTTTATGGTCTAAGTCTTTTTTTAAAAAAATGTGTCTTTTAAGTTTCATAATGCCCTGAAAAAGTTGTTTATTCATTTCCTAAATTTTCTATTTTGTAACCAAACCACAAATTAGTTACCAAGTAGATATGTATCAACATGGAGCAGATAGGCAAATGTTTGATTAATAACCAGTTCATATAGCCGATAACATTCAGAAGAAAAGCTGTCTTTGTGCAATTTTGTCCAGATTCCCAGTAATTACTGAATTTCTTAAGACCACATTTAAAAACTTGACTGAACTTGTAGCATTTAAATTGCACCACAGCCAATATTAAGTCTTTTGGATAGTTGAATGATAATGACCATGTAGGAATCTTGTTAAGTTTGTTATATAACCATATACATATATATATTTTTTCTATGTTTGTTAATATGTTTTGTGCACATGTGTACAAACATAAGTCATATAATAAAATTTAGAAATAGCTTATTAACCTTGGGAGTAATTGTATTAACTGATATATTTTGCCTCCTCATTTGAAGTATTTTCTCACATCTGAGGGTTTTGTGTTGTCATTGATATTGAGACAGGTTATCATGTGTCCTTGGCTGGCTTTAAACTCCCTGTATAGCTGTGGATGGTTTTCAGCTCCTGATCATCCTGCCTGTGTCTCCCAAGAGCCAAGGTTACAGGTTTGTATTGCCACCATGACCATATCCCCATTGTTCAAAAAAAAAAAAAAAAAATTAAGGGCCACTGAAGTTAGTTAAATTTCCTAAGACCTACCACAAATAAGTGAATAACTGTTGCTATTTTAGTCTATGTTTTGTTTTGAATAAGCTCCGAAGTCTGTACAACATCAGCGTGCTGATTATTGTTTTGTTTCTTGTCTCTTTCCTGCTATGGTATCTACATTTTGTGAGCCTAAAAAGTGTGGAAAGATTAGATGTTGAATTTTAAAGGGAATTAAGCAATATTGTATTTTGGAAACATTTAACCAATAGAACAAATGAGAGATCAAAGAAGGATTTGTAGCTGGGAAGATGGCTCAGTTGGTAGTGGCTGCTGTACAAGTAGGAGGATCTGAATTAATGTCCCCAAACCCATGTAAAAATGATCTTCATGTTGGTGAACACATGAAATCCCAGCACTGGGAAATTAAAATGGAGATGGGGCTTTATAGATTAGACAAGTAAGTGAGCTCCAGGTTCAATGAGAGACCCTATCTCATCCAGTAAGAAGGTGGATAATGTTTGAAGAAGAGATCTAATATTGACCATTGACCTACACACACACACACACACACACACACATATACACACACTCCCACACACATATGAAGTAGGATGTACTTTTTGCAAAATAACATTAGGGAACAGGCCTTTCTGTGTTGCCTTTATGGTTTATTTGGCTTCTGTCACAGTTTATTTGGGCTTTTAGAACTATGTAGTAGCTTTTGGTCACTGACATGAACTTCCAGACCTGGCCTGGTTATGAAGGAAGGGATTTAATGAAGCTTACAATTCCAGGGGAAGTTCCATAATAGCAGAAATTTTCACCCTCTTACAGCACCAGGAAAATAGAGAGAAAAAGCCCCAAGCTAAGAAACAACCCAAAAGCCCCATTGCACTTAAGAAGCTCCCGGTATATTACATATCTTTAGAATGGAATGGCAAATCCACCACCACACCTTAGGGATGAACCCTAAGATTCCCCCAGTGACACCTCCTCCAGCCAGGTGGCTGCAGATCCAAACTACAAACTAATAAAACGCTGAATATATATTGGGGGTCATCTATTCAAATGGTCACAAACTCTTTTCATACAGTTGCAAATTCTTTGTCCTTGTGATATGGCAAATCAGATATAAATTTTGTTGTTTTACTTTAGTTTTATATGTTTGGCCAGTTTTGTGAAATTACAAAGTTTATGGTGCATGCTAGCATTTTCTGTACATGGGTATTAACATTTGGCACACCATCCACAAGGTAAGTTGTTGGTACCTAACATAGCTAGCTGTTTCCTATGGGTGTATTTCTAGCTGTTAAGTTTTAGCATTCACAGCATATGCCATTTCCAGATTTTCAGTGACAAGATTATTGCATTCAGTACATTGTTGTTACATTATTGGTTATTTTTATTAAAATTAAGCAAGAATTCATTGTTTAAAGTTTAAGGTGAACACAAAAGATGCTTTTGATTTTAACTTTTATCTTTTTTTAATTAAAGTAGCTATAAAAATAACTTCTTGTTTTGAAACTATCTGAAACTTGTTTTGAAACTATCTGAAAAGTTTAAAAAATACAATGAAGTGTTTATCTAAAGGTTCCAAAGAATATTTTCTTTTCTTTTTTTTAAATAAGAAAGCATTGCAGTATATCTGCAGGGAGAAACATGTTAAGCCAGGGTCTTTTCTTTCACTTCAAGGCAGAATTAACTTGATATGAACAGCATATTATCTTCACTTTGCTTGATGTGATTTAGCTCTCTTTTGTTTGTTTCCATCAGAAATTAAGTTTATTTTTAATTTAATCCTATGAATTTCATACTTAGTTGTAACTACTATCAAGATAGGCTTAATTGTTCCTCTTATACCTTCATCAGCATTGACATTTGCTTTCTATTCAGATTGACAGAACATTATACATATGACCAGCTTGGAGATATATTCCTATATGGCAGACTGCACTCATACTCATACACACACACACACACACACACACACACACACACACACACACACATATATATGATGTACTTTATGTATATACATATATAGAGAGGGAGAGAGAGACTGTGAAAGAGCAAGAGCACAAGAGCTAGCCTATATAATGTTGATAATATATATATAGATAAATATTAACATCAAAAGGTTATTATAGACTGACCCAAAACACAGTGTAGAACAGAAAACACTGCTCCCCCAATATGTTAAAATGAAAAGAGTATTTCTTCTCTTAAGGTACTCCTATACAGGGCACAACTTCAAATGCCAGACCTAACCTCCCATTTACTTTCTCATTGCTGACACATGATTGACATGAGTAGAGGATGTACATCACCTTGGCTATAGGAGGTGGAACACCTCAGCATGAGAGTGAGCCTACCCTGGCACGGGGGAACTGGCTGTAACACCCATGAGCCTAACCCCAACAACATATCTCCTCTACCAAAGCTCCAATTTTCAAATTGCCATCAGCTTGGGATCAAGCATTCAGAGTACATGAGTTTATGGGGCGGGGGTGACACCTAATTCAAACCACCACACCCTAATCTTGTTCTACTAATCTGTCCATTACATTGGTTTATATATTTCAGGCTTTGGAAAAAAATCATGTTTGATAATTATTTTTTATGATTTTAAATTATTTTTAATTTTATTTTTATTGAGAGAGAGAGAATGAATGGGTGCACCAGGGACTCCAGCCATTGCAAACAAACTCCAGATGCATGTGCCACTGTGTGCATCTTGCTTACATGGATTCTGGAGAGTTGAACCTGAGTCCTTAGGCTTCACAGACAAATGCATTAAGCACTAAACCATCTCTCCAGCCAGGATAATTATTAGTTTTGTTTTAAAATAAGTTCTATTATATCTTTCAGATAATAAATACTAGGAAACTTCTTGTATCTTAGAATTTTAGCAAAATCTCAAAGCTGAAGTACTATGATGAAATTATTATTCCCTGTTTGGAAAGAGAAGTGCCAGTCACAACTCCAAAGTTCCCAGTGAATGAAGACCCGAGACTATGTTTATCATCCTCCAATAGCTACACGTAGAAAAGGCAAATAATGATATTTAGTAGATTTTATAACTGCTGGGCGTGGTGATGCATGCCTTTAATCCAGCACTCAGGAGGCAGAGGTAGGAAGATCACTTTGAGTTCAAGGCCACCCTGAGACTACATATTGAATTCCAGGTCAGCTTAAGCTAGAGTGAGACCCTACCTTGAAAAAAGAAAAATTCAGAAAGAACAGACCAAATATTTTAAATTTGGGTCAGGTGTGGTTGGCACATGCCTATTATCCAGGAACTTGGAAGGCTGAGGCAGGAGGATTGAAAGCTTGAGACCAGTTTGGAAAGCTTGATGAAACCCAGTTTCAAAATAAGATTTTTTAAAAGGCAGTGTTAAGTTCAGTGTTAAAGTGTATGGCAAGTATTTCCCTGGCCAATACCCATTACTGTTAAATAAGGATGTAAGTAAGAAGCAAGCAAGCAAATAAAAATAAATGCTCAATACTAAATACATAAGCAAACACATATGTCTCTATCAAGATTTGATACTTCCCTGGAGTAGTAATTGCTCTTCTCATGAGGTGTGTGCTGTTCACTTTCGTCTCCCTCTTTGCCTTTGTCTTACCCTCCTCATCTCCCTAGGCCAAAAGATACTTTAAATATTGAATTGTGAAAAGAAGACAGGTTCAACACTAAATGAGACTTACAACATGCCCTCTAAGGCTTGGGGAACACTGTGGAAAAGAGGGTCAGAAAGGACTTAAGAGTCTCAGGGTAGGAAGGTGTAATCTATGTCATTGCCAGTGCAATCTATGCCATTACCCATGGTGATTGACTAGTATTCTAAGGTATTGTGGGAAGGTGCACTCTGAGGCATTGTCCCCTACGTGGGGACTGACTGGTATATAGATGACTCCACAACTATTATAATTACCCCATGGAGGAGGGCCCTCAGTGGAATGAATGTGGGAAAGAGGGAACATAAGAATATAACTTAATGGGAGTATGACTGATTTGCAATATGTTCACATATTAAAATTCTCAATAAAAGTTAAAACAAAAAAGGAGTCAGCCAGCTAGTTTGATGTTAGAATAACTGCACACATAATTTGATATACCTTCCTCCAGACCAAAAAAAAAAATGTTCTCTCTTTCTTTGGAAGATGTATACCTTGCCTTCAAGAGCCCGGGAGCCTAACAAGCAAGAGTGCCCAAGTATACTGCTCCAAACTACCGTGAAAGTCTCCACTGAGACAGCACTGTTTCCAGTTCCTCTATGAACTTCCTGCTTTGAAAGGAGGGCACCCTAGTATCCAGCATCAAGTATACCCTGTTACCTGGAAAGTGAATAGCTCTCTTTAGGAGAGACCCAGTCTCAGTCTAAAATGCCTGGCTCTAGATCATGAGCTCCCCTCTACCCTTCTAATGCCTGGCTGTCTTCTAGCCACCTGCGTTTGCCTTGCTGTGTGCTGCTTTATGCATCTCACTGACATCATAGGAAATAGATATATCCCAGTTTTAGCTAACTACCATAGAAGAGTTATTTGGAAATAAATATGTTTATTTTTCAAAGACAAAACAGAATATATGCTTTTAGTGTACTTTGTTATTTTTCATATGATGGTTGCTTAAGTTTGGTTATCTGTAGTATGTAATGACACATACCATTATTTTTTAAAAATATTGTGTTGAGTGATATTGTTTGAATTTATGTATTCAGAAAACAATCATTCTGGGTGACTACATATTGCTTTGCATTGTTTCACCCTAGCCTAACTCTTCACATCAAACTGGCTCTGGCTTTTGTCTTTACATTCTGTTTATACTGTTAAATCTTCTGGAGTCAAGTCCTCTGAGCTTTACAAATTGAGGACATGCTTTTTTAAGATTGTTTTTGTCCACGAATGCTAAAAGAGGCTTTCCAACTTTGAATTTGTAAGTGCAGATTCTAAACAACCAGTTAGTTCAGCTTTCTCTCTTTACCAGGTATTCAAAAATAAATTTCTTAAGTACATGCATATACACACACATGACAGTATATATTTACTGAGAACTTTACTATGTGAATATTCAGAAACTTGACTGTTTCCATCCTTTATTCTTTCTTGTCCCTTCTCCTCAAACTCCCATTCCCTGAAAACCCTCCTCTTTAAAAGTAGATCATCCTCTATTTTGTTATTTCCATCCTTTTGTTCTCCTCTGTTTTCCATATCAAAATGTTGATGGGCACAGAACTGTGCTAACCTTGTGGAAGTATCAATATGTGGGGTATGAATGAATGTACCAGTTAGTTCACACCAGGAGGACAGCACCCCCAAGTCTACATATATGCTCTGTGGCTCTTATATTCTTTCCATCCCCAATGTTTCCTGATCTTTAGAAAGCATGGTAGAAGTCTCCTGTAGAGCTAAGCTCGTAACATCCTCTTATTTTTTTTTTTACTTCAGTATGTTTTGAGTCCTCTCAGCATCTGTCTGTCACCATCACCATACAGACAGTTTTCTGGCTAGCAGTGAGAATGGCACTCATTCTTATCACAGCTACCTCTGCAATGTTCCCTGAGCCCCAGTGGCTGTGATAGAAATGACTAGCCCAGTGTTAAGCCCTAAGATTTCTCTTGTTATCATTTTGCTAACTCTGTGGTCTCCCAGGTATTTGATGCCATCTGTAAAAAGAAGGTTCTCTCATCAAAATTGAGAATAGCATTAATCAGAAGGATTAAACATGCATTCTTAGAAGGCTATTTTCTGGGCTTATGTCTCAGTTTAGCTAAAGGACTGTTGAAGCGTCCATTAGGATCTATGACCTTCCAAGCTAATAGCTTCTGACTTTGTTTTCAGTACCAGGTATGGATTCCCTCCCAATGAGCAGGGCCTATAATCCAATCAGAGAGCATTGATTACCTCCATATCTTATGCACATCTTGCCTCCCTTGCTGTTTTGTAGCTTGTAGGATTCACTGCTTGTTGAGAGTTCAGATGACTTTTCTCCCTGAGCAGCTTACATAGCACCTTCCAGAACTATGACAGCTAGCCGGCAGGAAATTGCCTTCCATCTTAGTTCCAGCTTGATTTCTCAGTGTCCTGTGGCTGTAGTCTCTCATGTTTTCAACAATAGCCTCTTGTCATTTTCTTTGAGTGGGTAACCAAGTTCTTTGGCAATGACTGACACTACTTAGAGGGGCCTCATGAGTCTCTTTGACCAATAGCTTACTATAGGGTGGGGTAGTAACCCATCTCTGGTACACAGGCACTGTGATTCACCTTCAACAACCCATAGCTTCTGAGTGAAACTTTCTCAATTGTCTTTTTATTTCAAATAAAAATATCTTTAAATTAACTAATGAAGAAGGTTTCGTCTGCCTCCCCCACCTCTGTAGACTTCTATATCCTCTGTATTCTATTCCACCAATTGTCTGGCTCTCACCCCCATCCCACTCCCTCCTTACTACTTTTCTTTTCAAGCGTTATTCTAGCTTCCTGACTGATGCTTACTATAACTTCTAAACAAATAATAACTATTCCAAGCTAGGATCCACATATGAAAGAGAACATGAGGCATTTGTATTTCTGAGCCTGAGTTACCTCACTTAATATAGTTTTTCCAAGCCCATTCATTTTCCTGTGAATTTCATTTTCCTTGGTATGAGTAGAATTCCCTGTGTGCATATACCACATCTTCATTATCCATTCATCAGTTGATGGGCATCTCTGCTGATTCAGTTTCCCAGCTATTTTGAATAGAGCAGACCTAAACATGGCTAAGCAAATGTCTCTACAGTAAACTGCAGTGTCATTAGGTTATATGACCAGAAGTCGTACAGCTGGGTCATAAGGTAGATCTATTTTTATTTTTGAGCAACTTCCATATTGGTTTTCATCGAGGCCATGCCAGTTTACACTTTGACCAACAGTAAATACAAAGTCCTCTCTCCCCACACCCTAGTTAGCATCTTTTGTCACTTGTTTTTTTTTTATGATAGCCATTCTGACCAAAGTAAAATAGAATCTGTTAGCTTTAATTTGCATTTCCCAAAATGGCTAAAGGTGTTGGCTGTTATTTCAGATGTTTGTTAGCCATTTGTATTTCTTCCTTTGAGAACTCTCTGTTCAGTTTCCTGCCACATTTTTTGGACTGGGTTGATGAATATTTTATTCTTATAATTTGAATCCTTTATTCTAGATATTAAATCTCTGTCAGAGGAGATTAGCTGGTGAAGATTTTCTCCCATTGTGGAGGTTGTCAGCTGACCATGCTTATGCTGATGGTTTGCTTAGCTGTAAAAACATTTTTAGTTTCATGAGATCCTCTGGGTTAAGTGTTTTTTTTTGTTGTTGTTGTTTCCTGGGCTAACTTGAGTCTTATTCAGAAAGTCTTTCCCTACCACTGTATCTTGGAGTATTCTCCCTACTTTTTCTTCTAGTTGTTTAGAGTTTCAGGTCTTATACTGAGGTCTTTGATCCATTTGGAGTTGATTTTTGTTTGGGGGAGAGAAGAGGGTATAGATATGTTGTAGTCAGCTGGAAAAACACCCAGCCAGAAACAACTTATGGGAGGAAAGGGATTATTTCAAGCTTACAAATTCCGGGGGAACATCATCAATGGCAGAAGAAGCCGGCTCACTTCATAGATGCATAGTAGAGACACACCATCAAGCAGCCAACGAACACCAACAGCCAGAACTCCTAATTGTTCTCCACACACCCAGTAGTGTTGGGCTACAAGCACCCTCAGTAATATACCTTTCTTCTCCAGCATGGTGCTGCCCACTGGAGAATCAAGTTGCAAGCTCAATCTTAATAAAACTTCTATATCTCTGGGCCATACACTCTAAACACCACAAAAATCATTATTCAGTTTCTTCAGCACCGCCTCTTTGCAAAAATCATGTGGCTTTAGGTACTTGAACTTATACCTGAACGTTCTATTCCATTGATCTGTTTGTCTATTTTTTTTGGTCAATACCATGCTGCTTTTAATTGCCATGGCTTTGTAGTATATCCTTAAATCAGTTAGGGTGATACCCCCAGAAGTATTCATTTTGCTGAGAACATTTTAGACCATCATAGGCTTAAGTGCTTCCATATAAAATTTGTATTTCTTTATGTATTTCTATGAAGAGTGGTGCTGTAATTTTGATTATAATTGTATTGAATCTAAATATTACTTTTGGAAGGTTGGTTATTTCACAATATTAATTCTTACAATCCATGAGTATGGGAGATCTCTAGACTATTTTACATGGCATATTTTGCTAAGAGAAGTTAAATCTGTGAGGGATAGACTTCTAGAAGTCATTGCTGTATTTACTGCCTGCCTTTATTTACTGTGAAGATTTTCACAGTGGGCAAAGTTGGTCTTAATGGTAATTTAGAGTAGTGTGTTAACTCATCCTCTTGTAGTGTTATTACAGTTAGATTAATGACTATAATGTGCCTTGAGTTCTACAATATACTGCACTGTTTAAGTGCAGTGATGTATGTGCCTTAAAGAAGGGGTAAAGACGATAAGTAGTTTATGGCATCTATGTGCTTAAGACCTTTATTGACAGCATTCTAAAGTTGAGAATGATGTTTAATTAATCTTTGTATGTCATATTTGTATGTCAAAATACCTGCAATTCTTGGTATTTTATAAAACCTCTTAAATATGAGAATCTAAGGGAATGTGTCTAATATTATCATTATTACCTGTGTCATTTGTAATAAACTTCTGAGCACTTTCCTCTGCCATCCAGCTTTAAATCTTATTTGAATTTACATTCTCTTTCTTAAGTAGTATTTAACTTTTTACTTCTATAATTATTTCTTTGCTAAATACTATGGTCAATAAATTGAGTGTTCAGCTAACAACCTGTGCAAATAAAATGACATTGTTTTTGACAACCAAGGAATATAAAATGAAGACTTGAAGAGATTTTGATAGCTCTTAGTAAAAGGACATTAATTAAGTAACAGGTGCTGTAAAATTGGTAGAATTACACAGAAATCAGGAATAAAAAGGTTTGAGATTGTGGTCAGCCTTTTAACATTTTGAGGCATCTCAGCATTACTGTGACTGTGAGTTGACTGGCTTCTTCATTGGGAATACTGAAGATCCTTTTTACTAAAGGCAATTTTCTACTCAAACCAATCAACTAGATAAAGCTGTATTTCTAAACTTTTAAATGTCTTTTATGACTTTATCATCACCATTATGGATTCATTTGTAAAACACAACACACTCCTATTTCGAGAGATTTATTCTCGTATCTATTTTTTCTTGGATTTGCCCAAAAACCATCATGTTCGTGTTCTGAGGGCTAATGCCCAAAGTCAAGCAGATAGAAGCCAAGGGCTGCAAGATTCCCAAGATTAGGACTGATTCTTTTCACAGAAATAAATGATTCCTGCCATGTTCACTGATTTTGTGCAGTGCTCCCCATGGCTGAGTGAGTGCATCAATACAGAGTTCTCACAGGCTGTACATACTGATGACACCCGGTGTTAACTGATTGACTGAGCTGTGCTCCAGAGATGCAGTGCCTGTGAGACAAGTGCAGATACATATATTTTTATCCTGGTTTCAAACATTTATTTTACATTTGTTTTATCTAGGAGATCTAGCTTGAAGCCCATTCTGTTCTCAAGCCACACTGCAAAGGTAGAATAAACTATCTGGAGCTATTTTGTTATCAGAATTATACAGAAAATGGTCTTGGGCTTAAAACCTTTTGCCAAAGCCTGATTTTATGCTTTTTAGGGGAAGTGACACGAAGGTGATTACTAAGACTCCTAACAAATCAGGGAATATGTGGAATTGGGGTCTCTGAAGAGGTTCAAGCTAATGGCAAGCAAGTGGATCATTTAATTTAATTATGAGTAGTCACTGTGGCTAAATTTTATGCTATATTTTACTATCATGTTTTATAGGCTTTGAGGCAGCAGCAGAAAAGAAGAAATGGAGTGTCCATGATGGTAAACAAGACTGTTCCTCGGGTTGTGTTGACACCATTAAAGGTGTCTGATGAGCAGTCGGATTCTCCTTCAGGTAAAGAGCTAAAATATCGTATGTTTGGCTAGGTTGCCCTGGAAGAGACCTCCTTATGGAGAGAGATGTCATGGTTTTTTTTACACTGAATTATACTTCCACCTAACATTTGGTTTAATGTTTAGTGACTCAAAATTATAGATTATTTCCCATTGTAAAAAAACACAAAAGGAAATAAAAGTGCCAGCAAAAGTACCAGCCAGTCTATCATTAAGTGACTTAACTTGCTAATAACTGTGAGAAGAGGGTGGTTAGGTTAGGTGGATTTTGTTTTCTGCTTTAGCATTCTTTTGAATGTTAAGCTTTAATGATGAACCACACATGGATGTGTAACTCCATCAAAAATAGTTCTTCCCTGAGTGTGAATTTGTTTTTCAGTTGTTGCTGTAAGATCTGAAATCTTTTGTTAGTTTTTGTATTCTAGCAACATCCTTCTCACCTCAGTATAGCTCTGACCTTTTCTTCTCATTTATCTCTTGTCATTTTATCTGATAAATGCCATTGTATTTATTATAGATGTGTGCATTCTCTGTTCCTGTATCAGCAAAAACTTATTGATACAGGTCTGATCTCTCCCTTTCTTTGACTCATCTTTCCTTTATCTTTCTCTGTCTTATTTCTCTCATTGTCATCATTTTGTTCAGGCTTTTTTGTGTACTTTTTTTCACAAAAGATCTGACACTTTTAAAAGCTATCAGATCAGTGAATGTGTTTTTGACTCTGCTATTAGGCCATCCATCCTTGCTTTTTGTCAAATTTGATTGATTTATTGGGCTTTTATCTTTATCTCCACTAGGGGAATCAGACTGTGGCCAAGGTAGTATATTAACTCTTACAAAAATGAGTGATTATATCTATGGTTGGTAAAACAATTTTAGGCTTTTTCTTTTCAGGGACAGCAAGAGGAAGATAATGGCATAATAACTACTTCTTTTTTTAGGATCTGAGTCTAAAAATGGAGAAGCAGAGAGTTCAGATAAAGAAGTGAAGCATGGGCAGAAATCTCCTACTGGAAAACAAACAAGTCAGCACTTGAAACGATTAAAAAAGTCTGGTTTAGGTGAGTTTTCAATAGACTATATCATTTCACATTGTAGTGATGTATGCCTTTTCAAATAAATTGTGGAATAGTCACAGAACTTTTTTTTCAGTGCTTAAACAAAAAAAATTAAAAATAGCCCTTCATTTATCTAAACCAAAGAATGATAAATAAGAAAACATTATAGTTACAAGTGAATAGTATCAAGATTATAGCTAAATTTATGACTGACATTTCAGGATGAAGAAGGTAAAGATAGCAGATTCTAACTGTAGCTTGTGTTCAAGTAATTACCTGTCTGTTCAGATAATTTACTTCATTTTATTGGCATATACTAAACAAGGGAGGTGTAGTTCTTAGGAAGGAAGCCTTAAGTTGGCAATTACATTGTCTCTGAGTAAAAATACCCTGCCTTGTTTTTTGTCTATGCTGCTTGAAATATTTGACAGTGCATGTCTGAAAAAAAAATTGTGAATAGCTGCTGAGTATAGGAGACATAGTCCTGCCTGATAACATCAGGTTTATTTCAAAATTCTTCCTTGGAGTTTGAAAGGGCCCACCATCATCATTCAAGTTGTGAATTAAGGAGACAGAGATCAATGCTTCCTGGGCTTAATATCATAATTGTGGACTTGAAGCCTTGTTGATGGCTTGGACCTACTGGCTTTGTTTCATTCATGTAGCTGTTGTACCTGTGAGTTGACACAATGATGATACTCTGCATCATTAGTGTACGTCAGTGGTCAGCAGAAGCCACACATTATTGACCTGAACCTCATTACTGGTTCTGCCACTTCTGTGGCAGTGCAGGATCCTTATTTGCAGATTTTATCTTTTTGTTAAAATCAAGCCAGATTTTTTTTTATTTTTTTATTTTTATTTTTTGGTTTTTCGAGGTAGGGTCTCACTCTAGCCCAGGCTGACCTGGAATTCACTATGGAGTCTCAGGGTGGCCTTGAACTCAACTCACAGTGATCCTCCTACCCCTGCCTCCCGAGGGCTGGGATTAAAGGCGTGCGCCACCACACCTGGCTTCAAGCCAGATTTTTAACTAGTTTATTTAGGTGAGGTGTTTTGTAGGGGCGTGAAAGTAATACTCTGTGAATTACCTATTATATATCACACATTTTGCTATATCCTGGGAGCATACTTTTAATACAAAGCTTTGATCAGGAATTGTAAATGCTTAGAGTAAGAGATTTCTGGAAAAACAGTATTTTATTATAATTTTAAAATTATAATTACTTAATTATCTATTAATTATCTATTTTACATCATCTCTAATGCTAATGAATTTTATGGTTATTGTCTACCTGAAAATAGCTATATATCACATGGAAAAATACAGAGATTTTTTTTCCTATTCTTCTGAATGCTATAAAGTAGCTTTTGAAATGGAAAACTACAATGAAAGAATGACATATAAATAATGACATGTAAACCATATATGTGTATGTATATGTATGTATTTATATATGTAAATTCATATTACCAGCCACAAAATTGATTGAAAGATCAGTAATGTACATGATGCACATGCCTGTATATGCCTATAAGCCCAGCACTCAGCAGGCAAGGACAGGAAGAGTGTCATGAGATCAAGGCCAGCCTGTACCAAGTAGTGAGACCCTGTCTCAGATCAAAACAAAAAGAGTGTCCTCCACAAGCTTGGTGAAGTGAGTGGTATACAGGAGCACAAAAAGATTAAGTTCTGGGCCTTTGCATGCTCAGCTGCATTGGGCTGTGATATCAGAAACCTCCTAGGCTGGGTCTTCAGGCATGGTTGCTTGGATTCAAGGTGTGGTCACCTTGGAGTACACAATGAAATGGAGTGAATCATAACTTTTTAAAGATCATGAATCACCTGGAAAATACAAAGGCATGCCTTGGGGAACTCCGCATATCTCTTGACATCTTACATGTTCCAGCATGTGCTGGGGAGAGTATTTTGGTTAGCTTTTGAGAAAATTACAGTATCACTAGTGGAGAGCACCATGGTCTTCTTAACCTGCTTCTTGATACAAAATAGCAGAAATAAAGATGCGATTTAAACAGGAATGGAGAAAATCATTTTCACTGTCCATATTCATGGAATGGTCCTGAGATTATCCATGGAAGGAGAGCTAGCAGCTGCAAGATTTCCTGTCCAGTGTTGTATCAAAATGAGAAAGAAAATGGTGGGATTATTTTTCAATAAGTCAATTAAGGTGGAAACCTGTCAGAATAAACTGCTAGTGATTACTAAGAAGGAACTGTGCCTGACTAATCCAGCAAGCAGCTGAGCAGAATGCTTTACTTTGTGCAAATGAAGTCCACAGTATTTGTTAACTTTCCAATATTTGCTCAGCAGGATAAATGAAATGGAAAAATGGAGGAAAGAGCCTTCTATATAGCCATCTTCTGATATCCATGCTGTTTTTAGATGGTGATTTTTGTGTGTTGTATTAGAGTTGGGACATTTAAGACTGTATGTGCCACTTATGTACTTCCTGTTCTTCATGTTAGTCATTTTGTTATTAAACCCTTGGGAATGGTGACCTTTCCATCTTTGTGGTCCTCACTAAATCCATTACATTCCTCCAATTTAGTGCTAAGAGAACATTTAATACATAAATGAATGATTGTAATTAAGTGAAAGAGTTATTGAATGTAGTTCCTGTAGTTTTTTCAGCTATTTGTAACTCCTTAGATAAAATTAAGCCTGCATGTTTGGGGAAGGTCTTTCCTTTTGAGCCAGTATTCAGCTGCAGAATAAGTATGAGGGAATGGTCCCAACCCAGTCCTCAGCCAGCCAGTGGATGAACTTCTTTTTTTTTTTTTAATTTAATTTAATTTATTAGTTTTCTTTTCAGTAAATACAGGCAGTTTGGTACCATTATTTAGGCTCATCTGTGATCTACCCCCTCCCATTAGACCCTCCTTGTTAATGAAAATGGGTTGTGCATTGTGGAGTTAGCCCCCAGTTATTGGTATGATAAATGTCTCTGCAAGTCATGACCCAACATGTAACTCTGACATTCTTTCCGCCCCCTCTTCCGCAAGATTTCCCTGAGCCATGTTGGGTTCATTTTTGGTCTGCTTCACTGCTGAGGTGTTGGGGGCCTCTGAGGCTTTGGCTCTCTGATTTGGTAGGAGTTGATTTTTCTCTGCGTTGATCTCCTTCCTCTTTGTGCTGGTATCTGGTTCACAGGAAAACATCACCCTTGCTTATTTCGCCAGTTTTCCTTAGTTTCAGTTGGGCCCCTTTTGAGGTATGTTGGGGCAGCTCTCTTCTTAGGATCTGCATCTATCTGGAAAAGAGAAGCAGATTCTCCAACGGAGAGTAAGTTAGCACCCAGAAAATTGAGATAATACTTTTTTGATAGACAGTTTGATAGGTGTAGGCCCTCTTATACCCCGTGATTGATGGTAGCTTGATATTGTAGAGTGGGCTTGTGTTTGGGTATGGTTCTGACTTGTTTCCCAGCTCCAGCTAAGGGTCTGGTACCACTGAGTGGATCAGTTAGCCAAATCAAGAGCAATTGATTCCTCACCATGGCTGTGTACCACTATTGCACTTGTGTGGGCATCACATCCGGTTATTTGTTGCTAATTAGGTTAAACAATGTGTTGCTTGGACAGATCTTGGTCATTTCCCCCAGTTGCCTATGTAGCGCCTTCTGGCACTAGACACACTGTCTGGGGACTGACTCTCTCCTGGCTTCCAGCCATGTCATTCCATTTTACGCGTCAGCTGTGTATGGAATCTTCAGCAATAGGGTCTTACCACTGGCCTTTGGTGGGTCATCAAGTGCTCTGACAGAAGTCTGTCATTGCTTGGGGAAACCTTGTAGGTTTCTCTGATCAAAAGCTCATTGTGGATGGTAGGCCCAAGCTGGAAGTGGGGGTTACAGGTCAGTGTCCACTAAGAAATTGAGGAAAAAGAAACTAATATACAAGAGTTAGAGAGGAGAGAGATAGAGGGGAGAGGGGGAGAGGGAGGGAGGGAAGATGTAGGAGATTTAGGTCAGTCTTGATCCTACCCTCTCCAGTGTCTTGTGGTTCAGGTGTTTCCTGTAAGGGTCTAGTGAAGGTTCAGCCATTTGGTCTGTCTTTTAGGAAGTAGAATTTTATGGTACCATTGCCGTTTGGGTCCAGATTACTGTTTTCCACCCTTTGATTCCCTCCTCGCCCTCCCATCCATCTTATTGTCTAGTCCATGAGGTGCTTGCTGGGTATGTAAGGCATCTTGGGCAGATTCAGGTTAGGTGTTGCAGATGAGTGAGACTATGTATCGATTTTTTTTCTGTGATTGGGTAAGTTCGCTGAGAATGATCTGTTCCAGGTTCAACCATTTTTCCTCAAATTTCTTTATGTCGTTTTTTTTTACTGCTGTATAGAATTCCATTGTGTAGATATACCACATCTTTGTTATCCATTCTTCTAATGATGGACATCTGGGTTGATTCCAGCTTTTAGCTATTACGAATTGAGCTGCTACAAACATAGTTGAGCAAATCTCTCTGGCTTTTGGTTTGAAGGTTTTAGGGTACATGCCCAGTAATGGTATAACTGGGTCTGTTGGTATTTCTATAGTCAGCATTTTCAGGAGTCTCCATATTGCTTTCCAAAGTGGTTGTACCATCCTGCATTCTCACCAACAGTGAATGAGTGTCCCTGCTTCTCCACATCCTTGCCAGCATTTATTTTCATTTGACCTTTTGATGTTGGCTATCCTTATTGGGGTAAGGTGGAATCTCATAGTTGTTTTAATTTGCATTTCTCTGATGATTAGGGATGATGCACATTTTCTTAGGTGTGTGTTTGCCATTTGTATCTCTTCCTCTGTGAATTGCCTGTTTAACTCTGTGCCCCATTTTGTGAGTGGGGTATTTGTCTTCTTATTTTTAGACTTTTGAGTTCTTTGTAAATTCTAGAGATAAGGCCTCTATCAGTTGGATAACCTGCAAATATTTTCTCCCATTCTGTGGGTATTCTATTGGCTTTGCTTATTATATGCTTGTCTGTAAAGAAACTCTTCAGCTTCATATGATCCCAATGGTTGAGTGACTGTTTAAGAACTTGAGCCACTGGGGTTTTATTGAGGAAGTCTTTTTCCATTCCTATATCATGGAAAGTACTTCCTAAATTTTCTTTCAGTAGTTTTCGAGTTTCTGGTCTTATGTTGAGGTCTTTGATCCATTTGGATTTGAGTGTTGTGCATGGTGAAATGTGTGGATCAAGTTTTAGTTTCCTGCATGTGGTTATCCAGTTTGTCCAGCACCATTTGTTGAAGATGCTATCTTTTTTCCAGTCTATATTGTTTGGGCCTTGGTCGAATATCAAGTAGCTATAGTTGCTTGGCCCAAAATCCGGGTCCTCAAGTCTATTCCATTGGTCTATACTCCTGTTTTTATGCCAGTACCATGCTGTTTTTATTACTATGGCTTTGTAGTATGACTTTATATCGGGTATGGTGATGCCACCGGAGGTATTTCTTTTGCTGAGGATAGGTTTGGATATGCGAGGCCTTCTGCCTTTCCATATGAAATTTGAGATCAATTTTTCTATGTCTGTGAAGAACACTGTAGGGATTTTAATTTGAATTGCGTTAAATCTATATATTGCCTTTGGTAGGATTGTCATCTTCACAATGTTAATTCTGCCTATCCAGGAGCATGGGAGGTCTTTCCATCGTTTCGAGTCCTCCTCAATTTCTTTTTTGAGAGTTTTTATATTTTCGTTGTATAGATCTTTTACTTCCTTGGTTAACGTTATTCCAAGGTATTTTATTTTTTTTGTTGCTATTGAAAATGGGACTATGTCCTTTATTTCTTTTTCTGTGTCTTTGTCATTTGCATACAGAAATGCTTCTGATTTTTGTGCATTGATTTTGTATCCTGCTACTTTGCTATAGGAGTTCATCACCTTCAGGAGTTTTGGGATGGAGTCTCTCGGGTCTCTTACATATACAATCATGTCATCAGCGAATAAAGCTAATTTAACTTCTTCCTTTCCAAATTGTATCCCTTTTATTTCCTTCTCCTGCCTTATTGCTTGGGCTAGGACTTCCAGAACTATATTGAAAAGCAGAGGTGAGAGAGGACATCCCTGTCTTGTTCCTGATCTCAATGGGAATTCCTCCAGTCTCTCTCCATTAAGTATTATTTGGGCCTTTGGAGCTTTGTATATTGCCTTTATTATATTAAGATGTGAACCGGCCATGCCGATTCTCTCCAATGTTTTGATCATGAAGTGATGTTGTATCTTGTCAAAGGCCTTTTCTGCATCTATCGAAATGATCATGTGATTTTTATGTTTAAGCTTGTTTATGTGGTGTATTACATTGACAGATTTTCGTATGTTGAACCACCCTTGTGTTTCTGGGATAAATCCCACTTGGTCAAGGTGGATAATGCTTTTGATGTGTTGTTGGATTCGGTTTGCGAGAATTTTGTTGAGGATCTTTGTGTCTATGTTCATTAGGGAAATAGGCCGATAGTTTTCTTTTCTTGTGGCATCTCTGCCTGGTTTTGGATTAGGGTGATACTAGCTTCATAGAAGGAGTTGGGGAGTTTTCCCTGTTCTTCAATTGTGTGGCACAGTTTTAGGAAGATTGGTTTGAGTTCTTCCATGAAGGTTTGATAAAATTCGGCTGGGAATCCATCTGGTCCTGGACTCTTCTTTTTGGGGAGGTTTTTTATTACTTTTTCAATCTCCATGAGTGTGATGGGTTCATTGAGGTGGTTGATCTGCTCTGAGTTTAGCTTTGGTAGATGATATGCATCCAGGAATTTATCCATCTCCTCCACATTTTCCAGTTTTGTGGAGTAGAGGTTTTTGAAATAAGTCCTGATGATTCTGCCGATTTCACTGATGTCTGTTGTGATCTCTCCTTTTTCATTTTGAATTTTGTTAATTTGGAGTCTCTCCTTTATTTGCTTGATCAAATTGGCCAGAGGTTTGTCAATCTTGTTTATTTTTTCAAAGAACCAGCTCTTTGTTTTGTCAATTGCCTTAATTGTTTCCTTGGTTTCCAATTCATTAATTTCTGCTCTGATTTTAATTATTTCTTTCCTTCTGGAGCTCTTTGGGTTGGATTTTTCTTGTTTTTCCAATGCCTTTAGGTGGATGGTTAGGCTATTGATTTGAGATCTTTCTGTCTTTTTTATGAAGGCATTGAGTGCTATGAATTTTCCCCTGAGGACTGCCTTTATTGTGTCCCACAAGTTTTTGTATGATGTGTTCTCATTGTCATTCAATTCCAGGAATTTTGCAATTTCATTTTTTATTTCATCCACTATCCATTTATTGTTTAAGAGTGTGCTATTCAGTTTCCAGTTGCTTTGGGGCTCTTGTTGGTTTTGTTGTTGTTGATTTCTAGGAATATAGCATTATGATCTGATATCATGCAGGGAATTATGTCGATTTTGCTAAATATGTGGAGGCTATCTTTGTGACTCAGTATGTGGTCTATTTTAGAGAATGATCCATGGGCTGCTGAGAAGAATGTGTAGTCTGTGGATTTGGTATGGAATGTTCTGTAGATGTCTGTTAGGTCTAAGTGCTCAATGGTTTTGTTGAGCTCTCTTTCTTCCCTGTTGAGCTTCTGTTTGGATGATCTGTCTATTACTGATAATGGTGTGTTAAAGTCCCCAGCTATGATGGTGTTGGTGGTTATATCTGTTTTATTGTCAAGTAGGTTTTGTTTTATGAACTGCGGTGCCCCTGTGTTTGGTGCATACAGTTTTATGATTGTAATATCCTCTTGATGGATTGTTCCCTTTACAAGTAGCAAGTAGCCTTCTTTGTATTTTTTGATTGTTTTTGGCTTGAAGTCAACTTTATCTGATATTAATATAGCTACACCTGCTTGTTTCTTATTCCCATTTGCTTGGAATATTGTTTTCCACCCTTTCACCTTGAGGAGGTTTCTGTCTTTAGTGGTAAGGTGGGTTTCTTGAAGGCAGCAGATTGAGGGGTCTAATTTTTTGATCCACCCTGTTAGCCTGTGTCTCTTGATGGGTGAGTTAAGGCCATTAATGTTTAGGGTGATGACTGTGAGATTTGATTTGTTCCCTGTCATGTTGTGGTAGTAGAGGTATGTTGGCATTTCCATGGAATTTAATTTTTTTTTTTTTCTATCTACTCTGGGTTTGGTTGCTGTGATCTGCTTCTTGTAGGCATTTGTGTTTGGTTATTTGTTTCTTCTCTGTGGAGAATTTCCTGGAGTACTTTCTGTAGGTTTGGTTTTGTGTTCATATAATTGTAAAGCTGAGTTTTGTCATGGAAAGTTTTCCTTTCACCATCTAAGGGAGACTTTTGCCGGGCAGAATAGTTTGGGTTGGAAGCCGTAGTTTCTTAGAATTTGGAGAGTATCATTCTAGGCCCTTCTAGCTTTCAGGGTTTCCATTGAGAAGTCTGAAGTAATTCTGATGGGGTTTCCTTTGAAAGTGGTGTGCTGTTTTTCCCTAGCTGCTTTTAGGATTTTTTCCTTCGTGTCAATGTTTAGAGTCTTAATGATAATATGCCTTGGGGAGTTTCTCCTTTGGTCTAGTTGGTTAGGAATTCTGTTTGGTTCTTGAATCTTGATGGGCCTTTCTTTTAAGAGACGGGGGAAGTTTTCTTCAATTATTGTGTTAAATAATTTCTCCATGCCTTTGGTATGAAATCCTTCTCCTTCTGGTATTCCAATGATTCTGATATTAGGACGTTTAAGTGTATCCCACAATTCTCTCATGTTCTGTTCGCAGGAACTTTTGAACTTACTGAAATTTTTGGACTCTCGAACTGTTTCTTCCATCCTTTCTTCCAAATCAGAATTTCTATCTTCCACTTCGCTGACTCTATTCTTGAGAGCCTCTAGTGAGTTTTGGACTTGTTCAATTAAATTTGCATTTTCTACTACTTTCCTATGTATCACTTCCATCGCTTTGTCCAGCTCCCTTTTTGTCTCATTTTCTGATTTTCTTGATGATTCTTGGAAATCATCCTTGCATTTCTTTATATTTTCATTTAGTGTGGCCAGCTGATTTTTAAGGTCCTCTTTTTTTCACTCTCCCTCAACTCTTTTAGCTCTCTTTGAATTCTTTCCAGTGTCTTATCATATTGCTCTAGCTTAGTGATGGTAGCATCCATACGATTATCTATCCTTTGTAGCTTTCCAGTCAGTTCTAGTAGTAGTTTGGTCAGGGTTGCATTGTTCATTGCTTCCACTTGATGTTCTGATCCTAAACACTCTTCTATGTTTTGGTTAGTTGTGATCCTTGTTGGACTGGGTGATCTGTCTGGCTTTTCTTCCATTTTAGTTTTCGTGTTATTTCTTTTGCGCTGTGGTCTACCCATGTCAGTGTATGGGCAGGTAGGTGGGTGGAGCAGCCTGGGAGCTAGCTTAATGCGAATCCAAGGCAGCCTGGGGCAGTTGTAAGCAGCCTGGGTTTTTGCTCACTCTTGCCAAAGCCGCCTACCTATAGCCTGACAGGGGCACCAAAGTTGCCTGAATTCTCACCCAGTAATGCACCTAAGCTGCCTGCCTTTGAGCTTGAAAGGGGACTGAGGTAGCAAGCCCTGAAGGTGCCTAGATTCTGGCTGGGTACACTGGGGTCTGTAAATAGTCTGTGCTCTTCTGCCTCAGGGGAGTGGGGTATGGGTGGCGATGTACAGGTAGGGGATGGCACCTGCGCTGGCGCTAGACTCAGTGTGGACTTATGTGGCTCTTGCTGTGGGACTGGGCCCGCTGCACGTGCAATTGTAGTGCAGAGGCAGATGATGTGGGTACGGAATCAGGACACAGCAGAAGCTGACCGGCGGCAAGTGATGTGAGCACAGCAGCAGGGGATCTGGCAGCCACCTATTCATGGCAGGGGCGGCCCCCACAGGCCTGTGAACCGAGCACCTCGTGGCTGGTCTAATCGCAGGATCAGCGAACAAGGGCAAGGTAGGAGGTCTCAGCTTCAGTGCAGCAGGCTGGCAGGCGTGACTGGTGGGTGCCCGATCAGAGCACAGCCATGCGGGATGTGCAGAGGGTGCGTGGGCGGGTGAGCGGAAGGGGGCGCAGGGTGCGATGGTGTGTATAGAGCGAGTGGGGCACGTGGCGGGGGGAGTCGGGGTGCGCCGGGGCACCGGGCAATCAGGGTGGGGTGTGCGGGAGGCGGCAGGGCTCAGGGGGCGCGGGATGGGGTGCCCTGGAGAGGCGGGGGGCGTGGGGCGCTCTGATCAGTCAGGGGGTGAGGGGCGTGCTGTTGTTGTGGGGGGGTGCACATGCAGGGGGGTGTGCGGGGCGCGGGGGGGGTGCATGGCACCTAGGGGGCGCGGGGCACACGGGGGCTCACGGGGTGGGCAGGGGGCGCGGGGAAGCGTGCGGGAGGCGCGGGGGGCTAGGGGCGCAGGGCACGTGGGGGGTGCGCGGGGTGCATGGGGGGGTGCAGGGTGCGCGTGGGGGGAGAGGGCGCAGGGCACACCAGGGTGTGGGATGCCAAGTGATGCCGCGGGGTGCTCTGGACGCGTGTGGGGGGGTGGGGCTTGCGGGGGGGGTGTCGAGGGGTTCGCGCGGGGGACGCAGGGTGTGGAGGGGGGCGGGGTACACTGAGGCACTCCGGGGTGCAGGACGCGTGGGGGTGGGGCACAGGGGGCGCGGGGCATGCCTGGGCACGCACGGGACGTGTGGGGTCGCCCAGGCCGCGTGTGGTGGGGGGACGAGGGGCGTGCGGGGTGGGGGCGCAGGGGGGGCAGGGAGCGCTTCAGGGCGCACGGGGCTCAGGGTGCGGATGCTCCGGGGTGCGTGGGGGCGGGGGTGCAGGGCGCGCGGGGGGGGGGCGGCTAGGAGTGCAGGGCGCTCGGGTGGGCGCAGGGGACGCAGGATGCTGCGGGACGCCGCGGGGTGCTCTGGACTCGCGGGGAGGGAGGAGGCGGGTCGCACGGGGGAGGGGGTCAAGGGGGCGGGTCGCGCAGGGGGTGTGGAGCATGCTGAGGTAAGATGGAGCGCGGGACACTGCGGGACGCCATGGGGCACTCTGGACGTGCGGTGGGGCTGGGGTGCACGGGGGGGGGGGTCTCGAGGAGCGCGGGGGTGGGTCGCGGGGGTCTCAGGGCACCCGGGGGTTTGGGTCACACCTGGGCGCCCGGGCAAGGCGGGGGCGGGGCTCGTGGGGGGGCTCGAGGCACGTGGGGATGTGGTGCTGGGGTCTCGGGGCGCGCGGGGGTGGGGCGCGTGGTGGGTGGGGCTGGCGGGCGGGGGGTGGTCTCGAGGCACGAGGGGGTGTGGCGCGGGGGTCTGGGGCGCGCAGGGGGTGCTGGGGCGCGGGACAGGCCTGTGCGCCCGGGGCGCAGGAAGCCTCGGTTTACTGGGGCCGTACCTGCTGCGTGTGGATAGGGAGCGTGGGGCGTGCTGGGGGGGAGGGGCACGCTGGGGAGGGCGGGGGGGGGGGGTGCGCGCGTGGGGCTGCCGGGGCGCGTGGGGCTTGGTGCGCACGGGGCGCCAGGCTGTGCCCAATGTGGCGATTCGCGGCGGGCGGGGTCTCAGGGCATGGGTCGAGGGGTTGTGTGCTTCCCTCTTTTACCCCAATATGTTTCCTCCCCCTTCAAAAAGTTCTTAATTTCCCTTGAATACTTGCCTTTTTTTTCTTGTTGCTTGTAGTGCAGCTAGGCGGTCGCCATCTTGACCGGAAGTCTGAACTTCTTCATCCATTTCCCCTACCTATCTCAGACACCTGATTCAACCTCAGAATGGAGGTTTTTGTTTCTTTTTATTTTATTTTTATTTATTTGAGAGAAGGATACAGAAATATCAGAAAGAGAGAAAGAGACAGAGAGAGAGAAAATGAATGAGAAGGGCATGCCAGGGCCTCCAGCCATTGTAAACAAACTCCACATGCATGCACTCCCTTGTGCATCTGGCTTATGTGGGTTCTGCGGAGTCTAAACCTGGGTCCTTTGGCTTTGCAGGCAAGTGCCTTAACTGCTAAGCCATCTTTCTAGCCCGGTTTTAATTTCTTTACCTTCCTTTGGTAAGCTGGATCTATGTAAATGCTTACCTGCAAAAACTATTGAGAACAAAAACAGATGCCATAGTCTCCTCTAATGTAAATTAGTAATGGCTACACAATATTTAGTCAAAACTATACTTCTGAACATGTCTCAATTTCATTCACATTGTGAGATAAAAATCAATTCTAATTATTCCCCAACTACTTCCTTTGGATCTCTAGCAATTACTTAATTTGTCAAATTATGGGATATTCACCCAGTTCCAAGTACAGATGTCAATTGGTATAGGTTTTTCTTAGAATCCAATGGGAGCCTAACATACCTTGCATCTTTATGTGTTTTCCTGAAGGTTTTATGGTTGAGGACTTATTATGGACTTGGACTGTCGCATTATACACTAGCTTGAAGCCCCTTCAGTTCTCAAGTCACACTGCAAAGGTAGAATAAACTGTCCAGAGCTGTTTCGTTATCAGAATTATACTGAAAATGGTCTCAAGGAGAGGGGTTGGAGCACACATTAAAATAATAATAGCAACAATAATAGTAATAATAATGGGGTTTGACAATCTTGGTTATCTTAGTTCATGGTAATCTTGTCATTTGTGTGTGAACCACTACTGTTAATGCAGCTGTTTTGTCACTTTGTTCTTGGTCATGTGTGAAATTATGTGAATATTTTCTGAGTAGTCCTCTGGTTGAATACACTTGAGAACATGGTCTATATTTCAACTTAGGTGTAATGTTATAAGATGGGGGCTGGAGCGATGGCTTAGAAGTTAAGGTGCTTGCCTTTGGATTTCCCAGTACCCATGTAAGCCAGATGCACAAGGTGGCACATGCATCTGGAATTCATATGCAGTGGCTGGAGGCCCTGGTGCATGCTCTCTCTCTCTTTATCTTCCCCTCTCTCTCTTCTATCACATGAACAAATAAAATACTTAAAAATATTAAAAGCTGCACCAGTAAGGATACAGTTGAGAAAAAAAATAGTCCTAACTAGTACTGATATTTTTCTGTTCATGGTATAATCAAACAAAAACACAAAAATCTTTGTTATCTACCACTATTTCTATATTAAGGATGGTAGAAAACATAGTTGTGATATTTATAACTTAGAGTACTTAAAATGTGTACAAGGGCTCCTCCTTTATTATCATAGGCCTTGACAGTGAATGCAAAAGTTGATGGTAAGCTAACAAATGACCAGGCAGGTGAAACTTCATCCTGTGAGATGAAATAAATGGAAGATGTGGTTGCAATGGAATTGAGAATACATCTTTTTCTCACCTACTCAATTGTTTTGATGTCCTCTCTATATCTGAGCATAGGATAAATAAATTTCAAACCTCCCATGGAGTCTTCTGAGGCAACCCTAACACATTGCTATGTCATTGTCTTATATAGCACTTACAGTGTGGATTCCATAATGGTACACTATCTTGTCTTGTTTGGTTTTTAGTCGTTTTGTGTGTGCAGCATGTAGTATGTGTGGTGTATACATGTAATATCTGTGCTATATGCACATGTAGGTGCAGATATGATTTGTGTGTTTATAGTAATGCTGGAGAAAAATGTCAGCTGTCCTCCATTATCTCTTGCTCATCCACATGTTTCCTTGAGATGTAGTCTCTCACTGCTTCCACAGCTTGCAGTCTTTGTGAGCCCTGAGACTTTTGTATCACTGGTTCCCACAGAACTAGGTGGGTAGTCATATCCAAATATTTATGTGAATGCTAGGGAATTTAACTCAGGCCCTATCAAGCCCCCTCAATCCCTGATGCTTGTGTAGGACACTCTTACCGGTTGAGCTATCTCTGAGCCCTATATTTCCTTTTCAAATGATTTAACTTTGGTTATTAGAGCAGTCTTAGGTTCATAGCACAACTGTGTAACAATAGTCATCCTCCCTGCCCACATATGCATACCTTTCTTTCTGTACCATGTGATTGATGGTCTGTACCACAGTGATGCATTATTACTGCAGGTGGTGAACCTAGATGAATATGACAGTCTCCCAGATAGTTGACTTAGGGTTCTCACCACTATAATTGTAATGTATTTCCCTTTGTAGTATTACATAGGATGGTTGCATGGCCTTCAAGATCCTCTGCAGTCTGCTTATTTCTCCCTTTCTGTTTCTTGTTTCATAATTTCTCATGTATTTCAGAAGCTAAAATATAAGTTACTTGAATTTAGGGTCACTAACATAAACTGGTTTTTAATTATACTTTCATAACCCAGTCATACAGAAGGAGTTTAAAATGTGCTTTCTAAACAAATCAAAGCTTTTAATGTACATCTCCAAGGGGGTTTTCATAATGTTCTCATTGAGCCAACTTCTTGGACTCATTCCAATTGTTTTGTTTAATCTTTTTATAGTAAAGAATTACAATTTTGCTGGCTTTTAAAAAATGTTACATATTTTTAAAATGAAAAATGAAATTTAGATAATAATCCCATATTCTCTCATCCAATATAATTATACTCAGTATTTTATAAGATTATTTGACATTTCTTAATATTTATTTATAAGCAAGGATTATACCATCATTGCATTTTAAAGCATTAAATTTACTTAATTTTAAGCTAAATAAGGAACAAGTAAAACCAAAAGATCAAAATAATTAAAAATTGCTCTGAAATATATTCATAACTCTAAATTTATTAAAAATATGAAAAACTGAGGTGAAACTGATTCTCTCTTTAGTTACTCATTCATATTTTGGGAAAGACAGTATAAAAGGTAGAAAATTATCTTAGTTCTTTGTACAGCCATGCACATATGTTTATATTTGATTTGTTTGACTATAATTCCTGTTGTTCTTGAACTCTGGCTCAGAAGATATTGGCTTCAGTGATCTGTAATTGATTTCTTCACTTGTGAAAGCTTTGTTGATCCTTGTCTTTTATGGTTAGATTTTTGTCATCCAATTCTTTTTTTTCCCCCTCCATAGATTATCTTCTTTGAAAGCCTAGTTTTCTTCTCTGAACTCTACTTCAGAATTGTCTCTACACATTCCTTAGAGTCAATGAAGACTTGAACTAGTCTTGAATGGGATCTTTGTTGTTGGGGTAATTCCTCTTGTCTACCAGGTCATACTCATGTGTGTGTCCTCCCTCTGTGTGTTTGGGCACCTTGAATGTATACTTGAACTGGTTTTGAATGGAATCTGTGTTTGCTGAGGCAGTTCCTCTTGTCTACCTAGTCTGCCTCATGCATTTGTCCTCCTTCTCTGTCTGTGTGGGCACATTGGATGCATGCTTCTGCATGCTGACTTCTGGAGGTATGAAGAATCTCTAAGCCAGCAGACAACCTCTGGTTAGCAGATGCTTCAGAGCCGTCTTTAGTGAGATGGGGTGTATTTGAGGTCCCTGTATTAGAATGATAGAATTGCACTGGCTACTACTTGACAAATTCCTTATGATGTTTAGCATAAAATATCTCTCCTGCATGACACAGACCCTTACACTTATCAGGTGTTACATCTTCTCTCTTCTGGGTGTACATCAGCTGCCACAGACCCTCTAGGCACAGTCTGTAAGTATGAGAATTGCATACTAAAATAGCTTCATGTTTTTCCATATTTGGGTACTGCAAGAAAATATGAAATATGAGCTTTAATGAGATAAAAGAATTGGTTTGTTCTTAAGCCAATTAAGAATACATGTGTAAGGTTATTAAAATAGAATTAAAGTCCTCTTTAGCAACAAATTTAGCTCACTTGTGCTGTCTTTGTTCCAAAATTACAAAATATATTTCTGCTGCTTATATGGACATTCTAGACAAAGATCACTCTTTTAGTTTTGTCATGAAAGACTCTGCCTATCCACTGTTTCCTTTACTGTGACACATGTCAAGATATTGATCCAAATACTAAGGGTGGGTGTTCCTTATCAAACAGAATGTGTTTCTGATGCCTTATTTTTTATTTCAACCTCCCAGAACTCTCTTCCAATTAGTGTTGTGACCTCAGCACTTTTATAAGAGAATATTTAGGCAACAGCAGAAAGATTAAGCAAATTCCTTTTTTATATTTTGCAGTGCTTTTCTCAATTTTGCCTCTGCATTTCTTTCTGAGAAAAGAAGCTCCTTCCCATTTTTCCTCTCTCTGAATTATTCTTTAACTTGTGAAATGACACAAACACATGGAAAATGTGTATGTCAATAAATAAATCCCAGGATACCTGTGACTCAAAATGTAAACTTTTTAAAAGAAATAAAAATTGAATACTATTTTGTGTTTATAAATAAGATTCTCATATTGACCTTATATGTTCTTTGAAAATAAAGGTTTTGAAACTGTATAAAGTGAGTTGAGGAGCTCTCATTCTTTCTCTCTTTGTGTGTGTGTGTGTGTGTGTGTGTTTAGTATGTGTGCAGTACCTGTTTCTGCTCCTATTGGCCCTGAGGTCGCAGATATGTGGCCATGCCCAGCTTTTTTGTCATACAAGTGCTGTGGCTCAAACCCAGGTCCTCATGCTTGAGCAGCAAATGTTCTTACTTGCAGAGCCATCTCCTCAGTGCTAAAGTAGATGTCCAAGGACAAGCTAGTCTCCTACCCCACATTAAATTGTTAGAACTATTTACAATCTGTGCTTTAAAAAAAAAAAGTTTAGGGGCTGAAGAGATGGCTTAGCAGTTAAGCGCTTGCCTGTGAAGCCAAAGGACCCTGGTTCAAGACTCGATCCACCAGGACCCACGTTAGCCAGATGCACAAGGGGGCACATGCGTCTGGAGTTCATTTGCAGTGGCTGGAGGCCCTAACATGCTCATTCTCTCTGTGTCTCTCTGCCTCTTTCTTGGTCTCTTTAAAATAAATAAGTAAACAAAAAAAGGTTTAAAAAAAGTTTAAGGCTGGAGAAATGGTTAGCCTTTAAAACACTTTCCTGTGAAGCCTAAGGTCCCAGGTTCAATTCTCCAGTACATATAAGCTAGATGCACAAGGTGGCACATGTATCTGGAGTTAGTTTGCAGTGGCTAGAGACCCTGGCATGCCAATTCTCTCTCTCCTGCTTGCTCTCTCTCTTTCTCTCTTCCTCTCTCAAATAAGTTGGGCATGGTGATACACACCTTTAATCACAGCATTTGGGAGGCAGAGGTAGGAGGATCACTGTGAGTTTGAGGCCAGCCTGAGACTACATAGTGAATTCCTGGTGAGCCTGGTCTAGAGTGAAACCCTACCTCAAAAATAAATAAATAAATAAATAAATAAATAAATAAATAAATAAATAAAAATTTTAAAAGAATTTATAACTTCTGTTGTCTGTATTAGAATTAAGCAGGCATGTATCTACACTTAAAATAATTTACTGGTCCTCAAAGATAATTGTCAGAAATCACAATGTTACCTTATTTACTTTTAAGTAAGCTTTTCATTATTTCTGCCTTTTTTTTTCCTGACTTTATTATTTATTAAATAGGTTTCCACACATGGCTTTTTAAATAATCCAGGCAGGGGAAGAAGGGACAGGAGGGCACACTTGTAGCTCTCTCCTACCTCCAGTACACGACTATTTACATTTTAGCTCAAGTGGACAAACCTGGCTCAGGAGGAGGCAGTAAAGTTGGGAGAGGGAGGACCCCAGGAGAACAAACAGCAAGACTTCTTTCCCTCAGCCCATCCCCTCCCCCCAACCATCCAAGTCTCTGGTGGTGTCCGGTGATGTCCATCTCCCATTCCTTCCCCAATTTATGGAAGTAAGGTTCTTCTCACCAGAATAAGAGCACTTGGGATAACAATAGGGTCCCCTCACCAAAAATCACCAAAAGAAAAAATAAAACACACACACACAAAGCCCTGGGATACCAATAGGGCATTACCTCCCCCAGAATAAGCAATTCTGGGCTGAGGCAGAAAAGCAGCTTGATTATGGGACCCCGTGCTAGGGTTAAGGGCCCTTTAGCTAAAGTAAGAGCTGCTGGGGTATTTTAAGGAAAGCACCCTTGCCCAAGTGAGAGCATTTGAACTAAGTGTCTAAGTTTGTGTTGGTAGTATTAAGAGGTGCCAGTGTAGGGACTACAATGTCAGAATAAGAGTATTAGGGCTCAGAAGGGAAGGAACTCCAACCAAATAAACATCTTGAACAGAAGGAAGGAATTCCTCTTTCCCAAATAATGGACCACAGGTTCTGGGAGGATCCTTCACAGAATTGGGATGGGAACTGGGCAGACCTGGCTGATCTTTTGAGCCCTGATCCCTAGTCCCTGATCTTAGCAATACTGGGATTTTAAACAACCTGTATAACCAGGTCAACAGATACACCATCTATCCATAACCACGGGACTCCAAGTAGTGAGATCCTGGCTGGGCCTAGGGAAGCAGGGACCAGGACAAAGGGGTGGGACTTCCTTTGGAGGGGCTGATGGGTGCTTTGTCTGCTGGTGTTTGCATCCAGGGGTCCAGCAGGATCTCCTCCAGTGTGGGTTGGGAACAAGGTTTAGGAGCCAGGCACCGGCGGATTAGGGCACAGCAATCTGAGGAAACATGAGCAGGGAAGTGGAGCTCAGCCTCCAGAATCTCCTAGTCCCTCTCAAATGGAATGTCCCCACACACCATGTCATAGAGAAGTACACCCAGTGACCAGACAGTGGCTGGAAGGGCATGGTACTGGTGTCGAGAGATCCACTCTGGAGGGCTGTACACTCTTGTCCCATCAAAGTCCGTGTAAGGTTCATCATGAAGCAGGGCACCAGAACCAAAATCAATGAGTTTTATACAGCCTCGACACAGGTCTATCAGGATGTTCTCATCCTTGATATCACGATGGACAATTCCACGCGCATGGCAGTGCTGAACAGCTGCCTTTAAAAATATATTTTTATTTATTTTAAAGCAAAGAGAGATAGAGAAAAGACAGAAAGACCGGTAGAGAATAGATGCATCAGAGCTTCAAGCTCCAGATGAAAGGTCCACTTTGTATACCTTGCTTTCTGTGGGTACTCTGAGGAAGCGAGCTGGGGTTGTTAGGCTTTGCAGGCAAGCACTTTAGCTGCTAAGCCATCTCTCGAACCCCATTACTGCCTTTTACACACATCCTATATCTAGTACTCCATCCCTGCTTTTCCTTCTTCATATTTATTTTATCTACTCCCATGAATGACTGTTTCATTTGTTTATTTTTTTTAAAGCCAAGTTATTATTATTATTATTATTATTATTATTGGTTTTTCGAGGTAGGGTCTCACTCTAGCCCAGGCTGACCTGGAATTCACTATGAAGTCTCAGGGTGGCCTCGAACTCACGGTGATCCTCCTACCTCTGCTTCCCGAGTGCTGGGATTAAAGGCATGCGCCACCACGCCCGGCTCCAAGTTATTTTTTCATTATTGCCAGCAATCATCGTTATTTCCTGTTGCATGAATATCTGTTCTCATTTATATGTTTTCCTCCTTTCTTGAGACTTTATTCTGTAATTGATCTATTTATGTCATGACTTGCACTTTTAGTCTTTGAATTTTCAACTGTTTTCCCTTCTCTTATTATTTGCAATTTATTTGTAAAACCAATTGACCAGCATTTTAAAAATTTGGCATTATTTTTCTCTGGCTTCTGAAATACTTACAAGAATACTTTTAAATGTCTAAAAGTGGATACATAGAGGACTGAAGAGTTAACTGTTGTTGTGCTGTGATAACTGTTTCTTTTCTTAAGATTTTATTTTTATTTATTTATTAGGGACAGAAAGGGGGGTGGAGAGAGAAAGAGAGAGAATAGACATGCCAGGCCCTCTAGCCACTGCAAATGAACTCCAGGTACATGTGCATCTGACTTACATGAGACCTGGAGAATCAAACCTGAGTACTTAGGCATGGGCAGGCATTTACCTTAACCACTAAGCAATCTCTCCTTCCCCCTAAATATTTCTTTATGAACAAAAAGATGAGGTTGTAGATCTGCTCTTCAGTAACTAGTTGGTGTGATTCATTTTCTTTACTCTTGAGTACTGAATAAATTGCTGTCTAATGGTTTAGGACAATATCTTGTGTTTGAAACTCATTTGGTCAGGAGTTAATATTGTTCTGTTAAAACTCACTGTAGGGGATAGAGAGATGGCTTAGTGGTTAAGGCATTTTCCTGCAAAGCCTAAGGACCTAGGTTCAATTCTCTAGAACCAGTGTAAACCAGATACATATGATGGCACATGTATCTGGAGTTCGTTTGCAGTAGCTAAGGGTCCTGGTGCACCTATTCTGTGTCTGTCCGCTGTCTGTCTCTCTCTCATAAATAAATAAGTAAATATTTTTAAAAACCCACTATATTCTTAGAATAGTTTTTTTTTTTTTTTTTTTTTTTTTGGTTTTTCGAGGTAGGGTCTCACTCTGGTCCAGGCTGACCTGGAATTAACTCTGTCATCTCAGGGTGGCCTTGAACTCATGGCAATCCTCCTACCTCTGCCTCCCAAGTGCTGGGATTAAAGGCGTGCACCACCACGCCCGGCTTAGAATAGTTTTTAAATTTAGCTCATTAGTTTTTATAAATGGATATTAAGATTTTCCCTGCCATTATAATCTCAATTCTGTTTCTCAGTTCTCCCAGTTTTATATTTTCAGGCTGACCTATGTATAGGTGTGGGTTCAAGGTTACTGTATTTTCCTGGTAAAATATTTCTTATTCATAAAATCAATTTTATTCTTATTCCCAGGAATGTATTTTAGATTTGATTATCATATCTTATGTCAATATTGTGTCACTATTTTTTTGCTTTAAATCTCTTACTAGAATTTCTTAGTTTATCTCATAGTTTTTAATCTTTCCAGGTATTTTTTAAATGTCTTTCAAAAGCAGCATATAACTGCATTTTACTACATTTATTAACAAATCTAATATAAGAATTCAGCTATATTTATTGTGATTGTATTGGAATTGTTTTTAGTGCTTCTTTTTAAGTTTTCTTCAGTGATTGGTTGGTTTTTACCACTGTTCATTTATTTGGAAATATAGTTTACTTTCTATTCTTCCAAGGCTACCTGTAAAGTACTAATAAAATAAAAACTGTTTACTCTTGGTCCCTTGAAGACAGTCCAACTTCAAACACTGCCTTTTGCTATTTATTTGAAAAGCTTTTGTCCATCTCACTGTCATTTGTGGATGATCTTTTGTGGAAAATGACTTTAAGTTATTCTTTTTATTTTTGATGTTTGGAAATTTCAGCTAGTTAGGTGGAGGAAATTAGCATGGGTACATATATATTTCTTAAGATTGGGTATTGTTGCAGTCAGGTTTACATTGCTAGTTGAAATCACTCAACCAAGAGCAGCTCGTGTGGGGAAAAAAGAGGTTTATTTGGCTTACAGGCTCAAGCTGGGGAGCTCCATGATGACACAGACAGAAAATGATGGCATTAGCAGAGGGTAGACATCACCCCCAGGCCAACATCAGGTGGGCAAAAAGAACAGGAAGTTTGCCAAACACTGGCTGGGTAAACTGGTTATAATACCATAAGTCCATCCCCAACCACACACTGCCTCCAGGAGGCTTCAATTTCCCAGTGCCATCAACTGGGGAACCTAGCATCCAGAACACCTAATTTAATGGGGGACACCTGAATCAAACCACCACATTACACCCCTGGCCCCCATAAACTGATAACCATACATGATGTAAAATGCAATACATTCATCTCACTTTAAAAGTCCTTAGAGTTAGGACTTCCAGTTAAGATGGTTGTGTAGGAAACGTGCCAAAGCAGCCTAGGGAAGAAAAAGCCAAAAAAAAAAAACAAAAAATTAATTAAAAAAAAAATAAAAAAAAAACCAAAACCAGCAAAATACACTATTCTACTAAAAAATGAGTTGTATAAGAAATTACCATTGGCAGCAGAGAAGTAGGAGAGATCTGGAGCCCACAGAAACAGGCAGAAGCGGTTCCAGCAGTGGCAGCACCAAGTCTGTGTGGCTCCAGCTATAATGCTTGGCCTGAGCCACAGGAAAAGCCAGAAGAGACTGTCCACTCACCCTAGAGCTCCTCACAAACTCAAGAATCCTGAAGGGAGGACACCAGGGAAGAAATGAGGATCAGCTCTTGAGGAAGATGATTGCAAGGACCAGAAGGAAAACATCAGCCACCATCAACAGCCTTCCTTCCCCCACCAGCAGTGTAAGCGCTAATAAGCACCAGAGACCTGGGGAAGGGAGCTCACCTACACAGCACCTAACAGGCGATCAGAGCAGTGATCCAGTGACCCAGCCAGCCTACCTGAACCCACAGCACAACAATTAGGGACCAAAGCAAGAGCGCAGCACAACTGAGACCAAAACTATCCCCAAAGGTAACTGGGATTACACCAAGGGAAGGGTCTCACATGGTGACAAGCTGACTTGGAACCCTCAACAGAGCAGAAATCGTAGCCTCCCAATTGACAGGATTAAGAGTATAGGGCAACACATATCCTTAGGGACTGTGATTTTGTAAGAGGATCTGGTTGTCATAGTACCCACTCTTGCATAAATACTCTGTACTGTTTTTCATTGAATGTGTACATTGTTTAGTTAAATTTTAGAAGCTGCCTGTATTTTGTTCCACTCAGCCTACTTGAGTACTCTCATAGCAGGCAAACACAACATCTAGGGTCACTTTGGTAATTACTCTGAGAGTCTTAAGAGCCATACCTAGCACCTTAAGCTCCTACCCTGAAGATATATAACATCAGAATGATTGATACATTTCATAATACTGCAGCTAATTAAAAATCCAAACATTAAGTTAATCCAAGTTGCAAAAATATGTACATTATAACATAAGAAACACAAAAAAATCAAGACAATATAAATCCACCAAAAAGTATTAATGCATTAGAAATGACCTCCAGTGAAACTGATTTAGAGGAAATGTCTGAGAAAGATTTCAAAAGAATGATTATAAATATGTTCAAAGAAATCAGGGAGGAAATCAAAGGAATCAAAGAAGACACAGGAAACCTATTTAATGAAATGAGAAGGTCAATACAAGACATAAATAAAGAGATGGAAATAAAAAAGAAAAACCAATCCGAATTACTAGCAATGAGGAATACAGTTAATGAAATAATAATAATAAAATAAAAACCTCTGTAGAAAAATCTCACCAGTAGAATTGATGAAGGAGAGGACAGAATATCTAAACTAGAAGACCATGTGGCATATCTAATACAGTCCAACAAAGAGAAAGACAAATTAATAGGAAAGTATGAATGGGAATTTCAAGATATTTGAGGCGCTATAAAAAGATAAAACATCAGAATTCAGGGTATAGTAGAAGGAAAAGAATTTCACCCCAAAGGCATAGTAGATGTTTTCAAGAAAATCAGAAAAAAACTTCCCCAAATTGGGAAAGAGATGCTAGTACAGATACAAGAAGCCCTTAGGAAACCAAAAAGACAAAACTTGGAAAGAACCTCTCCTCTCTGTATTTTAATTAAACTACCAAACATACAAACCAAAGAAAATATATTGAAAGCACTTAGACAGAAAAATCAAGTTACCTACAAAGGCAAGTCCATCAGGATCACAGCAGATTACTCAAAATAAACTTTAAAAGCCAGAAGGGCTTGGAGTGATATACTCCAAGTTCTGAAAGATAATAGACAACCAAGGTTACTTTATCCTGCAAAGCTATCCATTCAGACGGATGGAGAAATATGGACATTCCACAACAAAAGCAGGCTTAAAGAATATTTGAAGACAAAACCAGCACTACAGAAAATACTTGGAAGGACCCTCCATGCTGAAGAGAAAGAAAACCACACATATAAGGAACCTGGAAAAAACAAACCATACTAAAATACTAGTTAATACATGAAAGAAAAGGTAAAAACCAGAAGAACAACAAAACAAGAAAAAATAAATATACACCTTTCAATAATAACTCTTATATCAGGGGCCTCAATGCCCCAACCAAAAGACACAGGTTTGCAGACTGGGTTTTTACAGCAGAATCTGTCAATTTGTTGCCTCCAAGAAACTCACCTTTCTTCAAAGGATAGATTATCTTAGGGTGAAAGGTTGGAAAACAGTGTTTCAAGCAAATGGGCCTAGCAAACAAGCAGGGGTGGCTATCCTAATATCTGACAAGGTAGACTTCAGTCCCACATAAGTTAGGAAAGATTAGGAAGGTCAGTTATATTCATTAAAGGCACACTCCAACAGGAGGACATTACAATCCTAAACATATATGCACCTAACATGGGGGCTCCCAACTTCATCAAACAAACCCTATTAGAACTAAGATCGCAGGTCACAGATAACATTAAACACAGTTATGGTGGGTGACTTAAATACCCCACTCTCATCAATTGAGAGGTTATCCCGGCAAGAATTAAACAAATGAATCTGGATTAAATGAGATCATAGAACAACTAAACCTAACAGATATCTACAGGACATTTCATCCAAATGCTGCAGAATATACATTCTTTTCAGCAGCACATAGAGCATTCTCTAAAATAGACCATATATTGGGGCACAAAGGAAATCTTAACAAATACAGGAAAATTGAAATAATTCCTTTCACTCTATCTAATCACAATGGGATCAAACTACAAATCAATAGCAAGAAAAGCTATAGAGCATACACAAAATCATGGAAACTAAACAATGCACACTAAATGATGAATGGGTCAATGAATACATCAAGAAAGAAATCAAAATTTCATAGAGTCAAATGATAATGAGAACACAACATACCCAAACCTTTGGGGGACAATGAAGGCAGTCCTAAGATGGAAATTTATAGCTTTAAGTGCCTGTATTAGGAAATTAGAAAGGTTGCAAGTAAATAATTTAATGCTTTACCTTAAAGCCTTGAAAGAAGAAACCAAAAACTAGTAGATGGGAAGAGAAAATAAAGATTAGGGCAGAAATTAATGAAATAGAACCCTCCCCCAAAAAAACCTCCAAAGAACCAATGAAACAATGAGTTGGTTCTTTGAAAGGATAAACAAGATTGATAAACCCTTATCAAATCTGACCAAAAGAAAGAGAGAAGAGACACAAATTAATAAAATTAGAGATGAAAAAGGCACTATCACAACAGGTACCAGAGAAATTTAAAACAATCATGGGGAATTACGATAAGAATATATACTCCACTATGTTTGAAAATCTGAAAGAAATGGATGATTTCCTTAATTTATATGACATACCTAATTTAAATCAAGATGTGTTTAACCAGTTAAATAGAGCTATAACAAGTATGGAAAGCCAAGCGGATATCAAAAATCTCCCAACTAAAAAAAGTCCACGCCCGGATACTTCTTAAACTTTTTCATAAAATAGATAAAGAAGGATAAAAATAGATCCTTATCTCTCTCCATGCACAAGAATTAAGTCCAAGTAGATCAAAGACTTTAATATTAGACCTGAAACACTGAAGCTGCTAGAGGAAAAAGTAGAGGAAACCCTTCAACATATTGTCTTGGCAACGACTTTCTGAATATAACCCCAACTGCTCAGGCAATAAAACCACAGATTAATTGCTAGGAGCTAATGAAATTATAAGCCTTTTGTATGGCAAAAGACACTGTGAATAGAGCAAAGAGGCAACCTACAGAATGGGAGAAAATCTTTGCCAGCTATATGTCTAATAGAGGATTAATATCTAGGATATTCAAAGAACTCAAAAAATTAAATAATAAGAAATCAAACAACCCAATTAAAAATGGGCTATGGAACTATATAGAGTATTCTCAAAAGAAGAAACACAGATGTTCTACATCAATAGGCATCAGGGAATGCAGATTAAAACTACATTGAGATTCCATCACACTCCTGTCAGTTTGGCTACCATCATGCAACAAATGAACATAAGTGCTGGCGAGGATGTGGACAAAGAGAAACCCCTCCACACTGTTGGTAGGAATTCAGTCTGGTCCAGCCATTATGGAAATCAGCATGGAAATTCCCAAGAGATCTAAAAATAAATATACCATATGACCCAGCTATAGCACTCCTAGGCTTATATCCTAAGGACTCATCTCACTACCTTAGAGATCCTTGCTCAACCATGTTTATCACTGCTCTATTCATAATAGCTATGAAATAGAATCAACCTAGATGACCCTCAACTGGTTAGTGGATAATGAAGATGTGGCCCATTTATACAATGGAGCACTACTCAGTGGTAAAGAAAAATGAAGGTAATGAAATTTGCAAGAAAATGGATGGGTTTAGAAAGTATTACAGTAAGTGAGGTAACCCAGGCCCAGAAAACCAAACATTGCATGTTCTGTCTCATATGTGAATCCTGGCTACAAATAACTGGACTTGTGTGTAATGAGGAAGAAAACTCAGTAGCATTGGCCAGTAAGCTAAAAAGAAGGTAGAAAGGGAGGGAGGGGACCTAATAGAATGGTATTGTATACATGTAAGTAGAAGAACAGATTGATGAGGGTGAAAAGGTCCAAGTGAGGTCAGGGGAAGAGATTGAGTAAGGAAAGATGGGGGGAGGGCTAATCAAAATCTAAAAAGATTATAAATAAGTCATATGGAAACTTATGTTTTTCGGACAATGGAACACACAGGAGCCATGGATTGTTACTAGAAAATTTTCAGTGCCGGAGATTGGATACCTTCCAGTGAGTTGCTGGCCACGGAGGTCCCTGATGCTCCCCCAAACATTATAGGCCATTGTCGAGGCCCATGGTTTCTCACCAGGAATAGATGGTAAAACCCTATTGCTGAAGATTCCATATACTTGGACTACAAGGTCACTGAGAAACCCTTCTGGAGCTGACCTGAAAACCTCCTCCATGTAGTACAGCTGACAGAAAGCTGGAAAAAATCCAGGCTGCATGCAGTTCAATGGGAGAGAGAGAAATCAGTGAAGATACCCAACAGTGGACACTTATATTTGGCCAACTAGGCCAAATGAGCCAACAGGTACAATAGTGGCACATCTCTTATGGGGGAAACCAGCTGCCCTCTAATTTGATCAGAGGCCCACTCCACAGGAGGGAATACATCCCTGTTACTGAAGATCTACAACAGGGGTGGTCATGAGCCCTAAGGGTAGAACATCTGCTGCTATCTGGGTAAAAGTATATGCTGTGCTCACCAAACTGCCCAGTAAACACTTCTCTTAATGCTCATGCCCCTATATTAATGTTACTCTCACTTTTGGCTAGAGACCCTTCTCTTTTCAGATGGCAGTAATCTCGGGATGACTCAGGAGGCATCATGGTGTGAGAAGAAGTGACAGAGGAGTGCTCAGCACTGAAGTATCTCAATCACACCTTCCATAGCTCAGGGTCCATTATGGAAGAGGTGGTGGAAAGAATGTAAGAGCCAAAAGAAAGGGTAGGACTCCTTACCATGTGCTCCTCCACACACAAAATGGCCTGTATATCCATGACCTCACAGTGCCTGACAATACCTGCACAAGACCATCATAATAGGAAGAAAAGATCATTACATCAAAATAAAAGAGAGACTGATTGAGGGGATAGGGGATATGATAGAGAGTGGAGTTTCAAAGGGTAAAGTGGGGGGAGGGAAGGAATTGCCATGGAATATTGTTTATAATTATGGAAGTTGTCAATAAAAATATTTATAAAAAATCCTCAGAGTTTTTGTCAATTCCAATGATGTTCATACATCCCCATAATCCAAGATCTTTTAACTGATCATAATACCCAAAAAATCCCTAAAAGAACCATAATGGCACAGAATAAGCCTTTAGACTGCAAAAGATGGCATTGGGCAGAGCAAAATACTCAAGTAATACATGATTTAAACAGGACAAACACCAAACTCCAAGTCCAACAATTTTAGCCAGTGACAATTCTCCAAGTCTGATAATTCTAACCCACAACACAACTCTGGAATTCCAACTCTGCCCCTCCAGCTAGGCTACTCACAGTCCTGGAACACTTCATCTAGGGCTGACAGCCCTCCTTACAGCCATCTCATGGTCCTGGCAACACCACGGATTCTCCACTGCCACCCACAGCTCATCCTCATGGCTCCATCAGGTCTCCATGCAGGCATCCAGCAAACCTTCTGTACAATGACCATGGTTCTTTCCAAAACAAAATACCATGTTAAAATTAAATGACCCTCTCTTTTCTTCATTTCTTATACTTCACAATACCAAGTTAGGGTGCCAGTTTTTTTTAATCCAAGGGAGAATAAAGCAGGCTTTGAAGAACATGATACTCCTTGAGATTTATGCCCCTTCAAAAAACTTCATTCTTTCTGTTGTTCCAATGCAGGTCAGCTGGCCCGGTCTCAAAGATTGTAATCTTTCATATAATTGCAGCTGAACAGGCAGCACTTTTGGCCCAAATATTTCTTTCTGTGCCATAGTCCTCTGCACACATCAGCCCATTTCTACACAAAACAACCTTGCATATTCTCAGGACCTGGCTGTAACAGCAAGCCTCTCACACAAGCTGCTTCTAGCCCAATCCAAGCAAACCTCTTTCTCATCCTCACAAGCCAAACCTCACAGTCCATAGTTCTTACTGCATTTAGGTCTTCCAACTCTGACCAGAATAGTCCATCAAGCTGTACTTATAGCACTTCAAGGTATCTCTTAGGTCAACGTTTCAAACCCTTCCACATTCCTCTTGAAAATAAGCCCCCAAAGACCAAAGCCACACAGTCCCACTCCTTGGTACCAACATTACTGTTGCAGTCAGGTTGCTGGTAGAAATCACCTGACAAAGAGCAGCTTGTTTGAAAATGAAAAGAGGTTTATTTTGGCTTACAGGCTTGAGGGCAAAGCTCCATCATGGCCAGGGAAAACAATGGTGTGAACAGAAGGTAGACATCACCTCCTGCCTTGTGTTAGGTGGACAACAGGAACAGGAGAGTTGCGCCAAACACTGACATGGGGAAATTTGCTGTAACACCCATAAGCCCACTACCAACAATATACCACCTCCAAGAGGCTTTAATTTCCAGTTGCCATCAGCTTGGGGAACCTAGCATCCAGAACACTTAAGTTTATGGAGGGTACCTGAATCAAACAACTGCAGGTGTGTTGCATTAGTTGAAAACTTGTATTAAAAATATTGGAGCCAGTAACTACACAAGAATTTCCTCTCTGTTACCCTATGCTTTAACATTCTGTCCACTTGTAACAGCCCTGTATTTCTGCATATTCTATGTTGACTTATGTTTATTCTGCATTCTAGATATTTTCAGCTCCATATTATAACTACTCAGCAGTTATTTCCTTTGTTATGTATACCCAGCTATTTTTAGTTTCTAAAAATGAGATTTTTATTTCTAGACATTCTGATTATATTTCAGGTCTGATCACCATCACAATTCTCTGCTGTTTTCTATTTTATTTCTTCTTTGCAATTAATTATTTTAAATAAAGGTCAGCAATCTCTTTCTGAAAGGTCCAGTAACTAAGTACTAGAGGTTTCTCAGTCTGTTCAATTTATGTCACAACTCTTTAACTATGCACTGTACTACAAAAGAAGTCCTAGACAGTATATCAGTCACTGAGTGGAACTTGTGTTCTAACAACACTTCACCTGGTAAAACAAGGCTTGCACTTGATAGCTCATTGGCCATAACTTGCTGACTTCTGGTTCATGACATGTTTTATAATTTCAGTCGAATTTTGGCTTAGCTTACATACAGAGCACCATCAGTCTTTTGCATGTATCCACTGTCTATCCCTTTGGTGACTTCTTGTTTTTTCTTATTTGGAATTGTGAACTCTGCATGTAGCTTTCTGATGGCTAATATTTGTGCCATGAGTTGTAAAATTAGCCTCTAAAAGATGTTGCAGCTCAAACTTTTCAATAAGAATTTTTCAAGATTTGTTTTTTAAATTATCTCTCCCACTAATACCTGGAATAGGACCCTTCTGAACTAATACATGCTTAGTGCATGAGTGAGGCATGGGGCACAGCTGTTACTGCTCCTGTCATGTGTGATATATAGTTAACAGCTCAGGGACAGAGGACTTGTTGACCATGCTCTAGGCCCGTGTCCAATGGAAATAGACTTCACAGCATTGTTGTAATTATTATCATTAAATTTAAGTCTTATAGAATATAAGCTTATAATTGTTAACGTGCTTACTTCCAAAGTTTTTGAAAATACTGATAAATTAGAAGTTCATAATTGTCTGTAATTTCAGTACTTGGGAGATTAAGGCAGCCTGGACTACATACATAATGAGTTTCAGGCCTGTTTGCAATACAGTGTTATTCTGTTTCAAAGAAACAAAAATTAAACCCAAAAGTTGTTCATAATCAAAATTAAAATGGAAAATGGTACAACTTTGAGTTGATAAATAAATAAAGTGAAATATAAGTAAGGTCAGATACAAACTTTATTTAAAAAAACTGGATTTCCTCTGTAAACCAAAGGTGCTTGAATTAAAATACTATTGAATATATGTGTTTAAGATGTCCATATGTATTTGTGCATGCATTTTGCTCAACCTGTAGTAAATTCATACCTCTTGCTTGTTCATCACAGGGCACTTGAAGTGGACCAAAGCTGAGGACATTGACATAGAAACCCCAGGATCTATTCTTGTCAACACTAACTTGAGGGCATTAATAAATAAACATACATTTGGTTCCTTACCTCAGCATTTTCAGCAATACCTCCTACTTTTGCTGCCAGAAGTGGACAGGCAGGTAAGTAAAAGTTCTAGTTATATCATGAGATGGCAGGTATGTTGTGAACAATGACTGATACCTGAATGGACTATCTTATGATAATGAAGTATAACTATACATTGATATAGATGTGGTTACTATTACTTACTGTTTAGTCTGCCACAACAGTATTTTTTTTTTTTTTTTAATTCTTAGTGGTGAGCCAGTTCAAAATTTAAACACAGGACACTGTGGCAGAATGAAAACGGGGCCTGCCCACATGGGCGTGGAGAGAAATCACACCTTCCACATTAAATAAATCTTTGAAGTAGCTGTTTCTTGGCCTGAAGGGGATGAAAAAAATTGTCAATAAAAACCAAGGCTTCCAAGAAATTATGTAAATTATTTTATTCTCAACTCTTTCCAAAAGGCATTTATAAAATGTATGCTTGCAAATTAGTTTTCTGAGTCTGTCATCAAGAAAATGATGTCTTGGAAATAATCACCTATTATCTTTTAAAATAACTTCAAATGCTGTAAGTATATTGTTGCAATGCTTCTGAAGTAAAGCAATATCAATTCAAACCCATAATAGCAGGCAGCCTCAGGAAAAAAAGGAAAGACAAATTCATCACATAAATGTTTATTACATATCACAAAAATTAAGTTGTATCTCAAAAACATCCTTTTATAATTCTTTTTATTAGAATATGTCCATAGTTATACTGTTATTTCAGTAAATTCTGACATTTCATAGTTTGCAGTTGTTGGACTTAATTAATGTACGTGGAACATCTAATAATGAAAGTAAGCAAGATCCAATCAGTATTTCTAAATTACCTTGAATGATTTTCTTAGCTTTTTTACTTGGTCATATTTTGTTTCACCTTACCCATTTCCTTTCACACATATTTACATATAATAAATATAATTTGTTCCAATCCTTACAAATTTATTTGAGGTGATTATATGTTGTAAAAGATTTGCTGGGTGTGATGGTGCATGCCTTTAATCCCAGCACTTGAAAGGCAAAGGTAGGGGAATTGCCATGAGTTTGAGGTCACCCTGAGACTATGTAGTAAATTCCAGGTCAGCCTGGGCTAGAGTGAGACCCTGCATTGAAAAAAGAAAAAAAGTGAAGAAAAAAAACAACAACCAAATAAAGAATGAAATAAAGATTATTTTATGTCAGATACATTTCATTTTGAGTTTGCTATCATTCAGCAATAATTTCTTTAACATTTTTTGGGAATTTGATAGTTTATGTGCTTCAGGATAATAGATAGCAAATGTGTAGTAGACGCTATGCAATGAAGAATGAAATATACTCTAATAGGATACATGTTTTTTTTTTTTAATCCCCAAAATATAAAGACAAACAGACAAATTTAGAAGGGAATGTCACAAAACCACTGAACTTACAGAGGGAAGTACCAGAGACAAATTTTAGATCTTTGAGCTGAATCTTGAGATACAGATAGAAATTCAATAAAGTGGCTAGTAAAGTAGTGAGACATACAGAGACACAAGATCAGAAAGAAAACCTAGTGCTTGGGCATCTGTTTTGTAATAAGAACAGTGCAAATAGTTGCAGAAATGTTGGAAGTAGAACTTGAAAGCTCCTTAGTATGAAGCTAAGCCACGGAGGGCTGCTGATCGGCGCTGTCACACAGCAGCTGAGTTACAAAATCTCAAATGCACGTGATCTGTTACATAATGTGCTTTCTTTCTTACTAGCATATATTAATGGAATGCAATAATGTGTTTTATTATTATATTTCCATGTGTGTTTGTCTGTCTTGTTCATTGATCATATCTACTCTTATTACCCTCTGTTCTGTTCTCGTCCTTGTCCCACTGGTCCCCTTCCTATTCCCAAATAGTTTTCCATCTACTTTCATTTTTTAAAAAAAATGTAGATTATACATCTAAGACATTGATTTTTCCAAAAATTATTTTTTTTTAAGAAATGAAGAGAGAGGTAGCATGGGTGAGCCAGAGTATCCTACAAGTGCCACTTTATGTGTCTTCCTTTTACATAGGTTCTGGTAAGTTGAACCCAGCCATCAGGCTTTGCAAGCAAGCACCTTAAACTGCTGAGCTATCTCTAAAGCCTCAGATCATTATTTAAGGAAAGTGTTCTGTCAGTACTAAAAAGAAATGTTAAGGTAGGAAATTTGAAAGTGAGAATAACAGTTACTAAACAACTTTAGTTGTTCTCAAAGGTGGCATATAAAATTAAAGAGAAGGTCAAAAGTACAGTTATCATCACCATCATCATCTTTCTTTTATTCCTCTTACTTCTCCTTACATTCTAGCTAGCTTACATTTTATCACATAGCCCTTGAAGTAGGTGGCCTGACATGTTGGAGGACTAATTTAAGTATCAAGAAAAAAATGGAGGGGGGTTGATTTGTTAGGTTTTACAGCCATTTACTCTCCTTTGACATAGCTGTGATGTATGTTGTTTACAGTAATATTTAGCATATTTAATATGCTCAGGAAATATTTTAGAATGAAGAAATAACAAATTGGCCTAGGTTTAGTCAATGATGCAATAACCCAAGAGACCATTGTAAAAGCCTAATATTTTATTCAGCTGTAGAAGTTTCTGTTACTCTGTTATTTTCCTAGAAACCATAAGAAATATAAATGAATATAGCACAGTACCAGTTCTCAAATAACATTTAGGCTTTTGAGAGATTATTTATTTATTGAAGAATATATACCAAGCATGTACTCAGTGCTCTTTGCTTGCCAAGTACAGAAGATAGGAGCGAATTGTGGGTAGGTAGAACAGACAGAGAAGAACTCATGCTGAAATGCAGAGCTTTTTGCTGCCATTATTAAAGATAAGTATAGATCTACACTAAATTTAGTAACATAAGACAGTCATATATTGTCAGAATAGAACAATCAAGAAGTCCTCTGAAATCACTTAACTGGAGATATTTTTAGAGAAAATTTTGTACTGGAGAACCATGTTGAGATTGAACTTGGACAGGTTGGCTGGCATTTTTTTTTTCTTTTAGTAAAGCCAAAGGAAAGAGGATTTTACAGAGAAAGGGCATTATGTTAACAGACTTGTTGCTTATATGCTTCAATAGATTTAATAATTTTATGTGTTGAAGGTGCAGTTACTTGTATGGGACTGTGGAGGCCAGAGGATACCACAGGTGTCATTCCTTAGGCAACATGCACCATTTTGTTTGAGTCAAGGTTTCATATTGTCTTTGAGTTCACTAAATAGCCTAGACTGGCTAACCAGGGAGCCTCAGAGATCCTCTTGTCTTCATCTTCCCCTGAGCTGGGATTATAAGTGGGGAGGGACCTTCACACCCAACTTTTCAAAAATGGGGATGGACCTTAGTTCCCCATGCTTGTAAAACCATCACTTTACCAAGTAAACTGTCTCCCTCAGCACCCTAGATCTAATTGTTCTGTTTTACTGAGATAGTCTTGAGCAGAAGGATGCTTAGATAATCTGCAGAAAGGGTAAGTTACTGGTCTATCTACCTTGATGACCTGATTGTAGGCTAGGTGCTTGGATCATTTTCTAAATCCAGTGGGTATCATCAAAGAGTTTTCAAATTTATACACACATATAGCTTTTAAACAAAAATTTTAGTACCTATACAAAGGGGAGAGGAAGAGGATCCAGAAATAAATGGAAATTGCAGTCCTTGTTTTCTCCAAAGAATCCCAGGGAATGATGAATAGGACAGACAGAAGATAATATATACAGAAGCTGGTTTGGAGAGAAATGCAGTAGTTGAGGGTTCAGATAAAGCTCTGGCTTTCAGCATTGGCCTTGGAAAAGTGAAGAAAGGAATGAATTCCAGGAATCTATTCAGCCCAGAATTGGTGGGATTAAATGACTGATTGCCTGTGAAATGGGGTTGAGAAAGGCATAGAAAGCATCTGGAGATTCTATCTGGGGGATTTGGAAGGACAGACAGTCTCTGTGAACCTGTTGTCATTTGAAAGCAAGAAATCTGGAGCTCATTATCTCTTCTTGCCCTCCCCTCCCCACTAGCTTTCCCTCACCCTCTCCATCTTTACCCTCCTTTCAGAAAGGGATAGGTATCTTTATTGAAGCTCCCAAAATGGCATCTTGCATATATCCAGTGGGGGTGTTCATACTGTCCTTGGCCAGCATGTACAGGAGGCCCAGAAATGTGAATCTTATGACAGTGACTTAATTTGAGTCAGTGTGGACTCCTGGGATTTTCAGTGCATAAAGGCTCTTTTCCAACATCGGAAATACCAGCCTCTTATCTCTCTCCTCTGATCTTTCTAGATTGTTATCTCCCTCCCCACCTAAAGCAATACTATAGGGCCCCAAACTCTAGACCAATATGAAGCAGCATTCATTCAATCATTGTATCTGTAGTAGGAAGCTCTGTTTCTCATTTATCTTTACAGTGCCAAGTGCCACTAAGCCATTCTCTCTGCATTATTTTTTTGTATTTGTGGTTTTTATTCTATCTTTTCTATAGAATGTTATTTTCAATTGTATTTTTTTATTTGTAGTTGTTACATAGGATTTTATCTTAAATTTTACTCTGTGTGCATATACAACAAAAACAGAACATTCAACTTAAACAGACATAAGCATAAAAGGGGTTTGACTCAGATATGCTAAGAAGGATAGATTAGAGCAGGTTCTTCACTGTTGAATTCAATTATTCCCAAGGACCTAATTTAATTATTATTATATTGATTAAATTTTAAAATCTCTACTTATGGTCATTATTCTAAATTAAATATGAATCCCCTTATGATAGGATGGCTGCCTGGATCAAATAAAATGTGTGTTTGCTTCTTGATATATCTGCATGGGAAATATACCTGTCTCACTGTTCAAAAGGAAAGATCTAAGATTAAGGATCATAGTGCTGTTCAAATAACATTAACTTTAAACAGTGGTCCCAACCAAGGGAACGGACTACATAGACTGTTTTCAGCCAAAAACGCCTTGCTCTTGGGGTGTCATGTTTTTAATGTTCACGGGATGAAACGGTAAACTTATGCTAAAGGTCAGAGATACTTTAAACATCTGTTTTATTAGAAAATATACAGTGTTGAATGAGTAAATGATTGTTATATGTACCCATAGAAGTAGAGGATGACTAGAGTTTGTTTGTTAACATATTGGGTTTTGATGTTTCTATTGTATGGAATGTTTGGACAATGATACAAAATTTGAAATGAGAGAAAATGGAATTCATGTTAAATATATAGAATATTGTGTAACTTTTAGGATTTGAGAGAGAGGGTGATACCAGAGTATTCTATGTATTAAGAGTGTGTGTCCAGGAAAGGGTATGGGAAAGAACCAGGGAATAGAGAATGACAGATCAGGAAGTTCTGTCAAAGAGGCATAAGGAGGAGACTGGGAACCAGCCAGGATACCTGGTTTGTCCCTCCAGACCCATCTTTACTCTGATGTGCTAGTGAAGCAAACTTGTAGGAGGGCAAAAGAAGTTCTCATCTTTTCTTCCCTCTCCTTCCTTTTTCTCCTCCCCCTCCTCTAAATTCTTTCTTTTTATTATTTTTTGTTCATTTTTTATTTATTTATTTGAGAGTGACAGAGAGAGAGAGAGAGAACTAAATTCTTTAACAGCCATGAACTTTAAGAAAAATTTAAGGCACATTTAAGAATACTTCCAAGCTGGTAATGCACTCTTCTTACCGTCCAATAGTGAATATATGGGACATGAAGGCAAAGGGAGGGTCGTATGGGTAGGAAGGAGAACACTGGCAGGTGGCTGGAGAGGGCGGTGTGGATGAAGAAAATAGTATGGTGGGATATATGCCTGGAAAATTAAAACAAAACTGTTTCTATAGCACAATTAAACAATGAAAACCAGGAAGTTAAGTGATGGTTTCCATGGAGTATCTAATCAAATTGAATCAGTCATTTCAGAAGATCTGGTACAGACTTTACAATTGATGGTGTTGTCTTGTCACTAGTCTCCTCCGCCTGGAACAGAGTTCGGTCTTCCCTTCATAATTTTGTTAATTATAAGCCAACTTGATCTTGTCTAGTATTTCCTTATAATTACTTTCAGATTAATTTATACCACATTATTGCATTTTACTAGGTGTACATAGTTGTTTTTCATCCAGTAGGGATGTTGATCATGTCATTAAGTTATGTCTACCCAGTATCTTTAAAATTAAATGTAATTTTCCCCTTCAAACATTCCATTTATATATAACTGTATGGCTTTATTATCTCCATTTTTTTAATAGGTTATCATGCTTAACTTTTCTCATATTTGGTCCATGAGTGCTCACTCCCTGTTGCCCTCAGATATGTCCGTGCCATTCTTTGGCCTTTTCCTTACTGTTGAAGTATGTCAAGGTCACAATGTTTTGATTTCATCTTGTATAGTCTTTATGCTAGTCCAAGAATGAGCATTTCTCCAAGAAAACATGATTTTCTTTGTTGCACAATGGCATTTGTGAAATCTATATGCTGAAAGGTGTGCTTTTTACTTTTAGTAAAGAACTATTCTCAGATCTAGGACAGTTTGTATGCATATAGTGTGTGTATGTATGTATGTATATGTGAACATCTACTTGATGCTGTGTCTTGGCCACAAGCAACATCATTGATGTAAATTGCATGCAATCTATATGTATTTCTTTACATGTATGTGCACTGTTATGCACATGAGTGCTTTCATGTTAGTGTATTCAAATAATTATTCATGTAGTATTGATGTGGCAGGCTCTGCTAAGCACTGATGTTGCATACATTAAGTCATACTTCCTGTCCTGAGGATAATGGAAAGTGGACCAGTGTTATAGTGGTAGCATATGCATCGTGCTATGAAAACATCAAGGAGATAATTTTATTCTGCCTGTAAGTGTAAGTGAGATATCTAGAAAGAAGATGTGTCATTTGGGGTGAGACTAGAAAGAATTGGGAACTTTACCAAACAAAAAATTATGGAGGGTGTCAAAGTAAAGGAAACAATATGTGCCAATAATACATTCAATTACATGTAAAGCTTCAAACAACATCAACTCCCATTCTTACATGCAGAAAATGAAGATGAAGGTAAAAAAATAGACTCATCTTATTATCCCCAAGTAAAACTGGGAGTCAGTATTTAAACATCAGACTGTCCAATTCGTGCTGTTTTTCCTCGTCATTTTCTCATCGTAGCTTTGTCTCCAAAATACAGAGGCAGAGAAGTCCATGAGGACCAGATATACCTAATTTGAGAAAGCTGAGGTATCTAGTTAGGACTTTTAGGCTATTAAGATAGATTGGAAAAGAGTTTACAAAGTTATCTATGTTGGTAAGCAGTGTGAAATAGATCAAGACTTTGCAGCAAGACATGGAATGATCATCAGCTTTGTATTTTAAGAAGAGAGCTGTGGTAGAGGAATGAATTATGAAGAAAAAGGGAGGCTTCCTCACCCCATCTTACTGTGGGTCACAGAGTCTTCCTTTCTGTCCTATAAGTGGTAAGCATTCTCTCTCATTCTCTCTCTCTCTCTCTCTGTCTCTCTCTTTTTCTCTCTCTCGCTTTGTGCTTTGCTGTCATACCTGGCAAGACCAGCTCACATTTACCAATCAGCACCAGGCATTATTGCCTTGCACCTTTTTTTCCTCATCTACATCCCAAAGTACTGTCTTTAGTTATCCTCTAGATTTTCTATTTCCTTCTAGGCACTTATCATGATCAGTAATAGGCTTATATGTGCATTTATGTATTCTCCTTTGAATGAAGGCTCCAGAACAGCAACTCGGTTTCTCCTAAGGCCTCTTATTCTCCTTGGCTCACAAACATCCCATTGATCTTTTCCTTTGAGATGCCCTGAATGTCCCTTCTGTTTCAGTGTTATTGTATTGGGGCATCCCACTGTTGAGCTTATTGACTCTTCTGTATCTGTCTACAAATAGTCACATTGAGTCACCCACAAAGAGAAATTTTATATGTAAAATCATGAGGATTTAATAATTGGATTTTGGGGGGAAGAAGATGTAGATGTTAGATACATCCCTTAGTCACTGCTTATCACACATTGGAAAATAGAAAAAAGAAAGGTAAGTTTTTACAGCTAGAATACACTTAAATAGGTTAAATATGTTTTAGTCTTATAAGGTAAACATATACAGCAATTACTGAAAGGAATTAAAGAAAAAATAAATTTTATTTGATTTACTGACAAAAGTTCCAGAATTTAAAGACTCGATTACATTTTTCAAAGAAAAGAAAGTTGTTTTGTTGTGTTTCATCTTGTTTTTGTGGTACAAAGGATTGAACCTAGGGCTCAGGGCCTTGCATATGCTAGAGAAATACTCTACCACTATGCTATACCTTCAGCCATTTAAAAAATGTGTTTATTTTTTTTTTATTTATTTACTTACTTACTTTGAAATAGGCTTAGCTATATAATACAGACTAGCAATCATCTTGCGATTGTCTTCCCTCTGTCTTCCTAGTAATTGGCGTTAAAATTCCGTGTAATCAGACCAGCTAAGAATAAAAATGTTTCAGAAGGTGTGTGTGTATGTGTTGATTCCAGAGATCAGGGGGAGAAGCAGAGAAGTGAGTATGCAATTGAGTGTAGAAGGACAGTACACAGTGACATTTGTAATATGGTGTGTGTCTGCCAGGAAAGTAATCAGGCATTGGATTGAAACATAGTGGAAGGTCACAAGAATTCATTGTGCTGATGAAAGTTATGGCTGAGCAATGTTGGGGCTGAATGTAAATAATGATAGACAAAGCTAGTGTACTTGTAAATGTATTCACCAATAATACAAAATATCTGTGCATTTAATTTAGTATGTTAGTACCAGAAGTTGGATTTTGCAATGATGAGAACTTGACAAACTCATGATTTGAAATAAGTGAGGTATTTTATGGAATTTTTAAGGTGTTTGGTGGCTGACTGTGGGATTCAAGTTAAATGGCAAGCTAATAAAGTAGGACATAGAAACTCAGAGAAAGAAAATAGGTTTGAAAGAAAAAAATAAATTGTTGAGTCTCAGATTAGCACACTTATAGATTCAGCTAGGTGAAAACAATTTAAAATTTTCCTTAGCCAAAAAACTGGTTCCAATATCAAACACAGACAGACAGACAGAAAGACAGAAGGAGAGAGAGAGATGCAGTGCTTTACTTACTGGGACAACTCAAAAGGTAAAGTGTTAGCCTTGAAAAATTGAGGATATGAGTTCAATTCCCAGAACTCACTTTCTCTCTCTGTTTCCATCTTTCTCTCTCTCTTTCTCTCTCTCTCACATACACACGCATGCATGCACGCACGCATGCATGCATACACACAAACGTAATTGTAGCACAGGGGTAGTAAAGCCAGTTGGATACCCTAGGGCTCATTGGCTGGTCACTGTAAAATTGGCAAGTTCCAGGGCAGTGAGAGACCCTGTCTCAATAAAAATAAAAATAAAATAAACACTGAGTGGCAGTGTTGGGGCCACGTCTCATTTGGTAAAGTACTTGCTACAAAAGTCTGAGGGCCTATTTAAGATCTCCCATGTAAATGGTAGGCATGGCTGTAGACCAGCCAAATCAGTGAGGTCTGGGTTTAGTGATAAGTTGGAATTCAATAAATAAATAAGTTGGAGAACAATTGAGGCAGACACACAATGCACACACACATACACATAGAAAATAAATATTTACAATGACACCTAAGGGGTAACATGCATGTGTGCACATGTGCGTACACACACACACACACACACACGTATGCATGCATAAACTAGCACAAACATGTGCAACTAACCAGAAATAAACCCACATGCACACACAGTTAGGAAAACATTAGTCAGGTACTAGTGAACATGAGAGAAGACAAAGGTAGGATTCCCCAGTTCTTCATCATGTCTGCACATAGGAGAATTGTCTAAGAAAGCCTAGGGCTTGGCTCTGTGGCCAGATGGGGCTTTATGCACAACTCACTGTGCAGATATCTTTGGAGAATTTTCTGAACACCCTTGATGATTCAATGCATATTCTCTTTTTCTTTAAGAATTTGGACTTTATAAACTGTGTCTACATAGAACAATTTTGTAACCTTTTAAAAATAGAAGGCAGCTGGCATAATAAATGTCACCTGAAGTGGATTCATGTCTAGGTTTTTATTACCCTTTCAAATTGAACCTTGTTGATGAATAGATTGTTGTCACTCCTGTCATCAGGATTATTTTGATGTGATGTTCTTTACCCATTCCATTTGGTGGCATCAGGGCAAAGAGGGCTGTCTGCACATACTCACCCAACCATTCCCCCATGACTGACTTCTCAATAAATGATGCCTTATATTTTTATCCAAATGGTAATTACAGCATTTCAGGCCATTATTTCTCTCCCAGTTTTGCTCCCTATCTGTGTGTCTAGCCACTGAAGGAAATGCCCAGTGCAGGATTTCTCCAATCTTATCTGCACTCATGAAAATAATGCACATCATTTTAACTGTGGAGAATGTCATTAAATAAAATGGAACATTTACACAGTCCCTTTTACAGAGAATTTTGGACTAGGAAAATGAATGTGTATGTCAGCCATTTGCAGCGCCTGAGAATGTGATTTATTGATTTCTGATGGCTTTGTTGGCATCAGTGTATATATTTAAAGAATCCTTTATAAATGCAAATGGGAAAGGACTTTCAGTCTTTTTCCTCCCTGGAAATAGCTCATACATTTTCCATAAGGCAGTCTCCTCTTAGAGATTGCTCTTTGTACTGTATATATTGATTTAAAAATTATACTGTTATTTTATTCTACAAATAGTATATATAATGAAATGTCAATTTGCCTAAAGGATTATAAAATTCAAATGTATTAAAGATATGAAAAATACTAGTATCTTAAGCCTTTAGGTAAAAGTAAGTATATACTTGAAATGTAATTATTTTAATGGAACTGACACGGCTTTTTCCCTGCTTCTGAAAGCATATCTTAAAGTACTTAGGAAATCCATTATTCCTTCTTACCTAATTCACTTGCCAGTGATAGTAAATCTTACATAGTCAAAGATATCCTTGCAGACTTAGACTGCTTATTTCCACTCTCACTATTTGGAATATAGGGGAAGCATATCATTCTACATGGTTTGTTTAATAGTATGAAAATTATTAGTGGAGGAAACTGACTTCATCTATATATTATTAATGTATAGCTGGCGAAAATTTTCTCCCATTCTGTGAGTAATCTATTAGCTCTGCTTATTTTATGTTTTTCTGTGTAAAAGAATTTTTTGGCTTCATGAGATCCACTGGTTTAATGATTGTTTTATTTCCTGGGCTACTGGGGTTTTGTTCAAGAAGTCTTTTCCCAGTTCTGTATCATGGCGAGTTCCTCCTATTTTTTCATTCCAGGAATGGAAGAGTTTCAGGTCTTATATTGAGGTCTTTAATCCATTTGGACTTGATTTTTGTATATGGAGAGATGATTGGGTCTAATTTAATTTTTCTACATAGGATCATCCAATTTGTCCAGCACCATTTGTTGAAGGTGCTGTCTTTTCTGCAGTCTACATTATTGTCACCTTTGTCAGAGATCAAGTAGCTGTAGTTACATGACCTAAGGTCTGGGTCTTCAATTCTGTTCTATTGGTCTATATTTCTGTTTTTTGTTCAGTACCATGCTGTTTTTGTTACTATGGCTTTGAAATATATAGCATTAGATCAGGTATGGTGATACCTCCAGAGGTGTTTCTTTTGTTGAGGATTTGTTTGGATATCTGAGGCCTGCTGCCATTCCATATGAATCTTCAGATAATTTTTTCTGCAATTTTTATTGGTATTATATTAAATCTACATGTTACTTTTAGTAGAATTATTATTTTCACAGTATTAATTCTACCTATCCAGGAGCACAAGAGGTCTTTCCATCTTCTTCAAGTCCTCCTTGATTTCTTTCTTGAGTGTTTTTATGTTTTCATTATATAGAACTTTCACATTTTTAGTTATTGTTATTCCAAGGTATTTAATTATGTTAGTTGGTATTGAAAACTTGCTGATTTCTTTCTCTGTATATTTCTCCTTTATGTATATAGAAAGGCTCCTGATTTTCTTTTTTTCTGTGTTGATTGTGTATCCTGCCACTTCACTGCAAGGATTAATCATCTTTACAAGTTTTGAGAAGGAAACTTTTGGGTCCCTTCTGTACAGGATCATGTCATCTGCAAATAGGCCTAACTTGACTTCTTCCTTTCCAATTTGTATTCCTTTCATATCTTTGTCCTGTCTTACTGCTTGGATTAGTATTCCTATTACTAAGTTGAAGAGCAGTGGTGACAGTGGACACCCAGATCTTGTTCCCAATATCAGTGGGAACCCCTTGAGTCTTTCTCCATTAAATATTATTTGGGTTTTAGGTACTTTATAAATGGCCTTAATTATGTTGAGATATAAACCCTCCACGCCTATTCTCTTCAGCATTTTGATAATGAAGTGGTGTGTCAAAGGCCTTTTCTGCATCAATTGAGAGGATCATGTGGCTCTTGTGATTAAATTTATTTATGTGGTATATTACATTGACTGATTTCCATATGTTAAACCATCCCTGCATCCCTGAGTTGAAGCCTACTTGATCAAGGTAGATAATGCTTTTGATGTGTTCTTTAATTCAGTTTGTAAGGATTTGGTTCAGGATCTTTGCATCTAAATTCATCAGGGAGACAGGCCTGTAGTTTTCTTTTCTTGTTGCATCTCTGTCTGTTTTTGGTATTAGGGTGATGATAGCTTCATAAAAGGAGTCAGGGAACATTCCCTCCTCTTTGATTATGTGAAACAGTTTGAGAAAATTGTTTTCAGTTCTTCAAAGAAGGTTTGATAGAATTCAGGTAAAAAGCCATCCAGTCCTGGACATTTCTTTTTGGTTACCTTTTCAGTCTCAACGGATGATATAGGTGTGTTTAGGAGACTAATATGCTGTGAGTTTCATTTTGGTAGGTGGTATGTTTCTAGGAATTCATCCATTTCTATCATATTATCCAGTTTTGTTGAGTAGAGGTTTGAAAGTATTTCCTGATGATTCTTCCAATTTCATTGATGTCTGTTGTGACCTCTCCTATCTCGTTTCTGATTTTGTTAATTTGAGACTTCTCTTTTTTTACTTTTAAATTGTCCAGGGATTTATCAATCTTGCTTATTTTTTTCAAATAACCAGCTCTTTGTTTCATTGATTTTTTAAAATTGTTTTCTTAGCTTTCAGTTCATTAATTTCTGCTCTGATCTTGATTCTTCCTTTCTGTCTGGAGCTCTTTGAATTGGATCTTTACTGTTTTTCTAATGCCTTTAGATGGTCAGTTAGGTTATTAATTTGTGATCTCTCTGTCTTTGTTATAAAGGCATTTAGCCCTATGAATTTTCCCCTTAGGACTGCCTTCACTGTGTCTCATAAGTTTTGGTAGGTTGTGTTTTCATTATCATTCAATTCTAGGAATTTTAAATTTCTGTTCTTATTTCTACAATACACTAATTGTTTAAAAGTGGGTGGTTCAGACTCCAGTAGCTCGTGGAGTACCTGATGTGTCTCTTGTTGTTAACTGCTACCCCTAAAGCATTGTGATCTGATATGATGCAGGAAATTACTTCCATTTTCCTGAATTTATGGAGGCATGCTTTATGGCCTAATATATGGTCTATTTTGGAGAAGGTTACATGGGCTGCTGGGAAAGATGTGTATCCTATAGAATTTGGGTGCAAAGTTCTATAGATGTCTGTAAGGTATAGTTGATGTATGATGCTATTGAGCTCTATTTTTTCCCTGTTGATCTTCTGCTTGGATGATCTGTCACTTGATGCTAGTGGGGTACTGAAGTCCCTGGCTATGATGGTTGTTGGTGTTTATTTCTGTTTTGTTGAAAAGTAGGTTTTGTTTTATAAACTGAGATGCACCTGTGTTTGATGCATATAGATTTATGATTCTGATGTTCCCATTGTTGGATATAGATTTATGATTCTGATGTTCCCCTGTTGGATCATTCTCTTGATGAGTAACATGTGAACTTCTTGTCCTTTTTGATTACCTTTTGTTGTCAGATATTAATACAGCAACAACTTCTTGTTCCTTATTTCCATTTGCTTGGGATGTTATTTTCCATCCTTTTACACTTAGGTGGTGTATGTCTTTAGTGGTTATATGGGGGTTTTTTTTGTTTGCTTTTTTGTTTTTTTTTATGAAGTAGGGCTTTACTCTAGCCCAGGCAGACCTGGAATTCAATATGTAGTCTCACAGTGGCCTTGAATTCACATAAGTCCTTCTCCTGCCTCCTGAGTGCTACGATTAAAGGCATGTTTCACTAAGGCCAGCAATTTGTGTCTTTTGATGGATGAGCTAAGACCATTAATGGTTAAAGTTATAACTGTGAGGTTTGACTTAATCCTTGTTATGATCAGGTTATTTTGGGTTTGGTGCTTTCTTGGACTGTGTAATTTTTTTGAGCCTGCTCTAGCTTTGGTTGTTGTGATCTTCTTCTTGTAGGTGCTTGAGATTGGTTGTTTGACTCTTCTGTGTTGAGAATTCCCTGATGTATTTCTGTAGGTTTGGTTTTGTGTTCATATAATCCTAGAATTGGCTTATTGCATGGAAAGTTTTCCTTTCACCATCTATTTTGAGGAATATCTTCACTGGGTACAGTAGCTTAGGTTGGAAGCCATAGTTTTTCAGACTTTGAAATTTTCCATTCCAGGCCTTTCTGGCTTTCAGGATTTCTATTGAGAAATCTGAGGTAATTCTGATGGCATTACCTTGGTATGTAGTGAGTTGTTTCTTTCTTTCTGCTTTTAGCACTCTATCATTATTTTTATTATTGAGAGTTTTACCTATGATGTGCCTTGGAGAGTTTTCTCTTTGCTCATGTCTGTTTGGTGTTCTCTGGACTTCTTGTATCATGATGAGCCTCTCTTGTATGAGATTGGGAAATTTTTCTTCAATAATATTGTTGAGTATGTTTTCTGTGCCTCTGGCTTGGATTTCCTGCCCTTCTGGTATACCCATGATCCAAATGTTTGGTTGCTTTAGGGAATCCAAAAGTTCCCTCATATTCTCTTTGTATGATTTTTTTGAACTTAGCAAAGTTAGTTTTTGGACTCCTTATTAATTTCTTCTGTCTTGTCTTCCATCTCAGAGTTCTGTCTTCCACATGAGTACCTCTGTTAGTGAGGGGTTCTAGAGAGGTTTTTAAAAGTTATATTTGATTTTTGTTTTCTGTTGTATTATTTTACATCATGTCCATCTCTTTTTTAAGGTAATATTCATTAATATATACCTTCAATTCATTTATATCTCTTTTGAGGCATGTATGGTTTCCTTCCATTGAGTTAAGCCTAGTGACTAAAGCTGAGTGCTCTGTGAGATGCTTCTGCTCATTTATGCAATTTTTGGATTTTTTGATGGCTTTCTTCCAGTTCAGTAATTCTTTTGATCAGGGTCACATTGCTTGTTTCATTATCATTTTGAGATTGAATTTCTGTTCATTTATCTATGATTTCATTGGAGGCTTACATTCATTGGAGGCTTTTCATTGTTTCTTCTGGGGAGATCTCTGAGTTTTCTGACTTTCATTGGTATTTTTGCATTGTGGTCTACTAATATTAGGAAAATATTTTATTTTATTGAAGGGGAAGTAAGTATTTGCTCTTGTAGGATCTTCAGTGAATGTTCTGTTTTAAATATGAATCATATTGGTGCATGATGGGCTATGACTGCAGATACACAGATTATGGAGATTGCAAATACTTCAAAGGTACCTGACAAACTGGGAAGTGGGGAACTGGGAGCTCTGTCCTATTCACTCTACTTGTATGTATTTTTCTGCACATGGGGACTGTGGGTTGGAGAAGCATGAGATGGAGAGCTGGAGAGCTGGAGAGCTAGGGGCAAGAAGCCAGTTCCTACAGTGACCTGTTCACTATCTGCTCAGGGAAATAGGGATTTGGCTATCCAGGGACCAGTTAGTCAGAAAACTGAGCAAAATGCCCACTTCTACACACACATGCAAGAACCAGATAGCCCCAAGCCAGCAACAGAGGTGCTGGGACCAGGGAACTGAGAGATGGTGAATGAACTGGGAGCTCTGGCCTACTCATTTCGTGTGTGCAATGTCCAGAGCAGGGGAACTGGGAGTTGGGTCCCAAGAGCCATTCAGTGAGGAAGGTGGAACAAGGGACCAGCTTTTGCAGAAAGCTCACAGGGTCCAGGCAGCCCCAAGCCACTGACAAGGGAACCAGGACCAGGGAACTGGAAGGTGGAGAAGGAACTGGGAACTCTGGCCATCTCACTCTATGCACACATCCTCCGGAGCAGGGGATCCAGGAATTCTATATATTATTCATTTCTTAGCATTACATCAAATGTTATTTATCAGTATTTGGTTTCAACTTCTATCAGGTAATATGTAGATTAGACTGAATTGCAGGTAATGGGAAGTTAAACAAGTAGACCTTACTTAGTCCCTAGCATAGGGAGAAGCTGATGAGTGTTTGTTCACCCAGGTAAGGCACCTTCTGACAAACTAAAATATTCTAATAAAGTTTACGTTGTTGAGCTAATGGGCTTTCTGACAGAGCATAAGCAAGTGTTACCTTACAGAAGTGTGGAGACCCCAAAGCAAACATATTGAAAAGTCTCGTCCTAAAATGGCTGGATAGGTGGTGCTTCCATTCCTTGATCTTCCACCCTATGTGTACTTTTATTTCTCCCAAAGGCCCCAAATCCTCATGCATCATTGTATAGATCTGGCACAAGGGCAACTGAGCTCTCCTAGGAGGGCATTGTGACCTTTTCCTGCCTCTCCCCTTCTGTGGGGAATGTCAACAAGCACAATCTAAAGAGTCTATAGTGAGCCATTACAACTGCTTTTAATAAAGATGGTAATTGTTGCTTTTCTTGGAGGACCATGTCACACAACAAATGTTTAATAGAGGAACCCAGACTCTTTCAGCCCAGAAAACATATTCTGTGCATTAAACTGCTTTCTGCTTCTTTTATACAAGATGATAATGTCAACTGGTAGTTCTTGCAAGGGAATCTTTGTCCATATACAATCAAATACCAATGTCATACAATATTACTAAATATTTCATGTTACCATGTAATATTTACATAATTATCTTTTTTCCTATTTATCTTATCTAATGTAATATCTTATACTTAGCTTCCAGCTTATTCAAGATGGAAGAATAAGGGTCTTGTTTAAAGATTTATAGAATAGGGGCTGGAGAGATGGCTTAGCAGTTAAGCACTTGCCTATGAAGCCTAAGGATCCTGGTTCGAGGCTCGAATTCCCCAGGACCCACGTTAGCCAGATGCACAAGGGGGCACATGCGTCTGGAGTTCGTTTGCAGTAGCTGGACGCCCTGGCACGCCCATTCTCTCTCTCTGTCTGTTGCTCTCAAATAAATAAATAAACACAAAAAAATTTTAAAAAATAAGATTTATAGAATAGGCTTATGAGGCTGAGAAATGGCTCAATTAATAAAGTGCTTCCTTCACAAACCTGACAACCCAAGCTTGATTCTCAGAATCCACATAAAAATGCCAGTTATGGTATCATGATGCTTAAAATCTCAGTGTGATAGCTCACTGGCAAGCTCCAGGCCAATGAGACCCTCTCTCTAGAAACATGTAAACAGCAGTTACCTGGGGTTTCCCTGAGGCATGTGTGCACACACATACATGTGCATGTATGTCTACATGCATGTGCACCTTCACACACAAACACACACATGTATAATTTTTAAAAGAGAAGGCATACATTTGCTTCATCTGAAATATGAAAAGGACTAGAATTCAGTGGAGTTACTCATTGGTCAGCAGTATATTGGCACCCATTGTTTTTATGTTAAGGAACATCCTTATGGCAGATGACCAGAGACTACTAAACAGGTGCCATGCAGTGATTCCTAAATGAAGGTCAAGCATAGAAAGCAAAAGAACTTATTTTATGCATGAAATCACCTTTAAAAGTCATTGGAATTAGGACTTCCTGTTAAGATGGCAGCATAGGTACCACGCCAAAGCACCCTGGGGGGAAAATGACCAAAAAAACCTCATGAAAATACACACTTTTACTAAAAACTGAAGTGTATAGGAAATTGAAGCAGCAGCGTAGAAGTAGGAGAGATCCAGAGCATCCAGAGCCCACACAGGCCGTGAAAGTGGACCCGGCAGCTCTGCCAGCCACAGCGGCAGAGGGGTGCACCAGAAAGCTGCCAGGCACGGCTCCAGCCGCAAGAAAAGCCAGGTGCGGGAGCTTCCACTCGCACCTGCGCTCTCCGCAGCTCAGGGAAAGTGAAGGCAGAGCGGCAGTGAGCAACAGAGGAGGAGATCATGAGGTAGAAGAACACGTGGAACAGCGAGAGAACCAAAGCAGCTGCGGCTCCCTCCCCTACCCCACCGGCTGAGCCCAGCTCCAGAAAACAAATCAGCATCCCTGGACCAGCCACACCAACTTGGGCCGACAGCGGGACCCAAGCAGGAGCAGAGTTCGGCAACAACATCGGTGGCTCCGGCACCGGTAACAGCAGCCCCAGCAGTAGAAGAACCAGTAGCGGCAGCAGCAGCAGACCCAGCAGCAGCAGACCCAGGAGAGCGGCAGCAGCGGCAGATCCCGCAGCAGCAGCTTCAGTGGAAGCAGTGGCAATGGACCCAGCTGCAGCAGCTTCAGCAGCAGCGGTGGCTCCAGAAGTGGCAGCTACAGCAGCAGCAGCAGCAGAGGCAGCAGCAGTGGTAGGCCCAGAAGCAGCACCTTCAGTTGCTGACAGACCTAGCAGAGGCAGCTTTCGTAGCAGCAGTTCCAGCAGCGGGGGTGCTGAACTGCAGGGCACAGTTGCCAGGCTCAGTTTGCCCCACAGGAAAAGCCAGTGCCCAGCTCCAGAAAACAGAACAGCAGCCCGACGACCCAGGCAGCAACTTGACTGAGACCAAAATCATCCAAGGTAACTGGGATTGCACCAGGGAAGGGTCTCCTTGGTCACAAGCTGACTTGGATCCCTCAACAGACCAGAAATCTTAACCTCTATGTTGATAGAGGATCTGGTTGTTATAATAACTACTCTGGCATACATACTTGGGGCTGTTTTTGATTGAATGGGTACAGTGTTTAGTTAACTTTTAGAATCTACCTTTTTATTTCACTCAGCCTACTTGAATACTTCCATAGCAGGGAAACTCAACCCCTAGGAGCACCATTGTAGATGCTCTGAGAGTCTTAAGAGCCACACCTAACACCTTAAGCTCCTACCCTAAAAATATATAATATCAAATCAATTGATACATTAAAGAATACCCAGCTAGCTAGAAAATCAAAGCATTAACTTAATCCAAGATGCAAAAATATATACATTATAACACAAGAAACACTAAAAAGCAAGATGATATAAATCCACCTAAAAGTATTAATGCATCAGAAATGACCTCCAGTGAGAATGAGTTAGAGGAAATGCCTGAGAAAGATTTCACAATAATGATTGTAAATATGTTCAAAGAAGTCAGAGAACAAATCAAAGGAGTCAAAGAGGAACTTAAAGAGGAAATCAAAGAAGATGCAGGACACCAATTTCATGAAATAAAGAAGGCAATACAAGACATAAATAAGGAAATAGAAATAGAACACTTAAGGGCTTTATCCCAGAGATGCAGGGATGGTTCAACATATGCAAATCTATAAATGTAATACATTACATAAATGGGTTGAAGGACAAAAATCACATGATCATCTCATTGGATGCAAAGAAAGCATTTGACAAAATCCAACATCCTTTCATGATAAAAGTACTACAGAGACTGGGAATAGAAGGAACATATCTCAATATAATAAAAGCTATTTATGACAAGCCTACAGCCAACATATTACTAAATGGGGAAAAACTGGAAACTTTTCCACTAAAATCAGGAACAAGACAAGTGTGTCCCCTGTCCCCACTTTTATTTAATATGGTTCTGGAAGTCTTAGCCATAGCAATAAGGCAGGAGACGCATAAAAGGGATACAAATTGGAAAGGAAGAGATCAAGTTATCATTATTTGCAGATGACATGATTCTATACATAAAGGACCCTAAAACCTCTACTAGAAAACTGTTAGAGCTGATTAAAACCTACAGCCATGTAGCAGGATACAAAATAAATACAAAGAAATCAGTAGTCTTCATATATGCTAACAACAAACACACAAAGGATGAAATCAGAGAATCACTCCCATTCACAATTGCATCAATAAAAAATAAAGTACCTTGGAATAAACCTAACCAATGCAGTAAAGAATCTCTGCAATGAGAACTTTAAAACATTAAAGCGAGAAATTGCAGAAGACACTAGAAAGTGGAAAAACATCCCCTGTTCCTGGATTGGAAAAATCAATATTGTGAAAATGGCAATGTTACCAAAAGCAATCTACACATTTAATGCAATCCCTATCAAAATTCCAAAAGCATTCTTCATGGAAATAGAAAAAGCAATCCAAAAATTCATTTGGAATCACAAAAAAACATCAAATATCTAAAATAATACTGAGCAACAAAAATAAGGCTGGTGGTATCACCATACCTGATTTTAACCTATACTAAAGAGCTATAGTAACAAAAACAGTGTGGTACTGGCACAAAAACGGACATGTAGATCAGTGGAATAGAATAGAGGACCCAGGTGTAAGCCCAAGTAGCTATAGCCACCTGATACTCGATAAAAATGCCCCAAATACTCATTGGAGAAAAGACAGCCTCTTCAGCAAATGGTGTTGGGAAAACTGGATATATATCTGTAGAAGGATGAAAATAGATTCTTCTCTCTCTCCATGCACAAGAATTAAGTCCAAATGGATTAAAGACCTTAACATCAGACCTGAAACTCTGAAACTGCTAGAGGAATAAGTAGGGGAAACCCTTCAACATGTTGGTCTTAGCAAAGCCTTTCTGAATACAACCCCAATTGCTCAGGCAATACAACCACAGATTAATCACTGGGACCTCATGAAATTACAAAGATTTTGCTCTGCAAAGGACACAGTGAAAAAAGCAAAGAGGCCACCTACAGAATGGGAAAAAATCTTTGCCAGCTATATATCTGATAGAGGATTAATATCTAGGATATACAAGAACTCAAAAAGTTAAATAATAAGGAATTAAACAAGCCAATCAAAAAATGGGCTATGGAGCTAAATAGAGCATTCTCAAAGGAAGAAATACGAATGGCATATAAGCATCTAAAAAAATGTTCTACGTCACTAGCCATCAGGGAAATGCAGATTAAAACTACATTGAGATTCCATCTCACTCCTGTCAGATTGGCACCATCATGAAAACAAATGATCATAAATGTTGGCAGGGCTGTGGAAAAAGAGGAACCCTTCTACACTGCTGGTGGGAAGGGAATCTGGTCCAGTCATTGTGGAAATCAGTGTGGAGGTTCCTAAAACAGCTGAAGATTGATCTACCATATGACCCAGCTATAGCACTCCTAGGCATATATCCAAAGGTCTCATCACATTTCCTTAGAACTACGTGCTCAACCATGTTTATTGCTGCTCAATTTATAATAGCTGGGAAATGGAACCAGCCTAAATGTCCCTCAACTGATGAGTGGATAATGAAAATGTGGCACATTTATACAATGGAGTTCTACTCAGCGGTAAAGAAAAATGAAGTTATGAAATTTCAGAAAAATGGATGGACCTGGAAAGTATTATACTATGTGAGGTAACCCAGGCCCAGAAAGCCAAGCGTCACATGTTCTCTCTCATATGTGGATACAGATGATTGGGCTTCTGTGTGAGAATGAAAATACTTAGTAGCAGAGGCCAGTAAGTTAAAAAGGAGACATAAAGGGAAGAGAAAGGAAGGGAGGAGGGTACTTAATAGGTTGATATTTTATATATGTAAATACAGTGATTGTGATTGGGAGGTAATATGATGGAGAATGGAATTTCAAAGGGGAAAGTGCGGGGGGAGGGAGGGAATTACCATGGGATTTTTTTTGTAATCATGGAAAATGCTAATAAAAATTAAAAAATAAAAAAAAATAAATTAATAAAGTAAAAATAAAAATAAAGTTAATTTTTTAAAGTTTCTTAAAAAAGAATCATTGGAATTAATAAACCCTAGTAAATGGTTGTCTCAGAAAACATTCTGCTTCTACTTGAAAAATTTATTTAAAATGATGCAAAGAAATAAGGGTCAATCATAAGCAGCAAATAGAATAATGTTTGGATCTCTGTATTGAGGAGGCAGTATCAGTATGTGTATGTAATACCCACAATGCTTCTAGATTTATGTTAAACTGACATTGGCTTGTTCCCTTCAACACACTTTTATCAGTTTTAAAACCAAATGGAAAAATACTATCCATTTGCCAAACTGTGTTAAGAGTTTTTGAAGGAGATAATAAGAGCAGGTCCAGGTGTCTGAGGAGAAGGACTTGGTGGACTGTAGATTTGCCCTGTGTAAAATTAGCTTTAACCCAGGGAACAGAGAAAGTATGAGTTTTGTTGTCACTGCTAGCCAGAGAAACTTCTCCATGGAGGCGGGGTGGACATTGAGGAGGCTCAGAAGTCATCAGAGCAAAGAATAAAAGACTGCCTAGAGCTCAATCGCTAAAGGAGACTTATAATACTCCCTCCAATTTCAGGGAACATTGTGGAAGAGGGAGGCGGAGGGAATGTCTGAGCCACAGGGTGGGAAGATGTTGTGACAGGCATTGTACTACAAACAGGAACTAATTGGTGCGTTCGTGATCCCACAGTAATTAATAATCCCACTAAGAATGCACCCCAATATTTATTCTGTACAATTATAGGTCTCCAGTGCAGAAAATGTCCCCAGGCTTGCTGTTTCTGGGGTTATCTAGTGGTCCATATGGGGAGGCTAGCTATTTTGTCAACTAAAATGAGGCCCAAGTTCATTGATGCATCACTAATTCTATGATTAAGATGTTGTTGGTTAAATATTCATTACCTACTCTCCCCACATGTCAGTCTTCTATGTGGGTAAGGATCAACCAGGTAAACACACACATCTAAGACTGATCCTCTATCTGAGCCTTAACACTTTTACATGATCCAACAGACTTCCTAACAACAACCATCTTACTATTTGTTACTGATCCAACACCTAATGACCTCATACTCTTAGAATGAAAATGCAATATCTGGAAACTAAACACAAAACAGGCTAGACAGTTCAAAAAGTAAATGATGTAAATGTTCAAAGAACCAAGATTCTCTGTATGTTACCAGAAATGATATCAGTGGTATCTCTTAATACAATGAAAATAATTCAAAAGAGTTTATTTATTTTACAAATGTCTGTCTTAGTTTTACTACAATGGGCATTGCAGTGTGGTTGACATAGAGGACAGTATGTTTGATTAAGACAGCCTCCATAGGGAATAGAGTGATGGCTCAGCAGTTAAGGCACTTGCCTGCATTGCCTAATGACCCCAGTTTAATTCCCCCATACCCACATACAGCCAGATGTACAAAGTGGTGTACCCATTCTCTCTCCATCTCTTTCTATCTCTTTCCATCTCTCTCTCTTTCTCTCTCTCTCTCTCTCTCTCTCTCTCTCTCTCTATCCCTCCCTCTGTCCCCTCCCTACCTCCCTCCCTTACAAATAAATAAAATATTTTTTAAAAGATTACCTTCATTGATTTCACAATCTAGAAGGATAATAGATGCTAGAGTTATAATACTCCTTCCCGTCAAGATCCTGGGAATATAAACTGGAAGGAGACAGAGAATGAGAGAGAGAGAGAGAAGAAGAAGAAGAAGGAGGAGGAGAAGGAGGGACTGAGCACACATTCATTGGAAAGTTCAAACTCAATGTTAAGATTCTTTAAAGAGTGTTCATTTTAGTTGTCTTTTCAGCCTAGTATTTCCATTTGATCAATTTTCATAGTCTAATTATAGTTATTCTCTCCTTGATGAGACATTCTTGTGCCATGGTTTACTTTATTTAAGATATTTAAGGATTTTAAAATGGCTATTTTCAAACAATTTTATGTTACATACAACGGCAGAACCACATAGGGAGGTTTATTTTTGCTTACTTTCTAGTCTATCGGTAACATATTTTCTGTCTCATGTCCTCTCTGCCTCTTCCCCCCCTACTTCTCTTTCTAGTCTCATCTTTTACTTTAAAAGAGGGCATTTAAAGTTGTATCTTGTAGCATCTCTGTATACTAATGTCCCATCATTCCCTCACCTCAAGCTTGGGCTTCATTGCTGTTTTCTTACTAATTTTCTAAAGACTAGGTTGTAGTATTCAATGCATCTGATTTTCCTGTTGTGTGGAGCCTCTGTTGTTGCTGTCAGGATGTGGCCTTGGCCATGAGCACAGTCATGCTGATGTTTTATTTGACTCTTTATCTGATTACTATTATGCTTTATAAACAACTATGTGGAATGTATTAATTACTGAAAATATTTGTTCCTCAAAGAAGGAGGCCATTTCTTTTTATTATACCTTTATTTTGTCCACAATAATTTTTAGGACTGTGTTTATATTTGCTTTGGAAAGTGGGACAATTAATTTACATTAGGTTTACATTTGTCATTGTTACTAAGTATTTTGTTTCCCTAGCAAGCAAAGATAAAATTATTAGGTTATAGGACTATTCTCAAGTTTTTTCAATCTTCTTTGGTATTAAACCCAGTACTTAGGTTCCATTAATTGTTGTCTGAAGGGTTTTTTGTTTTCCACTGTTCTGTGTTTCACACTTGGATTCAGTTACATCAGGCTGCTTTGCAGGGTAGTTTTGAGGCCCATTTTGGAGGCATTTCAAATCTCAGGAGGGTTCTTCTAGTTTAAATCTTCCCTGCTTCTCTCTATTAAATTAGGTCCCCAGCCATTTGGCTTGTTACTCTTCTGGAGCTGCAGTATCCTGTTGAATGTTTGGTGCCAGAGCCTGCATTGTCATACACAACACCTTTAGTTTCCAGTTCTCTCTACTGTATTTTAAGAATCAGTGTGTGGGCTGAGGAGTTAGCTCATGGATAAATGTGCTTGGTGTGCAAGCTCAGGGACCTGAGTTTAGATGCACAGTACTCATATGGAAATACCAAGCACACTCGTATTCCCAGTGCAGGGGAAGCTGAGATGGGAGGACCCCTAGGCTCAGTATCTAGCTAATCTAGCTCAACCAGTAAACTCTAGGTTTAGCAAGAGACAGTCTAAAAAACAAGTGGCTGAAGAGAGAACATCATGTCAACATCTAGCCTACACATGCATGCACACATATGTATACTCACAAAAATGTGAATTTAACATGCATGCTAACTATGCATACACATACATGCCAACAAACAAAAAAATCTTTAGATCTTGGAAACTGTTCTTATGCAGTTCCTCTTTGTTTGAATAAAATATAGAATCAGTGCTGTCAAGCTGGTGATAGGAGTGACATTCTTGCTGTAAGGTGAGGGCTTTGGTTAGGGTAATAGCCTCTGGTCTTCTCAGAGAGTGTTACCTGGAACGGGACGTAGGTCTTCACTGTTTCTGCCTATTCTATGTGGGGTAAAGTCACCCCCACCATAGACTTGCTACTGATGAAATAAAGGCACCTATGACCTCTTGCCTAAAGTGGCCATGAATTCCATGTTGGCAGGCCAGAGCTGAGGAAGGTAAAAAGTGGCTGGCAGGTCCCAAACATTGATTTGGTGCCTCTTGACTAGAGCTGAGAGGAGTCTTGGCATCAGTTGATTGCAGAGGAGTTTGTCCATGTGGGACTGCTGGTTGGAGGTCTGGATCTTTGGTAGACAAAGACCCTTGTGAAGGTTACCAAAATACAGCACATTACCCAAACAATCCTTCACTTGCTATATACCAAAGGTTTAACTTGTATTTCTTAAAGTAGCTTTCAGCACTTTAGCTGTTTAGCTCAGAAACACTGGCCCACAGAGCTTCTCACAGCACCAGTCTGGAAGTGGAATTTCACTACCTTTGAATTTTTTCATGTTACAAGTTTACATGTACTGACAAATATTGGTTTAAATGTATTAGTATGCCAAAGCCATTTGTTAAACAAATCACATATTCCCCAAAGGGGACATATAAATAATGCATGGTTGTTTCATTATGGCCTCTCAGGTAGTCCTTATTCAATACTAATTTTTTGAATGAGATTGGAATAGCATCTTATTACTGAGTAAACACATCTAAAAAGTTCTTTTATTCTATCATCTTAAATTACATTTTATATTTAGACTTTAGAAACAAGTTTCAGTTTTGCTAATCTACTTTATATTACACCAACCTCTAAGGAGGGCTATATTCAGAAGAAGACAGATTATCTGGAGAATGCACATGAATGTGAGTTTCCATTATAAGCATCACCATTGCTGTCTGAGTTGAGAGTCAGTTTTCCTTTATTTAGACAACAGAATAATTTTGTATAATTATAGTAGATTTTTAATATAATTATAGTATAGTCACAATAAAATTGTACTTTGCTAGTCATAAATATTGAACCTGTTGTAATGTCTCATGGGTTTTTGGCTGGCAGTGGGATAATTTAAGTAGATATTGTGTCTAAGTGTTAGGATTTCACCATCTGGCAAGGAGTGACAGATATATGCAGCCTTAGAAAATGGTGTGATAAGTTATAAAAGAAAAGCATGCCATTGACAAAACATGTCAGAAATGTTCATGGTATTGAAAATATCTTCTTACATGAAGAAATGTTATATCTAGCCTTTACAGATTTGATTTTTATTAACTTGCATTTTCATGCCAACACTTGGATTGTTTAAATCTGTTACCTCACACATTAGAGATGTTATTAAATAGAAAATAAATGAATAGAAAGAATAGATTGATAGAGGATGGAGGACATGTCTCAAGTGGTTCAATTTCAGTTTGTCTTAAAACTCTTCTTGGGAAAATTCCAGACTTACTGCCTATACTTTATGTTCTCACTTAAATTCTTCTACTAACATTATATCCATTTAGAAATATTATTTAAAGTGAAAAATCTATTAAACTGAAGAAAACACACTATTATGCTGAGATTATTTGATGTTTAATGAGGCCCCTTACACTTACTATAGTCATGCATTTTTATATATCAATATATTTCATTCCTAAAAATAAAAAAATGTTTTTGAATTCTAGATATTCTAAAATATGCTTGTAAAACTTTTAATATCTGATGTAGATATGTTTTAGAAGGAAAAATATTAAGATATCACCCACCAAATTTATATAGATCTATTTACAAACCTTGAATATATGTTACAATAAACTTTAGCTAACCAAAAATACTTTAGTTCTACTTAAAATATTTGACAGCCTTATTAAATTTAAAACATGATCAACTAAGTACCATAAGCTGTTAATTTATATAAATGAGCTATTTTAGTAGCAAAATCAATTTTGAACTTTAGATTTTTATTTTATATTTGCCAAGCTACATATGTTGAGAGATGACAAAAACATTATTATATAAAAAAATAATTAACACAATATACAAAACTAGCTCCTCAAATTGTCATCCAGTTCCCCAAGAGAATACAGTTTACATCAGAAAACAATTGACTGACACAGCATATATGCTTCCATTCATAGACACTTTCTGTCTGTCATTCCAACAAAACAGGGGTGTTTGGTATCCAGTAGGGCCAACTCACCAGCCATTTACTTTTCATTTGGTTATTACTAGCCCTTTATGTTTTGACATAAATTCTGGAATATCAGAATAAATCCCCATAAAAACAATTTCACTTAAGTAATTTGTCTAATATAGCTATTAACTTAGAAAAGGGTGGAAACTTTTGCATCATTACATCTTCTAATCCATAGATGAAACTTATTTTTTCATGTATTTTAATTCTTTATTTTCTTTTAATATTTTATAGCTCTTTAGGGTAAGCTCTGGCTAACTTTTCATAGATTTATTCCTATGTATTTGTTGATTTCTTTTTTGAATATTTTTCTATTTTTATTTATTTATTTGAGAGAAAGAGACAGAAAGAGTGAGAGAATATGAATGAAAGGGCACATCAGACCCTTCAGCCACTGCAAACAAACTCCAGAAACTTGTGCCACCTTGTGCATCTGGCTTTATGTGGGCACTGGGGAATTGAACCTGGGTCCTTTGGCTTTGCAAGCAAGTGCCTTAACTGCTAAGCCATTTCTCTAGTCCAGTATTTATTGATCTATTGTTGGTATTCTAAATTGCATGTGTTTTTATATAGATATCAATTTATATATATTGTTTTTTGTAGTAAATTTGCTAATTCAATTGTTTATACATGTTTAAATGGGAAGTTTTCTGAGGGTATGATTATGATTGTGAAAATTATATTTCATAAATTTTATTGTTTTTAGATGCCTATACTTTTTGTTTCACTGGATATTATATTCAGTATATTGGTTCATAAAAGTTGTGATGTCCAACATCTGTATCACATTTTTAAGTCTCTGGAATAAAGGTTTATTTTTAAAATATTTTTTTAAATTAGAGAGAGAGATACATATAGAGAAAATAGTTGCACCAGGGCCTCTAGCCACTTCAAACAAACTCCATACGCATATGCCAACTTGTGCATCTGGCTTTATGTGGGTACTGGACAATTGAACCTGAGTCCTTAGGCTTTTTAGGAAAGCACCTTAATTACTGAGCCATAACTCCAACCCTGGAATAAAGTTTTAGAAAACAAACATTTTATTTATTTATTTGAGAGAGGGAGAGGGGGAGAGAGAGAAAGAATATGAGCACACCAGGGCCTCTAGTCACTACAAATGAACTCTAGACACATGTGCCACCTTGTGTGTCTGGCTTTAAGTGGACACTGGGGAATTGAAATTGAACCCTTGTCCTTTGGCTTTCTAGGCAAATACCTTAACCACCGAGTAATCTCTCCAGTCCCTGGAATAGAGATTTTAGTTTTTTACCTTTATGGATGATGATTAAAGCCACTTATATTTGCAGATATTTTATGTCATATTCTGAAATTTTCACTTTTCCTAGTTGTTTCATGTTTAATCATAAATTATATTTTATACGTCTATTAGGACAACTGCTTCCTCATTTCATACACACCTACACACACACACACACACACACACACGCACACACACACATATATGGGATCAGTTACTAAATAAACTTTGTATTCTAGAACAAATGTAAATCTGTATCCATATATATAAATGCAATGTGCTAATATTAGGTTCATGGTCATTACATTTTTTTTTAATTTATTTATTTGAGAGCGATAGACACAGAGAGAAAGACAGATAGAGGGAGAGAGAGAATGGGCGCGCCAGGGCTTCCAGCCTCTGCAAACGAACTCCAGACGCGTGCGCCCCCTTGTGCATCTGGCTAACGTGGGACCTGGGGAACCGAGCCTCGAACCGGGGTCCTTAGGCTTCACAGGCAAGTGCTCAACAGCTGAGCCATCTCTCCAGCCCATCATTACATTTTTAATAGGAGATTGGGTCATAATACTTTCTTGTGTTACTGACAGGTTTTGGTAACCAAAATAATGCTCACCTCTTTTAATTCTTTTATTTTTCTCAGTACTAACGATTAAATCTAAGATCTCACATGTATTGTACAAGTGCCCTACCCCTGAGGTATGGCCCCAACTGTCTTTTACATTTTATTTTAAGTCAGTCTCACTAAGTTATTTGGGCTAGCCTTGTACTTTCTTGGTATCCTAAGCAGGCCTTAAGCTTTTAATCCTCCTGTCTGTTTCCTGAGTAGCTGGAGTAACAGGACTACATCACCAGGCTTAAAATGAATTCCATAATATTTTATCTTATGGAAAAGTTTTATCAAATACCTATATCTTTTAAAAGATTAGGAAAAGCTTACATGAAAGGTTATGAAAGCCTGAGATTTAGGGGGAAAAAACCTTGGAATTATAGACTTAATTTCTCTAATAATTATACAATTTTGATAGCCTTTTTAAAATTTAGTCAGTTTTTAAAAATTACCTTTGAAAATTAAGAAATAGTTCTATTGATAGTAAATTGAATCTATTCAAAATATACAAGTAGGTCCACATTAACATAGTACTACCCCATGAAACTATTGTTCCAATTAAAATAAGGAATGTATATATCTATCACCCACAAGTAATTTTGGTACTTTTCTGGCATATATACACTATTATCTTCCAGCTGATAAGCATCCTATAGCTCACTTCCCATCTGCTGACTCTAACATTTATTTTTTCCTGTTTACAGCAGGTTTCTCAACCTACTATGGTGAGTAAGACTGAGTATGGGCAACTCTCCTGTGTTTGCATCTTTACTAACACACCTAGCTGCCAGTCACCAGATGTTGATAGCATCCCTGACCTCTGGATCTCATAATCAAAACTGTTCCTCAGCGTCTGTCTCCTACACCCTGGCACTGATTATCAGGTTAAGCATAGAAGCAGCACTCTTACTCCTCTCCCCAATTTCTCTGTGGTTTCAGCTGTGGCTTGGCTGAAGTGCGAGGGGTAGGTAATTTATCTCCTCTACTCTCACTATCTTCTGAAAAAGAACAGATTCTCCAGTGGAGAGTGAAGTCAGCATGGTTCAAATGGGATAAGTATTACTAATTTAGGGAGCTTTTTTATTTTGTTTTGCTTTGTTTTGTTTTTCAAGGTCAGGTCTTCCTGTAGTCTAGGATGACCTGGAATTCACTATGTACTCTCAGGGTGGCCTGGAACTCACCATACTCCACCTACCTCTGCCTCTCAAGTGCAGGGATTAAAGGCGTGCACCACCACGCCCTAATTTAGGGAGAATTTGATGTTTGTAACTCTTCTTTTAGCCAAAGACTAGTGAGAGCTTGACACTGGGGAGCATAATCTTTGTCTCCATAGGATTCCTATCTAGATACTCAACACCTACCAAAGCAGAGATCCAGAGGCTCCTAAGAGATCATCATTGAAGTAGACTTAAAACTCACTCACCATGGCTCAGGGAGTTTTGTGGAAGAGGGAATGGAAAGATTGTAAGAGCCACAGATTGGGATGCCCTGCCCAGAGGCATTCACTCCCCCCCCCTCCCAAAATAACTGCTGCTCCCACAATGCATAAACTACAACCCCATAGGGAATACCTGCAACCTCACTGAGGGGAGGGTCTTCAGTGGAATGGAAGCAAGGATGAGGGAAAAGAGGGTACCAATACATGATGTATCTATATAAAATATGTTGTTAATTATAAGAAGAATAATAAGCATAAAAAATTGTCCCTTAGACATTGTCACATGAGGTTTGGAGACAAATACCTGAGATTGAGAACCACTGTTATACATGTCTCACACATTCATTCAAATTTATTTATTCAGAGCTACTTTTAGTATTATATGTGACATTTGAAAAATTTATTCTGTTTTTGGTGCTACCATTTCACAAGTTAAACCCAAATGAAATGACAATGCAGTAAAACTACAGCCCCAGGAGGATGGTAGTGTTACAAATGAAGTCACATAAAACTAGGTATAGACCACATTGTTGTGGGTGATGAAGTCAAGGACATAGAACTTCCATATTGGTCAGAATACACACAGTGGTCTGACAGAACTTACTAAAAAGTTTGCCCAGTATCTATCCTCCTGTGTTCAGTGGAAAACTTATTACCAAAATACCTGAGCAAAAATACTATAGCCATACTTACTCTTCCTCATAGCCCAAACCTGGAAACTTAACAGTACCTATCAGCAGCAGACTGGATTTTTAAAAAGTTACTTAGTATTGTTGAATTTACTTCAGTGAGAATTAATGAATGCATGTATGCAACAGTATAATTATCTCACAAACAAAATGTTAAGTGTATATGTTCAAAGTCTAAGAAGCATATAATTTTAATTTTCTAAAGGCTTAAATGTATCAAATCTAACCTGTGGTATTATTTTATTCTTTGGGCTTTGCTAGCCTGTTCAAGGTCTTAGGTCCTTATCCTCAGCAATATACACTCATGCGTGAGTGCACACACACACAGACATGCTCACAAGATTCTCATGTATTATATACATTATTGTCTTTATGAATTGAAATTCATATATTCTCAATTTACCTAACAATAAAATTTTTATTTTTTTCTATATGGTATTTGTTATTTATTTACTGAATTTTATTCATTTTATTGTTTAGAGAAATTATTTAACAAAGCTTTCATGTTGTAAACTGATTTAAATTTTTGCAATTAATTAAATTTATCAGAAAATCCTATTAAAGTCTTAGGCATATATTTGTTCCCTTTTTTCCCTGAGGTTCAATTTAAAATGCCCTGAGTTTTTATTTTAAAAGATTTATTATTTCACTTAAATTTTCCATTTAATTTCCTGCACTTTAGCCAAGAGAACAATTGTGTCATTTTGAATTGAATGTAAATATCATGACATTTCTTGTTGATTTCTAAATGAGGTAAGTTGGATCTTGCTTTGTTAACAGATGCTCATATTTGTCTTAATTCCATAATTTCTATATTTCTTTTGGTGATATGGATTATTTTTCATTTCTAATGTCCATGACATTCACATATGCCTTCTCTTTTAGTCTTTTATATGCAATTTGATGAATATCTCTCATTATAATTTTTGATTGGATTTTTTTTGCCTTATGCCTAAAAGCTGCTTTCAGAATATACATGATCTTCCGAATTTTGACTTTTCTCCTCCAAATTGCTTATAGCATTTACATTTATTTGCTTTCCATTCCTATTTATATAGCAAATAACATATTGTGGATAATCCACATTCCTAAATGACTAATTGTTCACTTGTCAGTATATGGTTATTATTTAATTAAATGGAAACATTTTTTCAGCTATTAAGAGAATAAATTGTGTCACTGGTAATTGACTTTTAAACAACTTGAAATTTAAAAGTCATTCCTCCCCTTTATCATTGGAATAAAATTAGATAGTTGACTTCATTGTTTGCTCACAAATCATATATGTCCTATGGGCAAGTGAGAGCACATGGTGTGACTAGATTACTCAGCAGTCAGCGGCAGACATTGATGTCCCCTGCAGAAAGGGGGCTGTACTGCCATAGAGGAATTTCCCTTAGAACGCCTCTGAGGGCCCCCACTAGGACATTTTGCACCTAATCCCTTATATACTATTGAGCAATACAAAACTTCTGTCAAAAAGATTAAAATTCTACACATTCCTGCATTTACTGGAAAGAAGAGCAACAGAATTCTAGAACATGCTACCTACTTTCATTCTATCTGGAATTAATTAGTTCTACCTCCTCCTAAGATTTCTAGTTTATAAATGATAAATTATTCTTTAGAATTGGAAAATGAATCATCTGTTAGTCAAAAACTGAGAACTGTTTGTAAGCACACAGTCACTATTGTCTTGCTAAAGTTCTTATCTTCTGTAAGCATGTATTTATAGTGTTTAATCACAAGGAGCATTTTTCTTTATTTTTCTACTTCATATATCTATTGCAAAAGTGTTGGCTTTAGAAATTCATTTCTAATGAATGACAGAAAGAGAAAATAGATGATAGGGTGTAGTGATTTCTTTCTTTTTAAAGGAGAATGGTATTGTGGTTTTAGAATAGAAAAGATCATTGCCCTGGTATTTACAGTGACACACTTAAATAAGCTTTGACATTCATTAAGATGACTTGCTTGGAGGCCTAATAATGGAGATGAGATATGAAAGAATTTAGGTCACTGGGGGAAAAGCCAATCATCGAATCATGTTCACATTTCATACTGTTCTCCTATTGCACCTGTGTATTGTAATTCTGGCTGACAAAGTGAAGTTCCTCATGACTGCTCTGAAACAAAGACACTGTGATGGCTTTTAAGCTCATTTATCTAAGAGACTGTTTAACTACCCCAGTTACTGTAAAATGTTCAGCTCAGACTACTAAGAAATTATTCAGGGGCTGGATAGTTGGTAAAGTGCTTGTTACACAGGGAGGTCTCGAGTGATGGCCTCCATACATATAAATTCTGAGAATGTTAGCACACGTTTGTAAACCCAGCATTTGAGAGGCAGAAACAGGCAGAGCCCTGGGACTTAATGGCAAGTTAGTCTAGCTTATTCAGTGAGGTTCAGGCTAATAGACTTTGTCATAGAATAAGGTGGATGATGCCTAAGGATGACCCCTGAGGTTGCTATCTAGCCTCCAAACATCTGCATATACGTATATATGACCATCCATATACACAAATCCATTCACACACATAAGAAGCACACATAAACACGTCACACACACACACACACACACACACACACACAGAAGTAGCAGCTCAGGAAACTTCTGAAATTTACCCAGCATTGTGTGTGCATGTATGAATTTATATATACATTTATTGGTTTGTTTTCAGGGTCTCTTAAGTCAATTTAGAGCTTTTTTTGCTCCTTGATTCTCAAAAAAAATAGTCTAAACCCAGGAGCAATTTTTCTCTCACTTCATAAATCATATGTCATATGCATGGTGTTATACATTTGCCTGTTAAGAGTTGTGCAGTTCTTCAGTTTCCTCTCTTCTCTCTTTTGGCTGCATCCCTCACCATGCTGTTGCTCTTGTTCCCAGTGACTGTAATTAGCTCACACTTGTTTCACCTGCACTACTGCAAAGGATACATGTAACACACATGACATTTACTTGTGGGTTCCTGCATCCTTTCTCCGGGGCCAGCCATGGTCCCCTCGAAGGCACCCAGGCAACTGGAGTGGGTGAGTACATGATGAAAGAAAGAATCACTCCTGGGAGATAGTTTTGGTGACCAGCTCTCTCAGTTTATTGTCAGGGAAATAGGTTTATAAGCATCTGAGGGTGGGGAGAGGGTCCTAAGGGGATTGGATTTACAAGGTTCCTATGGGAACATTCATTCCAGCACATAAACAATGGCAGGGGAGGTCAGGTGATCTAGGGTTTCAGGGGTATGGGCTCTGTGAAGGTGCTGGCTGATAAGGATTTTCCTAGGCAACTGACCAAAGGTTACAGGCTATGGACAGAGCCTAAGTTCAGATGTGCCGGACTTGGAAAAGGAGTGGCCTCCTGTAGCCCAGGGATCCTTAGCCATGCCTGGAAGGTCAGGCCTTTCTCCTGAAGGCTCTAGTCTGTGCCTGGCAGTGTCCAGCAACTCCCCCTTTGTTTTTATAATGGGGTAGTGTCATCCCAAATGAGTTCTTTATAATTTACCATAGGTAAAGATAGAGTTAGGTGGTGTAGGAGGACCTGATTAGTAGCAACCTTATCAATAGTAGTTATTTGTTATCTGAGAAATTTGTAGCTGGCGGTTACAAGCAATAGGGTTCCTGCATTAAGGAGGCAGCTAAGGGGAAGCCAGGTAACTAAAGGGTTAGAGAACCAGGTTGTGGGGTCCTCAGGCTTGTAGCAGTCAAGCAGCTTAACAAAATTTGATTCGTTAACAACAACAACAACAAAAAAAAAAAATTTCTTTTCCAATATCATACATGTCCCCTAATGTTCAGCAGTAATGAAGTCTAAGGTTAGACGGTTTTGAAGTACCATACCTGCGAGAAAGTTCAATTATCTCTGGAGAGATTCAAGGCTATTGGTCAGTGGAGGCACCCAGAGACAGCGTCACGAGGAGGCCCACCAGCGAGGGATGAAGATCTCTTTCAGTTGGCGCAGGTGGAATTTGTAGGCCAGTTTTTTTTGTTTTTTGTTTTTTTGTTTGTTTGCTTTTTGTTTTTTTCTTGTAGAGATATACCTGTGAAGCAATTAAGACTCAGGAACAATAAGTGGGAGAGGAAATATTTATGTATGGGGTGGTTATTCCTTTAGTAACAAAGAAGAGCGGGTGTCTTGACTCAGCTGGTTCTGATTATGGAAATACTGTTTAGAGTTTGTCTGTTTAGAATTGAACAGGCAGAGAGACATAACTTTACCTGCATCAAGGAGGGTGAGTCCTGTCCTTTGCAGAGCCAGGGATGCAACACACATGGAAAAATAGTTCTTTGGAACTTGGAAAGAGATAAGAAAAATTTTCTTGTCCTCTTTTTACCTCCAAGGACCCACTCACCCTAATTCTATCCCCCTTTATTTCTCCCTGTCATGAGAAGACAAGCTAACTGCTATTAGAGAACAAAGGATGAAGACTTCAGATCCTTACTACTTCCTGCTGAATGGGACACAAAGTTGTGGCAAATGGCAGTTAGAGTCTCTCCCAGAGAGGGGAACTATTCTAATGGACCCCAGAGTGTAGGAAGATAGTCTTGGAAAAGAACATTGAGAATATCTTGGACATGCAGTCAAGAAATTACAAGTCTGGGAGTGGCACTGTTGTAGTCAGCTCCATGTAGCTGGAATGAACCCCCAATCAGATACAGTTTATTGAAGGAAGGGGTTTATCTCAAGCCTACAGATCCAAAGGAAGTTCCAGCAGTGGTGAAAGAAGCTGCTTCCTTCCAAAGAAGCAGAGACAAACCACCCACAGTCAGCACCAACAAAGCAAGTAAGCATTAGCTCATGAGCCACCAGAGCCCAAACAGCTCTCCACATACCTTTGGGCTGGAATTTGATTCACCCACACTATAGAATTAAGCAGGAATATTAAAGTTAATCAAAAAATACCTAGGCAATGGGGGATATAGATTCACATTCCAACCACCGCAGCCACCTACATGCTCTCCAGACTCAGAGGTGCCCATTACATCTGTAAATGAAGGTGAGAATGTAGCCTGCAAGGGAGTCAGAAGGCTACTGTATGCATGTTTACCCCTGAACTTTATGTACTGTGAAGTGCTTGACACAATGGTAAGAGGATCTGAGTGTCTATCTCCAGACACATGAATGCAGAGAATATTACCACATGTTTGTAATCTCAGCATTGCAAACTCAAAAATGCTTACACACAATTGATATAGAGTAAAAGTTGTCAGCAGCAATAACACTGGTTTACATTGTTGATCTTGGAGGAGCTTCTTGCAGTAGGATGATCTAGAGTTGGATATTAGGTCACTGTATTTGGACATGATGATCATCACCAGGGTTGCAGCTAGGAATTGAGGTCAATTTAATAGAATCTTGACAGAATTATCACAGGTCAGTGCTGGGAAGGTGACTCAGTGAATAAAGGCACTTGCTTGCAAAGCCTGCCATGATCAATTCCCCAGTACCAACCTGAAGCTGGATACAAAAAGTGGTATATGTGTCAGGTGTTCATATCAGCAGTGAGAAGCCCTGGCTGAACCAACACACACGCACAAACACGTGCAAATTTTAAAAAATGTCACACAATGACATCATAATCAAGAAACAACTTTTGTAAAGTGTTTGAACATACACCAAAATGTATATTTTTTTCATATCACATGCCTAGTAGGAAAATTCAGAATGCATGGAAACCCATCCACAAATACAGAATTATGTTCTTACTTCTGTTACCACAATAGGCATTTTCCTTGCATGTATCCAAACATCTGTAAGTCTTGTGTTGTGCAAGGCAGTTCCCCATGCTGTTGCCCTGTGTACACAGTACAGGGTCTCTGAATTCTTTATCTCTGCATGCTATCATTGTGGAGACTGACCCACACTCCAAAATACTTTTAAGAGCTATTATTTCTAGATTATTTTTTTTCTCCTAAACCACAGAGTTGCCTTCTGTCCTTTGAGTGGGAACTCCCACTTCAGCTCTGCCTTTCAGCAGTGATTATCACATGTTTTAAAACTGCTCAAGGCTTCATGACAGCCACGATCAGTAGGTAACAAAATCACACCAGGTATGAACTTGGCATTGAGCTTGTCAGCACTACTTCCTTCCTAACTCCTTTCACCCCATTTCCATTAATTGTACTTCCATTAAATGAACTCTTTTGTTTTCTCCACTACACCCATGTCCTAGAAGTTTGAGTTTAAAACAGAGACCAATGTTTTAATTGTTTTCATGTGAGCACAGCAGTAAGTCCAAGCACATATGGTTGGTACTAACTATATGTGAAGTCAAGGTCTGTCATATTATTCCCATATTCCCCTTGAGAATCAGACGTCCTTATTATTCTGTCCAACTAAACTGTACACATCAGAGTTGATAATATTCTGTGGACCCATAATAGACATGTCCCCAACATCCTCCTCACCATCCCCCCCTTTTTCTGGCTTTTATGTAACACTCAATGAACTCATAGAGAATTATCCATTTGTTTAAACTGATATGTTAGTGTTACCTTGAGTCAATTTTTTTTTAGGGAAATATGAATCTTTTCAAGCCCCTCATCCATTATGTTACTTAATTTTTAGTTGACATAGCAATATTTATGTATTGTTCATTCTAGTATTTTCAAATGAGGACTATGTGGATTATAATTTACAATTGGTGAAGCCAGCAGTAAGATAAAATAAGTTCTTTGGTGTCCTTTGAGAATGAGTGAAGAAGATAAATTCTTCTAGAAGGAACAGATCTTTTCCATTCCTTAGCATACCTCTCCAGTAAGTGACTCATACCAGTGGATGTGAAGGGCACATGAGGTCTTTTTGTATTGTGTCACATCATATTTCATTTCTGCTTTGCAAAGGGGCATCACATCTCTACTCAAGGTTAGTCTCCCAACTAGCTTGTACATGTGTGAATGTGTTTTTGAAAGATCCTAGGTCTGTGTGACCCTACAGAGAGCTGTTGAGATCTTTTTTCCTTACAGGATTTTTGTCATTTCCCCCATTTCTGAACTAGCAAGTTTTGGACTTTTGCATCCAGTGGGCATGCGCACTTCTACTCCATATGTACTTGAGCATATCTGAAGATCTCGTAGCAGGCTATTTTATTACGTCCCAATATTGTTCCTTGGCTTGTCACACTAGCCCATTTAAATGTTTTTATACATTTTTTTCACACTTAGCTTGGCCTTTCATTATTCTACTAGCCCAGCAGCTGGATGGAGCGGTGCTTTGCTGGAGGGCGAGGGCCTGGGACCAAGGCTGGTTTGGGATTATTGAAGCTTTGCTGGAGGGCGAGGGCCTGGGACCAAGGCTGGTTTGGGATTATTGAAGCACTCATTGTGATTGATGCCAGATTGCCATCACTGTGATCACTAATATTTGTGTGACTAAAACTTTGTAATTTTCTGTTTTTGTCTTTAGTATTAAGAAGGATAAAATTTTAAATCAAATATCTCAAGAAAACCCAAAAAGGCTGCTACTATTGTATTAGTTATAATATATTTACATTTAAAAATATGTGAATAAATATTTTAATCATGGAAAAAAAGAAAAAAATGGTAATGAAGAAGGACTAGAATATAGTCACTGCATCAGAAATGCCTAGGGCAGGGAACCCACATTTGATAATACATTTACTTCAGGGGCTCTGCAAAGCAAAGGAAATGACAAACAGAAGTTATGATGACATAGACTTCATTTTTTTCCTGAAAATGAAAATAATCTTCAGATTTTAGAATGTTCCATGATAATTTTATTTTAAAAAATTTAAGGATTCTTTAAAAAAAGCCATTTATTATTTTGACCTTTAATAGCAAGTTAGAAATACATGAAATCAAAGTATATGAAGATACAAAGTCATGGTGGTGTTTATGAAGATTGTAGTCCTGTAATTCTGTAGAATTTGGACCTGCTGTAGCTTACAAAGTATGAGATAACATTTCCTTAGTAAACACCTTATTCCCAGAGAGTGTTCTGTGGAGAGCTGGACCATCTGTGATGATAAAGTGTTCTGTGCAGGGCCATGTTCTGATCATCTCTGACCACAGGGTGTTCTGTGTAGGGCCACGTTCTGAACATCTATTACCATAGAGTGTTCTGTGGAGAACCATGTTCTGAACATCTGTGAATAGAGTGTTCAGTGGGGCCCACATCCTGAACATCCATGACCATAGAGCATTCTGTGGAGGGCCAAAATCTGAATATTCTTGACCATAGAGCATTCTGTGGAAGCCCACATTGTGAACATCTATGACCATAGTGCATTCCATAGAGGGCCACATACATTCTGAACATTCATGACCATAGTTTGTTCCATGGGTGGCCATGTTCTGATCATCTATGACCATGGCATATTCCACGGAGGGCCATGTTCTGAATATCTGTGACCATGATGTGTTCCATGGATGGTCATGTTCTGTACCCCCATGACCATAACATTTTCTATGGAAGGCAACATTCTGATCATCTGTGACCATAGCAAGTTCTGTGGAGGACCATTTTCTGAACCTCTGTCACCATAGAGCACTCTGTGGAGAGTCATGTTCAGACATTTGTGACTTTACAATGTGCTATGCTCCTTCACCTAGGAGAAACTCCAGAGCTTTGCAGAAAAAAAAAAACAAAAGCAACTTTCTGCAAATGGTTTCTCAATGTAATTGGTCATAGTAGTCCTTTCTTTCTAAAATGCTATCATAAGGATTCTGTATCAGTTATTTTCTAATTGTTGAGACAGAATACCCAATTAGAAATAATTCGCAGAGGATTAGGGTTATTGAATGTAGAATTTCAAAGGGTAGAGTCCATCATGGTGGGGAAAGCAATGCAGAAGCTAGAATCACATTGTAGCACATGAAACAACATGTGGATCCTAGAGCTATAAACTCAAGTCCCAGACCCCATGACACATTTCCTCCAGCAAGGTTCAACAGCCTTTTAGAATAGCACTGCCAGTCCTGGAGTAATTGTTCAAACATGTGAGCCTGTGGAGTAATTTTACATTCAAATCTCCATAAAAATCTCTTCTGAGTAATGAGGGAGGTAAAGGAACACAGGTCTGAAATGTTACCAGTATGCTTATCAAGACATAGATATCTCAAAATCAGGAATGTTAGGAATAAAAGGAGAGCTGTATGCTTTGGGAAACTAATCTACATGCTCAGTGTTGACATGATTTAGGTGGCATGTTTGGCATGTTACTGTGCAAATATAAAGGTTGATTTTGAGAGCTGAAGAAAGTTTATCCAAGTAGGATTTTAAAACGTGAACTCTTGGCTGGTTATTAGTTGACAGTTTAACTTTTTGCATGACATTTGATTTTCTCTGTAAATGAGGTTTATTTTTCCTCCATAACCTTCAAAGTAGAAGGTATTTCTTAAAATATTTTATTTTTATTTCTTTATTTGAGAGAGAGGTGGAGAAAAATAGTAAGAAAGAGGCGAAAATAGAGAGACCATAGGCACACCAGGGCCTCCAGCCACTACAAATGAACTCCAGATGCATGTGCCACCCTGTGCATCTGGCTTACATGGGTACTGGGGACTTGAACCTAGGTGCTTAGGCTTCACAGACAAACAACTGCTAAGCCATCTCCTCAGTAGAAGGTATTTGATAGACAACTTGGTGTAATACTTTCAGGTTGTGATAGATTAGTTGGCCCATATTGTAAACGATTAGGTTTTGCTGATGGGGAGGGGGACTTAGATATTTGGTAGCATGCTAAAACTTTAATGACCCTTGTTCTATTGCTATACCATTCTAGGATATCTTTATTCCTCTTCTGGAATTTAAACCCTATCATTTTCTCCTATACATGGAAGGAGTGAATAGCTTATTATCTAAAGTCATAGAATTCTTATCTGGGACAGTATTGTCTTTGGTCCAGATCTATAGATTCATCAGGTATGGCTTGGGTGGTAAGACTGAATTAAGGCTAAAGAACTGATTTTCAAAAGGTGACATCAGAAGTCAGGAAACCAGTACCACTAAGTCAATAAGACTTTAGACTCCAGCCATGACATCTAGTTTCAAATCACATAGTCCTTTCAAATTTTGCTTGCTTAGATACCATCATACCTGGGCTCAAGTTCACAGACATACTTGAGAATTCTGAAGAATGGTGAGATTTAAAGAGATTCCATAATAACCAGATAGTGGCACTCACCTGTAATCCTAGCATATCAGATGCAGGAGAATTACTGAGTTCAAGGCCAATGTAAGCTACATAGAAACCAGAGAGAAAGCAGAGAGAGATCACAAACTAAATGATAAATGATTTTTATTATGTATTATTTTTATATATTCTATATGATTTTTATTATACACTTCCCTTGTAAAATTTTAGTCCTCATGTGTTATGTTTTAGAGAGGATTAGGTTCTTTACATATGATATTAATTCAAGTTAAGTAACTTTTGAAATTATGTTTATCTAAATCATGAGACAGAATAAAAACTATTACAGAAGTGGATCATCTTGAGACATCTGTGAAAATGTAGAACTAGGTTTAGCAGACAAATTTGCTAACTTTAAATCCAGCCCTCTCTTTAGTATGACATTCTCACTTACTGAATTATGGAGAACACAGGGGAAGTCTTGAATATTTCAGAAAGTCTGTTTCTTTTTTCCTTGGAGAATGATAGAGGAATTGTGATGTACATAAAAGTTAAATTGCACTAGATTTAATAAGAATGGTACGTTTCATTTTCTGTATGGCCTATCGCTGATGGATTCAATTTGAAGAGATACATGATCCAAAACAAATGTGGGTGCCCATTCATTATATAATCATTCTCTTTCATTTTGTCGCCCTTCTCTCTCCCTCTCTCTCTCTCTCTCTCTCTCTCTCTTTCTTGTTGCCAATAAATAAATATTTTTTAAAATATTAGTTCATCAAGGACTGGGAAGATAGTTCAGTTGTTTTTGCCTTGCAAATAAATTCTCCACAGAGTGCATAAGAGTGATGGACATTGTTGTGAATAATTGTAATCCCAGCACTGGGCAGGCAGAAACAGGTAGATCCAAGGGGTTCACTGGCCAGTCAATACAGTTAAAATTGGCTGGTTTCAGATCAAGGAGATGGAATGGACAGTATCTGTGAGTATGACAACTAGAAGTTGTTCTCTGGCTTACATACACAGAGAGAGACACACATACACATGTGCACACAGGTGTACCCCTTCACACACACATAAACACATTATATGCAGATCCTGTCCCTCCTGGAGATTTAAAATCTACTCTCTCTTTGGTTCTCTGTGCCTCTAGTACTTTGAAGTTCTGTAAACTCTTCACTTATTCTGTATACATGACACACATTTAAACACATCTAGGTGTTCAATAAATAATTGTGTCTCTTTCCTGATAGAGGTGAAGCAATAGAGTGGGTTTTCCTCATTTTCCCTTTGTTTGTTTTATTATTTTCCATCAGCTTGCCTCAATTTGAGAAGTTTAAGAGGGTACACTTTAGCATCTCCATGGTCTGGAATGAGGTTGGTTACTATGGTCAGGGATGGACACAGCTGAACTGCTTGCCCAATACAGGGTCTTTCCAGGCAGAAGGGGGTGTTTAGGTGGCAGTGTTATCCCTGATGGTGTGGGCTCATTGTCCACATTCACTCAGGCTGCTGGCAGAATTAGGTCCTTAGAGCTACATGGCCAAAGCCCTCACCTTTTTTTTTTTTTTTTTTGTATGTATGTGTATGGTATCTATGCTTACTGTACTGGATACATACTTACTGCGTACATGTAGTTACATGTATTGCAGGTATATGCATGTAGAATCCAGAAGACTAGTTTGGGTGTCACCTTTCGGAATGCCATCTACTCTTTTTGTGACAAGAACTCGTTGTTCTGGCACAAATAGGCTAGACTGCCTAGTCAGCACCAGGCCACCATCTCTTTTACTTTTTGAAATAGAGCCTTACTATGTAGTCAAAGCTGGCCTCAAACTCACAACCCTCCTTCCTTAGCCTCCCATCAAATAATTATTCCTAATGTCCTGAAATTTTTTTGTGAACTAATACTGGTCCATGAATTCTACTTAGGCTTATTTAATCTTCACTAAAACTAAAGCAAATAATTTATAATTCAAAGTTTAACAGTGATAGAACTGAACCGTAGAGAGATGACCTTTGTCATTTAAGAATTTCCTTTCACAAAGACTTAAGGAGATAACAACACCAAAGCCAAAGCTTTCCCTGTCTCTGCACAGCTACCATATTTTTATATCATCCCCTGCATAACCAGACTCTTTACCTCCCTACTCAGAGATTGTGGAGGCTGCTTCTCTGTCCTTCCATTCCGCTTCACCCTTTTAAGTTTTATGGCTCATCCCTCCCCATTCTTTAGACGTATCTCCACTTACACATGAAGGCATCAAAAGTCTTTCCTGTACACACACACACACACACACACACACAGAGAGAGAGAGAGAGAGAGAGAGAGAGAGAGAGAGAGAGAATTTTACTTATCCCTTTTTATTTGAGGGCCTTAGCACAAATTTTCAACTATAATTCCATAGGAGTTATAATTTTGGCTATTTATTAACTACTTACCTGTGGTATACTGTGATAACCATGCAAACAAACTAAAGGATTGTTGCAGGCATTAAATTGCTGATAGTTATTACTCTCATTATTGATTCTATTTTGTATTGACTGATTAAGAGATGGTTCCATTTTTAAACTGAGAAGGGAAGATACAGATGCTTTGGGGAGTAGACATTTTAAAAGCTGTAAATGAGGAATGAAAATCAGACCAGTAACACAACTTGCAGCTTTTTCTGGTATGTTCCCTCTCTGTGTTGTTTTCTCTGTATGTAAAAACATATTATTGTCATAGATATTTTATCCTTTCCTCTTCTACTAGACAGTTCAGGCTTTTGTGGGATCAGAAGCCATCTGTCCATTTCATTGCTTTTGGCATGTAGTTTATGCTTATGAGATGTTTACTAAAAAAAAAAAAATGAGTAATAGGTAGACCCTTAAGCATAGCTGTTCATTGTATTACAAATAGAAACTATGACTCGCTGATTCTCAGTAAATTATAACAAAACCTTATTTTATCTATACAAGAACATGAGCTGTGCTTCACAACATTAAACATGAATGTTATATTTAAAGGATAAATACATTAGAAGTCCCCCCCACCATTGTGAAAATACAATGATAAGGGACATTATCTTTTAAAAATATACACAAATAATCTTGGTAAGATTATCTAGTGGGTAAAGTTTTTAACACATGTGTATGAAGACTGGATTACCAGCCCCTATGAAAAAATGGAATATATTGGCTAACCCCTCTAATCCTAGTATTAGAGAATAGCAGACAGGAGAATCCCTAGGGCTGCTAGCTAAGTAGTCAAGACAACTTTGATTAGTTCTACATTCAGTATTAGACCCTGTCTCAAAACTGAGGTGGGGAATGATTGAGAAGACACCTAAAATTAAATTCTGGCCTCCATACACACATGTAAATGTGCATGCACACCCCTACACACAGACAGGCCCACACATATACAAACATGCATACGCACATGCCTATGTAACACACAAAAAATAAAACAGGAAAAAATACACAAAAACTTGGTGTGGTATCACATATCTATAATCTCAGAACTGTAGCTGGAGATAGGAAAATCAATTTAAAGTCTTCCTTGACTGCATAGGGAATTCAAGGCCAACCTGGGCTACTTGAGACCCTATGTCATAAAACAAACAAAATTTGTGAACAACTTTTCATATGTGCCTAGACTTGCTCAAATTTTATTGTCTACCTGTGGGTCATGTTGAAAACATCACTTCCTATAAAGGTCTATCAGATTGCCCCAAAATGTGGCCCATAGCTATCCACAAATTTGTTTTGAGGTAGATGTACTGTGAACATCAAAACATACTTCCCTAATTTTCTATTAAAGCTTTATGTGGTAGAGGCTTTATTTTTGCCTTCAGGTGGCTTGATATCATTTACTTTCACTGATTCTCCCAAGGGCTATAGCTCTTAAACAGGCTGCCAAAATGCTGGAGAAAATATAGCACATTGAATAATAGCTCCTCTCTTTGGAATTTAAAGACAGAATATTTCCTAGAGAAGGTGTCAGAATACTAAAATGGAGAATAATGTCAGTGGGGAATAAGTATTTATAATAATTTTATAAAGAAGCTTAACTGAAACTTTATGTAAGTTTATGTGCCAAAACTCATCACTCTGCCCTTTTAATAATCTATGTTGAGACTTTCATTTTTTTCTAAATCATTTATATTCATCAAACATGTGTTTTTCCAAATATATCTCTGCAATTCAGGACTAAAATTTTGAAGAAAAGCTTTGATTTCCCTACTTGTTAGAAAATTCCTCATTGGGACTTGATAAATTGACTTGCCTGTGTGTTTGCTTTGAAGATAGCCTCTTTGACATTTGGGTGATCACATGCTGTGCACAGTAGGAGGCTTGGGTGGGACACCGTCATCTTAGCTGGGTGCTTGAGCTCCTTACAAATTCTATTTTCAGAGGAAAAGTGCATATGTATAATAACTGTTATATGAATGCCTACACATAGAATGTACATGTATATATGTTTAGCACAGGTATACACAGATACGGAAATGGCTATTTCAACATATATGTTGTATGTTACTTTTTATGAGAAGGGGACAATGACTTCCCAAAAGTCTACTTAGTATTATGTTATCTTAGAATCTTCTTGTTCATTTAAAGTCCTCTGCAATGTACATATTCAGACCTCACCTAACAATCCAATGCTGTCCTGTACTTCTCAGCCCACTCCTCTGCCAGAACTTCCTTCTGGTTAGAATGCCACATAACTATGGTAATTCTCCTGTATCCCAACTCTTCTGTGAATGTATGCTATATGACTTCTTCCGAGTGCTCAGTAATAATGACAGAAGCAGCAGGCAGTGGGAAGAAATCACCTCTGCTCAAAAGAAGAGAGGCTTTTGTTAAAAAAAAAAATCAGCTTCTAAGCTCTGTCATAACAATTATGACACAAAACCTTCTACTTTTCCATCTAAATGTTGATTTTTTTCACAATATTTTCTCTCTGAATTTTCCTTTTGTTCGTTTTAGTTTGATTCTATGTGTATTTCTAAAACTGAGGTGAAGGATGAAAATTATGTAATATTTTTCCTTAATTCCAGTGTGATGCAAAATACTTGGTTACATCCATATAATGTAAATTGTTGTTTGGAATGGGCTTTAAACTTGAGATATTTCAGGCTTATAGGACAAGGGGCATTACATCAGCTCCTAGAATTTTTTACTATTTCAATTGTTTCATTTTAATGTTTAAATTTTTCAATGTTCTCAAAATGATCACATGCCTAGATTTTTTTCATTTATTTCTTAAATAGGGATCTAGTATAAAAAACATGTGAATTCATCCTAACAAATTGTGTGTGTGCTTCTGACTGCTTTCACAAGTTGTAATGCATCATTTCCCAAATGATAGTCTGGGTGAATCATTGTCCCATGAGATATTGGTAATTGTTCTACAAGAGGATTACAAGCTAAAAGTTTGAAAAAAAAAAAAAAAGTTTGGAAGACAGTGAATACAAAATCCATTCTTAGTGACTTAAAAGGAATTGCAGTATATTAGAGAATATTTATGGTGAAGAAAACTAACTGTAGCTGGTGGACACAGGCTGTACTTATCACAAGGAAGAATAAACTTCCTTTTTGATGGATTTTCTAGTTAAAATTGCCTACTAAAGGGCTGGAGGGATGGCTTAGCAGCTAAGATGTTTTCCTACAAAGCCAGAGGACCCAGGTTTGATTCCCCAGGACCCACGTTTGCCAGCTGCACAAAGGGACACACATGTCTGGAGTTTGTTTGCAGTAGCTGGAGGCCCTGGCACACTCATTCTCATATTCTCTCTCTCTCTCTTTCTCTGTCAAATAAATAAATAAAAAGTATTTAAAATTGCCTACTAAAGTACCTGTTCTACCTAGCACTGCTTGAGAAATATTTTCTCAGTGTAATTTTGAAAGTAGTTCTCATAGATTTTCTGCAAATGTCTTTTAGTATGTTGCAATTCTTTTAGTGCCCCTATCTCTCTTAGCAGACTTTTCAGTTTGTATTATAAAGAATAAAATTTTCTCTTGTGAATAAAACTTGAGCACACATATAAAATCTTCTGAGCTATGTGAATCATATATAGTGTTAAGTAAAATATTGGAAGTTTGACTGAAAGTAAAATATTGAGAGCAACTACTCTAGAGAGAGAACAGAATGGTCTGACATGGTTCAAACTGAGGTGAAGGGTACAGGGATCTATGCTGATTACTTCTTGTTGTGACCAAATATTGTACCAAAAATAGCATAAGAAAAAAAAAATTAGCTTCAGGTTCCATGGGATACACTCCACCATGGAGAGGAAGGCAAAACAACAGGAACAGGAAGCAGGCAGGTCACAATCCGTCACAGTCAGCAAAGGGTAAACAGGAAGTTTGGTCACCTTCAGTGACACCATTTCTTCAACAAGTCTTCACTTTCTAAAAGTTACAAAACTTTCAAGCCCAGTGTGGTGGCTCACTCCTTTAATCCCAGCACTCAGGAGGCAGAGGTAAGAGGATAGCCATGAGTTCGAGGCCACCACTCCATAATGAATTCCAGGCCAGCCTGGGCTAAAGTGAGACCCTACCTCAAAAACAAACAAACAAAAAAAAAGTTACAAAACTTTCCCAAATAGCACTACTGACTAGAGACCAATTATTCAAATACAAGAGCCTACAGGGGGCATTCTACCCTCAAACTAAAAGAGTGATCCAGTGATAGTTCTATTACCCATTTCTCTTTGATAATGAATTTGTTTCCTGCTTAACATCATGCTGTCTAGGTTACCTTTGCTCTAAAGATCTTATTGATTTTTTTTTAAAATTGGAAACAACAGTTTACATAGTATTCTGTACACAGTATTAACTAAGTAAGTCTAATATAGTTTGATAGCCATTAGCACATGCACACTATACATTACCTTCTGAAAACATCCATCCCTTGTGTCTGTCAGGCAACTTGCTCTGATTTTCTAACTACCTCAGTCAGTTTGTTTAGCTTCCCTGGTAGGACCTTCTCTTCCCCATTCCTTCTGCATGAATGCTCCTCAGTAGTTTACTTGAAGACCTCTGATGTCACCTGCCAGTGGCTCCCTAATTATGTGAACCTTACTCCTGGGAATCACTTTTCTCATCTTCATCTCATTAGCATACATCCCACATGCTGACTTAGTACCATCCATTCTGGCTCCCATACCTCAGGAATATTTTCCCTTTTTTTCCTATTCTCTGGACAATCTTAAGACTTTCATCACTTGACCTCTGTTTTTCTCTTGATATTTCTTGATACTGCCTTTCTCTGCTATTGTCGTTGCTCTCACACTCTTAAACTGTAATGGAAGTGATATAACAATGGCATTGACTGGAAGTTATGAAAAGCATCTGTGCACCTTAAGTGTCCAAGCCAAATCTCCTTCTTTATAGTCTTCTGTATCTTTTTTATTTATTTATTTGAGAGCGACAGACACAGAGAGAAAGACAGATAGAGGGAGAGAGAGAGAATGGGCGCGCCAGGGCTTCCAGCCTCTGCAAACGAACTCCAGATGCGTGCGCCCCCTTGTGCATCTGGCTAACGTGGGACCTGGGGAACCGAGCCTCGAGCCGGGGTCCTTAGGCTTCACAGGCAAGCGCCTAACCGCTAAGCCATCTCTCCAGCCCGTCTTCTGTATCTTAGTAAGCAGCAGTTTCATACTTTTCATTGATAGGACCGAAAACCCTCATGTATTTTTCTCTTTCTCCCAGTGGTTTATCATGTCTGCCTTGCTAATGATTCAACCTGTAGAATATAATTCAATCAGAACCCAGCCATTTATTATGATCTACTCTGAGCTTGTTGCAGTCAACTTCTCATTGCTAGCAGAAAATACCCAACCAAGAGCAGCATGGGGGAGGGAAGGGTTTATTTTAGTTTAAAGACTCAAGGGAAAGTGCCATGATGATGGGGGAGATAATGGCATGAGCAGAGGGTGATCATCACCTCCTGTCTAACATCCAATGGAAAACAGCAGCAGGAGAGTGTGCCCAGCACTGGCAAGGGGAAGCTAGCTATAATACCAATAAGCCTGCCCACAATAATACAACACTTCCAGCAAACTTCAATTCTCAAATTGCCACCAGCTGGAGACCTAAGCATTTGGAACACATAAGTTTGTGGGGGACACCTAAATGAAACCATCACATTTGGCCCCAGGCATCCGTAAACTGATAACCATCCATATGTAAAATGCAATTCATTCAGTCCAACATTAAAAGTCCCCATAGTTTTTATTAATCCCAATGATGATCAAGTATACCCATAGTCCAAGGTCTTTTAACTGAAAATGGCACAGAATAAACATTCACATTGCAAAATATGGCATTTGACATCACAAAGTAATATTCAACCAACAAAAGATTTAAAACAAACATGGTAAACATCAAACTCGGTAGATCTAAGTTCAACAACTCTAATCAATGATGGGTCTCCAATTCTGGTACTTCTAACCAGTGATGAGTCTCTGGAGTTCCCATTCCACCCTTCCAGCTAGGCTACTCAGAGTCCCAGAAAACTTCATCCAGTTCCATGGGTGTTCTTGGTAGACATCCCATAATCCGGGAATCTCCACTGGGTTTCTACTGTAACTCACAGTTCATCCTTATGGCTCCATCAGGTCTCCATGCAGGTAATCCAATAAGCCTGCTTCACATTGATCATAGCCATTCCCAAAAAAAACAAACCAAAGGTGAAAATTCAATGACTCTCTCTTTCCTGTATTTGTTATATGCCATAGTACCAGGTGAGCTACCAACTTGTTAATCCAGGGGGAAATAAAGCAGACTTGGAAGAACATGATACTCCTTCAGCATTTGAGCCCCTTCAAAAGAGTCTGACTTCTTCCTGTTGAGCCAATGCAGATGAGCTGTCCCAATCTCAATGGCTGTAATATCTCAAACAATTGCATCTGAAGAGTCAGCAGTTTTGGTGCAAATATTTCATTTCTTCCTGTGCCATATCTTTCTGCTCATACTTTTGTTTCTATGCAGTGCAACCCTGCACAAATTCTCAGTACATAGCATAACAGCAAGCCTTTTACACAAACGGTCATTAGCCCAGTCCAGACAAAGCTGGTTCTCCCTCATAAGCCCAACATCACAGTCCATAGTTCTTACTACATTCAGGTCTTTCAACTCTGATCAGAAGAGTACATTAAGCTGTACTTACAGCACTACAAGGCATCTCTTAGACCAAGCTTTCAAATACTTCCACATTCCTCCTTCAAATCAGTCCTAAAACACCAAAAACCACACATTCAGGTTTCTAGCAGCAACGACCCCACTCTTGGTACCAATTTTACTGTCACAGTCAACTTCTCATTGCTAGCAGAAAATAAACAGCCAAGAGCAGCCTGTGGGGATAGAAGGGTTCATTTTGGCTTTCAGACTTTAGGGGAAGCTCCATGATGGCAGGGGAAATGATGGCATGAGAAGAGGGTGGGTATCACCTCCTGGCCAACATCAGGTGGACAGCAGCAGCAGAAGAGTGTGCCCAATACTGGAAATGGGAAGCTGGCTCTAACATCCATAAGCTCACCTTCACCTCCAGGAGGCTTCAATTCCCAAATACCACTAACTGGGGACCTAAACATTCTAAACACATAAGTTTATGGAGGGCACCTGAATCAAACCACTACACAGCTCCTATATTTATTTCTCATGAATAATGGTTGCCACTACGTATTCACATTTCTGATTAGTTGTTATTTTCCAAAGCTACAGTGTACAGCACAGTAGCCACTAGCTGTCTTGTGACTGGAGGTATAGCTGCTGTGATTGAGATATAATTGAGACAAACACAGCTGTGGATATCAAATAAACAGTTTTCAAAGAGAATGTAACATATTCCATAAGCAACATTTTAAGTGGTTACATGTTGACATAACATTTAGACACATCAGATTAAATAAAATGTGTTCTTGGAAATAATTTCATTTTTTTTTCCAAGTGTACTGACAAGCTATTCACTCTTCTGAAGTCCTTCCACATATAGAAGTCCAAAAAATCATTTTGAAGTACCAAATTTTGTTATTACTTTGATCAGAGTTCCCCAAAGGTTTTCTAGCTCCATTGGGAGAAGCCAGGTGGTACAGTGGACTCCAAAGCCCAGTAATTTCTGTCCTAGGCTATATTTCCCATGGTTCTATGCTATCTCTGCACATCTGAGGACCTTCTCTCACATGAGCATCCTCGTGTTTAAGTGTCCTCACTTATCTCTTTCCCACATAGCTGTCTGGCTCACCTTCACTTTCCTGTTTAGGAGTGCCATCCTGATATAGCCTAAACCAGTGCTGTCCTTACACACTGAATGATCTTTTCATAAGACTTTGCTTTACTTTGAAAACTTTCTGCTGGCTATAGAATGACATTCAAGCTACTGATGTTTCTAGATGTGCCATCATCCTTTACTCCTTTTCCACTTGAGCACTTCCCTCAGGGTTCTAATCAACCCTATCTCTTTCTGTGGTTTTGGAATCACTTGGAAGATTTTGCAACACAAGAAAAAAGTGATAAAATCTATAATCTGGGTGTGGTGGTGCCTTCCTGATCCCAGCACTTGAGAGGTGGAGGCAGGAGGATCAGAAGAAAGAAGGCTCATCCTTGGCTACTTAGCAGTGAAAGCCTGGCCTAAATGAGAGTGTGTGTTAAAATTAACAAAAAAAGCCAGGTGTGGTGGCATACACCTTTAATCCCAGCCCTTGTGAGGCAGAGAGAGGTTGGAGGATCACCATGAGTTCAAGGCCACCCTGAGAAGTCAGGTTAGCCTGGGCTAGAGTGAGACCCTACCTTGAAAAATCAAAAAGAAATTAACAAAAAAGATAGAACACAGATTTAAAGGATTATTTTACTAATTTTTAATGTGTTCTTGTACTGAATTAATATTTTCATGCAACTTCAAATATTAGATAGTGGTTACATAGCACCATTTTTTTAATGCTTTTCATTTCGCTTGACACCCATCCCTTCATCTATCCTCAAAATGCTATTTCTCTTGTTTGTTTGTTTGTTTTAATATAGATTTCATCGCAAAGCCAAGGCTGGCCATAAACTTACTAGTCTTGAACTCATGCTGATCCTCCTGCTTCAGCTTTACAATTACTGATATTGTAAACATGCACCACCATACCCAGTTAAAGTGTTGTGTCCAGAATAATCACTATCAAAAGCAAATGTTAAACTCACTATGGAAGAGTTCAAGCATCTGTACCAGGATCTCTGTGTTAATAGCTTTCCTTTGATATAGTATTTTTCTCTGAAATGATCATTTTGGTCAGAGATTTTCTTTTGCTAATTTCAAAAGAAGCATATCTTATCAGGATGAATAACTCCATCATGGCAAATGAAAAATACTAGAATTTATAGCTCAGCAACAAATAACTAGCGCTTTCAGAAATGTTTGTTTCACTTCATTAAAATGTTATATCTTTCAGACAGTACTTCTTTTTTTAATTAATTAATTTATTTATTTATTTGAGAGCGACAGACACAGAGAGAAAGACAAATAGAGGGAGAGAGAGAGAATGGGCGCGCCAGGGCCTCCAGCCTCTGCAAACGAACTCCAGACACGTGCGCCCCCTTGTGCATCTGGCTAACGTGGGACCTGGGGAACCGAGCCTCGAACCGGGGTCCTTAGGCTTCACAGGCAAGCGCTTAACTGCTAAGCCATCTCTCCAGCCCCAGACAGTACTTCTTAAAGGCTATAAAACTAATACTGCATTTTAAAAGTTTGATTAGCATGCATTTCCAAAGTCTCTTAGCCCTGGTGTACTTGTGCTATCTCACATAGTCTGGGAATCTGGCAGTTCATATTATTTTTGTGTTTTAAAAAGAAAACCTTCTCCTCCACGGCTAGCTTCCACAGTGAATGTGTTTATGCCACACTGCCTTTCATTTTCATGTGCTGAAATCTTGAGATCTGTCAAAGCTAATCTGGGTCTGCTGATGCTTTGTGTCTTAAAATTATGCTGAAATTTCAATTAGTAATGTGGCTCCCGTCTGGCAGCATACATAAAACTTAAAATTCTGTGTATTAGTATGAGAGTTAAATTTCAAACACTTTGATACCATAAATAAGAGTAGGGTGATAAACTGTTAGAGGTATGAATGCTATACATTTCCCAGACTGTAGAGCACACATAAAACTTGATCTATGTCCCTAAATGAAAAATAATTCAAACCTTTTCCACAGTGTCTTCTATAAATGTACTCCATAATACACAGGTTCCTTTGCCTTTGTGGGGAACTTGTCCTGTGCCCAATAATCCTAATGGAGCTTTGTCTAAGCAATGAGAAGAGATCTCTTATTTTGATCTCATTCAGTGGAATATTTTTTCTCTCAAGGCCCCTGAACCATAAGGTTGCTCATTTGGCATCTCATCATAGGAAAATTAGTCTTCGGGCAGATACTGATGTCTGCTGTGTCCTTATTATCACTGTCCCTACAGCATCCCTTGAAGATGTGTGCCCAAGGACAGCTATATGTTTCATCTACCTCTTGTGCCAGAATAGCCTTATGCAATTTCAGTGTTTCTTGGAATACTCATCTAGTGTCTTTACTTCCATGGTCCTAAAGATCTTCACCAATCTTCAGGAATTGACCCTACCCCCTTTGTTAATGAGTCAAATACTGCCTGATATCACCAAGAGCTTTGAAAATAATAGTACGGCTACAGTCTTTTAGCCAAAGAAGCTATGGATCTCAGATCTGTAGCCTTCCTAACAGTGCCACAGTTTCAGCAATCAGAATTCACATACCTGTTCTTGATATGTCTTCTGTGGTTTTGATTGGCCATAATCCAGTTTAGGAGAGATTGTATAATATGTGTACTTTAGTATCCATATTTCCCTTTACTCTGTATGATGGCTCAGCTAATGTATTTTAGACTGTCTTACATTTGATTTTAATGGAGTTAATGATATATTTCTGAGTGCATTGCATTAAATATTAAGGAGGTTAGCATTTCAATGGCTGAAGATAGAGCATAGAGAAGATCCTAGAAACACTGGAATAAGAAATATGATGGAGTTTATAGGAAACAGTATGTACCTAGGGTAAGAAAGGTCTTTGAAAAGTAGTTTGGAAGGTAGATGCCTGTAGGACTTTAACTTCCACAAATGGCAAATGGTTCAGTACTGACCAATCATATCATGCCTCTATGGTAACACTGCATGCTCTGAACTCTAACCCTTATGATCATGTCTATGAATCTGTTTATCCTTTATACCAGTTCCATCTCTTGCATCAAGTTCTCCATTAACAACCATGTCTACTTTTGCATCTCCCTCAGCCTTGATATTTTGCCCTTTTTAAATCACTCACATGTTATGTGGAATTGTTTAATCTTATCATCACTCCATAACTCTAGTCAGGAACATTGTTTATGTGTCCTGTCTGCAAACAATGCATGCTGTTTAAATCCTAGGAGATTTGCCTTTTCTTTGGTTCCTTTTCCTTTCTCTTTCTTACTACCTCATTTTTCTCCCTCTCTCTCTCTCTCTGTCTCTCTCTCTCTCCCTCCCTCTCTCTCTCGCCCTCCCTCCCTCCCTCCCTCCCCCTCTCCCCCCCCACTCTCTCTCTCTCTCTCTGTCACACACACACACATACACTACCTCAGTACTAGTCAATGTTTGCTTCTTTCCTGCATTCTTTCTTTGTATTATTTCTGATGGAATCTTGTTTTTGTCGGCTTATTTCCTAGATGGGAAGTGATGGAATTTTACGCCTCAGTACTTCAGCTCTAAATAATGAATTCTTTGCCTATGCAGCACAGGGGTGGAAACAGCGACTGGCAGAAGGTAAATTTCGCTTTTCTGTTACGAAGTGAAATCTGGAGTACACATGCTTTACTGAGCTTTTTCCTGTCTCTCATTTCCAAGTCTTTCCCTCTGGAAATGTACGTTCACTTGGTAAAAACTGAGAGTGTATTCTAAATGACTTCAATAATTTGATTGCACTGGGCATTTTTATGTCAGATTTTTTTAATATCACAACACATTATATATATGTATGATTTTTTCAAGTGGTAATTTTAATTACATAGTTTATTCCACTATATTTTATATATGTACTGGGTTCTAGAGAAATTTATAATATTCTTTTTCCTGGAAGTTTTCATGTTACCTGACACATCCTTTAACCTGATGCTTCTGGAATCACTGAATATCCTTACCGACTTAGTTCTCCTCCTCACTGTGGATGACTGAAGTACTCCTTCTATAAATACTTATATCTTCCCAATAGCAAAGCTCACTTTCTCTCAGTCCTTATATTTCATGTTCCTTCTCCAATATTGCAATCAATTGTTTTTCCTTTATTTGCATTTTTCACCCAACCAAATATGAAATAACCTACCACAGTACTATATTTAGATAGCTTCTTCCTTCTTTCCTTACTTCCTTCTTTCTTATTTTAGAGAGATAAAGAGAAAGAATTGGCGCACCAGGACCTCTTGAACTCTAGATGCTTGTGCCACCTAGTGGGCATCTATGACCTTGTGCTTGCCTCACCTTTGTGTGTCTGGCTTACGTGGGATCTGGAGAGTCGAACATGGGTCCTTAGGCTTCACAGGCAAGCACCTTAACTGCTAAGCCTTCTCTCCAGCCATACAATATAATTTGAATTGTTTCTGTATTCTGATAGCTTTGTCTCAGCTTCATTTGAGAGGCCCTCTTCTTCCGTTTGATGGGAAATGATGACTTCAGCATTTTCTCATCCCACCCTACATGCTGTCTAAGCAGTCTTATTTATTACCTTGGTTTTGACTATTACCTATATGCCATGAACTTCCAATAGTGACTTCTATCCCCTTCTTCTGATCTATAATGATCTGTTATAAGTAGCTGATATCAGGTATTTTAAAATCTGTTTTTTCCTCTGTGTATTTGCTCTGCCTTCTACTCTCATTCTAACCTGTCCCTGCCATCCTCATGGTTCTTCATTAAAACGTCCTTTATTGGCCATGATCTGTTCACTGAACTTGACTCCTGTCAGCATCCCACTGCTACTGGCCCAATTGTGATCAGCATTTCTTCATCTGTGCTGTCTGGCAGTCACTGAAGTCCAGTAATTTCTTCTTCATTTTGTTGGACCTATCTTTCCAAACTATTGAGCTGGTCATATTCTTCCCTTCCAAAATGCTATCAGAATTGTTTCTAGTCTCTCTCAGAAAATGCTGATCCCTGGAGTGTGTGTGGAATACCTGGCATCAGCCTTCCTTTCCTGTTTCATTTTATCTATGTTCTGCTCACAAGTGGCCATATAAAAGAACACAAATATGCATATTTATGTCTTCTTATCTAATGATTTAGTAACTTATAAGCCAGATCAGCCTGTAAAAGTTAACTCAACACTCATCTCCTACATGTAATACTGTTTAATTGCATTAGGCAGAATTAAGTGCTTTCCTGTCTGTACTTTCAGTACATATATCATCCTTGTGGCCTGTGCAAGGCATTGGACATTATTTCATTACCAGTTATATACTTTCTACCCCACTAGACTGATTTCCTTCAGTGAATGTATGCTCTTTCCTTTGCAGCCTCCAGCTTGCAGTATATCTATCAAATGTTTCAAAGTTCACCTAAGATTTCTGAGATTGCTGTTTGAGTGATATTCATAAAAATAGAAAGTTTGAAAAGTGTTTTATTCTCCATATTTTCACTTTCTACCATCCAAAAAAAAAGTTTACTCAAATGAATTACATATTATCTTTATTAATTGGGTAAATATGTGATCATTCTTATTCCATTTATTGCCAATCTTTTTCCAGGAGAGTTTACCCCAGAAATGCAATTACGAATAAGACAAGAAATTGAGAAAGAAAAGAAAACAGAACCTTGGAAAGAAAAATTCTTTGAGAAATTTTATGGAGAAAAGTAAGTACTAGAGCATTTTTTTCCTCACTTTTTTGAAGGAAATGAAAATGTAATTCTCTGCTTCACATAGCAAACTCATATGCTGTAAAACTTAATAAACCTGTGATAAAAGGTAATAGTCCCTCAGTGTAAGAACTTGCAGGTAAAATTATAGTAGCATATCAGCACTTAAATTTTTAAAAATGCATATTCCAGGGTTTATAACTTGTTCATGAAAAATTCATTTTAGATTGAAAATAGCACATGAAATCCTGTGGAAGTCAGTTGTGGCTTTCACAAGTAGAATTTTGTAAATTTCCCTGGTTTTTAATCCAAATGTTTTCATTAATGAGCACTGTAAAGCTATGTAGTTTTAGGCAAATACTTGATTTTCACATTGTTTTTCCAAAAGTATTGATGGTACATATCCACGTTAATATTTGTTTGCTCTTCATGCTTGATCTGCCTGCCTTTTCAAATAGAATCTGTTTTTAATTTCTATCTTGTTTATGCATGGTGTTTGATTCTTGTTTTTAGGTAACTGAGCTAACCTGAAAACTATATCCTGTTTAGCAAAGATATATTGTGCTTGGCAGAGCCCTTACTCAGGGTCTGCTTTATTAGAAGAATTTGTGACAACCACTAATGCTAGAAATGTGTTGTTTTGTGTAAAAGACAGAGAAGTGGATACAAGTAGCAAAACTTGTGTCATCTAGAATCAGTTCACAAACGACCTTTCAGTTGGGAAAATCATGCCAGGAATCTCACCGCAGAGTTCTTCTGCACAAGAAGTGACTCATTATTCAGCATGGGTCTGCTTGGTGAACTGTCAAAGACGCCAGTATACTGAATTATAAGGTCTGTTGTTGGCATTTCACTAGAATTCTTAGGTACATATATGTATTCAACTATAAAAATGCCGAGATAATATATATTAAAATGTATTATATATAATATATATTAAAAATGAAGGTCTGGGGAGATATCTCAGTTGATCAAAGTGCTTGACATGCAAGCATGAGAACCTGTGTTTGATCCCCAGAATCCACATTTAAAATATAATAAGAGGGCTAGAGAGATGGCTTAGCAGTTAAGGCACTTGCCCATGAAGCCTAAGGACTCGTGTTTGACTCTCCAGATCCCATGTAAGCCAGAAACACAGGTTGCACATGCACACAAGATGGTGCACATGTCTGGAGTTCAGTTGCAGGGCCTAAAGGCCCTGGTTTGACAATTCTCTCTCATTCACTCTCTCTCCCTCTCTCATAAAAGAAGAAGAAAAAGAAGAAGAAAGCCAAACATGGGTCTATACTTCCAGTGCTAGACAAGAAGGTGAATTCATGACACTCATTGGCCAGCCAATCTGACCTACTTACAGAGCTCCAAGCCAATGAAAAATTCTCTCTCAAAAAAGGTAGATAGTATTCCTGAGGAACAACACTCCAGACTGCCATGTGGTTTTTCACATGTATGCATATATCCATGCAGGCACACAAAAGTAAAAAAATGAGGCAAGCTAGTCACATGTCTTCACATGTAGTAACCAGCAGTGTTACTCAAACCAGGCTACATCAGAATCTTACTGGAGATTTTAAGTGTACATACAGATCCCCAGGCCCACATGAAACTTGCTGACTTAGAATTCTCTGGGTGTTGAGCCCAGAATCCACATGGTCAGAAGCTTCTCATTCTCAGGGCGTGGTGAAGAACAGAAGGATTGAACTTCAGTAGCAACTTGAGTTGTTTTCTCTAGAGCACTGTCTTAATGTTTGTGAACCCATTCTTTCAATCAATTCACCAGTATTAATCCAACTCTTCTTGGAGTAAAGCTCTATTCTAGGTGCATCTGTAGAGCTTCTGAGGCTCTTCCCTCAGAGCCTTCCATCCAGGGATTCATGTTACAGAATTTTTCTTTGTTCCATAAATGCCACTCTGCATACCCTGGCTCTGATACCCCATTTCTAAGATTTGCAGTATTAAGTCATGTAGGCTTCTCAGCAGTTCTAAATGCTATTAGCATTACCAAAAAGAAAATTGAAAACTGAGACGTAAAGCTAAGTAATGTCACCAGGTTTAGTCAATAAGGTTCAGTAAGTAGCTCAAGGTCTTAACTCTTCAAGTAATCCTCAGAAAATTTCACACACATGCACAGTTTCCTCAAAAAGTAGGAGACATCCCAAACTACAAGGAGATTTTCCAGGCTCCAAGGAATATGAAATTAAGAGCCACTATCATAGATGGTGACAGCTACAAAACCATGAGTCAACATGACTTTCCATCATCTTTATCAAGCTTCGGTTGACACCATTTGTCATTTCAGTGCTCTAAATTTTACTTATAAGTTTTGTTTTGGTTTTGGTTTTTCAAGGTAGGGCTCAGGCTGACCTGGAATTTGCTATGTTGTCTCATGGTGGCCTCAAACTCATGGTGATCCTCCTACCTCTCCCTCCCGAGTTCTGGGATTAAAGGTGTATACCACCAAGCCTGGCTAGAAGTTTTAAAAATATTATTTATTTATTTATTTATTTTAGAGAGAGGGAGAAAGAGAGAGAGTGAGAGAATCGGTGGGCCTGGACCTCTAGCCGCTGCAAATGAACTCCAGACACATGTGCCACCTTGTACATCTTGCTTACATGGGTCCTGGGGAGTTGAACCTGCTCCTTGGCTTTGCAGGCAGGCACCTTAACTGCTAAGCCATCTCTCCAGGCCTTCCGCTTGACAAACTGGTATCTCTAGCTTAGCTTCATTTATGACAGCATATTTCTCCATCATCTGGTACCAATACTACAACTTCACATGACAACAAAACAGTGACTTACAATGACTTCATTGTCATTTTGCTTTACCTGAATACCAACATTAGTCTAGATTATTTTGTGATTTTTTTCTACTATCTTGTAGAGAATATCTTTATGGTATCATTACAGAGAACTTCATGAATGAATTTAAATCTCTTGATTAACCTTACCAGTATAATTTGGTGGGATAACTTAGATGACTCTAGTTTTATTAATTTTAGTGGAATTTCCATGTTATCTTTAATTAGATACTTAGATCCTAAATTTTTTTTCACTTAATTTAGGTAGGTTAGACTGTCAGATTATTTTGAGGTGTTATTTTTGTTAACAGTTATATTGTTTTCAGAGAACCAGTCCTTGAATGTCATTTCAGTTTTGGAATTTGATATGTCATTAATCTTCTATTCATGTTAATTACTTGTTTCTGTCACATAGCTTAAAATCTGCATAATTGTGTAAATATAGGTACACCTTTCTCCTTTCTGACTTCAAGTTCACTTAGGTCTTATAAATTCTCTTGCTATATTTTCCAGTGTTTGATTTTCCTTTTTAGCTTTCAAATTCCTTTTGCTAATACTTTGTAAAGTTTATATCTAGTTGCTTACAAAATAAAGAAAAACTATACTAGAAATTACTTAACATAATTTAGACATTAGTTAGTGGCTGTGATTAATTTGATACATTTGTTTTTCTTGAATACTGTACTTGTGAAAGTAGTTTCATGTTTTATGGCTGAACAATAATTTAATATCTAATTTCTGCTCAGATTGGGCATTTCCAGAGAAGAATCTATGAAGCTCACTTCTGAACCAAACAATGATGGAGCTGAAGGGAGTTCCTGCTGTGGGACTTCTGGTCTTCCAAGTTCTTCTGCACAGGCTCCCTTAGAAGAAAAGATGACACAGAACATGAAAAGTTCAGCTTTTTCAGAGCCTGATTTCAGTGCCACACTTTGCCCTATGATAGAGGTTCCAACAAAAGATGGAATGGCAGAATCAGAAACAGAGGATATCTTGATCCCTGAAGAAGCTGTGATTCAGGAGGAAATTGCAGAAGAAGTAGAGACTAGTATCTGTGAATGTCAAGATGAAAATCATAAGAAAATTCCAGAATTTTCTGAGGAGCCTGAAAGTCCAACCATCTCTCATGAAGAGCCCAAAATAACAGTTTCTGAAGTTAACTTGGAATCCTATGTTGTGATGAATGATGTATTAGAAACTTTGCCTCATATGGAAGTCAAGAGAGGAGAGAAATCAGAATGTCCCCAGGAAGAAATGTCAGTTGTTATTGATCAAGTAGAGGTCTGTGACTCTCTTGTTCCTTCCACTTCATCTGTGATTCATGTCATTGACACAGAACATAACGTATCAGAACCAGAAACTGGCATAGAGACCAATACTCTAAACATAAGAACAGAGTCAAATCTTGAAGGACAGTTTCCAAATGAAGGAGTTGCTGTAGACATGGAGCTACAGAGTGACCCTGATGAGCAGCTATCTGAAAATGCTTGTATTTCTGAAACCTCCTTCTCTTCTGAGAGCCCTGGGGAAGCCTGTGCCAGCTTTCCATCCCCCAGCGGGGAAACACAATCCACATCCGAAGAGTCTTGCATACCAACCTCCCTTGAAACAACATTCTGTTCTGAAGTGTCCAGCACTGAAAATATGGACAAATATAACCAGAGAAATCCTACTGATGAAAGCCTGCAAGCATCTTTGGTGTCAGAAGTGTCTCCAGTACCCACCTCCCCTGAAATACCAGAAGCATCTCTTACGTCCAACTTACCACTACCACCTGAAGCATCTCTAGTACCCAACCTACCTTTATCATCAGAAGCCTCACTGATGTCAGATTTACCTGTGACATCAGAAACTTCCTCAGTGTCTTCCGTGCTTCTCAACTCTGAGACCCCCTTTGTATCCACTTTGCCAATTCCCGCAGAGACATCTCCAATTTCCAATTCTTCCATGAGTGAAAGACTGGTGCCTCAACCAAGAAAGATCCCTTCAGTATCTGAAGAAGCACTCTCGCCGCAGAAAGATGGGCCTTCACTTCCCACCAGACTCCTGGGAGAGAGCCTCATCTCCCAGCAGAAGCTACTGCCCAGTACTGCTGAGAGGGGTTCTTCCCTTGCACCTGAAGCATTCCCACCTGAAGAGCTACACAGTCAGATGCCGAGCCAGCAGCCTTGTAAGCCTCATGTTGAAACTGAACAGCCCTATCCTTCTTCAATCCAAGAACTTTCTTCCACAGAAATGATGAAAGTTAAAAACCCTAGTGTCTTACAACGAACAGAAAAGAAAGGGGTGTCCTCACCATTGGAGATAGCTGTCTTTTCTGAAGAGACAGAGACTAAGGGAAATGAGCTCCCATCAGCTAAATCACAGGACAAGCAATATGTCCCATCTGTGGATAAGCATTCATTGTTAGAAAGCTCAAGAAATAAAACACATAAGCAAGGAGGCACCTTGAATAGACCAGAGATCTCCCATACTTCCAAGGCATCAGAGACCTCCAAATCACCTGATGCAATACGAAATGAAAATAGGGAATCAGAAATATCGAAGAGGAAAACTGCAGAGCACAGCTTTGGAATCTGTAAGGAAAAGAGAGCTCGGATAGAAGAGGATCAGTCAACTCGGAGCCTGCCATCCAGCAGTCTGCCAGAAAAAGAGCAGCCACCACGTGAGGAGCCCAGGGTTCCCCCTCTCAAGGTAGGTGCTTAAAAGCAAATCCAGAGAGCCAATTCCATGGATATAACTTCCATTATTTTCAGGCTGAGAGATACTCTGTAAGTGAAATGTTTGCCTCTCAATTTTAATCCCCAGGACTCATATAAAAAGTGCTACACATGATGGTAGAGGCCTGTAATCCCAGAAGTGGAGATGCAAAGATGATGCCAGATCTTGTTGACCAGTGAGTGAGCACCAGGCCAGTGAGAAACTGCCTTACAAAAGAGGTGGATGACATTTTTGAGAATGACACATGTCATTCTATGGCCTCCACATGTATGCTTACATACATACACATGTGCATACATAAATACACAGTCACCTTTTTTGTTGTTGTTTTTTTTTTTTTTTTTTTTTTTTAGAGGTAGGGTCTTGCTCTAGTCAAAGCTGACCTGGAATTCACTATAGAGTCTCAGGGTGGCCTCGAACTCACAGCGATCCACCTACCTCTGTCTCCCGAGTGCTAGGATTAAAGGCGTGTGCCACCATGCCTGGCCACAGTCACCTTTTTTAAAGTTCTTAATTTTTAAGACTGAATTAAATTTATATCCATCTAATCCCTCCAACAAGTACTCTAATAGAAAATGATCTGTTATAAAACTATGTATTGAACCCATATAATAAGTTCTCATCTATGTGTTTATTTCAACATCAATATTTAAGAAAAATTTGGAGCCAGGCATGGTAGTATACACCTTTAATCCCAGCACTTGGGAGGCAGAGGTGGGAGGATTGCCAGGAGTTCAAGGCCAGCCTGAGACAACATTGTAAATTCCAGGTCAGCCTAGGCTAGAGTGAGAGCCTACCTCAAAAAACAAAGAAAAAAAGAAATACTTGCAGTGAAAACAGGCCCTGGATAATCCTACACTCCACAGCAACATCGGGGCTTTTCAGAATTCCTGTGTGCAGAGGAAAGACCTATATAAAAATTGGACTGTGAAAAAGATATGCCAAAGTCCTTCAAAAGTTAAGCAGGACTAAGGAAAGCTGTCAAAAGTCAAAACCTGGCACTAGAAGGTAAAGCCACACATTAGTGCCATCTCCAATTACCTTGGGTTTTGTTTTTATTTTTATATTCTTGACCAGCTGACCTAGAACATACTTTGTAGCCCAAACCCACTGACCCTGAACTCACTGTGATCCTCCTACTTCAGCCTCCCAAGTGCTGGGATTATAGGCATAAGCCACACTTGCACATTCATTTTCTGACAAACATTAATCACCACACTGCTTTCAGAGAACACAGCTGATGGAATCTCATCAAACATTCTTTTTTTTTAAAAAAAAAAAAAGACACTCAAGAGAAGTCTTTCTTTTTTTATATATTTTTGGCTCATTTTTTATTTATTTATTTGAGAGTGACAGACACAGAGAGAAAGACAGATAGAGGGAGAGAGAGAGAATGGGCGCGCCAGGGCTTCCAGCCACTGCAAACGAACTCCAGACACGTGTGCCCCCTTGTGCATCTGGCTAACGTGAGACCTGGGGAACTGAGCCTCGAACCGGTGTTCTTAGGCTTCACAGGCAAGCACTTAACCGCTAAGCCATCTCTCCAGTCCTCATCAACCTTTCTTGAGTACATTAATAAAGTTGTTCTCTGAACTGAGGATGCTATAGACATTTAAATAAATAAAGACTATAGTTTATTCATAATTATAGAAATGCCTCGAGCTTTAAGAAATTATTAATTCTTATGAATAAATATTCTTGTTTATGTACTTTCTGTTGATCATAAATTTTAACTTAAAAATCTAAGTATTTTATACAACTTTATTTATCTCAAAGTTATGATTAATTCAAAAGAAACTATCTGTCTATAAATTTTTTACCCTCTGTCATTTATATTTCCCCATCACAGGATAGATTTATAATTATAAACATTACAAGCTTTTAAAAATATTTGTGTCTCATTTTGCTCTGTTAAACTTGGTTTCATAGGTGATTCGGGATCTCCACAAGACAACTTTTTAAGGCTCCAATTAAAGTCATTCTACTTAATAAAGCAGTGTCTATTAAATAAGATTCAAAAGATACAAAAGATCAGCATTAAACTTCAGTAAAAAACCTACTGTGGGGGCTGGAGAGATGGCTTAGCAGCTAAGGCACTTCTCTGCAAAACCAAAGGACCCAGGTTCAATTCCCTAGGACCCATGCATCTGGAGTTTTTTGCAGCTAGATTCCTGCTGTGCCTATTCTTTCTCTTTCTCTCTCTTTCTCCTTGTGCCCTCCTTTCTCCCCCCCCCCACCACAAATACATAAATAAAAATAAAAAAAAATTTTAAAACACCTACTGTGTAGTTTAATTTCTGAACCATGGAAAGAAAAATTTTAATACCTTTTTAGAAGGAAATATTCCTATATATACCAGCCTTATTTTTTATCTAAAGCTCACTTTCAGAATAGCATGACCTTTATTTAAAGACAAATAAATAGGTTAGGTACACAGGAGATCGATGATTGAGATAGATGATGATAGATAGATATTGACTAATTCTAGACAGAGATATAGAAAGATGACAGATTGGAGTCTCTCCAAAAGATATACTTAATGTTTGGTTGTAAGATCTTAATTAAAGGAATTTGGCTATAATTTTAAATGTGTTTATGTTTTTAGACTAAGAGCAATACTTAAAATATTGAATTTGTTTGCCAAATTTACCTCTACTTTGCCATGAAGGTGAGGACAGGCCTTATTACTGAAAATAAGACAAGAGATTGCTCAAGAAGATAAATTGGTCTGGCGGGACTCCCAAACATAATTTCAGACAGAAATGATCCTGTAGTATGTGGCGAATGGTTATGGCATAAATAGGAATATGTTCCAAAGACAGAGATACATTTTCTTGAACAACCTTATTCTGTAATGGGGGAAGGAAGCACAGTACCTATGAGCAGTACTGAGTTGGAAGGCCACGGACTGCTCCCCCTCATCCCCAGCAGATGACTTTATTTCTCCAGGCTCAGGTTTTCCATATATGACATGGGCCCTTCCAACTTTAAAGCCATGACTCTGAGGACACTTATTGGTCGTAGCAACAGCTTTACCATGTGATGCTACACATTAGGTCTTGTGCCTCACAAATTTGTTAATGACATCATTAGTCTTTTAGCATAAGTAGGTGAGCAGTTTAGGTTGGGACAGGTGCAAAATTTATCACATGGTAGATTATCAGCATGAAAAGAAATTGTTTAACCCATATTTTCTTGGGAAAAATAATCAAGTTGCCTTTGGCTTTATAAGTATTAAGCAATACCTCTGGAAAACAGAGCACACACCAACACAAGTTAGCTTCATCTGTATTGCAGTAATGACAGTATACAAGCCTCGGCTCATGGAGTCACTGGGGAAACTAAAGCACATAGTGACTTGCCACTGTTCACAACATACTTTTGTATAAAGCCAGTATGAGAATTATAGTCTGTTATCTCCTTGGGCAGGGTAGTTTTCTTTGAGCCAAATAAAGACAGATTAAACTCAGAATATGCATCCTAGTTGTTTGTTGCTGTTCTGGGAAGGATGATAATTTAAATCTAGTATCTCTAAATCTTTTCACATAAGTTCTATTACTCAGTTTGTTATTTATGCACATTTTTTGAGACAGGATACTCCTAAATAGTGCAGGCTAGACTAAAACTTGCTATGTACCCCAGGCTAGTCTCAAAACCACAGTCCTCTTAAGCCTCCTGAGTGTTGAGGTCATGGGTCTGTACCACCACATATAGCTAACATCACGTTCAAAAGCATGGGATTTTTCCCATTGGCACAAGACTTTAAGAAGTTGCTTTATTTCTGTGCTAAATGAAATCATTAGTTGATTTCCTATAGAAGACAAAGGTAGATGTTACACTTATGGTACATTTGTTATTGCTTTTAATCTTGAATCTTCATTCATAGGCTAAGGGGCAATTAAAGATATATGATGGCAAATGCAGCTGCTCTCTCTCCTTGCATTACTGCACCCCATATTGATCTTCTGTGATCATGTAGAAAATGTTTCTTTCCATTCTCTTCTTTTAGATTCAGCTTTCCAAAATTGGGCCACCTTTCATCATCAGGAGCCAACCAGTCTCCAAACCAGAGTCTCGAGCACCCACTAGCACATCGGTCAGTGGAGGAAGGAACACAGGAGCCAGGACCCTCGCAGATATCAAAGCCCGTGCCCAGCAAGCCCGGGCTCAGCGTGAGGCTGCTGCAGCTGCTGCTGTGGCCGCTGCAGCAAGCATTGTCTCCGGAGCCATGGGAAGCCCAGGAGAGGGCAGCAAGGCGAGAACCTTGGCCCATATCAAAGAGCAGACCAAGGCTAAGCTCTTTGCCAAGCATCAGGCGCGAGCCCATCTCTTCCAGAGTTCTAAAGAGACCCGATTGCCTCCTCTTAGCTCCAAAGAAGAGTTTCCCAATCTGGAAGGCTCTTCTACCCAAGAAACAAAAATAGAAGGCTCTACTGGTGTCATTATTGTCAATCCTAATTGCCGATCTCCCAGCAACAAATCCGCACACCTCCGGGAGACAACCAGTGCACTTCAGCTACCCCTTAACCTGGCTCAAGTTCCAGAAACTGCCACTGACTTAACTGTGCATAGCTCTGATGAAAGCCTACCTGTGTCACACTTAACTGAGAAAATTGTTTCATCTACCTCTTCTGAAAATGGCAGTGTGTCCATGCATTTTAATAAAAGTCCCATCCCAATGTCTGCTTGCAGCACTGCTGTGTCGGGGGCAATTAAAGAACATTCCTTTGTGAGCTCTGTTGACAAATCTGTCCTCATGTCTGTTGACAGTGCGAACAGCACAATTTCTGCTTGTAATATAAGCTTGTTAAAAACTATCCAGGGAACTGACATGCCATGCATAGCCATTGTACCAAAATGTATTGACAGCACTGCTATTCCAGCCACTGAGGAGGGCACCAACCTGGCGAGCTCTACCGAAGGCAAGCCCCTGCCCAGCAGCAAAGCTGCTAACTTGGTCTCCAGTCAGTGCACCTCTGTGCCAGCTCCAGCCATTGGAAGTAACTTGCCAAACCATCTCTGCACTGGCTCTGTCTTGATTCCCCCCACAGGAATTAACAACAGGTTTCCTTCTGAGAAGATAGCCATGCCTGGGAGTGAGGAGCAGACCCCTTTGTCCATGGGAACCACTGTAAGAGCGGCCTTCAGCTGCAGTGATCCCGTGGCCATCACCAGCTCGCTGGTTGAACGCCCATCAGTTGCAGTGTTTACTGGAAACATGTTAACTGTAAATTCTTACCACAGTCCTGCCAAGTTAAGTGCTGAGAGCTTGGACAAAACTTCAGGATCTCGAAATAGGGCTGACAATTCCGGGAAACCTGCACAGCCACCAGGGGGCTTCGCACCAGCAGCCATAAACAGATCAATTCCCTGCAAAGTCATCGTGGACCACAGTACAACACTGACCTCCAGCCTGTCTCTGACTCTCTCCATTCAAAATGCAGAAGCCAGCTTGGACCCCCAGAGCAGGTCGGTGAGGACAGAAGTATCCATCCAGCCTATGGCATGTCCTCAGGTGTCTGTCATTAGCAGGCCTGAGCAGGTAGCCAGTGAAGGTGTGGATCATGGCTGTGGTTTCATTGCTGTTCCTGTAGCCAAACAAGATGGTAAGGCACTGCAAGCTCCCTGCTCAGGTCTCCAAGAACTGCCCCTTGTGCCCAACGACCTAACGGAGGCAACTGCGCCCAGCTTTGCTCACGAGGCTCACAACTCAACTCCTTTCAGAAATGAAGCAGACACAACCTGTAGCAGCCAGTACAACCCAGGAACCCGGATTTGCTGGAGTGAAGATGCATCGAAGAACGCAGGGCAGCCCCTGGCGAGTCACTTGGGTGCAAGCAAGCAGAAGGAATACCCCGAGCAGAGTGGCCCAAAGGCTGTCAAAGCGGAGCACACCAGTTACGTGGTGCATGTGCCAGACCTTCACCCCAGCAGCCTGGTCACAAATGTCCCTCTTCCTATGAAAGCTGAGCCTCACGAAGTGGACAAGGGCTTTAAGGCCTCTGAAGACTTCTCTGCCAGGGAGCTTCCACCCCCAGCCGCCTCCGAGGCAGCCAAGGGTGTCAGTGGACAGCAGACACAGGCCCTGAAGGCGTCCTCCTCCAGCCCCAGGGACGAGGCCATCCCCTTGGCCTCTGACACTTTGAAAAGAGGGCCTAGCGCCGGGAGCTCGAGCTGTCGCCTGTCCTCCGTGGAAGCCAACAACCCACTAGTGACACAGCTGCTGCAGGGGAACCTGCCTCTGGAGAAAGTGCTGCCGCAGCCCCGCCTGGGAGCCAAGCTGGAGATCAGCCGGCTGCTGCCCCTTCCAACTACCTCAGTGGGGAAGACGGCGACGGCGCCCGACCGGGCGGGGGGCGACGTGCCGGCCAGCTCCGCGCACCCCGACGGGAAGGGCTACCTGCCCGCGGCCCTTGGCCCCCTCCAAATGAAAAAGCGAGAAAATCACCCCAAGAAGCGCGCCTCCAGGGCCGCCGGGGAGCATGGTCAAGTCAAGTGCGAGCCCGGGAAGCTGCTGGCGGACCCGGACGCGCTGGGTCGTCACCCCTGGCCCGGGCCCGCTGGGGCCAGGGCGGTCGGCGGGGCTCAGGCCGCGCCCATGCAGGGCAGGCCCGGGCACAGCCCGGAGGCCAAGCCGCAGAAGCGGCTGCTCCCAGCCTGCGGCTTCCAGCAGGGCCTGTACCACGTGGACAAGAATGGCAGCTTCCAGCCCCCCGACGCCGGTGCCCCGCACAGACCGCAGTTTTACCAAATGCCCATGGCCGCCCGGGGCTCCATCCCCGCCTCCGCTCTATTGCAGGCCTCTCCCAAGACCCCAGCGGGCTGCAGTACCTTCGCCTTCAACAGGCATCTAGAACAAAAGGGACTGGGAGAAGTTAACCTTTCCGCAGCACCTCACCAGCTGAGGCTAGCCAACATGTCATCCCCCAATATGCCCATCAAAGAAGGGGAGGACATGGGAGGCCCCGCACACGCAATGCCCAACAAAGCGCTAGTGCACCCGCCCCCTCCCCCGCCGCCTCCGCCCTTGGCCTTGCCGCCCCCGCCCCCACTACCTCCGCCTGTCCCCACCGCGGAAGCCGCATCTGATCAAAAGCAACCTCCGGTTGCCATGGAAACCACGAAGAGACTGAGTTGGCCACAGTCCACAGGCATATGTAGCAATATCAAGTCGGAACCCCTTTCCTTTGAGGAAGGCCTAAACAGCTGTGAACTGCGCACGAAACAAGTTTCCTATGACCAGACTGAAATGAAGGAACAATTGAAGGCATTCGCGCTAAAAAATGCAGACTTCTCTTCCTATTTGCTGTCTGAGCCTCAGAAGCCTTTCCCACAATTAGCTGGTCAGAAGGTGCAGGTGCCGCAGCAGCAGCTCTGCGGAAGTTATCCCACCATCCACTTTGGGGGCACAAGCTTCAAGAGGGCAGCCTCCGCCCTAGAAAAGTCCATGGGGGTTTTGGGAAGTGGCTCCAGCTCCACCACAGGCCTGGCAGGGCAGAGCGCTCAAACGCCAGTGCAGAACTTTGCGGACAGCAGCAACGCAGATGAATTGGAACTGAAATGCTCTTGCCGGCTGAAAGCCATGATTGTGTGCAAAGGCTGTGGGGCCTTCTGTCATGACGACTGCATAGGGCCTTCCAAACTCTGCGTAGCTTGCCTTGTGGTACGGTGAGAACTGAGTAAAAGATGCAGTGTCCCTTCTCCGCTCTGAAAAGAAAGTCCCTAGCCACAGCCACAGCAGATCGAATCATGCGCCTTTATTTTACTTGGGGCAGGTTTGTCTTCTTCACAGAGAGGGTGTATAGCAGAAGGATGGCCCCACAGCATGTCTGCTGTGTGTTAACGTGCCACTCACCGCAGTGCGTGGATAGGCCACTGCGTCACCTTTTCTCCCAACCCCTCCCCCCACACTCCCCCACAACTTTTAACCCAGATCTGGATAGGAAAGGGACATTTTTAATTGCCTAATCACCAGACATGCAGATGCGGAAAGAGAATGATAAAAATGACTTAGGGTGGTGATCATACATTTTCTTATAGATTTATGATGACCACAAGCATTTTTGCAGCCACTTTTTCTGGACCTACGTTTACCGTAATGGCTGAGTCATAGTTGGAATGAGGAGTCTAATGTAAATGTGTGATTCCTTTTATATGTATTTATATCATTAAAGATACATCAAAGGAGGTATGCTATCAACGAAATACAGCTTCCCATCTCCTCTCTGTTCCTCAGAGACAGTAATTGTACTTTGGCCTTGGATTTTGGACACAGGCTGTAGTGAAATATATCCTGAACCTGAAATGGTAGTGTGGGTCTCCCATCAGTAATCTGGTTCTAGCCCTTGGATATCTGATAATGAAAGATCAGCTAGCCAGCAGAGCTATAGACCTAAAAGGTTGTGGACTTTCATGTGTGGCCTTTAAGAGCAAGTATTTAAAAATTGCCCTAAAATTATATCAAACAAAGAAAATGCTATCTATGCATGCATAAATGGGTTAATGTAAATATTAGCATTCATAGTCATTCTAAATCAGTTATTTCATTGCAGTTTGGGGTACCTAAAGCCCTTTTTAATGACATTCTGGCCGCCTTCTTTGCAGAGGTGGGTTACCTCTTTTTACAAGTGTCATTAATGATAAAAGGGACTGCAGAAGCTGAAGTGTGACCTTTTTAGAACCATTTTTCTCTTGCATCACAATCTATATTGCTTTTATTTTAATAAGCCCTTATTATTTAAAAATTGCTCTCCTGTTGCATGTTTTGCTGTTTTGTTCCTCATGTCTGGGGAAGTGGAAGGGCTTTGGAAAGGGATACTGCATCTTAGAATTCTCTTCATGTTTATGTAGCGAAGTCTGAGTGTGGAAGATATTTGAGCTGTGTTCCATATACTCCAGCCACCCTCATACTGGAAAACAGCTGTGTGGTTCAGGAGGCTCTGTTTGGAAAAGCAAATTCAAAAGCACACAAACACTGTGGGAAGATGAAAAGAAGGAAAACCATGCCCATTTGACTTCAGATTCAGAGCACAAAATATGGAATGTCATTTATTCATTGTGGCTGTAGAATTTAAAAAAAAAATGGAGGGAAAACCACCTGTATCCAGGGTAAGAGTGATGAGTACTCTCAAGTGGAGTCACTCTAGTGCATATAAACTTTTTGACATTCCCTAAAAATGTGTCTTAAAACTTAATTGCAATGAGTTGAAGTTACTTTCCTGAAAGAAACAAAACCACATTTGAAAATAATAATAATCAACTATGGTGTGCTTTTTTTTTTTTCTTCCATATTTATTATTGTGATGTTGCCAAATTTCTTTAGGTGATAGAAACATCATTTCTATTAACAAATGGATGGTGGTGAAAGCTTCTTTAAGAAAGAGAAGCAAAAGAAGCCTACCCTGTGGTGGAGTTTGGTGCTTCAGAACTTATCACTCCTGTTTTCATATTAAGACTAACAAAATTAATGGCGGAGAAACTTAAAGTCCTTTCCCAGCCCTTTCTGAGGACTGTGGCCTTAGAGCAAATCCTTACTAGCTGCATACGAGGCTGTACTCAGACAGAGTCCTCATCAGTGATGTCTTCACGGTCAGTTTGGGTATGATATCATCTTGGTTTTGAAGATCCTGCTCTTAGATTCACAGAGGGGCACTCCAAATGTAGACATTTGCATGCCAACTTCTAAATTTTATTGCTGCTATTCCAGTGTCAGATACTGTCTACACCAGCACATTCAAAACTACCGCATCAGTAGCTGATACGTGTTCAAAGAGACTCCAGTCTACAAAGCCTTTGCACTCTGTGTGTGAGGTTCGGTTGAGGCTGGTGATACCGAGCTCATTGCCAGATCCACCCTTTGTTGAATACTGCCAGCAAATTGCCTCCTGGGGATAAAGAAGTGTCCTTCTGTATGCTTGGATTTTTCACGTAATAGCTCCGAAGAATCACTTACTGATAGTGTGTGGATTTTGTCACCCAGGTCCAAAGAGTAATTGTTCTACACCCTTGTTCTTTTCTGTCCCAGTTCAAGTTCCTGGTGTCTCATATGGCTCATTTCCCAGAAAAAATTGTCTTTGGGGTAAAAAAGTAATGAAAAAAATTCAGAAACAAAATTTGGCCCAGATATTTTATAGATGTCCATTTAATATTCACATAAAAGTATAACTTCAGTATATTTGAATTAGGCAAGTAGGTAGTTTCCTTATTTCTACATATTTGTGCTTATGAGCAAATAGACCAAGTTATTTGCTGTATGGTTATTGTGGTATAATGTGCAAATTTCATTGTGTGCATTATCCTGACATTGAACACTATGATATCCCAGTCAGGAATAGATCTTGCACACATTAAGCATTTTTATTTTTTAATTAAAAAGGTTGAATTCCCTAAGTAGCACTTTTGGAGCAAAGGGGGGAAGGAACCCATTATCCCCTAATCCCCTCCTTTAGGATATGCATATGCCTGAGGAGTTTAGAACATTTAGGTATTGAATGGGAATATTAATAACATTATGAGGCAAATTCATTTTCAAAATGAAAATATTTTTCCTTCCCCAAAATGAGGATAGTATAAATGTTGGTGAATGGAGCACCAGAGTTCTATGAGTATCTAGTGTGCAGGAAAAAATCTTGAAAACCTATGAGGTTGAGTCTGTTGCTATAATGACTTTGTGGTAGCATGTGTTGTGGGGTGAGCTGCAAAAGGTGTAGTTGACTTCTGGACCTTGGATATTCCTACTCCGTTCAAAATAAACATGCAGAAACAAGCTGGTGCCCACAGTGCTTTATGATTCAGTCAAGAGTAAAACTACATGATGCTGCACATCCCTTCTTTATGAAACACTTGCACAGTATCAAAAGAGGAAGTTGCTGTGGCGTCTGGCTTCCCTGCTTCTCCCTGGCATGGTGAAGTTCCAGGACTGAGACGCTAAAGCCAAGCTCAGGGTGTCTGTCTCCCTGAGGTGTGGAGGCCCAACATTGTCCTTGTTGCCTGGGGACCCGACCCCCACCCTGGAACGTTCAGACTCACTCATGTCCATCCGTGTTCCCAGAGAACAATGTGAAGAGTCCCAGGACAGGAACTCATTGACTGTCAGGGGCCTATGTAGCCAAAATATCACTGTAAGAAAAATTCTTTTTGACTCCAGTTCCCATTCTTTGTCAATGTAAAACAAACAAAAAGCATCTTTACTGTCATTTTAATGGAGCTGCTTGTTTTCCCAGCACACATTATTTAACCTTGTACTATATTTGATAATTGCAGAATAATTTAGTCTGTAGAGAGACTGTTCTATCATGAATGTTTCAAAGAAAGTGCTTTACTAGGTTGCCATGATTTTCTCATTCTGCTGTATGTCCGTCTGGCTTCATAGAAATTGTCTCTGATGCATATTTTCAGTACAGATTTTGTTTAATGTGTTGTTGTTTTTTTTTGTTTTGTTTTTTGGGGGTTTTTTGGTCAGTATTCTGAATGTTTACATCTGTTTGACATTAGCCATGAAATGCCTTTGTTTTTAAAGGCAGAATTACTCCTCCTGTAAGAGCAAAATGTGAAATTGGCCTACACGTGTGCATGACAAACATCGATGGGGGTGAAGGCCCCAACCTACACAGACTTTTTCTATCATCAGACAGAAACATGAAACCCTCCTTCAGTCCTCTACCAAAGAATATATTAGTCCCACAAGAAGAACTCAAGAAAGGTGTGTAAAGTCCTCAGAAGGAGGAACAGTGATTCAGTAAGACTGCTACTATTCCATACTGTTATGCTTGCTTTGATACCTGATGAAATGTGACTGACTGCAACAAGCATTAAAATGATTTTTAGACAGTGTTTTGTTTAGAATTCAGGGATCATGCATTCTTTAATGGTGCTGTTTGTTTTTTTATTTCTTCTTTTCTACAAAGAAAAAAAGTTTTGCCTACAAAAGTGACTGCTCACAGTGTCATAAGTTAAATGAGACTCTTCACATTTCTCCACTTTCCCTTTCTCCATGTTACAGTTTGGGTTTCAGTATCAAAATATTCTGGGTAAAATAAAGACATTGAAAAATGAAATAATTGTCATTCTGTTATTGAAACGCAATTCCTTTGTCTATATGACATACAAATAATTCACTAAGCATTTTATTAAGAAAAAGTAGGAAAAACTTTAGCCATTAACTGTTAGGACATGCTTATTTTTGGTGTGAAAAATTGTGAACATATGGTGGTAACTACTGTTAACACAGAAAATAACACTGAAACGTCTTTGAAATTATTGGTACCTGTTGTCACATCACTCAAAACCATGCTTAGGTGCTGGAAAGATGGCTTAGCAGTTAAGGCATTTGCCTGCAAAGCCAAAGGGTCCTGGTTCGACTCACACCAGATGCACAAGAGAGCGCAAGCATCTGGAGTTCATTTGCAGGGCTGGAGGCCCTGGTGTGCCCATTCTCTCTCTCGCTCTCGCTCTCTCCCTCTGTCTCTTTTTCCCTCCCTCACTCTTTCTTTCTTTCAAATAAATAAATAAAATATATTTAATAAAAATTTAAAAAAAACATGCTTAGGATTCTTGTTCTCATCATCATCCTAATCCCTTATGCCAAAAAACTCAGGTCAAACTAATTGTTACTGCTGAAGTTAATAGAATCTTAAAACATGAAGAGTACGAAAATGATCTTTAAAAATTTGTTCTTGTTACTCTTTATCCTACATTACATATTATAGCTGAAGTTATTTGAATGAAATGTGGTGAACCATTAGAATAAAATTGCCTCAGTTGTATATACACAGGATAAGGAAATATGCATATATTTTCAGTAAAATGAATCAGAAAACACTAAACATAATTGGCTGGTAAATCCAAATGCAACTGTTTTTTGTTTTTTTTTTCATCTGGGTGGAAAATAATGTACTTAGCCACCAGATGGCAAAAGATGTTGTTTACTTTGGGAAGAAAAAAGAACAAAACACATTTCCTCCTCTGAAGACACAATAGTAAAATAGTTACAACAAAAGTCCACTTATCCAAGGAAATCAGGGAGATGGTAATTTCTAAATTTCATTAAATTTTTACTACAATAACAATGCTATTTTTCTATGTGCCACTGGTTTTTGGTCCCCCCTCACTATTAATGAAGTACTTTCTTAGTTTTATATACAATTACAGAAATTTATGTTTTGGATTACTTTACTCAAAAGACATCAGTGAGCCGGGTATGGTGGCGCACGCCTTTAATCCCAGCACTTGGGAGGCAGAGGTAGGAGGATCACAGTGAGTTGGAGGCCACCCCCAGACTACAGAGTGAATTCCAGGTCAGCCTGACATAGAGTGAGACCCTACCTCGAAAAACCAAAAAAAAAAAAGACATCAGAAATCAACTACATGACCTTGAATAGCCTAATATTTCTTAAGCTGATACCTATTAAAACTGACTTGAATGCTTATGTGTTTTAGTTTATTCTTCAAAAATGGGTACAATTATATACTCTTTACATAAATATTCCCTTCTTTGAATTCATTAATGGGGCCTAATTTGAGTGACAAACTCTTTTTATGTATTTGTGTCTATTATGACTAAATGTTTAATATTTTTTAAAAATAAGTGGAATGCATACTTATATTAAAAGTCAAATAACCTTACAGAAATGATAGAAAAAATATTTCAATACCCTGGTACAAATTGAATTTCAGGCACTGCTTCTTACTATTCACATTGTATTCAATAGAATTTAAATCAGAAAACAGAGCTAGTATTGTACATGCAAGTTACAAGTTTGGATTGTAGTAGGAAACAGAAATGTCATGGCCAAGACTTCTGAGAAATTGACTTTTCTATCTTGCTGGTGCTAACAGAGGGAAACATTTGGGTCAGTGGAATAAAATGTATACATATTGTAAGAACTTCAGAGAAGATTGGTCCCTAGCATCCCCTCCATGGGCTGTATTCTTTGTTAGGAGGGCAGAGATTAGGATTATTCACATTCCTACTGTCCCTCAACCAATCCAATTTTAGTCATCTTATAAATATTATGCTTGGAGCCAGGCATAGTGATGTATACTTTAAACCCAGCACTAAGTATGGAGAGGTAAGATTTCTGTGCATTCAGGGCCAGCTACAGAGTGAGTTCTAAGACAGCCTGGGCTGAAGTGAGACCTACCTCAAAAAAAAAAAAAAAAAAAGATACAGGGCTGGAGAGATGGCTTAGCAGTTCAGCACTTGCCTGTGAAGCCTAAGGACACCAGTTCGAGGCTCCATTCCCCAGGACCCATGGTAGCCAGATGCACAAGAGGGTGTATGCATCTGAGTTGGCTTGCCTCTGCTAGAGGCCCTAATGGGCCCATTCTCTGTCTATCTGCCTCTTTCTCTCTGTCTGTTATTCTCAAATAAAAAAAATAAATAAATAAATAAATAAATAAATAAATAACTAAATAAAAAGGTATAAATAAATTAGTAAATAAATATTCCACTTGAAACCAGCTGACAACCTGACCTTTAAGCATTTTAATATGTATTTGAAAATATTCTGAAACTAAGATTTATTTATAAGACTACATTCGGTGAGAAATTGTATTTTCCTTTAATTTTTGTCCTATTTAGGAAAATGTGTCATGCTGCTTAACTATATGGAGACTTTTACTCCCCAAGCCTTAATGCTTCTGAAGCTAAAGACCATGGTACTTTTGGTATCAAAATTCGACCAATATTTAATGAGCAAATATCACCATGTCTATACAACATTTTACTAATGATTCAATTGTGCCCCGGTCAGTGGGTTGTTGAACAAGGACTTGAGGAGAAGCTAACCTGGGTGAAAAGGAGGCAAACAGACACAAGAAGGAGACCATGCTAGGTGTTTGTCACAGCCTCGAGAGTTTATTCTTATATGTAGGTTTATATAGAGTTGTAGGAGGAAGGGGACATAGGGCAAAGTTCACAGAGTTATTGGTTAAACCGCAATGCCTTTGTTTCTTCATCAGCTACCAGCAGGATGGGGGAGTGTTTAGCCAGGTGTATGATCCCATTGTTTCTGGTAGTTGAATATTAGGTGAGGAAGTAGAAAGTTAACTTGCTGTATGGCAGTCTTTGTTTCTGGTAGTTGAGTATTAGGTGAGGAAGTAAAAACTTAACTTGCTATATGGTGGTTTCTGTTAACATGGCCGAGGTTTGTTTCATAGCTCCCAACATCACCTCCCTTCTTTTATACAAAACGAAGGGGAGGCCCACTTTGCAGTGGTGGGCATTAACCAACTGGGGGAGTAGGGACCCGACTCATCCCATGGGATGTCTTTCCCACAATCTTTGGCCCTTGGTACCTTTTGGGGAGGGGAGGCAGGGCCTATGTGGCTGGAGAGTGAGGCACAGCCTTAGTGATAACAGTTATGGTACCAACCTCCATATAAGGTTTTTCTCTCAGGGAATTCAGAAGCAGTCAGAAAGGGACCTTCCCTTGTGGTGCTTTGCCTCGCACAGACATTGGTGCCCATATCACACTGACTTTATTGTGAGTTGATATGTATAGAGCTGAATCCTATGCAGCTCCTAAAGGAGGGGTAGCTATTTGGCCATGACAGGTAGACCACAGCAATAGCAGAGGTGTAGAGGACAGCAGTATAGTAAATAAGTACAGAATGTAAGATAAAGGGAGAGTGACAGCTGCAGGTGGTAGGTCTTCAGTGGCAACGCCTCAATCCGCCAGCTCCAGTCTGTGATAATGGACCTGTAAAGGCTGCACCTTAATGACTTTATTCTATTGACATATAAAAGACATGATTTTAATTATAATAACGGGTCCAGTTGTGAGTGAGAGGATTAAGATAAGTAGAGGTCCTTCCAGCTTTGTCCTGTTAGGGAAAAAGGGAGATTCTCTCAGGGAAGTGTTTCTTCCCTAGATATGTGAGATGTCACTGGAGGATCATCAGCCCATTTTACAAGTCTCTCTGGCAGCCATCTCACAGCAGTTTCTTTGGTGTTAGACAAGCATACTGATCTTCGGCCCAAAATGAGTACTGGGTCTGTGCCATTCCATTTTAAAGTTAAAGGATCTTTCCACATGGCTTTGGCAAAGTATTTTTTGTATTTGTGTGCCAAAAGTGATCAGCAGATGAATTTACCTGAGTATCAAGAGTTAAAAAGTTTAGGACAAACAAGGCATGATGAAGGATATTTCTTGGAGAGCCTTTTATGGGATATAAATCCCCCGTTTTTAACTTTTGGAGGGTAAATTGAGCCAGAAGAGGGGCCCCTCCTGCCAGAACACCCCAGTGGATGTAAAGTTAGTGGCACAAATGACCAGGAGAAGAGGCTTTTTATAAGAGATAAAAGTGACCCTTTGGCTCAGAATTGTAGCCTGTACTATCTTTAGGGCCTCTAAAATTTAGCACAGGTAAACTAAATGTAAAATGCTGACAATTCTCAGGGTATAAGGGAAAAAGTAATCTTTTAGGTCAATAATGATTTTACAATATCCTGCAGGAATTGCTACTGGAGTGGGGAGGCCTGGTTGTAGAGCCCCCATAGGGACCATGGCCTTGTTAAGTTTTCTAAAGTCCTGGAGCAATCTCCATTTTAAGGGCATTCCAGAAACACTCCATTGCGGGGGCCTCTGGCCTCCAACCTCTTGTTTAGATAAACCTGTCATTTTAAATATCTTAAAGTACCATTGTTTGCTTAGCCCATCATAATGGAGATTATCTTATCCTCAGTGTTTTTTGACCCAGTAGGTTTCTCTGTTTTAGATTTTCCTTCTCCCTTCTTATCCATCTCTGGCCACCAGCCAGACAAAATTCAGGGAGAACTAGGATAAAGTCTGAGAGAGCCAAGGACATGTCTTATAGTGTATAGCTTGGACCTCTGTGCGAACATTTACAATAGACTTCATTAAACACTTAAAGAAAAAAAGGCAATAGGCATAAGAGAAGCAGAAGGCAAACTCCCGCAGCTGTAAAGCTGCCTATCCAGGAACTTAGAGAGTCCCAACCAGGCAATACAGACTTAATTGTAGTAAATATATCATTAGCAGCCTTAGTAGCATCAAAATCAAAATGACTGTTCTGTATAGTTAGAATTCTTGAATGTAAGTTAAGCAAGTCTAACAAAATGTTATCATGGTGCCAAAATTGAGACAGTTACTTTACATACAATAGAGTAGAATTTGGTCTTTTTTGAGCCAAAACATCTAGGTAAATATTAATATAATCCTTGATAAAGTTTTTTTGAAAGAAAAAAACCATTATTTGACAACCAATGATTTTGGCTTAAACTTGATAGCTATTGATTTTATGTGCCATAGAAATTTTTATTAACATAAAACAATTTTATGTTTTACCCATGACTTAAATTTGATAAAGTTTAAGCAAGCTATTCCAACATATTTTAGCCTGAAAATTTGTTTGTTTGTTTGTTTGTTTGTTTTTTGGTTTGTTTGTTTCTTAAAGTTTGTAAGCAGTTTAAAAACCTTTAACTTTAGGCATGGTGTTTAGGTTTGGCCTGACAATTTCTTTTCTTTTTTTTTTTTTTACATGCACACCTTTACTTATATACTTTAACATTCTGATCTAAGTACCACTCAAAAAGCATTTTTAACAAGTAATCATTGAAAAATTCCTTCCCAGTTCCTTCAATCAATTCATCTCACTCCATCATTAATTATCTTTTCTTTTCTTTTTTTTTTTTTTTTTTTTATTCCCCCAAGGGGGTGCACCGTTCCTGGAAGTACTGTAATACCAGGTCGATGCATGAAGTGGATGGAGCAAGCTCCTATTCCAACTCCAAGCTTCAAAAATCCATTTAATATATTTTTCTCAAATAGAGGACATATCAGATATTAAACTGATAAGAACAGATACTACACTTGATCTTAGCCAAAAGGCCAAAAAGTGATTATCTTTCTTATAAGGCTATTAAAAAATTACACCAAATTGATTAATTCTATTACTAAAAAGAAAGCAGTCTTAATACAATTTGATATCATTAATACCAATAACACACTTGTAAATGATTTTATTAGGAGTAACTAAGGCAAATTGTGTTGTTATCTTGAGGCAGGCTGGCTCAGAAGTCAGATCAGTTGCCTCCTCCTTTTAAGTAACAGGACATTACAATCTTTTTTTAAATATCTGACAAATTATAAGTTACCTCTTTAGAGGAAGTTTTGTTGTTTTTAATAATCCTCTATATAAGGTGAACTTGATCTAGAACAAATATCTGGCAAATTTACTCCTGTAAAAGACATTTAACATTTTCTTTTTAATTTCTATGCTTAGTGTTTTGATTTCCTTGAAATGGTTCTCTAGAAGAGAAAGGAATGTCACCTGCATCTGTCTTATCTCTTTAGTTACAAACAGTCACAAACATGACACGACTAGCAAGCACAATGAGCACACATAAACACACACACACACACACACACACATAAAAAGAACATATCCTCCTGATAAAATCAAAAAGAACTTGAAGTAATCTCAATTCCTTGTGTTTTTAAAACATCTTTTACTATGGCAATTAGCTCCTTTTTACCCTTTGTTAAATCTTTTTTTTTTTTCTTTAACCTGTGTTCCTTGTGCCTTGAGAGAAGTTTTAAGCCTTTCAACAATTTATGCTTACTTAGGGTCTGTCCTATGATAGAAAAGGAAAGAGGAGAAATGGCAAGACCAGAGGGCAACATTCCTGGTCGAAGAACCAGCACGGGGGATCCCTGATGGGCCTGACATGAGCCTGACTGCAATTTTAACAACTGGCAGCCACGCTAAGGGCATTTATTGGCTATTGCGTACTCAGTTTAATTGATAGGAAGAGATGCTAGATAGGAGGTCTTTTTCAACACCTGAATGGGTATCGGGATTCACACAGGGAGCTAGGGGCCTTCAGCCAATGCCAGAGGGTAGCCCTGGCCAAGAGGCTTCAGTTGCCCTGTCGCTATGTTGCAATTCCACGCAGTGGTGCCAACCAAAAGTAAAAGGAAGAAAACAAGTGCAAAAAGAAAATCCACAGTTCTTGTACCTTGAAAATCTGACTAAATCATCTTAAATGGTTTGCCTAGAAGTCTGCATCACTCATCTTACTTTAGCAAGTCTGTATCACAGGTGGGTTTCTTCTGTGGTGACCATGGAGCAGATCTGTTTTACAGGTGTATTGCCTGTAGTGATCTTACACGGATCTTCACTCACCCTGTCGGGGTGGTGATCCAATAGTGAGGATGGCCGTCCACTCGAGCGACGCCCAGGTCACACTTCGTACCTCGGGCCCCACATTAGTTGGGTGCCACTTGCCCCGGCCAGCAGGGAGTTGAACAAGGACTCGAGGAGAAGCTAACCTGGGTGAAAGGAGGCAAACAGACACAGAAGGAGACCATGCTAGGTGTTTGTCACGGCCTCGAGAGTTTATTCTTACATGTAGGTTTATATAGGGTTGTAGGGGTAAGTGGTCAGGGCAAGGAGTTGTAGGGGGAAGGGGACATAGTTAGGGCAAAGATCACAGAGTTATTGGTTAAACTCAATGCCTTTGTTTCTTCATTAGCTACCAGCAGGATGGGGGAGTGTTTAGTCAGGTGTACGATCCCATTGTTTCTGGTAGTTGAATATTAGGTAAGGAAATAGAAAGTTAACTTGCTATATGGCAGTCTTTGTTTCTGGTAGTTGAGTATTAGGTGAGGAAGTAAAAACTTAACTTGCTATATGGTGGTTTCTGTTAACATGGCCGAGGTTTGGTTCATAGCTCCCAACACAATTGTTCAAGAAGAATGAAGTCAGTTAAGGTTAGTGTTATGTGTATCAATGTCATTCCAGGATACCTCCTCATAAGATGGAAGAGCCTTTCTTGGAAAATGACATCTGTAGTTGATAGGCTCAGGTCACTGGGATGGACTTCCAAACAAACCAGGCACAGTTATAGAGGAAGATATATATATGTATCTCTGTGTGTATATGTTTATATTTTATATTTATATTTATATTTATATTTATATTTATATTTATATTTGAAGCTTATAGAGCCAGGGAAGTGCCATAATGATAGAAGCTGCCCTGCTTTCACAGGTTCCAGCAGAGAGAGAGAAGAACCACAAGCCAAAATCCAAAGCCACACCACATAGCACATTTAGTAACTCCAGTTAAGCTCAGGTACTTTGCATATCTTTGAACTGGAATTCCAAGTCTACCACACTTTAGCTCTGGACCCCAGGATCCACCCAGAGACACCTTCATCCAGGTAACTGGAAATCTAAGAAGCTTTAATAAACTCTTGAAACTATTGAGAGATATTCAAAACCATCACAACATCCAAACATATCTTTCTAGGACATCTCATTCCTCAGAACCAGTTGGGAAGTTTTAGAAAGATTAGTATGATAGTTAACTTTGATTATCAATTTGATTGGATTAAATGTGCTAGTTGGATTAGAGAAGGTCACCTTTGGGATAGAGCCACTTTGGTCAGGAGGGTGCTGGTCCAATCCAAGGGATTAATTCCCTTCATGGGTTCATAATATGATGGTGGCATTGTGATGTGGTAAAACAAAATGGTTGGTGGTCGGGACTGCCATGAGGAAGTTAGTCACTGGAGGTTTGTCCCTGGTGCTGTATCTTGTCATAGTTCTGTCCTATATTTACTTCTAAACCCCACTTTATACCCACCAAGAAGCAAAGAACAGCTTCTACCACACACTCTAGCTGTCATGATGTCCTACCCAAGCATATGTACCTAATCATCCATGGGCTGGATCCTTTGAAATTGTGAAGTGAAATAATCCTCTTGAATATTGTGGCTGTTAGGCTTTCTGATGCAGTGAGGAGAAAAGCAACTAATACATCTTCTTTCAAGTTAAAATTACATTTCCAAGCTGCTTTAACCATGTTTAAAGTAAAAATAGCAACAAGAAAGAAAAATTTCTTTTGTGTCTTGTATTGGAGGAATCGTGCTTTTCTTATTTAAATGGGAAAATAAAAGGAGAGAGAACTCTCACATATGGAGAATGTTTGTCACATTTGGCTCATGTGGAGAAAACAGCACAGATGGCCATGCTTGCTTCAGGACTGTGGTTTCGTGCCACGCATGATTCACCAGAGAAGGTAAGTCAGCATCTGCTCATTTCACTCTGTGTTCACCATTGTGATAATAAGTGGCAATGTATATAAGCACCTTTTTGTTACTAAACCCTCACAAAGAAAATTAATAGTATTTTTTAAATAAATTTAACATCTTTTTCTATCAATTTACATTAGAATCAACAAGGACATGTGAAAATCAAAATGAAGCAAACAAACAAGAACATTTCCAGCTTAATAAAATGTGAACCTTATTCACTTGGAAAGCTATTGGGCTAAGCTGTAGCAAATAAAAAATTTAAATGAATTCAAACTAATATATCAAAAAGTAAAAGCAGAACTTTGTAACTAGTTAAGCTAAATATTATTATGTTTTAAAATATTGTTGTTGGAGATATTTCTGCTTACCTTATGCCTCTGCAGATGGCTGTTTAAAATGCACTTCAATATACAAATTTATACTGTTGCCATGATTTGCGGTTGGTTCATATAAATATTGCCAAGCATGACTAATAACTGTAATAATGGGAAATCTGATTTCCTAGCCCATAGTTCAGCAAATAGACTTATGCAAATCTGTTGAGTATTATTTCTGCTTGGGAAGCAAGTATCAGCCTGCACTATGCACAGTAGAGACTCCTCTTCCTCTCTGACAGTCCTCTGAGTTGTGTTTCACACCATCACTGGGAGCTACATTATATATAGTGATCAATGTCAAGGGATTGAAAGCTACTGAAGAGCAAGCAAGAGGCTTGCATCATGCATAACAAAAGAGACAACATTCCTACCTAGAACAGAGGTTGACATTGGGCTCTGTGCCGTTATGTCAGAGGTGTTATAGTATTATAGAGAACAGTCAGAAATCCCTGAATGTTTAGCAAAAGGGGATGAGCCAGAAGATAAATATGTAGCATCCACAGCATCTCTCCATCTCTGATGTCAAGTGACAGCAAGCGAAACAAAGCACCCAAGGACCAGTGGGATGTAGAGTGACAAGTGCCCATCTGGTCCACCAGGAAAACCTTACCTAGAAGACTCTGTGGACTGAATAACACTGCCACTCACTCATAGAGTGAACCACCCTCGCCCACCACTGAATGAGAATATATTTGGAAACAGGCAACTGTAATAAAGTAACAAAAATTGATAATTTCTGAAAAGTGGGGCACTACTCTAATAGAATTGATAATCTTTTAAAAAGAGCAAGAGACAAGTGAACATGTGAGAATACAGTAAGTAGAAAGTAGGAAGAGAGCTTTACTTACCAGATAAAAACCACGAACGCCGGTATGCATGTAAAGCAGGTCATACTAAGTTGCACACTCAACTGGAGTTCAGTTTGCAGCAATATGAAGCTCTGGTGTGCCATACTCACTCTCTCTGTATCTGCCCCCCCTCAAATAAATAAAATTAAAAGGTTAAGCTATTTATAATCACAAAGCATCAAATGATAAAGTTTATTAATTCAAAGGTTAATTGTCCTCAAAAACAAATATGCTTAGTTACATTGTAGAGATATATTCAGTGATATTATCTATCAAAGTATATTTTGTCAAAAATAATGCCTTCTTTCATAGACTGGGCATGGTGGCACACACCTTTAATTCCAAAACACTTGGGAGGCAGAGGTAGGAGCATCTTTGTGAACTCCAGGCCACTCCAAGATTGCACAGAGAATTCCAGATCCACCTAGCTATAGCAAGATCCTACCTCTACATATCAACAAAAGAAATCTTAAAAAATAACGCTTTGGTGCTGGAGAAATAGCTTAGTGATTAAGGTGCATGGCTATGAAGTCTAAGGATCCAGGTTTGATTCTCCAGGTACCATGTAAACCAAATGTACAAGGTGGCACATGTGTCTGGAGTTCATTTACAGTAGCTATAGGCCCTGGCTCACCAGTTCTTTCTCTCTCTCTCTCTCTCTATCCCTTAAATAAATAAATAAATAAATAAATAAATAAATAAATAAATAAATAAATGAAAATAAGATCTTTTTAAAAAATAAAGCTTTATTTTAGTATGAGAGAACAAAATAGGAAATTTTATTCATGCAGTGTGTTTGTCAAATTTTTGCTGCCACCCAGTGGTTGCTCTGGGTGTTCTACATACACTGCTAGTCCTAAGTAATAAAGTTCCTCAGGAAAAAAATGCATTTGTAGCCAAACTCCTCCTTTGCTCCAAAAACAGTGGTTAAGCTATTTATAAGCACCATAGCATATTAAGTAAAAGAAAAAGTCCTCATTTGATCAATAGGTCTGAGAAGTTCTAAGTCTACATGGATAATTTGTTAATACACCTGAGTTATTCCACAAATTCTAGAATCACTTCCATGTTAAAATTAAGTGCTTTGCAAAATCTTCAGCAAAAGACAGTTACCATACAACTACAATCAGTAGCAAACACCTGCTTTAGTAGACAGCTTCAGGTCGCTGAGATGAACTTCCAGACCAGGCACAGTTACAGAGGAAGGGATATTTATTGAAGCTTACAGATCCAGGGGAAGTTCCATAATGGCAGAAGAAGCTGGCCTGCCTTCATGGGTCCAAGTAGAGAGAGAAACCATAAGCCATACCAGCACCACCAAAAAGCAAGCAAGTGCACTTCAGGAATATAATGAATGATTCCTGAAGAGTGCACAGTGAAAGCATGGAAACCTCTAGATAGTCAAATGTGCATCAAAGGAAAGGTTTTGTTTGAGTTGTGGGAAAGGACAGGGTTCAGGACTTCTAAACATGTAAAATTAGCTCCCATGTTTGCAAATAAGCAGATGACATTTTTCTTTTTCTTTGCCTTGTTAATTCAATGTCATCTACAGGACTTCTGTCTTTTCCATTTTACCTTTATTTTTTTTTTTTTAAACTTGACTATTCTTCACATAGGCTATTTGAGTAGGTTGTAAAAAGTAAGTTCTTGATGAGTTAAAATTGACCCCATGAATTTGAATGTACTTAACCATTATTTTCAATTATGACTTTCACTCAAGAGTATTTCTCCTTTAAAGAAAACATGCTGCTGGGTAAAAGTGAAACCTTTTAGCTTTAATTTATTTTCTTTCTTGTTATTAGTCCTTATGCTGAATCAACTAAAGCTACATAACATTTATTTATTTTTAAATTTTAATGGATGTGTAAAATGTACTTTTAGTAAGTATATATTTTTGTTTTTATTATAGAAACCAGGAATGTATGCTTCTTGAAAAATAGGACCCATCATAAATATGTATTATTATTCTAAATGTTGAGTAAATAATTGTTTATATAAATGAGAGCTTTATGGTTCAAACTTATATGAAATTAACATTATTGTACTTGATTTAGTGAATATTGTTATATTTAATATATCCTTCAGGCAACTTGAGTTTTTAGCTAATCACTAAAGGTTTTGTCTAACAGCATAACACTTGCCATCCTGAATATTTTACTACTATATAATTCAACAATTTCAAGTTTTTTTCTCAACTTTCCCAATCCATGATTTGCAAGTAGGAAATTAGAGTATACATGGCCCACTTCCTACAACATAGTATGTGCTTGAAATCTGAGACACACGATTTGAGTCAGAGTTCTCCCATTCATGTCTATATGACTTTTATCTCTTAATTTACTTGAATAGTTTATACATATTATATTGAGGAGTACAGTGGAAATTTGTCATCTTTATATTTGAGCTGAAGATAGCTAGCCTGAAGGAAATTTGAAAATTAAATATAATCACATCTAATCTAGTAATTTACAGTTATTTTAATATGACACCTTTTTATGAAAACTTTCATATTTTATGTTTGAAACTAAAATACTATTTATGGTTCAAGATGTTATTACAAAAGCAACATGTATTCAGGCTAGAAAAATGGAAACAGATTTATAAGTGTACTGCTGAACAGCTAACAAAAAAAACCTCATCATTCAGAGACAATCATAGTAACTACATCCACATGGAAACATCCAGATAGTTTACAATGCATGTGTGTATGTGCTTTTTAAAACAAACACTGGAACCCATTAGACAGTGATAAGAATTTTAGACAATTAATAAAAATTATAGAAATAGTCAAAAGAATTCCCATGTACTTCATATGCACTTTTCCCTATTGTTAACATCTTCTATTAATATATTTGTTAAAATAATGAAATACTAAAGATATATACAAACTTAATTTTGTTTAGATTTAACTAATGTCCTTTTTCTGTTTCATGACCCCAGTTAGAGTACAAAATCACCTTGGTTGTAGTTTCCTGATTTTGGCTCCCGTTAATTTTGAGTTTCACTACCTTAGATTTTGATAGCTATAACCATTTTGAGGAATACTATTAGGTATTTTCTGATATGTCCTTCCATCAGAATTTGTCTATATGTTTTGTGAATAGAGTAGGGACATGGGGTCTGTCTGGAAGAAAGAAAAGACTGAAGACACCATTGTTGTTCTATATTGTACTGGTTAAAAATATAAGGTTTCTCTTTCAAAAGTTGCTCTACCTTCTTTCTCCTTTTCAATCCTATATTCTGAAAAGATTATCACTATATGCAGTCCCCACTAAAGGAACAAGGTTTAGATCCCTTCTGTATACCAGTCTCCTAGGACAGCTATAATAATTTTCAAAAACAGTGGCTTGAAATAGCAGAGAATTTTTTTTCAGTTTTGGAGACTAGCCATATGAAAGTAGGGGTCAGCAGTGTATTTCTCCCTGTGGCAATTTGAAAATGAATGTATGTTCCCCATAGCCTCAGACATTTTTAATTAAAGTTAAGCTTCCTGCTTAAGTCTCCAGCAGTGTGATGAAGGGGGCATGTCACCAGGGGTGAATCTGATTCTAACATAAAGGTGTGGAAAGAGCAGTTTGAGCTTTGGAGGTTGGTGCTTGCTTGTTGCAGGTGTTTCTCTCAGCTTGGATGTATGAAAGGGGCCCAGGTTTTTCCACCATTGATGGAACTTCCCCTGGGTCTGTGAGCCTGAAATAAATCTGTTCCTTCCATAAACTGTGTCTTGTTGAATGTATGTACAGCAACGTGGAGCTGAGTACAACAGTCCCTTACAAAGATGGAATGCTGTTCCACGATGTCTTCTAGATTCTGGGGGATCCAGGCTTCTTTGATAGCTGGTCCCACTCTTTGCTGCTATCTTCATGGGGCTTCTATTTCTGCACCTTTTCCTCTTGTAGAAGATCATTTGTTATTGGGTTCAGTGCACATCTGGATAATCCAGCATGCTCTCATCTTGGAATCCTGTATCATTATATTTGCAAAGAATGTTTTTACAAGTAAGGTTATACCAGCGGTTTCTGGGTTGGTATATATTTTTAGGAGTCTTTGTTCAATTCCATACACACTCTAAGAAGAACAAGTTTCTACTTCAATCACATCAAAGGACATTTTCCATTCTCCAAGTATTTAGTTATTCAAAGATTTTTTTTATATCAGTGTTGACCTATGAATATTAATATGGATATTACACATATATGTCTTTTCTAGAATGTTATGTTTTGAGTCATGTAACAGGTAGACTTTCTAGAATAACTACCTTCTCAGCTTTATAATACACTCATTTCCTCATCATTAAGTAATAATTTTTTGTGTGTGGATAAATTGGAATTAGTTTATTCACCTTTTGGCTGGTTCAAGTTTTGTTAATTATGAATGAAGCTGTTATAATAATTCATGTACTAGTTGGGAGGAGAAATTGAATGTTATAACTGTGTAGATATCTTATATTATAGTTGTTGAATGATATAAGAATGTGTCCAGCTTCATGGAAAGCTGCCAAACTGCTTTCAAGAATGGCTGATACACTCTCCATTTCACCCATGATGAAGAGAATGCTTTGTGTTTGTACTCATCACTATCTGTACTACCATAGTTTTTTAGCCACTCAAACACATGTGTAGTGCTCCTATTACCATTTAATTTTCAAATTTCTACTAACTGTTGATATTGGCCATATAAGGTTTGGGAGTGACCAAGACCACAGAGACTACCCTGAGGCAAAGATGGAAAATTTTATTGAGGGAAAACACAAGCTGCCAGAACTGACTCTCAAGAGCAGAGCACAGCCACTTTTAGAGATTACAGATAGTGGGGTACATAGAGCTCTTCAGTTGGGGGAAGGTGAGGAAGGGAAAGAACTCCTTTGCTTTTGACATTAGCCATAGGATGTGAGACCAGACTTGGGCATTGTTGGGCAAGGAAGGGATAATGGCTGGGTGGTTTCTTGAGGAATGTGAATGACCCACTTCTTTGTGTCTGTTGCCATCCTGCTGTCTTTGGTGACTCCATCTTGTCCTGACCTAACATTCCAGCCTTATGTTAATGATAAGAGTCGCAGATTAATTTTTTAGGTTGACCCTAAAGGCAATGAGTTCCTATGCTCAGAGAGGCTGAATAATGCAGTGGAAGGGTCTCTCTTCAGGGAAGGTGATAAGGAGACAGTTTTATAGTGGTTAGAGGTGGCAGAGTGGTGAGATCAATAGTGCAAGTGCAGCATGTTGTTATGACTTGGTCTTAAATGAAACCAAGACTTCTCTCATACCATCCCTCAATTGAGCTGGCTTCGGGGCAGTTGCTGGCAGACACCTGTTATAGAGAACGTGAGGGAGATGGGCTGTGTGTACCCCATGAGAAGACAGAAGGGAGAATAAAGGTGCTTGTTGTTTTTGTCAACAGCTATGACATCAATACACCAGGTGTAAAGGGAGGATGAGCATTCATAGGTGAGAGATAAAAGGTCTGGGGCAGGCAGAGGGCATTTTGAGATTAGGGGAAGAGTAGGAACACAAGAGAGTTTAAGTCTGAGAATGCCCATTGGGGTGGCAGTGTATTTATCCCTGGATGAGATAGAGTAAGAGCTAAAGAAGGAGGGGTCCTGAGGAATAGCTCTGATTCTGGCTAAGGCAAGTGGGAGGAGCTGGGATCATGTTGGTGAAGTTAATCAGGGACAGGCAAAAGTCATTAGTTAATATTAGAGTCTAATATTGTAAGTCAGCATCACACAGAGGAGCCTATTAGTCTGAATCATTGTTTATATTATAGTTATATTTATCTTACTGGGTGATTAAGACCATGTAGGCTACAAGAATTAACTGTATGTTTTGGAGGTCAATAATGGTGCTGTAGGAGAGACTTTCAGGGACCTGTGAGGAGTTCTGTGACTCTCAGCATTGTCATCTGCTAGGATCAATCAAGGCTGTGCTGACCAAGTGGCCTTCCCTCTTTTGGGAAGCCTGGAGGACTGGTTTTCCTCCAGTGTGAATCTCCTCTTGCATATACACTGACTTGGAATTCATTTCTGGGTCTATACATCCTCTCTAATAAAGAAGATAGGTAACTTACCAGAGGCTAGAAGTTCAAGTGTCCCATCATCTCTTGTGGCCTTTTGACGTGGGAGCAAAAACCAAAACACTGGTTAACTCCAATATTTCCAATTTATTTTTGCTTCTACATATGCTTATTAATCACTCAGAGATATTGTACATATCTTATTAGCAAATCAGATTAGTTTTAAAGGGTGCCGAACATATCTGGTTAGCAAAGCAGGTACAGTTAGAATGACACAATAGTTTAAAATCATTAGTTGTCAGGTGACAGTGTAAGCTCTATCTGGGACATAGAAAGCATACACATTCTATCTTTTAAGTATCTGTCAGTTATAAATAGAGGCAGATTATTTTAGTAGCCCTGAAAACAATATTTTATCAAATATTTTATCAATAACTTTAAGTAAATTGATTTAATCTAGAAATTGTATTCTAGGAAAAAGGCAAGAAAGTATCAAAACCTAGCATCTGGGCTGGAGCGATGGCTTAGTGGTTAAGCACTTGCCTGTGAAGCCCAAGGACCCTGGTTCAAGGCTGATTCCCCAGCCCACGTAAGCCAGATGCACAAGGGGGTGCACGCATCTGGAGTTCATTTGCAGTGGCTGGAGGCCCTGGTACACCCATTCTCTCTCTCTCTCTCTCACTCTCAAATAAATAAATAAAAATTAAAAAGAAACCTAGCATCTGTGTTTCTAAACAACTTTGGCTAGTCTTTATATCAATGCAAGTACCAATTACCCTCCAAACTGGAAGTAGAATAGCAATTTAGGTTACTTTTCTAGGGCAGGAAACATATTTTAAGTATCAATATCTCTATAAGCAATGAAGTTAAGATGCCAGAAATGATACATTTAATTCAATAAAACCTTGACTGAGACTGATTATACATAGCTCAAGAATAAAATAAAACTTGGTCATTGTTGAGCTAAGCAAGCCCAATTTTAACATACATTAGAGACAATATGACAGTCAAAAAGTAATTTTTAAAATAAGTAACTTTTACCATTGAACAATTTTAAGATTCAACTAAAGAAATATTTATGACCATTAAATGAAGCTTAGACAAACTATATTAACATTGTTTGTATACAGTGGATTTTCCTAAGATATGGGGAGCTTTTTCAGTTTTTCTAAGAACAAAAATCACAATAAGTCACTTTTTATAAGACCAGATTATAACCTCAGAGATCATCATACAGCAAAATCAGCATGAACAAGACAAGAACCATCTTAAAATTACAGAGTTTTAGCCAGGCATGGTGATGCATGCTTGTTGATAGCTAAACCTCATGGACTTTATATAAACCAAATTATGATATTTTGATATCTGGAAAAGTCTGATATTAACAAAAATTAGAGTTTACATATTTAAGACATATGAGGCTACAGATAGTAAACTATGAACAAAAGATCTAATGACAGAATTTAAAATAAACAAGAAATTTATATTACGTAGCAACATTTTGGGCTTAAGTATGAAGACATGAAAAGTTTTATAATTTTTTTAAGTTTCTTAGAATTGGGATGCCTTTATATACAAACTTTCTATGAGAAGATTTAGCACTCTTAAAAGCTAATAAGGGCTGGAGAGATGGCTTAGTGGTTAAGCGCTTGTCTGTGAAGCCTAAGGACCCCCGTTCGAAGCTCAATTCCCCAGGACCCTCATTAGCCAGATGCACAAGGGGCACACGTGTCTGGAGGCCCTGGCACGCCCATTCTCTCTGTTTCTAAATATCTGTCTCTGTCTCTGTGTCTGTTGCTCTCAAATAAATAAATAAATATTTTTTTAAAAAAGCTATATAAGATGTCCATCCAATCTATAAGTAAGCTTCTTCTTCTTCTTCTTTTTTTTTTTTTTTTTTTTTTTTTTTTTGGTTTTTCGAGGTAGGGTCTCACTCCGGTCCAGCCTGACCTGGAATTAACTCTGTAGTCTCAGGGTGGCCTTGAACTCGTGGCGATCTTCCTACCTCTGCCTCCCGAGTGCTGGGATTAAAGGCATGCGCCACCACGCCTGGCTTAAGTAAGCTTCTGAAATTAATTCAGCTATATTTAACATACCCAAAGAATAGAAGAACTGGATTAAACTGACATGATCTAATAAAAAAGGAGACAAGTCTCATGGAAAAGAGAGGGAAGGGGCATGCCAGAGCCATTTGTCACTGCAAACAATTTCCAAATGTATATTCCATTACGTGCATCTGGCTTTGCAAATAAGCACTCTTAACTGCTGAGCCAAAAAGAATATTTTTAATCTCTTCTAAATCAATTTTATAGAACTATATTGAATTCCAAACATACACAAAATTTTATGACATAATCTGTAACTATTTGAACCTTAACCAACCGTATAATTTTGCCTATGATAACTTGGTAACCTTGTTCAGTAATGACATAAATTAAATCTAAAGTATTAAGACTGACTGTTGGAGGAATTGATCTTAAATCACAACAGTAACTTTGTTTATAATTTTCTTTTACTTTTCAGCATAAATAGTTTTGAAGTGTGTGACAGATAAATACTGTTTAATGTTTCACATGTGGTCTGTTTACCTCATAAAAGTAGGGAAAAAGAGTAAGTCGTTTTTCTGTGAGGTTTTTTTTTTTTGAGTCAGGGTTTTAGATATAATAACCTTAGGAGAGAATTAAATATTAATGTATCAATTTTAGCCTTAAGATTTAGCTAAAAAGATTGGCAAATACAGGAACCTACTTAACTTGGTTGGGTACTCTAAATTAATTCTCTCATGACCATTATTATTACCAAATTAACATCAATGAGTTAAAGTTAAGTTTACAACCTAAATACCATAGCAACCTGCTACCAGCCAGGGCCATATTTTATATCTCAAGAAGTCTGTAATCTGATTAAGTACTTTGTCTGTAACCTTCTGTTTAAGATTACTCATATCTTCATCTAAATACTTTACTCATACCTTTATCTACATAATTTTACTTTACAATCTATGTAACCACTCATTAACAACCTTTTTTATCAAACATTTAACATCCAACATATAAAGTTTTTTTTTCCAGTTTATCTTTTTTAGTCAGTTCATCTCATAACTACCAAGAACAACTTTTATTAACCTTACCATACAACTTTTAATATAACCATTTTTTTTTCAGAAGGCCATTTGAAATAACTTTTTAAAAATCTCTTATTTTAATTAATTAATTAATCAATTAATTTGACAGAGAAAGAGAGAGAGTGAGAGAATGGGTGTGCCAGGGCCCCAAGCCACTATAAATGAACTCTAGACATGTAGACCCCCTTGTGCATCTAGCTAATATGGGTCCTGGGGAATTGAACCTGGGTCCTTTGGCTTTGCAGGCAAATGCCTTAACTGCTAAGCCATCCCTCCAGCCCTGAAATAACTTTTTAGAAAGAGTAGACCAGATTTTTCTTATACTATTTACCCAGAATAAATAAACAGATTTTTGAACTTTGTTTCTTATAGCTTTCCTGAAAAAACAATTTTAAAAATATGAAAGGAGATTTAAACATTATTAGAAATTTTAAATTATTTTTACAATTCAGTGTCTAGTACTTCTAAATTTAAACATAAATCTTGAGGCTGTTGTCTGTTAGTAGTTCCTTAGAAGCATAAAAAGATAAAGTAAACTTAAAAGAATTACAAATTTCTTATAAGAGCTTTGTCCCCATCTGTTTATAGCGATTTGGCATTCATTCATCACCATGCTGAGGCCAGGATCCTGAGATTCCCTGTGCTTGCAGCCACATGGATCTGCAAGGCAGAGAAGCTAAGAAATAGCCTCTTTTTTCTCCCAAGTCCCTGAATTCCTGGGAGAGTTTTGGACTTCCTCAGGGCTGTAAGTCTGGTTTTTGATCCTGACATTTTACAACTTTTCAAAAGTTAGGAAAATCTTGTTGTTTTTTTTTCTTCTTTAGCCTGTGATCTTAATTACTTTTAGTGTCCCTTCTGGGGGACACACAACAGTAAAAACTGGCTATGACATCTACTACAGTGGGCTTGGTGGAAAACATCCCCACAATGAAATGGCACTGCTCAGAACAGAAATCATTCTGTAGCCTTAGGGCTGTGAGCTACGTACATATTCACACAAGCATATTCATTTTAAGGGCACTTTTCATATACACTCTAGATGACCATTTCCCCTTCACACATTCATTCATTATTCATTTATTCAGAAGTTATGCATTCCTAATTTAAATTTTTATTTTATTTACAACCCTGGAGACTAAAATCAAACCTTCTTACCAGGCAGGGCATCAGGAGAGGCTGAGGGAGCTGGAGGAGCCAAAGGAACTGTTGGGGTCAGGTCCTCTATGGCATCCAGGTCAAAAGCAGAAGATGCGGATGAGTGGGGGGGAGGTGTTGAGTAAGAATGCATTCCTGAGACCTTGGATAGAAGGTCCTGGTGACAAAAGCAGGTAGAGCAGAGAGAAGGCCATGCACACAGAGTGTAAAATAGGAAATTTCGGGCCATTTGCCTGTACATTGGCAGAAGATATTTTTATTACTAAATTAGGATTACATTGTTACAATATAGGACAACTGACATGTTATTAGCATGTAAAAGTCTGTGAACATAGCATAGTCTTCTATTTTAGTATGTTTCAATATTTTTCAATGAAGTTTTAGAAGTCTCCCTTCCTACAGGAGTCTTGTACATCTATATCTATCTATGTCTATATCTATATCTATATCTATATCTATATCTATATCTATATCTATATCTATATCTATATCTATATCTATATCTATATATAAACATTTTCCATGATTATAAAAAGTATTCCATGGTAATACCCTCCCTCCCCCATTTTCCCCTTTGAAATTCCATTCTCCATCATATCTCTTCCCAATCTCACTAAGTCTCTCTTTTATTTTGATGTCATCATCTTTTCCTCCTTGTATGATGTCTTGTGTAGGTAGTGTCGGCACTATGAGGTCATGGATATCCAGGCCATTTTATGTCTGGAGGGAACACGTTGTAAGGAGTCCTACCCTTCCTTTGGCTCTTACATTCCTTCCACCACCTCTTCCACATTAGATCCTGAGCCTTGGAAGGTGTGATCGAGATGTTACTTGGTACTATAGTCAATTCTTTCCAGCACCATCATACCTTCTGAGTCATCCCAAGGTCACTGCCATCTGAAAAGAGAAGATTCTTTACCCAAAGTGAGAGTAGCATTAATATAAGGGTATGAATATTAAGAGAAGTGCTTATTGGGCAGTTTGATAAACATAGTATATACACTTGTCCAGACATCAGCAGATGTTACACCCCTAGGGCTCATGACTACCCTTGTTTTAAGTTTTCAGTATCAGGGATGTATTCCCTCCCATGGAGCTGGCCTCCAGCCCAATTGGAGGACTGTTGGTTTCCCGCATGATAGACATGCCACTATTGCACCCATTGGCTCATTTGGCCTGGCTGGCCAATAATAGGGCTTGCAGTGTCCACTTTTGAATATCTTTACTGGTGGTATATCTTTGGCCCATTGAACTGCATGTAGAATGGCTTCTTCTAGCTTTCTGTCACCTGGTCTACATGGAGGAGGTTATTAGCTCAGTTCCAGCAGGATTTCTCAGTGGCCTTGAGCCCAAGTATGTGGAATCTTCAGCAATAGGGTCTTACCATCTATTCCTGGTGGGAAACCAAGGGCTTTGGCAATGGCCTATAATGGTTTAGGGGCATCAGGGACCTCCCTGGCCAACAGCTCACTGGAAGGTATCCCATCCCTAGCACTAAAAATTTTCTAGCAATGATCTACAGCTCCTGAGTGTTCCATTGTCCAAAACCGGAGGACTCCATATGATTTATTTATATCCTCTTAGATGTTGATTAGCCCTCCCTCCACCTTTTCTTTACTCAATCTCCTCCCCTGACCTCATTTTGGGCCTTTTCACCCCCGTTAATCAACTCTTCTACTTACATATATACAATATCAACTTATAAAGTACCTTCCTCCCTTCCTTCCTCTTCCCTTTGTATCTCATTTTTTAGCTTACTGGCTGCTGCTACTGAATTTTTTCCTTCTCACACAGAAGCCCAATCATCTGTAGCTAGGATCCACATATGAGAGAGAACATGCAACTTGGCTTTCTGGGCCTTGGTTACCTCACTTAGAATAATCCTTTCCAGATCCATCCATTTTTCTGCAAATTTCACAGCTTCATTTTTCTTTACTGCTGAGTAGAACTCCATTGTATAAATGTGACTTATCTTCATAATCTACTCATCAGTTGAGGGACATCTAGGCTGGTTCCATTTCACAGCTATTATGAATTGAGTAGCAATAAACATGGTTGAGCACGTACTTCTAAGGAAATGAGATGCGTCCTTAGGATATATGCCTAGGAGTGCTATAGCTGGGTCATGTTGTAGATCAATCTTTAGCTGTTTTAGGAACCTCCACACTTATTTCCACAATGGCTGAACAAGATTGCATTCCCACCAACAGTGTAGAAGGTTCTTCATTTTCCACATCCATGCCAGCATTTATGGTCATTTGTTTTCATGATGGAAGCCAATCTGACGGGACTGAGATGCAATCTCAAAGTAGTTTTAATCTGAATTTGCCTGAAGACTAGGGATATAGGACATTTTTTTTTAAATGCTTATACACCATCGATATTTTTTCTGTTGAGAACTCTATTTAGCTCCATAGCCCATTTTCTAATTGGCTTGTTTGATTTCTTATTATTAAACTTTTTGGGTTCTTTGTATATCCTAGATATTAATCCTCTATCAGATATATAGCTGGCAAAGACTTTTTCCTATTCTGTAGGTTGCTTCTTGCTTTATTCACAGTGTCCTTTGCAGTACAAAATCTTTGTAATTTCATGAGGTCTCAGTGGTTAATCTGTGGTTTTATTGCCTGAGCAATTGGGATTGTATTCAGAAAGTCTTTGCCAAGACCAATATGTTGAAGGGTTTTCCTCTAGCAGCTTCAGAGTTTCTGATCTGATGTTAAGGTCTTTAGTCCATTTGGATTTAATTCTTGTGCATGAAGAGAGAGAAGAATCTATTTTCATCCTTCTACAGATACATATCCAGTTTTCCCAATATCATTTACTGAAGAGAGTGTCTTTTCTCCAGTGAGTATTTTTTGGCATTTTTACTGAATATCAGGTGGCTATAGCTACCTAGACTTACATCTGGGTCCTCTATTCTGTTCCATCAATCCATATGTCTGCATTTGTGCCAGTACCATGCTATTTTTGTCACTATGACTCTGTAGAATAGGTTAAAATCAGGTATGGTGATACCACCAGCCTTATTTTTGTTGCTCAGTATTATTTCAGATATTTGAGGTATTTTGTGATTCCAAGTGAATTTTGGGGTTGTTTTTTCTATTTCCATAAAGAATGCCTTTGGAAGTTTGATGGGGATTGCATTAAATGTGTATATTGCTGTTGGTAAGATTGCCATTTTCACAATATTGATTCTTCCAATCCAGGAACAAGGGATGTTTTTCCACTTCCTAGTGTCTTCTGCAATTTCTCGCTTGAGTGTTTTAAAGTGTTTATTGTAGAGATCCTTTACTTCCTTTAGTTAGGTTTATTACAAGGTATGTTATTTTCATTGATGCAATTGTGATTGGGAATGAATCTCTGATTTCATCCTCTGTGTGTTTGTTGTTAGCATATAGGAAGGGTACTGATTTCTGTGTGCTTATTTTGTATCCTGCTACATGGCTGTAGGTGTTTATCAGTTCTAACAGTTTACTGGTACAGTCTTTAGGGTCCTATAAATATAGAATCATGTCATCTGCAAATAATGATAACTTGACATCTTCCTTTCAAATTTGCATTCCTTTTATGTGTGTCTCTTGCTTTATTGCTATGGCTAAGACTTCCAGTACTATATTAAATAAAAGTGTGGACAGTAGACACCCTTGTCTTGTTCTTGATTTTAGTGGAAAGCTTCCAGTTTTCCCCCATTTAGTAATATGTTGGCTGTAGGCTTGTCATAAATAGGCTTTATTGTATTGAAATATGTTCCTTTTATTCCCAGGCTCTGTAGGACTTTATGAAGGGATATTGGATTTTGTCAAACATACTTTCTCTGCGTCTAATGAAATGTTCATGTGATTTTCGTCCTACAATCCATTTATATAATGTATTACATTTCTCGATTTGCATATGTTGAACCATTCCTGCATCTCTGGGATAAAGCCTACTTGGTTAGGGTGAATGATCTTTCTGATATATTCTTGTATTCTGTTTGCCAATATTTTGTTGAGAATTTTTGCATCTGTGTTCATGAGGGAGATTGTTGTGTAATTTTCTTTTTTGTTCTATCTTTGCCTGGTTTTGGTATCAGGGTGATGCTGACTTCATTGAAGGATTTTGGTAGGATTTTCTCTTTCTCTTTTATGGAAAAGCTTAAGAAGCAATGGTGTTAGTTCTTCCCTGAAGGTCTCGTAAAATTCAGCAGTGAATCCATCTGGGTCTGGTCTTTTTTTAGTTGTGAGATTTTTGATAACTGCTTGGATCTCCATGCTTGTTATAGGTCTATTTACGTGATTAATTTCATCTTGATTTAATTTAGGTAAGTTATATATATCAAGGAAATCATCCATTTCTTTTAGATTTTCATACTTTGTGGAGCATATGCTTTTATAGTATGTCCCTATGACTTTTTAAATTTCTCTGGGATCTGTTGTGATGTTGTCTTTTTCATCTCTAATTTTATTTATTTGTGTCTCTTCTTTTTTTCTTTAGGTCAGATTTTGTGGGGTTCCTTCCTGGTCAGGTAGTGCTGAGGGAAGGATCAGGCCTGCTGGTTCCTCCCTTGGGGTTAAGAAGGATGATGAATGTCGGACAACTCAGAAACCTCTCCTGGCCACCAGAGAAAAACTACACTGAGTCAGGAGTCTTTTTGATGCAGGAACTCACAGAAACAACTCACTTTATTACTCTGAGCAATTGCCTATATCATGTTGGGGACGAAGGCAGGCATTTGGGGATGGGGGCAGAGGTAAGGGCCAATAGTAAACTTTAACTATTGAAATGGTAATTACAATTGCCATGCAGAAGTGGCAGGCCAGAAGCCATTAGGAGTCTTGTTGAGTCCTAGCTGGCCAGAGACAGGTACCAAACTTTAGCTAGGCTCAGGAAGTTCCACTAGGCTTCACACCTGGTCCTTTCAGAGCCCAACATCTCCCCCTTTTGTTTTTGTAAGATCATTAGTCACCATGGCCCCTGTCAGGGATCTTACCTGTCATTGGTCACATGGAGGGCAAGGGAGGTGGTAATGGGTCATCTGAGGAACTTAATTCCTGAGTTGCCAGCCTGTGATATCTTGACCTGATGAAGGTTTTTTGTTTGTTTGGTTTTTTTTTGTTGTTGTTGTTGTTTGTTTTTCTAGGTAGGGGCTCACTCTGGCTCAGACTGACCTGGAATTCACTATGTAGTCTCAGGGTGGCCTCGAACTCTCGGCAATCCTCCTACCTCTGCCTCCCGAATGCTGGGATTAAAGGCATGCGCCACCACACCCGGCTCCTGATGAAGTTTTATTGTGTCTAGCTGCTTGTGACTAAATTGTGTAATTTTGTTAATTACACAAGGCCCGACAGTGAGGATAAAGAGGAGGGGAAGGAGAAGGAGGGGGAGGGGTCCAGGTAGAGGGAGGAGGTAGGGTAAGAAGTCATGTAAGCCCGTCTGTAGCAGGTTGTCTTGGAGGTCCCACTGCCTCCTCTCCAAGTCTCCTGGAGCCTCTTAATCTTGTCCTGGACAATTCCCGATTTATTGGCATAAAAGTGGCATTTTTCCTGTAAAAACAAACATATGCCTCCCTTTTCAGCCATTAGTTGTTCTAGTCCTCTCCTATTTTGTAGGAGATAAACAAGAATTGTAAACCCTTAGCAAATCTTGTTGGGCTCTAAAAGGTCTAGGCATGAGGCCTACTGGAACTTCCTGAGCCTAGCTAAAGTTTGGCGACCTGTCTCTGGCCAGCTAGGACTCATATACTTTTAATGTCTAACTATCCTTCATACTCATAGCTTTAAAGTAGTTCCTGAGAAAGTTCAAACTGTACCTCCCTTTAAGATCTTGGGCTTGATCCTTACCATAGATACATACATAGATACCTGTTAGATACTCTATATACTAGGGTTAAAAGTTAAAACTCATTTGGAGTGTCATGTAGATTTTCAATGGATTTGTGTTACTTCTAAAAAAATATATATAATAACTACTAACAGCATTGGGAAAATACATTTAAGAGATATTTGGCACGATAATATTTCCTTAGATCTGATTCAGTTATATTCAGAGATTTTGTCTTTACAAAATAATCATCTTACTTTTGGTGCAGCTAAAGCTGCTGATGACTTAATATCTGCTTTTAAGTCTGTCTTGCCTAGATGGAATTCTCTCACTTCTTAGATAGAAAGTTTTGCTACTACAGGTATTTGTCTTTTGCTCATACTGTGTCTGCTGCCCATACTCGTTAAAAGCCTTTCAAGATCCTTTATGGATATCCGTACAGAAGTACATGGGATACAGCTACGGACCCAACCCCAGCTTCCTGAGACATTATCTTAAAGCCCCTGCAGAGGTTGGTAGTCAAAGACGGGTAAGATTCTCTCTAGTTAGGTCAACCTAAGACAGGGCATGAATGATGGAATTCATGTACCAATGACGAGTAAGGCCTAAATATTGTAGAGAACAATCTAAAACAGACAGTCTTTCTACACCAAGGCCCAGAGGGGCCCAGTTCATAAAAAATAATAAATAAATAAAGGGGGAATTGTCAGGAGCCATTTTGGCTGGACTTGTATCCATAGCTCTGGCCATTTGACAGCAAGACATTAGCACTTCCATGTAAACATGATTATATACATTCAGTGTTACTGATAAGAGCTGGCCACTCCTTAATATTTATGTTGATATTGCTAAGGTCAAAGGGTTTATTTGTTTCTTTTATACTGAGAAGTAATTAAAGTACAAATACTCTATAACAGAAAGGAGTTTTTTGATAAACTTGTATAAAACTCATGGAATTTTTGTCCATGGAAAAACTTTGTAAAAAAAAAAAGACCCATTTGGGTACCAGCGAGAGACCTAAAATATTTGTCCCAACAAGGGGACACTGACAATCACTTCTTTTAATTTTTAATTTTGTTAATTACACAAGGCCCGACAGTGAGGATAAAGAGGAGGGGAAGGAGAAGGAGGGGGAGGGGTCCAGGTAGAGGGAGGAGGTAGGGTAAGAAGTCATGTAAGCCCGTCTGTAGCAGGTTGTCTTGGAGGTCCCACTGCCTCCTCTCCAAGTCTCCTGGAGCCTCTTAATCTTGTCCTGGACAATTCCCGATTTATTGGCATAAAAGTGGCATTTTTCCTGTAAAAACAAACATATGCCTCCCTTTTCAGCTATTAGTTGTTCTAGTCCTCTCCTATTTTGTAGGAGTACTTTAGCCAGGGAATCTAGCTTCCAGGAATGATATCTACATTGGGATTAAGGTGGCTGGGCCACAAAGGCCCGTCCAATTGGTAGGCAGAAAGTTATAGGCCATCTCGCCTCCACAAACATAATCCATTCCAGAAGGCGGGCAGCATTGAGCACTGGGCTCAGTTGTGATAAAAGTACAGAAGGAAGGATGAAGGTATCTCACATCTATACTGGAATTATTAGGGGAAGGCAGGGCCCAACTGCCCAGAGGAAACATTGGGAAAAGCTGGACGGGGAGGGGGAAGGTGGCTGAGCAGCTTTTTAAGGTCGTATGGACAACTGTACTGCAAGCAGCCAGAGAGGCCCAGATTGGAGGCAAAGCCAGCAATCGTCAGCAAGGGAGAGAGTTATTTAGTTTAGCAGGGTGAAGGACCATTTTAGGAACAGTCCTCGGGGCGGGGCACTCCCTAGAGAAGTGATTGTCAGTGTCCCCTTGTTGGGACAAATATTTTAGGTCTCTCGCTGGTACCCAAATGGGTCTTTTTTTTTTTTACAAAGTTTTTCCATGGACAAAAATTCCATGAGTTTTATACAAGTTTATCAAAAAACTCCTTTCTGTTATAGAGTATTTGTACTTTAATTACTTCTCAGTATAAAAGAAACAAATAAACCCTTTGACCTTAGCAATATCAACATAAATATTAAGGAGTGGCCAGCTCTTATCAGTAACACTGAATGTATATAATCATGTTTACATGGAAGTGCTAATGTCTTGCTGTCAAATGGCCAGAGCTATGGATACAAGTCCAGCCAAAATGGCTCCTGACAATTCCCCCTTTATTTATTTATTATTTTTTATGAACTGGGCCCCTCTGGGCCTTGGTGTAGAAAGACTGTCTGTTTTAGATTGTTCTCTACAATATTTAGGCCTTACTCGTCATTGGTACATGAATTCCATCATTCATGCCCTGTCTTAGGTTGACCTAACTAGAGAGAATCTTACCCGTCTTTGACTACCAACCTCTGCAGGGGCTTTAAGATAATGTCTCAGGAAGCTGGGGTTGGGTCCGTAGCTGTATCCCATGTACTTCTGTACGGATATCCATAAAGGATCTTGAAAGGCTTTTAACGAGTATGGGCAGCAGACACAGTATGAGCAAAAGACAAATACCTGTAGTAGCAAAACTTTCTATCTAAGAAGTGAGAGAATTCCATCTAGGCAAGACAGACTTAAAAGCAGATATTAAGTCATCAGCAGCTTTAGCTGCACCAAAAGTAAGATGATTATTTTGTAAAGACAAAATCTCTGAATATAACTGAATCAGATCTAAGGAAATATTATCGTGCCAAATATCTCTTAAATGTATTTTCCCAATGCTGTTAGTAGTTATTATATATATTTTTTTAGAAGTAACACAAATCCATTGAAAATCTACATGACACTCCAAATGAGTTTTAACTTTTAACCCTAGTATATAGAGTATCTAACAGGTATCTATGTATGTATCTATGGTAAGGATCAAGCCCAAGATCTTAAAGGGAGGTACAGTTTGAACTTTCTCAGGAATTACTTTAAAGCTATGAGTATGAAGGATAGTTAGACATTAAAAGTATATGAGTCCTAGCTGGCCAGAGACAGGTCGCCAAACTTTAGCTAGGCTCAGGAAGTTCCAGTAGGCCTCATGCCTAGACCTTTTAGAGCCCAACAAGATTTGCTAAGGGTTTACAATTCTTGTTTATCCTTTCAAAGAACCAACTCTTTGTTTCATTGATTCCATGGATATTTTTATTTCTATTTCATTAATTTCTTCACTAATTTTTATTATTTCTTCCCATCTACTGATTTTTGGTTTGCCTTGTTCTTCTTTTTCCAAGGCTTTAAGTGAAGCATTAGGTCATTTACTTACAACCCTTCAAATTTCTTTATCTAGCCACATAAAGCTATAAGTTTACCTCTTAGGACTGCTTTCCTTGTGTCCCAGACATTTTGGTATGTTGTGTTCTCATTATCATTTGACTCTATGAATTTTTTGATTTCCCTCTTGATTTCTTCATTGACTCATTCATCATTTAGTAGTGTATTGTTTAGTTTCCATGATTTTGTGTATGCTCTATGGCCTTTCTTGCTAATGATTTGTAGTTTGATTCCATAGCAGTCAGATAGAATGCAAGGAATTATTTCAATTTTCCTGTATTTGTTAAGGTTTGCTTTGTGTCCTAATATATGGTCTATTTTAGAGAATGTTCCATGTGCTGCTGAAAAGAATGTATATTCTGCAGCATTTGGATGAAATGTCCTGTATACATCTATTAGGTCCATTCCCTCTATGACCTCATTTAGTCCAGATGCCTCTTTGTTTATTTTTTCCCAGGATGTCCTGTTAATTGATGAGAGTGGGGTGTTGAAGTCCCCCACTACCACTGTGTTTGGTGTTATCTGTGACCTTAGTTCTAATAGCGTTTGTTTGATGAATTTGGGGACACCTGTGTTAGGTGCATGTATGCTTAGGATTGTAATGTCCTCCTGTTGGAGGATGCCTTTAATCAATATAAAGTGGCCTTCCTTATCTTTCTTTACTAATGTTGGAGTGAAGTCTACCTTGTCAGATAGTAGGATAGCAACCCCTGCTTGTTTTCTAGGTCCATTTGCTTAAAACACTGTTTTCCAACCTTTCACCATAAGATAGTGTCCATCCTTTGTAGAAAGGTTCTTGGAGGCAACAAATTGAAGGATCCTGCTTTTTAACCCAGTCTGCAAACCTGTGTCTTTTGGTTGAGGCATTGAGGCTGTTGATATTAAGAGATATCATTGAAATGTGTGTATTCATTTTTCCCATTTTTTTTTTTGTAATTCTTCCAGTTTTGCCTTTGCTCTCTTGTGTTAACTAGTATTTGAGTATTGTTTGTTTTTGCCCAGTTCCTTATATGTGCTTTTCTTTTTCTTCAGCATGGAGGATTCTTTCAAGAATTTTCTGTAGAGCTGGTTTTGTTTTCAAATACCCCTTTAGCCTGCTTTCGTCATGGAATGTCCTTATTTCTCCATCTATTTGAATGGCTAGCTTTTCTGGATAAATAACCTTGGTTGACAGTTTTTATCTTTCAGAACTTGGAACACATCACTCCACGTTCTCTGGCTTTTAATGTTTGTGTTGAGTAATCTGCTGTAATCCTGATAGGCTTGCCTTTATAGGTAACTTGATTTTTCTCTCTGACTGCTTTCATTATTTTTTCTTTGGTTTGTATGTTTGGTAGTTTGATTATAATATGGCAAGGAGAGATTCTTTCAAGGTTTTGTCTCACTGGTGTTCTAAAGGATTCCTGTATCTGCAATGGTACCTCTTTCCCAGTTTGGGGGAATTTTTCTTCTATGTTTTTGTTGAAGATACCTACTATACCTTTGGAGTGAAATTCTTCGCCTTCTACTATGCCCTGAGTTCTTATGTTTGATCTTTTCATAGTGTCCCAAATATCTTGAAATTCCCACTCATACTTTTCTATTAGTTTGTTTTTTACTTTGTTGGACTGTATTAGATCTGCCACTTGGTCTTCTAGTTTAGATATTCTGGCCTTTCCTTCATCCACTCTACTGGTAAAATTTTCTACAGAGTTTTTTCTTACATTAACTGTGTTCCTTATTGCTAGTGATTCTAACTGGTTTTTCTTTATTATTTCTATTTCCTTACTTATTTCTTGTATTGACCTCTTTATTTCATTAAATTGGCATCCTGTGTCTTCTTTGCTTCCTTTGATTTCTTTGAACATATTTATAATCATTCTTTTGAAATCTTTTTCAGGCATTTCCTCTAACTCGTTCTCACTGGAGGTCATTTCTGATGCACTAATACTTTTTGGTGGATTTATATTGTCTTGATTTTTGGTGTTTCTTGTGTTATAATGTATATAGTTTTGCATTCGGGATTATTTAACGATTGGATTTTCTAGTTCGCTGGGTATTATGAGATGTATCCATCAATCTGATATTATATATCTTCAGGGTAAGAGCTTAAGGCACTAGGTGTGGCTCACATTTCTTGAGTTTGCAGAGAACTCTGGTGTGAGTGGAAAATCCCCTTACCTGGCTTTTCCTGCAGCTCAAGCCAAGTCTGGCAGCTGGCTGGAGCACCATTGCCATGGTCTTGCTTGCAGACCTGCCTGAGCTGCTTCTGTCAGCCCGCGTGGGCTCTGGATGCTCTGGATCTCTCCTACTTCTCTGCTGCTGTTTCAGTTTCCTATACACCTCACTTTTTAGTAAAAGTGTGTATTTTGCTGGTTTTTTCCCCCCCTAGCTTACTTTGGCATGGAACCTACACCGCCATCTTAAGTGACGTCCTCAGAAGTGTTTTGTTTTTTTTTTTGTTTTTTTTGTTTTTTTTTATCAGTGAGTATTTGGAAATCAAAAGTACCATTCTCAGGCCATTTGGAACCATTGTCCAGCTTATATTGTGGCCAGAGTTGCAGAGAAATATAACATGTCATCCAAGAGTCATAAATGCTGTAAGTTCTTAAGGAGATAGGGAAAGAGCAAAAGAATGGTGACAGAAGAATAAACCAGGGCTTAAGCTTTGTTTACACAGAACACCAATATGAGCCTCTGGCCTGTTAGGGTGAATGGGGCCTGTACCGCCCATGTGGGTAGAGGTCATGTAGGTCATAACTATTGGCTCTTTTTAGCCTGTTAGTGGACATGGAGGGTGACTGTGCTCCCGATGGCAAAAGAAGCTGGATATGGAAGGTGAAAGCAGATGGCAGTGGAAGATGAGTGCTCAAGAGGGAGAGTGAGAGGAGGGAGGGAGAGGGAGTATCCTGAGATGGTAACCAAATCAAGAGGCACCCCTTAGGGTATTGTGGACCCGAGAGCAAGAGAACCGAGGTGTCTAGAATGCATCTTTATGGAGACTTAGGGTTGGGGCCTAATGGCCAAGGGGCATAGCCTGGCATGCCAGCACCGTTTCCATGAGGAGGGATAAAACCCAAGATCAGGCCAACCTGAGAGGGACACTTACTGAGAATGAGGGAGAAGATGGAGAAGGGAAGAAGAGTGAGGCAGAATTACCAGGCAGGGATGGGTCAAAGCCTTCAGATGGCAAAATGAGAGCTCAGTGGTCTGGTCAGGGGAAATGAGGTCTGGTTGCCCAAGAGGGCAACAAGAATCCTTCCTGTCCAAGTCATGAACACCAGATATAAGGTTTGGGAGTGACCAAGACCATGGAGACCACTCTAAGGCAAAGATGCAAGCTTTTATTCAGGGAAAACATGAGCTGCTAGGACTAACACTCAAGAGTGGAGCACAGCCAACTTTGAGATTATAGATACTGGGCTATATAAAGCTCTTCAGTTGGGGGAAGGTGAAGAAGGTAATGAACTCCTTGGTATTTTACATTAGCCATAGGGCATGAGACCAGAAATGACTAGGTTGGAGATAAGGAGGCAGGAAATGTAGACCTGGGGCATTTTTAGGCAAGGAATGGATAATGGCTGGGTGGTTTCTTGAGGAATGTGGATGGCCCACTTCCTTGTGCCTGTTGCCATCCTTCTGTCTTTGGTGACTCCATTTTGTCCTGACCTAATGGGCCTTATCTTTGTTTATTTACCATGTGTCTATGTTCTTTGGTAAGTCTTCTGTTTAGATCTATTTGCACCTTTCTTTTTGTTCTTTTTACAATTAATTTGTTTACTTATTATTGAGTTTTAAGAATTATAGCTACATATTCTTTAAAAATTCATGTCTTGGGGCTGGAGAGATGGCGTAGCGGTTAAGCGCTTGCCTGTGAAGCCTAAGGACCCCGGTTCGAGGCTCGGTTCCCCAGGTCCCACGTTAGCCAGATGCACAAGGGGGCACACACGTCTGGAGTTCGTTTGCAGAGGCTGGAAACCCTGGTGCGCCCATTCTCTCTCTCTCTCCCTCTACCTGTCTTTCTCTCTGTGTCTGTCGCTCTCAAATAAATAAATAAAATTTAAAAAAATATTAAAAAAAAATTTATGTTTTGCATAAATTTTCTCCAAAACTGTAGCTTGTATTTTGAAGAGTACAACTTTTTCTTTTCTTGTATCTTTTTCTTTTTCTTTTTGGTTTTTTGAGGTAGGGTCTCACTCTAGCCCAGGCTGACATGGAGTTCACTCTGAATTCTCAGGGTGGCCTCGAACTCACAGCAACCCTCCTACCTCTGCCTCCTGAGTGCTAGGATTAAAGGTGTGCATCACCACGCCCAGCTATAGGTACAATATTTTGAGTTAATAAAGTTCAACTTGTTTTTCCTTTCATTTAACTTCAAAATTTACCTGAAAAGCAAGAGTTACATAGCTTTTCTTCAGTGTTTCTTTTGTAAGTGTTATAGCTTTAGTTTTATATGAAAGTGTTTTGTTGATTTTCAAGATAAATATTAGGAAAGAACTGAAGTCTTTTCCTAGTTCATTTTTATACACAAACATGCAGTTGTTGCAACACCATTTGCTGAAGTGTCTGTTGTCAGTTGACTTCCCTTATTCTTTGTCAGGGAGCAGTTCACTTTATTGGTCTTTATTGGATTCTTACTTTGTTCTATTGACCAATATTCTCTTTTTCTTATGCCAGGTACCCTTTGTTAGTAATTTCACAGGAAGTCTAATAATGTCAATCTTGTGGTTCTGTTGTTCCTCTTCAATGCTATGCTAGCTCCTCTGAGTCTTTGGTGTTTCTACATAAACTTAATTAGTTTATGTGTTCTGGGTTGTGGATTATGTTTGTATTGAAACTATACATACATACATACATACGTACATATATATATATATATATATATATATATATATATATATATATATATATATATATGCTACGTCCACGGCGACCTCGCCTGTGTAGCAAGCAGAAATGCTTCTGTACTGGATGACAGCTGAGGACAGAGGGCCAGCACTCTTCAGAGGGATGCCCCCGGTGACCCCTTGGCAGTCAGTTACTGTAAAGGTTCCTGCTGCCCATGAAGTCACGACGACCTAATTGCTGGCGCCAATGCTGTTTCTTTCCTGCTTTCTTCTAGCTGTTTGTCTAAGAACAGCTAATTCAACACTTATTAGTAATCATGCACACAATCAGAATACAAGAAACAATCTAAGTATTGAATGTGCCCCTCCTATGATTAGGGCAATGGAGAGAATGTATAACTCTACTAGGAATAAAAAATTAACTCTAGAACAGTTTTTAGATGGTGTAAAGTAGAAACAGCTTATGATGTTTTAGAACAATACTGATCCTGAGAAAGTAAAAGTAGAAATGTTAATCGGTAATGTTCATTAGAAGCATGACAGTTCTACAGATAAGGAGTTGTAAAACTTAGGCATTCCCACCAGGAAACTTCCTGGGGGGTATGTTCAGTACTTGATCAAGGGCTAATAGTAGACTCCCAGAGCTGGGAACTACCTAGACCCACTCCCCTATGAGGGAGGATATGATGAATTCGGTAATAGATGGATGAATTATGAAGAAAAAAGGAGGCTAAGGCATTCTCTTCCATTTATGGGAACGCTTAGCAAGGAAGCGTAAGCCGTGGTGTTTATACAGTCCTTGGGGTATAAGAAATAAGTAACCTGTTATTCACCTTACACCTAGTTTCTGTTTGTATAATGTTGTGGTCAATGATACAAGGCATCCTTCTTAAAAAATGGGTACAGTTCCTACCTGATCAACATTACATGTATGCTTACAATAGAACAATACTTAAGATTGTTTAGATTAATGATTTCTGAGATCACTTGTTGGCTTGCTAAGTTTCTCTGTTCAATCTGTATAAAACCTTCATGAAACCTTCAGTAAATTGCAGCAGCATATTCTACCTAGAGTGTGTCTGTCTGTCATTTCCTCGCCGAATCCCGAGTTCTCCTTGAGCCTTTGCCCTTGTTCTCCCTCGGTCCTGATCTCCCCGAGAGTCAGTCCGCGGCATATATATACATCAAGAACTGACAACAATATTAAATCTTCAACACATGAATATGGAATATATCTCCATTTTCTTATACCTACTTTGATTTAGGAAAAACAGAATTTTGGAGTTTATATTTATAAATTCTTCTCATATTTTGTTACATTTATACCTAAATACTTTGCCTTTGTTTTCTATTGTTAGTGATTGTACCTGCCAGGGTTCTCTAGATTAAGCAATCCAACTGAATGAATTATATTAAAGGGGAATATACTATATTAGCTTCTGGCAGTCCAACAATAGTAGTTTGCAGGCACAAGAGTTAACGAACATAGTAGGTGCTTAGTCTATAAGGTTGGATGCCTCAGTAGTCTCAATATGGCACTGAAGGCCTGGAGGCTTCCTAGAGATCTCTGGGCTTCAGTCTATAGCCAGGTGGGAGGAAGGGATTTGTTTTTCTCAGTGCTTCCTTAGATAGAGCCCCACTTACCCTGGAGGAAGGCCTCACGCTGGGGAAAGGACTTACTCCTTCAGTCAGTCTTTCCTGGAAGCAACCTTAGAGAACCAATCAAGAGGAATGTCTGTGGATTCCTAAACAGATCAAGTTGACAACAAAACTTAACCATCACAGTGATATTTATCTTTAGTTCTACATTCCAATTGCTCATTGATAGCATATTGACTTTGTGTTATAAACCTTATATGCTATCAGTTGTGAGTTATTTGTGAAATTGTTGGTCAACTTGAGGAAATTTCCTTCTCAGTGTGTGCAGAATTTTTATCATGAGTGAGTGCTGGGTTGTGTAAAATATTGGGTTTTTTCAATTATCATATACATATATATGTCAGTTAATATGGTTGTGTGCTTTATTCTTTAGCCTAATGATGTGGGTTACATTAACTAACTCTTAATGTTAAACCAATTTCCATACACATGGGATAAACTTCACTTAAATGATAAACATAGTTTCTTTTATTTTTCTGTTGTATTATATATGTTAACATTTTATTATGACATTTTTCATCTATTCCTAGGAGAGATGTTGGTTTATAATTTTCCTTTTTTAAGTCTTTCTGTCTTTGAGATTAGTTAGAAAGTGATCCATGAGCTTCTGCTTTCTGAAAGACATTGTAACTAGTAGAAATAAATTCTTTCTGGACAGCTAGTCTTTCCTTTGGTAGAACTATATGAGTTATTAAATTCAATTTTAATATAATGAGGTAAGTATGAGATTTGTCTTAATGTAGCTAGGAGTTGGTCTGATTTTTTTTTTTTTTTTTTTTTTTTTTTTTTAGCAGTACATACCAGACTTAAAATGCCCTTTGTTGGGCTGGAGAGATGGCTTAGCGGTTAAACGCTTGCCTGTGAAACCTGAGAACCCCAGTTCAAGGCTCAATTCTCCAGGACCCATGTTAGCCAGATGCACAAGGGGTGCACATGTCTAGAGTTCGGTTTGCAGAGGCCGGAGGCCCTGGCGCACCCATTCTCTCTCTCTCTCTCTATCTGTCTCTTTCTCTCTCTCTGTTGCTCTCAAATAAGTAAAAATAAACAAAATATTTTTTTAATGCCCTTTGTTTACTCTTCCCTATCATCTTTCAGCTTTGATTTTCTTAGAACTCCATTATTATAGTTTATGCTTTACCTCAACTCCACTATTAAATTATACTTACAGCTGATGTGAAAGTAAGAAGTCTTATAGGGGAAACATTCTAAAACTTATAAATGAATCACTCCTTCCTTAGTTGAGACCATGACAGCAATCAGGTATCTTGAATTTGTTATGGCTTGCATAGGAAATGTCCTTCATGGGCTCAAGACTTTTAATACTCAGGCTGCACCTGGTGATGCTGTTTTAGGAGGCTGTGGAACGCTATTTAGGAGATTGTGCTTCACAGGATGAAATAGATCTAGGGAAATAGGGGAGTGTGGAGGTTATACCAAATTCTACTTCCTGCTGAGACTTTTTTCTTCCTATATATTGCCATGTGAGAATTACACCACAGATAGTCATGAAACCCGCTGCTCCAGCCACCCCAGGCACTCTGCCTTCTCTGCCATGAATGATCATCTTCTTATGCTCTATAAGCCAAAATAAATACTTCCACACTTAAGTTGCTTCTGTCAGATACTTGTCACAGCAACATAAAAATACCTAATACTAAATTATATAGTTGTTGTTCTGATGGCTAGGCAGATAAACCTCTGATAAAGTCCATTTTTTTCCTCCTTGAAAAGTAAATCTTTATTATGGAGAATATATGGGAAATATTTCAAAATAACTACTTTTCTTTTCTTCTGCCAGATACAGAAGTTGATTTTCTTTTCTTTTCTTTCATTCTTTATTTTTTTAATTTGTTTCTTTAATGTTCTTTACCAGAGATACAGCTCAGTGGCATAGTACATGCCCACCATGTAAAAAGTTCTGGATTTGATCACTAGTACTGCAAGTCAATCAGCCACTCTTCAATCATTCAATCAATTGACATGGTTCCTTGAGGTAAAACAAAAGTATGAATCTCCCAAGTCTGTGGCTGCCACAAATTTCTCACATTCAAACCTACACTTGGTTTCTAGAATTTGTTAAAGTTGTTCTTTAAGCATTCCTAGTAGCTTCTGGTATCAGAATTATATACTCCAGCTAAGAAGCTCTTTGCTATTGTGTAAATTAGTTTTTCTTTGCTGTGACCAAATACCTCACAAGAAGCAAGTTCATGGAGTAAAGACTTATTTGGGCTTATGGTTTGAGGGTGCATTCCTTCCTGGCAGGAAAGCATGGTGGAGTATGTTATGGTGGAAATGTGTTTCTAGAACTCCTGACATCTCAGGATTTGAGAGTGTATTCCATCTTGGCAGGAATGTATGGTGGAGTTGGTGGTGGTGAGAGTATGTGTCATGGTGAAGTGTGAGAATGGAGGAATGTATTTCTGGTACCCCTCACATTGCAGTATGCCAGGAAACAAAAAAGAGTATCACCAGTTCTCAGGTGTCTTTCTCCTTTTTCTTTTTTTATTCAATGTAGGACTACAACCCATAGAAAGGCGCTGGCCACATTCAGGTTGAGTGTTCATCCCATAGTTAATCTTCTCTAGAAAAGACCTCATAGATAAATGCAGTGGTTTGCCTCACTAATGCTATAAGCCAGTTTTAACCCACTCACATTGATGAATCACCCCAAATGTGCTTCTCTGCTTCATATCTGTGTCTTTAGATTTCAGGACAATGATTTGCTCTGTGAGATTTGGATTCTATGGATACAAGAGAAACATTGAATCTTTGTTTAGTTTTTTCATTGTTGCTGCTGCAGTATGGGAGGAGCTTTTATACAGAAAAAAAGTGTTCAGAAGTAGAAGTCCAGTAGCATTTTATACATATATATCTATCTTGTATGGAGACATCTTGTGTTGGTACCATTTCCCTTCTTCCTGCCCCATTCCACTGAGGATCCTCCTCAGTGGGACTGCTGGTATTCACCATGGGGTTGTGGGTTATGAGTTGTAAGAGCAGCAGGCAGTCAATTGGATGGGGGGAGGCCTCTGTATATCTCCTCCCACCCTCTGGCTTTTACAATCTTTCCACTCCCTCTTCTGCAAAACTCCCTGACAACCTGCTCCAGGGTGATGGCAATAGACACTGTGGATCTCACAATGCACCAAAGCAGAAATCCATAAGTTGCTGAGAGCTCAACACTAAAGTACACTTAAAACACACCCATCAAGGCTCAGAGAAAATCTTCTTTTAACTAACTTATCCCACCTTAGAGTTGCCTTCCCTTCCCCAAATATTTACTTAGATATCCCTGAGCATTTTGGAGAAAGGACGTATGTGACCTCATAATATAGTAGTGGAGGGGGTCCCCTGATAGGTTCCCAGGTTCTTGCTGAACATGGTGTCTTACATTCTTCCTAAAGTTGTTGCTTGAAGCCCCAGTTGACATTTATTATATCAGTGTCAGTAGCTGAGGTCTATAGCTAGAGATAGAGGCATTTGATCTCCCTGCTCTCAAAGGCCTCTACATGTACCCAGCTCCAGTTGAATCTGACTGAAACTGCATATCCTCACAGTTCCAGCAATGCAGACCATCTAGTCTGCTTCTGATTGTTCTTTATGTAGCTTCCCCCAGGGCCAGGGCCATTCTGAAAGACAGGTCTTTCAAGAACTCCAGCCACTCAAGTATGAAGAGCCTTTCTGCTTCTAGCTCTAGCTTGATGTCTTTCTCCCTCTGGAAATTTAGCTCAAATGCTAGGATCAAGACAACTTCCTGTCACCACTAACTTCTACACTTCATTTCCTTTTTATCTCAGAACTTAGTCTGGGTCAAGGGTATTGGATTCTCTCCTTCCTTGCACTCATTGGCATGACTTCACTTGACAATGTGTTTTCTCCTCTTGAAGTTGCTCCTTCATCCCTGCCCTTTTTCATAGCATGCAATTGCAAAATGGGTGGGTAGAAGCATAATTAAATTGAGGGAATAAAACTTAGTTGGGCTAGAAAGTAGCCAACAGTTAAGAGTATTTCCTATCATTGCATGAAGGCTCAAGGTAGCCTGAGCGATCATTGAGTTTGATCTCCAATACCCACAAAAGCACCTGGGCAGGGCCACACATATCCATAACACTAGTCCTGTAAGAAGCAGAGAGTCAACAATCACTAGGGCTCAGGAAAAAAAGATGACAAGTCCCAGTATTAGTAAGAGATTGTGGCTTGGAAAAGAGATGGAACAAGACACCCAACACCCTGCCACAGGCAAGCACATGAGGCACCCACATGGGCACATACATGTGCATATAACACACACATGCATGCAAAAAATTCCTTATACATTAATATGTCCAGTGATTCTCATGATTAAAGCTGTAAAATACAGAAATTCATGTTTATCTCAAGGACAATGTTTTTGCATTTAGAAGCAGTTACACAAATAAAATTTTATTATTTATCATTTATTACTGCTTACTTTATTATTTCCTACTGGTAATTATTATCATAAAGCAAATACTAGTATATAAATAGAGGGCATAATAGTTAGATTTCTATGATTTTTGTTTGTTTGTTTGTTTTGTACTGGGGATTAAACCTAGCACTCTACCACTTGTTACATTCCCAACTTTCTTGTTACTTTTTATCTCAAGATAAGGTTTCACCAAGTTGCCCATGCTAACCTTGAACTCACTGTGTATCCCATGCAGACCTGGAATTTCAATTCTCCTGCTTCAGCCTCCTAATGAGTAGGTGCTAGTATAGACTTGTATCAGTAGGCTTTGCTAAAACTGACAAATTTTAGCTAAGAAGAAGTTACTATCTTGACTAAGGAAAACTGACAAATAGGCTAACTTAATGAAGGAGAAGTAGTAAATTTTATAAGTAGCAAATATTAAATAATTATTTCAGTAGTAGTTTTTAAAGCCTCAAGGCATTAAAATGTATAAAGAAACAGATTATGCCCCTGGATCCTGCCCAAGACATATGCCTTAGACATCTTTATGGTATCTCAAAATTAACTTAGGAGGAGAAATGCTGGAAATCCCACAAGCAATCTCTTAACCATTCAAGATTTGTCTGAAGACTCCAAATGAAACCAAAAGAGTAATATGCTGCTTAGAGAATGTTCAAACTCTTCCACCTGATTCAACTGGACTTTGGAACTGTACCTATTTAAAACATGGAATATGCAGAAGCACATATTCCTTGGGACCAAAGTGGTAGTGGATATTTCCACAAAAATGTACTGTACTACTTGCATAGCAAAGCTTTGTGATATCCTGTGGAGAAACAATGAAGAATGGTCAGTATGCAGAGTACCTCCTAGTCTTGACAGGAAGACAGCATCTGAAAAGAAAATTCAGAATGGCCCCTGGGTCTACAACTCCCAAATCCTCTGCTCAAGAGGGTATGTGCTGTGAAAGGCATATACATGGAGTGTGTAGGCCAGTTCTCCCTGCCCTGCCCACCCCCCCACACCTCAGATTTCCCTGATCTCAATTCCCTTGATGCTGCCTGGCAGATGTGTGGACCCTGCTAGCTTGCTGCAGGAGACCCCTTGCTTCACCATCCTGACTGAATGGCCACTAGGAACCCGATTCTCAGATCCCCTGCTCAGGAGAGTGAGTGCATGCAGAGTGAGTAGGCTAGAGTTCCTGGTTCATTCCCCACCTCCTAGTTCTGTGGTCTCAGTATGCCTGCTGCTGGCTTAGGACAGCATGGTCACTGTATGTGGGCTTCAGAAGCAGGAATTTTGCTCAGATTACCTGATGTACTGGTCCTTGAGTACCCAAATCCCTATTCCCCTGAGACAGAGGGGCACAGCACATGTAGAAGCTGTTCTCCTGCTCCTGGCTCTCCAGCTTCCTGGCTCAGGTTCCCCAGCTCCTGGTCCCCATATGCAGAAGAGTTCATGAAAGTGGAGTAAGTAGGCCAGAACTTCCAGTTCTGCACTTCCCAGTTTTCCAGGAACTTTGATGTACTTGCAATCTCCACAATCTGTCTATGTGTAGCAATAGCCCCATTATACACCAATCTTGTTAACATATAAAACAGAACACTCACTTAAGATCCTACAAGGACAAATATTTCCTTCCCCTTCAATAAAATAAAATGTTTTCCCAAGACCACAATGCAAAAATACCAACAAAAGGCAAAACACTCAGAGATCTCCACCAAGGATACCTAGTCTCACAATGGAATCTTCCAATAAAATCATAGAGAAATGAACAGAAATTCAATCCCAAAATGAAAATAAAACAATTAATGGGACTCTGATCAGAAGAATTGCTGAACCAGAAGCAAGCCATCAAAGATCCCACAATTGCATAAATGAAATTGAGCACAAGTGTCTTTTAGAGCACTCAGCTTTACCCACTAGGCTTAACTTAATTGGACAAAACCAGAGAATCCTCAAAGGAGATATAAATAGATTGAAAGTGAGTCAAGAAATGGAAGATCTCAATAGCCAATAGATTAAGCAGTAGATTTTGTACATTAATTAAGTAGATTAATGATGACTTGATCAAATGAAAAAATTAATTCCAGGAAGCATCAAGAAAAGCAGACCTCAAACTAAAATTGTACCTCAAAAACGAGATGGACACAATGCAAAATAAAACAACAGAAAAGTAAAATCAACTAGAGGTTTGAAAAACCTCTCTAAAACCTCTCACTAACAGAAGTACTCATGTGGATGACAGAACCCCTGAGCTGGAAAACAAGACAGAAGAAATTGATTGGGAGTCTAAAAACTTTGCTTAGTTCAAAAACTCATGTGAACAGAATATGAGGGAACTGTGGGCTACGCTAAAATGACAAAAGACCTGGCTCATGGATATACCAGAAGAAGAGGAAATCCAGGTCAGAAGCCTAAAGAATATATTTAGCAAAATTATTGAAGAAAATTTTCCCAATCCCACAAGAAAGAGGCTCATCCAGAAGCTCAGAGTACACCAAACAGACAGGACCAAAGAAGAAACTCTTCAAGGCACATTATAGTTAAAACTGTTAATATGAAAGCAATGAAAGAGTGCTAAAAACAGCAAGAGAGAAACAAAATACTACATACAAAGGCAATTCCATTAGAATTACCTCAGATTTCACAATGGAAACCCAAAAGCCAGAAAGGTCTGGAATGGAACACTTCAAAGTCTAAACAACTTTGGCTTCCAACCAAAGCTACTGTACCCAATGAAAGTACCCCTCATAATAGATGATAAAAGTAAATCTTTCCATGAAAAAAGTCAACTCTAGGATTATATGAGCACAAAATCACACCTACAGAGAATACTTCAGGGAATACTCCACACAGAAGAGTCAAACAACCCATCTCAAGAGCCAAGAAGATCACAATCTCCAAATCTAGACCAGGCTCAAAAAAGCACAAAGTCCAAGAAGGCACCAAAGTACTGAACTCCATAAGGCACCCCATCATGGCACAGTTATAAATTTAAACATTAATGGTCTTAACTCATTCATCAAAAAACACAAGTTAACAGGGTGGATCAGAAAAATGGACCCTTCTATCTGCTGTCTTCAAGAAAATCACCTCACCACTAAAGACAGACACCTCCTCAGGGTGAAAGGATGGAAAATGATATTCCAAGCAAATGGAAATAAGAAACAAGTAGGTGTTGCTACATTAATAATATAATAGTATAGTATATAATATAATAAAATAGACTTCTAACCAAAAGTAGTCGAAAAGGACAAAGAAGACCACTTCTTACTCATCAAGGGAATGATCCAACACGAGAACATCAGAATGCTTTATGCACCAAACACAGGTGCAACACAGTTTGTAAAACAAAATCTACTTGACAAAAAGATAGAAATAAACACTAATACCATCATATTTGGGGACTTCAATACTCCATTATCATCAATAGATCATCCAAGAAGAAAATCAGCAGGGAAATAATAGAGCTCAACCACACCGTAGATCAACTAGACCTAAAAGATATCTACAGAACTTTCCATATCAACTCTACAGCACACAAATTCTTCTCAGCAGCACATAGAACCTTCTCCAAAATAGACCATATACTAGACCATAAAGCATGATTCCCCAGCACCCACGTCAGCAGCTGGGCATGGTCACACAAGTCTCTAAACTTCAGTAATGAGGTGGTAGTGGCAGAGACTGGAGAATTTCTAAGTCATGCTGACCATAATGGGAGAGAATGAGAGAGAGAGACATGAAGGAAACAAGGATGCTGGGTTTGTCTTGTCTCCATGCCTCTGCACTTGTGCTCAGAGGAAAATCAGACATGTCTATACTACATACCAATTACATCACACACATCACAGATACTTTACACACATACACACACACAACAACAACAAAAAACACAAAAATTCAGGATCCAAGGGCTGCATGGACATGGAATCATGGACTTCATAATTCTCAGGGCATTTCGTGTTTCATATAATAAATATGTTGCAGAAAAAAAATAAAGTTCTTCACTAAGTCGGGTTTTTGAAAGTAAATAGTCACAAAACAAGCAATTGAGGTATGGATTAGCAAATAGTGAACAAGGGGAAAGCACTTAAGAGAGGTTGGGAGAGAGGGGCAATAGAGACAAGGAGCTGTCACTTTAGAGGGCATTGTTTTGTTTATATTTGCCTTTGTTTTTAGTTTAGAATGGAAACATATAACAAATAGAGAGGTGTGGTGTCCATAAGAATGTGAGGAAGTATGAGGACAGCCAAGAACTAGAGTGTGGGTGTTAGTGTGAAGTAAGAACATGTGACCTAGAAGGGACTATATGTGAAGTGAAGGAGTCAGGATAAGTTAAATCAGTCAAATTATTCTTGAGAAGAAGGTGGCCTGTGGAGAGGGAGGGGGTTGGGCCCTGAACTTATATAAATTTTTCATAGTCTTGCTAGGTACAGATTGTCCATGAAACCATTTAATTAGAAGAGCTACTGAATCAATTCTTCAGAGCTACAAGGCTTTGTGTTCTCAAAAATACCCAGAATGAAAACCCTTTATGTGAATTATCAAGCAGAAATATAAAACAAGCAGTCACAATATTCACTTTCCTTATGATTAACAGACCATAGCATTTTAGAGGAAGAATGAAAAGTAGCATTATGTCAGAGAACTCTTGTGGACCAGGCTCTATTGCACCATCTGCTCACCTCCCTAGTTCTCCTGTAGAGGCACTGTGTTGTGCCTGCAAATCTGGGCCTTGGAACCAGACTGAATCTCTTCTCACCCTTCTCATGACAGCTTATCATGCATGGGCAAATGATTTTGTGTCACTGGAGCTCAGTGCTTCTATTTATTAAATACAGTTCACAAATATGTCATGGTGCATGATAGGTATGTGATGGTTGTGTATTGCCCAGTGATTGAAACTCACAGGGGCTCTTAATTCATTGCCTAAGCTATGAACTACCAACTTGCAGGAGGAATTTCAGTCCTTGCTCTTAGCACAGTCCTATAGTAAATTTCTCCCTCTCTGCCTCTTTCACCATCTAGCTAAGTGTCAGTTAGTCAAATAGATAAATTAACAAGTAAATTAACTACAAAAGTTCAATTACACATAATATTTTATAATTTAAAAGAAATTATTTTGATGAAACCCAGTACCATATATAATGAATATACAACAATAAAATGTTTAAAATTGGGCTGGAGAGATGGCTTAGCAGTTAAGCACTTGTCTGTGAAGCCTAAGGACTCTGGTTCGAGGCTCGATTCTCCAGGACCCACGTTAGTCAGATGCACAAGGGGGTGCATGCGTCTGAAGTTCGTTTGCAGTGGCTAGAGGCCCTGGCACACCTATTCTCTTTCCCTCTCTCTATCTGCCTCTTTCTCTCTCTGCCTGTCGCTCTCAAATAAATTTAAAAAATTTAAAAATGTTTAAAATTAATAATAAAAATAAAAAGAAATGCTTAATGAGACTATATGCTGACTTGTTTTGAGAATCTTTGGGCAGTAGCTTTTTAGAATTCTGACCTAATCACTATGTACACTTAATCACCTCGTACAATGGAATAGAGCACCTTCTCTTTTTAAAAAGAGTTTATTTCGGCAAAGGTTCCTAAGTTACTCATTAAAAAATAACTTAAACTATTTATTTTATAACTCTAGTACATTCCTAGTATATTGTAATGAAAGTTTAATGTGGGCTCCTGCAGTCAAGATGGTGTCCACCTAACTACGCCACAACTCCCGGGAAGATGAGGCCAGGAATCAAGGGGTGACTGGGACATTTAGGGGAGAGAAATCTCTAATAGATCGCTAGTGGGAGGGTGTGGAGGGACCAAAAAGGGAATCAGCTGATTCCCAGACTCTCAGAAAACCCACCTGTCCCCCAGTCACTCCAAGTGGCCCAGCCTCAGGCTACACTCACAGTAACTGCAGGCAAGGAGACCCAGGCCAGTAGTTCCACCTGCGCCCCCAGGCACAGGCGATTGCTGGGATCCACACCCATTTTTCCTCCCCTCCTGCGAGGTCACAGATTCCCCCCACCTGCGGCATGTCTTCAGACACCCCCTCAAACCCATCCCTCTCCACCCTGTCCCCACCTGCCCTGACTTTGGAATCACTCCACTCTGCCCTGCCCACCCCTCAACTTCCACCCACACTTGGCCTGCCCCTGACCCAGGACTTCAGATCAACATGCTTGGCCCTGCTCCCACATGAATTCTGAACTCCTCTGTTCTGCTCCCCCAACCCCCATCTTCTCAAGCCTGAAACTTCTCCAGTGCTTGATTTCAGACCTGCTCAGTTCAGCTCTGCTCAGGCCCCTGCCCGGCCCCCTGTGAATTCAGAACTGTTCTGCTCCACCCCACCTTGCCCCTTGGCAAGTTTGACCCTCCCCACTGTCCTGACACTACATGCCCCTGTCCCCCATCATCCCCTAGACTTCCACCCACCCTCCCTGTCCTGCATCTTCCTTCCACCCACTCTACTTGGCTCTGCCCCCAGTCCGGCAAGTCAGATCCAATCGCTTGGTCCTGGCCCCACCTGAATTCTGACCCCTTCCCTCTGCTCCACCCCCAACCCGATGGACTTAAGACCTGCTCTGCTCTATACTACTTGGACTGACCTGCACCTGCAACCTGCAAATTCAGACCTGCTCTGTTCCACTTGCCCCACCCCCAGGCAAGTCTTGACTCTCCCCACTCTGTCCCAAAGCAACATGCCCCGGGCTCCACTCCTGCTCACCATAACAGGTCTCCCCATCCTGCCCTACCATCCCTAGACTTCTAGCCTCCCCATCCCACACCACCCCATGACTTCTTTCCATAAACTCTGCTTGGCCCCACCCCCACCATGACTACAGATCCAACTCCTGGGCACTGGCCTCACATGAATTCTGATCCCCTCCACTCTGCTCTATCCCCAACTCCCTGGACTTCAGACATGCTCTCTGCTCAGCCCAAACCACACCCCATGAAAATTCAGACCACCTCATCTCCACCCATCCCTTCCCCAACCAAGTCTTGACCCTGCACTCTCCTTCCAGACCCTGTGCAACCAACCACCATGCTCCACCCCTGCCCTCAGGCCTGTCTCTGCCCCCCATGAATTGTACTATCTACCCCCAATCTCCAGCACAATCCCATTCTCCCTGCTCCCACAGTGTGATGGGCAGACCACAATGCAAAAGAAACAACATAAAAAATGAAGTGCAAGTAAATTCAATAAGATCTCCCATCCCTACCATGGAAGTCTCTAATCATAGCATAGAAGAGACAATAGGATCAGAAAACCAAAATGGAGTTATAAGCAATGCAACCCAGACCAAGCTATTGGTAGAACTTGCAAAAAAGCAGCAAAAGGCTGATAATCATGAGGACACTGCCATCACTAGACTAGACTTAATAGATAAGAAAATATAAGGGGTACAAACACAGTTAAAAAAATATAAAGAAAGTGAAAAAAAAGAGAACTTAAAAAGCTAGCTGGCTATGTTAAATGAAGACATAAAGAAATGCAAGGAAGAATTCCAAGAAGCATCAAGAAAATCAGAAAATGATGCAAAAAGGGAACTTGACAGAGGGATGGAAACCATACATAGAAAAGTAGTAGAAAATGCAAACCTAACTGAACAAGCCCAAAACTCCTTAGAGGCTCTCAAGAATAGAGTCAACCACATGGAGGATAAAAACTTAGATCTGGAAGACAAATCAGAAGAAACAGTTTGAGAGTGCAAAAGTTTCAGTAAGTTCAAAAATTTCTGTGAACAGAATATGAAGGAAGTGGGGATACCTTCAAATGTCCCAACATTTGGATCATGGGAATACAAGAAAGGGAAGAAATTCAGACCAAAGGCATGGAGAACTTACTCAACAAAATAATAGAAGAAAAATTTCCCACTCTCTCAAAAGAAAGGCCCATAAAGGTACAAGAAGCTAACAGAACTCCAAACAGATTGGACCAAAGGAGAAACTCTCCAAGACATATTTTCATTAAGACTCTAAACACTGACATCAAAGAGAAAGTCCTAAAAGCAGCTAGGGGGAAAAAAATCACATTTAAAGGTAACCCTGTCAGAACTTCAGACTTCTCAATAGATATGCTGAAAGCCAGAAGGGCCTAGAATTGAGCACTCTGAGAACCTATGGCACAAACTATTATACCCAGCAAATGTATCCCTCATAGTAGATGGTGAAAGAGAAACTTACCATGGCAAAACTCAGCTTTACAACTATATGAAAACAAAATCAAACCTACAGACAGTATTTCAGGAAATTCTCCATACAGAAGAATCAAATAGTCAACATTAAGTACCTATAAGAAGCAGATCACAATAATCTAACTCAGAAAAGGCACAAAAAAACCCAAAGTCCATGAAAACACCAAACACCATAAACTGATTTCATATAGCAGGGATCAAATAAAACCTCACAGTCATTACCATAAATTTCAATGGCCTTAATTTACCCATCAAAGACACAAGCTAACAGGGTGGATCAGAAAATCAGACCCCTCAATCTGTTGCCTTCAAGAAACCAACTTCACCATTAAAGACAGACACCTCTTTGGGGTAAGAGGGTAGAAAATGATATTCCAAGCAAATGGGAATAAGAAACAAGCAGGAGTATCCATATTAATATTAGATAAAATATACTTCAAATGAAAAAAAAATCCAAAAAGACAAAGAAGGCCACTTCCTACTGATCAAGCGAACAATCCAGAAAGAGGATATTACCATCATAAATCTTTATGCACCAAACACAGGTGCACCACAATTCATAAAACAAAACCTACTCAACAATAAAACAGAAATAACCACCAGCACCGTCATAGTTGGGGAATTAAATGCATCATTATCAGCAATAGATAGATCATCTAAACAGAGACTCAACAGGGAAGTGAGAGCTCAATAAAACCATAGAATATTTAGACACAATGAACATCTATAGAACATTCCACCCCAAATCCACAGATTACACATTCTTCTCAGCAGCACATGGAACCTTCTCTAAAATAGATCACATACTGGGTCACAAAGACTGCCTCCATATATTTAGGAAGATTGACATAATCCCCTGCATGATATCATATCACAATGGTATAGTGCTAGAAATTAACAATAAACCATCCATCAAAAATCACATCAGCTCCTGGAAACTGAACAGCACACTTTTAAACAATAAATGGGTAGTAGACAAAATAAAAAATGAAATAGAGAAATTTCTAGAAATGAATGACAATGAGAACACATCGTACCAAAACTTCTGAGATACAGTGAAAGCAGTCCTTATGGGAAAATTCATAGCACTAAATGCCTTCATAAGAAAGACAGAGAAATCCCAAATCAATAACCTAACCATCCACCTAAAGGCACTGGAAAAGCAACAATAATCCAGCCCAAAAAGCTCCAGATGGAAAGAGATAATTAAGATCAAAGCAGAAATTAATGAATTGGAAACTATAAAAACAATTAAGAAAATTAATGAAACAAAATGTTTTTTCTTTGAAATAATAAACAAGATTGACACACCCTGGCCAATATGATCAAACAAAAAAAAAGAGGGAGGCATTTCAAATTAACAAAGTTAGAAACGAGAAAGGAGGGATCACAACAGACATAAGTGAAACTGGGAGTATGATCAGGTCTGACTTCATAAACCTCTACTCAACAAAATTGGAAAATATAGAGGAAATGGATAAATTCCTAGATGCATATCCAATGCCACAGCTAAACTCAGAGCAGATTAATCACCTAAACAAACCTATCACACCTATCAAAATTGAAACTGTGATAAAAAAAAAAAAACCTCCCCCAAAAGAAGAGTCCAGGACCAAAAGGCTTCTCAGCTGAATTCTATCAAACCTTCATGGAAGAATTGAAATCAATCTTTCTCAAACTGTGCCACACAATTGGAGTTCAAGGAAAGCTCCCCAACTCCTTTTATGAAGCTACTATCACGCTGATACCAAAACCAAGCAGAGATGCCACAAGAAAAGAAAACCCCAGCCCTATTTCCTTGATGTACTTAGATGCAAAGATCCTGTATAAAATCCTCATAAAAGAAATTCAACAACACATAAAATCCATTATCCACCTTGACCAAGTAGGCTTCATCCCAGGAACCCAGGGGTGTTTAAACATATGGAAATCTGTCATTGTAATACACCATATAAACAAGCTAAACACAAAAACCACATGATCATTTTGATAGATGTAGAAAAGGCCTTTGACAAAATACAACATCACTTCATGATCAAAACATTGGAGAGAAACACAGTAAACACAATAACACAATAAAGACTATATACAAAGCTCCTAAAGCCAAAATAATACTTAATGGAGAGAGATTAAAGAAATTGTCACTGAGATCAGGAACAAGACAGGGGTGTTCACTCTCACCTCTGCTCTTTAATATAGAACTTCAAATCTGAGCTCAAGCTCAAGACAGGAGAAAGAAATAAAGGGGATACAATTTGGAAAGGAAGAAGTCAAGTTAGTGCTATTCACAGACAACATGATTCTATATGTAAGAGACCCAAGAACCTCCATTCCAAAACTCTTAAAGGTGATAAACTCCTTTAGCAAAGTAGCAGGATACAAAATCAATGCACAAAAATCAGTAGCCTTTCTATATACAAATGAAAAAGACACAGAGAAAGAAATAAATGACATCATCCCATTCTAAATAGCAACAAAAACTAAATATCTTGGAATAACACTAACAAAGGAAGTGGAAGATCTATACAAGAAAAACATAAAAACTCGCAAAAAAGAAATTGAGGAGGACTTGAGAAAATGGAAAGACTTCCCATGATCCTGGGTAGGCAGAATTAACATTGTAATGGCAAACCATCCAAAGGCAATATACAGATTTAATGCAATTCCCATCAAAATCCCAACAATGTTCCTCACAGAGAGAAAAATTGATCTCAAAATTCATATGGAAAAGTAAAATTCCTTGGACATCCAAGCATATCCTCAGCAAAAGACACACCTCTGGAGGCATCACCATACCTGATCTAAAGCTATATTACAAAGCCATAGTAATAAAAATAGCATGGTACTGGCATAAAAACAGGAGTATAGACCAATGGAATAGAATTGAGGAAGCAGACTTTGGGTCAAGTAACTACAGCTACTTATTATTCAACAAAAGCCTTAACAGTATAGACTGGCAAAAAGACAGCATCTTTAACAAATGGTGCTGGGCAAACTGGATAACCATATGCACGAAATTGAAACTTGATCCACACATCCTGCCATGTACAACAATCAAGTCCACATGGATCAAAGACCTCAACATAACACCAGAAACTTGGCTACTACTGGAAGAAAAGTTAGGAGGAATATTTCATGATGTAGGAATGGGAAAAGACTTCCTGAACAAATCCCCAGTAGCACAGGATCTTAAACAATCACTCAACCAATGGGATCATATGAAGCTGAAAAGTTTCTTCACAGACAAGCATACAATAAGCAGACCCAATAGATTTCCCATAGAATGGGAGAAAATGCTTGATGAATATCCAACTGATGGAGGCCTAATTTCTAGAATCTACAAAGAACTCAAAAACACAAACAATAAAAAGTCAAACAAGACTTCTGGTTAAGATGGCGGCGTAGGTACCACGCCAAAGCAGCCTAGGGGGGAAAAAGACCAAAAAAACTCAGCAAAATACACGCTTTTACTAAAAAGTGAGGTGTATAGGAAATTGAGGCGGCAGCGGAGAAGTAGAAGAGTTATAGAGCATCCAGAGCCCGCACAGGCAGGAAAAGCGGCTCCAGCGGCTCAGGCAGCTCGGCCAAACGCCGCAGCAGCGGCGCAGCAGAAAGCCACCAGTATCTCGGCTCGAGCGGACCGAAAAGCCAGGTGTGGGATTTTCCCCTCACACCGCGCTCTCCGCAATTCGGGAAATGTGAGGGGAGAGCGGCAGCGAGCAGGGGAGGAGAAGACCACGAGGTACAAGAACGCGTGGAGCAGCGAGACAACCAGAGCAGCCACGGCTCCCTCTCCTCCCCCACCGCCTGAGCCCAGCTCCAGCGAACACAGCAGCGGCCCGGGACCCGGCCACGCCAACTTGGGCTGACAGCGGGACCCAAGCAGGAGCAGAGTTCGGCACCAACTTCAGTGGCTCCAGCACCGGTACCAGTGGCCCCAGCAGCAGCGGACCCAGGAGCAGCAGCGGCGGCAGATCCCGCAGCAGCGGCTTCGGGGGGAGCAGCGGCGGTGGTCACGGCAGCGGCAGCTTCAGCAGCGGTGGTGGCTCTGGTGGTGGCAGCTATGGGAGCAGCAGAGGCAGCAGCAGCCGCTCGGTTTGCCCCGTAGGAAAAGCAAGTGCCCAGCTCCAGAAATCAGAACAGCAGCCCGACGACCCAGGCAGCAACTTGACTGAGACCAAAATCACCCAAGGTAACTGGGATTGCACCAGGGAAGGGTCTCACTTGGTCACAAGCTGACTTGGATCCCTCAACAGACCAGAAATCTAAACCTCTTTGTTGATAGAAGAGCTGGTCATTATAATAACTACTCTTGCATACATACTCGGGGCTGTTTTTGATTGAATGTGTACAGTGTTTAGTTAAATTTTAGAATCTACCTGTATTTTATTCCACTCAGCCTGCTTGAATACTCCTAAAGCAGGGAATCTCAACCCCTAAGAACATCTTTGTAGATACTCTGAGAGTCTTAAGAGCCGCACCTAATACCTTAAGGTCCTACCCTGAAAATATATTACATCAAATCAATTGATACAGCTAAGAATACACAGCTAGCTAGAAAATCCAAGCATTAACTTAATCCAAGATGCAAAAATATATACATTATAACACAAGAAACACTAAAAAGCAAGATGATATAAATCCACCTAAAAGTATTAATGCATCAGAAATGTCCTCCAGAGAGAAAGAGTTAGAGGAAATGCCTGAGAAAGAGTTCAAAAGAATAATTATAAATATGTTCAAAGAGGTCAAAGAACACATGAAAACAATCAAGGAAGAAATCAAAGAGGAAATCAAAGAGGAAATCAAAGGAATCAAAGAAGAGGCAGGACACCAATTTAATGAAATAAAGAAGGCAATACAAGACATAAATAGGGAAATAGAAATAAAGATAAACCAGTCAGAATTACTAGCAATGAAGAATACAGTTAATGAAATAAAAAACTCTGTAGAAAATCTCACCAGTAGGATGGATGAGGGAGAGGAGAGAATATCTAAGCTAGAAGACCAGGTGGCAGACCTAATGCAGTCCAACAAAGAGAAAGACAAACTTATAGGAAAGTATGAGTGGGAATTTCAAGATATTCGGGACGCTATGAAAAGATCCAATATAAGATTTCAGGGCATAGTAGAAGGAGAAGAACTCCACTCCAGAGGCATAGTAGGCATCTTCAACAAAATCATAGAGGAAAATTTCCCCCAAATTGGGAAAGAGGTGCCAATACAGATACAGGAAGCCTTTAGAACCCTAGCCAGACAAAACCCAGAAAGAACCTCCCCTCGCCATATTATAATCAAACTTCCAAACACACAAACCAAAGAAAAATTATTGAAAGCAGTTAGACAGAAAAATCAAGTTAGCTACAAAAGCAAGCCCATCAGGATTACAGCAGATTATTCAACACAAACTTTTAAGCCAGAAGAGCTTGGAGTGATATATTCCAAGTTCTGAAAGATAACAACTGTCAACCAAGATTACTTTATCCTGCAAAGTTATCCATTCAAATAGATGGAGAAATAAAGTCATTCCATGACAAAAGCAGGTTAAAGGAGTATTTGAAGACAAAACCAGCTCTACAGAAAATACTTGATAGAATCCTCCATGCTGAACAAAAGGAAAAGCACACATATAAGGAACCTAGAAAAAACAAGCTATACTCAAATACCAGTTAACAGAAGTGAGCACAGGTAGAACCAGTAACACACACAAAAATGGCAAACATAAATACACACCTTTCAATAATATCTCTTAATATCAACAGTCTCAATGCCCCAACGAAAAGACATAGATTTGCAGACTGGGTTAAAAAGCAGGATCCTACAATTTGTTGTCTCCAAGAAACTCAATTTCTACAAAGGATAGACATTATCTTAGGGTGAAAGGTTGGAAGATGGTGTTTCAAGCAAATGGGCCTAGAAAAATAGCAGGGGTTGCTATCCTAATATCAGACAGGGTAGACTTTAGTCCGACGTTAGTCAAGAAAGATAAGGAAGGTCACTTTATATTGATTAAGGGCACACTCCAACAGGAGGACATTACAATCCTAAACATATATGCACCTAACATGGGGGCTTCCAAATTCGTCAAACAAACACTATTAGAACTAAGGTCACAGATAACACCAAACACAGTGGTGGTGGGTGACTTTAACACCCCACTCTCATCAATTGACAGGTCATCCAGGGAAAGAATAAACAGAGAGGCATCTGGACTAAATGAGGTCATAGAAGGAATGGACCTAACAGATAGATACAGGACATTTCATCCAAAGGCTGCAGAATATAAATTCTTTTCAGCAGCACATGGAACATACTCTAAAATAGACCATATATTAGGACATAAAGCAAATCTTAACAAATTCAGGAAAATTGAAATAATTCCTTGCATTCTATCTGACCACAATGGAATTAAACTACAAATCAGTAGCAAGAAAGGCTATAGAGCATACACAAAATCATGGAAACTAAACAATACACTACTAAATGATGAGTGGGTCAATGAAGAAATCAAAAAATTTATAGAGTCAAATGATAAGGAGAACACAACATACCAAAATCTCTGGGACACAATGAAGGCAGTTCTAAGAGGTAAATTTATAGCCTTGAGTGCCTATATTAAGAAATTTGAAAGGTCGCAAGTAAACGACCTAATGCTTCGCCTTAAAGCCTTGGAAAAAGAAGAACAAGGCAAACCAAAAATCAGTAGACGGGAAGAAATAATAAAGATTAGGGCAGAAATTAATGAAATAGAAACAAAAAGAACAATCCAAAGAATTAATGAAACAAAGAGTTGGTTCTTTGAAAGGATAAACAAGATTGATAAACCCTTAGCAAATCTGACCAAAAGAAAGAGAGAAGAGACACAAATTAATAAAATCAGAGATGAACAAGGCAACATCACAACAGATTCCAGAGAAATTCAAAAAATCATAAGGACATACTACAAAAGCATGTACTCCACAAAGTATGAAAATCTGAAAGAAATGGATGATTTCCTTGATCTACATGACCTACCTAAATTAAATCAAAATGAGATTAATCACTTAAATAGACCTATAACTAACATGGAGATCCGAACAGTTATCAATAATCTCCCAACTAAAAAAAGCCCAGGCCCGGATGGATTCACTGCTGAATTTTACCAGACTTTTAAGGAAGAGCTAACACCATTGCTTCTTAAGCTTTTCCAGGAAATAGAAAAAGAAGGAATTCTACCAATCTCCTTCTATGAGGCCAGCATCACCCTGATACCAAAACCAGGCAAAGATAGAACAAAAAAAGAAAATTACAGACCAATCTCCCTCATGAACATAGATGCAAAAAATCTCAACAAAATATTGGCAAACAGAATACAAGAGTATATCAAAAAGATCATTCACCCTGACCAAGTAGGCTTTATCCCAGAGATGCAGGGATGGTTCAACATGTACAAATCTATAAATGTAATACATTACATAAACGGGTTGAAGGACAAAAAATCACATGATCATCTCATTAGATGCAGAGAAAGCATTTGACAAAATCCAACATCCCTTCATGATAAAAGTCCTACAGAGACTGGGAATAGAAGGAACATATCTCAATATAATAAAGGCTATTTATGACAAGCCAACAGCCAACATATTACTAAATGGGGAAAAACTGGAAGCTTTTCCACTAAAATCAGGAACAAGACAAGGGTGTCCACTGTCCCCACTTTTATTTAATATAGTTTTGGAAGTCTTAGCCATAGCAATAAGGCAAGAGACACACATAAAAGGCATACAATTTGGAAAGGAAGAAATCAAGTTATCATTATTTGCAGATGACATGATTCTATACATAAAGGACCCTAGAGACTCTGCTAGCAAGCTGTTAGAGCTGATCAAAACCTACAGCAATGTAGCAGGATACAAAATAAATACACAGAAATCAGTAGCCTTCATATATGCTAACAACAAACACACAGAGGATGAAATCAGAGAATCACTTCCATTCACAATTGCATCAAAAAAAATAAAATACCTTGGTATAAACCTAACCAAGGAAGTAAAGAATCTATACAATGAGAACTTTAAAACACTCAAGCAAGAAATTGCAGAAGACACTAGAAAGTGGAGAAACATCCCTTGTTCCTGGATTGGAAGAATCAATATCGTGAAAATGGCAATCTTACCTAAAGCAATCTACACATTTAATGCAATCCCTATCAAAATTCCAAAGGCTTTCTTCATGGAAATAGAAAAAAACAATCCAAAAATTCATTTGGAATCACAAAAAACCTCGAATATCTAAAATAATACTGAGCAACAAAAAAGAGGCTGGTGGTATCACCATACCTGATTTTAACCTATACTACAGAGCCATAGTAACAAAAACAGCATGGTACTGGCACAGAAACAGACATGTAGATCAGTGGAACAGAATAGAGGACCCAGATGTAAGCACAAGTAGCTATAGCCACCTGATATTCGATAAAAATGCCAAAAATACTCATTGGAGAAGAGACAGCCTCTTCAGCAAATGGTGTTTTGAAAACTGGATAAATATCTGCAGAAGGATGAAAATAGATTCTTCTCTCTCGCCATGCACAAGAATTAAGTCCAAATGGATTAAAGACCTTAACATCAGACTGGAAACTCTGAAACTGCTAGAGGAAAAAGTAGGGGAAACCCTTCAACATATTGGTCTTGGCAAAGACTTTCTGAATACAACCCCAATTGCTCAGGCAATAAAACCACAGATTAACCACTGGGACCTAATGAAATTACAAAGATTTTGCACCACAAAGGACACAGTGAAAAAAGCAAAGAGGCAACCTACAGAATGGGAAAAAATCTTCGCCAGCTATATATCTGATAGAGGATTAATATCTAGGATATACAAAGAACTCAAAAAGTTAACTAATAAGGAATCAAACAAGCCAATCAAAAAATGGGCTATGGAGCTAAATAGAGAGTTCTCAAAGGAAGAAATACGAATGGCATATAAGCATCTAAAAAAATGTTCTACGTCACTAGTCATCAGGGATATGCAGATTAAAACTACATTGAGATTCCATCTCACTCCTGTCAGATTGGCCACCATCATGAAAACAAATGATCATAAATGTTGGTGGGGATGTGGAAAAAAAGGAACCCTTCTTCACTGCTGGTGGGAATGCAATCTGGTTCAGCCATTGTGGAAAACAGTGTGGAGGTTCCTAAAACAGCTAGAAATTGATTTACCATATGACCCAGCTATAGCACTCCTAGGCATATATCCAAAGGACTCATCTCATTTCCTTAGAAGTACATGCTCAACCATGTTTATTGCTGCTCAATTTATAATAGCTGGGAAATGGAACCAGCCTAGATGTCCCTCAACAGATGAGTGGATAATGAAGATGTGGTACATTTATACAATGGAGTTCTACTCAGCAGTAAAGAAAAATGAAGTTATGAACTTTGCAGAAAAATGGATGGACCTGGAAAGTATTATACTAAGTGAGGTAACCCAGGCCCAGAAAGCCAAGCGTCACATGTTCTCTCTCATATGTGGATCCTAGCTACAGATGACTGGGCTTCTGCGTGAGAATGAAAATACTTAGTAGCAGAGGCCAGTAAGTTGAAAAGGAGACATAAAGGGTGGAGAAAGGAAGGGAGGAGGATACTTAATAGGTTGATATTGTATATATGTAATTACAATGATTGTAATGGGGATGGAGAATGGAATTTCAAATGGGAAAGTGTGGGGGTGGGGAGGGAGGGAATTACCATGGGATATATTTTATAATCATGAAAAATGTTAATAAAAATTAAAAAAAAAAAGTCAAACAACCTACTTGCAAAATGGGGCAAGGTATTGGACAGACAGTTCACAGAGGATTAAATACAAAAGGCAAACACACACCTAATGAAATGTTCATCATCCCTAATCATCAGGGAAATGCAAATTAAAACAACTGTGAGATTCCACCTTACCCCAGTAAGAATAGCAAACTTCAAAAAATCCAATGAAAATAAATATTGGTGAGGGTGTGGAGAAATAGGAAACCTCATCCACTGTTGGTGGAAATGTAAGATGGTACAACCACTTTGGAAAGCAATATGGAGGCTCCTAAAAAAACTGACTATAGAGTTACCAACAAACCCAGTTATTCCCTTACTGGGCATATACCCTAAAATCTCCACACCTCAGCTCAGAGAGACTTTCTCAATCATGTTTATAGTTGTTCAACTCACAATAACCAAGAGCTGGAATCAACCCAGAGGTCCATCACTAGAAAAAAAAGTTTAATGTGGAAAAAACAAACATGTATTCTGTAAGCAATCCCTAAATAAGAGTTGTTTCTCTATTGTTCTAATTTTCTGTATAAGTTTTGTAAGTTTAGGTTTTCAGCAAGTCTCCTAGTTAGACCTAATAACTTAGCATCTATAAAGATGATACATGGTTCTCTGTTTTGTTTTAAGTTTCCCAGATCATTCAAAGGGGACTTGTAAAGGAAGCTGGTTATAATCTAGCTTGATTATGATTAAGATTATTAGCTCCTGTTCTAGGGTTTTGGGGAGATAGATGTGGAGAAGTGCAGCCTAGAGAAGGAATGCTTTTGATAGCAATATAAAGAACTAAACTTAACTGAGAAGCAACAGATTCATTAAGTGCCAGCCCATATTTCCATGGTTGCATATTATTTATATATTTATTCTTTATGTGCAGAGAAATTCAGTAGCTAACATAGCCAGTCTCTAAGCAGAAGATATTGTTTTCCAAGCACACAGTGAGACTGTCAAGGAGGAAAGATAGCAGCACTTGCTTGTGTTACCATGTCTGGAGCTGCTTCCCTGTTTCTGGACTTGTGTGAGGATATATGATGACATTGTAAGGTTGGGTTTTGACACTTGAAGTCATTCTTCACTGACTCTCATTAAAGCAATTGGGTGGATTTTTTAAAATCTATATCTTTTTTTCTTCTTCTATAATTTTTTCTTGTAGCCTCAAGTTGTAATCTGCCTACACATAAAATGCAAATTGTAATGGACATTCTGTATGAAGCACAGACAGCTTGGAAGGGAGCTCTTGGTCTGTACCTTTGCTCAGCAATCTCCACTCCATTCAGGTCTGGCAAGCGCAATTGAAGAACATGGGTCCCAATAGGCAATATGGTGAGCAGAAAACTATGCAGTAGTAGATGATTACTGTAGGTTATTTAGTTTCCCTCCCACTTATGTGTTTATGTTGTCTCAAGCATAAGCCAATTTCATTCCTAAGTCCTTATAACTCTGTATACACAGATAGTTGTAGTAACAAGTATTTGAACTGTCAGTGAATTTTCATTGAATGTATTAAATATGTGTTGAGAATTGGGTATAGACTATAAGTGATTTGTTTGGTTTTATTTTCTGAAGGCCAATTGACCAGAACAGTATTAAACTGAGATACTCCATAATTTTCTTTCTTTTTTTTTTCTTTTTTAGTTTTTCAAGGCAGAGTCTTGCTCTAGCTCAGGCTAACCTGTAATTTACTAGTAGTCTCAGGGTGGCCTTGAACTCATGGTGATCCTCCTTCCTCTGCCTCCTGAGTGCTGGGAGTAAAGTTGTATGCCACCATGCCCAATTTTCTTTGGTGTTCAGAGAAAAAAATAGCAACTGTCCAGAAGCATATATTTATTAAGTCATCAGGTTTTTCTACATTATGAGACAAAAAGTCTCATACACTTATATTTCAAAACTTGTTGGACTGGAGGCATGGCTCTGGGGTTAAAGGCATTTGCTTCCAAAGCCTAATGGCCTGGGTTTGATTCTCCAATAAAGCCAGATGCATAAAGTGGCACATATATATGGAGTTCATTTGCAGTGGCAAGAGGCCCTGCTGTGCCCTTTCTTTTGTTTTTCTTCTTTCTCTTATAAAAATAAGTTAATTAATTAAAATATATTTAGTTTAATTGAGTTATGCTTATCCTAAGAAGTTCTTTCCATGAATAAGATAATAATATAATATTTCAGTTCAGTTTCCTCATTATTGATGTAGGCACTTTCAGAAATGTTTTTCTCATTATTCTAGGCTTTGGATATTTTATTAGTTCAATGATTTTTAAATGTAACCATATTTTAGTTGTTTATGACAAATATTTGAAATTTGATTTCTAGTCCTTCCTCATTTTATAAGGATCAATTGTTATCAATATTTCTAGGATGTCAATGATAAGTAACATATAAAATATAGATTAAATGAGAACTAACCAAGCACATATATATTAAGTGCTTTACACACACAAACACACACCCATACACACAGAAAATAATTGTCACAACAACCATCAGATATGGAATCATTATGAGTTCCATTTTAACACCCCAAACTACTTTTCCCCAAAGTGATTGCACATGGCCACTTTATGGCCAGCCTGTTATCCATGCCACATATAGCTGACAGAGCCCCTGCTCCTTCCTAACCATTTCCAGAAAACATTTAAATGTTGATAATTCTGAGTGAAATGTTTAAAAGCTGAGCATTTTGATCAAAAAATAAGCTTAGGGGCTGATGAGAAGTCTTAGGAGGTAAGAGCACTTGCTATGCAAGCATGAAGACCTGTCTTGTAGCACCAGCACCCACCTAAAAAGGTAGACATGCCTGTAATCTCATTACTGAGAGTACAGGGACAGGGGACTTTTGGGCTTCCTGGTCAGCTACTGTAACTGAAAAGTGGGGAGCTCCAGTTTCATTGATAGATTCTAACTCATGTAAAGAGGACAGAAGAGCAATAGAGGATACCTGTTGTTTTCCACTTGTCTCTACATTCGTGTGCACGGGACACACACATCTATACACAATCATGAGCACCCCTCCAAAACACACCACATAGTACAATACTCACAACAAAAAAGCAGTTTTAATGGTAGTCTTATAAATAGTGACTCAGTCACAGATCCTTTAGTAAGGAAAAGACTACCTAATTCAAACTATTTGAAGTGGGAAAAGAAATTACTTTAAGTGATAAACTCCTACTCAATTCAACTTCTGATGGGATTAAATGTTAGTGGTGTGGCAAAAATGTGAATGTGTCAATAGAGCAAAGAGAAGTCTATTAAACTCTTGGGGTTCTAAATACTAGACCCTGAAACTCCAGCCCCATTTGAGACAAGATCTTCCTTACAATCAACATAAGTAATCACTCATTCCCAGTAGTTCATACACTGTTGTTTCACTGTGCTCTAGTCTTAAGCCCTATGTGGACACATCATCACCACACTTTTGAAACAGCAAAATGGGAGACAAATCTTCAAAATAGCCAGAGTAAATATCATAACACATATGGAAGAACAACAAGGATGAAATCTGGTTTCTCACCAGAAACAGTAGATACAAGAATATGATATAATGACATTTTTAAAGAATTTTTTTAAGAAAAAGGAAGAACTCAACATTTCCACATCAGATGGTCTGTTTCTACTCAGGGTATGCAAAGTTAGAAAGAAGAATTTGGGTGTGAATTTAAACTCACTTTCAAATAAAATATTGTTTGAAATTTTTGACTTTTGAAGAGACTCAAGAAAGTGGTAGGGCATGCCTTTAATCTCAGCATTTGAGATGCTAAGTGCTGCTGGCAGAAAACACCCAGCCAAGAGCAGATTGTGTGAGAAAAGGGTTTATTTTGGCTTATAGAATTGATGGGAAATCCCATGATTTCAGGGGGAAATGACGGCATGAGCAGAGAGGGTGGATATCACCTCCTTGCCAACATCAGGTGGACATATAGCAGTAGAAGAGTGTGCCAAACACTGGCAAGGGGAAACTGGATATAACACCCATAAGCTCTCTCCCAACAATACACAGCCTCCACGAGGCTCCAGTTTCCAAATTTCCATGGGGACCTAGCATTCAGAACACATAAGTTTATGGGGGATACCTGAATCAAGCCATTATACTGAGGTAGAAGATTGTCATGAGTTTGATGATAGCCTGGGGCTACAGAGTAAGTTCTAGGTGAGCCTGGCCTAGAGTAAGGCCCTGTCTCAAAAGTAAAAAAGGAAGAGTTCCTTCTAGGACAGGACAGGCCAAGGATAACAAGAACTGGTAGTAAAGGACATCACATCCACCCACATTGTTCTCTCCATGCTTCATGACTCAACCAATGTTTGAAAAAGGGATGGAAATAAAGTGGGGAGTAGTGACTAGTGCTGACAACACAGAGCCCTGATGTGAACCTTTTGTAACTAGATGAGGACATAGATGTTACTTTTTCTCTCCACAGATGGTCAGTGAGGAATGAAGAATTACAACTGAAGGAGAGGAAGGAGCTCTGAGGATGTCCCTCCCATGACCCTCGACATAGGGGTCAACTTACCACTGGAGCACAGTGAAAGTAACGGAAAACAGTTTAATTTCTGAGCTAACTACATGAGTTGTCTTGGCCATCATAGTTCCTTTCTCTGTTAATATAAATTCTAGGATCCATTCATTATTTTTTTTTAAATATTCTCATGTAACCCAGGGTGGCTTCAAACTTGCCATATATCAGAGACTGGTCTTGAATCTCTGACCCTAGTGCTAGGATTAGAGGAATACACTACTCTGACTAGACTGATGTTTGTTTTTCAAAAGCAAGGATTTTGAATGGTTTTATACTCATCTATAGGCCAACTTGATGACAATTGGTGAAGGAATAAGATATGTGTGGCATGTCTTTCATTTATTTATGTCTGCTCTAACACTTTTCATTGGGGTTTATAAATAATTTTCTTATTTCTAGGACAAAATGCACAAATACCAAACCAGAAGTTTATGGAAGGAAAAGGGTTTAATTTGGCTTACAATTCCAGAGGAAAGTCCCTCTTGGCAGGAAAAACATGGCTGTAGCAGAAGCCAGACTTACATTGTCACATCAGCATGGAAGAAATACAGAGAAATAGAATGTGAAACTGGCCTGCACACTTCAAGACCTTCAAACCACTGACATAATTCCTCCATCCAGATGCTACCTCCTTAAGGTTACACAACCTTCCTAGAAATTACCAACTGGGATAACGTGTTCAAACACATGAATTGATGGAAGAATTTTACATTCTGACCACCAAGGTGTGTTGTATTTATCTTTGTGTTGCTGGGACAAAAGCAGCTGATGGGAGGAAACAGTTTGTGTCAGATGACAGTCTCAATGGGACACTTCTTCATAGCAGGGAAAGATGGTGGAGCAGAGGCTGAACATCAGCAGCTGGCAGGAAGCAGCAAAAGTGAACTGAGCTCTGACAAAGAAGAAACTAGACTGTGAACTTGAAAGCCTGCCCCAGCAACATACATCCTCCAAATATTCTCCAACTCTCAAAGTGCTATCAGCTGGAGATTGAACATTGAAAACACATACATTTATGGGGGATATTTTGCTTTCAAATGATCACGTTTCATTCCTGACCCCCATGATCATCTTGTTATGTAAAATGCATTCATTCCAACGTTAAAAGTTCCTATAGTCTTTATCAGTCCTGACACTGTATGCAGGTTCAAAGTCCAGTATCAACTGAGACTCAAGATAGTCTCCACACCATGTCCATATAAAATCAAAACACAAGTTAAGTGCTTTCAGCACAGGGAAAATATTCCCAACTACAAAACATTCCCAACATGAAAAGGCTGGACCAATGAAAGATAGAAAACATGGAAGCCAAATCTTGTAGCTCCTTATCTGGTATCTGGGACTCATGACAAAATTTTTGGCACCCAAATTCTTCCCTTCCAGCTGGGCTGCCTACAGCCCCCCATAGCCTCATTGATTTTTGATTAAGGTTAAGCTTCATACTTAAAATTTTTACAGCAACTTTCTGGATGAGGTGTCACTGAGACAGATCTTATTATCCAGTCCTAAAGTTTGTTCAGAGCTAGTTTGAGCTTTGACTATTCATTTTTTCTGGGTGTTTGGTGGTATCTCTCTGCTATATATCTATGGAAGTGAATCAACTTCTGTCCTAATGGAACATCCCTGGAATTCTGTAAGCTTCAAATAAAACCTTTCCTTCTATAACTGCTCTTTTCAGGTATTTGTTACAGAAATTAGAAAGTAACTGCAACAGGAAAAATGGTACCAAAAGTGGGGTTATTGAGGTGATGAATCTGACCATATGGGTTTTAGCCTTTTGGAGTGGGTTTTCTGAAGGAATGTGGAAGGATTTTGTACATTTATACTGGGGAATCCATGCAGTTCTGTAAGCAAAGCTTTATGGGCTATACTGGTGAGAGACTGTAAATGCTAAATGCAGAGAAAATTGTGTAGTGCTAGACTTGGCTTATGAAATTTTAAAGGGGAAATAAAGAACTTTGTTGGGACTGGGCTACTGGCAAAAAGTCTCCCTGCATTCTTCTGCCCATGTCCAGAGAATTTGATCTAGGTTGAACTTCAGAGTAATGTACTGGTGTGTTGACAGAAGGTATAGGACAGAATGATATGAAAATGTGTGGTGTGTCACAGAAAAAAGTCAAGCAAGTTTAGTTACTGACACAAAGACTAGTTTAGGAGACTGAAGGTACAATTTCTAAGTTTATCACCACCAGTAAGTGAGGGACAACTGCCTTGCTTTGGAACAATGGAAAAGATAGAAAAGTGTGAAATCAACCTATAAAAGTATCGAATGGGGAAAAATATAAATTCTTCCACAAGGAAGAGGTTTGAGGGAAGAGCAATAAAGAAGCAACCTGCTCTTTAAGGTCAAGGTATTAATCACTGAATTTACAAAGTTGGCTATGGTGCTTACCTGATATTAGTTTTTGAATCATGAAAGATGCAAGGAAAAATGTCATGCATTTCATACCGTTCCAGAAGTCACTAATATGTGTCATGGGAAACAGGGTTGAAATCCCTGTCTTAGAGAACAAGTAAGGCAATCATATGGAGCTACAAAGATGAAACATGATTTATAGTATAGACCAGATGTTTGGGATGTACCAGAACTGTGTGGAATGGCTGCTATGGAGTGTTTCTGGTCCAGGATGGAATTTTCCCTGGGCCTCTCTGCCCAGCTAGAGGAGAAGAATTGGAATCCAGAGATGTTGAGTAATGGTTATGGATACTCAACTTCAACTGCAGATGTTTGATGTTTACCTGGTAGTTATTCCGATTTTGAAATTGGTCCAGCCTCTCCTTGCAGTGGGGATGCTTACTGTTCCTTTTTGCAATGGAAATGTTTACTCAGTGACATTATGTGTTGGAAGTATATAACTTGTGTTTTAATAGTACAAGGCTCACAGTTAAGAGAAAGTCTTGTATCTAAGATGAGACTTTGGAATTTTTAAAAATGTTAAAGTTAGTAAAGGCTGTGATAGTCAGGAATGTAATGGAATTGCTTGAATGTGAATGTATGTTCCATATAGTCTGAGATATTTTTTTAAATTTTTTTGTTCATTTTTATTTATTTATTTGAGGGCAACAGAGAGAGAAAGAGGGAGAGAGAGAGAGAGAGAGAGAGAGAGAGAGAGAGAGAGAGAGAGAGAGAGAGAGGGAGAGAATGGGCACATCAGGGCTTCCAGTCACTGCAAACAAAATCCAGATGCTTGTGCCCCCTTGTGCATCTGGCTAATGTGGGTCCTGGAGAATTGAGCCTTGAACTGGGTCCTTAGGCTTCACAGGCAAGCACTTAACCACTAAGCCATCTCTCCAGCCCAAGTCTGAGATATTTTGATAAAATTTAAAACTTTAGTCTCAAGAAGCCTGCTTGAGGCAGTGTTACTGCAGGTGGAGCTTGTGGTCTAGCCCTAAGGTGTATTCAGAGCCAGTGTGAGTTCTGGCTGTTCTGTTTACTGGCTCTTTGTTATCTCTCTGCTATGCATTGATGGAAATAAAACATCTTCTTCTTCCATTGATGATGTTTCCTCTGGATTCTATAAGTCTGAAACAGATTCTTTCTTCTCATAAACTGCTTCTGGTCCAATGTTTGTTTTGGCAATGAGCAAGTGACTACAAAACCAACTTTGTATGATTTTTATACTTCTTGTATGTGTTCCACCAGACACACCAGCCCATTACTTTTCAATTTAACTTTGCTTAATTTCTCTGGATACAGTAAGAACATAGTGAGCTTCTCACACCAGCTGCCTGAGGCCAACAAGGATCTTCTTCCCCTAAGAGTAGTATTCCCAGTATAAATACCTACATATTTGTTCACAGGCTTACTCTTCAGTTTAAATAGGAAATATAGTAAGTTTTATAATTTCTGCTGATGATAGGAGACAGAAATTGGCTAGGCAGTCAGAGTACCAGATCCCCAAATGTGAATGGTACTTTCTTCCTTGACTAGAAGCAAGAAATGTCACTAGGCCTACAGAAACCTGGATGCTTTCTTCCCTAAAAAGTTTCTTCCCTAAAAATTACATCTTCCAGGGATGATTTCTAGATGAAGCTCTGACCCTTCTTAGATGACAGAAACTCTGACCCTTCTTAGATGACAGAAACTCTGACCCTACCTAAGATTTCTGGAAATATTGCCTCATTGTTGCAGAATCCTAGTATTTCTCCCTTAGAAATGGAAATCTCATCCTTGTCATGTAGAGACCTGTGAATCTGGTCCTTGGCATGTTGCAACCTGTGCAATATTCCATAAAAACCCTAAGACTTCCAGTTAAGATGGCGGCATAGGTACCACGCCAAAGCAGCCCAGGGGGGAAAAAAGACCAAAAAATCTCAGCAAAATACACACTTTCACTAAAAAGTGAGGTGTATAGGAAATTGAAGTGGCAGTGGAGAAGTAGAAGAGATCCAGAGCATCCAGAGCCCACACAGGCCAGCAAAAGCAGCCCTGGCAGCTCCACCAACCGCCATGGCCGCGGCACACCAGAAAGCCACCAGGCTCAGCTCCAGCTTCAGGAAAAGCCAGGTGCAGGGATTTTTCACTCACACCAGCGCTCTCCACAACTCAGGAAACATGAAGGGAGAGCAGCAGTGAGCAACGGAGGAGCAGACCACAAGGTAGAAGAACATGTGGAACAGCGAGAGAATCAGAGCATCTGTGGCTCCCTCCCGTCCACCACTGCCTGAGCCCAGATACGGTGAACAGAGCAGCGGTCCCAGAAATGGCCATGCCAAAGTGAGCCAACAGTGGGACCCAAGCAGGAGCAGAATTCGGCAGCAATATCAGTGGCTCCGGCACCGGTAACAGCGGCCCCAGTAGCAGCAGACCCAGGAGTGGCAGCAGCGGCAGACCCAGGAGAGGCAGCAGTGGCAGATCCCGCAGCAGCAGTACCAGGAGTGGCAGCAGTGGTAGATCCCGCAGCAGCAGACCCAGGAGGGGCAGCAGCGGCAGATCCCGCAGCAACAGCTTCAGTGGCAGCGGGGACAGTAGACCCAGCAGCAGCAGCTTCAGCAGCAGTGGTGGCTCCAGCAGTGGCAGCTACAGCAGCAGCAGCAGAGGCAGCAGCAGCGGTGGCCCAGCAGCAGCAGCAGCGGCTACAGACCCAGCAGCAGCAGCTTTAGCAGCAGCAGTTCCAGCAGCAGGGGTGGTGATCTGCAGGGCTACACTTGCCAGGCTCGGTTTGCCCCACAGGAAAAGCCAGTGCCCAGCTCCAGAAATCAGAACAGCAGCCCAACGACCCAGGCAGCAACGTGACTGAGACCAAAATCATCCAAGGTAACTGAGATTGCTCCAGGGAAGGGTCAGACTTGGATGCTAGCTGACTTGGATCTCTCAAAAGACCAGAAATCTTAACCTCTTTGTTGATAGAGGATCTGGTCATTATAATAACTACTCTTGCATACATTCTTGGGGCATTTTTGATTGAATATGTACAGTGTTTAGTTAAATCTTAGAATCTAACTGTATTTTATTCCACTCAGCTGGCTTGAATACTCCCATAGCAGGGAAACTCAACCACTAGGAACACATTTGTAGATACTCTGAGAGTCTTAAGAGCCACACCTAATACCTTAAGCTCCTACCCTGAAAATATATAACATCAAATCAATTGAAACAGCTAAGAATACCCAGCCAACTAGAAAATCCGAGCATTAACTTAATCCAAGATGCAAAAATATATACATTATAACACAAGAAACACTAAAAAGCAAGACGATATAAATCCACCTAAAAGTATTAATGCATCAGAAATGTCCTCCAGTGAGAACGAGTTAGAGGAAATGCCTGAGAAAGACTGCAAAAGAATTATTATAAATATGTTCAAAGAGGTCAAAGAACAAATCAAAAGAATCAAAGAAGAAATCAAAGAGGAAATCAAAGAAATCAAAGAGGATGCAGAACATCAATTTAATGAAATAAAGAAGGCAATACAAGACATAAATAAAGCAATAGAAATAATAAAGAAAAATCAGTCAGAATTACTAGCAATGAAGAACACAGTTAATGAAATAAAAAACTCTGTAGAAAATCTCACCAGTAGGATGGATGAGGGAGAGGACAGAATATCTAAGCTAGAAGACCAGGTGGCAGATCTAATACAACAAAGAGAAAGACAAACTTATAGGAAAGTATGAGTGGGAATTTCAAGATATTCGGGACACTATGAAAAGAACAAATATAAGAATTCAGGGCCTAGTAGAAGGAGAAGAATTCCACTCCAAAGGCATAGAAGGCGTCTTCAACAAACTCATAGAAGAAAATTTCCCCAAATTGGAAAAGAGGTGCCAATGCAGATATAGGAAGCCTTTAGAACCCCAGCCAGACAAAACCTGGAAAGAACCTCTCCTTGCCATATTATAATCAAACTTCCAAACACACACACTAAAGAAAAAATATTGAGAGCAGTTAGAGAGAAAAATCAAGTTACCTACAAAAGTAAGCCCATCAGGATTACAGCAGATTATTCAACACAAACTTTTAAAGCGAGAAAGGCTTGGAGTGATATATTCCAAGTTCTGAAAGATAACAACTGTCAACCAAGGTTACTTTATCCTGCAAAGTTATCCATTCAAATAGACGGAGAAATAAGGACATTCCATGACAAAAGCAGGTTAAGGGAGTATTTGAAGACAAAACCAGCTCTACAGAAAATACTTGATAGAATCCTCCATGCTAAAGAAAAGGAAAAGCACACATATAAGGAACCTAGAAAAAAACAAGCAATACTCAAATATTAGTTAACACAAGAGAGCACAGGTACAACCAGAACCACAAAAAAGAAAAAAAATGGCAAACATAAATACACACCTTTCAATAATATCTCTTAATATCAATGGCCTCAATGCCCCAATGAAAAGACATAGGTGTGCAAACTGGGTTAAAAAGCAGAATCCTACAATTTGTTGTCTCCAAGAAACTCACCTTTCTACAAAGCATAGATGTTATCTTAGGGTGAAAGGTTGGAAGACGGTATTTCAAGCAAATGGGCCTAGAAAACCAGCATGGGTTACTATCCTAATATCGGACAAGGTAGACTTTAGTCCAACGTTCGTCAAGAAAGATAAGGAAGGTCAATTTATATTGATTAAGGGCACACTCCAAGAGGAGGACATTGCAATCCTAAGCGTATATGTATCTAACATGGGGGCTCCCAAATTCATCAAACAAACACTATTAGAACTAAGGTCACAGATAACACCAACCAGAGTGGTAGTGGGTGACTTTAACACCCCACTCTCATCAATCGACAGGTCATCCTGGGAAAAAATAAACCGAAAGGCATCTGGACTAAATGAGGTCATAGAAGGAATGGACCTAACAGATAGATACAGGACATTTCATCCAAAGGCTGCAGAATATACATTCTTTTCAGCAGCACATGGAACATTCTCTAAAATAGTCCATATATTAGGATACAAAGCAAATCTTAACAAGTTCAGGAAAATTGAATTAATTCCTTGAATTCTATCTGACCACAATGGAATTAAACTACAAATCAGTAGCAAGAAAGGCTATAGAGCATACACAAAATCATGGAAACTAAACAATACACTACTAAATGATGAATGGGTCAATGAAGAAATCAAAAAGGAAATCAAAAAATTTATAGAGTCAAATGATAAGGAGAACACAACATACCAAAATCTCTGGGACACAATGAAGGCAGTTCTAAGAGGTAAATTTATAGCCTTGAGTGCCTATATTAAGAAATTTGAAAGGTCGCAAGTAAATGACCTAATGCTTCGCCTTAAAGCCTTGGAAAAAGAAGAACAAGGCAAACCAAAAATCAGTAGACGGGAAGAAATAATAAAGATTAGGGCAGAAATTAATGAAATAGAAACAAAAAGAACAATCCAAAGAATTAATGAAACAAAGAGTTGGTACTTTGAAAGGATAAACAAGATTGATAAACCCTTAGCAAATCTGACGAAAAGAAAGAGAGAAGAGACACAAATTAATAAAATCAGAGATGAACAAGGTAACATCACAACAGATTCCAGAGAAATTCAAAAAATCATAGGGACATACTATAAAAGCATATACTCCACAAAGTATGAAAATCTGAAAAAAATGGATGATTTCCTTGATCTATATGACCTAACTAAATTAAATCAAAATGAGATTAATCACTTAAATAGATCTATAACAAACATGGAGATCCGAACAGTTATCAATAATCTCCCAACTAAAAAAAGCCCAGGCCAGGACGGATTCACCGCTGAATTTTACCAGACTTTTAAGGAAGAGCTGACACCATTGCTTCTTAAGCTTTTCCAGGAAATAGAAAAAGAAGGAATTCTACCAAACTCCTTCTATGAGGCCAGCATCACCTTGATACCAAAACCAGGTAAAGATAGAACAAAAAAAGAAAATTACAGACCAATCTCCCTCATGAACATAGATGCAAAAATTCTCAACAATATATTGGCAAACAGAATACAAGAATATATCAAAAAGATCATTCACCCTGACCAAGTAGGCTTTATCCCAGAGATGCAGGGATGGTTCAACATATGCAAATCTATAAATGTAATACCTTACATAAACGAGATGAAGGACAAAAATCACACGATCATCTCATTAGACGCAGAGAAAGCATTTGACAAAATCCAAAATCCCTTCATGATAAAAGTCCTACAGAGACTGGGAATAGAAGGAACATATCTCAATATAATAAAGGCTATTTATGATAAGCCTACAGCTAACATATTACTAAAGGGTGAAAAACTGGAAGCTTTTCCACTAAAATCAGGAACAAAACAAGGGTGTCCACTGTCCCCACTTTTATTTAATAAAGTTTTGGGAGTCTTACCCATAGCAATAAGGCAAGAGACACACATAAAAGGCATACAATTTGGAAAGGAAGAAATCAAGTTATCATTATTTGCAGATGACATGATTCTATACATAAAGGACCCTAAAGACTCTACTAGCAAGCTGTTAGAGCTGAGCAAAACCTATAGCAATGTAGCAAGATACAAAATAAATACACAGAAATCAGTAGCCTTTTTATATGCTAACAACAAACACACAGAGGATGAAATCAGAAAATCACTCCGATTCACAATTGCATCAAAAAAAATAAAGTACCTTGGAATAAACCTAACCAAGGAAGTAAAGAATCTCTACACTGAGAACTTTAAAACACTCAAGCGAGAAATTGCAGAAGACACTAGAAAGTGGAGAAACATCCCTTGTTCCTGGATTGGGAGAATCAATATTGTGAAAATGGCAATCTTACCTAAAACAATCTACACATTTAATGCAATCCCTATCAAAATTCCAAAGGCTTTCTTCATGGAAATGGAAAAAACAATCCAAAAATTCATTTGGAATCACAAAAAACCTCGAATATCTAAAATAATACTGAGCAACAAAAAGAGGCTGGTGGTATCACCATACCTGATTTTAACCTATACTACAGAGCCATAGTAACAAAAACAGCATGGTACTGGCACAAAAACAGACATGTAGATCAGTGGAACAGAATAGAGGACCCAGATGTAAGCCCAAGTAGCTATAGCCACCTGATATTCGATAAAAATGCCAAAAATACTCATTGGAGAAGAGACAGCCTCTTCAGCAAATGGTGTTTTGAAAACTGGATAAATATCTGCAGAAGGATGAAAATAGATTCTTCTCTCTCGCCATGCACAAGAATTAAGTCCAAATGGATTAAAGACCTTAACATCAGACCGGAAACTTTGAAACTGCTAGAGGAAAAAGTAGGGGAAACCCTTCAACATATTGGTCTTGGCAAAGACTTTCTGAATACAACCCCAATTGCTCAGGCAATAAAACCACAGATTAACCACTGGGACCTAATGAAATTACAAAGATTTTGCACCGCAAAGGACACAGTGAAAAAAGCAAAGAGGCAACCTACAGAATGGGAAAAAATCTTCGCCAGCTATATATCTGATAGAGGATTAATATCTAGGATATACAAAGAACTCAAAAAGTTAACTAATAAGGAATCAAACAAGCCAATCAAAAAATGGGCTATGGAGCTAAATAGAGAGTTCTCAAAGGAAGAAATACGAATGGCATATAAGCACCTATAAAAATGTTCTACATCACTAGTCATCAGGGAAATGCAGATTAAAACTACATTGAGATTCCATCTCACTCCTGTCAGATTGGCCACCATCATGAAAACAAATGATCATAAATGTTGGCGGGGATGTGGAAAAAAAGGAACCCTTCTGCACTGCTGGTGGGAATGCAATCTGGTCCAGCCATTGTGGAAAACAGTGTGGAGGTCCCTAAAGCAGCTAGAGATTGATCTACCATATGACCCAGCTATAGCACTCCTAGGCATATATCCAAAGGACTCATCTCATTTCCTTAGAAGTACATGCTCAACCATGTTTATTGCTGCTCAATTTATAATAGCTGGGAAATGGAACCAGCCTAGATGTCCCTCAACAGATGAGTGGATAATGAAGATGTGGTACATTTATACAATGGAGTTCTACTCAGCGGTAAAGAAAAATGAAGTTATGAACTTTGCAGAAAAATGGATGGACCTGGAAAGTATTATACTAAGTCAGGTAACCCAGGCCCAGAAAGCCAAGCGCCACATGTTCTCCCTCATATGGGGATCCTAGCTACAGATGACTGGGCTTCTGTGTGAGAATGAAAATACTTAGTAGCAGAGGCCAGTAAGTTGAAAAGGAGACATAAAGGGTGGAGAAAGGAAGGGAGGAGGATACTTAATAGGTTGATATTGTATATATGTAATTACAATGATTGTAATGGGGAGGTAATATGATTGAGAATGGAATTTCAAACGGGAAAGTGTGGGGGTGGGGAGGGAGGGAATTACCATGGGATATATTTTATAATCATGGAAAATGTTAATAGAACTTTAAAAATAAAAAAATTAAAAAAAGAAACAGAAAGTTATACATAAAAAAATATATAAAATATAAAAGAAACCCTAACTAGAATCACAGAAAGAGTTCTCCTTCTTCCTGTGGACTCCATCCTGTCAATACAGATAGGAGTCTTTTCTTTTAAGAACCCAAGAAGGCCACTGACTAATGAAAGCTGTGTGTAACTGTGAGTTTTGGCACATTAGCACCTGAGTGACAACCCACCCAAGAGCTGACTGAAGGCTCTGTTGCTCTCAAGGACACCCTCAACGTCCCTTATAATTGAGGTTTTTTTTTTTTTTTTTTGATGTAGGGTCTTGCTGTAGCCTGAGCTGACCTGGAATTCAATATGAAGTCTCAAGGTGGCTTCAAACTCACTGCCATCCTCCTACCTCTGCCCCCTGAGTGCTGGGATTATATAACTGATATTTTAAAATATACATTGATATCTGAAATCCACTCAGCAATGCAGGATTACTTCTGATATCCTATCAACTCTTTCTATAAGAATGGTCTATAACTATGAACTAAAAATTCCGGAAGCTACTGAATAGTCTTACTATAATCATATATTTAGAAACTGGTCACAAAGCAAAGGCTGTAGCTTAGACTAAGACTAATTCTGTGTTGGCCTATAGCTAATACAATAGCATTTGACTATGTTGGCATGTTGTGTACCAGAAATTAGCTTCAATTCCAACGTCTAGCAATTCTCTCTCTCTCTTTCTCTCTCTCTCTTGTTGAGCCCAGGCTGACCTAGAATTCACTGTGTAGTCTCATGGTGGCCTCAAACTCATGGCATCCTCTTACCTCTGCCTCCCAACTGCTGGGATTAAGGATGTGTGCCTATGTCTAAACTTTTGACATTGCAATACAAAATTGTCATCTATAAAGTTCACATTCAAGTATGGCACAAAAACAATGAAATTAAGTAAGTGTATGATTTTTGTGGTGGGCTTCAGGCAGTGGGTTGAACATGCTTGCAAAATTTTGTAGTTCCTTTTTATTTATTGATGGTAATTCTAGAAAATGGCCATGAGGTTGTTTTAAAGATTTACATGGTTGTGGTTCTTTATGAGTACCAGAATTTCTCTTAAGAGGCCTCTGGACCTGTGAATTAACTCAATCTAGAAATGCATTTAATAATATAATGTGTAGGTACTAACCTTAGAGTTGTTTCTGGTGTTATTTCTGTCTCAGCAAAGTTGAAACATAAGATAGTAGCCACATACTACATTAAGTAATTTAGCTTTAATATGACTAATTTCATAGGAATTCAAAACTCAAGAGTGAAGTAGGGGAAATCCAAAAGAACCTTTTTTCTTAAGTCACTGCATCTGACTGAGGACGAAACACTCCAGAGTCCAGCTCTCAACCCTCCTGGATGTGATATGGTTCTGGATTATTAGATGACAAAAGAAAGGTCCTTATATACTGATCAGGTCTGACGGACTATCAATATGTTGTTTACCCATTCTATCCTGAGCAGAAAGAGAAATGCATTCAATTTACCAGGTTCAGGAGGCCCAGCCAAATTCTCAAGGCCCCTTTCCAAGGTTATAAGAGCAATAATAATTGTTGGAGAGGGTATACTTTTCTGGTGGCCAAACTGCCTGCAAGCTGGTCAGATGTCGAAGGGTGGAACTTTTGCGAGGTGTCAGTCATTCTGGGGTAGGCTTTTCACAGATGCAGCTTTTTTTGAATTGCCTGTGCTCCTGTAAATAACCTCTTGCCCATACTTCCGTAAGCAACCCCAATAAATGCAGTACTTCACTGAGCTAAACTTGGGTTAATTATTTCTTTTTGGTCTATTGTTGGTGCCCTATCTAGAGTGAGTAAACATTTGTCCCCCTGTGGTGAAGTAAGGTGCCCACAGACATAGACTATTGAATACACTGCAAAGTTCCCTATTGGCACCAGGGAAACTACTGGCCACTGACCTCTGGAGAAGCCTCACTGCATAGTAGCCTAGAGAGAGAAGTTCTGTCTCTTTCTCTAGAAATATAACATTATATGTGTCAGTTGGCATTAAAAAGTACATATCAGCTGTATTTTCCCATAGCAGGCAAAGAAAGATAAAGTTAGAACCAAGTGAGTTAATAAATTCATAAGTAGCACATGAGAAAGTAGACATAAGATTTATATAATTCTTATTCCAGACATGAAAGCAGACTATAACTTCCCTTCCTTTACTTAAAAATACTTCGATAACCTTAAATTGAAATAAATGTGTTATAAATATATTTCCTGGCTATTACAGAAAAAAATCAAACAAATATATAAACTAAACATCAAACAAACCAAAAACTGTTGCCGATGCAAGATTGGAGTCCTGGGAGGGATTAGATATCCATAAATATGCAGGTGACCTCAGTCTAAGGAATCTCAACTTTAGGCTCTTGTCCAAATTATCAAAAAACTGAAAACAGGGCTGGAGAGATGGCTTGGCGGTTAAGCGCTTGCCTGTGAAGCCTAAGGACCCCGGTTCGAGGCTCGGTTCCCCAGGTCCCATGTTAGCCAGATGCACAAGGGGGCGCACGCGTCTGGAGTTCGTTTGCAGAGGCTGGAGGCCCTGGCGCGCCCATTCCCTCTCTCTCCCTCTATCTGTCTTTCTCTCTGTGTGTGTCACTCTCAAATAAATAAATAAATAAATTAAAAAATATATATTAAAAAAAAACTGAAAACAGACTCAGAAGAGAGAAAATTATGAATCACGAGATTTACTTTAGGTAGATTTTGGAGGGAAAGAAAATAAGCAAAACCCAAGCCAAAATAAATTATTCCCCTTCTCATCCTAGCTAGGAACTGAGTAAGAAAACAAAGAAAATCTCCCTCACTTAGACAAGGTTTTCTCTCCAAGAATGCCTCTGGTGAAGGGGTTCACAGACACATGGGAAGTAATGAAGGAAAGCACCTAGGCAAAAAGAAATCCCCCCCCCCCGCCCATTTCCCAAGTTGATCTTCATCACATAGGAAGAGAGTAAGCAAACAGAGCTATAAGTGGCGAAGAGCCAAAAGCCAAGAGAGTTACACATCTATATGAATCAAACATTGTATTAGGATGAGCCACATCATTAGACTCAGGTTCACAATGGAGGTACCTGTTTGGCTAGTGGGTTCCAGAGGCTAACTGGGTAAAGGTAGCTTATAGGTATACAAAGCTGAGAAACAATTAAGAAAGGAGTAGGGTTTGACGGTTATAGCCATTTTGGAAGAAAGTATATCAGACAGGAAGGCAGGGGTGGCAGCCATGTTTCCAAGGGCCAGTCCCTAACTACCCATCAAAAAAAGTGCTATCATATCACTAATCCATAGACTGTTAATATGTTAAAAACAAGATGAAATGTACTCGCAATAGTGTTCCAATAAGGGAGAGTAAGCAGAAAAAGAGCAATAGGAAAAACTGTGAACATTGTCAATGTAATGCTCAGAAATCTGACACCTTCAATGAAAGACATGGCTCACAAATTTATATGTATGTATGTATATACATTAGTTTAAACAAATGTCTCCCAATATATTCAAGCTTTTATTACAGTTTGTAATTTAGATATACAGCCACTTGGGTGGAGGAGGTATCACTGGGCAGGTCTTAGTGTTCAGCCCTAAAATGTTGAGGTGGATTTAAAATTCCAGTCTAAAGATAATGCAAAGTACCTGAGTTCTTCCTGGAGTGTGCTGTGTGGTATGGTTTTTGGGTTTTAGCTTGTGGCTTTTTTCTCTCTGTGCTTTGTCCTGTGAAAGAGGCCCCGGCTTCTTAAATAGCGAGTGGATCCTCTGGAGCCAGATGGCTGCAGTGGCAGTGCAGAGGAGAAGGTGGTAGTCAGCACATGGCTGGTCAATCCCAGGCACTTTCTCCGCCACTGTCCCAATTAGGGTTCATCTTCTTCCTGGCCATAGCTGCCATGGCCCAGTGATAGTGCTGAACTCATAGAAGGCACTGCTGCTGGAGCTGAAGGGGCAGTAAGGGGTTCTAGGAAAATCCTCTGGCTTGCTTCCATGTGGATATCAAGTTAATTACCTACAGGTTAAGCATACTGAATAGGCTAATCCTGAGGACATGGAAAACTGCATCTTGGATGGAGTTCTTGCACAAGGAATTCATCAGCTTACTTAAGGATTTTCTGAAAAAGTAATCATGAGTCAAACAACACGATCTGAGCTAATAGAAACACATGATCTGTCTTAGGCTCAGACCCATAGTTTGACATCCTGAAACTGATTAAAAGTTGTGCATATAGTTAGTGCAGGCTTCACTCGAGTGAATCTGCCTGGCCCTCCTTTAAATCATATTTTGTATGTTGCCTGTTCATTTCCCATCCTCCTAGGCACTGCTGGACTGTGTGGACACTTCAGTGGAGGGCTATCTCATGATGCTGGTAGTCAAGGACAGCCTGTACTACTGGGAAGGTCACCATTTTTCTCAAAACCAAGTATGAGGGATGCTATTCCAAGGCCTGCCTCAAGTTTCTGTAGACTACCCTTACTCCCAGCAGCCTTCTGGTTCCTGACCAAGAAGATATGGACCTGAAAATATATTTAGGAGACAGGAGACATGCTCCCCTCCCCTAGTTGATTTCCCTCATGACCCTCAAGAGTGGTTGAACCCCATATAAAGTGTCAGGACCATCCTGCTGAGTATGATCTCACTGTTGAGTATGCCTAACACCTTTTTGAAGGAAAGCAAGGGCAGGGGTGAGGAGAATACCCACATCATCCAGAAGAAGGTCCTGGGGATTAATGTGGCCATGGAGAATAACTGTGTGAAGGTACCCACAATGCTGGTCAATAACTACATGAAGATAGAGCATCCAGTGTCCAAGAGAGACCTGGACTACTAGGATGAGGGCAGGTGGACAAGGCCCACAACTGCTGCAGGACAACAATGACTCTGGTGTCAAGGTGTTCTGATACTGCATCCCCACCACCAGGACCTGTGTGGGCATAGACTACCTCCGGAGGCCTTCTGTCCTTAGTTAATGTTTGTGTATTTCCCTCCCCAAGGAGGAGCAGCTGCCCTCACGGGATGTCGACCTGATTCCAAAGACCTGAAATCCAAGAAACATTCAGCCAGGAGGTTCAGGATTGCCAGCTGTGGCAGCCACAGACTCAGGACCTGGCTCCTTTTTTGGGGTGTGTGTGAAATAAACAGAATAGCATTATATGAACACCCAGAAGAGGGGGCCATTTGTCACCAGACAGTACCCTCCAGCTAGGCCCTCTTTAGACCTGGGCACCTGGATGGGGAAGGGTGCGCCAATGCCTGGATGACCTCATCAGTGTGTTTCAGAATTTCCAGGGGCCTTGAGTTAATTCCCCTGGCCCAAACCTGGAAGAGACCTGATGGGTGACCCTACCCAAGATCCCTCCAGCCTTTGCCTGTGATCACCTAACATGGCTGTCACCAGCAGCTTGTGTCCACTTCTGAGCCTGTTGTTAGGAGGTCTGGAAAGCTGGGTCCAGGGTCTATGGCATCTTTAGGGCCTGCTATCCATTATGCCTTGAACTCCAGTGCATGGTCAAAGTAGTTTTCCCACCTGAGAAGTCATAGAAGCAAAAAAGAAAAACAAACAAACAAACTATGAACTGGAGTCTGGATAGCCCCTAGGAGAAGTGAAAGCCCACTGGGCAGCAGGCAACCAACCATAGCATGCCACACAGCCCCTGGGGGCTCAGGCTAGCTTGGAGGGAAGAGAGACATTCATGTGCAACTGAGATAGGGCCCAGGGCTTTGTAAATGGTCAACAAGCATTTTATTCACTGGACCCCAGCCAAATTTTGGATTTCTTGAATCACCTCTCCAGCAGGTTGGAACCACACACAAGAGAACAAATAACCAGAAGTGGTATGGTTCACTCCAGGGGTTAAGAGTTAGTGTTGAAGCTAATTCCAGTACTCAGGAGGTTGAGGCAGGAGCATCACTATGACTTTGAAGCCAGCCTGGACTGTAGAGTGAATTTCACTTCAGCCTGGGTTAGAGTGACACCCTACCTAGAAATAATAAACAAAGCTGGGCATGGTGGTACATGCCTTTAACCCCAGCAGTTTGGAGGGAGAAGTAGGAGGATAGCCATGAGTTTGAAGCCACCCTGAGACTACATAGTGAATTCCAGGTCAGCCTGGACTAGAGTGAGACTTTACCTTGATAAATCCATTAAAATAAAATAAAATAAAACACAAAATGTATTGGATGGTGTTGCAGTCAGATTTGCATTGCTGAACGAAATTATCTAACCAAGCACAGCTTGTGGGGAAAAATAAGGGGTTTATTTTGGCTTACAGGGTTGAGGGGGAAGCTCCATGATGGTAAGGAAAATGATGGCATGGGCAGATGGTAGACATCACTTCCCGGCCAACATCAGGTGGACAACAGGAACAGGAGAGTGTGCCAAACACTGGCATGAGGAAACCAGCTATAAAAACCATAAGCCCACCCCCAACAATACTCTGACTCCAGGAGGCTTTAATTTCTAGTTGATATCAGCTGGAAAACCTAGCATCCAAAGCACCTAAGTTTATTGGGGACACCTGAATCAAACAACTACATTCCACCCCAGTCCCCACAAACTTACATCCACAAATGCTATAAAATGTGATGCACACATTCAACTTTAAAAGTCCCCACAGTTTCGCTGGGCATGGTGCCTCACACCTTTAATCCCAGCACTTGGGAGGCAGAGGTAGGAGGATCGCTGTGAGTTCAAGGCCACCCTGACACCCTGACACTCCATAATGAATTCCAGGTCAGCCTGGGCTAGAGTGAGACCCTACCTTGAAAAACCAAAAAAAAAAAAAAAAAAAAAAAAAAAAAAAAAGTCCCCATAGTTTCTATCAATTCCAGTGAAGTTCATAGATCACCATAGTCCAAGGTCTCTTAACTGAGCCATAATAAATAAAATCCACAAAAAAAACCCAAAATGTGACAGAATTCACACTCACTGCAAAAGATGGCATTAAGCATAGTAAAGAAACAGTCAACCAATAAAAGATTGAAACAGGGCAAACTTCAAACTGTCTAATTCTAATTCCAACAACCCTAGCCAGTAACAAGTCTCCAAGTCCGATAATTCAAACCAGCAAGAAATCTCTGGAGTTCAAATTCCACCCCTCAGGCTAGGCTACTCACAATCTTGGATAACTTCATCTGGGGTGGGCAGCTCTCCTTGGAAGCCACCTCATGGTCCTGGCATCTCCACCTGGTCTCCACTGCACCCACAGTTCTTCCTCATGGCTCCTCTTCCATAAATGAGAGGATATACACTGTCATCTTCCATGAATGACAGGATGCACACTGTCCTCTTTAAAGAATGAAAGGATTACACTGTCCACTTCTACAAATGAGAGGGTTACACTGTCCTCTTCCATGCATGAGAGGACGTACATAATCCTGTTCCAGGAATGTGACAGTGTACATTATTCACATGCATGACTGAGAGGATATATACTGTCCTCATCCACAAATAAGATGACATTCACAGTCCTATTCCATGAGTGAAAGGATGTACACTGCCCATTTCCCCGAATGAGGGGATGTACACTGACCTATTCCATGAATGGGAGGATGTACATTGCTCTCTTCCATGAATAAGAGGATGTACACTGTCCTCTTAAAAGAAGGAGAGGGTATACACTGTCCATTTCATGCATGAGAGGATGTACACTGTCCTCTTCCACTAATGAGAGGATGTTCATGGTCCTATTCCATGAGTGAGAGGATGTCCACTGTCCATTTCCCCAAATGAGGGGATGTACACTGTTCTCTTCCACTAATGGGAGACTCTACACTGTCCTGTCCTCCTCCATGAAGGAGAGGATGAACACTGTTCACTTCCATGAAGGAAAAGGACAGTATGCATCCTCTCATTCGTGGAAGTAGTAGTGTATATCACCTCATTCATCAAGATGACAGTGTACATCCTCTCATCCATGAATGAGGACAGTGTACATCTCTCAATCGTGGATGTGGACAGTGTGTATCCTCTCATTTGTGGAGGAGGACGGAGGACGTCCTCTCATTCTCTGAAGAGGACAGTGTACATGCTCTCATTCATGGATAAGGACAGCGTACATCCTCTCAACTGTGGAAGAACAAGTGTGAATCTTCTCATTCATGAAAGAAGAGAGTGTACATCCTCTGAGTCATAGAAGAGGACAGTGTACACCCTCTCATTCATGGAATAGGGCCCTCTTCCATGAATGAAAGGGTGCACATTGTCCACTTCAGTGGATGAGAGGATGGACACTGATTTCTTCCATGAATGAGTGGATGTACATGGTCCTATTGCATGAATGAGAGGATGCACACTGTCTACTTCCACCAATGAGAAGATGTACACTGTCTTCTTTGAGGAATGAGAGGATGTACACTATCCTCTTCCATGAAGGAGACCACATCCATGAATGAGAGTAAATACACTGTCTACTTCCACGAATGCAAGGATGTACACTGTCTATGCCAATGAATGACAGGATTTACACTGTACTGTTCCTTGAATGAAAGGTTGTACACTGCCCACATCCATGAATGACAGTAGGTACACAGTCTACTTCCACGAATGCAAGGTTGTATAAGGTCCTCTTCCATGAATGAGAGGATGTACACCATCTACTTCCATGAATGCAATTATGTACACTGTCCTTTTCCACAAATGTGTGCATGTACACTGTCCTTTTCCATGCATGAGTTGATGTACACTCTCCACTTCCATGACTGAGAGGATTACACTGTCCAGTTCCATTAATTAGTGGATGTATGCTGTCCTTTTTCATGTATGAGAAGATGTACACTGTCCACTTCCATTCATGATAGAATATGTATTGTCCTCTTCCACGAATGAGTGCATATACACAGTACTCTTCCACAAATGAAAATATGTACACTGTCCACTTCCATGGAAGTGAGAACATACACTGTCCACTTTCACAAATGAGTGTATGTACATTGTAGGCTTCCACATATGAGAGGATGTGCACTGTCCCCTTCTATTAATGAGAGAATGTACACTGCCCTCCTCCATAAATGTGTGGATTTACACTATCCTCTTCCTCGAATGAGAGAATTCACACTGTCCTCTTCCATGAATGAGAGGATGTACCCTGTATACTTTCATTGATGAGATTATGTACACTGTCCTCTTCCACAAATGAATGGAGGTACTATGTCTTTTCCCATGAAGGAGAGGATGTACACTGTCCACTTCCACAAATGAGAGGAGGTACATTGATCTCTTCCATGAATCAGTGGTGTACACTGTCCACTTCCATGAATGTGTGGATGGAAATTGTCCAATTCCATGAATTAGAGAAAGTACGCTGTCCAGGTCAAAGAATGAGAGGCTGTGCACTGTCCTCTTCCATGAATGGGAGGGTGTACACTGTCTTCTTCCATGAAACAGAGGATGTACACTGTCCACTTCCACGAATGAGAGGATGTACCCTGTCCTTTTCCATGAAACAGAGGATGTACACTCTCCACTTCCACAAATGAGAGGATGTGCACTGTTCTCTTCCGTGCATGAGAGTATGTACACGTCCTCCTTCAGAATGAGGGGTCATAAACTACATTTTGATTTATGAGAGTGTGTGCACCGTCATCTTTCATGAATGAGATTATGCACACTGCAGTCTTCTATTAATAAAATGGCATAAACTGTTCTTTTCCCTGAATTAGGAGATGACACTCTCTTCTTCCATAAATGACAGGATGTGTATGTCCTCTGCTGCTAATAAGAGGACATATAGTATGTTCTTTCAATGAGAGGATATTGGTTGCCTTTCATTTAATATAGATTATATATTAATTTAATATAATATATTTAGGTATTTCTAATATTCACGTCAGCAGCAACTTGACACAACTACCTCAACTTTTACTCAAGTTTCTTATTTATTTTCATATAAAATATGTTCTTACCTACTCCTACATAGATAAAAATAAGAGGAGCATTTCATAAAATGGATCAAATAATTTATTGCTTACAAACCAGAGGAATTGTAGTATTATCCAGATTACAAAAGGCCCCTACTTTAGAACACCTGTTTTCATTTTTACGTTGTTGTAGACTGTAAAAGAAATGGTTAGAGAACAGGGTACATTCTACAGGTCCCTAGAGGTTTACCTGTCAAATTGTATGTTTTCCAGTTGCAAATTACTACTCTTTTAGTAGTTAGAATGATACAAATCATTGTGTAAAATTAGAAATTTACTTCCCTTTTTACTTTTTTGAAGCAAAAATTTACTTTCATATTACTATGCTTCATTTGATATGCATCAGGCTTATTATTTATATGGCACTGTACTTCAAATATTTGAGAATAGGTGCTCAAACATCAAATTGACTAGCTGCTGCAAGAATGTTATAAAACATGCAGCTATTATGTGTAATAACAACTTTGGAGAAAAAGAAACATACTTTGGTTTTGAAGAAATTCTTTCCAAAATCAATAGCAATAATTAATTTATCTCATTGGAAGAAAACCCATACCCTCTAACCAACTCAAAATTGCATTATTCTTTTTGATCAAAATAGTATAAACAAGCCATAGGCAAAACATTCTATTTGCTTTAGGATCTGAAAAAGACTTTTGATCATTTGCCCCCAGGCCTATCCAATCTTTGTTCTACTAGGTTAATATTCTATGTGTTTCTGACAGAAAAGAAATGAAAGAACCTCAAACACATCTTATTTCATTTCATTCATGATTCACAGCCAGGCTTTTCCTCTCTTTATATCAAGACTCAGCTTACCTCACATTGTGTTTTCCTATGTTAAAATCATACTACCTCTCTGATATACTGAAGCCCATGGCTCTGCCATTTTTTAGAAAACAGTCAACCATAAGAGTTTCTTTTGGGGATTCAACTGCATGCAGATAAAGATACTCCCAAGCACAGAGGCTCAGCTTCTGGTGCCTGAGATGTGCACTTCTTCCACACCTAGAAGATGGCATAAAAGTGTCTGTTTTGACACAAAATGGCTTGGATATCCATGGCCTCACAGTGCCTGATATTACCTGCATAAGACCATCATAAGAGGAGGAAAAGATCAAGACATCAAAAGTAAAAGAGACACTGATTGAGATGAGGAGGGGCATGATGGAGAGTGGAGTTTCAAAGGGGAAAGTGGGGGGAGGGAGGGTATCACCATGGGGTATTTTTTATAATCATGGAAGTTGTTAATAAAAATTTTTTTTAAGTGTCTGTTTTATAATCAAATCCAGCTCAGCAGCAAATAAAAGCACAAGAGATTTGAAAATTAGAGGACTGGAACAACACTTTTTGAAACCAGGGAGCTTTTAGTGGCTGAATTTTTTAGGCAAGGGGGAAGAGCAAGGAGCTGAGAGAATTGTCAATGGCTTGCAGCACTGCCAGCCCAGAAGTGACGACATTCAGTGGTGGGCTAGCAGGAAAGACCCAGGTGTGAGTCTAGAAGCTAGGGTAGGGGTGAAGGAGAGAGAGAATGAAAAAGGTTTATATGTAAAAAGGAGAGCAGATGAGAGGCTAAGACAAGGACACAAAGAAATCCAAAGATCACAGAGAGAGAGATCTAGAGATCATGGAACATGCACCATACTTCAGGGAAGAAGGCCACAAGGGAGAAAATGCCATCTGGGATTTTTATGCCCATGCCCTTAGGGCATGGCAACTTGCACAGTGTAGGGGAGGGACTTGTGGAAGTGTTGCCTAGTGCTCATGGAAGGAACTAGGTTGGGTAGGTCTTCGGTCAAGTTTTGGAGGGTTGGTAAGAGGGAAAGGCATATGGGTAGGGAGTACTGTGACACAAACATAAAATAGACAGCATGAACACCTTCCATTAGTGCTCCTTCATTGCCCCTGCTTCTCCCTTTTTCCAGCTTGTATTACTTAAAGCCTGAGTTGCATTTCTCCTGTGCCTTAAAATCAACACTGCTTAAATTCTTGAACTAGTGTATACATGTGCAAGGTGGATGACTGGGCCATCCAGTGGCCGCGCAAGAGCATTGCTTCTGCAACTGAGCTTCCTACTCCCCTCTCATATATACATACATATATGTTTCCATCTTTCAGTTTTCTATTCATGGAAGCCAAAAGCTGAATCTTTGGTGAGTTGTAGGATGTCTTTATTGTGAATGTCTAAAAGGTGTTTACCATTCAGAAATAAATAACAATCATGTAATCTTCTCCCTGACTTCTCCAAAGGAAGGCAGAAGACATAAGGAAAATTTCAAAGGAGCCAGCCAGAGACAAATTTAGTTATTCAGATTTTCATGTGGAGGGGGCTGGATTCATTTCCCCCAAAAGGCAACTATGGGACAATATGAAATGTATGAGAGTCAGAGAAGCAATTCGGATGGACTGCTGCTAACTTCCTAGGCTTCTTGCATTAGGACAAGGAGTCTGTTACCTGGGTGTCAACTGATTGGTCAATATTAAGATCAAGATTCTGCTCCAGCAATTGCAAAATCTATTGTCTCTTAACAACATTGCCTGTGCCAGCTGCTGCCTGTGCTGTTTCAACACAATTAAGGAGTGGAGGCTATGAGCAGGTTGCCCGGTGTTGGTTGTCCTGTGTGCTGTGACAGGAAGGACAAAATTTCATGGAAATGCCTAGCAGCCTTGAAGACAGACCTGTACTAACGGGTTATTATGTACATAGCATTTAATCTTTTGTGGGTTTAGCTGGTGGCACAGGAAGCTTAGTTACTACACGCACCACCAAGGATTGCAGATGCATGATATGTACACAGTTTGCTGCTTGCCACTGCTGGCAAGTGAATTTTGGACTTTGATGAGGATTTTATTTCCTTGCATTTATTAGCTCACTGTGGAGAACATTAAAAATCTCTCAAATAGAAAAAAAAACATTATTTACACATACAGCATGTTATTAACTGCTAATTAAACAGATTTATAAAATGATAAAAGCAATCAAATCATTTTTTCCTTGTACTAAAAAAAAAAGTTCATCCTCTTTACCTTAGTTGTACATTTCTTTTAAAATAGTTGACTTTGAACCAGCCCCACCAGGCTGGGGACAAACACATGCATGACTATAATGATTCTGCTCCCACTGTTCTGTTTGATTAGGTCAGGACAAAATGGAGTCATAGAGGACAGCAAGAGGGCGACAGAGACATAAGGAAGTGGGTCATCCACATTCCTCAATAAACTACACAGCCATTATCCCTTCCTTGCGTAACAATGCCCCAGGTCTAGATTTCCTGCCCATTATCTCCCACCTGCTCACACCCTATGGCTAATGTAAAGAACAAAGGAGTTCCTTCCCTTCCTCACTTCCCCCAACTGAAGAGTTCTATATAGCCCACTATCTGTAATCTCAAAACTGACTGTTCTGCTCTTGAGAGTCAGTCCTGACAGCTTGTGTTTTGCCCCAATAAAAGCTTCCATCTTTGCCTCGAAAAGAAAAAATAAATAAAAAAAATAAAAATAGTTGACTTTGGAAAAACATGTTAATACCCATAATAAAAATACATAAAATAATCACCACAGCTTTTAGATTCATAGATACTTATTGGCTTATGATGTTACTACATGTCCTGATAAATTTATCATACATTGAAAATATCACAAATCAAAAGTGCATTTACTTCAGCTAACATACCAAACACCATAGGTTAGGCCAGGCTACTTCACATGCCCAGAATTCTTACTTGAGCTTGTACTGGGCATTACATAAGTGTTTTACACCATTTTGCTAGTCTGGGAAAAGTTAAATTTCAATACTTGAAGTAAATTTCTATTATACGTGTCATAGTCACACCATGGTGAAGTCACAAATCAGAAGAGAAATCATTGAAAGCCAGACACTGATAAATGCCTGGTTACATATTTTTTCTAGGTTCTTATTTTGTTTTTTTTATTAAGCTAGGGATATCAATATGTAGCTAGGGCTGGAATTGAAGCTGCAGTCCTTCTCAGAAGTGTTTCCATTTCCTGAGTACTGGGATTAGAGACATGCTCCATTCTTTCATTCTTTTTTTTTTTTTTGAACACACAAAACACACACACACACACACACACACATATATGAATTATAATCTTTAGTTTTCCTTGGAAGAAAAATATTGAGATTTTCTAAAGATTAGACAATCTGAGATGAAATCAGTAGACATACAGACTTCCTCTTTTAAACACTTGGTAATCCCAAATCATCCACACCAGTGAACCATCCTCCCTTTCATTATAGATTTGTGTGAATGAAGTGAATTCCATACACAGGTCTGACAACGGCACTCTGAAGATGTATCTTTTGCCTTCCATTAAAAAGATAACAGCTACTATGGCAACAAAGCAGTCCTGCAGAGCTAATTGTTTGAAGTATCCTCAACCTATGCCTAAATGCTTCCCTGTCTTCCATTTATTTTCCTCTGCTAAAAGCTTCCCTCCCTATGGTAAGTTTAAAAATATTCATACTAAATTTATCAATGAATAAAAGAGGAGATTCTGTTAATGCTCCCTACATCTGCAAGTTAGGAGAAAAAGATAACTATTAAGTTAAAGATCAATCAATAAAGCGGAATACTTAGTTGTGAAAGTTGAAGGACAGTGGAGAGAAGTATTGGAGAGAAGTATTTGGAAAACAGGTGTTCCTCTTTGCCTGATGTGCTAATTGGCCTGCACCTTTCAAACCCAATTTAGTGAAACACATTTGTTTGTCTCAAGGAGTGTCCATGTGGTGCTGACAACAAGGACCTGAAGCCAGAGACAGCTACTGGCCAGCTCAGCCAGCCTTCCTGAGCCTCTGCTGCCATCTGTAAAACAGGCGTGGTATCAGCCCCTGAGACAGGAGCCCATGGAGGAATTTCAGCTAAATGCCAGTATGAAAGCGCCTAGAGAACATAGGCCACAAGAGGCCCTACAGAAACGTGGTTCTCTTCCATTCTCAGAATTCCAGTTTAGGAAAAATGTCTCCAGGAGTTAAAGTCCATTGCAAGAGCACTTTGGATACTTGGTATTTGCTGAGGTAGAAAATGGAAAATGACTGCGTGTTGGCTGCTCAGAAGACAAGTCATGAACTTCTGTGGGAAAAGCTTTTATGTGTAAAGTGAGTCTTTGATGCTCTCCTTCTTGTTTTTCAAGAAAAGAATTCAATGCCATATGGTTTAATGTTCACAAGACTTTAAGTTAGGTTTATTAAGTATATCAAGCTGCATGGAATCATCTGCTTCCCATTTGCTTTGCTAATTTAGATTTTCATTAATATTCACTGCTGTAATTAAGGTAGCATTTCAAAACTACTGCAAAATAATTCATTGGTGGGCCGGAGAGATGGCTTAGCAGTTAAGTGCTTGCCTGTGAAGCCTAAGGACCCCGGTTCAAGGCTCGATTCCCCAGGACCCACATTAGCCAGATGCACAGGGCGCATGCGTCTGGAGTTCGTTTGCAGTGGCTGGAGGCCCTGGCGTTCCCATTCTCTCTCTCTCTGCCTCATTCTTTCTGCCACTCTCAAATAAATAAATAAAAATAAACAAAAAACTTTTAAAAAATAATAATTCAGAGGCATCTGGGCATGGTGGTGCATGCTTTTAATCCCAGCACTTGGGAGGCAGAGGTAGGAGGATCGCCATGAGTTTGAGACCACTCTGAGAGTACATAGTGAATCCCAGGTCACCCTGGGCTACAGTGAGACCCTACCTCAAAAAACAAAAACAAAAACAAACAAACAAACAAACAAAAAATTCAGAGGTTATTATGCCTGAGAAAAATTGTTCCATTTTCAAGTTTCTGCTAAGAATTTGACCTTACCTTTCTTGCTACAGTTTTAAACTATATTGAAAAGCTGGTTTATTTAATTGGGAAAAGTAGAAGATGAGAAATATGCATGATATACAAAATCAAACTTACATTTGGTATTTGCTAACACAGAAAAACTAGGATAAAATGATGTGAAATAGGAGCAGACTGAATCCTCACAGAAAACAACAGGTTAGCCAGGGCTAGAGTAAGGCCCTGCTTCAAGAGTGAACAAACAAACAAATGAGAGTACATTGGAGGTTTGGTGGCTACTTAATGGCTAAAAGTGCTTATAGTGCAAGCTTGAGGGACTGAGCTTTATTCCAAGCACCCACATATAATGTGGTACACAGCCATGCATGTCCTGAGGGGTTTGTAGACAGAAGAATCACTTTGGTTAGCCAGTCTGACCAAAAATGACACTGACAAATTCATCAAAAGACTCTACCTCAAGGCAAAGATGCAGTACAGTTGAGGAGGACATCTGACCTCTGCATACCTGCACATAGGGTGCACAACTACATATGCATGTGCATGTACTATACACAAACCACAAAGACAAAGGTAAGTCAATAAAAAAATAAACAAACTTGCATTTATGTTTCCACATAAAAATACAAAGAAATAAATGAGCAAGCTAGAAACAAACTCCCCAGCTTTGGTCTCTGGCAGTGCCTGTTGTGGCTTTGAGCATGTTATGTTTAGTCTCTATCAGTCAGTTCTGTTTTTGTAATATAAGGTGAAGTTTTACAGTTTATAGGATTACTGAAAAGTTTGAAATGATACTGTAGGTAAACATTATAAACAGAGCCTGGCTCTCAGTAAATGAATAGTAATTGGTAACTTTTATTGATTGCTATAAAGATTAGATGTTATTTCATCTATTTTTATAGGTAATTGATGAATAAAGTGATTCATAAAAATTATAATATATATTTATTCTGTTTTTTGGCTTATTCTCTGATCCCCAGAATCACTTTTTAGATAAAAATACAAAAACTTTCTTTTAAATTTTATTTTATATATATTATGACAGGTTGTGCTCTTTTATCCCTTCACTCTGCTCCAATTATCCTGCAGACACTCCTCAGTGGATTATAGTATTCACTGTGCAGTCAATGAAGGCCACAGAGAGTCCCTATGAGGTAGCAAGCAGAATATGTACCCTGTGGCTCTTACAATCTTTCCATGTCCTTTTCCACAATGTTCCCTGAGCCCTGGCAGGCCTGTTGACGGTCTGATTTAATGTTGAGTTTTCTATAGTCCCTGGATTTCTGTTTTGATTGATCACTGTGTCTGTCACTAGCAGTAAGAACAGCATTCATGTCATTGCTTCTACTGTACTTTCTCCTGGGCCAGGACTAATGTGGTAGAAGTGGCAAGTCTCCTGATGGGCAGTTGGCTATCTTCTTTTACACCCACAGAAACAGGTGGGATACCAGCCTATTAATATAGATGGGAAAAAAGCTTGCTTTGAAGAGGACACTTCTTCAAGATTCAGGCCTCCTACATTCAAATTCATTTTGCTATCCCAATACAGAACAGCTAGTTGAATTTTAGTGGTTGCTCTCTCTCAAATAATTGCAACTGAACTGGCACTATCTCCAGCCTGAAGCTTTCATTTTTTTCTGTGTCAATCCTCTGTTCACACCAGTCCATTTCTACGCAGACTTGCACAAGTTCTAATGAAACAGGAAGAATTCAGTAAGCCCCTCACATAAATTGCCTACATGCCAATAAATATAATGGTCTGTCTTCCCCTCATAAGCTAAGCCTCACAGTCTACAATTCTTATTGTTGTATTTAGGCCACTCAAACTTCTGATCAGATTGGTTCCTCAAACTCTGTCTTATGGTTGCATTTGCATTGTTGGACAAACACCCAATCAGAAGCAGATCATGGAAAGAAAGGGTTTATTTCAGGCTAACAGAATCTAGGGGAAATTCCAATATGGCAAAAAATTGGCTCACTCCAGTATGCATTCCAATTGAGAGAGAGAAGCCAGCACTAGCAAACACTATCACCAGGGCTCAAATTGCTCTTTATATACCTTAGAACAGAACGGTAAGCTCCACCTCCAGAGACATACCTTTTCCCCAGGAGGGTTCTGCCCACTGGAGACTCAAATTACAAGCTCAATCTTAAAAATTGCCTGAGTCTAGGGCGCAGTATATTCAAACAACTGCACAAAGGTTCCAAATCCTTCCACATTCCTTGTGCAAATCAGTCCCAAACAACCAAAGCCACCCAGTCAGTTTCTAGCATTAATGAATTCACTCCTCTGGTACCAATTTTCTGTTATAGTTACATTTTGGTGCTAGGACAAAACAGCTAAAAACAGCTGATTGGAGGAAAGACTATGTTTTGTCTTACAGTCTCAAGAGTATGTTCCATAATAGGAGGGAAAATAAGCCATGAGCAGACATTGGATATCACCTCTGCCATGACAGGTGGCATATAGCAGCAAGAGAGTGAGCCAAATTGAGTTTAAGAGGGACACCTAATTCAACTCACCTAATTCACCACACGTTTTTTTCTTACTTTGAAATAAACTTTATTCTTTTCAACATTCTTTTGCCTCTTAATTCTTTAATCATCAGATAAAGCAAACTCAACACCCTTAGACTGTATCATCTTTAAGGGCTTATCTGGGATATGTGACAACTGACTCAAACACAACTCAAAGTCAGTATGAACCAAGCTAAAGTGGGAAGAAAGCTGAGAAAATGCTGAGCCTTGGCATTTTACTTGCCTTAATCTGCCCCCTTTTTCATTAAGATATCTGTGGTGGTTTGATTCGGGTGTCCCCCATAAACTTAGGTGAATTCCAGGCCCCCTGCTGATGGCAATTTGTGAATTAAAGCCTCCTGGAGGCAGTATATTGTTGGGGTGGGCTTATGGGTGTTATAGACAGCATCCTCTTGCCAGTGTTTGGTACACTCTATTATTGCTGTTATCCATTTGATATTGGCCAGAAGGTGCCCCTATAAAATTATGTGTTTTGCATGCTAGGTCCCCAGATGGTGGCAACTTGGGAATTTCAGTATCCTGGAGGATACTGTATTGTTGGAGTCAGGCATATGGGTATTATAGCAAGCTCCCCCTTTTTCTCCCTTTTTCCCACAAGCTGCTCTTGGTTGAGTCTTTTCTGCCAGCAATGCAAACCTGACTGCAACAGTAAAGTTGATATCAAGAAGTGGGATCATTTTTGTTAGAAACATGACTGTATGGCTATTGGCCTTTTGGAACTGATTTGCAGGAGAAATGTGGACAAATTTGAAGTCTTGGCCTAAGAGACGCCTTGCAGGGCTTTAATACAGCTTGATGGACCATTCTGGCCAGGGTTGAGAGACCTGAATGCCATAATACCTATGGACTGTGAGAACTGATTTGTGAAGGTGAGTTCCCCCCCCCCCCCAGACTGGGCTAAAAGCAGTTTGTTTGAGAAGCTTGCTATTATTCCCATGTCCTAAGAACTTATGCAGAGTTGCATTGCATAGAAATGGCGTGGAGTGAGCAGAGGGATATGGCACAGAAAAAAAAAAAAAGAAAGAAAGAAAAGAAAAGAAACCTTTGGGCCAAAACTTCTGCCACTTTAGCTGTAATTGTTTGAGAAATTACAACCATTGAGATTTGGGCCAACTGACCTGAATTGGTAAAACAGGAAGAATGTAGACTCTTTGGAAGGAGCCTGAATGCTAAAGAGTGTCTGTTTCTTGAAAGTCTGCTTTATTCCCCACTAGATTAACAAATTGGCAGCCTGCTTAGTACTATGGAGTATAACAACTGCACGAAAGAGAGGATCATTGAAATTGTAACACGAGTTTGTATTTTGGGCAGTTTGAAGCAGGCTTGTTGGATTACCTGCCTGGTGACCTAATGGAACCTTGAGGATGAACTGTGGGTTACAGTGGAGACCCAATGGAAATGTCAGGACTATGAGATGACGGCCAAGGAGAACTGCCAGCACCAGATGAAGTTTGCTGAGCCTATCTGGAGTGGAGAAATTGGCACTCCAGAGACTTGTTGCCAGTTAGAATTATCGAACTTGGAAACTTTTCACTAACTAGAGTTTTTAGAGTTGGAACTACAGAATTTGATGTTTGCCTGGTTTAAATCTTATATTGGTTGAATATTCCTTTGCTACACCCAATGCCATATTATGCAGTATGAATGTTTATTCTATAACAATATGGTTTGGGGCTTTTTGGGGAGTGGGTGTTATGGCTCATTTAGAAGATGTTGGGGCTGGATGGATGGCTTAGTGGCTGAGGTATTTGCCTGCAAAGCCAAAGGATCTAGTTCAACTCTCCATTACCCATGTAAGCCAGATGCACAAGGGGGCACATGCATCTGGAGTTCCTTACAGCAGCTGGAGGCCCTGGCATGCCCATTCGCTCCCTGCCCTCTCTCTCAAATATATACACATATATTTTAATGTTAGACTATGGGGATCTTTGAAGATCATTGGGATTGATAAAATCCATGGGGACTTTTAAAGCTGGATGAATGTATTGTATTTTACATCATATATGGTTATCAGTTTATGTGGACTAGGGGTAGAATGAGGTGGTTTGATTCAGGTGTCCCACAAAATTTAAGGATTCTAAATGCCAGGTCCCCAGCTCATGGTAGTTTGGGAATTAAAGCTTCCTGGAAGCAGTGTATTATTGGGGGCAGGCTTATGGGTGTTATAACCAGCTTCCTCTTGCCAGTGTTTGGCACTCTCTCCTGTTATTGTTGTTCATCTGATGTTGGCCAGAAGGTGATATTCACCCTTTGCTCATGCTATCATTGTTCGTTGCCATCATAAAGATTCCCCTTGCATGTGTAAGCCAAAATAAACCCCTTTCTCCCACAGGCTGCTTGTGGTTGGGTGTTTTCTGCCAGCAATATGAACCTGACTGAAACAGTATGCTTCTTCCTTGGTGTGGTGGTTTGATTCAGGTGTCCCCTATAAACTTATGTGTTCTGAATTCTAGGTCAACAACCAGTGGCAACTTGGTATTTGGAGGATTTGGAACATGATATATTGTTGGGGGCAGGCTTATGGGTACTGTAGCCATTTCTCCCATACCAGTGTGTCAGTGTGTGACACACTCTCCTGCTGCTGTTTGTCTACCTGATGTTGGCATGGAAATAATGTCTATACTCTGCTCATACCATTGTTTACCCTGTCATCATAGAGATCTCTCTCAAATCTGTAAACCAAAATAATCCCTTCCTTTCCACAGGCTGCTTTTGGTCAGGTGTTTTCTGCCTGCAATGTGACCCTGACTGCAACAGTAAAATTAATACTGAGAAGTGGGATTATTGTTATGAGAATCATGACTATGTTGCTTTTGGCCTTTTGGAACTGATTTTAGAAAGGAATCTGGCCTAAGAAATATGGACTGTGAAGTTTGGCTTATAAAGGTGATAAAGAACTATGTAGAGTCTGGTGTGGAAGCAGCTTGTGTGAGAGGCTTGTTACATTCTGCCTACCTGTGTCCTAAGAACCTGTGCAGGGTTGCCTTGCCCAGAAAAGGACTGATGTGAGCAGAGAAAGAAATATTTGTGGTATGGCACAGAAATAAATGAAATCTTTGGGCTAAAACTCTGTCTGCACAGCTGCAATTGTTTTAGAGATTAAAATCATTGAAATTGGGTCAGCTGACCTGTATTGGGACAACAGGAAGAATGCAGAAACTTTTGAATGAGCCAGTATGCTGAAGGAGTGTCCTTGTTCTTCAAAGTCTGCTTCCCCCCACCCCGCCAGATTAACAAATTGGTAGCCCACCTGGCATGTTGGAGTGCAAAAAGTGCTAGGAAGGAGAGGGTCACTGAATTTGCAACACAGTTTTGTATTTTGGAAATGTCCATGGGCAGTGTGAAACAGGCTTGTTGGTTTACCTATTTTGAAGCCTGATGGACCAATGAGGATGATCCATGGGTTGCAGTGCAGACCCAGGAAAGATGCCAGGACTATGAAATCATGGCCAAGAAGAGCTGTCAGCACTAGATAAAGTTTTCCTGGACTGTAAGTAGCGTAGCTGGAAGGATGGAATTGAAATGTGAGAGACTCATTACTGGTTGTAATTATCAGACTTGACTTATCATTTATTAGAGTTGTAGGACTTGAACTACAGAGTTTGATGTTTGCCCTGTGTCGCAGATACCCTCCTGTCACTGAGATGAACTTCCAAACCAGGCACAGTTATGGAGGAAGGAGTTTATTGAAGATACAGAGGAAGTTCCATAATGGCAGAAGAAGCTGGCTGGCTATCACAGGTTCAAGCAGAGTGAAAAAAGCCATAAAAGAAAAGCCACACCACAAACAAGAACACTTCAGGAACTCCAGGCAGAAGGCAGGCACTTTGCATATCTTAGACTGGAATTCAGAACCCGCCCCCATGACACTCTTCCAGGCAGGTATTTGAAAATCAAAGAAAACTTTAATAAAACTCCTTAATTTATTGGAGGGCATCTATTCAAACAGCCATACCCTGTTTGTTCTGAAATTTTGTATTGGCTCAATATTTCTTTGCTGTGACATTATAATGTCATATGTTACAGTGTGAATGTGTGTGTGTGTATGTGTGTGTGTTTGTGTGTGTGTGTGTGTGTGTGTTAGTATTATGACTCAGTTAAAGATATTGGACTATAAGTAAATTGGAACTGATAAGAACTATGGGAACTTTTAAAGTTCAACTGCATGGATTTCATTTTATATCAAGTACACTTACGGGGGCAGGGGAGATTGTGGTGTCCTCTATAAACTAATGTGTTCTGAATGATAGGGCCTCAGCTGATGGCACTTTTGGAACTGGAATGTTCTAGAGGTGATATATTAGGGGGGGTCAGGCTTATGGGTGTTATAGCCAGCTTCTCCTTGCCAATGTTTGGCACACTCTTCTGCTGATGTTTGTTCACTTGATATTGGCCTAGAAGTGATGGCCATTCTCTGCTCATGCCATTGTTTTCCTCTGCCATCACGGAGCCCTCCCTAAAGTCTATAAGCCAAAATAACTCCTTTCCTTCCATAAGCTGCTCTTTTTCAGGTGTTTTCTGCCAGCAATGTGAACCTGAGTGCAACAACTTGGTATAAGTGGCATCCCTCACTGTTCCCATGATTTGAAGACCTCATTGTTCCCAGTAGAAAACCTAAATATTCCTCATAGATCTAGATAGAATGTATTCAGCTACTTGTTTGAGATTTATGCAAAGTGCACAGACTGGGACTCATGTGGGAGAAATCCTGTGCACAGCAGGAGAACTACAATTCAGGGCTGTGACTCAAGCTCAGCTGCAAATGGCAATGACAGAGGGAAGGTGCAACCTGACTCCAAGTAGGGACATGTGCTTGTGACTTGCTCAACAGATCTTAGTTGTGTGAAAGGCTAAGATAGGCTCATCTGCTTGGTTCTAAAGTCCACCACCTAACATCTGAGAGACAGTGAGCTAGGGGCTAAAACTACTGCTAAATGGTTAGAGACACTTTCCAGTGTCTGCATCTGCTTGATATTTTACATTTTGCATCTGATTTTAGAGGAAATAAGATATTTTATCTTTAGAAACTGTATCACATGTGGTAAATTACAGTATGGCTTTCTTAATCCAGATATCCCAACAGATTTAAATGGAGAGTGCTTGCATTCTATTTACTCCAGAGGTTTTTCTGTCAGTATTGCTTTTGTTCAACACATGTTTAGAGGCTAATTGTGTGGATGAGAAACATAGCTCCAAAAAAGATCAGAAAGGCAAATATTAGGTAGGATCTAAATAGGCCCTGGATTTAAAGTCCTATTGGTAAGGGTTTAAATACACTATAAGGTCACACTGGTAGGAGACCTCAACCCTAACAAACTTTTGAGGCCCTGTTCCCTGGCTGAGGGAATGAGTACAAACCACAATGAGAGATATGTTTATCTACAGTAGCAGAGGTTCTGCTAGCAACATCTTCATAGTGTTGCTTAGGCTTATATTTAAGATCCCATTGGTAAGAACTTAAATGTGTATGGTTATCAGTTTATGGGGATCAGGGGTGGAATGTGATAGTTTGGTTCATAACCCCATAAACTTATATGATCTAAATGTTAGGTCTCAAGCTGGTGGCAATTTGGGAATTGGAGCTTCCTGGAGGTGAAGTATTATTGGGGGTGGGCTTATTGCATGTCATAGACAGTGTCCTCTTGCCAGTGTTTGGCACACTGTCCTGCTGCTGTTGTCCACCTGATGTTGGCCAGGAGGTGATGTGCATCCTCTGCTCATTCCATCATTTCCCCCTGTCATCATGAAGCTTTTCCTCAAGTTTGTGAGCAGAAATGAACCCTTTCCTCCCACAAGGTGATCTTGGCTGGGTGTTTTATGCCAGCTGTGAGGCATAAAGTAACTTAAAAAGGAAGCGACAAGCATATTTAATTCAGGCTTACAGTAAGCTAGAATTCTATAACTTAACAGGTAAATATGTAGTCTTTATTGTATGATATCATGAAATTAATTTAATTTGTCATTGCTGGGTTTATGATTCAGGTTTTATAAAAGAAATTATCTAGCATAATTCATTGTTACTTTTATTCTTAAGCAAGAAATTCTCCCCTATTTTCTGATAATCTTTGTGCTTTCACAGTTTTTGAGGAATTCCTGAGTCAAAATTAATTAACCTCAAATTAATAGGATTATCAACAAGAGACAAATGCATCACTCTGGTATTTCTTATTCCAAACAACAGACTCTCTAGGAAAAAGAATACTGGCCCACTGAGGGAATAATATCATCCTCCAGCTAGACCTGTTTAAAGAAAAGTGGGCTGAAGTCCCTCATTCACAAATCTTTTTGTCTCCTACCCACTCTTTAAGATGCCCAAACAACTCAGGGAATTATTAGGAGTGACAGTATTCTCCCAGGTATGGTGTCTTACACCTTTAATCCCAGTACATGAAAGGTAGATACAGCAGGATTATGTGTTTAAGGCTAGCCCACCTTTAAGCAACAACAGAAGTTTTATTAATCCCTAAGTATACCAAATACACTTTGTTGCAACTACTCATGATGTCTTAATACACATGTAAGGACTTTATTCTATTTCAGTTTCTTTTTAACAAAACAATGTACAGGTGTCTTAAACTTGCTGATAAAATTGTTTTTCAGAGCTGTTAATATACTTTGACTATAATTACAGCTGTGGATATATAAATTAAAAAAATACATACTTGCTTTCTATATTCTAGATATGGGCTACAATGCCACCAGATAACTGACCTAAATATTAGGCAAAATGGCTTAGAGGTTTTGTGCCATTCTTTAGCTAGATCTATTTTCCTCAAGACTAAGATGATCAAATCAGCTGTGTAACCCACTCTTTCAAGACTAGTGTCACTGTCCATCTGAATGCTTAATAACCGTATATAGAAGCCAAAGACAACTAGAGACAACAGTGCTAAAAGAACATCAATATTTTGCTTCTGCTCCCAGGTCAAAAGGCCCTAGGAGATGACAAGACAGTCCTCGTGTGTCCAACAGCTCTGGTAAACCCTTTGTTTTCTTGGTTAGGGAACATGTGGATATCTAGAATTGTACTTCAAATCACTGTACAGTCTGCAAGAGGATAATCAAAACAGAGGGGAAGATCCTCAGTGCCTTCAAGGGATCAGCACAGCTCTGACTCACTCTAGCAGATGGCACAAATTCTGAGTCACATAGCTCCTACCAGGCCCATTAACATTTCTCAAAAAGAGCACAATTGATTTTAAAAATGTACAGAGAATTAAATTTTTTAATGCCTACTTTGTCTTAAACACCCAGAAAAGAAAAGTACAGCTACAAAGTAAAATATGCCTTAAATGTTGTGTGGGCAGCCATTTCTGACTAATGATTTTCTACTGAGATTTTTTTTGCTCAAATGTTTCAACAAACTGCAACAACTGTGGGAGAACTACAACTTGAAAACTGGTTCTTATTTATTTAATCCTAAAAGAAACTGATGTTGGTAAAATCTATTTTCCTTGTGCTCTAGAACCCATTAAGGAGAGATCCTACAGTGTGATTTTATCCATTGTAATAGCAATCCAAGGAAACAGACTCAAATTCTGAATTCATCACTTATTTTTTAAATCTTTTTATTTTATTTGAAAGACAGAGAGAATATTGGCAGGCCAGGGCCTGCAGCTACTACAAATGAACTTCAGATGCATGTATCACCTTGTGCTTATGGGGGTTCTGGGAATTGAGCCTGGGTCATTTGGTTTTGCAGGCAAGTACCCTAAGCACTAATCCTTCTCTCCAGACTTGGATTCATTACACTTGTGTCAAGCCTTGGAAGCCAAAAAATGACAGACCTCAAAGGAGAGCCCAATAAACTAGACATAGGCAGATAAGGATAACTCTGCTTTCCCCTACATCATAAAATATGCTTATTTTCTGTCCTTACTTCTGTTCAATTTTTATTTTTTTATTAGTTACTGACACACTCAATATGTAAGCAGCACATGTTGGTACCATCCTTACCCTCATCCGTACCCCCCATCCAAAGGAGCCTTCCTTATTGTGGATGCAGGTTATCCCCATGGGGATTGTGGTTCATGCATTGTGGGCATATCCATCAACTTTGGGGAACAGGGAATGCCTCTGTGCATAATGTTCCAACTTGTGGCTCTAACAATCTCTCCACCCACCATTCCACAAAATTCTCTGAGCCATGTTGGGTTCCTTTTAGGTCTACTTCAGTGATGTGCTCTTAGGAACCTCTGGATCTCTGGATCTATGGTTTGGTAGGAGTTGAGTATCCTCAGTGTCTGTTTCCTTCACCCTTGTGCTGATATCAAGTTCACTGAGAAAGCAGCACTCTTGCTCATTTCCACAATTCCTGTATGGTTCAGCTGGAGCCCTAGTGAAGTATGATGGGTAGTTTCTCTCCTCAGGTCCTGCTACCATCTCAAAAAGAAAAGCATATTCGCCAACAGAGAGTGAGGTTAGCACAGGTTAAATGGGATACCATAGTTACTTTAGAGAGGACTTAATTGGTGTAGCCCCTATTGTAGCCAAAGATTGGTGGGAGCTTGATATTAGAAGCAAACTCATTATCTGGATAATATTCTGACTTGTTTCCCAGTTCCAGGTATGGATTCCTTTCCAGTGAGCAAATCTGTTAGCCAATCCAAGAGCAGTTGGTTACCCACCATGGCTGTGTGCCACTATTACACCTGTATGAACATCACTTCAGGTTGTTTGCCTCTGAGTAGCTTAGACTTCGAGTTATTTGGACAGATGTTGGTCATTTGCCCGCAGTCACTCATGTAGCACCTTCTTGCACTAGACAGGCTAACCTTCTGGGGACTGGCTCGCTTCCAGATTCCAGGCCAGATCTCTCCATATTTCGTACTGAAAGTATATGGTATCTTTGGCAGAAGGGTCTTTCCATTAATCTCTTGTGGCTAATCAAGTACTTTGACAGAATTCTGTCTTCTTTTGAGAAATATTGCATGTCTCTCTGATCAACAGCTCATTATGGGTGTTAACTACCTCCTGGTACTGGGAGTTACAGGCCAGTGCCAAGGGAAAAGAAATAAGAAAAAGAATGACAATATAAAAAGAAAGAAACAGGAGAAAATTAACATTAGGCTTCATCTCACCCTTTCCAGGGCCTTTTAATTCAGGTGTTCCCTCTTAGGTCCTGCTGAGGCTTCAACATTTTAGTCTGTATTAGAGGATATAAGAGTTTATGGTACCAGTTCCATTTGGTTTCAGATTGTGTTTCCTATGCCCACACTTGCTCTCCCCTCAAACCCTGCCCTTTCTATTGTCTTTTCCTCAAGATGCCTATTAGGTATGTCATCATCTTTGGCTGACCCAGGTTAGGAGCCACAGATAAGTGAAACCATGCAACAATTGTCTTTCTATGACTGGGTGAGTTCACTGAGTATGATCTGTTCCAAGTCAACCATTTTTCTACAAATTTCATTGTGTCACTTTTTTTCTAATTGCTGAGTACAGTTCCATTGTGTAAATATACCATATCTTGGTTATTTTTCCAATGATGGGCATCTGGGTTGATGCCAGTTCTTAGCTACTATGACATGAGCAGCTACAAAGATGGTTGAGTAAATATCTCTGAACTGAGGCATGGAGCTTTTAGGGTAAATGCCCAGTAAAAGAAGAACTGGGGTCTATTCATAACTCTATAGTCAACCTTTTTTTAAAAAAAATATTTTTTGTTCATTATTTATTTATTTATTTGAGAGTGACAGATAGAGAGAAAGACAGATAGAGGGAAAGAGAGAGAATGGGCAAGCCAGGGCTTCCAGTCACTGCAAATGAACTCCAGACGCGTGCGCCCCCTTGTGCATCTGGCTAACGTAGGACCTGGGGAATGGAGCCTTGAACCGGGGTCCTTAGGCTTCACAGGCAAGCACTTAACCGCTAAGCCATCTCTCCAGCCCACTATAGTCAACCTTTTTAGTAGTCTCCATATTGCTTTCAATAATGCTTATACCATCTCACATTCCCACCAATAGTGGATGATGGTTTCTATTTCTCCACATTCTCACCATTTGTTTTCATTTGGTATTTATTTTCATTTGTTTATTTGAGAGTGACAGACAGAGAAAGAGGGAGAGAGAGAGGGAGAAGGAGAGGGAGAGGGAGAGGGAGAGGGAGAGAGGAAGGGAGAGAGGGGGAGAGAATGGGTGCTCTAGGACCTCCAGCCACTGCAAACAAACTCTAGACGTGTGTGCCCCCTTGTGCATCTGGCTAATGTGGGGCCTGAGGAATCAAGCCTTAAACTGTGGTCCTAAGGCGTCACAGGCAAGTGTTAACTGCTAAGTCATATCTCCAGCCTCTCATTTGGTATTTTTAATGTTTGCTGTCCTTACTGGGGTAAGGTAGAATCTCTTAGTTGTTTTAATTTGCATTTCCCTGACGATTAGGGATGCTGAACTTTCCCTTAAATGTGTGTGTTTGCCATTTGTATTTCTTTCTCTGAGAACTCCCTATTCAGTTCTCTGCCCAACTTTGTGAGTGAGTTGTTTCATTTTTTTATTGTTTAGGTTTTTGAGTTCTTTGTAGATTCTAGGAATTAGGCCTCTGTCAGTTGTATAGTGGGAAATTTTTTTCTCTTATGTTGTGGGTATTTTATTGACTCTGCTTATTATATGTTTGTCTGTGAAAAAACCTTTTAACCTTCATGAGATGACAATGGTTGAGTGATTGTTTAAGTTCCTGAGTTACTGGGGTTTTGTTAAGGAAGTCTTTTTCCACTCCTATATCATGGAAAGTTCCTCCTGTTTTTTTTCTTCTGATAGTAGAAGAGTTTCCAATCTTAGGTTAGATCTTTGATCCATTGGGATTTGATTGATTGAGTGATTAATCTCATTTTGATTTAATTTAGGTAGGTCATATAAATCAAGGAAATCATCCATTTCTTTCAGATTTTCATACTTTGTGGAGTATATGCTTTTATAATATGTCCCTATGATTTTTTGAATTTCTCTGGAATCTGTTGTGATGTTACTTTTTTCATCTCTGATTTTATTAATTTGTGTCTCTTCTCTCTTTCTTTTGGTCAGATGTGCTAAGGGTTTATCAATCTTGTTTATCCTTTCAAAGAACCAACTCTTTGTTTCATTAATTCTGTGGATTGTTTTTTTTTTGTTGTTGTTGTTGTTTGTTTCTATTTCATTAATTTCTGCCCCAATCTTTATTATTTCTTCCCATCTACTGATTTTTGGTTTGCCTTGTTCTTCTTTTTCCAAGACTTTAAGGTAAAGCATTAGGTCATTTACTTGCGACCTTTCTAATCTTAATATAGGCACTTAAAGCTATAAATTGACCTCTTAGAACTGCCTTCATTGTATCCAGAGATTTTGATATGTGGTGTTCTCATTATTGTTTGACTCTATAAATTTTTTGATTTCCTTCTTGATTTCTTCATTGACCCATTCATCATTTAGTAGTGTATTGTTTAGTTTCCATGATTTTGTGTATGCTCTATAGCCTTTCTTGCTACTGATTTGTAGTTTTATTCCATTGTGGTCATATAGAATGCAAGGAATTATTTCAATTTTCCTGAATTTGTTAAGATTTGCTTTGTGTCCTAATGTATGGTCTATTTTAGAAAATGTTCCATGTGCTGCTGAAAAGAAAGTATATTCTGCAGTATTTGGATGAAATATCTGTTAGGTCCAGTCCTTCTATGACCTCATTTAGTCCAGATGCCCTTCAGTTTGTTTTTTCCTGGGATGACCTGTCTATTGATGAGAGTGGGGTGTAAAAATCACCCACCACCACTGTGTTTGGTGTTATCTGTGACCTTAGTTCTAATAGTGTTTGTTTGATGAATTTGGTAGCCCCCATGTTAGATGCATATATGTTTAGGATTGTAATGTCCTCCTGTTGGAGTGTGCCCTTAATCAACATAAAGTGACCTTCTTATCTTTCTTGACTAACGTTGGACTAAAGTCTACCTTGTCCGATATTAGGTGTTTCAAGCAAATGGGCCTAGAAAACCAGCAGGGGTTGAGAGCAACCCCTGCTGGTTTTCTAGGCCCATTTGCTTGAAACACCGTCTTCCAACCTTTCACCCTAAGATAATGTTTATCCTTTGTAGAAAGGTGAGTTTCTTGGAGACAACAAATTGTAGGATCCTGCTTTTTAACCCAGTCTGCAAACCTATGTCTTCTCGTTTGGGCACTGAAGCTGTTGATATTAAGAGATATTACTGAAAGGTGTGTATTTATGTTTGCCATTTTTTTTTTTTTTTTTGTGGTTCCGGTTCTACCTGTACTCTCTTCTGTTAACTAGTAGTTGAGTATTGCTTGTTTTTTCTAGGTTCCTCATAAGTGTGCTTTTCCTTTTCTTTAGCATGGAGGATTCTATCAAGTATTTTCTGTAGAGCTGATTTTGTCTTCAAATACTCCTTTAACCTGCTTTTGCCATGGAATGTCATTATTTCTCCTTCTATTTGAATCGATAGCTTTGCAGGATAAAGTAAACTTGGTTGATAGTTGTTATCTTTCAGAACTTGGAATATATCACTCCAAGCCCTTCTGGCTTTAAAAGTTTGTGTTGAATAATCTGCTGTTATCCTGATGGACTTGCTTTTGTAGGTAACTTGATTTTTCTCTCTAACTGCTTTCTATATTTTTTGTTTGGTTTGTGTGTTTGGTAGTTTGATTATAATATGGCAAGGAGAGGTTCTTTCCAGGTTTTGTCTGGCTGGGGTTCTAAAAGCTTCCTGTATCTGTATTGGCACCTCTTTCCCAATTTGGGGAAATTTTCTTCTATGAGTTTGTTGAAGATGCCTACTATGCCTTTGGAGTGAAATTCTTCTCCTTCTACTATGCCCTGAATTCTTATATTTGATCTTTTCATAGTGTCCTGAATATCTTGAAATTCCCAGTCATACTTTTCTCTAAATTTGTCTTTCTCTTTGTTGTACTGTATTACATCTGCCAACTGGTCTTCTAGCTTAGATATTCTGTCCTCTCCTTCGTCCATTCTACTGATAAGATTTTCTACAGAGTTTTTAATTTCATTAACTGTGTTCTTCATTGCTAGTAATTTTGACTGTTTTTTCTTTTTTATTTCTATTTCTTTATTTATGTCTTGTATTGCCTTCTTTATTTCATGAAATTGGTGTCCTGAGTCTTCTTTGATTCTTTTGATTTCCTCTTTGAGTTCCTCTTTGACTCCTTTGATTTTTCCTCTGACTTCTTTGAACATATTTACAATCATTCTTTTGAAATCGTTCTCAGGCATTTCCTCTAACTCATTCTCACTGGAGGTCATTTCTGATGCATTAATACTTTTAGGTGGATTTATATCATTTTGCTTTTTAGTGTTTCTTGTGTTATAATGTATATATTTTTGCATCTTGGATTAAGTTAATGCTTGGGTTTTCTAGCTAGCTATGTATTCTTAGCTGTATTAATTGATTTGATGTTTTATATCTTCAGGATAGGAGCTTAAAGGGTTAGGTGTGGCCCTTAAGACTCTCAGAGTATCTACAAAGTTGATCCTCGGCATTAAGTTTCCCTGCTATGGGAGTATTCAAGTAGGCTGAGTGGAATAAAATACAGGTAGATTCTAAAATTTAACTAAACACTGTACACATTTAATCAAAAACAGCCCCAAGTATGTATGCAAGAGTAGTTATTATAACAACCAGATCCTCTATCATCAAAGAGGTTAAGATTTCTTCTCTTTTGAGGGATCCAAGTCAGCTTGTGACCAAGTGTGACCCTTCCCTGGTGCAATCCCAGTTACCTTGGATGATTTGGTCTCAGTCAAGTTGCTGCCTGAGTCTTCGGGTTGCTGTTCTGATTTCTGGAGCTGGGCAGTGGCTTTTCCTGCTGGGCAACCAAGCTTGGCAACTGTGGCCTTGCAGATAAGCACACCCACTGTTGGAACTGCTGCTGCGAAAGCTGCCTCTGCTGGGTCTGTCAGTAGCTGAAGCTGCTGCTGCTGGGCCCACTGCTGCTGCTGCCTCTGCTGCTGCTGCTGCTGCTGCTGTAGGCTGCCACTTCTGGAGCCACTGCTGCTGCTGAAGCTGCTGCTGCTGGGTCCACCCCTGCTGTTGCCACTGAAGCTGCTGCTTCTGGGTATGCCGCTGCTGCCGCTACTGGGTCTGCTGCTGCTGGGGCCACTGTTATCAGTGCCAGAACTGCTGATGTTGCTGCTGGACTCTGCTTCTGCTTGGGTCCCACTGTTGGCTCAAGTTGGTGTGGCCGGGTCCCAGGACCGCTGCTCTGTTCGCTGGAGCTGGGCTTAGGTGGTGCGGGAGGGGAGGGAGCCACAGGTGCTCTGGTTCTCTCGCTGCTCCTCCGTTGCTCACTGCTGCTCTCCCTTCACATTACCTGAGTTGCAGAGAGTTCCGGTGTGAGTGGAAGCTCCCCGCACATGGTGTTTCCTGAGGCTGGAACCGAGTCTTGTGGCTTTCTGGTGTGCTGACACCACTGCTGCAGTTGGCGGAGCTGCCAGGGCCACTTTTGCCAGCCTGTATGGGCTCTTGATGCTCTGGATCTCTTCTACTTCTCCGCTGCTGCTTCAGTTTCCTATACACCTAACTTTTTAGTAAAAGTGTGTATTTTGCTAAGTTTTTTTGGTCTCCCCCCCCATGCTGCTTTGTTGTGGTACCTATGCTGCCATCTTAACTGGAAGTCCCCCCAGATGATCCTTTAATAGGAGCAGTCAGCCAAGAGATATGCCTGGTGGGAACCAGGGACCTCCTGCAGACGTTGGGCAATCTGGGATAAAAGGCCTCTGCTAAAAAGGCCCAGATCTGCAAGCAGCAGTTGACATACCTGGGATACATCCTCCGGGATGGCCAACGCTAGCTGTCAGACGCCTGAAAAGAGACTGTTCTCCAGATCCTGACACCAACCTCACCCAGGCAAGGTAGAGAATTCCTTGGCACAGCAGGCTTCTGCCATCTGTGGATCCCTGGATTCGCGGAACTGGCAAAACCTCTATATGAAGCCACCAAGGAAAACCAGCCTTTCCAATGGACGGATCATCGCCAACAAGCTTTTGATGACTTACAGGTATGCCTTCTAGAAGCCCCGGCCCTAAGCCTCCCTGATGTGACTAAGCCATTTATGCTCTTCATAGATGAACATAATGGGATAGGAAAGGGAGTCCTCACCCAAAGCTTAGGACCCTGGCAGCACCCTGTTGCCTACTTGTCAAAGAAACTGGACACTGTAGCAGCAGAGTGGCCCCCTTGTCTGAGGATTATAGCTGACATGGCCCTTCTAGTCAAGGATGCAGGCAAGCTGACTTTGGGACAAAACCTTACAGTTGCCACCCCTCACGCCATTGAGGGGGTGCTAAACCAACCACCAGACCACTGGCTCAGCAATGTCCACATGGTCCACTATCAGACTCTGCTCCTGAATCCAGCCAGAATAACTTTCCAGACACCCATTACTCTAAACCCTGCCACTCTGTTGCCTGATCCAGACTTGGAGATGCCTCTCCATGACTGTGTGGAGATACTGGCTCACATGTATAGCATAAGGCCAGATCTCAAGGACACCCCCCTCAAAGATGCTAAAGTCACCTTGTTTACAGATGGCAGCAGCTTCATCCAGGATGGACACAGGTACGCTGGAGCCACAGTCACGTCGGGGACAGATGTCATTTGGGCAGAGTCTCTTCCAGCAGGCACATCAGCCCCAAAAGCAGAATTTATAGCCCTCACCAAAGCCTTACAACTAGGGGCTAATAAAAAACTAAACATATATACGGACAGCTGTTATGCATTTGCTACGGCACACGTCCCTGGAGCAATATACAGAGAGAGGGGGCTCTTGACAGCTGAAGGAAAAACCATTAAAAACAAGCAAGAAATCCTAGATCTGCTCCTGAAAGGCCCAAGAATTCAGAAGCTAAGAAATACTATCATGCTCCAAGGGGAGCTTAAGCAGGCTCCCTGCATACTTCAAACTCCAGGCTTTACTCTCTGTTGAAAGCAAGTGAAGAATCCCTCTTCTCATTATAACAGAGCCCGCTCCTAATACAAAACTAGGTGAAAGGGCATGAGATAGCCCTCAAGGATGGGGAATGAGTAATGAAGTGAACCACTTATTTGATTTCTGTAAATAGCCTTACACTATAAGCCTTAATAGCCCACACTGTAAGCCTTAGTAGCTCACACCATAAGCTGTAGCAGCCTGCCTCAGACCACCAAGGTCATAGGAGGCTGATACCACACTCTGCTACCCCCACCTAAGGAATTGTGCAGAGGCTGACCTCCAAGGTCATAGGAGACTGTTGCCACACTCTGCTACTCCCACCCAAGGACCTGCGCAAATACCGACCACCAAGGTCATAAGAAAATGATTGGTCCACGAGGGGCTTGAACAAATTAAACTAATTGGCTTAGAAATTATGGGGTGGCACAAACTGACTGACCAACACCCTGCGGGCTCCTAATATTAGAAAATGATTGGTCTAATGCACAGGCTTTGTTAGAAACCCTATAAAAACTGTCCTGTTCCTGCATTCGGGGCTCTGCAGTCCTCTACCCCTGTGCGGTGTACGACTGTGGGCCCCAGTGCGCTTGGAATAAAATCCTCTTGCAGTTTGCATCAAGACCGCTTCTAGTGAGTGATTTGGGGTGTCGCCTTATCCGGGCAGAGCGTGAGGGGCCCCCTGCAGGTTTTTTTTTTTTTTCCCACACTCCAAGCCCTCTGGGGCCCTACACAGGTGGCTATCATTCACTGTCCAGGACACCAAAAAGGGGACGGACTAATTCCCCAAGGAAACAACTTAGCTGACCAGACAGCCAAACGTGTGGCCCTGGCAACTAGAATAGCCCCTGTCCTGGTAGACCCCAGAGGCAGAAAACTTCCAGATGTTCCAAAATACACCACAGAAGACTTAACATGGATTAAACAATTAAAAGGAGCCCAACAGTCTGATGACTGGTGGAAAACAGAGGATGTCCTCCTGATTCTACCTCAAAGATTGGGACAGAGAATTCTAAAAAAGATCCACCATTCTTCACATCTAGGAATCAAGTGGATGCAGGAGGTACTGCATAACTCCCACCTCAAAATAAAAAAATGCCAGTCAGACCATTAAGCAAATTGTATCTAATTGCCTGCCTTGCTGTATGACTAATGCTACAGCTCTTCCCTCCAATCCAGGAACCAGACTGAGAGGAACCAGACCAGGAGCCTATTGGGAATTAGACTTTACTGAAATTAGGACTGGAAAAACAGGATATAAGTATCTCCTAGTGGTTATAGATACATTTTCAGGCTGGCTATAAGCCTTCCATACAAAAACAGAGACTGCGCAGGTGGTTTCTAAGAAGATACTAGAAGAGATATTGCCCAGGTATGGCTTCCCAATCTCTCTAGGTTCAGACAACGGACCAGCTTTCATATCTCAGGTAAGTCAGGGAAAGCTACTGCACTGGGTACCTACTGGAAGTTGCACTGTGCTTATCACCCTCAGAGTTCAGGACAAGTAGAAAGAATGAATAGAACTCTAAAAGAGACCTTGACTAAATTAGCTTTAGAGACTGGTGCTGACTGGGTGTCTCTCCTTCCCTTTGCTCTGTCCCTATATCATATGTGTCTGACCCCTTTTGAGATAATGTTTGGAGTGCCACCTCCTATTATTCCAAGCCTCCAAATTGACCTTTTAGCACAAATGGATGACCAGGACCTAATTCACTCTTTAAAGCATTTACAGCTCACTCACAAAGAGATCTGGCCACATTTAAGGGCTGTATATGAGACTGTTGCTCTGCCAAGCCCCACAGGTTCCAACCAGGAGACAAAGTACTCGTCAGAAGAAACCAATGGAAGTCCTTAGAACCCAGATAGAAAGGCCCCTTCGTCGTGCTGATGACCACTCCCACAGCCATAAAGGTAGATGGCATCACATCATGGATCTATTGGGCCCACGTAAAGCCACTTCACTGGCAGGCTGGAGACACATGGATGAGCCATCCTGACCAGGAGGACCCACTGAAGCTCTGCCTTCACTGGAAAGACCCAAATTGAAACAAGTACTGATACTGTTACTTACTGTTTGCTTAATTAATAGCTAGGTTTGCTGGGCTGCTAGAAACCCTTATCTCCCACATAACATTTTCTGGCAGATCATCACCCCTAGTTCCAAACAGGTGGTAATGCAAACTTGGGAAACACATCCCCCCAGAACTTGGTGGCCCAATCTGACTTTAGACTTATGTGCCCTTTTAAAACAGGATACCCATCACCAAGGTAAGATAGGAATCCCAGGATGTGGAACTCACACCGCCATACAAAAACTACAGGGCACCTGCTTTTGATGTATGTCCAGTCCCCACGGATAGGAGAAAAATCTCAAAATGTGGGGGAGAAGCAGATTTTTATTGTAAAGCATGGGGATGTGAGCAGACTGGGACTTGTTCTTGGATAAAGCCATTGCCCTTGAGCCTCATTAAGGTCCAAAGAAGCAAGGCCACTCAATGTACCCCGACGCAACCTACATGTAATCCCATTGTTGTTTCCTTTACTGAAGCAGGAAAAAAGGAGACAAAATGGGATGCAGGGATTACTTGGGGATTGCGACTCTACCAGTGAGGATATTACAATGGAGTCCTGTTCACCATTCTCTTAAAAATTACACCCCTACAGCCACGCCAGGATATAGGGCCCAATAAGGCTTTAACTCAAGCCGCACCGGTCAAACCCCTTGCCCCACATAATAACACCAGGACCCTACCTTCTTCAAAGCCCCATCCCCCCATCACAAGCCTATAAAAAGACGACACAAATACCCCCAGGGAGGCCTGCAGAAGACATAGAAATAAACCCTAGCAGGGATTTGATGCAAGAAGAACACAACCCTCTTCTCTCACTCTTAGACTCTACCTATCGTTTCCTTAACTCCTCTAGACCTGATCTCACCAAATCCTGTTGGTTATGCTATAATGTGAGGCCCCCATTTTATAAAGGGACCACAGTCTCTGATTCATATAATGTATCATCAGATATAAACAAATGCAGATGGCAACAGCCAAGAAATATAAAACTTACCCTCGAACAGGTATCTGGACAAGGGCTATGTGTCACTGGTGCCCAGTCTAACTCAATTCCCTCTCCCTTATGTGATCAGACCATTTTTCTCAATGCCTCTTCCTCCTATCTTATTCCCTCTGAAGACTCTTGGTGGGTTTGTAATACAGGGCTCACACCTTGCATTAATGCAGCCATATTAACCACTGCTGAGGATTCCTGTGTTCAGGTATGATTAATCCCTAAAATAACCTACTACTCAGCTGAGGAGATGAACCGCTATCTGGGTGTAGACTTAATCAGAACAAAGAGAGAGCCTATTACCGCCCTAACTATTAGTTTACTACTAGGTTTGGGACTTGCAGGAGCAGGAACAGGAATAGCTTCCATAGTGACTCAGAACCAACAGTAGTAGAAGTCGGTGTGACTTCAGAATAGCAATAGACTCAGACATCCAAGAATTAGAAAAGTCAATCTCCCATTTACAAGAGTCACTTACTTCCCTAGCGGAGGTAGTTCTTCAAAATACAAGGGGTTTAGATTTACTCCTTCTACAACAAGGGGGACTATGTCAAGCTTTAGGAGAAGGATGTTGCTTCTATGTTGATCATTCTGGAGTAATTAAATAATCAATGACTAAAATAAGGGAGGGATTAGAGAAGCGGCAATGTGAATGCATACTTCAAGAAGGATGGTTTGAATCATGGTTCAATCACTCCCTTTGGTTCACTACCTTGATATCCACCCTCCTGGGACCTCTATTCATCCCACTACTGTTGCTTACTTTTGGCTCCTGTATTTTAAATAAACTGGTATAGTTTATGAAAGAATGGCTAGGCACCATCCAATTGATGGTACAAAGAAATTACTCCTATCAACCAGTGACAACCAACATAGATACAGGAAATATTTAATACTCAAATAGGGACCCTAGATAGGCTCCCCAAGACACATAGAGAGGGGGAAATGAGAGACCAAAAAGAAATAATGCATAAATAACTAAACAATGACACTGCCATTGTAGGATAAATCATTGTGAACAAAGGAGGAGCCCAGGCTCGGCTCAGATAAGGAACTAGCTGACTAATGTGCTGATCTTTACTTCTGCAACTCATGCTCGCTTTCTCAACAGGACATTCCAGAAATACTTAGCTCTGGGGGCCTCCGGCCCCTTGCAAAATATAGGATCTGCAAGCAGTCTGCTGACCAGAGATGAGCAACTAGAAGTGTTCCCGCATGCGCCTTCTTGGAACCAATCATTTTAAAAGATGCAATCTTTTACCCTTTCCTGCTCTTTTCCTTTATAAACCCCCACTTTTAGAAGGTTGGGGCTCTCTCCCACTCCTGCTGCATCAGTCTGTGTGGATTGAGTCCCTGCTTAAGCTTGACATTAAAAGAAATCTGTTGCTTTTCCACTCGAGTGTCTCGGCTTCTGTGGCGGTCCTCTAGTGACTCTTGGGTGACCGGGAGCCTTGGCTCCTGGTCAGGGGTTTGGCACAACACATATATTCATATGTGTGTGTGTGTGTGTGTGTACACAGTAGGAATGCTTTTGTCATTACTCATGTAAATGGGCAATATATATAGAATGAGGATGCCTCACCTCTGCTGGGACAAGAACTCAAAAAAAAAAAAAAGATTTTTGACCCTGCTGGAGAACATTTGGCTACCCAAAAAGGTGGCCATTGTCGATTGTTAAGGATATCAGAAGGGAGGCTCCCCTGAAACATATGGAAACAGGTCAGTAGAGTTAGCTGCCTGGGAGATGGCCTTAAACCAGTGGGGTCCCTCAATGTCTTTACCCATAATACCAGGACCCAGCCTGCCTTGAAAGCCCACCTATACCTCAGAGGAAGAAACCTGGCACAATAACCAAGAGGACAATGGATGGCAGTTGTTACCAGATAGGAGATCCATTCTCCCACAAGCCCTGGGGAGAAAGATTCACCAGACTACACATCTGGGAATCACAAGGTTAATTGCACTCCTCAGACCCTGCTATTATATCCCCCGACTGGACCAGATCAAGTGCCCATCCTGTGCCCAGGTAAAGGTGCTGCACCTGGAGAACACTAGGAATTGGACTTTACTGAAATCAGACCTAATACTTTCAGGTATAAATACCTTCTAGTTTTTGTAGACACATTTTCTGGGTGGGTGGAGGCTGTTCCTAATCTAACATAAACTGCTTTCATAGTAACTAAGAAGTTTTTTCAAGAATTAGTTCCTAGGTCTGGCTTGCCCCTTACTTCTGGGTCTGACAATGGCCTGATTTTCACAGCCAAAATCTCTTAAAATTTGGCAAAGGCACTAAATACCAATTGAAAATTACATTATGCTTATAGCCCACAGACTTCAGGTCAAATATTAAGAATGAATAGGGTATTAGAGGAAACGCTCACTAAACTAGTTATAGGAACAGGAAAAGTTGGGCCAACCTTCTGCCTCTCCTTACAACCAGATGCACCCTGTATCAGGAAGGCTTCACTCCTTATGAGATAATGTTTAGAATGCTGCCCTCCAATCTCTCTAAAATAAGAAACACAACTGAAGGAGAAATAACTAAACAGTTAATCCTCTACCCACTGAAGATGAGTCAATGATTTGACTCATGTCCATAGGACCAGTGGGAATGTACCAAGGGCCTAAGCTGAAGAAGGACTTAAGTTACTCCATATTGTGAACTTATACAAGGAAATTCAGCTTAGCTGGTACCTTAGGATATGGTCTCACCTACATGCAAACTTTATGCTTAGCTTGCTTTAACATAATGGGTCACCACATGACAAGATATTTTTCTTCCAGTTGCTAAATTCAATTTTTAACTTCTATATTAAATGCTGCTTGTGTGCAGCTGTAGGAGAGGGAAAATGCAAGGAGGGAAGATTCTAGAAAACTTCCTTTTTTTTCTCAAATCACCTGAAATTAACTCTTGGTTTTATAAGATTGAACTGTAAAACCAAGATGTGAGATCTCATGGTTTTCTCCTATAAAAGGAGCCCTGAAATACAGCTTAGCATTGCTTGATTCCCCAGAACCCATGTTTGCCTGATGCACAAGGGGCACACGCATCTGGAGTTCGTTTGCAGTGGCTGGGAGCCCTGGTGTACCCATTCTCTCCCCCCACCTCCCACTCTCTCTCTCTCTTTCCCACTCTCTCTATCACCCTCAAATAAATAAATAAAAATAAAATAAAAACTCATTTCCTAACAAGAGAAAATGTGGAACCAAAGCCAAGAGCAAGAGCTCCTGTTACGGGGTCCTGTGTTGTACATAAGACCATTGACTCAATGTGAGGCGAAGTTTGATTGGGTAAAAAAGAAAAAGGAAGGTCTGCCCCCAGAGGGAATTTCGGTGGGGGAGCAGGGGCAGCTGGGAACTATTCAAAGTGTCAGCTTTTATTGGCAATAACTATATCATGTTAGGAAAAAAAAAAAAAAAAAACAGGATGAGAGTTAAACCCTAAGTCACAATTTACATGTGTCAGTTACAGTCATAAATGTAAAAAACGGAACTTGTAAACAGGTCAGTTACAGGAAGCGCCACCTGGGGGGGAGGGAGGTGCAAGGTAGGCCTGTGACCAGGAGTCCTGCTTATCTTAAAGATTTTGCTCAACAATGCAGACCTCAGGAAATGCTCTTCATCCAGCAGAGCCTCTTGTTTACCTGCTTTTAGCAGAGCCTCCTGTTTGTCTGCCATCAACAGAGCCTCCTGACTTTATATTTCTCTAGGCTAGGTATAAAGAAATGTAAAGAGGGCTGGAGAGATGGCTTAGCGTTAAGCGCGATTGACTATGAAGCCTAAGGACCCCAGTTTGATGCTTGATTCCACAGGACCCACATTAGCTAGATGCACAAGTGGGCACACATATTTGGAGTTCATTTGCAGTGGCTGGAAGCCCTGGCACACCCATTCTCACTCTCTATCTGCCTCTATCTCTTTCTCTGTCACTCTCAAGTAAATAAATAAAAATGAACAAAAAATTGTAAAAGAAAGAAATATAACATTTTGATCTTTTTATATTTTCCCCTCTGACATGGCACTGAGTTAAATTTTTGACTCATGAGGGATAATGTCTAGGGTTTGTTCAGTTTCAAATAGTGGGGGCATATTATGTCCACAATAACGTAAGTTTAACAGAACTAATTTTATTTTTTGTTTTGAGTCAGGGTCTCACTCTAGTTCAGGCTAACCTGGAATTCACTATGTAGTCTCAGAGAGGCCTCGAACTCATAGCAATTCTCCTACATCTGCCTCCCGAGTGCTGGGATTAAAGGCTTGCACCACCATGCCCGGCATTAATTCTATTTTTTTTTAATATCAAGAGTATTAATAATGCAGGGTCTTATGGTAAGGCCTAAGAGAATTAGTATCAGGGAGCCAGTGATAGCTGGCTTAAGCAAGCTGTCCCAATATATTTTAGCCTGAGAATTTGTTTTCTGTTCCTTTAAAAATAAAATTAATTTTAGGAAAAATTTGGTCATTTTAGATCTCTAACATTCTTTTTACATACACACATCTTTATCCACATCCTTTAACATCCTGATCTAAGATTCACTCAAAAAGCATTTTTTTTAAATGTTTTTTTTAAATGTTTTTATTTACTTATTTGAGAACGACAGACACAGAGAGAAAGACAGATAGAGGGAGAGAGAGAGAATGGGCGCGCCAGGGCCTCCAGCCTCTGCAAACAAACTTCAGACGCGTGCGCCCCCTTGTGCATCTGGCTAACGTGGGACCTGGGGAACCGAGCCTCGAACCGGGGTCCTTAGGCTTCACAGGCAAGCGCTTAACCGCTAAGCCATCTCTCCAGCCCTCAAAAAGCATTTTTAACAAGCATTCTATGTCCATATCTCTGCACTCAGGAGGCACAGGTAGGAGGATTGCTATGAGTTCAAGGCCATCCTGAGACTATATAGTAAATTCCAGGTCAGCCTGAGCTAGAGTGAAACCCTACCTCAAAAAAGAAAAAAAAAAAAAAAAAAAGAAAGAAAGAAAGAAAGAAAAGAAAAGAAAAATAACATCCCAGCTCTGTTAGTAATCTCATCTTAACTCATAATTAACCATCTTTCTTGTAATGCTATTAAGAAAAACTAGACTAAATTGATTAATCTTATTACCCACTGACAAAAAAGCAAGTAGTCTGGCTTCAAAGAGTTAACCATCTTATTATTAGAAATTTGTAGAGAAAAAGTCTTCCTTATTACTTAGGTGGTCACAAAAATCTCTTCCTGACAACCAGACTTACTTTATATTACCAGTATATATACTTTCAGATTTTATATAACTTGTTGATTTGAGATAGTTTCTATTAATAAACTCCATGAGATACATTTTCTATGAATACAAGGACAAACAAAACAGCCATCTTGGGGTAATCTTTACACATTTGGAAATGCTTTTATTAGGAGTAATTAAGGCAAATTTTTGTTTCTATTTTGAGGCAGGCTGGTCTAGAACTTATGCCAGTTTCCTCTTCCTTATTTTTATTATTAAGTTTATTTATTTATTTATTTATTTGATAGCGACAGACACAGAGAGAAAGACAGATAGAGGGAGAGAGAGAGAATGGGCGCGCCAGGGCTTCCAGCCTCTGCAAACGAACTCCAGACACGTGCACTCCCTTGTGCATCTGGCTAACATGGGACCTGGGGAACCAAGCCTCGAACCGGGGTCCTTAGGCTTCACAGGCAAGTGCTTAACCGCTAAGCCATCTCTCCAGCCCTCCTCTTCCTTTTAAGAAATAGGACATTATAATCTTTTTAAATACCTGGAAAATTATAAGTCACCACCTCAGAGAGAACTTTTGTTCTTAAACAATCCTTTATGTAAGTTGAAGTTGACTTAGAACATTAACTTAGTAATTATATTTATGATATCATGTGACAAAGTATGGCATTGTTTATGTAAAATTTCAGTTCACAATAGGCTTTAGTTAAATCTGACTTAAAAGAAAAAAAAAAAAATTTTCAGAATTCTGGCCAAGATGGCAACTGCCTAGCTGTGCTGCAAATCCCGGGAAAAGAAAGGCAAGACATTAAGAGTTCATTGGGTCTTTAGGGGAGAGAAATCTCCAATAGATTGTCAGTGGGAGGGCACAGAAGGGGGGAAAACAGGGAATCATGGATCCCCTCCTGGGCAGGAAGCCCACCCCTCTCCCAAATAGCCACCTTGTTGGATGCTGCTTCCGCTGGGTGCCGATCAATCCCTGCATATGGAAGCTTAGAGTGCTCTGCATACTCGCCCACCTACTGCTCCAGCCACCTTGCATTCTGCGACTCCTGGCAATAACAGGGAATCCCTGATTCCTTCAGGAGCAGGAAGCCCACCCCTGCCTGTACCCACAGTGCAGCTGCCTGCAGATCAATCCCTGCACGTGGAAATTTAGACTGCTCCACCCACTCGCTCATGTACTGCTCCTGCTGCTGCACATTCAGTGAGCCCAGTCCCATAGCAACTGCCACACAAGCTCAGAATGTGTCTCTCGCTTGTGCCAGCTCAGGTGCCATCCCCTACCTGTCTGCTACCCCGGCCATCTGCTATTGTCCTGTGGCAGAGGAGCACAGACTGCTTCTGGGTCTCAGTGTTCCCAGCCAGTGTTTGGGCTGCTTCAGTGCTTGGTGCATCAGTGTCTCTTCTAGCTTGAATGGAGGCATCTTTGACTCACTACTGCCCCATCAGAATTACTTCAGATGTCTCAAGGGAAACCCTGAAAGCTAGAAGGGCCTGGAAAGAAACACTGCAAAGTCTAAGAACCTATGGCTTCCAACCCAAACTACTCTACCCACAAAAGTATCCCTCATAATAGATGGTGAAAGAAAAACTTTCCATGACAAAACTCAGCTTTACAACTATATGAACACGAAAACAAGCCTACAGAGAGTATTTCAGGAAATTCTCCTCAGAGAAGAAATAAATAATCAAACTCAAATGCCTACAAGAAGCAGATCACAATAACCAAACTCAGAGTAGGCACAAAATCTTCAAAGTCCATGAAAACACCAACATACATCTACCATCACAATATGGCAGGGATCAAATCAAATCTCACAGTCATTACCCACAATATTAATGGCCTTAATTCACCTATCAAGAGACACAAGCTAACAGGATGGATCAAAAAACTAAACCCCTCAATCTGTTGCCTTCAAGAACCCAACTCACCACTAAAGACAGACACTTCCTCAGGGTGAAAGGGTGGAAAACAATATTCCAAGCAAATAGGAATAAGAAACAAGCAGGCTTTGCTATATTAATATTGGATAAAATAGACTTCAAACCAAAAATAATCAAAAAAGACACAGAAGGCCACTTCCTACTTATCAAGGGAACAATCCAACAAGAGGATATTACAATCATAAATCTGTATGCACGAAACACAGGGGCACCACAGTTCATAAAACAAAACTTACATGACAATAAAACAGAAATCACCACCAACATCATCATAAATGGGGACTTCAATACACGATTATCAGTAATAGACAGACTGTCCAAACAGAAACTTAACAGGGAAGTAAGAGAGCTCAACAAAACCATAAATCACTTAGACCTAACAGAAATCTATAGAATTTTCCATGCCAAATCCACAGGCTACACATTCTTCTCAGCAGCCCATGGACCATTCTCTAAAATAGATCATATACTGACTCACAAAGACTGCCTCCACATAGTTAGGAAGATTGACATAATTCCCTGCATGGTATCAGATCACAATGCTATATTCCTAGAAATCAATAACAAAAGACCCTTCAAGAATCCCAATGGCACCTGGAAACTGAACAGCACACTTTTAAATGATAAATGGATAGTGGATGAAATAAAAAATGCAATTGCAAAATTTCTGGAATTGAATGACAATGAGAACACATCATTGCAAAACTTATGGGACACAATGTAGGCAGTCCTCAGGGGAAAATTCACAGCACTCAATGCCTTCATAAAAAAGACTAAGTGAGGTAACCCAGGCCCAGAAAGCCAAGAACCACATGTTCTCTCTCATATGTGGATCCTAGCTACAGATGATTGGGCTTCTGCGTGAGAATGAAAACACTTAGTACCAGAGGCCAGTAAGTTAAAAAAGAGACATAAAGGGAAGAGAAAGGAAGGGAGGAGGGTATTTAATAGGCTGATATTGTATATATGTAAGTACAATGATTGTGATGGGGAGGTAATATGATGGAGAATGGAATTTCGAAGGGGAAAGTTGGAGGGGGGAGGGAATTACCATGGGATTTTTTTTATAATCATGGAAAATGCTAATAAAAATTAAAATAAAAAAATTTAAAAAATTAAAAAAAGACAGAAAGATCCCAAATCAATAACCTAACCATCCACATAAATGCACTAGAAAAACAAGAAAAATCCAACCCAAAGACCTCCAGAAGGAAAGAAATAATGAAAACCAGAGCAAAAATTAATGAATTGGAAACCAAGGAAACAATTAAGACAAATGACAAAACAAAGAGCTGGTTCTTGGAAAAAATAAACAAGATTGACAAACTGCTGGCCAATTTGATCAAGCAAAAAAAGGGAGAAGCTTCAAATTAATAAAATTCAAAATGAAAAAGGAGAGATCACACAGATATAAGGAAATTGGGAGAATCATCAGGACTTATTTCAAAAAACTACTCCACAAAACTGGATAATGTGGAGGAGATGGATAAATTCCTGGATGCATACCATCTATCAAAGCTAAACTCAGAGCAGATTAATCACCTCAATGAACACACTAATGGAGATTGAAAAAGCAATAAAAAACCTCCCCAAAAAGAAGAGTCCAGGGCTGGAGAGATGGCTTAGCAGTTAAGCGCTTGCCTGTGAAGCCAAAGGACCCTGGTTTGAGGCTCGGTTCCCCAGGTCCCACGTTAGGCAGATGCACAAGGGGGCGCATGCGTCTGGAGTTCGTTTGCAGAGGCTGGAAGCCCTAGAGTGTCCATTCTCTCTCTCTTCCTCTATCTGTCTTTCTCTCTGTGTCTGTCGCTCTCAAATAAATAAATTAATTAAAAAAATTAAAAAAAAAAAAAAGAAGAGTCCAGGCCCAGATGACTTCTCAGCTGAATTCTATCAAACCTAAGTGGAAGAAGTCAAACCAATCTTCCTCAAACTGTGCCACACAACTGGAGAACAGGGAAAGTTACCCTGCAGGAGCCTGCCAGCTGAAAGGGTTCGAGCCTGATGGGGAGTGAGGATTAAGGAAAGACAGAAGAAAGAGTGAAAGCATGGACCCCAGTCAAGGGCTGAAGCCAGGACTGAAGACATGGTTTATTTCACAGCATTCCTTTTTATATCTTTTTTACAAACAGTTTTTCCATGGACAAAGATTTTATGAGCTTTACAAGTTCCTATCAAAAAAACCTTCCTGTTACAGAGTTTTTGCATTTCAATCATTTCTCAGTACAAAGGACCAGCCAATGGCTGAAGAACTAATCTTGCTTACAGATAGGCTGCTATAGTTTTGTTAATGCCTTGCTGCCAGACAGCTTCCTGACACTGAAGATACACAATCTTACTTGCAGGAAGGCTGCTATAGTTTTGCTAATGTCTTGCTGCCAGAAGCCCAGAGCTATGGATACAAGTCCAGCCAGAATGGCTCCCGACATTACCCAACTCCTTTTATGAAACTAGTATCACCCTAATTCCAAAACCAGGCAGAGATGCCACAAGAAAAGAAAACTACCAGCCTATTTCCCTGATGAACTTAGATGCAAAGATCCTGAACAAAATCCTTGCAAACCAAATCCAACGACACATCAAAAGCATTATCCACCTTGACCAAGTGGGATGCATCCCAGGAACTCAGCTGTGGTTCAACATATGGAAATCTGTCAATGTAATATACCACATAAACAAGGTTAAACATAAAAACCACATGATCATTTCAATAGATGCAGAAAAGGCCTTTGATAAGATACAACATCACTTCATGCTCAAAACATTGGAGAGAATTGGCATGGTTGGTTCATATCTTAACATAATAAAGGCAATATACAAAGCTCTGAAGGCCCAAATAATACTTAATGGAGAGAGACTGGAGGAATTTCCATTAAGATCAGGAACAAGAGAGGGTTGTCCTCTCTCATCTCTGCTTTTCAATATACTTCTGGAAGTTCTAGCTCAAGCAATAAGACATGAGAAAGAAATAAAAGGGATACAATTTGGAAAGGAAGAAGTTAAGTTAGCTCTATTTGATGATGACATGAGTGTATATGTAAGAAATCTGAGAGACTCCATCCCAAAACTCAAGAAGGTGATTAACTCCTATAACCAAGTAGCAGGATACAAAATCAATGCACAAAATCAGTAACATTTCTATATGCAAATGACAAAGATAGAGAAAAAGAAATAAGGGACATAGTCCCATTTTCAATAGGAAAAAAATATACCTTGGAAAACATTAACCACAGAAGTGAAATATCTGTAGAATGAAAATATAAAAACACTCAAAAAACAACCTGAGGAAGACTTGAGAAAATGGAAAGACCTCCCATGCTCCTGGATAGGCAGAATTGACATAGTGAAGATGACAATATTACCAAAGGCAATATACAGATTTCATGAAATTCCAATTAAAATACGTACAGTGTTCTTCATAGAGATAGAAAAAATGATCTCAAATTTCATATGAAAAGGCAGAAGGCCTCACATATCCAAACATATCCTCAGCAAAAGAAATACCTCTGGAGGCAACACCATACCTGATCTAAAGCTACATTATAAAGCCATAGTAATAAAAACAGCATGGTACTGGCCAAAAAAAAAAAAAAAAAAAAAGGAGTATAGACCAATGGAATAGACTTGGGGACCTGGACTTTGGGCCAAGCAACTACAGCTACTTGATATTTGAAAAAGGCCCTAACAATATAGGCTTGACAAAAGACAGCATCTTCAACAAATGGTGCTGGAAAATCTGGATAACCACATGCAGGAAACTGAAACTTGACCCATTCATTTCGCCATGCACTACACTCAAATCCAAATGGATCAAAGACCTCAATATAAGACCAGAAACTTGACTAGTACTGGAAGAAAATTTAGGAAGTACTTTCCATGATTTAGGAATGGAAAAAGACTTTCTGAATAAAACACCAGTAGCACACAATCAAACAGTCACTCAATTAATGGGATCACATGAAGCTGAAGACTTTCTTTACAGACAAGCATACAATAAGCAAAGTCAATAGATTACCCACAGAATGGTAGAAAATATTTGCGGGTTATCCAACTGACAGAGGCTTAATCTCTAGAATCTACAAAGAACTCAAAACTCTGAACAGTAAGAAGTCAAACACCCCACTCACAAAATGGGGCAAAGAGCTGAACAGGGAGTTCACAGAAATACAAATGGCAAACACATACTTAAGAAAATGTTCATCATCTCTATTCATCAGGGAAATGCAAATTAAAACAACTATGAGATTCCACTTTACCTCAATAAGGATAGCAAACATCAAAAAATCAAATGAAAATAAATGTTGGCAAGGATGTGGAGAAGTAGGAACACTCATCCACCATTGGTGGGAATGTAGGTTGGTACAACCACTTTGGAAAGCAATATGGAGACTCCTGAAAAAGCTGACTGTAGAGATACCAACAGACCCAGTAGCTCCCTTACAGGGCATCTACCCTAAAACCTTCAAACCACAGGCCAGAGAGATTTGCTCAACCATGTTTGTAGTGGCTCAATTAGTAATAGCTAAGAGCTGGCATCAACCCAGATGTTCATCACTCGAAGAATGGATAACTAAGATGTGGTATATCTACACAATGGAATTCTATATAGCAGTAAGAAAAAAATGACACAATGAAATTTGAGGAAAAATGGTTGAACCTGGAACAGATCATTCTAAGTGAACTTACCTAATTACAGAAAAAAAAGTCACCACATAGTCTCACTTATCTACAGCACCTATCCTTAATCTACCCAAGATATCTTACATACCCAGCAAGCATCTTGTGGATTAGACACTAGGATGGATGAAGAGGGCATCAAAGGGGTGGGAAACACAAATCTAGTCCCAAACAGCAATGGTACCATAAAGTTCTACTTCCTAAAAGGCAGACCAAGTGGCTGAACCTTCACCAGGCCCTTACAGGGAACACCTGAACCACAAGACACTGAAGAGTATAGGATCAAGGCTAATCTTAATCTTCTACATCTTCCCTTCCTCCTTCTCCCTCTCCCTCTTCCTCTCCCTCTCCCTCTCCCTCTTCCTTTCTCTCTCTCTCTCTCTCTCTTCTCTCTAACTCTTGTATATTAGTTATCTTTTTCCTCATTTTCATAGTGGGCACTGACCTGTAACTCCCAGTACCAGCATGGGGCTATCATCCACAATGAGCTTTTGATCAGAGAGACCTACAAGGTTTCCTAAAAGCCAGACAGATTTTTGTCAGAGTATTTTATGACCTACCAAAGGTTAGTGGGAAGACTCTACTGCTGAAGACACCATATGCAGTTGACATGTAAAATGGAAAGGCATGGCAGGAAGCTAGAAGTGAGTCAGTCCCCAGACAGTCAGCATGTCTAGTGCCAGAAGGTGCTACATGGGTGACTGGGGAAAAATGACCAATATCTGTCCAAGCAACTCATGGTCTAACCTACTTAGCAGCAAATAACCTGTTGTGATGCCCACACAAGTGCAATAGTGGCACACAGCCATGGTGGGGAAGCAACTGCTCTTGATTTGGCAAACTGATCCCCTCAGTGGTATGGGACCCATAGCTGGAGCTGGGAAACAAGTCAGAACCATATCCAAACATAAGTCCACTCTCCAATATCAAGCAACCATCAATCATGGGCTACAAGAGGGCCTACACCTATTAAACTCTCTATAAAAAAAGTAAGGGTTTTCTCATTTGTCCTGGTGTTAACTTACTCTCCGTTGGACAATCTGCTTCCCTTTTTCAGATAGATGCAGATGCTAAGGAGAGAGCCACTCCATCATACCTCAAAATGGCCACGGCTGAAACTAAGAAAAATTGGCAAAACAAGCAAGGGTGCTGTTTTCCCGATGAACCAGATACCAGCACAAGGGGGAAGGAGACCAACACAAAGAAAACTCAACTCCTACCAAATCAGAGATCCAGAGCCTCAGAGGCTCCCAACACCTCATCACTGAAGCAGACTAAAAATGAACCCACCATGGCTCAGAGAAATTTTGTGGAAGAGGAGGCGGAAAGAATGTCAGAGCCACATGTTGGGTCATGATATGCAGAGACATTTATCTTACCCACAACTGTGGGCTAACTACATAATGCATGACCCATATACCTCAACAAGGAGGGGCCAATGAGTAGGGGGTAGGTCAAGGATGAGCCTAATAATGGTACCAAACTGACTGAATTTACTTAATACAAAATAATTAATAAAAACTAAAAAAAACAAACAGCAAACAACAAAATTTGATAGACTCCATTAAATGAATCAACTCTTTGAAAGACAAGGATAAGTAGATAACCTGAGTATTTCTATTACAAATAAGGAAAGTAATGGTATAATGTAAGACATTATAAATGAAAAATACCAGTTCCATATGACGAATTGGTAAATTCTGCCAAATATTTAAGGAGCAAAGTATAACATTTTTTATGTTCTATGAGTCAAATATTATCCTAATTAAAAAAAATAACAGGGGCTGGAGAGATGGCTTAGTGGTTAAGCGCTTGCCAGTGAAGCCTAATGACCCCAGTTCAAGGCTCAATCCTATAAGACCCATGTTAGCCAGGTGCAGAAGGGGGCACATGTGTCTGGAGGTCATCTGCGTGGCTGGAGGCCCTGGCATGCACATTCTCTCTCTTTCTCCTCTCTCTTTCTTTGTCACTCTCAAATAAATAAACAAAAATAAGTAAAAATCAATTAATGTAATTTACTACATCAATAAGGTAAAGTAAAAAATAACATTTGATCATATTGATAGGTACAGAAAAATGTCAAAAACTAACACACACCAATGATGAAATTTCTAAGCAAGTAGGACTAGAAGAAAACCTCTGTATTTTAATATAAAGAGCATCTATTTACACACTTAAGTCCAGTTGCTGCTGAATGATAGGGTCAAAGATAGAACAAATAAAATTTGAGATGTTTGCATTGTCAAACCTTCCTTGTCTAGAAAATATTCCAAGGTCACCTTCAAAATGGTGGTGATTAACTCTGCAATCCTAGCATTTTGATGACTGATGTAGGAACACTGTGAGGTGAAGCTTATGGAACCTTTTGCTACACAGGAAGATACAGCGTCCAAAAAAAAAAATCCAAGATCAAAGGTAATATCTTTCTTCAAGACACTAAGGAAATATCAGAAACTGCATGGCATATAAGTACAAGAGATGTATTTTTCACCATTATAGGTAGGAAGTACAAGATTTACTTTCTATAACATTTGGTGTCTATGAGAATTGTTTTGATACAAAACACCAATAATTTGGGGTGTTCCTGGATCCTTATAATAGGAATTTGCAGGATGAAATCCATGGACAGGAGAGAGGATAAGGTTCAGAAAATTTTATTATAGCTTAAAGCATTAGGCGGATACTGAGAAAGGGGCTTAAGCCTACAACATACGAAAAGGAAACAAGGCAGAGCTCTTGCCCAGGGAGGAGGGGTCTTGAGAAGCCCCATGAGGGAAGAAGGCAGCGCTCTTGCCCAGGGAGGAGGGGTCTTGAGAAGCCCCATGAGGGAAGAAGGCAGTGCTCTTGCTCAGTGAGGCAGGAGGGGGTTGTAAAGCCTACCTCAAGACTCAGGCTTGTTTGTTTTTTTTTTTTAATGCGGAGTAGTTATGTGAGGATGACTATGTCAGAAGGTTACTGTGGATGAAGACCAGGTTTTACAGCTTTCCCAATAATCTTAGGTAAGGATCATAGTGTCTGTCCTCTAGGAAGGGTGCAAGCTTAATCTAGAAATCTTTCCTGAAGGGTGTAGCATTCAGGTTTCTGCAAGCTTAGTGACATTTCCTGCTTTTAGTCAAGAAACTTAAAAAACATTACTTTGGGGTTCTGTTACCCTGACTGCCTAGCCATTTTTTATATCCTATCAGTTTTAGCTACAGGGCCATGAGTTTCTCAAAGGTGATGACTTTTAGCTATACTCATAGGACATAAGACAGAAGGGTTAAAAGCTCATTTTGGCCTGTTTTACGGGACATTAATCTTATTCAAGGGGGCTTGACTCTCCTACTCTACTCAACATTCAAAGGGCCACATCTCTCATCCTAAAAGTTCATATTTTCAAGTATTAGTTTTTAGGGAACATAAAGATTTATGCCATAGCAGATAATGTTTTCTGGGACAGCATGGCATTATTTAATGCATTCAATCATTTCCCATGAATGAAGTATGGCAATGACACACTGGGAAAGGAAGGCACATCCACCTGGAGGTTATGTTTCTAGTTTTGAGTGGCTTCAAGATAAGTGATACAATGCAAGTAGAAGGATTTGAAAATGCCAGCTCTCTGTTGTTTTCTTTGCCTCATATTAGCCAAATGCACATGATAGTTAGACAATGATTTCAGTTTGCACAGACCTATGCAGAGAGAAGCAGAAGGTTGAAGAGGGATGGAAAAGAAATAAGCAGACACATTCATATCCTTATAATCATTGCCTTACATTCCTAATCTTGATTTGGTCTTCAACCCTGCATCTTGACCAGTAAAGACATCATTTTAAAGAGGAAATTAGTATGCTCTGTCTGCAAACTAACATGGAAAAACAAATGTTAACAGATTGTTCTAGTAAACTGTGAACAAATATGTGGCTAGCTAACAATTTTAATTATCAATATAAACCTATGCTTCAAGTGAAAATGTCCTACCATGGACCCAGTATGTTTATTGACATTTATTGTCTTTCTCAGCATATTTAAGTACTAGAATAGTGATTATTGTGGATGTAAATGCATTCCATTCACAATCAAATGTAATGACATTAGCCCAAAGTCAGAATATTCTTTGATTAGATTCTTATTTTATTGACCTACCTTTAACTAGCTGAATTTTGTCATGTGTCACCCTTTTACATCTGTGAAACAGAAGATTCATCATTTATCATAAAAAGGTCATTTTTAGATGGGAATGATGGTGCATGCCTTTAATCCCAGAACTTGGGAAGCAGAGGTAAGAGGAATGTTGTGAGTTCAAGGTCATCCTGAGACTACATAGTGAATTCCAGGTCAGCCTGAGATCCTACCTTAAAAAAAAAAAAAAAAAATAAATAAATAAATAAGCTAATATTCTTTGAAGAAATGATCAGGAAAAGCAGTAGATTTTTCTTGACACAATATACCAAGTATATAGTGAAGTCCCAAATTATATCACTGACATGTCCTGATGACTCCAGACACATAAGATTATAACTACCACCATTTGTATATGATTTATCCTTTAAGCATCTAAGTATTGAGGGCTTGGTTTCCAGGGTGACAGTATTGAGGGATTGTATTAGTGAGACTGTTCATTGCTAGAACAAAATATCTAATAAAATCAACTTAAGGAGAGAAAAGATTTAATTTTGGCTCCTGGTTTTAGAGGTATCATTCCATCATGGTGAGTAGAGAATGACATAGTAGAGTAGATAGCCTTGCTGAGAGTTGTGGCCAGAAAGGGAAGAGAAAGAAAGAGAGAGAAGGGAGAGAGATCAGGAATCAGGCCAAGGTAAAGCCCAGTGGACAGGTCTTCAGTGATCTACATCTTCCAGGTAGGCTTCAAAGTCTAAAGTTTCTAAAACATAGCAAAATAGTGCTGCCACCTGAAGGACTTTTATATCAACACATGACTTTGTGAGAGACACTTATTATTCAAACCATTATATTCCATGCCTGGTCCCCAATGTCTTATATTCACCTTGTAATGCAAAATACATTCAATGTGTCTCCAGTCTTAACAGCTCCACCTTTGTTCAAAAGTCCATGTTCAAAAACTCCCTTAAAACTCAAGAGCAATTGCTAGTTCTGTGTGCTTAAATAACAAATTTTTAAAAAGACAAATTCAATACTGCTAAGATACAGTGCCATAGACTAAATATCCCCATTTCAAAAGGGAAGAATATAGGCATATATAGAGAGAATAGGACCAAAACAAAACTTCAGCACAGCAGGGAAAATATTAAGCTGTGAAATATCTTGTTCAGCATCTGGACATTAGGATATGAACTACATAGGGTTTTGCTCCTTTGGCTTTGCTGTGTACACCCTAATGTCTCTCCCTTGGCTTGGCTCTGATCATTGTGTACAGATTTTCATGACAAATTCCTGGTATTTCTGGCTTCCTTGGACCTCTTTTTGTGGTATTAGGGAAATATCCAGGAGTTAACTGTACAGATATACAAATATAAGATATGCATTTACATATAATGACATACCTTAATACATTTATCCTAATATTGTTGAATTTAACTTATCTTTGGGTTTATATTGAGTTGTATTTGAATTCTAATTAAGTTCATATTTTCCCTAATTCTCATAAGTTACACACACACAGACGTGTGTGTGTGTGTGTATGTATGTGTGTGTGTGTGTGTATGTATATATATATATATATATATATATATATATATATATATATATATGTATATATGTATGTATATATATATACACACACACATATTCTATACTTAAAGAAGACAAACCAACCATGGTATTCCCTCCCCTCCCCCACTTTCCCCTTTGTAACTATGGTCTCCAACATATTTTCGTATCCCTTCCCTCTCTCCATTAGACTCTCTTTCAATTTTATGCCATCATCTTTTTCTATTATGAGGGTCTAATGTAGGTATTGCTAGGCACTGCGAGGTCATGGATATCGAGGCCAACTTCTGTCTGCATAGTTGTATGTAAGGAGTGGTACCCTTCCTTTGGCTTTTACATTCCTTCTGCCACCTCTTCTGCAATGGACCCTGAGCCTTGGAGGGTGTTATAGAGATGCTTCAGTGCTGGGCACTCCTCTGTCCCTTCTTCTCAGCACTAGGTTGTCTTTTGGATCATCCCAGTGGTCATCACCATCTGAAAAGAGAAGCTTTTCTAACCAGAAGTGAGAGCAGCATTAATATATGAATATGAACATTAAGTGTAGTGCTTTCAGGGCAATTTGGTCAGAATAATATATGAATTCATCCAGACAACAGCAGTCTTTATACCCCTAAGACTTGTGACCTCCCCTGCCATAGGCTTTTGATTAGGCTTTCAGTACCAGGCACATATTCCCTCCCATAGAGCAGGCCTTCAGTCCAATTAAAGAGCAGTTGGTTTCCCCCAGAGCAGACATGCCACTATTGTGCTTGTTTAGTCGTTTGGCCTCTCTGTCCAAATTTGAGACTTCCAGCAGCCACTGTTTTCACCACTGATGACTTCTATCTCCCATAAGGCTGCATATAGTGTAGCTTTTTCCAACTTTCAGCTGGCTGGTCTATAGGGAGAAGGTTTTCTGCTCAACACCAGCTTGATTTCTCAGTGACTTTGCCACTGAGGCATGTGTAGTCTTTAGCAATAGGGTCTTATCATCTCTTTCTCATGGGAAACCAAGGGCTTTGGCAATAGCCTGTAATGTTTTGGAGGCAACAGAGTCCTCCATGGTCAACAACTCACTGTGAGGTGTGGGAAGCCATGCTGGCTTTATCAGGCTTTGCTGTGTCAGCTACTGTGGGAAGCCATGCTGGCTTTATCAGGCTTTGCTGTGTCAGCTTGTTTACTGCTTTTGTATCCTAATTGTCTGTGCATGAGCACATGATGTTATCCTAACATGGCTGCTCACCTATCCCGATTGGGTGATGCATAGTCAGCTGATGAGACTTAAGCCAATCAGACGACACTGCACAATCATCTGACCACTAGTATATAAGCTTGGGGCTCTGTAGGGTCAGGGTCCTTCTCTCTTTCAGTCTGGAGCTCCCAATAAAGTGTGCTTGAGAAGAATCCTGTTGTTGTTGTTCTTCCTGCTGGCGGGAGGGGCGCAACAGTGAGGTACCTCATCGCTGGCACTGAAAATTTTCTGATAACAATCTATGGATTCTGGATGTGCCATTATTCAAGAAAGTAGATTTTCATATGTCTTATTCAGAATATCTTGAATTTTGATTGATCCTCACCCCAACCTTTCTTTTACACAATCTCTTCCCCTGAACTTACTTAGGCCTTTCCCCTCCCTGTGTAATCTGTTCTTCTATTTACATATATAGAATACCTTCCCCTTAAGTTCTTCTCTCTCTTCCCTCCCTTATAGACTTTTTCTAGCTTATGGGCCTCTGCTACTGATTTTTGGTTCCAGCTCACACATAAGTCTATACCTTTGTAGCTAGGATCCACATATGAGACAAAACATGTGGCATTTGGCTTTCTGGGCCTGGATTACTGCACTTAGTATAATCCTTTTCAGATCAACCCATTTCCCTGCAAATTTCATTTTTATTTACTACTGAATAGAACACCATTCTGTAAATGTACTACATCTTTATTATCCATTCATCTGTGGATGTACATCTAGGCTGGTTCCATTTCCTACCTATTGTGAATAGAGACATAATAAACATGGTTGTGCAAGTATCTCTAAGGTAGTGAGAAAAGTCATTAGGATATGTGCCTAGGAGTTCTATAGCTGGGTCATATGGTAAATCTATTTTTTAGGTGTCTCAAGAACCTCCACACTGATTTCTATAATGGCTGTACCAGATTATATTCCCACCAACAGTGGAGAAGGGCTCCCATTTTATCGTATTTTTGCCAACATTTATTGTCATTTATTTTCTTGATGTTAGCCATTCTGACAGGAGACAGATGGAATTTCAAAGTAGTTTTAATTTGCATTTCCCTGATGGCTAAGGATGTAGAACACTTTTTTTTTTTTGATGTGTATATGTCATCTGTATTTCTTTTGATGAGAACTCTCTATTTAGTTCCATAGCCCATTTTTTAATTGGGTTGTTTGATTTCTTATTTTTATGTTTAATTTTTACATTTTTTGTATATTCTGGATACTAGTCCTCTGTCAGATGTGTAGCTAACAAAGATTTTCTCCCATTCTGTAGGTTGTCTTTTTGCTCTATTCAGTGTCCTTTGCTGTACAAAAGCTTTTTAATTTCATGAGATCATAGTGGTTGATTAGTGGTTTTATTTCTTAGGCAATTGGGGTTATATTCAGAAAGTTATCACCTATGACAGTATGTTGAAAGGTTTCCCCTACCCTTTTCTCTAGCAATTTCAGAGATTCAGGTATGATATTAATGTCCCTGATCCACTTGGATTTGATTCTTGTGCATGGAGAAAGACAAGGATCTATTTTCATCCTTCCTCATATAGATATCCAGTTTTCCCAGCACCACTTGTTGAAGAGGCTATCTTTTCTCCAATGAATATTTTTGGCATTTTTTCAAAAAATCAGATGGTTGTAGCTGCCTGGATAAACTTCTGGGTCCTCTATTCTGTTCCTTTGATCTACATGTTTGTCTTTGTGCCAATATCATGCTGTTTTTGTTAGTATGTCTTTGTAATATAGCTTAAAACTGGGGGCTGGGAGGATGGCTTAGCTGTCAAGGCATTTAACTGTGAAACCAAGCCAGGACCCATGTTTGCCAGATACACAAGGGAGGCATGCATCTGGAGTTTGTTTGCAGTGGCTAGAGGCCCTGGAACAGCCATTCTCCCTCCCTCTCTCTCTCTATATATATCAAATAAATAAAAGAATAAAAAATCAAATATGGTGATACCACCAGCCTTATTTTTGTTGCTCAAAATCATTTTAGCTATTCGAGGATTTTAGTGCTTCCAAATGAATTTTAGGATTGTTTTCTCTATTTCTGTGAAAGGTGCCATTGGAATTTTAATGGAGATTGCATTAAATGTGTAGATTGCGTTTGATAAGATTGACATTTTTACAATATTGATTTTTCCAATCCAAGAACATGGGATGTCTTTCCACTTCCTTGTGTCTTCTGCAATTTCTTGCTTAAGTGTTCTAAAGTTCTCATTGTAGAGCTCCATCACTTCCTTGGTTAAGTTTATTCCAAGGTACTTAATTTTGTTGTGAGGCAATTGTGAATGGGAGATAGTCCCTGATTTCATCCTCTGCATGTTTATTGTTACTATGTAGGTTAGCTATTGATTTAAGTGTATTTATTTTGTACCCTGCTATGTTGCTTAAAGTGTTTGTCAGCTCTAAGAGTTTGCTAGTATTTAGGGTCTTTAATGTATAGAATGATATCATATGAAAATAATGATAATTTGATCTCTTCTTTTCCAATCTGTATCCCTTTTAGTAGTGTCTCTTGCCTTATTGCTATAGCTAAGACTTCCAGTACTATGGTAAATAATAGTGGGGACAGTGGACACCCTTGTTTTGTTCCTGAATTTAGTGGAAAAGCTTCAAGTTTTTCCCCATTTAGTATTATGTTAGCTGTAGCTTTATCATAAGTGGCTTTTATTGTGTTGAGGTATGTTCCTTCTATTCCAAGATTCTGTAATACTTTTGCCATGGAAGGATGTTGGATTTTGTCTAATGCCTTTTCTGCATCTATTGAGATGATCATGTGATTTTTGTCCTTCAGACCATTTATATGATATATTACATTTTTAGATTTGTATATGTTGAACCATCCCTGAATCCCTGGTATAAAGCCAAGTTGGTCAGGGTGAATAATATTTTTGATATATTTTTATATTCTGTTTGCCAATATTTTGTTGAGGATTTTTTTTTTTTTTGAGAAGTTTTGCATCTATGTTCATGAGGGAGATTGGTCTGTAATTTTCTTTTTTTTTTGTTCTGTGTTTGTCTGGTTTTGGTGTCAGGGTGATTCTGGCTTCATAGAAGGAGTTCGGTAGAATTCCTTCCTTTTATTCCTTTTTCTATTTTATGGAAAAGTTTGAGGAGCAATGGTGTTAGTTCTTCCATGAAGATCTGGCAAAATTCACCAGTGAATCCATCTGGGCCTATCCTTTTTTTAGTTGGAAGACTCTTTATACCTGCTTGGATCTCTGTACTTGTTATAGGTCTATTTAAATGGTTTATCTCTTTTTGATTTAATTTTGGTAGTTCATATGAATCAAGGAAATCATCCATTTCAGATTTTCAAATTTACAAGCATATAAATTCTTGAATTATGTCCTTATAACTGTCTGAATTTCTTTGGTATCTGTTGTAATGGTTCCTTTTTCATCTCTAACTTTATTAATTCTTGTTTCCTCAAGTCCAGTTCCTATCTGAAAAAGAGAAGCAGATTCTCCAACGGATGGTGGAGTGAATGCCAGAAAATGGGATAACCATTATTAATTTAGAGAGAATTTTAAGGGTGTAGGTGCTTTTATAGCATAAGGTTGGTGGGACCTTGGCAATGGAAATCAGAATCATTATCTTTCTTACTTGTTTCCCAGTTCCAGATATGGTTACCTTTCCATGGAGTGGATTTGTTAGCCAATACAATAGTAGCTGGTTACCCACCATGGCTGTGTGCCACTATTGCACTTGTGAGAGCATCACATCAAGTTGTTTTCTTCTGAGTCACTTTGACTTTGAGTTGCTTGGATAGATATTGGCCATTTTCCCCTGGTAGGTCATGTAGCTCCTTCCAGCACTAGATGGGCTAATTATCTGAGGACTGGTTCTCCTCTGTATCCCAATGTGGTCTCTCCATGATCTGTGCCAACAGCAAATGGTGTCTTCAGCAGTAGAGTCTCACCATTAGGCTCTGATGGGTAAGCAAGTGCTCTGACAAGTCTGTCTTGTTTGTTTTAGGAGCTCTAAAAGGTCTCTCTGATCAACAGCTCATTGTGGATGTAGACCACATCCTAATACAGAGAATTATAGACCAGCACCAAGGGAAAAGAAACAAGCAGATCCAGGTCTTCCCTCCAATATTTGCTTGAGGTTTCCACCTTTGGTTTCTGTTGTAATGGTGACTTTTTCATCTCTAATTTTATTAATTTTTGTCTCTTCCAGATTTTCTAAGGGTTTATCTATCTTGTTTATCCTTTCAAAGAACCTATCCTTTGTTTCAAGGATTTTTTGGATTGTTCTTTGGGTTTCTATTTCATTAATTTCAGCCCTACTCTTAATTATTTCTTCCCATCTACTGATTTTTGGTTTGCCTTGTTCTTCTTTTGCATAGGCCTTAAGGTGAAGCAGTAAATTGTTTACTTGTGACCTCTCCAATTTCTTAATATAGGCACTTAGAGCTATAAATTTCCCTCTTAGGTCTGCCTTCATTGTGTCCCAAAGGTTTTGGTATGTTATATTATCATCATTTGATTCTATGAATTTATTGTTTTCCTTTTGGATTTCTTCAATGATCCATTGATCATTCAATAGTGTACTGCTTAGTCTCCATGGATTTCTGAATGCTCTATAACTTTTCTTGTAGTTTATTTTCAGTTTAATCCCACTGTAGTCACATAGAGTACAAGGAATTATTTCAATTTTCCTGTACTTGTTTAAATTTGCTTTGTGTCCTAATATATGGCTTATTTTAAAGAAGGTTCCATGTGCTGCTGAGAAAAAGGTATATTCTGCAGCATTTGGATGGAATGTTCTGTAGATGTCTATTAAGTCCATATGTTTCATAACATCATTGAATTCAGATGTCTCTCTGTTTAGGTTTTTTTTTTTTTTTTTTGGTTTTTCGAGTTAGGGTCTCACTCTAGCCCAGGCTGACCTGGAATTCATTATGGAGTCTCAGGGTGGCCTTGAACTCACGGCAATCCTCCTACCTCTGCCTCCCGAGTGCTGGGATTAAAGGCGTGTGCCACGATGCCCAGATCTGTTTATTTATTTATTTTGCTGGGATGATCTGTCAATTGATGAGAGTGGGGTATTGAAGTCACTCACTACAATTATGTTTGATGTAATCTGTGACCATAAGTCTAATAGTATTTGTTTGATGAAATTGGGAGTCCCCATGCTAGGTGCATATATGTTTAGGATTATAATGTCCTCCTGCTGGAGTGTTCCTTTAATCAGTATAAAATGACCTTCTTTATTTTTCCTCACTTATGTTGAAGTCTATCCTGTCAGATATTAGGATAGAAACCCCTGCTTGTTTCCTAGGTCCATTTGCTTGAAATAACATTTTCTATCCTTTCACACTATGACAATGTCTATCTTTTATTGAGATACACTATGACAATGTCTATCTTTTATTGAGATACACTATGACAATGTCTATCTTTTATTGAGATATGAGTTTCCTGGATGCAATAAATGGCAGGATTCTGCCTTTTAATCCAATCTGCAAGCCTGTGTCTTTTAGCTGGGCATTGAGGTCACAGATATTAAAGAGTTTTTATTGAAAGGTGTGCATTTATTCTCGTCATTCTTCTTATTTTGTAGTGTTTCCTGTTTTCCCTTTACTTGCTAGTTTTAACTGTTATTTGAGTGTGGTTTATTGTTTCCTATTTCCTCCTGTGTGTGTTTTGCTTTCTCTTTGGTGTGAAGAATTCCTTCGAGTATTTTCTGTAGAGTAGGTTTAGTTGTCATAAATGCCTTTAGCCTGCTTTTGCTGTGGAATGTCCTTATTTCCCCATCAATTTGGATAGATAGCTTTGCAGGACAAAATAATCTTGGTTGACTGTTGTTATCCTTCAGAACTTGAAATATATCAGTCCAAGCCCTTCTGGCTTTTAAAGTTTGTGGAGTAATCTGCAGTTATTCTGATGGTCTTGCCTTTGTAGGTGACTTGCTTCTTCTCTCTAACTGCTTTAGATATATTTTCTTTGGTTTGTGTGTTTAATAGTTTAATTGCAACATGGTGAGGAGAATTTCTTTCCAAGTTTTGTCTGCTTGGCATTCTAAAAGCTTCTTGTATCTGCATTGGCATTTCTTTTCCAATTGTGGGAATTTTCTTCAATGATTTTGTTGAAAACACCTACTAAGCCTCTGGATTGAAATTCTTCCCCTTCTATTATACCCTGAATTCTTATGTTTGATATTTTCACAGTGTCCTGGATATCTTGAAATTCCCATTCATACATTCCTATTACCTTGTCTTTCTCTTTGTTGCACTGTATTAGGTCTGTCACCTGGTCTTCGACTTTAGATATTCTGTTCTCTCCTTCATCCATTCTACTGGTGAAACTTTCCACAGAGTTTATTTGACTGAATTCTTCAGTGCTAGGATTTCAGCTTGGAATTTCTTTAGTATTTTTACTTCCCTTTAACTTTTTAAAAAAATTTATTTATTTGAGAACTACAGACAGAGAGAGAAAGAGGCAGAGAGAAAGGGGGGTGCGCCAGGGCTTCCAGCCACTCCAAACAAACTCCAGATGCATGCGCCCCCTTGTGCATCTGGCTGATGTGGGTCCTGGGGAATCGAGCCTCGAACTGGGGTCCTTAGGCTTCACAGGCAGGCGCTTAACTGCTAAGCCATCTCTCCAGCCCTCTATTTCCCTTTTTATGTCTTGTAATAACCTCCTTATTTCATTAAGATGGTTTCCTGTGTTTTCTTTCAGGAGTTTGTTTTTTTCTTTAATTCCTTTGTTTTCTTTTGTGATTGATTTAATTTCTTTGAGTATAGATACAATCATTCTTTTGAAAGCTTTATGAGACATTTCATCTAAAGCAGTGTCATTGGTGATCATTTCTGATGGATTTATAATTTTTGATGGGACTATACTTTCTTGATTCTTTGTGTTTCTTGTATTATAATGTAGCAACTTTTGCATCCTGGATTGATTTGATGCTTGGGTTTTCTACTTATCTGCAGTGTTTTTAGATATGGTAATCTACCTTTATATACTTTAGGACATGAGTTTAAGGTTCCAGGTGTAGTTCTTGTACCCCATCCATCCACAGAAGTAATCCTATGTGTTGAATTTGCTTGCTAAGCAAGTATTGTAGTGGACTGGGTAGAACAATTTGCTGGCAAATTCTAAACTTCAACTGAGCAATATACACATTCAATAAAAAACCAGCACAGAATATGCAATTGTGGGAATTAAAACAAACAGATAACCTTATAAAGCCAAAATTCCCAAGGGTGTGTGTTGCTCTACACCCCTAATCTTGTCATCTGGGAGGTAGAGATTACTGTTCTGAATTTGGTTCCAGATGAACCTGGATCTGAATCAGACCCTGCCCCCAATAATGACAGAAGCAAAAGACAAAGGCCCTATGAATATGAAAGCATCAAAGGCAACACTATTCAACCCCTAAATACAGCTTATTTGAAAATGGAAAGCTAACCATGAATATATAACCTGTAACCTGTCCTGACATGGAAATAGAGTTTAGCTCTTCCAGTGCAGGCCTATGTACCTGTTTTTTTTTTTTTTTCTTCAGTTGGCCTCATTACCTTTTAGGGTATCTTCCAATCTCAGCAATGCTGAGTGCCCACCTAGATCCCTCCGTGTTGTGCTGTGGAGCTGGAGCTCTGATCAGCTGTACTGGCTTCACTGTCACTGGGGGCTGAATGCTAGAGGTTCTCGGATCTGATGGTTGGGAGATGGGAAATTTCAGACTCTTGCAGTTGCTCATGCAGCTCTGCCTATGTCCTTTTCAGTAGCTCCTTAGATGATCTCAGCTGACTTTCCTTCATTTTTCTTAACTTTGCAAGAAGGCTGATCAAGTTGAAAACTCCCCTTGTTTGGTCTCTGCTGTTGTAGCTGCGTGGTGCACCTGGCAGAGCAGTGCCATGCAGGTGTGTGGACCACATGGATGGGTGAGCTGCAAGTGCCTCAGTGGGATTCTGGCTGTTTTCCTCCTTTCTGATGGATCTTGGTCTCTCTGGCTCTCTCACAATTTTTTTTTTTTAAATGCTACTAAATACCAAAACTAAGCCAGGTGTGGTGGCGCACGCCTTTAATCCCAGCACTTGGGATGCAGAGGTAGGAGGATTGCCATAAGTTAGATGCCACCCTGAGACTACAGAGTTAATTCCAGGTTAGCCTGGGCCAGAGTGAAACCATACCTTGAAACCCTACCTTGAAAAACCAAAAAAAAAAAAAAAAAAAACCTATATATTTTGAATTAATTTTAAACAGTGGAGTGATGCAAATTACTACAGAGTTCCTGTGTGTCCAGTGTCTTCACTGCCAGATGAATCAGAAAGTAAAGCTCCAATTAGTCATGTTTTGAAAAATCACATGGCAGACAAAAAGTATTGTCAACATAAATATCCTAAAAGCAGCTGCTTTGTTGTCTCCTTTCCAATCTGAATTCATCTCAGGGATAAAGATAAACATAAGCTGCAAATGCCCATTGATAAAGCATAAAAGCTCACTTTCAGGCTGGAGGGATGGCTTAGCGGTTAAGGTGTTTGCCTACAAAGCCAAGGGATCCTGGTTTGATTCTCCAGGACCCACATTAGCCAAATGCAGAAGAGGGCGCATGGGTCTGGAGTTTGTTTGCAGTGGTTGGAGGCCCTGGTGAGCCTATTCTCCCCTAACCCTCTCTGTCAAATAAAAAGCAGCTCACTTTCCTGCCACTTCCTAATAATGCATGCTGGCCTCAAGTGATGGCAGCTTATCCAAGCCTGTTCCCAGATGGCTATTCTCATAAGCTATGGGCTGATGGAAAGCAGCTGCTGGTTTTCTACTGCTCACCTTCTACCAACACCCAGAAGATAAACTGAATGCTCTTAAGTTTAGCCAGATGTGTGTGTGGGGTGGGGGTAGAGGGGTGTAACAGATCTGTAATGTCTTCCAAGGGCCCAAGTGCTAAAGACTTGATTCTTATCCTATGGTGTTATTGGTGAAAGGCGGAACTTTTAAGAATTGGGAGGTAAAGGAGAAAGTGTGGAGGGGGGGAGGGAGGGAATTAACATGGGATATTTTTTTATAATCATGGAAAATGCTAATAAAAATTAAAAAAAAAGAATTGGGAGGTAGTGGGAAGTCTTTAGGTAACAGGAGTTGTGCTTTGAGGGGATTGTGGAAACTTACTCTTTCTCTTATCTTTTCCTTTTTATTCACAAGATGAACTCTTTGCTTCCCCACACTAACAACAAGGTTGTGTTGCCTTACCACTGACCCCAAAAGTAACAAGTCCAACTAATGTGGACCAAAATGTCTGAAACTGTGAAGCAAAGCAAATATTTTCTTTTAATAAACTGGTTGTGTTCAGTATTTGATAAAGTCATGGAAATCCAACATTTGGTATTAGTTGCTCTACTTTAAAAATGTTGGCTCATCAAAAGAGCACACTTCAGATTTGTTACACAGGTTCTCCTAGGTCCCTATGATAATAGGAAATACATTTACTACCACATAGGATGAACAACGGCAGCAATGACTGAAGCACTGAGATAGGCTGGGGTTTAAGCTCATAAAGAGGACCCTGAGGAAAACAAACTGGACCAGGTGTAGTTCTAATGGAAGTTGATAAGAAACTTGCTATTTGTGGCTTTACTTTGTAAGAATCACAATAAGCTGTTTCAGTGAACTTGTCTATGGCAGGATGTCCCAGATGACTTTTGTTCTCTCAAGGCCTTTTAAGTTAAGGGAAGTCTATCATTCAAGGGAATTGTCAGGCTTGTCTGGGACTGGATGTCTCTGATGTTCCCAAGGCCTATTAGTTTCAGGGACAGTCATTAACCTTTTATTTTCTTATGGTTTTAAGGAAAGTCACTAACCCTTCAGTCACTCTGCTTTAAAGGAAAGTCAGTAACCCTTTAATCTGGACTCTTGAAAGATAAAAATGATTGGGACTTCCGGTTAAGATGGCGGCGTAGGTACCACGCCAAAGCAGCCTGGGGGGGGAAAGACCAAAAAAAAACTCAGCAAAATACACACTTTTACTAAAAAGTGAGGTGTATAGGAAGTTGAGGCGGCAGCGGAGAAGTGGAAGAGTTATAGAGCATCCAGAGCCTGCACAGGCGGGAACAGCGGCTCCGGAGCGGCTCGGCTACCCGCCGCAACCGCGGAGCGGCAGAAAACCGCCGGACTCTCGGCTCGAGCCGCAGGACAAGCCAGGTGCGGGATTTTCCCCTCACACCGCGCTCTCCGCAACTCGGGAAACGTGAGGGGAGAGCGGCAGCGAGCAACGGCGGGAGGAGCAGACCGAGAGGTAAAAGCACACGTGGAGAAGCGATACAACCAGAGCAGCTGCGGCTCCCTCCACTCCCCTGCCGCCTGAACCTAGCTCCAGCGAACACAGCAGCGGCCCGGGACCCGGCCACGCCAACTTGGGCTGACGGCGGGACACAAGCAGGAGCAGAATTCGGCAGCAACTTCAGCGGCTCCAGCACCGGTACCAGTGGCCCCAGCAGCAGCGGACCCAGGAGCAGCAGCGGTGGCAGATCCTGCAGCAGCGGCTTCGGGGTGAGCAGCAGCGGTGGACACGGCAACGGCAGCTTCAGCAGCGGTGGGGGCTCCGGGGGTGGCAGCTACAACAGCTGCAGAGGCGACAGCAGCGGCTCAGTTTGCCCCGTAGGAAAAGCAAGTGCCCAGCTCCAGAAATCAGAACAGCAGCCCGACGACCCAGGCAGCAACTTGACTGAGACCACAATCACCCAAGGTAACTGGGATTGCACCAGGGAAGGGTCTCATTTGGTCACAAGCTGACTTGGATACCTCAACAGACCAGAAATCTAAACCTCTTTGTTGATAGAGGATCTGGTCATTATAATAACTACTCTTGCATACATACTCGGGGCTGTTTTTGATGGAATGGGTACAGTGTTTAGTTAAATTTTAGAATCTACCAGTATATTATTCCACTCAGCCTGCTTGAATACTCCTATAGCAGGGAAACTCAACCCCTAAGAACATCTTTGTAGATACTCTGAGAGTCTTAAGAGCCACACCTAATACCTTAAGGTCCTACCCTGAAAATATATTACATCAAATCAATTGATACAGCTAAGAATACACAGCTAGCTAGAAAATCCAAGCATTAACTTAATCCAAGATGCAAAAATATATACATTATAACACAAGAAACACTAAAAAGCAAGACGATATAAATCCACCTAAAAGTATTAATGCATCAGAAATGTCCTCCAGTGAGAAAGAGTTAGAGGAAATGCCTGAGAAAGAGTTCAAAAGAATAATTATAAATATGTTCAAAGAGGTCAAAGAACACATGAAAACAATCAAAGAAGAAATCAAAGAGGAAATCAAAGGAATCAAAGAAGAGGCAGGACACCAATTTAATGAAATAAAGAAGGCAATACAAGACATAAATAGAGAAATAGAAATAATAAAGAAAAACCAGTCAGAATTACTAGCAATGAAGAACACAGTTAATGAAATAAAAAACTCTGTAGAAAATCTCACCAGTAGGATGGATGAGGGAGAGGACAGAATATCTAAGCTAGAAGATCAGGTGGCAGACCTAATGCAGTCCAACAAAGAGAAAGACAAACTTATAGAAAAGTATGAGTGGGAATTTCAAGATATTCGGGACACTATGAAAAGATCCAATATAAGAATTCAGGGCATAGTAGAAGGAGAAGAATTGCACTCCAGAGGCATAGTAGGCATCTTCAACAAAATCATAGAGGAAAATTTTCCCCAAATCGGGAAAGAGGTGCCAATACAGATACAGGAAGCCTTTAGAACACCAGCCAGACAAAACCCAGAAAGAAACTCTCCTCGCCACATTATACTCAAACTTCCAAACACACAAACCAAAGAAAAAATATTGAAAGCAGTTAGAGAGAAAAATCAAGTTACCTACAAAAGCAAGCCCATCAGGATTACAGCAGATTATTCAACACAAACTTTTAAAGCCAGAAGGGCCTGGAGTGATATATTCCAAGTTCTGAAAGATAACAACTGTCAACCAAGGTTACTTTATCCTGCAAAGTTATCCATCCAAATAGATGGAGAAATAAATACATTCCATGACAAAAGCAGGTTAAAGGAATATCTGAAGACAAAACCAGCTCTACAGAAAATACTTGATAGAATCCTCCATGCTGAACAAAAGGAAAAGCAAACATATAAGGAACCTAGAAAAAACCAGCCATACTCAAATACCAGTTAACAGAAGAGAGCACAGGTAGAACAAGTAACACACACACACACACACAAATGGCAAACATAAATACACACCTTTCAATAATATCTCTTAATATCAACGGTCTCAATGCCCCAACGAAAAGACATAGATTTGCAGACTGGGTTAAAAAGCAGGATCCTACAATTTGTTGTCTTCAAGAAACTCACCTTTCTACAAAGGATAGACATTATCTTAGGGTGAAAGGTTGGAAGACGGTGTTTCAAGCAAATGGGCCTAGAAAACAAGCAGGGGTTGCTATACTAATATCAGACAGGGTGGACTTTAGTCCGAAGTTAGTCAAAAAAGATAAGGAAGGTCACTTTATATTGATTAAGGGCACACTCCAACAGGAGGACATTACAATCCTAAACATATATGCACCTAACATGGGGGCTCCCAAATTCGTCAAAAAACACTATTAGAACTAAGGTCACAGATAACACCAAACACAGTGGTGGTGGGTGACTTTAAAACCCCAGTCTCATCAATTGACAGGTCATCCAGGGAAAGAATAAACAGAGAGGCATCTGGACTAAATGAGGTCATAGAAGGAATGGACCTAACAGATATATACAGGACATTTCATCCAAAGGCTGCAGAATATACATTCTTTTCAGCAGCACATGGAACATTCTCTAAAATAGACCATATATTAGGACACAAAGCAAATCTTAACAAATTCAGGAAAATTGAAATAATTCCTTGCATTCTATCTGACCACAATGGAAGTAAACTACAAATCAGTAGCAAGAAAGGCTATAGAGCATACACAAAATCATGGAAACTAAACAATACACTACTAAATGATGAGTGGGTCAATGAAGAAATCAAAAAGGAAATCAAAAAATTTATAGAGTCAAATGATAATGAGAACACAACATACCAAAATCTCTGGGACACAATGAAGGCAGTTCTAAGAGGTAAATTTATAGCCTTAAGTGCCTATATTAAGAAATTAGAAAGGTCGCAAGTAAACGACCTAATGCTTCGTCTTAAAGCCTTGGAAAAAGAAGAACAAGGCAAACCAAAAAGTAGTAGACGGGAAGAAATAATAAAGATTAGGGCAGAAATTAATGAAATAGAAACAAAAAGAACAATCCAAAGAATTAATGAAACAAAGAGTTGGTTCTTTGAAAGGATAAACAAGATTGATAAACCCTTAGCAAATCTGACCAAAAGAAAGAGAGAAGAGACACAAATTAATAAAATCAGAGATGAACAAGGTAACATCACAACAGATTCCAGAGAAATTCAAAAAATTATAGGGACATACTATAAAAGCACATACTCCACAAAGTATGAAAATCTGAAAGAAATGGATGATTTCCTTGATCTATATGACCTACCTAAATTAAATCAAAATGAGATTAACCACTTAAATAGACCTATAACAAACATGGAGATCCGAGCAGTTATCAATAATCTCCCAACTAAAAAAAGCCCAGGCCCGGATGGATTCACTGCTGAATTTTACCAGACTTTTAAGGAAGAGCTAACACCATTGCTTCTTAAGCTTTTCCAGGAAATAGAAAAAGAAGGAATCCTACCAAACTCCTTCTATGAGGCCAGCATCACCCTGATACCAAAACCAGGCAAAGATAGAACAAAAAAAGAAAATTACAGACCAATCTCCCTCATGAACATAAATGCAAAAATTCTCAACAAAATATTGGCAAACAGAATACAAGAGTATATCAAAAAGATCATTCACCCTGACCAAGTAGGCTTTATCCCAGAGATGCAGGGATGGTTCAACATACGCAAATCTATAAATGTAATACATTACATAAATGGGTTGAAGGACAAAAATCACATGATCATCTCATTAGATGCAGAGAAAGCATTTGACAAAATCCAACATCCCTTCATGATAAAAGTCCTACAGAGACTGGGAATAGAAGGAACATATCTCAATATAATAAAGGCTATTTATGACAAGCCTACAGCCAACATATTACTAAATGGGGAAAAACTGGAAGCTTTTCCACTAAAATCAGGAACAAGACAAGGGTGTCCACTGTCTCCACTTCTATTTAATATAGTTTTGGAAGTCTTAGCCATAGCAATAAGGCAAGAGACACACATAAAAGGGATACAAATTGGAAAGGAAGAAGTCAAGTTATCATTATTTGCAGATGACATGATTCTATACATAAAGGACCCTAGAGACTACTAGCAAGCTGTTAGAGCTGATCAAAACCTACAGCAATGTAGCAGGATACAAAATAAATACACAGAAATCAGTAGCCTTCGTATATGCTAACAACAAACACACAGAGGATGAAATCAGAGAATCACTCCCATTCACAATTGCATCAAAAAAAATAAAATACCCTGGAATAAACCTAACTAAGGAAGTAAAGAATCTATACAATGAGAACTTTAAGACACTCAAGCGAGAAATTGCAGAAGACACTAGAAAGTGGAGAAACATCCCTTGTTCCTGGCTTGGAAGAATCAATATCGTGAAAATGGCAATCTTACCTAAAGCAATCTACACATTTAATGCAGTCCCTATCAAAATTCCAAAGGCTTTCTTCATGGAAATAGAAAAAACAATCCAAAAATTCATTTGGAATCATAAAAAACCTCGAATATCTAAAATAATACTGAGCAACAAAAAAGAGGCTGGTGGTATCACCATACCTGATTTTAACCTATACTACAGAGCCATAGTAACAAAAACAGCATGGTACTGGCACGAAAACAGACATGTAGATCAGTGGAACAGAATAGAGGACCCAGATGTAAGCCCAAGTAGCTATAGCCACCTGATATTCGATAAAAATGCCAAAAATACTCATTGGAGAAGAGACAGCCTCTTCAGCAAATGGTGTTTTGAAAACTGGATAAATATCTGCAGAAGGATGAAAATAGATTCTTCTCTCTCGCCATGCACAAGAATTAAGTCCAAATGGATTAAAGACCTTAACATCAGACCGGAAACTTTGAAACTGCTAGAGGAAAAAGTAGGGGAAACCCTTCAACATATTGGTCTTGGCAAAGACTTTCTGAATACAACCCCAATTGCTCAGGAAATAAAACCACAGATTAACCACTGGGACCTAATGAAATTACAAAGATTTTGCACCGCAAAGGACACAGTGAAAAAAGCAAAGAGGCAACCTACAGAATGGGAAAAAATCTTCGCCAGCTATATATCTGATAGAGGATTAATATCTAGGATATACAAAGAACTCAAAAAGTTAACTAATAAGGAATCAAACAAGCCAATCAAAAAATGGGCTATGGAGCTAAATAGAGAGTTCTCAAAGGAAGAAATACGAATGGCATATAAGCACCTATAAAAATGTTCTACATCACTAGTCATCAGGGAAATGCAGATTAAAACTACATTGAGATTCCATCTCACTCCTGTCAGATTGGCCACCATCATGAAAACAAATGATCATAAATGTTGGCGGGGATGTGGAAAAAAAGGAACCCTTCTGCACTGCTGGTGGGAATGCAATCTGGTCCAGCCATTGTGGAAAACAGTGTGGAGGTCCCTAAAGCAGCTAGAGATTGATCTACCATATGACCCAGCTATAGCACTCCTAGGCATATATCCAAAGGACTCATCTCATTTCCTTAGAAGTACATGCTCAACCATGTTTATTGCTGCTCAATTTATAATAGCTGGGAAATGGAACCAGCCTAGATGTCCCTCAACAGATGAGTGGATAATGAAGATGTGGTACATTTATACAATGGAGTTCTACTCAGCGGTAAAGAAAAATGAAGTTATGAACTTTGCAGAAAAATGGATGGACCTGGAAAGTATTATACTAAGTCAGGTAACCCAGGCCCAGAAAGCCAAGCGCCACATGTTCTCCCTCATATGGGGATCCTAGCTACAGATGACTGGGCTTCTGTGTGAGAATGAAAATACTTAGTAGCAGAGGCCAGTAAGTTGAAAAGGAGACATAAAGGGTGGAGAAAGGAAGGGAGGAGGATACTTAATAGGTTGATATTGTATATATGTAATTACAATGATTGTAATGGGGAGGTAATATGATTGAGAATGGAATTTCAAACGGGAAAGTGTGGGGGTGGGGAGGGAGGGAATTACCATGGGATATATTTTATAATCATGGAAAATGTTAATAAAAATTAAAAAAAAAATGATTGGGGAAGGTTGAAGAATGAGCAGGGCATTGCAGAACTGAGTTGCACAGGAAATGAATAGGGGCATAGTCAGACTGAAGTTGATTTTTTGTTGGGGGGGTGTCAGTGCTTTAGGGGTGTCCCATGCAGTTCGGAGGAGGTTGGATACCCAAAGGATGATATCTAGTGGTCATGAAAACTTTAGTGATTCACTGTGAGGTCAACGCATGTATTTTTTGGAGTACTTTAGTGAGACATCTGAGTATGTAAGGATCAAAAGAGAGGGTGAATACTATCATAATCAGAGGAATAAGTTTTATGTCAGAGACAGAATAGGCTTAACTTGAAAGGAGTAGAGCTTTGAGTATTTTTTTTTTTAATTTACAAAAATAGCTGGTCACAGAGAGATGTCAGGTCACTCATAGAAAAATAATATTACAAAGGGGAAAGTGTAGGGGGGAGGAAGGGAATTAACATGGAATTTATTTTATAATCATGGAAAATGCTAATAGAAATTTAATAAAAAAAATTAAAACAATAAAAAAGAAAAATAATATTATTGGCCATTAAAAAGGCTAATATATAAAAAATAAAATAAAAAGGCTAATATAGCCCAAAATATTACTGGCTCTGGACTGGTAACATTTATCTTTCCACACTCATTGTAGCCTATCATTGAAGGTGTGGTTTTGGGAGTCTTAGCTCTTGGTTTTCCATTTATCAAACTTTACTTTGTAATTTGTGTACATCTCTTGTGCATTTTATGAACAGGCAAGGAGGCAGCTCTTCAGGAGAGTGATATTTGTCAAAACCATTAGGAAAGAAATTTCTTGAGCATGTCAAATCTATTGGCCATTATTATCTGGTTATTATGCATTAAGTGTTTTGCATGTGACAAGGCATTTACAGGTGACAGGAATATTATATCTAAGGTTAAAAAATAATATAGGTGATAGGTAAGGAAGAAGGAATTGTTAACTTGGATGGAAAGTCAATTGGAATTTTTGTAAAGATTTGGTTTCAGTAAGGTAGAAAGAATAAATGATTAGTATTGAAGTAATATTTGAAATATCTTAAACTATTTTAAATTTAAACATCATAGAAGTTAAGAACTTAACTAATTTTGAAATTTAGGTTTAAAGGTTTTTCTAAGCCTTAAATATGGAAGGCTTATAGACTTTATTTACTTGGTCTAAACATCAAAAATGTCTTAGTGTGAGAAAAGCTACTGAAAGTATATTAGGCTGAAAAAGCTAAAAGTTTGATTAAATTTGATTATTTGTTATTATTAGTTGTTTGTTTTATAAACATAATGAAATTATGTTTTACATACTTATATTGATTACATAATGAAATATATTTTATATAATTAAGCCCAGTTTTATCTATTAGAATAAGTTTATAATAAGCAAAAACTTTTACCTAATAGGAAAACATATGAGTAGAACACTTAAAAAACCTGTTGTTGGCCTGGCATGGTGGTGCACATCTTTAATCCTAGAACTTGGGAGGCAGAGGTAGGTGGTTCACCGTGGGTTCAAGGCCACCCTGAGACTACATAGTGAGTTCCAGGTCAGCCTGACTAGAGTGAGACCCTACCTTAATAAAACAAACAAACAAAAAACTATTGTTGCAAACAGGTGTTTTATGTAACAAAATAAAGGCTTTATCAGATGGAGAACATATAAGCTTAATATCTGGATATAACTTAGTTATTTTACTCAGCAATTAAATAATTTTATAACCTTTTTAATGTTACCAGGGTAAAGAAAATTGGGCCTTATTTTAATGACCTCTAAGTCTAATGTATGTCTTTAAAAAGAGAGGGCCCCCAAGTTTTTGGAAGATGGATAATGAGTTTGAGTCTGCCTTTTTAAAGTTGAAATGGGATGGTAGAAAAAAATGGGTCAGGGTGTCAATACTTCTTGACTCTTAGGCCTTGGATAACAATCAAAAGGGGCCCAAATAGATGGAGTTAGTCTGAAGTGAATTGATGAAACTGTAGAGGTGCAGAAGGTTATTTACATTAATTTTATAGTTTTGACTTTTATGTCACATTTAGATAGAATTTGGATAAAGAGACATAACTAGTTAAAATATCTTGATTTTGTTAGCCTTGATGTTGATATTGGAAACTAAGGCTCATAGAACCAGCACTGGAGATGGAGGGGAGAATCAATCCATTTTTATGTCAACATGAGTTTAGGAGACTCTTTTAAAGCCTGGATCCTGAGTTTTGGTGGTTTAGAGTTTATATACTTTATCTTAGTTTTATTATTGCTAAGCTTTAGAGCTCAAAGCCCTGGCCTTGTGTTAGAGACCTTGAGCATGGAATAAGCAAGTTTTACAGAAAACATAGAAAATGGTTAATTAGCAGAGAGATATCTGTAGTTGTGTTATGAAGATAAGTAGAAACACAAGATGATTTTTAGTACAGGTCAGAAACTGTAATATAAAATATGGCCTTGAAACAGTACAAAAACTACAGAGCCAGTACGAAAGACTATGTAGTGTAGGACATAACCAACATAAAATTCTGTTACAGTACAGAAGTTTTTTCTTGAAGTTTTTTCTATCTTAAAATGAGATATGACACTATAAAATTTACCACAATATTATGGAGAATTAAGTTTGAATTATGTAAACAATGGAGGTGAGAGAAATACAGAGAAACAACATCTTAGAAGGTAGGCACATCTGTTTTTATGTCTAATAGATGTAAATATAGGCAGAACAAGTTATAGTGTTGAAAATAATATTTTTGTCAACAATTCTAAACCAATTAATTCAATCTAGAAATGGTCAGGAAAAGACAAATAAGCCAGCATACAATTTTGGCATCTGTATTTGAAAACATTTTTGATTAGTTTAGATGCCTGTGTGGGTACCAATTACCCAGGAAAGGCTGGAAACTGGGCCATAGAGCTTGGAATCATTTACTTTGGATGAAGACCATTGTTTGAACATGGACTGAATCCTGAGGTAGAGAATATGTCTTAAGAATTAATTTACTTAAGAGCAATGAATTTTAGATACCAGAAATAAGACAGTTATTTAATTAATTTATGGTACATAAAAGAACAGAATCTGGTCATTGTTGAACTAAAACACATGAGCTTTAATATAACCTTTGAGAAATTTGTTTCTAAAGAGAAAACACTCTTGAATAAGCCTTGTTTTTAGCTTATACAAAACAGGGGCTATTTTAAAAACTTTAATGTTTTTATATGACAACTTTATACTGGGAAATCAAACATTAGTAAGTCAACCTTTACCTTAAGATTCAGTTTCCCCAATAGCTAGAACATCTCTCTTGATCTGTCCCTCTGTCAGCTAAAAGTTCCTGGAACCATCATAGACTATGTAGAGAAGCTGTAATCAGGACTATCTAGGCTGCCTGATGCCTTGTTACTTTATAGCTCTGTTTGATGACCACTTTTTTTTTTTGGATTTCTGAGAGAGGGTCTCACTCTAGCTCAGGCTGACCTGAAATTCACTATGTAGTCTCAGGGTGGCTTCAAACTCATAGTAATCCTACCTCTGCCCCCCAAGGGCTGGGATTAAAGGTGTGTGCCACTATGCCTGGACATCTTTTGTTTTCTTAGTCTGATTGTTTACATCCTCACACCTTTTTTGCACCACTTAAACATCTTTCTTAATGAAGTTCTGTGTATCTATTATTGAAAATCTCTTTTAATATTATTCTTCAACAATCTCACATTTAACAAAACTTTAATCATTTTTATAAAACAATTAAGAGATACTTCACCCAATTGACTTACATTATTACTAACTGACAGTGAAGCAAGTAGTTTAGCATCATGAAGTTAACTATTATATTATTGGAAATCTGTACAGAAACATCATTAGCATCATAACTTAGAATTTAAAGTGAGAACTATATTATAAACCTGGTTTTAATACCTTAACATCATCTTAAAATGTATAATATTCAGACTATTTCATGATCATAAGTATTGGAACAATTAATGACCATGGATTTAGACACACATAACACAGACTACATGCACCATTGAACACATGGCATATATTGTTTGCCGGCATTAGGCATGAGAACATGAAGAGATATCCCCCTTTTTAAAATTTACTTTTTTATTAATAATTTCTATAATTGTAAACGATTACCCATGCTAATTCTCTCCCTTCCCCCACTGTACCCTTTGAAACTTCACTCTCCATCATATCCCTCCACCCCTCTCAATCGGTCTCTTTTATTTTGATGTCATCATCTTTTCCTCCTATTATGATTGCCTTATGTAGACACTGTCAAGTCCTGCAAAGTCATGGATATCCAGCCCATTTTGTGTCTGGAGGAGCACCTTTTAAGGAGTCCTATCCTTCCTTTGGCTCTTGCATTCTTTCTACCTCCTCTTCTGCAATGGACCCTGAGCTATGGAAGGTATGATAGAGATATTTCAGTGCTGAGCACTCCTCTGTCACTTCTTCTCAGCACCAAGTTTCCTTCTGAGTCATCCCAAAGTCACGACCATCTGAAAAGAGATGCTTCTCTAGCCAAAAGCAAGAGTAGCATTAATATATGAGTGTTGACATTAAGAGAAGTGCTTATTGGGCAGTTTGGTGAGCATACTATATACATTTTAGCCAGACAACAGCAGACGCATGACCATCCTATTGTAGGTTTTCAGTATCAAGCATGTATTCCTTCTCATGGAGCAGAAGCGGGCTTCCAGTGCAATTAGAGAGTAGTTGGTTTCCCCATAACAGACATGCCAGTCTTGTACCCACTGGCTCATTTGGCCTCGCTGATCAAATTTAAGGCTTGCAGTGTCCACTGTTGAGTATCCTCACTGGCTATTTCTGTCTTTCCCCTTAATTTACATGCAACATAGCTTTTTCCAGCTTTCTGTCATGTAGTCTGCATGGAAAAAGTTTTCAGCCCAGCTCCAACAGGATTTCTCAGTGACCTTGCAGCCCAAGTATGTGGAGTCTTCAGCAATAGGGTTTTATAATCTATTCCTGGTGGGAAACCAATATGCCCTGCAGTTGCCTGTGGTGTCTGGGGGACAGCAACTCACTGAAAGGTATCACATCCCTGGCACTGAAAATTTTCTAGTAACAATCTATGGCTTCTGTATATTCCATTGTCCAAAAAAGGAGGTTGGCATCCCCTTCTAAGATTACAGTTATGTTTTAAATTGGTTAGGACTTAATTTTAACAGAGTAACAGCCAGTGATTTAAATTTTAAAGTTGACATTTTGGGGGCCATTAGCCATATCTAAGGGGGCTGGGGTTACAGGATTTCCCTTGGTGTTTGTTTTTGTTTATTTTATCTAGCTGTGTGGCAGGTACTGTTTTTTTTTTTTTTTTCTTTTTGTTTGTTTGTTTTTTTAGTCATTTAAGGGTTACATGTCTGGTTCTGTGATTAGTGGCTTATAATGAAAGAAGGGGAAAAGGAAAAAAGAAATAAAACAAAACCCTAGAAGCTATATAGTGGTTTTAAGTTTTAGGAAGGAGAGAAAAACTAATATATATATTTAACTTGATATATATATATATATATATATATATATATATATATATATATATATATATATGGAGAAAGTTATCAAGATCAATGAGAATGTTGAAATTGAAAGTACCAAACTCAAGCCAGCAGTGGCCATTATTTAGAGAATATTATGGCCAAATGTGAATAGACAGAGTAATTTGGCAGGCAGGAGCTCAGATAGTTCAAGTTCTTTTAAATTAGTTTTGAGACATGCCAATGGAGTGTCTTTTGGAACAGATAATTTAGAGCCCATTTTGGAGGACAAAGGCTAAGTGGAGTGGCCAATCCTTCCACCAAGGACATCTCTGAGAATTGGGGAGGGCCATGAGGTGAGATCAATGAATTAGGAGGGAGCATCCCCATACTCATAATGCTTGGTGTATCTGGGGGAACAAAATGTCAGGGGCCAGAGCCTCTGATCATCCATGGACAGAAGAGTGAAAAACTCCTGGAGTTTCTAAGGTCTGAAACAGGGTACCTCTGACACAGACTTAGAGTGAGTACCTTGTCCCAAAGGCTGTAATTTGGTGAGGATGTGGATGGAAGTAAGTCAGACAGTGAATGGCCTCTCATTAGGAATTCAAAAGTCTGGGAGGAGAGGGGAGGGGAGAAAGAGAAGGAAGAATGATCCAATGGACTTCCCAAAGGGCTGTTGGAGCCTTAATTGAGCCCAAAGAGGGATTTTTGATCTTCACCAGAATGTAGTCCTGGCCAGAATTCCTCCATCTCTGTAAACAAGCTGCCAAGCTCATGCAATCTGGAGGTCAGGGTGAGAGGAAGAAGTAAAGGAAGAAGCTGCCATATATCAAGCTGGGTTTATACAGAGCCCTAATGAAGCTCACTGAACTATGAGCATGATCAAAATTGTGCCACTCATGTAGACAAAGACCCATATAGACTGGAGGTCTTAGGTAACAACTAGTGACTGTTTAATCCAAAATACTGAGTATGGTGGGTGTTTGTGCTCTCAAGGGAGTGAAACACTGGAAGGTAGTTAGAGAGATAGAAAAAGGAGGGATTACATGGCCTGAAAGCCCCTGAGTGATCCAATCTGAGTCACGGTACCAGAAATGCAAGGAAAGTGTGAAAGAAAGGGACAAGAGACACATGCAATTTGATCTCAAACAGACAGAGACTATTGAAGCACAGCAAGGGGTTGTAGCCTTCCTGTGGGATGGAGGCTAAAGCACTGAGCTAGGCTGGGGTTTCAGCTCATAAGGAGGAACCCGAGGAAAGCAAACTGGACCAGGTGTGTAGCTCTAAGGGAAGTTGACAAAGAACTGTAGCTACTGTGGCCTTATTCTGAAAGAATCAGACTAAGCTCTTTCAGCAAGTTTGTCTATGGCAGAATGCCCCAGATGATTTCTGTACCATCAAGGACTTCTGAATTAGGAAAACTTTATCAATCAGAGGAGTTGTCAGGCTTGTCTGGGACTGAATGTCCCAGATATTCCCAAGACTTCCTAGTTTTAGGGATATTCATTAACCCTTCAATTTCCTCTGGTTTCAATGAAAGTCATTAACCCTTCAGTCCTTCTGGTTTAAAGGAAAGTCATTAACCCTTCACTTTTCCCAATTACCATTGTAGCTGGTCACCATTTTGTGACTGCTCTGTTAGAGAAGGAGGACAGTTGGTTTGTAAAAGATCCAAAGAATGTGTGTTTATTTTTTACTTCTTCAAAGAAAAGAACATGGGTCTTTTATCCTCTATTTCTTGCTGCTCTTCATAATGTAGATCTAATAGCTAGAACATGGATAACTATACTGGGTTATGAAGAGACCTTACCCATCATGATAAGAAGGGAGTAAATAAATTTAAATCTTATTTGAGCCACTGCTCTTTCCAGTCTTAAGTATCATGTATTAAAACCCAAGAAAAGAGGGGTCTGGGGAGATGGCTCAGTCAGTAAAGCACTCACTATACAAGCATGAGAGCAAGAGCCCAGACCACCAGCACTAACATAAAAGTTGTATGGGCCTGTCTTGTATAGCAATTTCTTATAATTGAAATATTTCTTCCTGAAAGGAGAGTCAGGGAGCTCCAGAGACTCAGTAAGTGAAGTCTAGGAGAGCTGGCACTTAAAAGGGGCAGACTCTGACCAGTGTAGTGTAGCAATTGAGACATTCACTTTCTTGGGGGGAAGGAAGCTCAGGAGACTTAGGAGGTCAAAAAGTCTGGGCAAAAGGCTTAAAGACACCTCCCTAAAGATATATAAAGGGTACACAAATGCCTGAAATAGACTCTCTGACCAGATGAGCTGACTACATCTCATGTGGTATTCTGGAGACTCTCCACTTAGTTAAGCTCACTTGTGCAGTCAACTCAAGAGATGCAGCTCCCGTGAGTCATCACTATGTTGGGGTGGGCTTTTTGGTGATGCAGCTGCATTTGAGTTACCTGTACTCCTGTAAGCAACTCCTAATCCTGCACTGTAAGTAACCCTAATAATTCATCAGTTCACCTTAATTTGGTCTGTTGTTTGAGCCTTATCTGGGGTGAATAGACTAGTGTTTGTGTCTCCCTGGGGAGAAAAGTTTCCCACAATATCCTTCCTATAATCTCACTACTTGGCGAGCTGAGACAGGAGATCACCTCTGCAAGCTGACTGGTTAAGATTAACTAAATCCTCAAGCTCTGGGCTCAGGTGATAGTCCCTACTTCCATAAAATAAAGTAGGTAGCCATCAAAAAAGATTCTTAACATCAACCTTAGGCCTCCACACGTGTACACAAATGCACCCCCGCACATCTATACATACACATCCCCCCACACACCTGCATCCAATACACATATGCACACACCCTACATGTACATGCAAAACAGTTTTTTAAAAATTGGTAAAAGTGTATCAGTCCAGATGGATTGTGAAAACTGAAGGGTTTGTTTGGGGTTTTAATTTGCACACATCTTAACCCACTTCCACGCAGTGAGTACAGTCAAGTTGAATGGTCAGGCAATCTTAGAACTATCATTTGGGTTTCAGAACCATTTTAGCCACCTCTATTATTATTAATATCAATTTTTTTTATTTGAGATGAGAGAGAGAGAGATTTAATGATGATGATGATGGGTTCACCAGGTCCTCTTGCCAGTGCATATGAACTCTAGATACTCTTAACACTTTGTACATCTGGATTTATGTAATGTTGCAATTAGCTTCTTCATGTTGCTGGCAGAAAACACCCGACCAAGTGCAGCTTGTGAGAGGAAAGGGTTTATTTTGGCTTACAGACTTGAGGGGAAGTTACATGATGGTATGGGAAAGCAATGGAATGGGCAGAGGTGGGCATCACCTCCTTGCCAACACCAGGTGGACAACAGCCACAAGAAAATGTGCCAAACACTGGCAAGAGGAAGCTGGCTATAACACCTGTTAGGCTGCCCCCAACAATGCACTACCTACAAAAGGATCCAATTCACAAGTCACCATAAGCTGGGGACCCAGCATTCAGAGCACGTATATTTATGGGGGGGGGGCACCTGAATCAAACCACCACCTGTAGGTACTGGGAATTATACAGAACCAATAGTCTTTGTGCCTTTAACTGCTTAGACATCTTTTCTTAGGCTGCTTCTTAATAATCCATGGCCCTAATCCTAATCTTACCTCAATTTTTATACCTCATTAAAACAAAAGCTGTCTGATTTCTCTTTGCTATCAACTAAGAGATACACTAGCACTTTCCTAAAAATATAAATATTTGAAGGTCATGCATTTGAAGAGTACTACAATATTTTTCTGTAGAACTATGGAAATATTTATTATAAATTGAAAGCTAATACTTAATGTGAGCATAGCAGAAGAAGAAAGTGTAATGGTCTTTCAAAAGACCTAGTATAACCTGCATGGCTATGAGAGTAAAGCTTGACATTGGGTAATGTCAAGCACTGGGGCAAGTGATCCTTTTAATATGAATTCCTATTTTAGGAATATACATTTCTTTGAGATGAAGAATATAAATGACACCACAAAAGTTGGGCTGGGGAGATGGCTAAGTGGTTAAAGGTACTTGTGTCCAAAGCCTTCCAATCCTCCACTGGTTTGACTGAGGACTGAGCTTTTAAAGCCAAATCCTCACTGGCAGCCACATAAAGTTGGATGCAAAGTGTATCTAAGTGGTGTGATCCCAATGGCCTTATGACAGTGGGACTTGGAGCTAGAATTAGAAGCTAATAGACCAACTAGAGTACTGTTCTGTTCACTTGCAGTGGCCAGAAACCCTGTCTCATGAAGAAGGTGGAGGAAGAGCACAGACACCTCAAAATGGTCTTCTTGATATAGGATTTTGTGGCTCAGGAGGGGTCCTCCAATATATAGACCCCAAGTTTTGAGTTCTGTCCTACCTTTAACAAAGAACTGATAAAGAAAGACTTAAGAAGGATAAATTATGAATTATTAAGTTGATTACAGGAAAATCACAAATTGTGGGGTTTATTTAAAGAATATTGGGATCTAGGAAGGAAAGCTAAAACAAAGTTGTAAACACTGGGAACTAGGAATCTAGGAGCTCGTGTAGGGAAACTTAGGAGAAACCTGCACAAGGTAGATTAAAAAATTAGAGGAAAACCACTCATGCAGTCAAAGAGAGAAGTTATCCCAAACTATAAAGCAGAGACAAGCAGAAAAGCCATCTAAACCAAGAGATAACTTTATGCTCTTCTTCCTCACCAGGCTGGGTGAGGGGGAAGCTGGACTCATGTGTGTCTTTATGGCTGAAACTGAAGAGGGGTATGGATAGGCCAAGCAGAGAAGCACAGATGAACTGAATGAAGTAGGGCAGAATTGCAGAGTTCAAGACAGGAAGAAGACAGGAGCCTTTATAGGCAAGGAGAAGACACAATTAGCTGGTGAATTTAGAGTGCAGCTCCCTGGGCCAGCCCATCCAAGCCATCTGTCCAGTTAGCATGCTACACTTGCAGCAGGGGGTGTCATAGATCACTCTCAATCCGATATTCCACTTTTGTGGTGGCATCCGATGGTTCTCTTTGAGCCTCAATCCCTAGTTGAAACTGCCTAAAACCTCTAGCTTTCTCCTACCTTCCTTCATTCCCCCATCCTGTCACCACACTCTAACTGCTATTAGAGGGAACAGGATGTGCAGACCACTCTAACTTCTTCAGGCTGAATGGTGCTGTAGGATGCATGCAGCAGTTAGAGTTTCACTCAGAGGGAGACACTACTCTAGAGGCCTATGAGAGAAACCTGGGATCTAGGTGGATGTCTTATTATCACCTATGTGTAGGTCTTTTTTCTTAACCTCTTAAAAAAAAAAAAAAAGCATTTAGGAACAACAACAACAAAACAAAAACCATTATAACACTTTGAGACAATAGGAAATGGTTTTGTGTCATTGGAACAAGGAAGATGTTTAAGTGAGAGCTTGGCACAGAAAATTGGCATTAATATCTATTGGAATACTTACCTGTTTATTTGAAAGTACTTTTAAGTGTTTGACATGTAAGAAGCCTCTTATAAAAGCCTAGGTCTTATGATGAACCTGAATGCATTTAGCTGTCTTAGTTGGACTGATTTTTACCTCAGTCACTCAGGTTTTAGAAATGATACTTACTTCCATTACAGGTAAGCATAATGTCGGCCCAGGGGGCCAGAAAAATAGAAGTCTCTTATTTAGCTGGGAGATCTCACCCTAATAGTGGGGTGATTTTGATATAAAAACCATGAGAGGGCTGGAGGCATAGTTTAGCAGTTAAGGCATTGTTTGCCTGCAAAGCCAAAGGACCCAGGTAGGATTCCCTAGGACCCATGTTAGCCAGATGCACAAGGGAGTGCATGCATCTGGAGTTTGTTTGCAGTGGTTGGATGCCCTGGTGTGCCCATTCTCTCACTCTATCTCCCTCTTTCTCTGTCAAATAAATGAATAAATAAAAATATTTTTAAAAGACATGAGAGAAAATTAGTTCTCCATAGTTACAACTGAGAGGCATGAAGAAGTGTCTAGTCATGGGCTTTGACAGAAATGCCTGCCACAGTCACTGGGGAAGAGAGCTGGCCAGGGTTAGAGATTAAGACTGATATTAAGGGCTTGAGAGATGGCTTAGTGGTGAAGCGCTTGCCTGTGAAGCCTAAGGACTCCAGTTCGAGGCTTGATTCCCCAGGACCCACGTTAGCCAGATGTACAAAGCGGCACATGTGTCTGGAGTTCATTTGCCGTAGCTAGAAGACCTGGTACACCCATTCTCTCTCTCTCTCCCTCCCTTCTCCTCTCTGTCTGTTGCTCTCAAATGACTAAATAAAAATAAACAAAAAAATTAAAAATAAGAGACTAGTGGCTAGAAGGAGATATTGGGACCTTTCTCCATTATTGGAATTATCTGGGGTTCCTGAAAGGTGATAAGGTCTTGAGTTGTGGGGTCAGGAGGAGAAGCCTTGGGCACCTTTATTCTGGTTAGACCATTTGTGGGGTGGCCTCTGGCCTCAGAGATCTCAGCTTTTGGAGACAGTTGGTTTTTCAGTGGTCTCCTTGGCATAGACAGGGTCCAACAAGAGGTCTCCTTCAGGGATATTTTCTCTAAAAATTCCCCAGATGCCCACACTGATATCAGGATCCAGGAGCCTTCCTCCTGGGCTGGCTTGCTTGATTCAATTATATAGCCAGTGCCCTTCTTCTCTGGTAAGTCTGTAGATCCCTATTATAAAAGACTGTTGGCTGCATCCATTAGACTACTTAGAATACTCTTTTTTTTTTTTTCTGCCATTGATTGTAGTGTTATCCCCACCTCCCCCCCAATATCTGGGTCTAAGTTAAAAACTTACTCTTAATTACTAGTTATCCAGTTGTAGAATCAGTAGGAAGGTTGGTACTTAGTACTTTCCTTTCCCCCATATTCTAGTGTGTAGGTCGGCCAAATGGCATGACAGAAAAATAATAGTCATTTCTTTTTTCTTTAGGCTCCAGGGTCAAAGAAGACCCAGTTTCTCAGAGAACAGCCTGTTGCTGTGTATGTGGCTGAAAGTTGGTTACCATACTGAAAAGAAAAGGAAGGGCCATGAGAAATGGTATTAGTAATCAATCAGTCTTGTTTTTGGTTTCCCAGGGGTGGTTGGAATCACTTGTGGATACTAGGAATAGTAGAGCTTGAGGTCATTTCTCTTAGATGAGGGCCATCATTCAAGCATGAGGCTGTATCCTGGAACAGGGAGTAAGACTCAAGAATTTAGTTGGGCTGGAGAGATTCCTCAGCGGTTAATGCACATGCCTGTGAACCTAAGGACCCAGGTTCAATTCTCCAGGTGTCACATAAGCCAGATGCACATGGTGGCACATGTGTCTGGAGTTCATTTGCAGTGGCTACAGGCTCTGGTACTCTCTCTGTCTCTCTTATATGTGTATGTGTGTGTGTATAAATATATACACACACACATACATACAGCTGGGCATGGTGGCACACACCTTTAAAAAACTAATGAATAGTAAGCTTTTGATTAAGACTGTTTGAATATGCATATATTAAGAACAGAGCAGAACCTGGTTGAACTAAAACAGTTTGGTTTTGATATAACACTCGAAAAAGGTATTTGGAAAGAGGAAAACATAGCCAGACAAGTGAAGTTTCTGTCTAATCTTGGAAAAGATATATATAACAATTAATCTGATATGCATTAGAGCCATCTGAATTAACAAAACAATTTTATGTCTTACCCATGACAGTTGAAAATAGATGAAGCTTAGGCAGGCTATGCCAACACGTCTACATATTAGGAGGACAAAAGTCACAATAACTGAAATTAAATTTAAATCTAGTGATGACTATTTGGTAGGATTAAAGTGAACAAGACTGGAACTCTTTGAAATGCAGGTTCCCCAGTTAGATAGAGCATCATACCTAATGTGTTAGAACACTTTAAAGACAGTTTTATAAAACTATTAACATGAGCAAAGGTAGCATCAGTGTGTGCACATTTTGATACATTTTAACACAAATTTATAACCTGAACAAAAGATTTGGTTTAGTCAGTGAGGTAAGCTACAAACAGTAACTGGAATGATTCATATCCGGCTGGAAGTTGGTTGCCAATTCAAGTTGGTTACAGGAGTAAAGAGATTGCACATAAAGTACTTTTGTTTGTTTTCCCTTCTCTTCTACAGAAGTCAGTTTGGAGAATTGTTCAGAGGTAGAGGGAGGTGAGGGGTTAACTATAGCAAAACTTCAGACAGAAAAAAGCAAAAGCCTTTTCCTAAGACTCACTGGTTCTAATTGAGCCCAGTTTTAAGGATGTCACATAGTGGTGACTGTGGAGATATCTTAGAAGCAGGTTGTCCCATTTTAAATAAAATGGAAGAAGGAGTTTTGTCAGGGTTTTCTCACATTTCCTTGCCTGGAGGAGACTGGGACTGGGGTTCCCTGTTACTGAGTTATCAGGTTTTAAAATGAGTTTAAGCCTCTGGTAGAGTTTTAAGTCTTCAGTTTTCCAGGTGCTTTATAGACTTAATTACCTGATCTCTTTTTAGGAAAGGGAAATAATGCCTGTTATTAGCCTTGTATAGGCTCTAAGAAAACCTGGTGGTTGTCTTACATACTTTAAGGAGTTTGTAAGGTTAATAAGCACTTAAAAGTTTAGTTTACCAATTTTTATCCATTGACTAGTGAAAATGCTATATGATAGAAGTGACTTTAGGTGACTAAGAGTAAGAAAGTATAGATTAGTATTTCCCTTGCACTGTTTGTTTTCTCTTGTTATTATCTGTAGTGGTTTGATTCAGGTGTCCCCCATACACTTAGGTGCTCTGAATTCTAGGTTCCCTAGCTGATTTAATTTGGGAATTAACACCTCTTGGAGGAAATATATTGTTGGGGGCAGGCTTATGGTTATTATAGCCAGTTTCCCCTTGTAAGTGTTTGGCACACTCTCCTGTTCCTGTTGTCTACCTGATGTTGGCCAGGAGTTGATATCCACCCTTTGCTCATTCCATCATTTTCCCTTGCCAGGGGGCTTCCCCTTGAGTCTATAAGCCAAAATAAACCTTTTTTTTCACACAAGCTGCTCTTGGTTGGGTGATTTCTGCCAGTCTGTACCGAGGAGTGGGATTGCTGCAAGACAACCTGACTGTGTGGCTTTAGCCTTTTGGAGCTGATTTTCAAGAAGAATGTGTAAGCATTTGAAATGTTGGCCTAAGAGATGCCTTGCAGTGCTGCAAGTACAGCTTGATGGACTATTCTGGTCAGAGTTGAAAGACCTTAATGCAGTAAGAACTAAGGACTGTGACGTTTGGCTTATGAGGGTGACAAAGAGCTTTCCCTGGACTGGCATAGAAGCAGTTTGTGTGAGAAGCTTGCTGGCATGCCCATGTCCTGAGAACATGTACAGGGTTTCTTTGTGTAGAAATGGACTAGTGTGAGCAGCAGGATATAACACAGAAATGAAATCTTGGGGCTGAAACCTCTGCCTGTTCAGCTGCAATTATACAAGATTACAACCCTTGAGACTGGGCTAGCTGACCTGCACTGGGGCAACAGGAACAATGTAGATTCTTTTGAAGGGTCCTGAATGCTCAAGTTGTGTCCTATTCTTTAAATTCTGCTTTATTCTTCTCTAGATTAACAAACTGGCAACCTGCCTGGTATTGTGGAGCATAAGAAATGCATGAAAGAGAGGGTCATTGAATTAGAAACAAGGTCTTGTGTTTTAGAAACAGCCATAGGCAGTGTGAGGCAGATTTGCTAGATGCCTGCATGGAGAATCAATGAAGCCATGAGAGGGTGAGCCATGGGTTACAGTGGGGACTCAGTAGAGATGTCAGAACCATAAGATGGCTGCCAAGGAGAGCTGCCAGCCTAGCATGAAGTTTTCCAGGATTGTGAGTAGCCTAGCTGCAGTGTTGCAATTGGAACTCCAGAGACTTGTTGCTGGTTCAAATGATCAGACTTGGAGACTTGTCATTGACTAGAGTTGTTAGACTTGGAGTTATAGAGTTTGATGTTTTCCCTGTTTAAATCTTGTATTGGTTGAACATTTCCTTGGTATGCCTAATGTTACCTTTTGCAGTGTGAGTGTTTATTCTGTGTCATCATGGGTTTTTTGGGGATGGGGATTTTTTAGTATTATGGTTCAATTAAAAGACCTTTAATTATGAGGATGCTTTAACATCACTGGGATTGATAAAAATTATGGGGATTTTTAAAGATGAATGAATACATTATATTAAAATTTTTTGTTTATTTATTTGAGAGTGACAGACAGAGATAAAGCCAGGTAGAGAGAAAAAGAATGGGCACACAAGGGCCTCCAGCCACTGAAGACAAACTCCAGATGCATGCGCCCCCTTGTGCATCTGGCAAACATAAGACCTGGGGAATTGAGCTTCAAATGGGGTCCTTAGAGGTCACAGGCAAGCGCTTAATGGCTAAACCATCTCTCCAGCCCCACATTATATTTTATATCATGTATAGTTGTTTATGGGGGTCAGGGGTAGAAGGTAGTGGTTTGATGCAGATGTTCCCCATAAACTTAGGTGTTCTGAATGCTAGGTTCCCAGCTGATGGGAATTTAAAAATTAGCATCTCTTGTAGGCAGTGTATTGTTGGGAGTGGGCTTATGGGTATTATAGCCAGTTTCCCCTTGCCAGGGTTTAGCACACTCTCTTATTCCTATTGTCCATCTAATGTTGTCCTGGAAGTGATGTCCACCCTTTACTCATGCCATTGTTTTCTCCTGCCATCATGGAGCCTCCCCTTGAGTCTGTAAGCCAAAATGACCCTTTTTTCTTTTCCCTTAAGCTGCTCTTGGCAATGGGAACTGCAGCATCATCATTTACCAGAGAGCAAGCATGGCCCATTGGGAAATGTGTTGATTTAAAATTTTCTTGGGTCTGAGACAAGGGAGCCCCTTCCAGAACTCACAGCCAACTTGCTATATCCTTATGTAGCACATGAAAGTTTAACAACTGAAATCAGAATATATAAGAAAAGATGACAGAACAGAGAATCTTAGCCATCTTATCATGCTAAATCTGGAAGATCTGACTAGGAGAGGTAGAGGAATGGTTAATCTCCTACAATAAATAAGTTGTTTTAAGCAAGATTAGCTTTTTCAGGCTTGTGTATCAAAGGAATCTCTAAAAAAACGCACATCTACAGTATCTGTAAACCAAACAGCATACAGTACTATGCTTTTGGAATGAGTATAGACCCTGTCCATGTGACTGGCACTCATGAGAGAAGGAGACAATGATGAGTGCCTTTGATCATTCTTATCTTCTGTCTTCTCCAAGGCATCCCCCACAGTATGGTCACCTGACAGATGCTGACCACTGTCAGAACCAAGAGAAGAAAAACCACACTGGACTATCTAGTCTTACCTGGCTCTGCCATCTTTCTGCCCTTGTTGAAATCCCCTTTGTATTTTTTTTTCCAGGGAATAAAATAAAAGGAAAAATGAATGTGGAAATTACCAAGGTAACAATCCAGTTAGGCCTGTCTAGAAAGAAGTTGAATAAATTGTTTGCCAGTAAGCCTGTACCCCCACATAGAAATAGAACATTTGCCAGAACATGGGTCTAGCAAATGTGTGGCATCTACACATCAAACAGGATCCAGTGCTATGCTTTTAGCTTGAGTATAGACCCTGCACATGTGACCAGCACCTAAGAGAACACTTGAATTTTAACAATTGAGCCTAGACCTATCTGGGTTCTATGTTAATCTATGTCTGTCTAACAGAATTGGTTTTAGGTGAGTGCTGGTCTACCTAAATTTCTTTTATAACCCTTCTGCCTATATCATCACACTGTCTTACACCTTCATTGACATACCAATTTTAAGTACCACTCATGCATTTTCCTCAGCAACATTCTGTGTATCCAGTACCCACCACTGAGGATTTCCTTTCAAATTATCCTTCAAGAATCTCATCTTGCCTTCTACAACATTTGATTAACCATAACCATATTTCATATAGGATTATTAAGAAAAATTAAACCTAATTGATTTATCTTATTACCAATTGACAGAGAATCAAATAATGTAGCATCAAAGAGTTAACCATCCTTAGCAGAAAAACTTAGAACTTCCCTATTATTTGCCACCAAAAGTCTCTATATTTTAAATGGAATATAGGAAAAATGACAACCAGATGAGATTTATAATAATTTACTAGCTTATGCATGAAAGGTATATGACTTGTTGGTTTGAAAACAAATCTTGTTGAGTTTAAAGGTGCATGTTGTCAGCATGCCTGTGTTCTGGGATTAAAAGTGAGCACAACCATGCCTGAGTATGGGATTAAAGGCTTGCACTGTCACACCTGGGACCTTAGATTAAAGGCTTGCATAGCCACACCCAGGTGAAGGGATTAAAGGCTTGCACTGCCACACCAGAGTGTGGAATTAAAGGTGTGTACTGCCACACTGGGAGCTAGCACTAATGGTGAGCTCTGCCACATCCAGGTGCTGAGATTAAAGGCATCACCACACCCAGCTCAAATCTTACAATATATATGTGAACATTTAGGTCTTAGATACTTACAGAAAGAAGAGGGCTGGAGAGATGGCATAGTGGTCAAGGCACTTGCCTGTGAAGCCCAAGAACTCATGTTTGAGTCTCAGGTCACACAGCATGTGTCTGCATGTTGACGCATGCGCACGATGTTGCATAAGCACACAAGGGAGCACAGGTATCTGGAGAATATTCACAGCAGCTGAAGGCACTGGCACGCCCATTCTCTCCCTTCCTCTCTCTCTCTCAAATGAATTTTTAAAAAGTTGAGAAGACAGGAACCTAAACTTATTTTTACAATAGAAAGGCACCAGTTCTAGATTTAGAGGTCAACAAAGTTATAGTTCAGTGAAAGTATAAAGTTATCTTAGGACCAAGAACCTACTAGATAAAGTAAGCATGTGAATTGGTGTCTGTGCAACCACTGGTAGGCAGGCTACATTAGCTTGGGGCTGGTTACATCAGAAAGGTAGGAAAACTCCACCTTTATGGTTTTCTCCAAGGTTTGGCTGTGAAAACATAAAACCACAGATTTTCCTGTTTTATATTCATTTGATAGTTGCTAAATATGATGCAGAAATTTTGGTGGGGGAGGGTTCAGGAAGGGTCTCCTGATGTATGAACCCCAAGTTTTGTGTTCTGTACTAGCTTTAACAAAGAATTAATATGGAGTCAAGAAATATAAATTATGAATTATTAAGTTTATTGAGGGGAAAATAACAAATTGTGAGGTACAGGAAACATGTTTTCATGTGGAAACACTGCATAGTATATAAGGTTTGTTTACAAGAAATTGGGGGTAACAAACCTGGAGTAGAGGAGCCACGTGCATGTGGACTTAAGAGAAAGTGAGGTTTTAAAGAGAAATTAGGCTAAACCTGCTGGCACTTGGAAAGTAGAATCTAGGAGTTTGTGCAGGAAAATTTGGGAAAAACCTGGATATGGTAGATTCATCAGCCAGAGGACAATCACACATTTAAATCAAAGAGAGAAGTTTTACCCCAAACTATAAAGCAGAGACAGCCAGTCTGGGTGAGGGTAAAGCCAGATTCAGGAATATCCTTGTGGCCCAAAATAAGAAAGGTAGGCATGCCAAACAGAACAGGAAAAGCTGAGCTGAGCAGGCAGTCTTTGACAGGAAGAAGACAGGAGCCTTTTTAAAAAGCAAGGGAAAGACATGATTGGTTGTAGATTGGGGCAAATCCTTGGGCCAGCCCATTTGGGACTGGTTGTCTAAGGTAATGTGCTAAGCTAGGAAGCAGGGGTCTTCATAGATCATTCTCCATCAGACACAAGTTCCATTTTTGTGGTGGCCTATCATAGTTCTCTTGGAGCCTCAAGCCTAGCTGAAATGCTTAAAAAGGTAGCTTTCTCCTATCCTCCTTCACTTTGACTTCCACATGGCATGTATACAGTCATAAACATATAAAACAAAAATCAAAATTTTAAAATTTAAAAAGTGAGCTGGGCATGGTGGCTCATGCCTTTAATCCCAGCACTCAGGTGGCAGAGGTAGGAAGATTGCTGTGAGCTCAAGGTCACCCTGAGTCTACATAGTGAATTCCAGGTCAGTCTGAGCTAGAGTGAGACCCTACTGGAAAAAACAACAAAAACCTTAAAAAGTAATATTGCTTTTGCTACTGGCAATTAATGTTTTTCAAAGATTGTCAGATACTATAATGACTATGTGGCTGAGTGTGGCCACAGACACAATAAGGTAACCATAAAAATAAATGACTTCATCAGTAACTAAAGGGTAAATATCATTTGGCTCACTCTTTGATATAGCTGTAATCTGTTCTAATATTCCTCAGGAGAACATATAGACCTGTGCTAATTCTTTTTTGTTTGTTTGTTTGTTTTTATCTGAGGTAGGGTCTCACTGTAGCCCAGGCTGACCTGGAATTCACTATGTAGCCTCAGAGTGGCCTTGAACTCACAGGGATCCTCCTACCTTTGCCGCCTGAGTGCCGGGATTAAAGGCACATGCCACCATGCCCAGTTAATTATTATTTATTTACTTATTTTTGTTTTGTGGAGGTAGGGTTTCACTCTAGTGCAGGCAGACCACACCTGGCTAATTCTTGTGTTTTTGTTACTTTATCATGTTTTTTTTTTTGTTGTTGTTCATTTTTTATTAATTTATTTGAGAGTGACAGAGAGAGAGAAAGAGACAGAGAGAGAGAGATTGAGAAAGGGCGTGCCAGGGCTTCCAGCCACTGCAAACAAACTCCAGATGCGTGCACCCCCTTGTGCATCTGGCTAACGTGGGTCCTGGAGAACCGAGCCTCGAACAAGGGTCCTTAGGCTTCACAGGCAAGCGCTTAACCACTAAGCCATCTCTCCAGCCCTCATGTTTTTTTTTTTTTAATCTCAATTTTTATTAACATTTTCCATGATTATAAAAAATATCCCATGGTAATACCCTCCCTCCCCCCCCACTCTCCCCTTTGAAATTCCATTCTCCATTATATCCCCTCCCCATCTCAATAAGTCTGTCTTTTATTTTGATGTCATGATCTCCTCTTATGATGGCCTTGTGTAGGTAGTGTCAGGCATTGTGAGGTCATGAATATGCAGGCCATTTTGTGTCGGGAGGAGCATGTTGTAAAGAGTCCTACCCTTTCTTTGGCTCTTACATTCTTTCCGCCACCTTTTCCTCATTAGACCCTGAGCCTTGGAAGGTGTGATTGAGATGTTACTCAGTACTCTAGTCACTTCTTTCCAGCACTATGATACCTTCTGAGTCATCCCAAGGTCACTGCCATCTGAAAAGAGAAGATTCTCTACCCAAAGTGAGAGTAGCATTAATATAAGGGTATAAATATTAAGAGAAGTGCTTACTTGGCAGTTTGATAAGCTTAGTATATACACTTATCCAGATATCAGTGGATATTACACCCCTAGGGCTCATGACTACCCCTGTTTTAAGTTTTTAGTATCAGGGATGTATTCCCTCCCTTGGAGCGAGACTCCAGTCCAATTGGAGAGCAGTTTGTTTCCACCATGACAGGCATGCCATTATTGTACCCGTTTGCTCATTTGGCCTTGCTGGCCAATTATAAGGCTTGCAGTGTCCACTGTTGAGTATCTTCACTGTTGGTATGTCTTTCTCCCATTGACCTACAAGTAGAATGGCTTCGTCCAGCTTTCTGTCAGCTGATCTACAGGGAGGAAGTTATCAGCTCAGTTTCAGCAGGATTTTTCACTGGCCTTGCTGCCTAAGTATGTGGAGTCTTCAGCAATAGGGTTTTACCATCATACTTTAACTTGTTTTAAAGTAGCATACAAACAGCCATAATGTAGCATGGCAAAAACAAATGGAGAAAGTAATCAAAGGGAAAAACAAACATGAAGCAAAGGCTAAATGAAACTGAAACAGGAACTTTGGGGTTGTTTGTCAATACACCAATATGCCAATGCACCAATTAATTTAGGGTACCCTGTATTCTTAACTTATTAATATTAAGGTTTAAAGTGTATAGACCAGAGGGCAAGGTTTAGAGAGAATTTAGTTGATTAAGAGTAAGAGCAGGAAGAGCAAGAGAGAGCTCCTGCCATGAGGGAGGCAGGAAGGGGTAAAGCCCACCCTGTGACCTAAATGGGGGTCATTTATAGATTCTGAATGGGGCTAAGCTAACCAGCCATGATGCCAAGTTTTGGGGTTGAACTTGATGAACCACAGTGTCAGGACCAGAAATAAACATAGGAATGCTCCTTCCCAGGGAGGAGTTGGGATTATTTATAGAGAAACAGACCTATGTAACTTCTTTAGGTAAGAGATAAGGAGAAGCCAGATACTTCTCTGATTTCTAGCAAAGGGGAGATTGCTATAACAGGTCCAAAGACATTCCTGCTTTTTAATTTTGTTTCTCATTGAGAAACATTAGGGAATTGGGGCAAAGACATATCTGGCTTCTGCTAGCAGAGTGTGGTCATTTGATGTGGTAGCTGGGAAAGTTCTCCAGTGGAACTATTTAAGGGACCCCAAAAAATATATTAGTGGAGTGTAGGAAGACAGTCTTGGAAGAAAATGTTTGGGAGAAAAAAAAAGGAAGCAGTTAAGGGGAAGTGGCCACACAGGAAATTGGATGCCTTTAAGTCTTCCCGTCTTTGTAGACGTTTAGGCCTTGGAGAGCAATCAGGTGAACCCAGGTAGATGGAGTTAGATTATCTCAGGACCATCTGAGTGTGAGCTGACTGAAAATAAGCAGAGATAAAGTTCAAAAAGCAACTAAATGTACAAGTTCCAAATATCAACAGAATAACTGAGAAATATAATAGGTATAATCCTGTTCCACCATGAAAAACCTGAGATCCACTCCCAGAAATATTCACTGAATGGCACAGTAGTGTCTGACATGGTCTAAATCTGTTCCTATAGGTTTTGTAAAGCAGATGGGACATGAACAGGGTTATTATGACTATAAATACACACATTTAACCCTAATAATGGCACATATATATCATCCTGGGCTGTTGTGAGGATATCTAAAGCCCTGTGATTTTGTACAGTTGTATTTTTTTCTCATTTGAACCTCAGAATCAAGAAAAGAGATTCTATTAGTTGTGTCATTTAAAGCCTTCTGTGTATCTTTAGTGAGTTTCTATATGCCAGATGACATCTAAGCCAAATGATGGAATAAAAACAGAGAATAAATGATCATACCAGTGAAAAATGCTTGTAAGCCATAGGTATTTTAATATAGGTAGATTGACTGGGAACTCTGTTTTTACTTGCTTCCCTGTATCCAAGGAACTCCCAGAGTGCACCTTCTAATCCATGCTGTAAAGTAGCTAGGGCCAAAGGTTAATACCACAGAGCCACTGGATGCCACTAGGGGCTGCCGAATGACTCATTCATTCAGCAGCAAACCATGCTGATGGTTGGAGGATAATTATGTTATGGAATAAGCTATAAGGCACCCATCATTGTTGCCAGCATAAGGAAGTCTTTTGTTGTTGTTTATGTTTGTTGTTTGTTTTCTTGAGGTAAGGTCTCACTGTGGCCCAGGCTGACTTGGAATTCACTATGTAGTCTCATGGTGGCCTTGAACTCAAGGCAATCGTACCTCTGCCTCCTGAGTGCTGGGATTAAAGGCATGTGCCACCACGCCTGGCTAAGGAAGCCTTTTGACTTAAGTGACCTTTGGATGGAGATAACTTTAAATATATACAGATAGATAGATAGATAGATAGATAGATAGATAGATAGATAGATAGATAGATAGATAGATATAGGGATAGGGATAGCTATAGCTATAGCTATAGCTATAGCTATAGATAGATATAGATATAGATATAGATATAGATATAGATATAGATATAGATATAGATATAGATATAGATATAGATATAGATAGGTATAGATAGCTAGATTCAGGTGTCTCCCGTAAACATGTATTCTGAATGCTAGGCCCCTAGATGGTGACAATTTGGGAATTGGAGCCTCCTGGAGGTTATGTATTGTTGGGGGCAGGGTTATGGTATTATAGCCAGCTTCCCCTTTTTAGAGTGTTTGACACTCTCCTGCTGCTGCTGTTCACCTGATGTTGGTCAGGAGCTGATGTCCACCCTTTGTTCATGCCCTCACTTTTTTCTGCCATCATGGAGCTTTCCCTGAGTCTGTAATCCAAAATTAACCTTTTCCTCCCACAAGCTGCTCTTGATTAGGTGTTTACTGCCAGAAACACAAAGCTATCTGCAACAATATGTATTTTAGATTTGAAAATAACCATCCTGCTGAGCATGGTGGCACACACCATTAATCTCAGCACTCAGGAGGCAAAGGCAGGAGGATCGCTGAGAGCTGGAGGCCACCCTGACACTACGGAGTGAATTCCAGGTCAGCTTGAGCTAGAGTGAGATCAAAAAACCAAAATAAAACAAAACAAAAATCTTGATATCAATGGTTGTTTTACCTTATTGTAGAACTAGAACTACTAGAGAGCCCCCTCCAACATCCTTGTTCATTTCTGGCAGGCTTAACCTAAGCAGAGATACACACACACACACACACACACACACACACACACACACACACACACACAGAGAGAGAGAGAGAGAGAGAGAGAGAGAGAGAGAGAGAGAGAGAGAGAGAGAGGGAGAGAGAGAGAATGGGCATGCCAGGGCCTCTACCCATTGTAAATGAATTCCAGACACATGTGCTACCATGGGCATCTGGCTTTATGTGTGTACTGGGGAATCAAACCTGGGTCCTTAGGCTTTGCTGGCAAGGATCTTAACTACCATCTCTCCAGATCCACCAATATTTAATCATATATTTACTTTTGAAGGTCAATAGTGTCTCTCCAAGAGACTCTAAGGACCTGTGGAAAGCACTGTGGCTTTTCCAGTACTGGTATTATTTGAGTCAGGGCCATGCTGAACTTGATCAACCACAATGTCAGTTTTATATTTATACAAAAGGGAACCACCCTCCTAGGAGGGGCTCACATTGTGGAAAAACAGACATAGGGAACTCCTTTAGGAAAGAGATAAGTCAGATCATCCTTTAATCTCTAGGAAATGCAGACTGTGAGGGTAGACATTTCTGTCTTTGCTTTCAGAGGCTTAGGCTTCTAACTGCCTAACAAAGGTACCTGACTAGCTCTCATTTCCCCTGTGTTGAGAAGGCCCTGTAAATGCTAATAAAGACACAACAAGAGCTTTTCCAAAAGTGGAAACAGACAAGGCTTTAAGACATGTTTCTCCCCCTGTAGTAGTTCTAGTTTTGTAGGAAAACTACATAAGAAAATTAATTATACATATGAAGATAACTATTTTCAAATATATGTAATGCTGACCAAAGTTCACTTAAGTCAAAAGCATCCTCATGTTGGTAACAATGGCAAGTCCTTTCTCACTTCTGCCAAAACATCATTATGCTCCAACCATAAGAATGGTTTGCTACTGAACAAGTCCTGAGGCAAAAAGTATGAGGGGATAGCGCCTAATGGTGCCCACTAGCACTGTGGTACCAATATTTGGTTCTGGCTACCCCAAGAATGGATTGAAAAGCATACTCTGGGATTTCCTTGGATATAAAAATGGTAAACTTAAAACAAAACAAAACAAACAAACAAACAAAACCTTAGAATGCCTAACCAATTTACTCGCTTTGAGGCACTGTCAGACTAAGAGTGTTTTTCAAGTGTATGATTGTTTAATCTCTGTTTTATTGCTTCTATTGACTTAAAAATGTCATATTGTACATAGAAACTTGCTAAATATGCTCTAAATGACACAGCTAAGAGGATCTTCCTTCCTAGTTCTGAGGTTTAAATTATAAGAAAGGCAATTATACAAAGTCACATGGCTTTGGACATCCCCATGACAACCAATGGTGATATATTTGCCATTTTCACACTTAAATGTTGTGTAGATAATCCTGATAAGTGTACTAGTATATCATCTGTTTTACATGCCATATAGGAACAGACTCAGACCAGGTCAGACCCTGCTGTGCTATTTGGTAAACAGTTCTGGGAGAGGATATCAGTCAGCTCACATTAAGATGATCCTGAGACAATCTAACTCCATCTACCTGGGCCCCCTTAAATGCTCTCCAAAGCCTAGAAGCCTACAATAATTGGATTTTTCTGTTTTCTTCTTTTGTCTGTCTCACAAATTCTGAAAACTCTATTCTAACAAAGCTTTAGTTATCTTAGATGAGAACAAAAATAGAGAGAGAACAAAACCACATGCTGCTTGTCATTATCACCTTTCTAGTCACAGAGGCAATTGTCCAACTTGCTTGACAACAAGGTTTGAAACTGTATGGGATCTGAGTTAGAGGGGTCAACCCATTTCTCAGAATCCAGCTTACAATGCATTTAAACAGTGCATCACAATTAGTAAAATTTATATAACAGTGAGGTAGAAAAATTTAAAGAAACAGCGAGTTAATAATCTCAATATGTGACTCTGATTTAGAATCTCAGTAGCCTTGTATGGCACAATCTCTTTTGTTTTTGAGTGGCACCTAGTGTGCCATCTTTATATAGTTAGAAAATAAAGTCCCTGGAGGCTTCAAGATTATCTCCCAGCCAGAGTTCAGCCCACATTGTCTCAAGGCAACCAAGAGTGCTAAGGTGGCATAGCATTTTTATTCTTTTATTTTTTAATATATTTTTTATTGTCACCTTCCATAATTATAGACAATAACCCATGGTAATTCCCTCTCCCCACTTTACCCTTTGCAACTCCACACTCCATCATATCCCTTCCCCCTCTCAAATCAGTCTCTTTTACTTTGATGTCATAATCCTTTTCTCCTATTATGATGGTCTTATGTAGGTAGTGTCAGGTACTGTGAGTTCATGGAGATCCAGGCCATTTTGTGTCTAGAGGAGCACATTGTAAGGAGTCCTACCCTTCATTTGGCTCTTAAGTTCTTTCCACCACCTCTTCTGCAATGGACCCTGAACCTTGAAAGATGTGATAGAGATGTTTAAGTGCTGAGCACTCCTCTGTCACTTCTTCTCAGCACCATGGTGCCTTCTGAGTCATCTCAAGGTCACCACCATCTGAAAAGAGAAGTTTCTCTAGCCAAAAGTGAGAGCAGTATTAATTTATGGGTATGAACATTAAGAGAAGTGCTTACTGGGTAGTTTGGTGGGCATAGTACATTCAATTAGCTAGATACCAGCAGATGTTACACCCCTAGGCCTCATGATTACCCCTGTCATAGGTTTTCAACACCAGGCATGTATTCCCTCCCATGTAGCAGGCCCCCAGTCCAATTAGAGAGCAGTTGGTTTCTCCTGTAACAGTCATGCCACTATTGCACTCATTGGCTCATTTTGGCCTGGCTGGCTAAATTTAAGGCTTGTAGTGTCCACTGTTGAGTATCTCCACTGGTGATTTCTCTATCTCCCATTGAACTGAATGCAGCATAGCTTTCTCCAGCTTTCTGTCAGCTGGTCTACACTGAGAAGGTTTTCAGCTCAGCTCCAGCAGTTATTTCTCAGTGACCTTGAAGTCCAAGTAGGTGGATTCTTCAGTAATAGGGTCTCACCATATATTCCTGGTGGGAAACCAAGAGCCTTGACAATGGCCTGTAATATTTTGGGGACATCAGGGACCTCCCTAGCCAACAACTCTTTGGAAGGTATCCCATCCCTGGCACAGAAAATTTTCTAGTAGCCATCTATGGCATCTGGGTATTCCCTTGTCCAAAAACGTAGGTTTCCATATGACTTACTCACACCCTTTTATATTTTGATCAGTCCTCCCCACACCTTGCCTTTATTCTATCTCTTCCCCTAACCAATGCCAATATGTTGAACGGTTTCCTCTATTTTTTTTCCTCTAGCAGTTTTAGAGCCTCAGGTCTGATATTAAAGTTTTTGATCCATTTGGACTTAATTATTGTGCATGGAGAAAGACTAGGATCTATTTTTATCCTTCTACAATACAATATCCAGTTTTTCCAGCTCCATTTGCTGAAGAGGCTGTCTTTTCTCCAATAGGTATTTTTTGGCATTTTTCTGAAAAATCACATGACTGTAGCTACCCAGACATATATCTGCATCCTCTTTTCTGTTCAATTGATCTACACGTCTGTTTTTGTGACAGTACCATGGCTCTATAATATAGGTTAAAACTAGGTATGGTAATGCCACCAGCCTTATCTTTGTTGCTAAAACTTGTTTTAGATATATGAGGTTTTTGTGCTTCCAAATGAATTTTAGGATATTTTTTTCTATTTCCATGAAGAATGATATTAGAATTTTGATAGGGATTGCATTAAATGTGTAGATTGCTTTTGGTCAGATTTCCATTTTCACAATATTGATTCTTTCAATCCACAAACAAGGAATGTCTTTCTATTTCCTAGTGTCTTCTGCAATTTCTTACTTGAGTGTTTTAAAGTTTTCATTGTAGAGATTCTTCACTTCCTTGGTTAGGTTAATTCTAAGGTACTTTATTTATTTATTTACTGATGCAGTTGTGAATGGAAGTGATTCTAATTCCATCCTTGCATGTTTATTGTTATCATATAGGAAAGCTACTGATTTCTGTGTGTTCCTGCTATATTGCTATAAGTGTTTATTAGCTCCAACAGTTTGCTGGTAAAGTCTTTAGGGTTCTTTATGTATAGAGTCATACCATCTGAAAATAATTACAACTTGATCTTTTTCCATTTTGTATCCCTTCTATGTGTGTTTCTTGCCTTATTGCTATGGCTGAGACTTCCAGTACTATATTAAATAAAAGTGGGGACAGTGGACACCTTTGCCTTGTTCCTGATTTTAGAGGAAAAGCTTCAAGTTTTTCTCTACTTAGTATTATTTTGGTTGTATGTTTGTCATGAATATTGTGTTGAGATATGTTCCTTCTATTCTCCATTTCTGTAGGACTTTTATCATGAAAGGATGTCGGATTTTGTAAAGTGCTTTTTATGCATCTAATGAGATGATCATGTAATTGTTGTCCATCAGTCCATTTATATAATGTATTACACATATCGATTTGCATATATTGAAACATCCCTCTATCTCTGGGATAAAGCCTATTTGGTCAGGGTGAATGATCTTTCTGACACATTCTTATATTCTGTTTGCCAATATTTGTTGAGAATTTTGCATCTTTTTTCATGAGGGATACTAGTCTGTAATTCCTTTTTTTTTCCCCTACCTTTGTCTGGTTTTGGTTTCAGGGTGATGTTGGCTTTGTAGAAGGAGTTTGGTAGTATTCCCTCCTTTTATATTTTATGGAAAAGTTTGGGAAGAGTTGGTGTTATGTCTTCCATGAATGTCTGGTCAAATTCACCAGTGAATCCATCGGGGCTTGGGCTTTATTTAGTTGGGAGATTTTTTTTTTTTTTTTATAACTGCTTGGATCTCCATGCTTGTTTTAGGTCTATTTAAGTAGAAAATCTCATCTTAATTTAATTTTGGTAGTCATAAAAATCAAGGAAATTGTGCATTGCTTTCAGATTTTCAAACTTAGTGGAGTATATGCTCTCATAATATGTCTCTGTGATTTTTTGTAATTTCTCTGCATCTGTTGTAATGGTGCTTTTCCTTGTCTAATTTTATTAATTTGTGTCTCTTCTCTGTTTATTTTGGTCAGATTTGCTAAGGGTTTATCAATCTTGTTTATCATTTCAAAGAACCAACTCTTTGGTTCTTTTTAAATTTCTATTTCATTAATTTCTGCCCTAATCTATTATTTCTTCCCATCTATTGATTTTTTATTTGTGTTGTTTTTCTTTTTCCAAGACCTTGAGGTGAATCATTAAGTTGTGTACCTGAAACCTTTCTAATTCCTTTACATAGGCACTTAAAGCTATAAATTTCCTTCTTAAGACTGCCTTCATTGTGTCCCAAAAGTTTTGGTATGTTGTGTTCTCATTATCACTTGATTCTATGCATTTTTACATTTCCTCCTAGATTTCTTCATTGACCCATTCATCATTTAGTAGTGTATTGTTTAGTTTCCATGACCTTATGTATGATCTGTAGCATTTATTGATACTGATTTGTAATTTAATCCTATTGTAATCAGGTAGAGTGGAAGAAATTATTTCAATTTTCCTGTATTTGTTAAGATTTGCTTTGTGTCCTAATATATGGTCTATTTTAGAGATTGTTTTATGTGTTGCTGAAAAGAATGTGTATTCAGCAGCATTTGCATGAAATGTTCTGTAGATATCTGTTAGGTCCATTTGTTCTATGTGGTGGTTTGATTCAGGTGTTCCTCATAAACTTAGGTGTTCTGAATGCTAAGTTTCCAGCTGATGGATATTTGGGAACTAACACCTCCTGGAGGGAATGTATTGATGGGGGTGGCCTTATAAGTGTTATAGCTAGTGTCCCCTTGCCAGTGTTTGGCACATTCTCCTGTTGCTATTGTCCACTTTATTTTGGCCAGAAGGTGATGTCCAGCCTCTGCTCATGCCATCATTTTCCCCTGCCATTGTGGAGCTTCCTTTCAAGACTGTAAGCCAAAATAAACCTCTTGCTCTTGGTCAGGTGATTTCTACCAGCAATGCAAACCTGACTGTAACACTCTGTGACCTCATTTAATTCAGATGCATCTATGTTTATTTTTTGCCAGGATAGCCTGTCAGTTGATGAGAATAGAGTGTTCAAGTCACCCCCTACAACTGTGTTTGGTGATATCTGTGACCTTAGTTTTAATGTTTGATGAAATTGGGAGACTCCATGTTAGGTGCATATGTGTTTAGTATTGTAATGCCATTTTGGAGTGTTCCTTTAATCAATATAAAGTGACCTTCCTTGTCTTTCCTAAGTAATGTTGGTCTGAAGTATACCCTGTCAGATATTAGGATAGCTACACTAGCTACACCTGTTTGTTTTCTAGGCCCATTTGCTTGAAACACCATTTTTCAACCATTCACCATAAGATAATGTCCATCTTTTGTGGAAAGATAAGTTTCTTGGAGGCAAAAAAGTTGAAGAATCCTGCTTTTTTTTTTTAACTTTTTTAAAATTTATTTTTAATTTTTATTAACATTCTCCATGATTATAAAAAATATCCCATGGTAATTCCCTCCCTCCCCCCCCCCACACTTTCCCCTTTGAAATTCCATCCTCCATCATATTAAGAATCCTGCTTTTTAACCCAGTTTGCAAACCTGTGTCTTTTGGTTGGGGCATTGGCATCATTGATATTAAGAGTTATTATTAAAAGGTGTGTATTTATTTTTGCCATCTTTCTTGTTTTGTAGTTCTTCTGGTTTTACCTTTGATCTCTTGTATTAAGTAGTATTTGCATATTATTTGCTTTGTCCAGGTTTCTATGTGTGTGCTTTTTTTAATCTTCAGCATGGAGGATACTTTCTAGTATTTTCTGTAGAACTAGTTTGGTCTATGTATATTCCCTTAGCCTGCTTTTGTTGTGGAATGTCCTTATTTCTCCATCTATTTGAATGGAGAGCTTTGCAGGATAAAGTCTTCTTGGTTGACAGCTGTTACCTTTCAGAACTTGGAGTACATCATTCCAAGCCCTTCTGGCTTTTAAAGTTTGTGCTGATGGGTTTTCCTTTGTAAGTGACTTGATTTTTCTTTGTAACTGCTTTCAACATATTTTCTTTGGTTTGTGTGCTTAGTAGTTTAATTGCAATATCATGGTGAGAAGTTCTTTTCTGATTTTTTATTTTTGGCATTCTATCCTGTATCTGTATTGGCATCACTTCCCATCCTTGGGAGAAGTTTTCTTCTATGATTATTTTTGAAAATACCTGCTATGCCTTTGGAGTGAAATTCTTCTCCTTATACTATATCCTAAGTTCTTATGTTTGATCTCTTCATAGTGTCCTGAATGTGTTGAAATTCCCATCCATACCTTCCTATTAGTTTGTCTATCTCTTTGTTGGCCTGTATTAGATCTGTCATCTGGCCTTCTAGTTTAGACAGTCTGTCTTCTCCTTGATCAATTCTACTGGTGATATTTTCTAGAGTTTTCTATTTGGCTTACTCTCTTTTTCATTTCTAGTATTTCTGATTGGAATTTTTTCATTATTTCTATGTCCTTACTCACGTCTTGTAATGATGTGTTTATTTCACTAGGTTGGTTTCCTGTGCTCTTCAGGAGTTTACTTCTTTGAACATTGATATAATCATTTTTTTAAATACTTGTTAGATATTTCATCTAAAGTCTCACTGGAGGTCATTTCTGATGAATTTATAGTTTTTAGTGGGATTGTATTGTCTTAATGTTTTTGTGTTTCCTATATTATAATGTAGATATTTTTGCCTCTTCAGTTAATTTGATGCTTGGGTTTTCTAATTATCTTCAGTGTTCTTATCCATGTAAATAAGACTTTATATATCTTCAGTGTAAGACTTTAAGATGCCAGGTGTAGCTCTTATACTCTAAGAGAAACAGCAGAAGTGACCCTAGGTGTTGAGTTTGCCTGCTATGCAACTATTTTAGTAGACTGGGTGAAGCATATTACTGGCAAATTCTAAAATTCAACTGAACAATACAGACATTCAATAAAAACCAGCACAGAGTATTTATGCAAGTGTGGGGGTTAAAGTAAACAGATATCTAGTAAAGCCAGAGCCCCTAAGGGTGTGTGTTGTGCCATAGTCTTAATCCTGTCAACTAGGAGGTTGGTATTTCTAGTCTGAAATGGATTCCAGTTGGCCTGGTGCCAGTGAGTCCCTGCCCCCAATGACAGAAGAAAAGTCAAAGGGCCTAAAAATAAGTCAATGTCAAAGACTACAATAGTTAGCACCAAAATACAGCTTATTTGAGAAGGGTAAACCAACCAAAAATACAACATTCAAATGTAATACATAACCTTTTCAGATATGGAAATAGCGATTAGCACTTCCAGTGCAGACCTGTGTATCTGGCTTTGTATAATTAGGCTGTGTTACCTTTTGGGATGGCTTCCTATCTCACCAATCTGAGTGCCCACCTTGATGTCTTGATCTCTCTATCTATGCTGGGAAGCCAGGCGTGAATGAGTTCTGTGGATGTTCATGGCCTTGACAGTTGGGAAATGGCAGACTTTTCAAGGTGACTGGAGTTATATCTAAGCTGCTTGGCTGGTACTGTTTGTATTCTCCTTCAACATCTGCTCAGCTGACTTCTCCAGGTTTCTTGACTTTTTGAGGAGGTTGATGTGTGTTCAGGTGGTATAGAATTTTTATATAGCAAGAAAGCTTTCACAAAAGCATTTGCTAGATCATAATAGGTGTTACAGTAAGGCTTAAATTGCTGGCAGAAATCAATTGAACAAGAGCAGCTCATGGGAAAAAAGTGTTTATTTTGGCTTACACACTTGAGGGGAAGCTCCATGATGACAGGGGAAAATGATGGCACAGACAGAGGCTCCTGGCCAACATAAGGTTGACAACAACAGCAGGAGACTGTGCCAAATACTGGCAAGAGGAAACTGGCTATCGTACTCATAAGCACACCCCCAACAACACTTTGCCTCCAGGAGCTGTTAATTCCAAAATTTCCATCAGCTGGGAATCTAGCATTCAGATCACCTAAGTTTAGGGGGACACCTGAATCAAACCGCCACATTCTGACTCTGGCTCCCATAAACTGATAACCATCTATAATGTAAAATGCAATGCATTCAGTCCAACTTTAAATGTACCCATAGTTTTCTCAATTCCAATAATGCCCAAACATCTTTATAGTACAAGAACTTTTAAGTGATCCATAATACCAAAATATACCTCAACAACCCATAATGGCATAGAATAAACATTCATACTGCCAAAGATAGTATTGGGCATAGCAAAGAAATATTCAACCAATACAAGTATTAAAACAACTGAGGCAAAAACAAAATATGTAGCTCCAAGTCCAACAACTCTAGTCAATGACAAGTCTCCAACTCCAATAATTCTATGCACTGACAAGTCTCTGGAGTTCTGTGGTGGTTTGATTCAGGTGTTTCCTATAAACTTAAGTGTTCTGAATGCTAGGTTCCCCACTGATGAAGATTTGGGAATTAGTGCTTCTTGGAGTCAGTGTATTGTTGGGGTGGGCTTATGGGTGTTATAGCCATCTCCCCTTTGCTAGTGTTTGGCATACTCTCCTGTTCCTATTGTCCACATGATGTTGGTGAGGAGGGTGATGTCAACCCTCTGCTCATGCCATCATTTTCCCCTGCCACCATGGAGCTTCCACTCAAGTATATAAGCCAAAATAAGCCTCCTTTCCCACAAGCTGCCCTTGGTCAGGTGATTTCTGTCAGCAATGTGAACCTGACTACAAGAAGTTCCAATTCTACCCCTCCAGCTAGGTGATTCATAGTCCTGAAAAACTTCATGCAGGGCCAGCATTTATCATTAGTGGCCATCTCATGGTCCCAGCATCTCTAGTGGGTATCCACTGCAACCCATGATTCATCCTCATGGCTATATCGGATCGCCATGCAGTCAATCCTGCTTCACACTACCCATGGCAATTTCCAAAACACAAGACTATGTTGCACATTCAATGACCCTTTTATCCCTACATTTCTATAGTTGTATACTCCATAATACAAGATTTGGTGCTAATTTGTAAATCCAGGAGGGGGAATGAAGCAGACTTTGAAGAACAGGACACTCCTTCAGCATTCAGGCCCCTTCAAAATACTGCATTCTTTCTGTTGTCCCAATGCAGAACAGCTGGCCCAATTTCAGTGGTTGTAATATCTCAATTGCAGCTGAATTGGCAGCAGTTTTTTTTTTTTTTTTAATTTTTATTAACATTTTCCATGATTATAAAATATATCCCATGGTAATTCCCTCCCTCCCCACCCCCCCACTTTCCCGTTTGAAATTCCATTCTCAATCATATTACCTCCCCATTACAATCATTGTAATTACATATATACAATATCAACCTATTAAGTATCCTCCTCCCTTCCTTTCTCCACCCTTTATGTCTCCTTTTCAACTTACTGGCCTCTGCTACTAAGTATTTTCATTCTCACACAGAAGCCCAGTCATCTGTAGCTAGGATCCCCATATGAGGGAGAACATGTGGCGCTTGGCTTTCTGGGCCTGGGTTACCTGACTTAGTATAATACTTTCCAGGTCCATCCATTTTTCTGCAAATTTCATAACTTCATTTTTCTTTACCGCTGAGTAGAACTCCATTGTATAAATGTACCACATCTTCATTATCCACTCATCTGTTGAGGGACATCTAGGCTGGTTCCATTTCCCAGCTATTATAAATTGAGCAGCAATAAACATGGTTGAGCATGTACTTCTAAGGAAATGAGATGAGTCCTTTGGATATATGCCTAGGAGTGCTATAGCTGGGTCATATGGTAGATCAATCTCTAGCTGCTTTAGGAACCTCCACACTGTTTTCCACAATGGCTGGACCAGATTGCATTCCCACCAGCAGTGCAGAAGGGTTCCTTTTTTTCCACATCCCCGCCAACATTTATGATCATTTGTTTTCATGATGGTGGCCAATCTGACAGGAGTGAGATGGAATCTCAATGTAGTTTTAATCTGCATTTCCCTGATGACTAGTGACGTAGAACATTTTTTTAGGTGCTTATATGCCATTCGTATTTCTTCCTTTGAGAACTCTCTATTTAGCTCCTTAGCCCATTTTTTGATTGGCCTGTTTGATTCCTTATTAGTTAACTTTTTGAGTTCTTTGTATATCCTAGATATTAATCCTTTATCAGATATATAGCTGGCGAAGATTTTTTCCCATTCTGTAGGTTGCCTCTTTGCTTTTTTCACTGTGTCCTTTGCGGTGCAAAATCTTTGTAATTTCATTAGGTCCCAGTGGTTAATCTGTGGTTTTATTGCCTGAGCAATTGGGGTTGTATTTAGAAAGTCTTTGCCAAGACCAATATGTTGGAGGGTTTCCCCTACTTTTTCCTCTAGCAGTTTCAAAGTTTCCGGTCTGATGTTAAGGTCTTTAATCCATTTGGACTTAATTCTTGTGCATGGCGAGAGAGAAGAATCTATTTTCATCCTTCTGCAGATATTTATCCAGTTTTCAAAACACCATTTGTTGAAGAGGCTGTCTCTTCTCCAATGAGTATTTTTGGCATTTTTATCGAATATCAGGTGGCTATAGCTACTTGGGCTTACATCTGGGTCCTCTATTCTGTTCCACTGATCTACATGTCTGTTTTTGTGCCAGTACCATGCTGTTTTTGTTACTATGGCTCTGTAGTATAGGTTAAAATCAGGTATGGTGATACCACCAGCCTCTTTTTTGTTGCTCAGTATTATTTTAGATATTCGAGGTTTTTTATGATTCCAAATGAATTTTTGGATTGTTTTTTCTATTTCCATGAAGAAAGCCTTTGGAATTTTGATAGGGATTGCATTACATGTGTAGATTGCTTTAGGTAAGATTGCCATTTTCACGATATTGATTCTCCCAAGCCAGGAACAAGGGATGTTTCTCCACTTTCTAGTGTCTTCTGCAATTTCTCGCTTGAGTGTCTTAAAGTTCTCATTGTATAGATTCTTTACTTCCTTAGTTAGGTTTATTCCAAGGTATTTTATTTTTTTTGATGCAATTGTGAATGGGAGTGATTCTCTGATTTCATCCTCTGTGTGTTTGTTGTTAGCATATATGAAGGCTACTGATTTCTGTGTATTTATTTTGTATCCTGCTACATTGCTGTAGGTTTTGATTAGCTCTAACAGCTTGCTAGTAGAGTCTTTAGGGTCCTTTATGTATAGAATCATGTCATCTGCAAATAGTGATAACTTGATTTCTTCCTTTCCAATTTGTATCCCTTTTATGTGTGTCTCTTGCCTTATTGCTATGGCTAAGACTTCCAAAACTATATTAAATAGAAGTGGAGACAGTGGACACCCTTGTCTTGTTCCTGATTTTAGTGGAAAAGCTTCCAGTTTTTCCCCATTTAGTAATATGTTGGCTGTAGGCTTGTCATAAATAGCCTTTATTATATTGAGATATGTTCCTTCTATTCCCAGTCTCTGTAGGACTTTTATCATGAAGGGATGTTGGATTTTGTCAAATGCTTTCTCTGCATCTAATGAGATGATCATGTGATTTTTGTCCTTCAACCCGTTTATGTAATGTATTACATTTATAGATTTGCGTATGTTGAACCATCCCTGCATCTCTGGGATAAAGCCTACTTGGTCAGGGTGAATGATCTTTTTGATATACTCTTGTATTCTGTTTGCCAATATTTTGTTGAGAATTTTTGCATCTATGTTCATGAGGGAGATTGGTCTGTAATTTTCTTTTTTTGTTCTATCTTTGCCTGGTTTTGGTATCAGGGTGATGCTGGCCTCATAGAAGGAGTTTGGTAGAATTCCTTCTTTTTCTATTTCCTGGAAAAGCTTAAGAAGCAATGGTGTTAGCTCTTCCTTAAAAGTCTGGTAAAATTCAGCAGTGAATCCATCCGGGCCTGGGCTTTTTTTAGTTGGGAGATTATTGATAACTGCTCGGATCTCCATGTTTGTTATAGGTCTATTTAAGTGATTAATCTCATTTTGATTTAATTTAGGTAGGTCATATAGATCAAGGAAATCATCCATTTCTTTCAGATTTTCATACTTTGTGGAGTATATGCTTTTATAGTATGTCCCTATAATTTTTTGAATTTCTCTGGAATCTGTTGTGATGTTACCTTGTTCATCTCTGATTTTATTAATTTGTGTCTCTTCTCTCTTTCTTTTGGTCAGATTTGCTAAGGGTTTATCAATCTTGTTTATCCTTTCAAAGAACCAACTCTTTGTTTCATTAATTCTTTGGATTGTTCTTTTTGTTTCTATTTCATTAATTTCTGCCCTAATCTTTATTATTTCTTCCCGTCTACTACTTTTTGGTTTGCCTTGTTCTTCTTTTTCCAAGGCTTTAAGGCGAAGCATTAGGTCGTTTACTTGCGACCTTTCTAATTTCTTAATATAGGCACTTAAGGCTATAAATTTACCTCTTAGAACTGCCTTCATTGTGTCCCAGAGATTTTGGTATGTTGTGTTCTCATTATCATTTGACTCTATAAATTTTTTGATTTCCTTTTTGATTTCTTCATTGACCCACTCATCATTTAGTAGTGTATTGTTTAGCTTCCATGATTTTGTGTATGCTCTATAGCCTTTCTTGCTACTGATTTGTAGTTTAATTCCATTGTGGTCAGATAGAATGCAAGGAATTATTTCAATTTTCCTGAATTTGTTAAGATTTGCTTTGTGTCCTAATATATGGTCTATTTTAGAGAATGTTCCATGTGCTGCTGAAAAGAATGTATATTCTGCAGCCTTTGGATGAAATGTCCTGTATATATCTGTTAGGTCCATATCTTCTATGACCTCATTTAGTCCAGATGCCTCTCTGTTTATTCTTTCCCTGGATGACCTGTCAATTGATGAGAGTGGGGTGTTAAAGTCACCCACCACCACCGTGTTTGGTGTTATCTGTGACCTTAGTTCTAATAGTGTTTGTTTGACGAATTTGGGAGCCCCCATGTTAGGTGCATATATGTTTAGGATTGTAATGTCCTCCTGTTGGAGTGTGCCCTTAATCAATATAAAGTGACCTTCCTTATCTTTTTTGACTAACTTCGGACTAAAGTCCACCCTGTCTGATATTAGGATAGCAACCCCTGCTTGTTTTCTAGGCCCATTTGCTTGAAACACCGTCTTCCAACCTTTCACCCTAAGATAATGTCTATCCTTTGTAGAAAGGTGAGTTTCTTGAAGACAACAAATTGTAGGATCCTGCTTTTTAACCCAGTCTGCAAATCTATGTCTTTTCGTTGGGGCATTGAGACCGTTGATATTAAGAGATATTATTGAAAGGTGTGTATTTATGTTTGCCATTTGTGTGTGTGTGTGTGTGTTACTTGTTCTACCTGTGCTCTCTTCTGTTAACTGGTATTTGAGTATGGCTGGTTTTTTCTAGGTTCCTTATATGTGTGCTTTTCCTTTTGTTCAGCATGGAGGATTCTATCAAGTATTTTCTGTAGAGCTGGTTTTGTCTTCAGATATTCCTTTAACCTGCTTTTGTCATGGAATGTCTTTATTTCTCCATCTATTTGGATGGATAACTTTGCAGGATAAAGTAACCTTGGTTGACAGTTGTTATCTTTCAGAACTTGGAATATATCACTCCAGGCCCTTCTGGCTTTAAAAGTTTGTGTTGAATAATCTGCTGTAATCCTGATGGGCTTGCTTTTGTAGGTAACTTGATTTTTCTCTCTAACTGCTTTCAATATTTTTTCTTTGGTTTGTGTGTTTGGAAGTTTGAGTATAATGTGGCGAGGAGAGTTTCTTTCTGGGTTTTGTCTGGCTGGGGTTCTAAAGGCTTCCTGTATCTGTATTGGCACCTCTTTCCCAATTTGGGGAAAATTTTCCTCTATGATTTTGTTGAAGATGCCTACTATGCCTCTGGAGTGGAATTCTTCTCCTTCTACTATGCCCTGAATTCTTATATTGGATCTTTTCATAGTGTCCCGAATATCTTGAAATTCCCACTCGTACTTTTCTATAAGTTTGTCTTTCTCTTTGTTGGACTGCATTAGGTCTGCCACCTGATCTTCTAGCTTAGATATTCTGTCCTCTCCCTCATCCATCCTACTGGTGAGATTTTCTACAGAGTTTTTTATTTCATTAACTGTGTTCTTCATTGCTAATAATTCTGACTGGTTTTTCTTTATTATTTCTATTTCTCTATTTATGTCTTGTATTGCCTTCTTTATTTCATTAAATTGGTGTCCTGCCTCTTCTTTGATTCCTTTGATTTCCTCTTTGATTTCCTCTTTGATTTCTTCTTTGGTTGTATTCATGTGTTCTTTGACCTCTTTGAACATATTTATAATTATTCTTTTGAACTCTTTCTCAGGCATTTCCTCTAACTCTTTCTCACTGGAGGACATTTCTGATGCATTAATACTTTTAGGTGGATTTATATCGTCTTGCTTTTTAGTGTTTCTTGTGTTATAATGTATATATTTTTGCATCTTGGATTAAGTTAATGCTTGGATTTTCTAGCTAGCTGTGTATTCTTAGCTGTATCAATTGATTTGGTGTAAAATATTTTCAGGGTAGGACCTTAAGGTATTAGGTGTGGCTCTTAAGACTCTCAGAGTATCTACAAAGATGTTCTTAGGGGTTGAGTTTCCCTGCTATAGGAGTATTCAAGCAGGCTGAGTGGAATAATATACTGGTAGATTCTAAAATTTAGCTAAACACTGTACCCATTCCATCAACAACAGCCCCGAGTATGTATGCAAGAGTAGTTATTATAATGACCAGATCCTCTATCAACAAAGAGGTTTAGATTTCTGGTCTGTTGAGGTATCCAAGTCAGCTTGTGACCAGGTGAGACCCTTCCCTGGTGCAATCCCAGTTACCTTGGGTGATTGTGGTCTCAGTCAAGTTGCTGCCTGGGTCGTCGGGCTGCTGTTCTGGTTTCTGGAGCTGGGCACTTGCTTTTCCTACGGGGCAAACTGAGCCGCTGCCGCCTCTGCAGCTGTTGTAGGTGCCTCCGCCGGAGCCCCCACCACTGCTGAAGCTGCTGTTGTCGTGTCCACCGCTGCTGCTCACCCCGAAGCCGCTGCTGTCCTGGGTCCGCTGCTGCTGGGGCCACTGGTACCGGTGCTGGAGCCGCTGAAGTTGCTGCCAAATTCTGCTCCTGCTTGGGTCCCGCCGTCAGCCCAAGTTGGCGTGGCCGGGTCCCGGGCCGCTGCTGTGTTCGCCGGAGCTGGGTTCAGGCGGCAGGGGAGGGGAGGGAGCCGCGGCTGTTCTGGTTGTATCGTGTGCTTTTACCTCGCGGTCTGCTCCTCCCTCCGTTGCTCGCTGCCGCTCTCCCCTCACGTTTCCCGAGTTGCGGAGAGCGCGGTGTGAGGGGAAAATCCCGCACCTGGCTTGTCCTGCGGCTCGAGTCGAGAGACCGGCGGTTTTCTGCCGCTCCGCGGTTGCGGCGGGTAGCTGAGCCGCCCCGGAGCCGCTGTTCCCGGCTGTGCAGGCTCTGGATGCTCTATAACTCTTCCACTTCTCCGCTGCCGCCTCAACTTCCTATACACCTCACTTTTTAGTAAAAGTGTGTATTTTGCTGAGTTTATTTTGGTCTTTCCCCCCCCAGGCTGTTTTGGCGTGGTACCTACGCCGCCATCTTAACCGGAAGTCCTTGGCAGCAGTTTTAACCCAAAGAGAAATTCTCAGGACACAGACATAAGAGCAAGCCTCTCACACAAACTGCTTCTAGCGCAGTCCAGGCAAAACTCTTTCTCACTCTCACAAGCCAAACCTCACAGTCCATAGTTCTTACTGCATTCAGGTCTTTCAACTCCTACCAGAATATTCCATCAAACTATACTTACAGCACTGCAAATCATGTCTTAGGCCATGGTTTCAAATCCTTCCATATTCCTCTTGAAAATCAGCGTCAAAAGGCCAAAGCCACACAGTCAGATGTCTAACAGCAAATGGCACCACTCTTGGTACCAAAGTTACTGTTGCAGTGAGGTTCACATTGCTAGCAGCAATCACCTGACTAAGAGCAGTTTGTGGGGAAGAAAAGGTTTATTTTGGCTAGGGAAAGCTCCAAGATGGCAGGGGATAATGATGGCATAAGCAGAGGGTTGACATCACCTCCTGGCCAACAATAAGTGGACAATAGCAGCAGGAGAGTGTGCCAAACACTGGCAAGGGGAAACTGGCTATAACACCTATAAGCCTGTCCCCAAGAATACATGGTCCTCAGGAGGCCTTAATTCCCAAATCTCCATCAGTTGGTGTTAAGAGCACCAGTAACAGTAAATAAAAAAAGTGGAGGTACTCACCTTGGAATGATGGCACCATCATGGCAGCCAGAGACCAGCTCTGATATGTGAATGAGCTAACAACCCTAAGGTGGCTATCTGCAGTTAGAGTAACTGAGGATAAAATGGGTATTAGGAAAAAAAAAAAAAAAGCTTATTTATGAAAGTCTTAGCATGATCCTCAAGGAGTGTGCAAGGATCAACAATGGTTATTTGGATTTTATACAAGATTTACAGCATGGGGGTAATTACCCCACAAGTGGCACCATTCATGCCAAAAATGAAGAAAACAGTGATAAAAGAGGCACCTCAACATATGAGGAAAACCTTGTCCACAGCCCTGGTCACATGCCAAGTTATATATTCCCACAATGCCTGAATTACTTTAACCGAAAGAGAGCTAGAATCTAACTTTAACTGCTCAGCCTACTCAGGCCAAAGCCACCTTCATGATCCAGAGCACAATCTAATGGCACAAGCAGCACCCAACTATATAGATGGCCCCAGTGCAATCAAGGGTGTTATAAATGCATGAGAGAAAAACATGGGAAGGATCCTTGGGGACAAGATATCTCCCAGGGGTTCCCCAAGAACATCAGGCCATTTGAGGATCATCACCTCCGAGGGGAGGAGAGGCCTATGTTATCAGACAGGCCCAACAGATGAGGACTGTGGACTCTCATGAGACTCATCATGAGGTATTCCTGGGGACCACATGTGACCTCCACTCATATGCACAGATATGCTGTGAGATAAGAGGCAATCTTCATTGCTTCACATTTCTGGTGGACACAGGGAGCCAAGTTACAACAATAACTAGCCTGCCAGCCCATGGGACTGGAAAGGAGATAGAAATTTAAGGCATCAACCAAACTAGCCAGAGAGCTCCCATAGAAAGGATACATTTTAAGGTGTTTGATACCACTATACTTTGTGGTGCTTTCTTTCTGACAGCTCCAGAAGATAGGGCAAGATACAATTAAATATAGCCTTCTCTCAATGAATACCATATAAGCAGTTGAAGTGGGGGGCAATATACTATTGAGTACTGTCCACATGCTGCCAGTAGACCTACCAGAGGTTCCTCCATCTTTTACTATACAGTATCCACTGAAGGGGAACATGATGTAATAACTGAGAATGCCAATGAACTTTTAGAGGAAGGTATTATTGAATGCACCCAATCCTTTTCACATAACAGTCCAGTATGGATGGTGAGGAAGGCAACCAGGCAATACAGGTTCACAGTGGACTATAGAAATTTACACAAAAACACCAGCCATGCCTGGAAATTTACCTGAAGTGGAGAAAATTTTTAACATAATTAGGAATTTTAATATGCAATATTTTGCAATGGTGGATTTGTCAGACATCTTCTTTTGCATTCCTCTGAATGCTGATATTAGGGTATACTACATTCACATGGCAAAATAAACAGTACCAGTTTACTAGAGTCTCACAGGGAGATTGCAACAACCCAATCATTGCACATGTCAGTCTGCAGTGGAGCCTAGATAAGGTGGAACATTAACCTGATATTCTGATGCTATCTTATGTGGATAACATAGTTGTTTGTGGCAATACCAAGGAGGAAGTTCAGGGAGTATTAGATGTCCTAGTAAAAATTTTAAAGGGGGATGTATGGACTAGTAATAATAAAAGGTCCACCCCCCCAGATACTAGCATTAAGTTCTTAAGACTACTTAATTTGAACCACTGAGGGACCCAAGATTTCCTCTAGTGTTAGAAATAAAATTGCTCATTTAAAACCACCTGAGAATAAAACACAAATGCAACATTTAATTGTATTGTTTGGATATTGGCACTTCCCTATACCATATTTGTAATTAATATTGAAACCACTATGTCACCAGGAAGGCTGCTTGACTTCCAATGGAGAGAATAGCAACAACAAGCTTTTCATCAAGCATGTGCACATATATCTGAGTTTTGCCAACTACTTATTATACAACCTGATGATGACATATGTATGGATATACTGTTTTGTGGTGGTTATGGTAATTGGAGGATTTTTATAACAACAACAACAAAAATAAACACACAAGGACTTAGAAGGCCAGTGTCATTCTACTGCAAGAGGTTTCCATTTTTAGAGAACAAGTATTCTTTCTTTGAAAAATTAGTGTGAACCCTGTAAGAGGTGATAAAGACATTTAGTCTGAATATTCAGGATCAATGCTTTATAGTCAGAAGCCCACTGCCCTTACTAGAATGAGTGCACATGCCAGACAAAACCCTGGCTGGAACAAAAACATACCTGAAGATATTACAATGGAAATGATACCTTTAGAAATTTACTAGAGACCATGAAGTGTCAGCAAAGGGGAAGACACCTAGTTGGGTAGAAGAGATAGCATAGCTACCTTTTGTACCCAGGCCATCATTTGTTGTGAATTCCCCTCCCTAAAAAGAGGCATCTATCAGACCATGAGAGACAACCCAATTAGGACCCCACACATGTGAACACATGGTTCATGAGTGGATCATCTGAAAACATGGGGGGCCAAGATGTGATAGAAATATGCAGCCTAGAGATCGTCAGACGGGTATATCCTGATGGATGAAGGGGTGGCAAAATCTACACAGCATGTGGAAGAACATGTGGCTTTGCTGGGATTGAAACAGTCAGCAAGTCATGGTGCCTGGCCAATAGAATAGCCCTCTTGTTGGCTAAGTGGAAGCAGACTAATTGGAAGATCAATGGTAGTGATATTTGGTCTAAGGAATATTGGATAGAAATTGGCAAGTTAGAAGAAGGTATAAAAGTGCTTATAATGCATGTGGATGCACACACCCAGATAAGCAAGGCACCACTAATCATCATAAAAAATAAAGCAGACCAGTTAGTTCAAATTATGACCTTAAGGATTAAACATAAAGCCCCATGGCAGATTGCAGATAGTAGAGATATGTGTTATGATCTTTAAATCCCTTAAACCATGGAAGGTAGTACAGGAAAATGAGGCACCAATTAGTAAAGAAGATGTAACAACGCTATATAAGACTTTGGGACACTTGGGAACACGTACCATGTTTACTTGGATGCAATGTAGAAATCTACTGGTAACTTGGCAGGAATGCAAAAGAATAATTGCCTCTTGTGAGGACTATCCTGGAACCGAGTTGAGGTTTAGGTGTAATCCACCTAGTGATATCTCCAAGCCTAAAAGATTACGCTATTCAAATTGATTTTATTAGTCCATTATCTTCTTTCCATTATCAATACACAGGTACTATAGTAGATGCATGCACAGGTCTGGGGAGTGCCAAGGCCTGTGATAAACCAAATCAGGTCACAACAAATGTATACATTGTGTACTTGGATTGCACAACATGGGACTCCTGTGCTAATTATTTCAGATTAGGGATCTAGTTTTACAGGGAGTGTAGTACAGAAAACAGCACATGTAATGGATATACTCTGGGATTTTCATTTACCTTATAACACAACAGCTGCAGGAAATGTTGAACATTTTAACAGCCTTTTAAAACATAAACTCCAAAAGTTAGCTAAAACCACTTTTAAGGAGGCATTGGAAATAGCCTGTTTTGAGTTAAATTCCACATATAGACAGCACAGAGCCAGTGCCTTGGATAAAGTATATGAGTATGGGGACATTTACATACCCAAAATAAATGATAAGCCTGCAGTGTTATTACCACACAAGACTATGCAGCACAATGCTAATAGATCTCTCTATATATAAATATAAATATATATAAATTTATATAATTTATAAATATAAAAAAATTATAAAAATTATTTATAAATATAAAAATTATATAATTTATAAATATATAGATAGTGGCCACTGGGAACTTCCCAGATTGGACAACAAGGGGAAAGGGAGATATATGCATGACAAAATTAAAAGATATCACTGGATAGCATTCATCATGAAAATAATGGGCCTAATTGGCTGGGTCATAGGCATCGTGTGTACACTGATATTAGTGATTCTGATACTGGGGCACTATTCCTTCTGAGCAGCAGGAAATATAACGAGACCACCCAGTGGACCTATACATGGTTGATCAATTATACCCTCTCTATTATAGACACCTTTACACAATGACATACAGAACCTATGGAACAAGACACCCCAGGAGGATGAAGGTGGTGGCTCATTATTTAATTGCCATTATTATTCATGGTGAGTGGACTGTTGGCAGTGACACCATCACCAATACAACCACCACCACAGCAGCACCGCCAGTAGTACCAACTAAACCCCATCCAGAGTTCCAGAATCCTGAGGGTATGGTACAACAATATTGGAACCATTACCATATTGGTCTCAATGTTACATATGTGAGACACTCCACTTGGGCTAGCTAGGCCTGGTGCCAACATGTGTACTATTTCTTACAGTGAACAGTGTAGAAAGACAACTGCCTAACATAGTCTGATAGAGCTTCCCCAAAGTATATAGATCAAATGAATATTTATGATGAAAATTCATTTCATTGCCATGGTATTGAACTCTGGTGCCAAGTTATGTCAGCTTTTGCAATTTATGTCATGCACATGTGCAAGATTTATGTCAGTGCCAGATGCATCACAGAAGTTCACTAAAAGGGCACACCTCCAGATACACTTTTGAATGGGACAATGAAGATATGGGATCAAATTTTCACATGCAAATACAGGGCAAAGACAAAGTTTTTGTCAGCCTTCTTTGTGCCATGGACTAGACAGGTGCTTGACTCTGCTGATGATTTTTATGATTATGATGATAGCACAGAAAATACGATGACAGCCAATCCACTGGCTACCCCCACTGCTTCTACTTGGCCTTCCCATTGGGAGGCTAAATAGCTAGTTGACAGTTTTAAGTGGGAAACAATCCCATCACCATATGGGGCTCCTTGCCCCAAGAAACTGTTTCAATTGTACCCAAAGTTGAACTCAACCGATTATACTATTTTATGTGTATCTGGCTTTTCTAATTTGCCATATTATAGTAAGTTGGAGTGATGGAACTCACATGTAATAGATATGGATGTTACTAATGACAGCTTCTTACCAGTACCATATTGGCAGAAGATCCTGGCCTTGGGTACCCGATTATCCTTACTGACTCAACCTTATGCCACTTATGATATTGATCCTCAGGTAAACTATAAATGCCTTGAATTATCATACATGGCTCTAGTAGCCCCCAGGTTGTATAAATCTACCAAAACCTGATGTACCCTGCAGCTCTGTGTGGGCAGCATCCAGAAACCTTACCTTTTACTGTGAAATACTTACGAATCACACATGTGATGATTATGTCCAAGAGTAATTACTACTCTTTACTTCCGAACAATATGACAGCTACCTTTATCAGACCCAGACAGTTCCATTTCAACGGGACAACAGTTGATTGGATGTTCACAATGACACAAAAACACCTAAGATGTTATGTCAACATAACATAAAACACCACTTACATGTTTCTACATGATGGCAAACAGCTATAGTGATTACATGTTGCCAACTTGACAATACCAGTAGTTTTTGCAAAAGAATCAACAAAACCTGCGATGCTGTATAAGGTGAAGAATCCTATTCTCTCCTGTTATAAGCACTCCATGTTCTTTTTTTTGACCTGGCTCAAGCACAAACAACTGGAGGATGCAGGTTTCTTCTAGCAGACAGTTAGAACTTTATGTGATACAATCTATATCACAGCAAAAAAAATTCATCTGCATCGCATCTTACCCCATACCTTTGTATGTGCATATGAATAATCAGATAATACGTTATAAATTATGCAGAAGTTGCAGTAGTATGAACTACAACATGTCTGCAATTGAATACATCTTGCCCATAGTAGATGTCATTTGATGGCCATTCCAAAAGTTTGACCCATTGGGCAGACTGCAGGTGCGATACTTGATTAAACAAGCTGGAAGAACACTGCACTGGTGGAACTTGGTGAGAATGTGGTTCGGATCTTGACTTGTTTCCTTCAAACATCACCATGACCTCCGGTACTACTTCTATATGATTTTGCCCTTACCTAGGGTGCATAAATAGGGGATCATGGATTTAGTGACACATTCACCTTTCATCAATACTTCCTTCCCATTGGTGATTGGAGATACCAGCTATGAGTTTGGATCAATATGGACCTTCCCAATATCATTTAAAACCTGTTACATAAAAGACAATAGTGATGCTCCTTGCATCTTAGACACAGGATTCAACCAGTAACCTAAATTCTTTATAGCCCATTACAAGCCAGCAGTCTTGTGGGCAATGGACTTGCTAGAGCCACCTAATATCACAGAAGCACCTGCTGATTCCTGACCTATCAACTCTGGCAAAACTACTGGTTCAACCTCATATCAAACCCATTATAGTAACCTTTAATTTAAAGGACTGGGCACCACCAAAAGGCTTGTGCCTAGAACAACCTCTTCCAGTGTGTTCCTACTCTTTTTTTTTTTTTTTTTCAAGGCAGGGTCTCACCCTAGCTCAGGCTGACCTGGAATTCACTATGTAGTCTCAAGGTGGACTCGAACTCATGATGATCCTCCTATCTCTGCCATCCAAGTGCTGGGACTAAAGGCACACAACACCACTCCAAGCCATGTTTTCCTCCTCTTCTACTAGCAGATGGTCAGCAAGGAAGCTACTTCAATTCTTGGCAGCTAGCACATTCATAGGGTGCAGCTTTAGGCACCAGCATTGCATCAGCCATGGTGGCACAGGAAAAGGCACACACAATTACAGCACCATCATAGATGCCCTGCCTTCTACTAATGCTTTAGTCACCCAAATGTAGAATGACATACAACTATTGCAGGAGTCTGTGAAGTCATATGTGAGGAATCTCCACTTCAAGGACATTGCAGAAACACTCCACTGCGGGGGGCCTCCAGCCTCTGACCACCTGCTTAGATAAGAAACTGAGGAATCTCCACTTCAAGGACAATGGAGATGACTTCATCTGCCTGGAGTGCCCCTAGCTCCTGCCCCCAACTTTGCCCACCTAAACCCCAAGCCAATCAGAACTGTTTAAATCAACCAATCATGTATCTATCCCCTACTTCTTTGTTCAAATTCCTATATGAACCCCTTCCCCAAAAGAAAGCGGATCTCTCCCTCACTATCGCTGTGCCAGACTGTGGGGACTGAGCCCAGGCCTGGGCTTGCAATAAAGAAACCTGTTGCTTTTGCATTTGAGTGTCTCGGCTTCTGTGGTGGTTCTCTGGGTGACTCCTGGGTGACTAGGGGACTTGGAGCCTGGTCAGGGGTCTTGGCACAACAATGGAACCTAGAAATAAGAACCCAACAATTCCTGTTAGATCTTTGAAGGAGTATTGCCTCAGATCAATGATATGACCTTTCGCTAAGTTTTGTTTGTTTCAACTTTTTGCTTACTTGATTTGAAAATTGTACCAACAGTCTTTTATCCAATATAGACTGTTAAAACATCCTCATACTATAATACATTGAGTTATTTTGAATTGCCATGATATAATTGTTTACTGTATTTTTCACGTTTGTTATTAATTGCTTTGCAGTGAATTATATTTTGACTTGTTTTTAGAATTGTTTACGTTTAGGCCATTGTTAAGATTAGGCCATCAAGAGGTGGAATGTCAGGAGCACTAGTAATAGTAAACAAAAAAATGAAGGCACTCACCTAGCAATAACACCACTATGGCAATCAGAGACCAGCTATACTCTGATATGGAAATGAGCTAACCTTAAGGTGGCTATTGGCAGCTAGAGTGACTGAGAAGAAAATGGATATAACAACCCCAGCAAACGCTCAGAACACTATCACTCAACTCAGAGAGACAGACTATATCCCCTTTTGTGTTGATACCCACTGAGAGGGGTGAAGGGCTGAACCAGACACCACCCACAGACTGTGTCATTGCAGGCCTCAAGGCTAGGCTGCAGGTTGAGAGGGTAGGAGAATAGGGAAATTGACCTAATTAACATGTGTGAAGAGTGAATAAAATGTGGCTATTAAATTAACATACTCTATCTCTCCACTACTTAATTCTGCACTTGCAACAGCTTGAATCCTAGCATTCAGAACACCTAAGTTTATGGGGAATACCTGAATCAAACTACCACACTAGGATATAGTGTAGGGAAATGTATGTTGTTTAAGGACTATGGATTTATACTCTTACCTATGGGACTCTGGATTTAAACATTCTTGGATACTGTCATGGTGCCTATGGAATCAAATTCTTACTAATGGGTTCCCCCAAAAGATGTATCTATGTTTTCTAGAGACTATAATTCCCTAAATGTCACTTGGTTCAGTGGAATTTAGTCCTTGCTGATGGGTCTCCCAACAAGATGAATACCTAGCCATCTATAAAACAAAAGATGATATATTGAAATGTATCCCCCCCCTTTTTTTTTAATCTTTTGCTCCAGGGCATCCTCTAGAGTCCATTTTTATTTCTCCCTGTGTGTGGCCACAAGGGGGAAATCAGCCCTTTGGATTTAATTAGCCATTACTAATGTGGTCTGTGGTGCCCTATATCCTTAAGCTTCTTATTGGTGACTAAAAGGGGGCTAAGTCTATGGATTTGAGTGACTCTATACCATGGTGACTCCATATTAATTCCTATGATTAGATGACTGTTTTCCCCTAAGGCCTCTGACTGATTTCTCACCCACAAAAGCAGTATTGGCAAAAACTTCTGAAATAAATATTGAGACCTAGGTCAGAAAAGCCAAATAGCTCCTATGAGGCAGGGAGAATCTCAACATCCTTGTGGATTGGGCTTCTAATACCTATTGCATAGGTCTTGTAAGACCCCCAGAAAGAGGACCCCACGCTCTGCCCATAAATGGTGACACCCCAAATCACTCACGAGAAATGGTCTTGATGCAAACAGCAAGAGGAATTTTATTCCAAGCGCGCTGGGGCCCACAGTCATACACCACGCAGGGGTAGAGGATTGCAGAGACCCAAATGCAGGAAGGGGACAGTTTTTATAGGGTTTCTAACAAAGCCTGTGTATTAGACCAATCATTTTTTTTTTTTTTAACATCAGGAGCCTGCGGGGTGCGAGCCAGTCAGTTTGTGCCACTCCATAGTTTCTAAGCCAATTAGTTTAACTTGTTCAAGCCCCTCGTGGACCAATCAGTCTCCTATGACCTTGGTGGTCAACATTTGTGTGGGTCCTTGGGTGGGAGTAGCAGAGTGTGGTTTCACTCTCCTATGACCTTGGTGGTCTGAGGCAGGCTGCTATGGCTTATGGTGCAGGCTACTAAGGCTTACGGTGCAGGCTATTTACAGAAACCAAATAAGTGGTTCACTTTATTACTTATTTCCCATACTTGAGGGCTATCTCATGCCCTTTTTACCTAGTTTTATATTAGGAGGGGGTTCTGATATAATGAGAAGAGGGATTCTTTACTTGCTTCCAACAGAGAGTAAAGCCTGGAGTTTGAGGTATGCAGGGGCCCGCTTAAGCTCCCTTTGGAGCGTGATAGTATTTTTGGGCTTCTGAATTCTTGGGCCTTTTATTTCCCACTTTTTCTCTTGTTAATAGTTCTAATTCCAGAACTTGGAAGGACTAAATGTAAGCTTCCTCTTTGCCCTGAAGGCCCTTATCATATCCTGTCATATAAAACCTGAGTCCCCAAGTTTTTTCTTTTACCCAGTCTCGGGACTCTTGACCTTGGGGGGGGGGGGTGAAAGAGATGCTGAGAGGAACTGGTTTTTTTTGTTTCCATCTAATCCTTCCTGCACAGTGATCAGGTCCCAGGAGGAAACTGGGTGCCAGTAGGTATTGCCTGTAGTCTCACAACCCCAGTATTTATAGTAGAACTGTTTTACCCCTCCATAACTTCATTTAGAAGTTCAGGGGCAGACATAAAATGGAGTATGCTGCATCCTACGTTGGGCTGGCCCAGAGTTGCACCCCGGGTTGTCTGCCATGTATTGGCCTTGGGAGACAACCCCTTGTGTGAGTGCCCGCTTAGCCACATGAGAGTGGACTTCTCCAGGGACCACCTCGGGGGTGAGCTTGTGGGGTTCCCCAGAGGGGTCCCTGGTCAGGGCTGTCTACGCGACCCCAAGAACACTCACGCAGGACGCTCTCAATGCAAACCGCGTGAGGTTTATTGAATCCGATGCATCGGGGCTCAACACAGATTCCTCTCGCAGGAGGGGTGAAGAGCCCCTAGCAACGGGTTTGGTCAGCTTATAAAGGCTAAAACCACAGGTATGCAGAGTCATAGGGGCTTTTCAGCCGTGGGTCCCTCTGATTGGGTGGGGCCCACGGGGTGGGCTCATGTCTGGGGACTTCAGATATGTGTTGACCGTTGATTGGTCGTGTCTTTATGAGGAACTAGGAGTTGTTTGTTCAGCTCGAGTTCCTGGAATTTAGGCATTGGGTAAGGCATACAAAAGGTCAGGTCCTCATGGTATACTTTTTACAAAATGGAGGCAGTTGCAAAATGGCAGTTCTGTGATTCAGTGCAGCAGCAAGCAAGCCATATTACAGAAGCTTAAAAAGGCAGGTTAGCAGAGCAACTAGAAAACAGGGCAGCAGAAATAGGGCAACTTTTATCCTTTCATTTCACCCTTTTCTTTGTCATAATTCCAATCATGGAATTTCAGTTTCTGCAAGAGACTGGTACTGTTGTTTAAGTACCATGACTTGGATGGTGCTGATCCTTTCTCTAATAAAGGTAACTAATCTATTTATTATGCATGGACCAAAGGTGAAGAGGAGAATTAAGATGATAAGTGGCCCTGGCAAGGTGGAGATTAAAGTAGTCATCCAGGGGGACCTGGTGAACCAGGATTCATACCAAGACTGGCTCTGTTGTCTCTCCTGTTTGCGTTGTTCTAGGCTTTCTAGTACTTTCTGCAAGCTGTTTTCTACTAATCCAGTCTTGTCTGCATAGAAGCAGCACTCTTCTTTTAGAGCTGCACAGAGTCCCCCCTGTTGTAAAAATAATAAATCTAGGCCTCTTCTATTTTGTAATACAACCTCTGAAAGTAAAGAAACCGAGTCCTTTAGGTTCTGCATTCCTGACTGTAACTCTTGTAGATCTTTGTCTATTGCTAAGCTGAGCTGAGCGTACTGTTGGTTAGAGGTGACAAGGGAAGCTATGCCAGTGCCTGCCCCTGTAGCGCCCAACCCCATTATTAAGGCTAATGTAAGGGTAGTTATAGGCTCTCTCTTATTCCTAGAAGGGGTGGAAGGGCCAGAATTCCAGATTCTTTGAAAATCATCAGAATTTCTTATAGCAAGTCTGGGCAGCAAGTTGATAAGCACACAATAGTCCTTTTTCTCTAGAAAAGTTGTTTTTTCTATATAGGTAGTTAACCCTGTGGAGCAAGCGAGGTAGGCGTCCAAGGGGGCTGAAACATATTTGTAATTTTGGGAGTCTATGCTGAGAGTCTGATTACAGATCTCCTGGAGGGAGGTAGGAGGCAGCATACGAGGGCCTACCAGACAGAGTCCTGCTCCAGAGACAAAACTCATAGTGAGTCCCTGAGTGCCAGGTGGGGGCCGCCAGCGTAGGCTAGAGGTCTCATTGGTAAACATTACATTTCCTGAGGCGGCTAGCCCTTCATAAAAGGGGGGGCTGGAAGAGTAACAAATCCAACATTCCCCCAGAGTATGGTTGACAGAATTAAAGATCTGAATAGAGGAATTGATCAGAGTTAGGATGAGATTGGCAGAGGAGGGGGGCCTTGGGGGAACCGTGGGTCTGAAAAAGGCGGAGGCAGCTGCAGTCGGGGAAGTAGAGGGGAGTGACTGCTGGGGTGGTTTAGGTTGAGCTGGGGATTGTGGGTTATGGAATACAGGGTTGGGGCCTATACAGGCTTTTTGGGAATCTGGGAGAGTTTTGGTTAGCTTAATCTTAAAAGTTAGGCCAGGGTCCTTCCCTGACACATATAAGCGAAGGCCCCACTCAAATCCTCTAAGTCCCCAATTCTTGGTTTTTGCATGTTCAGTGAAAGAGATAGTTATGGGATTGTACCAATTTTGGCAATTTGGGTCAAAGTGCACCGGTCCCGAGTTAAGTTGAGACTTTGAGGGATTTTTTCATTTAACTGTGATATAATCCCACTTAGAGGAGGGTTTCCAATAGGCATCACCAGTGGTTTCACATCCCCAGGAAGCACAGAAATAATCCGTGGAATAACCACACTTCGAGCCCTGGAAACGATCTCTATGGGTCCCTGGGCAAACATATATAGGGGCCATATTTAAGAAGCTCCGGGCAGCGGCATTAAAACAACCGGGAAGAGAAGCATATCTCTTTTGGGTGTTAACAGGTGTTGGCTGAGGCAAAAAATGGTCAGGAGTACCCCAAGCGGAGTCAGCCCCTAAAGCTAGTTTACAAAGGTCTACTTCTAAGATTGGCCAGGGGGTAGACATTGATAGTTGAGATGTGGAGTTAGCTACATCCCCTGCTTGATTAATGACCTGCCAGGTATAATTATAAAGTTGATAGGGTGAAGAGGATAGAGAGCAAGGCAACAATATGGTTAACAATGTCCAAACTTTAAGAAACTTCATCGCGGCTGACAGAGACATGGCGAAGGTGCAGTTTAAGGGGGTTATCAGTCTTTGTCAGCTGCCAGCGGGGGTCAGGTGATGGAGCTGGTTTCACGTGAGATGCGTGGATCCAGACAGCTATCCCGTCTACCTTCATGGCGGTGGGTGTCGTCAGGAGTACCGTGAAGGGCCCCTTCCAACGAGGTTCGAGGTTTGAGGGTCGGTGTCGCCTCATGTAGACTGAATCCTCCGGCTGGTATGAGTGCGGGGCTGGGTCCTTAGCAGGTAGATAGCTCTCTTTCAGTTTTGGCCATAAGTCCTTTTGGAGGATATACAGCGCCTGGAGCCTGTGGTTCAGATCAGAGGAAGAAATCATATCTGGGTTCTGCATTAGCAATTTATTAAGTGGGGTTGGGACCCCAAATAAAATCTCAAAAGGAGTTAGGTTAAACTTGTAAGGGGTGTTGCGAACCCGGAAGAGGGCCCACGGAAGGAGCATCGTCCAATCTGTACAGCCAGTCTCTAAGGACAATTTAGTTATGGTCTCTTTTAATGTTCTATTCATTCTTTCTACCTGTCCTGAGCTCTGGGGTCTATAAGCACAATGTAATTTCCAATTAATCCCCAAAGTTCTGGCCACCTCCTGACTTACCTGGGCAACAAAGGCAGGACCGTTGTCTGAGCCTATTACCTGAGGTACCCCATATCTGGGGATGATTTCTTCTAAAAGTTTTTTGGTTACCATTGTGGCTGTTTCTTTCTTAGTGGGGTAGGCTTCCACCCATCCAGAGAATGTGTCTATAAAAACTAGAAGATATTTATTCCCATAGCGGGCAGGTTTCAGCTCGGTGAAATCAGTCTCCCAATACAAGCCTGGTCGATCTCCGCGAAGTCTCTTACCAGGGTCCGTCTGGGAGGTCTGGGCATTTACTTTTTGACATGGGATGCATTGTTTTACCAGTTTCTCAGCTATTTCTTTGAGTCCTATTAAGTGATAATCAGTCTTTTTGAGAGTTTCTATTAATTTTCTAGCTCCAAAATGAGTTAGCCTATGTAGCTGTTGCAGAATGGATTCTGCTTGTTGTCTAGGTAGGATATGTTTTCCTTTTTCTGTCTCCCATCTTTGGGTGTCTTTATTAAATTTCTTTTGTATTCTAGTCATATCTTTTAGGTCCTGTTCAGTATATTCTGAAGGCTGTAATCTTGGGAGGTCAATTTCTTTTTCAACTAAGGGGAACAGATACGTTCCTTGAGCAGCATTTTTGGCCTCTACATCAGCCATCCTGTTTCCTCTTGCCACTAGAGAGTTTCCTTTTTGGTGCCCCGGACAATGGACTATAGCCAGCTTGGCAGGCCGATGCAGGGCATTGAGTAAATCTAAAATTTCTTGTTTGTTTTTATTTCTTTTCCTGCAGAGGTTAATAATCCTCTCTGCCGGTAGATGGCACCATGCACATGTGCAGTTGCAAAAGCATACCGGCTGTCTGTATATATGGTAACCTTTTTCCCTTCTGCCATATTTAAGGCTTGGGTTAATGCAATTAGTTCGGCCTTCTGGGCTGAAGTCCTTTCAGGCAGTTTGTTAGCCCAGATCACCCTGTCTCCGTCAACAATTGCTGCCCCTGCCATCTGCTTACCTTCAAGGAGGTACCTACTGCCATCAGTGAACCAGGTTACCTTGGCATCCAGTAGTGGCTGGTCCATCAGATCAGGTCTCGTTCCGGTAACCTCAGCCAAGATGTCCCCACAGCTGTGAATTACTGTGGAGTCGGGATCTGGCCAGAGGGTAGCCGGATTTAGTTGAGTGGGGGGTGCAAACTTGACTCTGTCCGAGTTAAGGAGGAGACTCTGGTAGTGGGTGATTCGGGCGTTTGAGAGCCATCGGTCTGGAGGCTGACGGATGACACTCTCCAGTGCATGGGATGCAATGACTGTGACAGTCTGCCCCAGAGTTAATTTATCAGCATCCTTTAAAAATAAAGCCACGGCGGCAATAATCTTGAGGCAAGGGGGCCACCCAGCGGCCACAGGATCCAATTTCTTTGATAAATAGGCCACTGGCTTTCACCAGGGCCCTAGTTTCTGAGTCAGTACCCCTTTGCAATGCCTTTCTGCTCATGTATATACAAGTAAAATGGCTTGGAGATGTCGGGAAGGGAGAGAGCAGGTGCCTTTAAGAGGGCATGCTTGATGTCGTCAAAAGCCTGTTGTTGTTCCTCTCCCCATTGGAAAACTGCAGACGTCTTAATCAAGGGGTAAAGGGGGGCTGCCAGGGTGGCGAACCCCGGTATCCACAGTCTACAAAATCCTGCAGATCCCAGGAATTCCCGTACTTGCTTGGCATTTGCAGGCACTGGGATCTGTTCCACAGCCTGTTTACGTGCTTCCATCAGCCATCTCCGCCCTCCTTTCAGGGAATACCCCAAGTAGGTTACTTGCCTTTTGCAGAGTTGGGCCTTCTTCACTGAGGCGCGGTAACCCAGGTGGGCCAGTTCCTCCAATAGTGCCTTTGTCCCCTGTTCACATTCAGTTTGGGTTCCAGCCACGAGGAGTAAGTCGTCAACGTATTGAAGGAGAGTGACCTGGGGGTTTGAGGTTCGGAAGGAGGCCAGGTCCTGGTGAAGTGCCTCGTCAAAGATGGTGGGTGAATTTTTGAATCCTTGGGGCAGCCTAGTCCAAGTCAACTGTCCGGAGATTCCGGAGTCTGGGTCCTTCCATTCAAAGGCAAAGATAGGTTGACTTTTTTCATTCAGTGGCAAACAGAATAAGGCATCTTTCAGGTCCAAGACTGTATACCAGTCTCGGTCTGGGGGTAGTGAACTCAGGAGGTTATAGGGGTTAGGCACGGTTGGGTGCAGGTCTTCAACCCTCTTGTTAACCTCCCTTAAGTCCTGAACTGGGCGATAGTCATTAGTATTTGGCTTGCGCACTGGTAGCAAAGGGGTATTCCAGGGGGATTGGCACCTTCTTAGGACTCCTAATTCTAAAAGCCTCATTATGTGAGGTTTTATTCCTTCTCTGGCCTCCTGACTCATGGGGTATTGGTGTACTGAGACAGGTGTTGCGGTAGCCTTTAGATTAACAATTATTGGTGGTTGATGGGAGGCCAATCCCATCCCGGCAGTTTCAGCCCATGCTCCCGGGACTTTGGTGAGCCATTTGTCAATGTCTGCATTGGTCTGAGGCCTTTCAAATAGCCTATGTTCATCTTCTAATTTCATAGTTAAAACATGGATAATTTCCCCATGTTGGTCAGTCACTTGGGGGCCCTTCTTTGTGAAGGTAATTTGAGCTCCTATTTTTGTTAATAAGTCCCGTCCCAATAAGGGAGCGGGGCAGTCTTGAATCACGAGGAACGAGTGGGATACCCGGCCCACGCCTAAGTCCACCATTCTTCGGGTAGTCCATGAAAATTGTTGATTTCCAGTAGCCCCGAGCACCCAAGATTTCTTGTTAGAAAGGGGTCCTTCTGGTTTCAGTAGGACCGAGTGCTCGGCGCCAGTGTCCACTAGGAACTGGATGGGTTTCCCCTCCACCTTCAAGGTTACTCTAGGCTCGGGGAGGGGATCCGAGCCCCGTCCCCCTCATTCATCATCTTCTAGGGTCAGAACCTCTTTTGGTTTCTTTTGGGGGCAGTCCTTAATCCAGTGTCCCTTCTCTTTGCAATAGGCACATTGGTCCTTTTCTAATTGGCGCCTGTTGCCTGGGTTTTGCTTCTGCCTAGTATCCATAAGTCTGCCTGCGCCTCCTTCATTCTGGATTACGGCGGCCAGAATTCTAGTCATGTTTTTCTCATGCCTTTTATCTCATTTATGGTCCCTTTCTTCCTGTTCTTTTGCCCTTCTCTCTTCTTTTTCCTCTTCAGTCTCTCTTTTATTATAAACCTTTTCTGCTTCCTTAACTAAGTCTGACAGAGTATAACAGCTTAACCCATCTAGTCATTGTAATTTCCTTCTGATATCTGGTGCTGACTGATCTACAAAATACATCAGCACTGAAACTCTTTGTTCCTCCACCATAGGATCAAAGGGCGTATACCTATGATAGGCCTCCATGAGGTGCTCAAGGAACACAGAGGGGACCTCATTAGGTCCCTGAATGACTTCCCTTACCTTGGCCAAATTGTTAGGGCATCTTGCAGCCCCACGGAGACCAGCCACCAGAGCCTGGCGATAGATTCGGAGATGCTCCCTACTGTCAGGGGTGTTGAAGCCCAATTGGGTCTGATCAGGGGGAACCCGTCATCTATGACATTCTGGAGTTGGGTTGGGTGCCCGTCGTCACCAGGGACATCTTTCTGGCTTCCAACAGGATACGTTCCCTCTCCTCAGTCGTGAAGAGGGTCTGGAGTAACTGCCGGCAATCGTCCCATGTGGACTGGTGGGAGAAAACTAGGGATTCCATGAGTGCAGTTAATTTTGAGGGGTCCTCCGAGAAGGGAGGGTGGTTGGCCTTCCAATTATAAAGGTCTGTGGAGGAGAAAGGCCAATATTGTAGGGGTGGCAGAGGTCTCTGAGTTGGGTCATCCCCTGGTCCTAAAGGGGGTAGGGGTCCTATAGCCCTGAGTGGTAGGGCAACGGTAGTATCACGAGACAGAGCTCGCCTACTTCAGGTACCCGTGGCTGGGCCCCCCTGTTCCCCCTCTGGTGAGGGGGCAGGAGGAGGAGCTGTGGGGGTGTGGGTTGGCGGGTAGGGTGGTGGTGAATCCAGGAGGAGGAGCTCCATCTGAATGTCCGGGTAAATCTTCCTTTCCTCCTGGGGGGGTCCTGCAACGAGAACTTTTGAAGTCCCCAAGGGGCTACTGTTAGTGGGTTGGGGAGGAATCCAGGGCTTCAACCAGGAAGGCGGGTCTTGGACAAGATCCTGCCAAGTAAAAATGTAAGGCAGCTGGTCGGGGTGGCCTCCGGGCTCCTGCAAGATGATCCGTTTAACAGCCTGAATAAGATCTGGGTTAAAGTTCCCTCCTTGGGGCCATCCAACATTAAACATAGTCCATTCTCCCTCACATAGAGTTTGCCATTTTCCTTTCTTTATTTCAACAGATAAACTATGAGCTCGGCTCTTAACGTCAGTCCAGTGAGCTAAAGTCAAGTCCAAAGGGGTTGAGATAGTCTGTCCCATGTTAGGAGGGGAATAAAAGAGATAGGAGAACAAAAGGATCTGGAGAACACCGAGAACAAAGAGACAAAGGCGTCCCAATCACTGCTCGAGTAAAAATGAAACTGAAGCTGATGGCGGCGAACGGGACCCAGATGATGCTTCCCGACAGAGGTGAACTCGATCCGAGTTCTTCAGATAGGAGACAGAAAAACCTGTCTCCTGGGGGCAATCAGGAGCATCATCCAGATTGCTGGGTGGTGGTCTTCAGGCCCATCAGCCCTGACTCAGAGCACCCAAAGGGAAGACATCCAGATACTGAAACCAGTTGAACTTGAAAATTTTTCCAGAGGACAGAGATAAAAGTACAGACGTACACAGACAAGACAGGAGGCGCCTCTTACCTCTGAGGGGTCCTAAATGAGGTCTGGGGTCTTGTAGAGTTTCCCGGCCAATGCACCAAATGTGGGGTTCCCCAGAGGGGTCCCTGGTCAGGGCTGTCTATGCGACCCCAAGAACACTCATGCAGGACGCTCTCAATGCAAACCGCACGAGGTTTATTGAATCCGACGCATCGGGGCTCAACACAGATTCCTCTTGCAGGAGGGGTGAAGAGCCCCTAGCAATGGGTTTGGTCAGCTTATAAAGGCTAAAACCACAGGTATGCAGAGTCATAGGGGCTTTTCAGCCGTGGGTCCCTCTGATTGGGTGGGGCCCACGGGGTGGGCTCGTGTCTGGGGACTTCAGATATGTGTTGACTGTTGATTGGTCGTGTCTTTATGAGGAACTAGGAGTTGTTTGTTCAGCTCGAGTTCCTGGAATTTAGGCATTGGGTAAGGCGTACAAAAGGTCAGGTCCTCATGGTATACTTTTTACAAAATGGAGGCAGTTGCAAAATGGCAGTTCTGTGATTCAGTGCAGCAGCAAGCAAGCCATATTACGGAAGCTTAAAAAGGCAGGTTAGCAGAGCAACTAGAAAACAGGGCAGCACAAATAGGGCAACTTTTATCCTTTCAAGCTCTGGGATATCCCAAAATTTTATCTTGGCTACCAGGGCATATACGTCTGGGGTCAGGACAGGCCATCAAGTCCAGGGGGGCGCTTCCCTAGTTGCAGTCCATATTATATCCCCCGTCTGAGAAAGCACTTGTCAAGTCAACTTTTGGGGGGCATGGGGATTGGAGGCATCACCTAGCTGGAGAAGGAGAAGCCATATGGAAAAGCCCAAGTTTAAGGGGATTGTCTGTCCTCTTGGCTTGCCATTCAGGGCCTGGCAGCAGAACAGGCTTGACGTGAGATGCATGGGTTGAGGTGGGTATTCCTTCAACTTTTACAGCCGTTGGAGTGGTCAGTAGGATGAGGTGGGGGACCTTCCACCGAGTCTCAAGGTTTCCTGTGCGGTGGTGTCTAACATAGACCAAATCTCCCACCTGGAAGCGATGTGGGACCTGCTAGTCTCCTTCTCATGAGTAAGCCTCCCGGAGTCGCTTCCATGCTCGTTGCCTCACCCTCTTGAGTGCCTTGAGCCTAGAGAACAGAGGCTGGGAAAGCAGCACATCAGTACTATGTATAGAGGTTATTTCTACCAGTGGGGGAGGCCCTCCATATAGCAGTTCATAGGGGGTCAGTCCAAATTGTCCGGGTGTGTTTCTGACCCTAAAGAGCACAAGGGGTAGGAGAGCTATCCAATCATTAGTGCCAGTCTCTGTGGTCAATTTGGTGAGGGTCTCTTTAATGGTTCTATTCATCCTCTCTACCTGTCCTGAACTTTAGGGTCTGTATGTATAATGTAATTTCTAATCAATCCCCAATATTTTGGCCAGTTCTTGACTTACCTGGGCAACAAAGGCTGGGCCATTGTTTGATTCTATTACCTTTGGTATCCCAAATCTTGGGAAATTTTTTTTTAGTATTTTTTTAGCCACCACGGTTGAGGTTTCTTTCTTGGTAGGATAAGCTTCTATCCATCCTGAAAAAGTGTCTACAAAAACTAGTAAATACTTAGTACCATACTTAGCTGGCTTTACCTCAGTGAAGTCTATTTTTCAGTGAGCACCTGGGTTATCTCCTCTTAGCTTCTTCCCAGGAGGCATTCTTGAGGGATTAGCACTGACCATCTGGCAAGGTACACAATGCTTGACTATTGAGCCAGCTATCTCTGGCAACCTCAGAATATGGTAAGGAGACATCTGCAGCAGTTTTTGTAGATGTTTGGCCCCCAGATGGGTTAGACGGTGTATTTGTTTAATGTACTCTAGTCCCTTCACTTGAGGTAGAATCTCTTTTCCCTCTGAGGTAAAATAGGCCCCCTCCGGAGTTGCGGAGAACTGGCCTAACTTTCTAACTTCTTGCCAATCACCTGGGGTATATCGTTGCTCACTTTTTTGGTTCTTTGGTTTTTCTATTATGGGCAGAAGGCTGACCCCCTGGGCAGCCTGCTTGGCCACTTGTCAGCCATCTGGTTCCCTTTGGAGATAAAATCTTTGGCTTTTTGGTGGCCAGGGCAATGCATAATGGCCAGTCTTTTGGGTAGATGTAGAGGTTCTAGCAAACTTAAAATTTTGAGCTGGAGAGATGGCTTAGCAGTTCAGCACTTGCCTGTGAATCCTATGGACCCCGGTTTGAGGCTCAGTTCCCCAGGTCCCACGTTAGCCAGTTGCACAAGGGGGCACACGCATCTGGAGTTCGTTTGCAGAGGCTGGAAGCCCTGGCACGCCCATTCTCTCTCTCTCCTTCTACCTGTCTTTCTCTCTGTGTCTGTCGCTCTCAAATAAATAAATAAATAAATAAATAAATAAATAAATAAATAAACAAACAAACAACTTAGAGTTTTTTCTTTGTTTTTAATTTCTTTTCCTGCTGAAGTAAGTAGCCCTCTCTGTTTGTAGATGGCCCCGTGTATGTGTGCAGTACCAAAAGCGTACCTGCAGTTTGTGTAGATATTCACAGACTTTCCTTCAGCTAGTCGTAAGGCCTGTGTGAGGGCCATGAGTTCAGCCTTTTGTGCCGAAGCTCCTTCTGGCAAACTGTTGGCCCAGACTGTTCGCCTTCCATCTATTATCGCTGCCCCAGCCATCCTCTTATCGTCTACAATATAATTTCTCCCATCTGTGAACCAGGTTAATGTTCCTCCAGTCAGTGGGACATCTGTAAGATCCTTTCGGATCTCAGTTTCCTCAACCAGCAGTTGATGACAGTCATGAGTCACTGGCTCATCAGTTTCTTCAGGCAGAAGAGTAGCGAGGTTGAGGATGGCAGGTGGGGCAAACGTTATCCTGTCAGTGAGGAGCAGGCTCTGGTAGTGAGTCATATGGGTGTTAGTCATCCATTGGTCTGGGGGCTGCCGGACAATGCTCTCCAGGGCTTGGAGGGCAATGACAGTTATCCTCTGCCCTACAGTTAGTTTATCAGCATCTTTGATCAACGTGGACACTCCCGCTATGGCTTTTAGACACATAGGCCATCCACTAGCCACAGGGTCAAGTTTCTTTGATAGGTAGGCAACGGGTCTTCTCCATGGCCCTAAGGATTGTGTTAGGACACGCTGGGCTATCCCCTTATGCTCATCTATGTAAAGGGTGAATGGTTTAGTCACATCAGGGAGGGCTAGGGCAGGTGCACTTAATAGTGCCTTCTTGATGGCATCAAACGCCCCCTGGTGTTCGGAGGTCCAAGTGAATTTTCCTTTCTCCTTTGTTAGTGGATAGAGGGGGGCTGCTAGGGTTGCAAACTCTGGGATCCATACTCTGCAGAACCCACCTGTCCCCAGGAACTCTCTAACTTGTCTGGCCATAGTTGGAGCTGGTATTTGTACTACAGTCCTCTTTCATGCCTCCGTCAGCCATCTTTGTCCATCCCGCAAGGAGTACCCCAAATACATTACCTCTCTATTGCATATTTGAGCCTTCTTAGCTGAGGCTCGATAGCCAAGGTCAGTCAGCTCCAGTAGTAATGCTTTTGTACCTTTTAGGCAGTCCTGCTGGGTAGCTCCTGCCCGGAGTAAGTCATCAACATATTGAAGGAGGGTTACCTGGGGGTGTTGAACTCTAAAATTGGCTAGGTCCCTGTGTAAGGCTTCATCAAAGATGGTTGGGGAGTTCTTGAACTCCTGGGGCAAACGAGTCCAGGTGAGCTGCCCAGTCCTTCCTGTGTCTGGGTCTCTCCATTCGAAGGCAAAAAGAGTTTGGTTGTCCAAATGTAATCTTAGGCAGAAGAAAGCATCTTTTTGATCCAATGCTGTATACCAAATCTGCTCAGGTGGGAGGGCACTAAGGAGGTTGTCAGGGTTTGGGACAGTTGGATGTATGTCCTGTACTCTTTTATTGACTTCTCTCAAGTCCTGTACTGTGTGGTAATCATTGGTCCTGGGTTTTCTAACTGTCAGTAAGAGAGTGTTCCAGGGGGACTGAACTGGTACCAGAATACCTTGTTGAATCAGTCTTAGAATATGGGGCCGAATTCCTTCTTTGGCCTCTCAGCTCATGGGATATTGTTTGACTGATACCGGGGTAGCTCTGGCTTTTAGTTGAATGACCTGTGGGGGTACTTGTTTCGCCAAGCCCATGCCCGCGGTTTCTGCCCAGGCTTGGGGAAATTGTTCTAACCAGGGCTTTAGGTCTTGATCAGGCTCTACTTGGGGAGAGTATAATCGATACTCATCATCTAGTTGGAGAGTCAACACGGTGATTGGTCGACCTCCAGGAGACACTTCTGGTTTTTCTGATTTGAAGGAAATTTGAATACCCATCTTAGTTAATAGGTCCCTACCAAGGAGGGGTGCTGGGCATTCAGGAATGACTAAGAATGAGTGGGTTAACTGTCCCACTCCCAGGTCAATGGTTCTTCCGGTAGTCCATGAATATTGCCGTTGTCTAATAGCACCCAGCACCCAGGAATTTTTATCTTTTAGTCCTCCCAATGTGTGCAAGAGTACTGAATGTTCAGCGCCAGTGTCCACCAGAAATTTGATTGGCTTCCCCTCTACCTTCAGAGTTACTCTGGGCTTGGGGAGGGGCTCTGAGCCTTGTCCTCCCTAGTATTCATCTTCTTCAAGGGTTAGGACCCTAGGTCCTTTGCTGCTCTTCTGCAGAGGAAAAAGGCATTGGAGGGGTTTTAGTTGGCCCCCCGGCATGGGAGGGCCTGACTCGCATAGCGGCAGTGTTACAATTCCATCTTCTCCCTCCGTGGTAGTGTCTCTCCGGCTCTGTGTCCTTGCGGCCGGCCCTCCTATTTCCAGGGACTCAGGAGGGGTGGAGGGAGGAAGCTTGGGTAGGCTGGGAGGCAGAGGCTCGGGAAGGGCAAGGGGTGGAGGCTTGGGAAGGGTGGAGGGTAGAGCTTCGGGAAGGGTGGGGGGCGGAGGTTCGGGAAGGGCAAGGGGCGGAGGTTTTGGAAGGGTGGGGGGTGGAGGTTCAGGAAGGGCTAGGGGCCCTCCCTCAGCCCCTTGGATTAGGTAAGGGGGGGAGGGACAGGCTGAGTCTCCGGCCATGCCGGGGGCTCCTCAATGTCGGGATAGATGCGAGGGGGAGGTCTGGCTCCCTCAGGAGAGGGCTTTTTTACATTTTCGAGAGCCAGGACTCTGGAGCTAGGGTTCCTTGGTTTAGTCAACCATGGCTTAACCCACAGTGGGGGGTTGTCCACCAAATCCTTCCATGTGAGGATATAAGACTCTTGATCAGGACGGGAGCCTGGTCCATTCTGAAAAATAATATCTTTAACAACCAGAATAGTCTCGGAATTAAAGGTTCCTTCTGATGGCCATCCAACCTCATAAGTTGGCCACTCAGAGGTACAATATGCCTTCCAGGGTCTCCTTTTAACCTCAACTAACAAATTATGGGCTCTAGACTTAACTTCAGTCCAATGGTCAAGAGTCAAGCTAAGGGGAGTCGTCACCGTCTGTCCCATAGCAGAACTATAGAGACAGACACAAAGAACAACAACACACACAACTGAGACTAACAGATCCAGACACCAGCGACCCATCTGCGTCTTCCACAAGCAGGTGAAAGAATCGGACGGCTGTGAAGGAGGAAGCTTCTGCTCTAACAATAGAACTTGTTCCTCTGACCGACAATAGGAGACCACCAGGCATCCCTGGCTCTCCTCACCTCTCAGGGCATCCCCCAGGGTGGCAGCCTGTGATCCTCCTGGCATGTCTGCTGATCACTGTCCTCTGTTCCTTACAGCCTGAGAGGATGGCTGCAAATCAAACCAAACCAAAAGCGTGCATCCCAGAAACCAGATACTCAGAACAAAAAAACACCGGCTGGCACATATTCACTCCAGAGGTGTCCCCCTTACCTCCAAGTTGGTTCTCAGGTGTGTGTGTGGGGCCTTCAAATCCCGGACAAGCCCCCAATGCAGGACCCCAAAAATGGGGACCCCACGCTCTGCCCGGATATGGCGACACTCCAAATCACTCACGAGAAACGGTCTTGATGCAAACTGCAAGAGGATTTTATTCCAAGTGCGCTGGGGCCCAGTCATACAACACGCAGGGGTAGAGGACTGCAGAGCCTTGAATGCAGGAATGGGACAGTTTTTATAGGATTTCTAACAAAGCCTGCGGGGTGCAAGCCAGTCAGTTTGTGCCACTCCATAGTTTCTAAGCCAATTAGTTTAAATTGTTCAAGCCCCTCGTGGACCAATCAGTTTCCTATGACCTTGGTGGTCAGCATTTGCATGGGTCCTTGGGTGGGGGTAGCAAAGTGTGGTCTAAGGCAGGCTGCTATGGCTTACAGTGTGGGCTATTAAGGTTTATGGTGCAGGCTATTAAGGCTAATGTTGCAGGCTATTAACCGAAACCAAATAAGTGGCTTTACTCCATTACTCATTTCCCATCCTTGAGGGCTATCTCACGCCCTTTTTATCTAGTTTTATATTAGGAGCAGGCTCTGATATAATGAGAAGAGGGATTCTCTGCTTACTTCCAACAGAGAGTAAAGCCTGGAATTTGAGGTATGCAGGGGCCTGCTTAAGCTCCCTTTGGAGCATGATAGTATTTCTGGGCTTCTGGATTCTTGGGCCTTTCAGAGTAGTCGTGAATTGCACAAGGTTCCAGGAGCTGCCACTGAGATGTGGCATGAAGTGGGGCCTGATGCCCTGATAGGCTGAAAGAGCCTTGGAAAATGTGAGGAGTGGTCATGAATTGCACATGGTTCCAGTAGCTTCTACTGAGATGCAGAATGAGGCAGGGCATGATGCTCTGATAGGCTGAAAGAGCCTTTGGAAGATGGACTGTGGTTTGCATGAAGACCTTAAGAAGTTTTGGATATACCAGGACTGTCCAAGGGCTACCATGGAGTATACTGTTGGCCTGGGATGGAAGTGTTCCCTGCTCCTCTGCCCAGCTGGAAGGGCAGAATTGGAAAATCTGGAGACTGTCAGTCTCTGATTATGTTGAACTTGAACTGCAGAAGTTTGATGTTTGTTTGATGATGGTTGAGTTTGCATTGTCTTAGTCTCTCCTTGCTATTCCTTATAACAGTTAAAAATGTTAACTCTGTGCCTTTACATGTTAGAAATGTTTAACTTGTTTGAGTTTACAGGTCTTAATATCTTAAATTGGTCAAAACTGTGGGGACCTTTGAAATTCAATTGAGTACAATTTACAATGTATAATGGTTATAAGTGTATTGGGGACCAGGGGCAGAATGTGGTGGTTTGAATAGACTAGATGGCCTCCATATATTCAGTTGTTTGTTTGTAGTTTGCATCTGCTGGCTACCTGGCTGGATGCAATGTCACTGGGTGGATCTTTAGTTGTGGTGATGGTTTCCGATTCCAATCTAAAGATATGCAAAGTGTGCCTAGCTGGAGTTCCTGTAGTGTGCTGTGGCTTTTGACCTTTAGGCTTGTGCTTCTCTCTGTCTGCTTGGGCCTGTGAAGGCAGGCCAGCTTCTTCTGCCATTATGGAACTTCCTCTGGATCTGTATACTTCAATAAATCCCTTTCTCCATAACTGTGCCTGGTCTGAAAGTTCATTTCAGTGAAACTTAAGCTGTCTGCTACACCCTCCTTGCCCAGTAACATACTAAAAAGCTGACATTTGCAATCTTTATGGCTTCTGCCTACATGGGAGGTACAGGCCCCGATCACCCTAATGGGCCAGGGGGTCATATTGGTGTTCTGTGTATAGCTTTAAGTTATGGTTTATTTTCCTCTCACCCTTGTTTTGTTCTTTCTCTGTCTCCTCTATGACTCTTGGATGAAATCTTCTTTCTCTGCCACTCTGCTTGGCCACATCCATAAGCTGAACAATGGGTCCAAATGTCCTGAAAATGATACTTTTGATTTCCAAATTCTCATTGATTTAAAAACTTCTGCAAATGTACAGGCAAATGGTCCAAAATATGCTACTTTCACTCTGCATGCAGAGCCTTCTCTCTGTTTTACCTGCTTTTCTTACCAGGTCCTTCTAACCTCTCCCCCATACTTGTACTCACCCTTTGCTTTTGATCCTGATGCCATAAAGGACCTCACCCCAACAGCTCCTCCAGCTTCTCCAGATCCCTTCACCTTTCCTGACACCCTGCCTTGTAATAGGGTTTGCTTTTAGTTTCTAACAAATAGAAATTTAAAATGGGAATGACTTCTGAATAAATGAATGAATATGTGAAAGGGCCATGGTTGTCTAGAGTCTATATGAAAAGTGCACTTGAAATGATTGTGGGTATATGAGCATGTATGTGGCTCACAGACCTGAGGTTGCAGAATGATTTCTGTTCTGTGCAGTGCCATTTCATTGTGGGGATGTTTTCCACCAAGCCTTCTGTACTACATAGCATAGCCAATTTTCACTGTTGAGTGTCCTCCAGAAGAGACACTAAAAGTAATTAAGATCATAGATTTAAAAAAAATACAAGATTCTCCTCCTTTTTTTTTTTTTTTTTCGAGGTAGGGTCACAGTCTGGTACAGGCTGACCTGGAATTAACTATGTAGTCTCAGGGCAGCCTCGGACTCATGGTGATCCTCCTACTTGTGCCTCCATAGTGCTGCGATTAAAGGCATGCACCACCATGCTGGGCCAGATTCTCCTACTCTTCAAGAGTTGTAAAATGGCAAGATCGAAAAGTAGCCTAAAGCCCTGAGAAAAATCCAAAACTCTCTCTGGAATTTAGAAAGAAAAATTAAAAAAGGCTCTTTCTTAGCTTCCCTGCCTTGCAGAGCCAGGGAACTGAAAGCACAGGCAAGCTCAGGATCCTGGTATAAGCATGATGATGAGTGAATGCTAAGTCACTATGGGGACTTCTTATAAGAAATTTGTAACTGTGTTACACTTATGAAAGATTATAACTGTTTTACATTTTCTTTATCTTTCTATGCTTATATGAAACTAACAGACAACAGCCTCAAGATCTATGTTTAAATTTAAAAGTACTTGATACTAAATTTGTAAAAAAAAATTCTAAAATTTGTAATGTTTAAATCTGCTTTCATATTTTTTAAAAAAATGTGTTTCAGGAAAGTTATTAAAAACAAAGTTCCAAAATCTATATGTTTATTCTGAGTGAAGAGCATAAGTCCAATCTGATCTACTCTTTCTTTTAAAATGTTATTTCAGGCTGGAGAGATGGCTTAGTGGTTAAGCAGTTGCCTGTGAAGCCCAAGGACCCCAGTTTGAGGCTCGATTCTCCAGGACCCATGTTAGCCATATGCACAATGTGGCACATGCATCTGGAGTTCATTTGCAGTGGCTGGAAGCCCTGGCACACCCATTATTTCTCTCTCTTTCTCTCTGCCTCTTTCTGTCTCTGTCACTCTCAAATAAATAAATAGACATGAACAAAAAAATAGTATTTCAAAATGCCTTTTGAGAAAAAAAAATGATCACATTAAAAGTGTTACAGTAGAACAATAAAAGTTTTTGTTGGTAATTATGAGATGAACTGACTGAAAAAGATAAACTACAGAGAGAAAACTATATGTTGGAGGTTAAGTGTTTGATGAAAAAGATTGTTACAGAGTGGTTACATGTATTGCAAGGTAAAACTATGTAGATGAAGATATGAGTAAACTTAAACAGGTTAAAGACAAAGTACTATCAGCCTAGGGCTTGCATCAAGCTAAAAACAGTATGGCCCTGGCTGGTAGCAAGTTGCTATGGTATTCAGGTTGTAAACTTAAGTTTAACTCACTGATGTTAATCTGGTCATAATAATGGTCATGAAAGACTGAATTTACAGTACGCATCCTTGGAGTGGATTAATTGGAGCTTCTTTCACTGATGCTGAGTGACCTGAATCACTGTAGATCCATTTGACTATGAGCATTTCCAAATGTTTGCTGCCTCCCTCTAGCTTCACATAGGCAGGCTTTGTTGAAGAGGTATGGAAGCCCTTACTCTTGCATTCTATATCCATGAAATAGATGGTGTAGAATACTACAGTGCCAACTAGCAAGATGACTGCTAAACTACAATTAAAACTTTAGCATATATTTTTAGAAATACTTTTATACTTACATTGATATACAGAACCCCAAGTGGGATTATATGTTTTATAGCATTTTGTTTAAAAAAATTGAGAAAACTGGAGAAAGCTATGGTATACTTGAGCTTAATTAATATATATATTTTGGTTTTATCAAGGTAGGATCTCACTCTAGCCCAGGCTGACCTGGAATTCACCATGGAGTCTCAGGGTGGCCTTGAACTCATGGCACTCCTCCTACCTCTGCCTCCTGAGTACTGGGATTAAAGGCATGTGTCACCATGCCTGGCCCTTAATTATATTTTAACTAGTTTCAGCTACCATATATATATATATATATACCATGTATATGGCAGCATAAACCTTTCTACTTAATATATCATGTTGTAGTAATATACTCAGTAATTAGCTGAGTTAATGCCTATAAATTATAATTTTTAAAATAATAAATATGAAATATAGTCTAAAATTACTCTAAAATTTTATTAGTTTCCTTATGATCCAAATGAAATACCAGATAACATGTTCTATATTAATAAATAATACAAGTTTAAAAGCTATATATTTACAATTTATATGTTTTTATATCTAGGTGATGTTTAATTCTGTCCTAAGGTTATTATATCTAAAACCCTGTCTCAAAATAAAATACCTCACAGAACTATTTACTCCCCCCCCCCCATTTTATAAGGTAAATAGACCACATTTGACACATTAAGCAGTATTTATCTGCCACATACATAAAAAACTATTTCATGGTATAGACCGCATTTGAAACATTAAACAGTATTTATCTTTCTTAAAAAAAATTTATTGCATGGTGAACGGTAAAAACAAGATTCTAAACAAAGTTATGTTGTGATTTTAAGGTATAATTCCTCAATTCCTCCAACAGTCATTCTTAATATTTTAACTTTAACTTACATCATTACTGAACAAGTTTTCCAAAATACCACAGACAGAACTATAAAATTGGTTAAGGTTTTAATAGTTATAGACTGTGTCATAAAATTTTTTATATGTCTGGAATTCAATATAGTTCTATAAAATTGATTTGGAAGAAACTAAAAATACTTTTGACTCAGCAAATAAAGGTGCTTGTTTGCAAAGCCAGATACACATAGTGGAACATGCATTTGAAAATTGTTTTGGAAATCATTTGCAGTGACAAGTGGCCTTGATATGCTCATTCCCTATCTTTTTCATGAGAATTGTCTCCTTTTTTATTAGATCATTGCAGTTTAATCCAGTTCCTCTATTCTTTGGGTATGTTAAATATAATTAAAGTAATTTCAAAAACTGACTTATGGATTGGATAGAAATTTATTTAACTTTTAAAAGGGCTACATCTTCTCATAAAATATATTATACAAACGTATTTCACCTCTTATGAACTTTAAACAATTGCCCCAGCCAGCAGAGAGTTGAACAAGGACTCAAGGAGAAGCTAACCTGAGTGAAAGACAGACAGACACAAGAAGGAGACCATTCTAGGTGTTTGTCATGGCCTCGAGAGTTTATTCTTACATGTAGGTTTATACAGGGTTGTAGGGGTAAGGGGATGTGGTCAGGGCAAGGAGTTGTAGGGGGAAGGGGATGTGGTCAGGGCAAGGAGTTATAGGGGGAAGGGGACATAGTTAGGGCAAAGATCACAGAGTTACTGGTTAAACCACAATGTCTTTGTTTCTTCATCAGCTACTGGCAGGATGGGGGAGTGTTTGGCCAGGTGTACTATCCCATTGTTTCTGGTAGTTGAATATTAGGGGGGGAAGTAGAAACTTAACTTGCTATATGGCAGTCTTTGTTTGTGGTAGTTGAGTATTAGGTGAGGAAGTACAAACTTAACTTGCTATATGGCAGTCTCTGTTAACATGGCTGAGGTTTGGTTTATAGCTCCCAACATCTCCCTTCTTTTATACAAAAAAGAGGGGAAGGCCCACTTTGCAGTGGTTCACATTAACCAACTGGGGGAATAGGCACCTGACTCCTCCCGTGGGATGTCTTTTTCCCACAATCTTTGGCCCTTGGTACCTTTTGGGGAGGGGAGGCAGGGCCTAGGTGGCCTTGGTGATAACAGTTATGGTACCAACCTCCATGCAAGTCAGGTTTTTCTCTCAGGGAATTCAGAAATGATCAGAAAGGGACCTTCCCCTGCGGTGCTTTGCCTCACACCCACATTGGTGCCCATATCACACTCACTTTATTGTGAGCTGATATGTATAGGTCTGAATCCTATGCAGCTCCTAAAGGAGGGGTAGCTATTTGGCCAAGACAGGTAGACCGCAGCGATAGCAGAGGTGTAGAGGACAGCGGTATAGTAAATGAGTACAGAATGTACGCAGTATAGTAAATGAGTACAGAATGTAAGATCAAGTGAGAGTGACAGCTGCAGGTGGCAGGTCTTCAGTGGCAACTCCTCGATCTGCCAGCTCCAGTCTGTGATAATGGACTTGTAAAGACTGCACCATAATGGCTTTAATCTGTTGACATGTAAAAGACATGATTTTAATTATAATAATGGGTCCAGTTGTGAGTGAGAGGATTAAGATAAGTAGGTGTCCTGGTACTGATGGCAACCAGGAGAGGAAGGGGAGTCACCTGGCACATTGAGGCCCTGATCAATCAGGTACAATCGATGATAATGGATTTGGATGGGCTTGGAAATGATACTGTCAATCTGTTGTTGGATGAAATGAACGAGCTTGTCAATAAAAAATGGTCCTAGCGTGAATATGAGAATGAGGCTAATTAGGGGTCCAACTAGGGGCATGAGAAGGGTGAATAGGGAGGACTTCCACCAAACATTGGCAGCTGATGAAAATTTTTGTCTTTGGAGATCTAGGCTGATCTCATGTAATTTTTTTACTTGGGTTTCTATCAGACCTGACTCATTAACGTAATAGCAACATTCCTCTCCCAGAAAGAGGCAAGTGCCTCCCTTTTCTGCGGTGAGCAGATCTAATGCTTTCTGGTTTTGTAAAGCTACTTAGGCGACTGAGGTTATCTGTCTTTGCAAGGAGGAGAGCGACTCAACAAAAGCTTTTATGGCTAATTGGAATCGTTGGGACAATTGTGCTGTAGAGACCAGGGAGTGGCCTAGGGCTCCTCAAGCAAGGCCGGCAGCCACTGCGGAGGTTGCCAGGGAGATGCCCGCCACAAGGGGGAGGAAGACAGCTCTCTTCTGAAGATAGGCAGGATGGAAGGCTGGTTCCAGAAGTTCAGCAGGAGGCCGAAGTGTCAATTGTGGCACCAAGGTTACTGGAAGGCAAACTTGGTCAGAGAGGGATCTGGAGATATTTTTGTAGAGGGTTTTGTTACACCAGAAAAAGAAGCCTTCAGGGGCATAGAGTGTAGAAGAATTAAGGGAGATAGTCTTATTGCAGAGGAAAAGTTGCCTCCATAGCAAAAGGGGAATTTGTCGCAAAGAAAGTCAGAAAATAATGGAACTTCTGGGATGGGGTTAATGGGATGCCTTGGAGTAGAGGAAAGATTAAGGGGAGCAAGATAAGGAACAGCTGTAAGAGGGGGGCGCCTGAGGGCGGCGCATAGAAAACAAGCAGAGAGGTTACCAATTTTTGTCATTTCAGCAACCATTAGGCCTTCTCTGAGCAGGGCTAGCCAAGAGAAGGGGTGGGAGGCAGAGGATAGCTGGGAGGAGAGCTCCTTTTCAGCTTGTAGTATGTTATAGTATACCTGGACTGAACGTGGACATAGCTGCACCAAATATAGATCTTGCTAGAGGGCCAGTTTTGAATTTTGCTCATATACATGGCCCCTTGGACCATGGAGGTCCAGCGCGAGTCCCAGGGGTCTCAGATGATGAGGGAATACCCACTGTCAGTGCACCAGAATTTATGGCCAGACCATCTGGTGCCCAGGATTTGACCCTTGGCAGGGACAGAAGCGCTCCAAATGGTACACCAGTGCCAAGGGTATCCGAAGCTCTCCTCAATATAATGAGTTTTGCATTTGTCATGCTTCTAATCGAAAAGGAAGCACAGAATGGGAGCAACTTTATTTGGGTGATGTTTAAAGTCTGTAAAATTTAATAAAATAGGCTTGGCACAGCCTGTAGGTGGACAGTCGGCAGTAGCCAAAACGTGTCCAAATTGTTGTGTCTGATCATAGGTGGTACAGTTTTCTGTGAGATAGAATCTCCAGGCAAATGGGGTGTGGAGGGCCAAGCAGCTGGGAGATGTAGCAGTAGCAGCAGGCACCAGGTGAAGGTTGCCATTATGTTATATATGTCTAGAAAGAAGCCTTTGCAGAGTTAAAGCAAGCACAACACATAGACACATGAGCACAACACAGACACATTGGGCCCAATAGAGAGCTGTGCGGCCTTGATGGCCAGGTGAACCTGTATCCTCCAGGGACAGTTCAATGATGCCAAACACAGTGTGAATGGGAGTCAGACCCTCCAGCAGGCCAGCTGTGTCCTCTGGGGCAGGGTCGTCTTGAGGTTCTTCCAGCTTTGCCCTGCTAGGAAAAAAGGAAGATTCTCTCAGGGAAGTGTTTCTTCCCTGGATATGTGAGATGTCACTGGAGGATCATCAGCTTGTTTTACAAGTCCCTCTGGCAACCATCTCACAGCATTTTCTTTGGTGTCAAATAAGTATACTGATCCTCGGCCCCAAATGAGTACTAGGACTAGGTCATTCCATTTTAAAGTTAAAGGATCTTTCCACATGGATGTAGCAAAGGTATTTTTTGTATTTGCGTGCCAAAAGCTATCAGCAGCTGAATTTCCCTGAGTATCAAGTGTTAAAAAGTTTAGGACAAACAAGGCATGATGAAGGATATTTCTTGGAGAGCCTTTTATGGGATATACATCCCCCATTTTTAACTTTTGGAGGGTATGTTTAATAGTTTGATGGGCTTGTTCAACAATTCCTTGACCCTGGGGATTGTATGGTATGCCTGTAATATGTTTAGTTTGTAATTGATGACAGAAATTTTGGAATTTTTTCCCAGTATATCCAGGACCATTATCAGTTTTAATAATTTGAGGCTTTCCCATGACACCAAGACAATTGAGTACATGAGCAATGACATTTTTTGAAGCTTCTCCATCATGGAGGCTGGCAAAAATGAATCCACTAAAGGTATCCACAGTAACATGGAGGTACTTAAGATTACCAAATGAGGGAACATGCGTTACATCCATTTGCCAGATCTCATTGGGAATTAAATTTCTAGGATTGACACCTAAGTGGGGAATGGGTAGGAGGGTGACACAGTTTGTGTATTGTTTGACTATCTGGTGAGCTTGTTCCCTAGTGATTTTAAAAAGAAGATGCAAGGTTTGAGCATTAAGGTGATGTACAGAGTGAGCTGTTTTGGTATGGGCCACAGGATCGAGCTCAACAAGGAAGGCAAGCTGGGTGGCTTTATCAGTCATGGCATTGCCTGTGGCTAGAGGCCCAGGGAGCCCAGAATGAGCGTGAATATGGCCTATATAAAAAGGATGTTGCCTAGAACGTATGCATTGCTGGATGGAGATAAACAGAGAGGTACTGTTTGTGGTGAGTTTTATGTATGGCACAGTTTCTAATAGGGGGATGGATTGAGCAATATGAGCACTATCAGTATACAGATTAAAGGAGGTATTTGGAAGTTGTTGGAAAACCTGTAAAACAGCGAAAAGCTCCACCAATTGAGCAGAGTGGAATGGGGATTGTAGGGAAGTGGTTTGATTGTCTATAGTGAAGGCTGCCACTCCATTAGAGGCGCCATCAGTGAAAACTAGGGGGACATAGGGAAAAGGTCAGGGAGAAGTTAATGTAGGAAAAACAAGTGGTTGAGTTCTCAGAAAGTGGAGAAGTTTGTTAGCAGGGTAGTGGTTATCAAGGGAACCCTGAAAAGAGGTGCAAGATATTGCCCAGTCATCATCATTTTGTATTAACCACTGTATTTGGGTAGTGGAATAGGGTAGAATGATTTTTTTCAGGGTCCTTGCCAAATATTTTCTGTTTTGGTCATGCCCAATTTTTATTAATTCCGCCACCCATGAGGTGTAAGGGGTAAGGACTCTGGGTGGTGAAGCGGGTAAATGGACCCAGAAGAGGGGCCCTCCTGCCAGAACACCCCAGTGGGTGTAAAGTCAATGGCACAAATGACCAGGAGAAGAGGCTTTTCATAAGAGATAAAAGTGACCCTTTGGCTCAGAATTGCAGCCTCCACTATCTTTAGGGATTCTAGGGTGGGGGCTGTTAATGAGCGGCCTGAAGCAGGATCTGGGTTTCCTTTTAGGATGTCAAACAAGGGTTTAAGCTCTCCAGTAGTAGCTTAAGGCCTGAGCCAATTGATATCTCCTATGAGTTTTTGAAAATCATTTAAAGTTTTTAGATGATTAGTTTTAAGTTGAATCTTTTGTAAAAGAATTTTGTTATGAAAAAGTTCAAAGCCTAAGAATAAGTAAGGAGGTTTTAATTGAATTTTATCAGGAGCTATCTGAAGATAAACCCTGGTAAGGGCCTCAGAAAGCTTTTGAGAGCAAATAAGGAGTTCAGTGAGATCAGGACCGGCCAAAAGGATGTCATCCATATAATGAATGATACACAAAGAAGGCCATTTATGTCTAAATGGTTCTATAATTTGGGCCACAAATTTTTGACACAGCATAGGGCTGTTAGCCATCCCTTGGGGCAACACTTTCCATTGGAATCTCTGCATAGGGCCTCTAAACGTTACCACAGGTAAACTAAATGCAAAATGCTATCGATCTTCAGGGTGCAGAGGAATTGTAAACAAGCAATCCTTTAGGTCAATAATGATTTTACAATATCCTGCAGGAATTGTTACTGGAGTGGGGAGGCCTGGTTGTAGGGCCCCCATAGGAACCATGGCCTTATTAATTTCTCTGAGGTCCTGGAGAAATCTCCATTTTCCAGACTTTTTCTTTATAACAAAGAGTATTCCAAGGAGAGGTAGTAGGTTCAATATGGCCTGCAGCAAGTTGTTCCTGCACTAAACTCATGGCTGCAGTTAATTTTTCAGAGGCCAGAGGCCATTGAGCAACCCAAAAAGGTTCTGTTGTTTTCCAAGATATTTTATCTGCATGGGGTACAGGCATGTCAACAGCCATTAGGATAAATTTTTATAGCCTATTCCAGCATGATCAGTCTTTATAGTAACTGGTATTGGCTCTTTTTTTCCCTGTGAATGTTTGCCCAGTCCCTGTCCTGGGCGGAAGCCTTGGTTAAGCATCTGGTGAGCTACCAACACATTAGGGCTGCACATAATAAGTTTCATTTGAGAGAGGATGTCTCAGCCCCAGAGATTAATGGGCAGGCCTGTGACCACATAAGGCTGAACAGTGCCTCAGTTTCCTTCCTCATCCTCCCATTTAATGACTTCAGAGCTTTGTAAGGGGTTAGAGGCCTGTCTGATTCCTTTGAGATGAGCCATGGAAGCGGTGAGAGGCCAAGATGCAGGCCAATTTTTACTGGAAATAATTGTGGCATCTGCACCGGTGTCTATAAGACCTTCAAAGGCTTTTTCTTTTATCTTTAATTTAAGAAGGGGCCTTGCTTGAGTGACCTCTTGTGCCTAGTAAATGTCTGATGACCCAAACCCATGGGGACCTCTCTTTTGTTTCGGGCAGGGTGCTTTATCATTGAGGGGAAATAGTATTAACTGAGCAATTCGTTGTCCAGGAAGAATGGTAATAGGCCCCTGAAGGGTGGTGGCCATGAGTTTAATTTCCCCAGTATAATAATTATCAATGACCCCTGGAGAAATGGTGAGGCCCTGAATGGTTGAACTGGCATGTCCCAAGATAAGGCCAAAAGTGTTTTTTGGCAAGGGACCAAAAACTCCTGTGGCCAGGACCTGAGTCCCCACCTCTGGCATCAGTATTGTTCTGGAGGTGGGACAGAGGTCCAATCCTGCACTGCCAGTGGTTGCCTGAGAGAGGGCAGAGATGTTACATTTTGGGTAGACTGGGGGACGAACCTGATAGCTCCAGGGTTCTGTCCAGGGATCATCTTGGGGCCTTGGGGTAGGCCCCATGTTGAGTTTCCCTGCTTTTGTGGCAAGGGGTTTCCCTGGAAATTTGTTTTAGAATGGCACTCAGAGGCCCAATGTTTGTCACACTTACAACGTGGACAGAGGGAGAAGGAGGCGGGCATGCAGCCTTAGGGGTGGTACATTCTCTGGAAAAATGACCTGGCATTTTACATTTAAAGCAAGTTTTATTGTTGTTTCCCTGTGTGAAACCTTTCAGGGCAGCTCCTATCACTAACCCAATGCTGCGAGAAGTAGGGTCCATATCTGCACATAATTGGATAAAGTCAGAGATACTTTTACCATGGCAGGAGGGGTGGATGGCTGCCTGGCAAGCCGAATTGGCATTCTCAAAGGTGAGATGTCTTATGAATTCATTCTCTGTTTCTCCCCTTACCATAAGCTGTTCTGCAGCCTCAGTGAGCCTCCCGACAAAGTTGCTATATGGCTCGTTAGCTCCTTGCTTTACTCTGGTCAAAGAAGTCATAGTTCCTTTAGATGGGAGATTTTGCCACACCTTAAGGGCAGAATGTTGAATTTGTGAGAGTAACCCAGGGGAGAATTTTGCCTGGTTCTGATTAGTATCATAAGGAGCATTGCCCAAAAGTTTATCTAGTGTCCAGGACTTAGAAGAGGATCCAGCAGACGCGTTGCAGTGGGCAGTATCCCGACATCTCTCAGTATAATCAGTCTTCCACAGGAGGAAATCTCCTTGCATCAGGACGGCCTTGGCAAGCATTTTCCAATCATTTACTAAAAGCCAATCATGACTAAGGGCCTCTAGTAAGGACATGGTAAAGGGAGCAGTAGGTCCATAAGAGGAAACAGCATTTTTTAATTCCTTGATATGTTTAAATTTTAAAGGGTGATACTGTTGGGGCTTAATAACAATATTTTTGCCACTAGGCAGCTCACTGTCCTCATCCGAACAGGAAGATGGTTCAGAGGGTTCCTCCTTTTCAAATTCTTTTTCCTCTGATCCAGATTTAGCCCTGCTTGATTCAGGTGGTAGGCAGGTCCTCATGTTTGTATGATGAGTACTTTACTCACTGAGCTAGCTCCTCAGCCCCCAAAGGCATACATATTTTGTTGGGTAGTAAGCAATAGGAAAAAAAAGACAATGAAATTGTAGGAAAGATTAGGCTCCACAGCTGATACAGGATTTATTTAGGAGAGCTTGAGAAGGACACTGGCTAGTCAGGTCAGAAACACTTCTCTTATAGACAGGTTCTTATTGAGACATTAGAGCCATTCTTTTCTTGCAAGGTTTTCTGCTGCTTCATGGAAACACATGTTATTTGGGCCATTTAAAAGAAATGACAATTTATTTGCCATTGAAATAAGTAGCCTGGGTAATTTTTGGGAACCAGAAACTTACATATTGTAAGGTGGATATCAGAATCCAAGGAATGGAGATGTTCTGGTTCTAGTAGTAGGAAGTGCCTCAATATATTCAGACTGCTCTAACAAAAGTACCACAGACTGGGCAGTTTAGCCATATAAAGTGTCTATCTCTGACTAATATCACACTGGGATTTAGGGTTTTGACATAGGTGTCCAGAGATATGCACACTCATTCATTAATCCCATAATAGGAATTAAAATATATACAGTATCAATGTGGGGACTTACATTCATCTGAAATGGGTTGTTTTTAAGTTTATTGTGCTTATGTGTGTTAAAGACTTGAAATAAATTCTCCTTGCCTATTTATTTTGTTGTTTATTTCCTCTGAATTTGGTTCTGTTAAGTTTTTTTTTTTTGTGTGTGAAAGAGTATGTTTCTTCTTTGTTTATTTAGCTGCAATGCACTGCTGTTATATCAAGCCATTGATAGATGGTGTGCTGATGAAGGTAAGGGAGTGGAACATTCTGTAAGGCTATGCTTAGATCTTGGGGGTTTAATGTTTTTTTTTTTGTTTTTTTTTTTAAAATTTAATTTATTAGTTTTCATTTCAGTGAATACAGGCAGTTTGGTACCATTATTTAGGCACATCTGTGATCTACCCCCTCCCATTAGACCCTCCTTGTTAATGAAAATGGGTCGTGCATTGTGGAGTTAGCCCCCAGTTATTAGTATGATAAATGTCTCTGCAAATCATGACCCAACATGTAACTCTGACATTCTTTCCACCCCCTCTTCCGCAAGATTTCCCTGAGCCATGTTGGGTTCATTTTTGGTCTGCTTCAGTGCTGAGGTGTTGGGGATTGACTTGCACAGAAGTTCTCATATACTTCAGCTCTGCCCATCCATTATCAGAGACAGGAAGGATGAGTTTGGCCTGTGGGATGGAAGAAACATACTCTTGGTAGAGAAGGCTCCCTGAAGGGAGAAGTCTGCTCATACTCAATATTAATTCTACTCTTCTTGACAACCCATCACAGGGTCTTGCCTGACTCTTTATCCTGATATTTAGATGGGATTCTGGGAGAGAAAATTCATGATTGTAGAACATCCCCTTAGGGTGAGAGCCTAGGAGTTTCTCAGTACTGCTTGACCTTCAGAATTCTTAAGTCTGACTCCCTGGTTATTCCAGTGGATTCTGATTTAGATAAGTGGACCTTGGTTCTGGCTTTCTTTTTGTTGATCTCTCCAGATCAACGAGTGGCAGTTTGTCTTAAGTTCACTGATTGGAAAAAGAAGTCATTGTTTTTTCAATCTATTTAGCCTTTTCTTATTACAAGTTTGAAAGAAATAGCTTCTAATGTCCATTTTATGACTTACTAACTTTACTGCTTGAAGAAATCACATGCTGGTCACATTTCCCTTGTTTTATCCATTTGTATCTCCTCTCCCCCACCCCTAATCCTCTTACATGTAGGAGTAAAAATGTAAGTACCTGGTACAGGCACTTGGAAGCTGCTTTGTAAGCATTGACTACACACCTGGGACCACAAAGAATAGCAAGGTCTGGCTGACAAGACAGATCATCCCCAAAATGATAACTATTACCTGTGATGGAGATGCTTCACCTTAGAGCACAACATCTTGTAGGTACCAGACTGGTTCTGATGATGATAGTGATGATAGTGAACTCCTTATGGAAGAATCTTGCAGGACCTAAGCTAAGATAAGGATGGTAAGGGGCACAACTTGATCAGGGCTGCTTTATTATGCCTCTTGACCATTAATCTTTGCCCAGTTCTTTCTCTGCTTAAAACTAAAGATCATGTCAGCACATTCAAGATAAACTTTGGGTCCCTGAACCCCTTTACCTGTTTCTCTTTCAAATCTGTATTTATTAAATCTCTTTGTGGTTCAATGTTACTATTTCCAGATGGTGTGTTGGTAAGGGTGGAAGCTAGTCAAAGCAAGCCTAATGGGCCTGTTGAAACTACAGTCTCTGGTTATGCCATGGACTTGCTGTCTATTTCATATTTGTGTTTTTAATTTAACTTAAAAAATTTATAGCATTTTAATTGGCTAGTATAAGTTGTATGTAACCAAAGTATACAACATGATGACTTGTTATACATAGTTAAGTTGGTAGAGAACTTAAATAGTCATGCACAAAACTCTGGATTTGATCCCCAGCACCTCCAAAATAGTTATGATAAAATGTGCCCTTATTCTCCACCACCCATAAGGAAAGAGAATCTTCTTTGGGGAACATTAAATAGCGATGGCATTATGATTAGTAATGGAGAAAGAAATCAGCAAGAATTACACATTATCACTGAATTTGACAAATACACCATTCAGTATTATTTGCATTATTTGGTATACTTGTTCTCAATACCTATATTCCTTTTGAAAATTGGAGCATTTCCTTAAAGCTAATTGAAGAACAGCAAACTAAGTCTGCTCTGTAGCACAAACATCCCTTCTGCAGCAATTAAGTACTGGAAGCATACATTTTAAGAGCACTGTTCAGGTGCCGAGCACAGCCATTGTTTCTCTTTTTGTGTTTAAGAGTTTAAGTCTTGTGGTTTGAATCAGATGTCCCCAATAAACTCATGTGTTTTGAATACTTGGTCACTAGCTCATGCAATTTGGGAAGTAGAGTCTTGTTAGAGGACCGCTTATGGATATAATTATCTTCTACCTTGTCAGAGATCAGCCCACTCTCTCGGTGTTTTTGGTCAGCTATTGTGACAAGACTTGATGACTAATCTATGTTCTAAGTCTATGTTCTACAGTCCTTTCCCTGTGTGATGTATAAGGGAATATGGGAATGTGATGGATAAGGACATGTTGTAAAGAAATGTTACCATTGGCATACAGGATGTAATGCCTTGCAAATGTTACCACTGGCATACAGGATGTAGTGCCTTGCAAATGTTACCTTTGGTCCATCTGCTTGAATGAGATAACCACTAACCATTTTTTTTCTCTTTGCTTTTGAACCTAGGCTCATGACTCTTGAAATGAAGATGTGTTTAGCAATTTGTCCTTATAACCGCTGACCAGATGTAACTGGGAGCTGCACTCTTGAGTTCCTGGCACAAAGTGTAGTCCTGGACAGAAATAAATGCCTCTATTTATTGGTAGCATATTTGTGTTAGACTGGTGAATCTCTGAGTGACTACAGACCCATTACATTTGGGAGCTGGCCCATGATCCACTAGGGGCATTCAGTCTGATTCACTCCTGCATTTTTCTGACTGGCCTTACAGGCCTGGGAAATGCCCAGTGAAACACTGTGGGGGGCCCATCCCCTCAGGGCAGCTGATGAAATGACTTTCCCTTAGGCCTGAGTAGGATGTCAGTAAGGCCTAGCACTGGGTTTCTGTGACCTTAACGCCTAGACATCTTCTGTGACTAAAGAAGACATAGAGGCTTCAGAACCTCAGCCCTTTTTAGAGTGACAAGGAGGCTCTCCAGAGGTAAGTTTTGTTTCTGTTTGCATGCATTTTTGAGACTCGCTGAATTTGGTCTCAGAATCTTGATTTCTTGGGTCTTTACTCCAACTGTGGGTTGAAGACCCCAGGGAGCTGCTGCTGAGAGATGTTCCTCATCCCCAGTGACATTCTCCAAGCCCTGGCAGGAAAGAGTGGCAGTTAGGAGATATCAACACTATGACCTGAGCGTCATCTGGTCTGGAAAGCCTACAGAGGTAAGGGGGATTCAGTGGTAGGCTGGATACAGCAATACTTTCCTAATTCCAGATGGTGGTGACACATCCCCTTGACTCCTGGTCTGTTTCAGTTCTGTGTGGTCATGTGTCTGTCTCTTTGCTTAGTGTTTGTTTTGTCCTTTTGTGCTTAACACTTTTGGATCCTCCTAGGAAATCAGATGCAGAATCTGAAAACTCCACCATGGGACAGAATACATCTAGCTCAGTGCAATGTGTCCTTACTAACTTTTCATTCTTCCAACAATTTTTAAAGGTATCCCAATTCTGATGAGCTTCAAAACTTGTAAAGCTTTTCATGTTTTTATATTTAAGCCAAAAATGTTACTCATAATATAGATTCCTTGTTTATATTGAATTCTGCTAGCAGATCTTTTGTTCATAGTTTACTCTCTGTAGCCTCATGTGCCTTAAGTAGGTGAACTCTGCTCTTTGTCAATGTCAGACTTTTCTAGATATCATAATATTGTAATTTGGTTTATACAAAGTCTATGATGTTTGGCTATCAATAAACAAAACTATTAAACTGAACCAATCAGTAGTAATAAACTATAAAAGAAAATTGAAGCTCTTAGATCTTATGTTTCATTTGCTTAATGTTATTTTTGGCCAGTAAGATCATTGAAAAACCTTACAAATTATCTCAAGTTTTTCTTAATGTGATTTTTTTTTTCTTGAAAAAAAGTTAAAAGCTAGGGCAATTTTTAGTTAGTTACTTTTTAATTTTTTTTTTTTTTTTTTTTTTTTTTTTTTGGTTTTTCCAGGTAGGGTCTCACTCTGGCTCAAGCTGACCTGGAATTCACTATGTAGTCTCAGGGTGGCCTTGAACTCACGGCGATCCTCCTACCTCTGCCTCCCGAGTGCTGTGATTAAAGACGTGCGCCACCACGCCCGGCACTTTTTAATTTTAATGTGTGGAGTTCTTACTATAGTTCAGGCTGACCTGGAACTCACTCTGTAGTCCCAGGTTGGCCTTGAACTCGGAGTGATAATTACCTCTGCCTCCTAAGCACTAGGATTAAAAGCATGCACCACCATACCTGGCTAAAACCAGTTAATTTTAAAATGACTCCTGTCTTGTTTATGCTGGTTTTGTTGGGTGGTCATCACTGAGGTTATAATCTAAGTCTTATAAAAAGGTGATTTGGTCACTGTGACTTTGTAGGAAAACTGGGGAAGCTCCCATGTCTTAGGGAAGCCTACTGTATACAAACAATGTTAATATAGTTTGCCTAAACTTTATATAACAGTCATAAATATTTCTTTAGTTAAGCCATGAAATTGTTCAATAGTAAAAGCTACTTATTTAAGAAATTACTTTGTGTTTGTCATATTATCTCAAATGTATATTAAAATCAGTCTAGCTTAACTCAACAATGATCAGGATTGATTTTATTCTTAAGCTATGTATAACCAGTCTAAGTCAAGGTTTTACTTAAGTAATTATCTCATTTCTGGTATCTTAAGTTCATTGCTTATAGAAATATTGATACTTAAGACATGTTTCCTGCCTGAGAAAAATAATCTTATACTGCTGTTCTGATTCCAGTCTGGAGGGTAATTGGTCCCTTCATAGTTACAAAGACTAGCCAAAATTGTTTCCAAACACAGAGGTCAAGCTTTTATACTATCTTTTCTTTTCCTGGCATGTAATATCTAGGTTAAATCAATTGGCTTAAAGTTATTGATAAAATATTGTTTTCATGGCTACTAAAATGTTCTGCCTATACTTATAACTGACAATACATAAAGATAAAATGTGTTTATTTTCTGTGCTCTAGATATAGCTTACACTGTCATCTGATGACTAAATTTAAATAGTAATTATAATGATTTTAAGCTATTGTATCATTCCCTGACCAGATCAGCTTTGCAAACTAGATATATTCTGCACCTATTTTAACTCAATCTGTTCTGCTAATCAGATATGCGTAGTCTCTCTGAGTGATTAATAACGTAAAAGACAAAGCCATTTGGAAACATTAGAGTTGAGAGGATAACCAATAGTTTGGTTCCTTCTCCCAGGTCAGAAGGCCACAGCAGATAATGGAACATTTGCTAACTTTTAGCCTCTGGTAAGTTACCTGTCTTCTTGATCAGAAAGGATATGGAAACACAGAGATGAATTCCAAGTTGGCTTATCTGCAACAGGATGGTCATATCAGGGGAAAAACAGTTCTCTAGTCTTTCCAAAAGAGGTTGGGCCACTTTCATCAGAAGCATAGATAGACACAGGAGTGTCTTGCACATTGTCAAAATTTACTGAATAACAATAAATTCACAAGATATATAGGTTTCTTTGGCATCAATTTGCCAAGCAGTACCAATTCCTCTTGACAGCTGTTAATTTGTGGGCAGTTTAACTGGATGGCCCCAATATATTCAGAATTTTATTGAAGTTTTCAATTTATATCTGCAGCCACTTGGCTGGAGGAGATGTCACTGGGAAGATCACAGGGTCCAGCCCTATATTGTGTCTAAAGATATGTAAAGTGTCTGAGTTCTGCCTGGAGTTCCTGAAGTGTCTTTGTTTGTGGTGTGGCTTTTGAGTTTTGGCTTGTGGCTTTTTTCTTTCTCTAGTTGGGTCTGTGAAAGAGGCCAGCTTCTTCTGCCATTATGGAATTTCCCTTGGCTCCATAAGCCTCAATGAATGTTCCTTCATCCATAACTCTGCTTGGATTGGAAGTTCATCTCAGAGATCTGAGGCTCTCTGCCACAGAATTGGTACCAAGGAGTGTGCTGAGATGAATCTGACCATGTGGATTTTGGTCTTTTGGAACTTTTGCTTTGGAAGAATGGGCATGGACTTGGTATTTGCAATTGAAGATACCTTCTGGAGTTCTAAGCCAGGTATTATGGACTACTATGAGGAGAGTTTAAAAATGCTAAGTACAGAGAGAATTGAACTTGGAGGCTTGGCTTATGAACTTTCTAAGGGGAAGGAAATCTGGAAAACCTTGATGGAACTAGGGTACTAGCATAAGGGCAGCATGTGTTTTTCTGCCCAGGTCCAGAGTGTTTGATCAAAGTTAAATTTGTAATGGACTGCTGTGCATGGCTAAAGATTTGGGACTGAGATATTTAAGATTTTAAGTTGAAAAATCTCAAGCAACTAAAATTACAGTCACTGAAACTGGTTTTAGGTTTCTGAAGCTGCTGTTGTCAAACACATTAGCAATTTTGAGGCGATGACCCAACTACTTTACATTGAAACAGTGGAGAGGATGCCTGAGGAAAGACTATGATAGAAATGCAAATTCTCTTGGAAAGAGTTGACTGGAGAAGGAATCTGCTTTTCATGGTTATGATATATTTTGTCTCTGAATTAAGAATATGGCTGTGTCCTGAACACCTAGTTTTTTGGAACCATGAAAAATGTGTGGAGTGGTCAGGTCAGGTGCCCCTGCTGAGAAGTAGCATATAGGCAGAGTATGATGACCTTCATGAATAGGCTTGAAGAACTTTTGAAAGATGGACTGTGGTTTGCATGGAGACCTGAAGATGTATTGGATCTACTAGGACTGTGCAAAGGCTACTATGGAGGCTGTTGGCTAGGGATGGAAGTTTTACCTGGCTATTCAGCCCATCTGGAGAGGCAGAACTGAAGAATCTGGAGACTGTTAGTCACTGGTTATGATATTGGACTTGAACTGCATATTTTTGATGTGTGATTGATGGTTATTGAGTTTGCATTGTTCTACTCTCTTTGTTTTGCCTTATGACAGTTGGAAATGTTTACTCTGTGCCTTTATATTGAAAGTATATAACTTATTTTGTTTTTACAGGACTTACAGCTAAGAGATCATTTTAAATCTCAAAGGAGACTTGAGACTGGGCCTATCTTAAGTGAACCTTTGAATTTGACAATATAGAGAGATGGTTATAAATTTATTGTGAGCCAGGGGTGGAATGTGGTAGTCTACATGGATGGCTCCAGAAATATTGAAAATTTTATTAAAGTTTGTAATTTAGGTCTGCAGCCACCTGGCTGGAGGAGATGCCACTGGGAAGATCTCACGGTCCAGTCCAAGGGTGTGGGGGAGGATTTGGAGTTCCAGTCTAAAGATGTGCAAAGTGCCTGAGTTCTGCCTGGAGTACAAGTGTGCTTGTTTGTGGTATGGCTTTTGGATTTTGGTTTGTGTTTTTTTCTCTCTCTGCTTGGATCTGTGAAAGCAGAGCAGCTTCTTCTGCCATCATGGAACTTCCTCTGGATCTGTAAGCTTCAAGGCATGTCCCTTCTTATATAACTGCCTGATTTGCAACTTCATCTCAGTGACCTGAGGCTGTCTGCCACAATGTGCAAAAATGAATTCTTTTATTCCAATCTCAGCTATTAATATTAACTCTCAGATCACACATTATACATCACACAGTGGTTTTATCTAGCTGTATGTACATTTGAAAGTTACACAATGGCTATAAAAAGATAAACAGGGAGGTTTCAGATTTCATTGAATTCAAAAGGAGCTTACTCTAAAGGCAGAAGACTGATGGAGATATAAAAGAATTATTATGGTAGTTCCATATTGAACCATATTTGGGAACTACTGGAGAGGAAGCTATATAACCAAGTCACTAGGTCACAGGGTCAAGCCTAGCTTCAGGGTTCAGTCAAGGCATATGTACAAGGTGTGCAAACAACACGAAGGCCGAAGGAATAAAGTGCAAGACTCTGTTAAGATTGAGGAATAGGCAGACTCATTGAAGACAATTTGAATAGGCCACCAAGGCAACAGAGACTGAGCTGAAACTCACTACTTGGGAGTTTTCTGCCTATTGGCCTTTAGCACAACATCACGTGGTCATATGGCAGGTTGGTGGAGGCTGTTCTGTCACCATATAAGGTATTTTTCTCTTCATAGAGTCCAGGTGAGAATATTGAATCCATTCCACAGTCTGGTGTGTTTGATAAGTTGTTGGGCTTGATATGTCTTTAATGCTAATACCCAATCTGCTTTGATACATTTGTATAAAGGTACTCCTTTTTATTTTAAGAGTAAGTAATTTATCAGTCTTTGTTTCACTGCTGGTACTGTGCTTATGTGCACAACAAAGTATAGAGCCATCCGGCCTCTGTTTGCACTCAAAATGCAGCCAAATGCTACTTGTAGAATGGAATTAACCAGGGCAAGGTACAGCATAAAACCCACTGTTTTACATAATGTGGAATCATTTAGAGCAGAGCACATACTACTGTCAACAATATTGGAATTTTTGAATCCTCTTGGCTTTGAAATGCTATAAGAGCTTGACAGAATAGGCATAAAAACAGGGAGCATGGGCCTTTGGTAGGTGGCTATATTCTAACCCAAGATGGTGAAAGGGTAACCCTATTTTCTCCTTCTTCCTGACCTGATTGAATTTGCCTGCCAGTGTGTTAGCTTGGCAGGCTGTCTCAGTGTGCTTTCTGAGACCTGTTTATTCAGTGATGCATCATAGGCCAACTGTGCCTTCATCTTCATTAAGTTGACCACTCATGGACTCTGGATGGATGGTTTTCCCCATTCAATAAAAGTGAAATTCCCATTCAGACTGTGAATCTTCTATCTTCAGGAAATCCCCACTACCTGAGGAGCCTGCTTTTTACTATTTTCTTTCTCTCTTACCCTAACAGTTTCAGTCATGTTCCTGTTGATCAATTATTCCAAAGAGAAAATCATGCACAATCTCGTATTTGAGGGCTCATCTGGGATTTGTCACCATCAACTCACTTTAAGGTCAGGTCAGGTCAGTATGAACTGACCTAAACTCAGAAGGAAACAAAAAAAATGATAATTAAGCTTCTGGCATCTCCTTTATTATCCTGATTGGAGGAGACCCCTGGCTATAGTTGGTATGGCTAGGATCCCAAGATAATTTACTCTTCCCCGTTTCCACTGGGGTCCTTTCCTTGGTTATGTGCCCTAGTTGTCCCTGGTAGAGTTGGTTACTTGGCCAGTGCTCCACATATCTCAGTTATGAAAGGACTGGGAAAACTTATCTGCTCCACTGAATTGATTTCTCAGCCAGTGTCTCTGAATTTGTGCAGTGTACACACTGTCTGGTGGCTCACATGGATAAAGCCCTTCACAGCAGGGAATCCAGATGCTGCAGGTCTTCAAGTCATTAGGCAGCAGGTGGTGATGAAGAGACTTCACAGCCAGACCCCAAATGTAGCTGTGACTTGCTCTGTAGTTATTAATTGAGTGAAAGGCTAAAAGAGGCTTATCTGATTGGAAGAACTAATTAGTAGGCCATTTTTCCAGATTTGTGCACTGTATGCAGACTGGGGATCACATGGATAATACTCTGCCTAGTGAGAGAACTCTGTATGGTATCCAGACCCTGCTGGAATGTGCCCATGTTAGGTCAATGGCAGCAGCATGATGCAGGTGGATGGAGACACCTCACTGCCCAACTCCAGGCAAATATGGGGTCAGAGATAAGTCATAATCAAACCGTGAGGCTATAGTTTGCTTGACAAACAGGGTCACCTACTTGGTCCTAAAGCCATGCACCTGGAGGCTGAACAGATGGATAAATGGTTACACATTTGCTAGCAATTGTATCAATCTGATATTTTCTAATTTTAGGAAAAAAATGAAATATTTTATCTGTAGATTTCCATTTAATTTGTAATTAATTAACAACTTTCCTGCATGGACAAATTATGTATTGGCCTCATTCGCTTTGTGTTTTCCTTGTAATCTCTTCCCTTTTGCATTCCACAGAAGATCCTCACCAGTGGGGTTATTGGTATTCACCATGGAGTTATGAATGCATCCGTCAGTCTCTGTATGGCAGTGGGCAACTTCTGGGCAGATGTGTTATAAGTCTACTTTAGTATTCAGCTCTCTATATCCTCTGGATTTTGTTTTGATGAGTTATAAGTATTCACAGTGTCTATCATCATCTCCCTGGAGCTGGTTGTCAGGAAAGCAATGGGTGCAGCACTCAGGTTTAATTTGTCACTCTCTATGTGATGTTTCCTGGGCTCTGACAGATATGCTAGAGGTAGCTTGTCTCATGTTAGGCAATTCAGTATCTTTTTATGATATATTGATTTCTATATTACATGGGGTGAATTATAGTATGGCTGTCTTAATCCAGGCAGCTTTTCATGGGGAATACTTACATTTTATTTGCCCTAAAGAATTTTGCTTGAATTAAGCTTTACTGGCATTCTTTTTTACTCCAGAAGTGTTTTTTTTTTTTTTTTTTTTTGTCTTTTGGGTTTTTTTTGGTGAGAGGGGGTCAATATTGCTCCAGGCTAATACATGCTTAGAAGCTAAATGCTGTGGCCTGGTTATTTATTTATTATATGAGAGGGACAAATGCAAAGAGAAGGAGAGAGAGAGAGGGAATGGGCACATCAGGCCCTCCAGCCACTGCAAACAAACTCCAGACGCATATGCCATCTTGTGTATCTGGCTTATGTGGGTCCTGGAGAATTGAACCTAGGTCCTTTGGCTTTGCAGACAATTGTCTTAACCACTAAGCAATCTCTCCAGCCCCAAGATATGGAAATTTTTTTTTAATTTTTATTTGCATTTTCCATGATTATAAAAAAAAATCCCATGGTAATTCCCTCCCTCCCCACCCCCCACACTTTCCCCTTTGGAAAAATTTTATAATATGGTGGAAGGATATTCTGGAGCCATGTCAGCTTCTTTAGGGCTCTAATGAATTTATACATTCAAGCCTTACAGGTAATTCTGGGAATTATAAATAAATAAACAAATGAATACATGAAAATATTAAATTTTCCATATCTCAAGGTGAATTTCAATCCTTTACTAATATGTTACTAATACTTCTTCATATGTATTTCTAGTAGAGCTCACAATGTCAAAACACAAGGAGACACTCCAACACCCAAAAGGTGATAACCAGGCCACAGCATTTAGCTTCTAGAAGGTTTAGAACTTCTTGAGAATGCCTAATTGGAGGTTAAGAGTTAGTTAACAACCCCTTTTCCATTCATCTCACTGTATTGGCATGTGATGTTTAGTAAGTATATTTAGAGTCTGTGCAAATGTTACCCACTTAATTTTGGCAATGCTTAGAATCTTGGTCAGAGCTCATCGAGTTGGAAACTTGTATTACTGGGAAGGGGTAGTAGAATAAAGGCTCTTAAATTGTGTTACCATTATATATGTTACCTAATTTGGTTTAATACTAGACACAAGAACTGCTTTAGTTAATGAAATCTTTACCTAGGGCCAAGATAAACAGGTGAAGCTATTTATGAAGCCCTGGGGTAGAACTGTTTAGGTGAACTGATTATCCTTCAGGTCAACTATCCTGCAAGGGCAAACAAAGGCTGACTGTCTATGTATAGGGGAGCACAGGAAAAAAAAGTATTTTTTAAGGTACAGGACTGAGTGATGAGCAGTCCCAGAGGAAATATGAGTAACAAGCATGTAAGGATTGGGTCCTGAACTAATCTCTATCTATTGGGCCATTTCTAGGCTCTAAGAATATATTTTTATAGACTGAAGCACTCTTTTAGTAGTTCCTATTTTTTTCAAGGCTATAATAATTGTGGACTTAAGTCCCTGAACTGTTTCTTGTTTTAGTAGATATTATTTTTGATGAGGAAGATAAGTAAGATCCTTGAGGTGTATCTGGACAGGAATAGCAGTTTCAGCTCAGTTTACAACTTCTTTGATAGTCAAGAATCTACATCATCCTTTATCAAAGGAAGATACAGATTCCCCATACCCTGGAGGTAAAATCATCTTTAGCTGGAGTTTAAAGGAAATATTTCCCTTTAACAAAAGGGCTGGATGCATTTGAGTGGAGGTGGGATATAAGGAGAAGGAAAAGAAGAGGCAGTTTCCCTAAAGGCAGTAAGGAGACTGCATTAAGTACCAGAAATCAGTTGCTATCCACAATGAACTATTGATCAGACAGAATTTCAAGGTCCCCAAAACAAGACATGTGTCTGTCAAAGCATTTGGTTACCTGCCTGAGGCAAAAGGTAGACCCTATTGTTGAAGACACTATATGCTGTTGACACAGAGGATGAAGAGAACTTTCTGCAATTCGGAAGAGGGCCAGTACCTAGACAGCCTGTCTAGTGGTTGAAAGTGCTACATGAGCTACTGGGGAAAGTGACCAGCAATGGTCTGAGCAACCAGAGGTCTCAGCTACTTAGAAGCAAACACCAAGACAGAATGTACACACTAGTGCTTAGCTTTTATGAATTGAGCAGCTATAAACGTGGTTGAGCAAATATCTCTGAACTAAGACATGAAGCTTTTAGGGTATATGCCCCATAAGGGAACACTGGCTCTGTTGAGTCTTTATATTCATCCTTTTTGGGACTCTCCATATTGATTTCCATAGTGTTGTACCAGTTTATATTCTCAGCAACAGTGAATGAGGGTTCCTATTTCTCCACATCCTCACCAACATTTGTTTTTCATTTGATTTTTTTTTTTTTTTTTAGTGTTTACTGTCCTTACTGGGTGGGGTAAGGTGTTGGAAGCTCATCATTGTTTTGTGTGTGTGTGTGTGTGTGTGTGGTAGGGTTGAGACTCTGGTCCAGGCTGACCTAGAATTCACTATGTAGTCTCAGGGTAGCCTCGAACTCTTGGTGATCCTCCTACCTCTGCCTCCCCAGTGCTGGGATTAAAGGTGTGTGCCACCACACCAGGCTCATCATTGTTTTAATTTTCATTTCCCTGATGGTTAGGGATGCTGAACATTTTCTTAAGCGTGGGTTTGTCATTTGTATTTGTTCCTCTGAGAACTTCCTGTTCACATCTCTGGCCCATTTTTTGAGTGGGTTGTTTGTTTTTTTTATTGTTTAGGTTTTTGAGTTCTTTGTAGATTCTAGGTATCAGGCCTCTGTCAGTTGTATAGCCAGCAAAAGTTCTGTGCCATTCTGTGGCTACTCCATTGGCTTCTGCTTATGGCATGCTTATCAATACAAAAACTTTTCAGCTTCATGAGATACCATCAAATTAATGATTGTTTAAGTTTCTGAGATACTGGGGTTTTGTTAAGGAAGTCTTTTTCCACTCCTATATTGTGGAGAGTTCCTCCTATTTTTTCTTCCATTGGTAGAAGAGTTTCAGGTCCTGTATTGAGGTGTTTATTCCATTTGGACTTGATTTTTGTGTATGGTGAGATGTGTTAATCTAGTTCCATTTTTTTTTTTTTGCATATGGTTATCCAATTTGTCCAGCACCATTTGTTGAAGATGCTGTCTTTTCTCCAATCTATGTTATTAGGGCCTTTGTCAAAGATCAAGTAGCTGTAGTTACTTGACCTAAAGTCTGGAAATCTTGATTGTAATAAACAGAAGTTACAGGTGATAGCATGGACCAACTGTTCTAGTTTTTTTAAAAAAAATTCTTTCTTTTCTTTTTTTATTAACAACATATTTTATATAGGTACATCATGTGTTGTTATCTCTTTTCCCTTGCCCCTGCTATGATTCCAATGGGGACCCTCCTCATTGGGGTTGCAGGTATTCCCCGTGGGGTTGCAGGATATGTATTGTGGGAGCTGCAATCAGTTTTGTGTGTGTGTGTGTGGGGGGGGAGAATCTCTCTGGACAGGAACTCTGACCCTGTGGTTCTTACAATCTTTCTAGTCATGATTGTCAGGTTCACCATGGAAGCAGCACTCTTGCTCATCTCCCCAGTCCCTCTGTGATTTCAGCTGTGGCTTGGCTGAAGTGAGAGTGGTAGTTTATCTCTTCAGGTCTCTCTGCCTTGTGAGAAAGAGCAGATTCTCCAACAGACAGTGAGTTGGCATAGTTTAAATAGGATAATAATTGTTAATTTTGGGATAATCTTATGTATGTAACCCCTCTTTTAGCCAAAGACTACTGAGAGCTTAACAATGGAGAGCATAATCTTTGCCTCTATAGGATTCTGATCTGGATCCCAATTCCAGGTATGGGTTCCCTTACATAGAGTGGATATCTTATCCAACAGTGGCTATGTGCGACTATTGCACTGGTGTGTACATCCTATGAGGGTTTTTGCTGCTGAGTAACTTAGACCTCTGGTTGTTCAGACTGTTGTTGGCTACGTTCCCTCTGTAGCTCATATAGTGCTTTTAAGTACTAGACAATTTAACTGTCTGGAACTGGCTCTCTTCCAGATTCCAGTCAAGTCTCCCCATGCTCTGTGTCAGCAGCACATAGTGTTTTCAACAGTAGGGTCTAACCTTTAGCCTCAGGCAGGTAACCAAATGCTTTGGCAGAAACTTGTCCTATTTTGGGGCCCTCAAAGGTCTGTCCAATCAACAGCTCATTGTCGATAGCAACCCATTTCTGGACTGGAAGTTACAGGCCAGAGACAATAAATAAACAAATTTAAGATTAGACTTCATCCTACCCTCTCCAGGTCCCTTCTTTCAGGTGTTTTTCTCTTCCTCCTATTGAGGATTATATATTTTAGTCTCCAAGGATAAAGGTTTCTATGGTACCAGTTCATTTTGAATTTGTGTTTTTGTTTGTTTTCCCTCTCCTCCCACCATCCCTAATGTAAGGGCCATGTGTTACCTATCAGGTATGTCAGCAACTCAAGCTGTTCCAGGTTAGGAGCCACAATTGCATGAAATGGTATTTTTCTTTCTGTGATTGTGTGAGTTCACTGAGTATGATCTGTTCCAAGTCTTTCCATTTTTCTACAAATTTCACTGTGTCATTTTTTCTTACTGCTGAGTAGAATTCCTTTATGGAAATGTGCCACAACTTCATTAACCATTAATTCAGTGATGGGGAACTGTATTGATTTCAGTTTTTAGCTACTATGAACTGAATAGCTATAAACATGATTGAGAAAATATTTCTGGAGTGAGACCTGGAGCATTTGGGATAGATGCCCAGCAAGGGAATTAATAGGTCTTTTTGTAGCCCTGTATTCTTCCTTTACAGGAATCTCCATATTGATGTCCATAGTGGTTGTACAAGTTTACATTCCCACCAACAGTGAATGAGGGTTCATTTTTCAACACATCCTTACCAGTGTTTGTTGTCATTTAGTATTTTAATGATTACAATCTTTATTAGGGTAAGGTATAATCTCATAGTTTGTTTTAATTTGCATTTCCCTAGTGATTAGGGTTGTTGAGCATTTTCTTAAGTGTGTATTAGCCATTTGTATTCCTTCCTCTGAGAATTCTCTATTCAGTTCTATGCCCCATTTTTGGAGAGGGTTGTGCTTTGAGTCTTTTGTACATTCTATATATTAGGCCTCTCTCAGTAGTGCGGCTGACAAAACTTTTCTCCCATGTTCTGGGTAACCTATTGGCTATGATTATGTTATTTATTTTTTTTATCTGTGCAAAAGCTTTTACAGCTTCATGAGATCCCATTGGTTGAGTGACTGTTTAATTTTCTGGGTTACTGTGGTTTTGTTAAGGAAGTCTTTCCCCATTCCTATATCATGGAGAGTGTGATAGTTTGATCAGTTGTCCCCCATAAATTTAAATGTTATGAATGCTAGGTTCCTAGTTGATAGAGGTTCAGAAATTAATACTTCCTAAAGGCAGTATATTGTTAGGGTAGGCTTATGGGCATTATATACAGTTTCCCCTTGCCAGTGTTTGGCACATTCTCCTGTTGCTGTGGTCCATCTGCTGTTGGCCAGGAGGTTGATGTCCACCCTCTGCATGTGCCATCATTTTCCTCTGCCATCATGGAGTGTCCCCTTGATTCTATAAGCCAAAATAACCACTTTTCCCACAAGCTGCTCTTGGTTGGATGATTTCTGCCAGCAATATGAATCTGACTGCAACAGTACTGTTGCAATTGTGAGTGTCATTGCTGCTAGACAACTGACTATGTGGCTTTGGTCATTTGGACCTGATTTTCAAGACGAATATGGAAGGATTTGAAACCTTGGCCTAAGAGATGCCTTGCAGTGCTGTAAGTACAGCTTGATGGACTATTCTGGTCAGAGTTGAAAGACCTAAATGCAGCAGGAACTATGGACTACAAGGTTTGGCTTATGAGGGTGAGAATGAGCTTTGCCTGGATTGGGCTAGAAGCAGTTTGTGTGAGAGGCTTGCTGTTATGGCTGTGTCCTGAGAAGTTGTGCAGGGTTGAACTGTGTAGAAATGGACTGGTGTAAGCAGAGGAATGTTACACAGAAAAAAATACCATCTTTGGGCTGAAACTGTTGCCTGTTCAACTGCAATTATATGAAAGATTACAACCATAGAGATTGAGCCTGCTGACCTGCATTGGAATCAAAGAAAGAATGCAGTTTTTTGAATGGGCCTGAATGCTCAAGGAGTGTCCTGTTCTTTAAAGTCTACTTTATTCTCCTCTGGATTTAAAAATTGGCACCCCACCTGGTATTATGGAATATAAGAAATGCAGCAAAGAAAGGATCATTGAATTTGCAACATGATTTTGTCTTTTGGAAACACCCATGGACAATGTGAAGCAGGTTTCCTGGATGACTTCATGGAGACTCGATGGAGGTGTGAGGATTGATATGGATTGTAGTGGAGACCCAATGCAAATGCCAGGACCAGAATATGGCTACTAAGGAGAGCTGGTGGCCCCAATGAAGTTTTCCAGGACTGCGAGTAGCATAGCTGGAGGGATGGAATTGGAACTCCAGGGACTTATTGCTGGTTAGAATTATCAGACTTGGAGACTTGTCACTGGCTAGAATTGTTGGACTTGGAGCTACAAAATTTAATGTTTGCCCTGTTTATGTCTTGTATTGGTTATAAATATTTCTTTGCTATGCTCAATGCCATCTTTTGCAGTGTGAATGTTTAAATGTTTATTCTGTGCCATCATGGGTCTGGGGGGAGATTTTGGTATTATGGCTGAGTTAAAAGACCTTGGATTATGGGGATGCTTGAACATCATTAGGATTGATAAAAACTGTTGGGACTTTTAAAGTTGGGCTGCATGCATTATATTTTACATCATGTATGGATATCAGTTTATGGGGGCCAGAGGTAGAATGTAGTAGTTTGATTCATGTGTCCTCCATAAACTTACATGTTTTGAAAGCTAGGTTCCCAGCTGAAAGAGATTTGGGAATTAAACCCTCTTGGGGGCAGTGTATTATTGGGAGCAGGCTCATGGCATTATAGCCAGTTTCCTCTTTCCAGTGTTTGGCACACTCCTCTGTTGCTGTGGTGCATCTGCTGTTGGCCAAGAGGTTGATGTCCACCCTCCACCTTCTGCTCATGCCATTATTTTCTCCTACCATGATGGAGCTTCATGTTGAGTCTGTAAGTCAAAATAAACTCTTTTTTTTTCCCCACAAGATGCTCTTGGTCAGGTGAATTTGCCAGTAATGCTAACCTGACTGCAACAGAGAGTGTCTCCTATTTTTTTCTTCCAGGAGGAGAAGAGTTTCCAGTCTGCATTTGAAAATGCAGTGTGCAGGGTCCAGAAAGAGGAAGGTGTCACATTCACAGATGCAGTGGCAAGGAAGAGAGTGGAAGGTGGTTCTTTCACTGATGGAGTGAGCATGGCCAAGAGAGAGGAAGATGTGTGATCACTAATGCAGTGGGCAGGGCTGAGGGTGAGGAAAGTGGTACATATGCACTGGTTGAGGCTGAGAGAGAGAGGAAGCTGGTGCATTCACAGATGTAATGGGGGGGGGTGGCAGAGAAAGGAAAGATGCATGTTCATGGACACAGTTGGGGGGTTGAAAAAGGAAGGAGTGTGGACGGTTTGTCACTAAGTGAGATTATGTGGGGGGGTGCTAAAGAGAGGGAGGATGCACAGACCTCTCTGACTAACATAGTGGGTTGGTGACTGGGGGCTGTGAGGGCTGAGGTCAGCATTTGACAGAGGTTGCTTCCAGGAAGGATTGACTGAAAGAGGATAGCCTTTCCCCAGAGTGAGCCCTTGCCCCAGGCTGAGTGACATTCCTGGGAGGGGGGCTTTGTGTAGTGAAGTTCTGGGAGAAAAAAGCTCCTTCTTCTTGCCTGGTTGTCTGTGCTTCTTGTTGGTGAGTGCCTTTACTAGCCTGTGCATCTATTATTTTCAGCTATTCTTTATCAGCATTGGAACCAAGTTTCCTCATCCTTCAAGCATGAACTGAAGACCAGTGACTCTCCAGAAGGCCTCCTTGCCTTCAGTGTCAGACTTGAACTGCTGGGGCATCCAGCCACATGGACTGAGTAGCTACTGTGTTCCTTGACTCTGAAAGCCTGCAGACTGCTATTGGTGGGCTACTGTAAGCTAATCTAGTAAATTCACTTTTTAATACAATTCATTTTATGAGTTCTGTTTCTCCAGAGAACCCTGAGTAATACAGATTGGACCTAGGAGTGGACCTAGAGAAACAGAATTGTAAGGATGGATTTCTTTAGTAGGCTTGAGGTTTCTGAAGTTGGATCTCCAACTTCAGAGCTACTGAAGGCTTTACTGGTAATAAGGAAAGCACTTTCACTGTTAAATAGGAGAGTGCTGATAATCCATGCCATGAACTATTTAAAGAACTCTGTGAAATAGAGGTATTTGGGAATCCCGAGTCATGTTTGTGAGTAGCAAATAATTTAGAGATTTGGTATCTAAATCTTGAATATTTGTTGAAAAGTAAAATAAATGATGATGCTTGTTGGTTTCTTTTAACATCTCCGTATAGACTATTAATGGGAAAGAAGAAGCTCAGAAAGGAAAATTCCCAGCTCAAGATGCACATATATAATTTGAAGTTTTCTAAGTGGGCCCTGGATGAGAGTCTTCTCTCTAGCCACCACAAGACACAAATTGCAGAAAATCAAACCCATGCTCTCATTGTACAATTGTCTACCTTGCAATGCAAGCTCAAGTCCCAGCCACAAAGTCTATCAGAAGTAAAAATTAGGGCACTGATTGGAAAAGAGTGAGATGCTGTAATTTGGGATGGGGATATGAATGATGACCTTGAAGAAACTGTGGACATGAACTCTCAGATTCTGATAAACTTATTTTGCATGAGAATGTAGTATCCCTGACCTTAACAATAGTTGCATCCTCACCCCCATACCATAAAATATTGCCCTCTCCATCCTTGCCTGAGGGAATTAATCCTTAATTATCTGAAGAATTAGCAATGACCTTCCCTGCAGGAAATGGTGAAAAATAGTATGCTGATGCCTCTGGGTACCCATCCATCTTCACCTCTAGACCTAAAACCAGACATAACATCAAGCAAGCTCCTAAAGATGAGATACAAAGCATGAATTATCATGTGATATGATACACCACTAAACATTTAAAAAGCTTGGGCTGGAGAGGTGGCTTAGTGGTTAAGTGCTTGCCTGTGAAGCCTAAGGACGCAGTCCGAGGCTTAATTTCCCAGGACCCACGTTAGCCAGATGCACAAGGGGGCATACACATCTGGAGTTCATTTGCAGTGGCTGGGTCCTGGAGCTGCCATTCTCTCTATCTGCCTTTTTCTCTCTCTGTCTGTCACTCTCAAATAAATAAATAAAATAAAAACAAACAAAAAAAAACATAACGAATTTTCAAACTGATACAAGCAGAAGCATTGGGAATGTGTATGGGAATGGATTTTAAAGGTGTGGGAAGAAGAAGGAAGGAATATAAGATTAGAACAGGCTGACTTATTAAAATTGGCCAATTGGGAATGAATATAGATTTAATGCTGCAGGTTGTCAAGTTAAAAGTGATAACAAGACTTTATTTGTTTGGTTGGCTGTAGTATGGATCCAAAGATGGTCTACTGTGAATGAGCTCAAGCTGCCTCATATCCCTTGCTTTAAGATTGTTGAATAGACTAACAGCCAAGTGAGGGGGGCTCAAAGGGCTAGCCTTGTCTATGAGCATAAGGCACAATGGGGTTTCCCAGCCAATGAACCAAAAAATTATAGGAAACTGAGTCATACAGAGATGGCACCAGAGATAGAGAATCAGAAAATTTCTTCATATCAAAATAGACTAGGTGGAATAATATCTAAAGCTTGAATACTGAGCTCTGAGAGCTCATAGTATTATAGATGGTATGGCAGGTAGTCTGGAATCACCCTGAATTTTTTAAACTATTGGTGGGTTACAAATTTCTAAAGTTACATAATTTTGGAGCACAAATGGAAATTTCCTTATCAATAAGTTGGTGATAAGAAAGTACAAATTTAGAACAAAAAGCTCTTTGTTTAGGGGTGTTTTTAACCATGGCTTAGTCTTGTAAGATATCTAATTGGGCCAGGATGCAACTCAGTGACACCGTTGTACTAGGTTATGATAAGAATAGAACAAGCTTGTTTATATTCTTTTAAGTTTAGAGTCTGGGGTATTTACAAGACATTACTTAGCATAGAAAAGGGAAGAGGGGCATCATTTTGTTAAAAATCTCCACCACAACAGTGGGGTCACAAACTTTATTCTCCGGTTATTTACTCAGTCACAGAAAACATAATTGGGACAGATAAATTTAGGAATTAGCAGAATTCCCACATTGGTTCCCTGACTTGTGGAGTGAGGGCTATCACAGTTGGAAAAGCCAAATGTAACCCATTAGAGCTCCCACTACCAGAGAAAATAGTAAACCAAAACAATATCACATCCCTGGGGGTGTTGCAGAAATTAATGCTACTATAAAGGACCTTAAAGATGCAGGGAGGTGGTTCCTACTATGTCTCTTTAATTTTCCTTTTTGGTCTGCTGAGAGAACAGATGGACCATGGAGAATGACAGTTAATAATTGGAAACTTGGGCTGGAGAGATGGCTTAGCTGTTAAGTGCTTACCTGTGAAGCCTAAGGACCCTGGTTTGAGGCTCGGTTCCCCAGGTCCCACGTTAGCCAGATGCACAAGGGAGCGCACGTGTCTGGAGTTTGTTTGCAGAGGCTGGAAGCCCTGGCGCACCCATTCTCTCTCTCTCTCTATCTGTCTTTCTCTCTGTGTCTGTCGCTCTCAAATAAATAAATAAATAATTTAAAAAATAGTAATTGGAAACTTAATCAAGGGTTGACTCCAGTTGCAGCTGTTATACTAGATGTGTTTTCTTTACTTGAGCAGATTAACACATCTCTAAGTATCTGGTATGCAGTTTTTGAACTTTGAAATGCTTTCTTCTCCATACTTGTCCATAAGGACCACCAGAAGCAATTTTATTTCTCTTGGCAAGGTCAAGAATAGCCCTTTACTGTTTTGCCTCAAGATTATATAAACTCTCCAGCCCTGTCTCATAGCTTAGTTTGCAAGGATATTGATCACCTGTATCTTCCACAAGGTGTCACATCAGTTCATTATATCAATGACATTATGCTGATTGGATCAAATGAACAAGGAGGTGGAAGCCACTGTGAAGTTGCTGGTACAGAATATACACATAAGTCTATAGGAACTAAATCCAACCAAAGTTCAAGGATCTTCTACCTCAGGGAAGTTCCTAGGAGATCAGTGGTGTGGGACAAGCAAACATTCCTTCTAAAGTGGAGAATAAGTTGCTGCATTTGGCTTTTCCTACCACTAAGAAAGAAGCACAATGCCTATTTGGATTTTGGAGACAGGACAGCACATCCCTCACTTGGATGTATTACCTCATCCTTATACCAAGTGACTTGGAAATCTGTTAGTTTGAAGTGACTAAGAAGAAGAGGAAGCTCTTCAATAGCTCTAGGCTGCTGTGCAGGCTGCTCTGCCACTTGGACCATATGATCTAATGATACCAGAAGATCTAATGGTACTTGAGGTATCAGTGGTATATAGCAATTCTGTTTGGACCTCTTGGCAGACCCTTATAGGTGAATTATACTGGAAGCCCTTGGGATCTGGGAGCAAGGCCCTGCAATCATCTGAAGATAATTATTCTTATTTTCAGAGACAGCTCTTAGCCTGCTATTGTGCCCTAGTGGAAACTGAATGCTTGACAATGGGCCATCAAGTTACTATGTGACCTGGTTCTGCCCATTATGAGCTGGGTGTTATCTAACCCACCAGGTCATAAAGTTGGACATGCACAGTCCATCATCAAATGGAAGTAGCATATATGTGATTGGGCTTGAGTAGGCCCTGAAGGCACAAGTAAGTCACATGAGGATGTTGCCCAAATGCCTATGGTTGTTACTCTTACTACAATGCCTTATCTACTGTCATACTATATTTCATACAGCATTGCTTCTGACCAAAGAACTTAATTCACAGTCCAGGAAGTGTGGCAGTGGGCTCATTGTCATGTATTTCACTGGTTTTACAATGTGTCTAAATACCCTGAAGCAGCTGGCTTGATGGAATGGTGAAATGGCATTTTCAAAAATACATTTACAGGCAGTCTGGACTCCTGATTCTGGGCTCTTCCCTCCTCCCCAGTCTGGGTTGACTGCACAGATAATGTGCTGGTGGGCATGGCAGTCTAGAGAGATTCAACCAGACCCCTGTCTGGACTCCTCCCACCTCCCTGGTCTGGGTTCCCTGCAATGACAGTGTTTGGGTGGGCCCAGCAGTGTGGAGTGAGTAGGTCACACCCCTCTTTCCTGGCTTCTTCCAGTTCCCTGTTCCAAGTTCCCATATTTGATCTGTGTGCTGGAGGGCACAGCACAGAGTAAGAAGGCCAGATCCCTGCTTCCTTGCTCCTCCCAATCCCCTGATCCTGGTAGGTCCTACTATGTTTTGCTTGGGGAGGCCTGGTGTGAGCTGTGGCTCAGGCCTTTTGCTCAGGTATCCTGACTGGCCAGTGGGTACCAATGTCCTTGTTCACCTGAGTCAGAGGGTGCACAGGCCAAAAGACAAAAACTTGTTTCCTCCTCAGTAAAATAAAGAGTCTTTATAAAATGGGTATAAAACAATGCAAGAAAAGCTGATGAAAGTCAGAAAACTGAGAGATCTCTACCAAGGATGCCTAGTCTTACAATGGAAGCCTCCAATGAAGTCATAGAGTAATCAACATAAATTAACTCCCAAAATGAAACCACAACAACCAATAAGACCCTAAATAAAAAAAAAATTGCTGAAGTTGAAGCAAACCATCAAAGAACCAACAATTGTATCAATGAAATTGAACAGAGTCATCTAGAGTGTTCAGCTTTTGACAGTAGGTTTAACTTGATTGAAGAAAACATTAGAACCCTCCAAAGAGATATGAATAGATTGAAAGTAAGTCAAGAAAATTTAGATCTAACCAACCAGTTGATTAAGCTTAATGAAGACCTGATAAAATGCAAGAGTGAACTCCAAGGAGCATCAAGAAAATCAGAACTCGAATTGAAATTATACCTCAAAAGAGAGATGGACATGGATGGAAAAGACAACAACAGAAAACAAAAATCAAATAGAGATTATAAAAACCATTCTATAGCCCCTCACCAACAGAGTTACTCATGTGGAAGATGGAACGTCTGATCTGAAAGACAAGGCAGAAGAAGTTGGTCAAGAGGCCAAAACCTTGCTAAGTTCCAAAAATCAAGGGAACAGAATATGAGTGAACTGTTGGACACTCTAAAACAACAAAACATCCAGATGATGGGTATACCAGAAGGAAAATAAATCCAGACTAGAGGCATTGAGATAATATTCAACAAAATTATTGGAGAAAATTTTCTGAATTTCTCAAAAGAGAGGCCCATCCAGATACAAGAAGCCCACAAAACACCAAACAGACAGGACCAAAGACAAAACTCTCCAAGACACATCATAATTAAAACTCTTTTTTTTAAAAAAGTTTTTATTAGCATTTTTATTAAAAAAATCCCATGGTAATTCCCTCCCTCCCCACCCCCCAAACTTTCCCCTTTGAAATTCCATTCTCCATCATATTACATCCCCATAACAATCACTGTACTAACATATATACAATATCAACCTATTAAGTACCCTCCTCCCTTCCTTTCTCTTCCCTTTATGTTTCCCTTTTAACTCACTGGCCTCTGCTACTAAGTATTTTCATTCCCACGCAGAAGCCCAGTCATCTGTAGCTAGTATCCACATATAAGAAAGAACATGTGGCGCTTGGCTTTCTGGGCCTGGGTTACCTCACTTAGCATAATCTCTTCCAGGTCCATCCATTTTTCTGCAAATTTCATAACTTCATTTTTCTTTACTGCTGAGTAGAACTCCATTGTATAAATGTGCCACATCTTCATTATCCACTCATCAGTTGAGGGACATCTAGGCTGGTTCCATTTCCAAGCTATTATAAATTGAGCAGCAATAAACATGGTTGAGCACGTACTTCTAAGGAAATGAGATGATTTCTTCGGATATATGCCTAGGAGTGCTATAGCTGGGTCATATGGGAGATCAATCTTTAGCTGTTTTAGGAACCTCCACACTGATTTCCACAATGGCTGGACCAGATTGCATTCCCTCCAGCAGTGTAGAAGGGTTCCTGTTTTTCCACATCCCTGCCAACATTTATGATCATTTGTTTTCATGATGGTGGCCAATCTGACAGGAGTGAGATGGAATCTCAATGTAGTTTTAATCTGCATTTCCCTGATGGCTAGTGACGTGGAACATTTTTTTAGATGCTTATATGCCATTTGTATTTCTTCCTTTGAGAACTCTGTATTTAGCTCCATAGCCCATTTTTTGATTGGCTTGTTTGATTCCTTATTATTTAACTTTTTGAGTTCTTTGTATATCCTAGATTAATCCTCTATCAGATATATAGCTGGCGAAGATTTTTTCCCATTCTGTAGGTTGCTTCTTTGCTTTTTTCACTGTGCCCTTTGCAGAGCAAAATCTTTGTAATTTCATGAGGTCCCAGTGATTAATCTGTGGTTTTATTACCTGAGCAATTGGGGTTGTATTCAGAAAGTCTTTCCCAAGACCAATATGTTGAAGGGTTTCCCCTACTTTTTCCTCTAGCAGTTTCAGAGTTTCAGGTCTGATGTTAAGGTCTTTAATCCATTTCGACTTAATTCTTGTGCATGGTGAGAGAGAAGAATCTATTTTCATCCTTCTGCAGATATATATCCAGTTTTCCCAACACCATTTGCTGAAGAGGCTGTCTCTTTTCCAATGAGTATTTTTGGCATTTTTATCGAATATCAGGTGGCTATAGCTACTTGGGCTTACATCTGGGTCCTCTATTCTGTTCCACTGATCTACATGTCTGTTTTTGTGCCAGTACCATGCTGTTTTTGTTACTATGGCTCTGTAGTATAGGTTAAAATCAGGTATGGTGATACCACCAGCCTCATTTTTGTTGCTCAGTATTATTTTAGATATTCGAGGTTTTTTGTGATTCCAAATGAATTTTTGGATTGTTTTTCTATTTCCATGAAGAATGCTTTTGGAATTTTGATAGGGATTGCATTAAATGTGTAGGTTGCTTTTGGTAAGATTGCCATTTTCACAATATTGATTCTTCCTATCCAGGAACAGGGGATGTTTTTCCACTTTCTAGTGTCTTCTGCTATTTCTCGCTTGAGTGTTTTAAAGTTCTCATTGTAGGGATTCTTTACTTCCTTGGTTAGGTTTATTCCAAGGTACTTTATTTTTTTTGATGCAATTGTGAATGGAGTGATTCTCTGATTTCATCCTCTGTGTGTTTGTTGTTAGCATATATGAAGGCTACTGATTTCTGTGTATTTATTTTGTATCCTGCTACATGGCTATAGGTTTTGATCAGCTCTAACAGTTTGCTAGTAGAGTTTTTAGGGTCCTTTATGTATAGAATCATGTTATCTGTAAATAATGATAACTTGATTTCTTCCTTTCCAATTTGTATGCCTTTTATGTGTGTCTCTTGCCTTATTGCTATGGCTAAGACTTCCAAAACTATATTAAATAAAAGTGGGGACAGTGGACACCCTTGTCTTGTTCCTGATTTTAGTGGAAAAGCTTCCAGTTTTTCTCCATTTAGTAATATGTTGGCTGTAGGCTTGTCATAAATAGCTTTTATTATATTGAGATATGTTCCTTCTAGTCCCAGTCTCTGTAGGACTTTTATCATGAAGGGATGTTGGATTTTGTCAAATGCTTTCTCTGCGTCCAATGAGATGATCATGTGATTTTTGACCTTCAACCCATTTATATAATGTATTACATTTATAGATTTGCATATATTGAACCATCCCTGCATCTCTGGGATAAAGCCTACTTGGTCAGGGTGAATGATCTTTTTGATATACTCTTGTATTCTGATTGCCAATATTTTATTGAGAATTTTTGCATCTATGTTCATGAGGGAGATTGGTCTGTAATTTTCTTTTTTTGGTTCTATCTTTGCCTGGTTTTGGTATCAGGGTGGTGCTGGCCTCATAGAAGGAGTTTGGTAGAATTCCTTCTTTTTCTATTTCCTGGAAAAGCTTCAGAAGCAATGGTGTTAACTCTTCCTTAAAGCCTCCTCTGGTAAAATTCAGCAGTGAATCCATCTGGGCCTGGGCTTTTTTTTAGTTGGGAGATTATTGATACCTGTTCATATCTCCATGTTTGTTTTAGGTCTATCTAGGTGATCAATCTCATTTTGACTTAATTTAGGTAGGTCATATAAATCAAGGAAATCATCCATTTCTTTCAGATTTTCATACTTTGTGGAGTATATGCTTTTATAGTATGTCCCTATGATTCTTTGAATTTCTCTGGAATCTGTTGTGATGTTACATTTTTCATCTCTGATTTTATGAATTTGTGTCTCTTCTCTCTTTCTTTTGATCAGATTTGCTAACGGTTTATCAATCTTGTTTATCCTTTCAAAGAACCAACTCTTTGTTTCATTAATTCTTTGGATTGTTCTTTTTGTTTCTATTTCATTAATTTCTGCCCTAATCTTTATTATTTCTTCCCGTCTACTGATTTTGGTTTGCCTTGTTCTTCTTTTTCCAAGGCTTTAAGGTGAAGCATTAGGTCGTTTACCTGTGACTTTTCAAATTTCTTAATATAGGCACTTAAGGCTATATATTTACCTCTTAGAACTGCCTTCATTGTGTCCCAGAGATTTTGATGTGTTGTGTTCTCATTATCATTTGACTGTATGAATTTTTTGATTTCCTTCTTAATTTCTTCATTGACCCATTCATCATTTAGTAGTGTATTGTTTAGTTTCCATGATTTTGTGTATGCTCTATAGACTTTCTTGCTATTGATTTGTAGTTTAATTCCATTGTGGTCAGATAGAATGCAAGGAATATTTCACTTTTCCTGAATTTGTTAAGATTTGCTTTGTGTCCTAATATATGGTCTATTTTAGAGAATGTTCCATGTGCTGCTGAAAAGAATGTATATTCTGCACCATTTGGATGAAATGTCCTGTATATATCTGTTAAGTCCATTCCTTCTATGACCTCATTTAGTCCAGATGCCTCTCTATTTATTTTTTTGTGGGATGATCTGTCAATTGATGAGAGTGGGGTGTTAAAGTCACCCACTACCACTGTGTTTGGTGTTATCTGTGACCTTAGTTCTAATAGTGTTTGCTTGATGAATTTGGGAGCCCCCATGTTAGGTGCATATATGTTTAGGATTGTAATGTCCTCCTGTTGGAGTGTTCCCTTAATCAATATAAAGTGACCTTCCTTATCTTTCTTGAGTAACATTGGACTGAAGTCTACCTTGTCAGATATTAGGATAGCAACCCCTGCTATTTTTCTAGGCCCGTTTGCTTGAAACACCATCTTCCAACCTTTCACCCTAAGATAATGTTTATCCTTTGTAGAAAGGTCAGTTTCTTGGAGACAACAAATTGTAGGATCCTGCTTTTTAACCCAGTCTGCAAACCTATGTCTTTTTGTTGGGGCATTGAGGCCGTTGATATTAAGAGATATTATTGAAAGGTGTGTATTTATATTTGCCTTTTTTTTTTTTTTTTGTGGTTCCAGTTCTACCTGTGCTCTTTTAACAAGTATTTGAGTATTGCTTGTTTTTTCTAGGTTCCTTATATGTGTGCTTTTCCTTTTCTTCAGCCTGGAGGATTCTATCAAGTATTTTCTGTAGAGCTGGTTTTGTCTTCAAATACTCCCTTAACCTGCTTTTGTCATGGAATGTCCTTATTTCTCCGTCTATTTGAATGGATAACTTTGCAGGATAAAGTAACCTTGGTTGACAGTTGTTATCTTTCAGAACTTGGAATATATCACTCCAAGCCTTTCTGGCTTTAAAAGTTTGTGTTGAATAATCTGCTGTAATCCTGATGGGCTTACTTTTGTAGGTAACTTGATTTTTCTCTCTAACTGCTCTCAATATTTTTTCCTTGGCGTGTGTATTTGGAAGTTTGATTTAAATATGGCAAGGAGAGGCTCTTTCCAGGTTTTGTCTGGCTGGGGTTCTAAAGGCTTCCTGTATCTGTATTGGTGCCTCTTTCCCAATTTGGGGGAAATTTTCTTCTATGATTTTGTTGAAGACACCTACCATGCCTTTGGAGTGGAATTCTTCTCCTTCTACTATGCCCTGATTTCTAATATTTGATCTTTTCATAGTGTCCCAAATATCTTGAAATTCCCACTCATACTTTTCTATAAGTTTGTCTTTCTCTTTGTTGGCTTGTATTAGATCTGCCACCTGGTCTTCTAGCTTATATATTCTATCTTCTCCTTCATCCATTCTACTGGTGAGATTTTCTACAGAGTTTGTTAGTTCATTAACTGTGTTCTTCATTGCTAGTAATTCTGAGTGGTTTTTCTTTATTATTTCTATTTCCTTATTAATATCTTGTATTGCCTTCTTTATTTCATGAAATTGGTGTCCTGCATCTTCTTTGATTCCTTTGATTTCCTCTTTAAGTTCCTCTTTGACTCCTTTGATTTGTTCTCTGATGTCTTTGAACATATTTACAATCATTCTTTTAAAATCTTTCTCAGGCATTGCCTCTAACTCTTTCTCACTGGAGGTCATTTCTGATGCATTAATAATTTTGGGTGGATTTATATTGCCTTGCTTTTTAGTGTTTCTTGTGTTATAATGTATATATTTTTGCATCTTGGATTAAGTTAATGCTTGGATTTTCTAGCTAGCTGGGTATTCTTAGCTGTATCAATTGGATTGATGTTATATATTTTCAGGGTAGGAGCTTGAGGTGTTATATGTGGCTCTTAAGACTCTGAGAGTATCTACAAAGTTGCTCCTAGGGGTTGAGTTTCCCTGCTATGGGGGTAATCAAGTAGGCTGAGTGGAATAAAATACAGGTAGATTCTCAAAGTTAACTAAATACTGTACCCATTCAGTCGAAAACAGCCCCAAGTATGTATGCCAGAGTAGTTATTATAACAACCAGATCTTCTATCAACATAGAGGTTAAGATTTCTGGTCTGTTGAGGGATCCATGTCAGCTTGTGACCAAGCGAGACCCTTCCCTGGTGCAAACCCAGTTACCTTGGATGAGTTTGGTCTCACTCTAGTTGCTGCCTGGGTCGTCGGGCTGCTGTTGTGATTTCTGGAGCTGGGCACTGACTTTTCCTGCTGGGCAAGCCAAGCCTGGCAACTGTGGCCCTGCAGATCTGCTCCCCCACTGGGTCTGTCAGCAGCTGAAGCTTCTGCTGCTGGGTCGGCTGTTGTTGCCGCTCCTGGGCTGCTGCTTGGGCTGCTGTTACCGGTGCCAGAGCCGCTGATGTTGCTGCCGAACTCTGCTCCTGCTTGGGTCCCACTGTTGGCTCAAGTTGGCATGGCCGGGTCCCGGGACCGCTGCTCTGTTCACTGGAGCTGGGCTCAGGTGGTGGGGGAGGGGAGGGAGCCACAGCTGCTCCGGTTCTCTTGCTGCTCCACGTGTTCTTCTACCTCACGGTCTGCTCCTCCGTTGCTCACTGCCACTCTCCCTTCACCTTTCCCGAGTTGCGGAGAGCGTGGTGTGAGGGGAAGATCCCCGCATCTGGCTTTTCTTGCAGCTGGAGCCGAGCTTGGCGGCTTTCTTTGCGCCGCCGCCGCAGTTGGCTGAGCTGCCGGAGCCACTTTTGCCAGCCTGTGCTGTTCTGGATGCTCCGGATCTCTCCTACTTCTCCGTTGCTGCTTCGATTTCATATACACCTCACTTTTTAGTGAAAGTGTGTATTTAGCTCAGTTTTTTTCCCCCAGGCTGCTTTGGCGTGGTACCTATGCCGCCATCTTAACCAGAAGTGACCAATTAAAACTCTTAACAACCAAAACAAAGGGTGAGTGTTAGAAACAGCAAGAGCGAAACAGTTCCCAATATACAAAGGCAACCCCATTAGAATAATACCAGATGTCTCAATGGAAACCCTGTAAGTCAGAAGCACCTGGAGTGGAATACTTCAAAGTATGAAAAACTATGGCTTCCAACTCAAGCTACACTACCCAGCAAAAGTATCCCTCAAAATAGATGGTGAAAGACAAGCTTTCCATGAACAAAGTCAACTCTATGATTATATGAACACAGAGCCAAACCTACAGAGAATACATGAGGGAATACTCCACAAAGAATAATCAAGTAACCAATCTCAAAAACCAAAACAAGAGGATCATAATAACCAAAAATTACCAGGCTCAAAGTACAAAATACAAGAAAGCACCAAACCTCATAAAACACCTTATCATGACAGGGATTAATTCAAACCTCACAGTAATATCCTTAAATATTAATGGTCTTAACTCACCCATCAAAAAACACAGGTTATCAAGATAGATAAAAAAAAAAAAATTGGACCATTTTATCTGCTTTCTTTAAGAAGCCCACCTCACCACTAAAGAGAGACACCTCCTCAGGGTGAAAAGTTGGAAAATGGTATTTATAGCAAATGGAAATTAAAAACAAGTGGGTGTTGTCATATTAATATCTGATACAATAAACTTCAAACCAAAATTAATCAAGAAGGACAAAGAAGGCCACTTCTACTCACCAAGGGAATAATCTAACATAAGCATACCACAATCATAAATATATATGTTCCAAATACAGGTGTACCAGTTTATAAAACACAATCTATTAAACAGTAAAAGAGAAATAAATACCAACACCATCATAGGTGGAGACTTCAACACTTCACTAACAGCAATAAACAGATCATCCAAGCAAAAATTCAACAGAGAAATAACAGAAATCAACAACATCATTGATCTAATGGATATCTACAGAAGCTTCCACTCCAATGTTACAGAATACACTTTTTTCTCAGCAGCCCATGGAATCTTCTCCAAAATTTACCATATATGTTAGGCTATAAAGTGTGCCTTCATAAAGTCAGGAAAATTTAAGTAATTACATGTATCATCTCAGATTACAATGCTTTAAAGCTATAAAATAACAAGACACACATAAAGAACTCCACCAACTCCTGAAGAATAAACAACACACTTTTAAGCAATGAATGGCTCATGGAAGAAATCAAAAATGAGATTGTGAAATTCCAATAATTGAATGATAATGAAAACACAACCTACTAAAACTTATGGCACACAATGAAGGCAAACATAAGGGGAAAATTCATAGCCCTAAATGCCTTCATTGCATAGACAGAAAGATCCCAAATCAATAACCTGACTGTCCACCTAAATGTGCTGGAAAAAAAGCAAGAAGAATCAAACCCAAAGAGCTCCACACAGAAAGAAATAATCAAGATTAGCACAGATATTAATGAATTGCAAACTAAGAAAACAGCTTTAAAAATCAATGAAATGAAGAGCTGTTTCTTTGAAAAAAAAAAAACAAGATTGACAAACCCCTGGCCAACTTGATCAAATAAAAAAATAGAAATTTCAACTTAACAAAATCAGAACTGAAAAAAGAGAGATTGCAACAGACATTAATAAAATTGGAAGAAACCAGCTACTATTGGATTGGCTAACAGATCCACTCAGTGGAAAGGTAACCATATCTGGAACTGGAAAACCAGTTAGAATCATATCCAGATAATGATTATGTTTTCCATTGTAAAGCTCCACTAACTTTACACTATAAAAGTGCCTACACCCTTATAATTCTCTCTCAATTAATAATGGTTATTAAAGTTTGTGTTGACTAATCTGCTGTGATCCTGTTGGGCTTGCCTTGGCCCAACTGTGTAAAATGTCCCAACATGTGGCTCTAACAGTCTTTTCACTTCCTCTTCCACAAAATTCCTTGACCCATGCTGGGAGCACTTTAAGTGTACTTCAGTGTTGGGGAACCAGAGCCTCTGGGTCTCTGGTTCGGTAGGTATTGAGTGTTCTCTGTGTCTATCTCCATCATCCTTGTGTTGATATCTGACTCACTAAGAAAGCAGAACTTTTGCTCATTTGCCCAATTCCTCTGTGGTTTCACCTAGATGTGGGATCAGTGCACTGGGTTGTTTATCTCCTCAGGTCCAGCTCCTATCTGAAAAAGAGAAGCATATACTCCAACAGAGAATGAAGTCACACCAAACAGACAAAACCTGGAAAGAACTTCTCCTTGCCATGTTTTAATTAAACTACTAAACATGCAAACAACAGAAAATATATTGAAAGAGAGAAAAAGCAAGTCACCTATAAAGGCAAGCCCAACAGGATCACAGCAGATTAGTCAACACAAACTTTAAAAGGCAGAAGGGCTTGGAATGATGTATTCCAAGTTCTGAAAGATAACAACTGTCAACCAGGAATACTTTATCCTGCAAAGATATCTATCCAAATTAACGGAAAAATACAGATGTTACACCACAGAAGCAGGCTAAAGGAAATTTTGACATGTAAGCCAGCTGTACAGAAAATACTTGAAATAATCCTTCATGCTGAAGAGAAATCAAAGCATACACAGGAGGAAACAGGAAAAAAAATAAACCACACTCAAATAGCAGTTAAAACAAGTGAGTAAAGGGAAACAGGAAACACTACAAAACAAGAAGAATGGTGAGAATAAACATATACCTTTCAATAATAACTCTTAGTATCAGTGGCCTCAATGTCCCAACCAAAAACCACAGGCTTGCAGAATGTATTAAATGGTAGGATCCTGCTGTTTGTTGCCTCCAGGAAACTCATCTTTCCATAAAAGATAGACATTGTCTTAGGGTGAAAGGACATAAAACAGTATTTCAAGCAAATTGGCCTAGGAAACAAGCAGAGGTTGTTTTCCTAATATCTCACAGGATAGACTTCAAACCAACATTAGTGAGGAAAGATAAAAAAATGCCATTTTATACTGACTAAAGGAACACTCCAACAGAGGACATTACAATCCTAAACATATATGCACCTAACATGAGGGCTCCCAGTTTTATCAGACAAACTCTATTAGACTTATGGTCACAACTAACATCCAACACAATTGTAGTGGGTGACTTCAATACCCCACTCTCTTCAATTGACAGGTCATCCCAGCAAAAAATAAACAGACAGACATCTGAATTCAATGATGTTATGAAACATATGGACCTAATAGTCATCTAAAGAACATTCCATCCAAATGCTGCAGAATATGCATTTTTCTCAGCAGCACATGAAACATTCTCCAAAATAGACCATATATTAGAACACAGAGCAAATCTTAACAAATACAGGAAAATTGAAATAATCCTTTGTACTCTGTCTGACCACAATGGGGTTAAAGTACAAATCAGCAACAAGAAAAACCATAGAGCATACACATATTAATGGATACTAAACACTACACTATTGAATGATGAATGGTCATTGAATAAATCAAAAAGGAAATCAATGAATTCATAGAATCAAATGTTGATGAGAATACAACATACCAAAACCTTTGGGACAGAATGAAGGCAGTCCTAAGAAGGACATTTATAGCTCTAAGTGCCTATATTAAGAAATTAGAGTTAACAAGTAAACAATTTACTGCTTTCCCTTAAGGCCTTGGAAAAAGAACAAGGCACACCAAAAATCAGTAGAGAAGAAGAAATAATAACATTAGGGTAGAAATGAAATAGAAACAAAATTAATGAAATACAAACAAAAAAGTCCAATGAATCATTGAAACAAAGAGTTGGTTCTTTGAAAGGATAAACAAGATTGATAAAACCTTAACAAATCTGGAAGAGACAAAAATTAATAAAACTAGAGATGAAAAAGGTACTATTACAACAGATGCCAAAGAAATTCAAAAAATCATAAGGACATACTTTAAGAATATATATGTGTCTAAGTTTGAAAATCTGATTTCCTCGATTCAGATCACCTACCAAAATTAAATTAAGATGAGATAAAATATTTAAAAATACCTGTAAGAAGTATGGAGATCAAATCAGGTATAAAAAGTCTCCCAACTAAAGCAAGTCAAGGCCCAGGTGGATTCACTGGTGAATGTTACCAGACCTTCATTGAAGAACTAACACCACAGCTTCTCAAACTTTTCCATAAAATAGAACAGAAAGGAATTCTACCAAACTCCTTCTATGAAGCCCTGATCCCAAACCCAAAGACAGAACAACAACAATAAAAAAGCAAATTACAGACCAATCTCCCTTATGAACATAGATACAAAAATTCTCAACAAAATACTGGCAAAAAGAATGCAAGAAAATGTCAGAAAGATTATCCACTCAGACCAAGTAGAGTTTATCCTAGAGATGCAGGGATGGTTCAACATACACAAATTGATAAATGAAATACACTATATAAATAGACTGAAGGACAAAAATCACATGATTATCTTAGTGCATGCAGAAAAGACATTTGACAGAATCAAACATCCTTTCATGGTAAAAGTCCTACAGAAACTGGGAATGGAAGGAACATATCGCAACATAATAAAAGCTATTCATGACAAACATACACACAACACAATACTAAATGAGAAAGAACTTGAAGCTTTTCCACTAAATTCAGGAAGAAGACAAGGCTGTCCACTGTCCCCACTTTTAGTTAATATAGTTCTGGAAGTCCTGGTTATAGCAATGAGACAAGAGACACTCATAAATGGGATACAAATTGTAAAGGAAGATATCAAATTATCATTTTTGCAGATGATATGAGTCTATACATAAAGGACCCTAAAATCTTTACCATCAAACTGTTAGAGCTGCTAAACACTTTTAGCCATGTAGTAGGATACAAAATAAACAGACAGAAATCAGTAGCTTTCCTATATACTAACAACAAACATGTGGAGGATGGAGGAGGGAGGATGGAGGATGGAGGATGGAGGATGGAGGATGGAGGATGAAATCAGGGAATATCTCCCATTCACTATTGCCCTAAAATTATTTCATATATATATATATATATATATATATATATATATATATATATATATTCTAAGGAGATATATATATATATATATATATATATATATATATATATATATATATCTCCTTAGAATAAACCTAACCAACGAAGTGAAGGAATTACTTCTACAAGAAGAATTTTAAAACACTCAAGCAAGAAATTGCAGAAGCCACTAGGAAATAGAAAGACATCTCATTTTCTTGGATTGGAAGAATCAATATTATGAAAATGTCAATCTCACCAAAAGCAATAAACACATTTAATGCAATTCCATTAAACCTCCATTGGCATTCTTCACAGAAATAGAAAAAAAAATCTTAAAATTTATTTAAAAGCACAAAAAACCTTGACTAGCCAAAACAATTTTGAGCAACAAAAATAAGGTTGGTGGTATCAGCATACCAGATTTTAAACTATATTACAAAGCCATAGTAACAAAATCAGCATGGCACTGGCACAAGGAAAAATATATAGATCAATGGAATGGGATAGAAGACCCACATGATAATCCAGGCAGCTACAGCCAACTGATTTTTGACAAAAATGCTAAAAAATTTCACTGGAGAAAAGACAAACTCTTTAGAAATTGGTACTGGGAAAATTGGATATGTGTAGAAGAATGAAAATAGATCCTTGCCTTTCCCCATGGACAAGAATCAAGTCCAAATGAATCAGGAACCTTAATATCAGTTCTAAAAGTCTGAAACTGATAGAGGAAAAGGTAGGGGAAACCTTTCAACATATTGGCATAGGCAATGATTTTCTGAATGTAAGCCCAAGTGCTCAGGAAATAAAACCACTAATTAATCACTGGGATCTCATGAAATTACAAAGCTTTTGTACAGCAAAAGATATTGTGAATATCACAAAGAGACAACCTACAGAATGGGAGAAAATCTTTGCTAGCTGTACATCTGAGAGAGGATTAATATCCAGAATACACAAAGAACTCAAAAAACAAAACAATAAGAAATCAAACAACCTAATTAAAAAATGGGCTATGGAGCTAAGTAGAGAGTTCTTAAAGGAAGAAATACAGATGGCATATAAACGTCTAAAAAAAGTATTCTACATCCTTAGCCATCAAGGAAATAGAAATTAAAACTACTTTGAGATTTCATCTCACTCCTGTCAGAAGAAAACAAATGACAATAATTATTGGCAAGGATGTGGAAAAACAGGAACTCTTCTACACTGTTGGTGGGAATGTAACCTGGTTGGCCATTGTGGAAATCAATGTGGAGGTTCCTGTGACAGCTAAAAATAGATCTACCATATGAACCAGCTATACCACTCCTAGGCATATATCCTAATGACTTGTCTCATTACCTTAGAGATATTTGCACTAGCATGTTTATACCTGCTCTATTCACAATAGTTAGGAAATGGAACCAGCCTAGAAGTCCCTCAACAGGTGAATATATAATAAAGATGTAGTACATGTACACAGTGGAGTTATATTCAGTGGTCAAGAAAAATGAAATTTGCAGAGAAATGGATATATCTGGAAAAGATTATCGTAAGTGGGGTTACCAAGGCCCATAAAGCCAGATGTCACATATTCTCTCTCATATATGGATCCTAGCTACAAATGTGTAGACCTGTGTGTGAATTGGAACCAACAATTGGTAGCAGAGGCCAGTATGCTAGAAAAATGCTATAAGGGAGGGAGGAAAGGGAAGGACATGGTATTGTATATATGTAAGTAGAAGAACAGACTCCAGGGAATGTAATGGCCTATGTGAGGCCAGGGGAAGAGATTGAGTAAGACAAGGGTGGGGGAGGGTCAATCAAATTTCAAGATATTCTGGATAAGATACATGAAAGCCTCCTTTTTTGGATAATGGTACATCCAGAAGCCATAGATTGATACTAGAAAAATTTCAGTACCAGGGATGGGATACTTTCAATGAGTTCTTGCCTCCACAACATTACAGGCTATTGCCAAGGCCCTTGGTTCCCCTCGAGGAACAGATGGTAAGGCCATATTGCTGAAGACTTCACATGCCTGGGGAGCAAGGTCACTGAGAAATCAAGCTGGTGCTTAGCTGAAAATCTTCTTCCTCTAGACCATCTAACTGAAAGCTTGAAAAAGCTGCACAGCATGCAGGCCTATGGGAGAAAGAACTCATCAATGGTGAAAACAGTGGATGCTGGAAACCTCAAGTTTGGCCAGGCAGGCAAAATGACTGAAAGGGTACAATAGTGGTATGTCTGTTCTGTGGGAGAGGGAGAATACATGCTTAGTACTAAAAACCTAAAAAAAACCTATGGCAGGGAAGATCATGAGCCTAAGTGGTATAAAGCCTGTCTGTCTGGATAAATGCATATGTTATGTTCACCAAACTATCCTGTAAGTAATATACTTAATGTTCATATTCATATATTAATGCCACTCTCATTTCTTGTTAGAGAAGCTTCTCTTTTCAGATGGTGATGACCACTTCAATGACCCAAAAGGCAACATAATGCTGAGAAGAAGTCATAGAGGAGTGTCTAGCACTGAAACATTTCTATCACACCCACCATGGCTTAGTGTCCATTGCAGAAGAGGTAGCAGAAAGAATGTAAGAGCTAAAGTAAGGGGTCTGCTCCTTACAATGCAACTGTCCACACAGAAATTGGCCTTGATATCCATGAACTTGCAGTGCATAGCAATATCATCACAAGCCCATTTTTTATTGGCCTCAAAATAGGAGAAAAAGATGATCAAAATAAAATAATATCATCAAAATAAAATAGAGACTAATGGAGAAAGGGGATATGTTGTAGAAACTAGTTGTGAGGGAGAAAGTGGGAGTAGGGAGGGAATTATCATAATTTATTGTCTGTAAGTATAGAAGTTGTCAATAATTTTATTTTTTAAGTAGCCATCAGAATGTGGGCAAAAACAGCAAGCAAAAGTTGAGTCAGAAAACAGGGTGGCTCATGCCTCAGAGGGAATAGAAAAGGGAAACAGAGAAGAGCATGTTTCCCCCCTAAATGGGCAGTTGTACACAAACTGGCTATAGGGAATTTGGCTATACCTAGGCTGTGGACGAGGATTTTGTTCATTCATTTGGAGGGAACTGGGTTCCAGACACTTTGTGCTACTCCTCACCTCCGCCTCATGATTTAAGCTAGACATACTAACCTTGATGTTTTCAGCTGTTTCCTGTAAGGGCCACCACAACGAGGCTCCACTCTGTACTTAGAGACTGACAAAGAATTGTTTCCAAGCCAAGCCAATCACTAAGCCAGTTGGGGAGAATGAGTGGATGTATTCAACCAGCTTTATTTTACAGGAATGAGAATTTCATCAAAGATAGGAACAGCAAGCTTATTTTGAAGCTGAAAAGCAACCCTCATTGTGGAAACTCTGAAAAATGGTAACTCAAATAAAGCCATGTTTTGGGGAGTTTAAGTGCAATTGAGTTGAGTTGTTCCTACCTCTAATTTAAGGTGTCCTAAACTGATTAATTGCCTATTGAAAGTTTAGTAGTAACAAGGAGATCTTTTGTGTTGAGAAGGGACTAGGGAATGGGGCAGGCTGATGTCAGAAGCAGCTGTTAACTGCTTTGGACAACCCCAGTGCTTTTGGATGAGTTCTCAAAGCCTCAACCTGTCCTGTGTCATCTGTGTTGTTTCTCAGTCTCCAAGATAGCCATGCATCTTTCAAGATTCTTAACTACATAATTCCCAAATGCAAGGGGTTTCTCCCTCAACATGGTCAGCATGGCCCTGCATTATCCTCGTAGATGGCAGTAATTTTGAGCCACAGATCCTCCTAGGTCCCTAAAAGTCTGTCCTAAAGAGCATCAGGGCTACCCCAGATTGAGTGGATCTCAGAGACACACAGAAGCTAGAGGATGTCTTGAGCCCCTGCTCTATGCCTACCCACTTGGTCTGAATTCCCTTATATGCTTCAGAAAAAGGGGGCCAGTTCTTGAAATGATTAATTTTTAGGCCCTTCCTTTCAACCAGTAGGGCATTTGAACAAAGAATTAGACCAAGTAGCAAAAAGCTGTCATTGTTTTCTGTGCACAGTGGCAGCAGTGGAGCTTCTTGACCCTGAAGCCCACAAGTTCAAACTAGTGTTCACACACCAAATGTTATAGGGATATTTTAAATTCTAAAGGACATTTGTGGATATCAGATAGCTGATTGCTCCTGATTGCATTATTGCTCCAGGGACCTGAAATCACCTTCAAATCCTGCTAAAAGTTTTAATCCAGCCACATACCTAGGGAGAATGGGTACTCATTAATTCCAGTGAAGAGGTCCTGGTGAAGCATTGTGAAGCTTGCTCTGATCTCTCAGATTAGCCTTTAGAGAATCCTGACTTAATAATGTATACTGATCGGAGCTCTGTTATAAAAGAAGAAGACAGGTATACAATCTATACAGTAATCTCTGATTTTGGCATTCTTGATTCAGAGACACTGCCCCAAAATCTCAATGCCCAATGACATAGGTGACTGTGATGCACTGTGCTGGACACCAAAAGAGAGATAAGCCAATAGCTAAGGGGAACAGAGCAGCTGAATCTGAAGCCAAGAGAGCCAAATGATAGGGTTATAGAATGCCCAATTCTATGGGAACAGTCCCTACTGTCACCCCAAAAGCCTAAATATTCTCCAGAGGAATGGGTTGCTGTGTCTAAGAATTAATCCCACCTAGATCACCTAGGGTGGTGGCTCACCTTCTGAATATCTACTATTACTAAAGTCATTTAAATAGAAATTTTTTAATTTAACAATTTTTCTTTTTTTAAAAATTTTTGTTGTTTATTTATTTGAGAGTAACAGAGGGAGAAAGAGTGTGTGTGAGAGAGATAGAAAGAGAGAACGGGCGTACCAGGGCTTCCAGCCACTGCAAACGAACTCCAGACGCCTCTGCCCCTTGTGCATCTGGCTAACGTGGGTCCTGGGGAATTGAGCCTCAAACCGTGGTCCTTAAGCTTCACAGGCAAGTGCTTAACCACTAAGCCATCTCTCCAGCCCAATTTAACAATTTTTAAGTGTCTTCATAAGTTAAATCCCTCTATACTATATTATATTATTATTGTGATAGTTTAAATGTATGTGTGTGTGTATATATATATATATATATATATATACATATATATAAACAAATTATATATATAATATTATTATATAATATATATTATATATTATTATATAATATATATTATATATATATTTATATATAAATATATATGATATATTATATATATATATATATATATATATATATATATATATATATATATATATTCAGGAGTTTATCAAAGCTTGTAACTTAGGTCTCTAGCTACCTGGCTGGAAGAAGTATCACTGTAGGCAGATCTCAATTCCAGTCTAAGATATGCAAAAAGCAGAGTGAGTTATGCCTGGGTTTCCTGCTGTTTGTCAGTTTTTGCTCTTACTTTTGGTGATGGATTTTCACTTTTTCACCATTATGGAATTTCCCTAGGATTTGTAAGCCTGAAATAAATCTCATTTCTCCCATAAAAGTATATGGTTTGGAGATTCATCCGAGAAGTATGAAGCTTACTATGACAGAAATTGGTACCAGAGAGTGGGTTTTTGATGTGTGATGAATCTGACCATGTGGATTTGGTCTTTTGGAATTTTTGTGATGGATAAATGGGCATGGACTTGGTACTTGGGACTGAAGACATTTTTCAGAGCGGTAAGCCAAGTTTTATGGCCTATTCTTGTGAGGGTTTGAAATTGTTAAGTGCAGAGAGAATTGTATTTGGAGACTTTGTTTATGAGCTTTCAAAGGGGAAGGAAAAATCACATCACAGAGAACTTTGTTTGAACTTGGGTACTGGCCAAGGTCTGGCTGCATTCTGCTGCCTAGGCACAGAGAGTTTGAGTATGAACTTGAAAGTAATGATGTGGTTAGCAGACATGAGACTGAGAAATTCAAGATTTATTGTTGGAAATTTAAGCAAGTTTAAAATTTGCTGGTGCAGAGAATGGTTTTAGGTTACTGAAGTTGCTATTATTTAGGAGATATTACCATGATCAAGGATTACCCCACTACTTTACATTGAAGCAATTTATGGAATGCCTGAATGGTAGAAATGCAAAGTCTTTAGGAACCTTCTCCTCAAGGTCATGATTTATTTTGTCCCTTTATTAACAATATACCTGTGTCTTGCACACTTGGTATTGGTTTTGGAAGCATGAAAAAAATGTGTGGAGTGGGTCATGGAGTTCACACAGTTCCAGGAGCCACCGTGGCATATGGACAGGGAAAGAAGACTCTGATAAAGAGTATGGAAAAGCCATTGAAAGTTGGACTGTGGATACAGGGGAGACTTCTGGCCAAGATGGCGACTGCCTAACAGTGCTGTACATCCCTGGGAAAGAAAGGCAAGGCATTAAGGGTTCATTGGGTCTTTGAGTGAGAGCAATCTCTAATAGATCACCAGTGGGAAGGCACAGAGGGGAAAAAAGGGAATGGCTAATTCCCTCTCTCACACATAGCCCACCAGTCCTCCAAACCCCCCAAGAAGCCACTATGAGGCTCACACAAGTGCAATAGTGGTATACAGCCATGGTGGGAAACCAACTGTTCTTGATTCGGCTAACTGATCCACTCAGTGGAACAGGACTCATAGCTGGGGCTGGGAAATAAGTCAGAACCATATCCAAACATGAGCCCACTCTCCATTATCAAGCTACCACCAATCTTCTGCTATAAGAGGGCCCCAGCTATAACTAAGAATAATTGGTAAAACAAGCAAGGCTGCTGTTTTCTTGGTGAACTGGGTACCAGCACAAGGGTGAAGGAGATCTACACAGAGAACAATCAACTACCAAATCAGATATCCAGAGACACAGAGGCTCCCAACACCTCATTACTGAAGCAGACCAAAAATGAACCCAACATGGCTCAGGGAAATTTTGAGGAAGAGAGGGTGTAAAGAATGTCAGAGCCACATGTTGGGTCAGGATACACAGAGACATTTCTCCTACCCATAACTGTGGGCTAACTCCACAATGCATGACCCATATACCTCAACAAGGAGGGGCCAGGGGGAAGGGGTAGGACATGGATGAGCCTAATAATGGTACCAACTTGACTGCATTCACTGAGTACAAAACTAATTAATTAAAAAAAACACATTAAAAAATAAAAGAAAATTGGACTGTGGTTTGCAGTGGAGACCCAAAGATATTTAGATATTCCAGGACTATTTAAGAGTTACTATGGTGCATTGGTGGCTTGTAATGGAAGTTTTCCTTGACTACTCAGACCAGCTGGAAGGGCAGAATTGGAAAATTCAGAGATTCATCACTGGTCATTGGTTATGGATATCTGACTTGAACTGCATGCTTGCCTAGTGGTTTTTGAGTATATATTGATCCAGTCTTTCCTTGTTATGCCTTATACTAATGGAAATGTTTACTTTGTGTCATTATATGTTGGAAGTTTGATTGATTTCACAGGACCCACAGTTAAGAGACAGTCTTAGGTCTCAGATGACACTTGGGACTTTGGTACTATCTTAAGTTGGCAAAGCATATGAGGACCTTGGAAGTTGGACTGAATATACTTTACAATGTGAGATGGTTATGAATCTATTGTGGACAAGGGGCAAAATGTGGTAGCTTGAATGGATGACCCCCAATAGATTCATGAGTTTTTCAAAGTTTGTCACTTAGATTCCTATCTGCCTAGCTGTGGGCAGATCATGATCTCCAGCCTTACTGTGGGAACATCTGAATCCAGCCTAATATATGCAGACAGGAGAGTGACTTCTGACTGGATTCCCTGCTTTTAGGCTGACAGGTTTGTTCTTGATTTTGGTGGTAAGTTTTCTGTTCTTTGCCATTACAGAACTTACCCTGGATCTGTAAGCCTGAAATAAATCCCATTCTTTCCATAAACTGTGTCTGGTTTGGAGGTCCATACCATCAGCATGGAGATTACTGTGATGATATTTATAAGGCAAGGTCTCAAAGATGTGGTTCCCCAATTAGTACAGGGATATGAACTATATAAAAATACCTCCCCCCCCCCATAGGTACTTATAGCCACCAGGAACCCAGCCTAAGTCATGTGTCCTGGGGAAGACCAACAGTCATATTTTACTCATGTGCCCAGGGATCCTAACTACAAACTCCTTTTAGTCTTGGCAGATAACTTTTGCTGAATGGAGGCTTGCCCTGGCACAACTGAGAAAGCCACAGAGGTTAGTAAGATATTGCTCAATAAAACAATCCCTCAATTTTGTCTACTGAAGAGTCTTCAGTGTTACAGCAGATCTATCTTTAGGGAAGAGGTCACTCAAGGACTGGATAAGGTACTTGGTATTCAATTCCATTTACACTGTGCCTGGAAGCCTGGATCCTTAGGAAATGTAGAAAAAGTGAATGAGTATTTTAAAAGGCACTTAACAAAGCTCCTGTAAGAAACACAATCCCCCTGGACTACTTTGCTTTCATTAGCCTTAGGTAGGCTTATAAATACCCCTAATCACCAGGCTTATCCTCCTTTGAAGCTTTGTTTGGCAAACTTTTCTTACCAGTGCCCTGATATTAGACTCTGAGATTGCAAGACTTGTTGCCCATGTTACTCAAGTTGAAAAATTCCAACAAATGTCAGATATACAAACTGGCTTTTCTTGGGAAAAGCAAAATGAATCTCCACCTTTTTTTCCACAAGATATTTAGTCCTCGTTAAGAACCCAGAACTGAACAAGGGCTTTGCTCACCCTCTCTTAGAAGGATCATATCCTGCCTGCTATTTTATCTACTCCTACAGCAGTGTGAATGGGAGGAAAGGACTTATGGATATATCACAATTGCCTCCACCTCTGGGCTGCTCCTGACCCTTGAAGAATCTCCACTGACCCTCCAGACCAAACAGCCGAAGATCTAAGTACGCATGTGCACCTCCAGAGGATGACAAGCGGTTCTTTGGATGCCAATTGGCTCAAGCCTAAGATAAGTTTCAACTGCTAATATTCAGGGTGCTAAAAATGAGCTGTCCTATCCCTAACTCAGTGGCACTCTAACCTTGCTTTCATGCTGTCTGAATAAGCTGATCATTTGTCACTTCTATGGTTTCACTCTAGCTCAGGCTGATCTGGAATTCACTATGTAGTCTCAGGGTAGCCTTGAACTCATGGCAATCCTCCTATCTCTGCCTCCCCAGTGCTGGGATTAAAGGAGTGTGCCATCATGCCCGACCTATATGACTTTATTAACCCACGCTGCCTGACATATTTAAATGGGAAATTCACCCTGAGTGCTATTAGGCTTATCTCCTCTCTAGGTTGTGGAATATAATGCAGCCTAACATACTAGGATCCTGAAGAGTTAAAATTGTTTTATGAAAATATCACTCAACCCATAAGGGTACTGAGACACTCTCTGTCTCATGTAGTTATTAGAAATTATTTGATGTCCCTTACATTTATGGTTCAATATTTACTTCAAAGTTTTTTGTTTGTTTTGTTTTGTTTTTGCTAGTACCACTTTGGTGGTTGAGACTTTTTTTTTTTTTCTTCTTCATCTTACCTTACTCTAATTTAGGAACTGCAGTGGTAGGGCTAATCTTTATATTACACTCAATGTCAAACCCTTCTCAGCCCAGTTCCTATATTAATCCAATTTTTTTCCTTCTTCTTTTTTAGTTATTAATTTATTAATTAGTTTTGTATTCAGTGAATACAGTCAATTTGGTACCATTATTAGGCTCATCCATTACCTACCTCCTCCCCTGGGCTCTTCATTGTTGAGGTATATGGGTCATAAATTCTGCAGTTAGCCCACAGTTATGGGTAGGAGAAATGTCTGCATATCATGTGGCTCTGACATTCTTTCCACCCCCACTTCCACAAAATTTCCCTGAGCCATGTTGGGTTCATTTTTGGTCTGCTTCAGTGATGAGGTGTTGGGGGCTTCTGGGTCTCTGGATCTCTGATTTGGTAGGAGTTGATTTTTCTCTTTGTTGATCTACTTCACCCTTGTTCTGGTAACTGGGTCACCAAGAAAACAGCACCCTTGCTTGTTTCGCCAATTTTTCTTAGCTTCAGCCCAGGGCCCTTTTGAGGTATGATGGGGTGGATCTCTCCTTAGGATCTACATCTATCTGAAAAAGAGAAGCAGATCCTCCAACGGCAATTAAGTTAGCACCAGGACAAATGAGATAACCCTTACTTTTTTATGGAGAATTTAATAGGTGTGGGCCCTTTTGTAGCCCATGATTGATGGTAGCTTGATAATGGAAAGTGGGCTTATGTTTGGATATGGTTCTGACTTGTTTCCCAGCTCCAGCTATGGGTCCCATACCACTGAGGGGATCAGTTAGCCAAATCAAGAGCAGTTGGTTTCCCACCATGGCTATGTGCCACTATTGCACTGTGTGAGCCTCACAACAGGTTATTTGCTGATAAGTAGTTAGACCATGAGTTGCTTGGACATATATTGTTCATTTTCTCCCAGTCACATTTTTGGATACAGAATATTTTGCTGAAACATCCCAGAGGCGTGAGTCCAAAAGGGCGTGCAAGAAACTTCCAGTATGGGGGATGTCTGGAGAAAACAAACAAAATATGGAAGACATTCTAATATATTGTCCTTGATTTTTCAAATGGGTAGTCATATGCTTTCAGCCTAAACTCCCATAGGCTGTATTCTTACCCATTTGGACCTCATTGATTCAAAAGACCTTAAAAAACAGATGTTGAATAATTTTATGGACCTAAGTCTGGCTTACATATAAACTGAAAGATAGATAAAATGGCCTCCATAGAGAAATACTAGTTTTAGTAAGATTTCACAATTAGATTTGTTAAGTACATTTTTTTTTTTCTACCCAGACTTATGCAGTGAATGCTGTAACACACTTGGCTGCCATGGGATCACATGTGCTGCACATTTACCTGGGGATATGATCCCAGATGCCCAGGGGCTTGTTTCTCAAACTCAGAAAAAGTGCCATGCAAGTTATTGATATTTTGAATTAGTGTAAAATATTGAGATTTTTTTTTTTTTACTTTTTGTGTGTTTTCTGTCACCTTTTCCAGCTCACTATAATGTAAACTATATCAATAAATTATCATGTGCTGTTTAAACTAGTTGGGTGCTTGATCCTGACAGAGGGTAGACCCCATTGTTTCAGACTTCAACAGGGTTATCTCATGTGTCTTTGAAAACCCTTCTTTTGAAATGGGATAGACTCCTGTCTCAGTGACAAAGGAAAGGAGAATGAACAGCTCAAGAATTAAAACAGCTAAAAATGTGCATAGGTACAGAAATATATTTTAAGAGGATATTAAATTACTAGAGATTTTCACCCTGCTTTTGTAAAATTATTAAATTATTATATTTATTGAGGGAAGTACAGAGCCAGAGAAAGACACCCACATAGCTAGACATCCATGTGGAGGGCCTGCAAAAGCCACAGAAAGAAAAGAGAGAGAAAACTTTAAAGAGCTCCTGCCCTGTGGGAAGCTGAAGGGAATAAAAAGCCATGTGGAAAGTAAAGGCTAGGGACCTTCCCTCTTGTTCAGCTAAGCTGGGCCTGGACCCAGCCAAGGGAAAACTCACCAGCAGCTGAAAGTTCCCAAGTGGTTAGGCAGCTCAGAGAGCATGCCCTCCCTTTTTAAAGGTATTTTTAACCTTATAGTGGTGGGTCCTCTCTTCTGGTTCAGGTGAACCAAAGCGACAGTTGGTTTGTTAGGGCTAGGGGCTGTCTCAGAAAGAGGCTATCCCTGACATCAAGTTCTGGGGACTAAACTTGACCAACCACAGTGTTTAAATCCTAGGAAAGACCTGTGTCCCAAGAGGGGACCCATGTTTGTTTTGTTTTTGTTTTTTTTTTTCGTGGAAAAACAGGCCTTGGGAAGTCAGCTCATCCTTGCTTTCTGTTTGTTTGTTTTTCATTTTTAAACTTTCATGGGCCTAGTCACCCTAACTGCCTATCCCTCTTATTGGGGATAGCCAGGGTCAAAGGTTGGTACCATAGAGCAACTGTCTGCCTTTAGGGGCTGCACATATTTTTGGCCTCCGTACATATTTAATAATATCCTGGAACAAGTTAGAGGGAACTGACCATTGTTCCCAGTATAAGAAAGTCTTTTGAACTAAGCAACCCTTGGTCAGAGTCATGCATATATATGTTATGTGTGGACACCAACTACCCAGGGAATGTTAGAAATAGAACCACAGAGCTTGAAACTATGCTTTTCAGATGAGGACTATTGTTTGAGCATGAGACTGTATCCTAGGGCAGGGAATATGTCATAAAAAGTGTTTTTTAAATTAGCAATTGGCTTAGGGTATCAAAAAATGAGAAAGTAATTTAAACAAAATCTTGATTTAAACTATTTGATTATACATAATAGAGTAGAGCCTGGTTATTGTTGAGCCCAAAGAGCTGATCTCTAATATAGTCCTTGACAAATCTGTTTTGAAAGATAAAACACTGTTTTTTATAAGAAATGTTTTCAGCTTAATCTTAGATAGCAATTAATCTGATGTACATTTGAACTTTTTATTAACACAAAGCAATTTTATGACTTACCCATAACTTAAAATTGATAAAACTTAGGCAAGTTGCCTCAATATATTTTATCTAAAAGGAAGGAAGACAAAAGTTATAGTAACTGAAAATAAATCACTTAAACCTAGTTTGATTAAACCTACTGATCACCATTTGATACAACTGTCATAAAGAAAACAGGAGCCATTTTAAAGTCAGGATGTTCTTAGGTATGTGAATCTTATCTTTGGAAATTAAACACTTATAAGTGAACCTTTATCTTAAGAATCAGTTTCTTTAATACTTAAAATTTTGACAAACAAAAGAACCGAACTAGTTAGTTAGTTTTCATAGCCCTTAAACCATAAACATAGTGAATTGTTGAATCGTTTTTCTACTGGTTAAAACCTTGGCATCAAGTAAATATATTTTAGATTTTACCTAATTAAATGTTTCAGTGGAAGGGCCTTTCTTTGAACAGCTTTTATTACCATTATGATCTCTTGGTGATGTTCATCCTTATTTTTGTCCTTTTTTGTCTCCCTTTTTCTTCCTTTTGTTTCTCTTTTTAAAATATTTTTTACTTCCCTCTTTTTCTTTCTTTTTTTTTGTTTCCTTTTTTATTTTTCTCATCTTCCTGATGATAATAAACAGAAATTGAACCCTAGAACAACTGTTTAAAGCTCTTACCAATTTTCATAATTTCTTATGAATATCAGGTATTGACTAAGTTAAAAAGTTATCTTTAAGAAGAATTTTTCCCTCAATGGTGTCTGGAGTTACTTTAGTGTGTTTTTGATTTTCTTTTTAAGTCTGTGGAGAAAAGTAATGGGGAAGTCTTGTTCACTCTATATTATTTAAATGAGCTCAGTTCTCCAGTAGACAAGTTAGCAGAGACTTTTGGAGCATCTTGGAAGTCAATGTCCCTTCTGAAATGAAGTAGAGGAAAATGAAAGAAGAATTTAGAGTCAGGTTATGTCCCATCCTGTGTCACACCTTCTTGTTGGAGGGGGGCATCCCTCCTGCTGGAGAGAAAATTAGGGTTTTTTTCTTTTCCTTCCTACAGGAGTCTTAACCCAAATTTCCTCATTTTCTCCCTAATCAAAAGGGTACCCATAGCATGCTCTATGTGCCTCTTGGAACAATGAAGGTCTAAGATAGGATATTCATGCTCATCCTACAAGGCCAACTTCTGAGCCTGAGTTCCTCCAAACGTTTCCCCCAGCCCCTTGTACAAGCCTTACATCATGGCATATAAGGACCAGTACTCACAATTTATGTCCAAGAGTGAACATTTTCTTCTTACTCCTGTCTTGATAACTTAAATGAACTACTGTGTGTTGGTGGGGGGACTGTTCCTGAGACTCTTTTCCCTTCTGCCCTCTGTAGGAGCCTAGCATATGGGCTTCCTCCACCCCCTGGTCTGTGAATGTTTCAGAATGGTCTAGGGACTAAAGGGTAATATTCTAAAGGCAATCTCTGGTTTTGTTGCCTTAAATATAGGGATTAGTGGTGTGACCTATCATATCCAGCAGGATCTTATTCTTATTTATATTTGAGAGAGAGAAACAGATGAGAGAGATATTTTACTTGATGTCTTTTCAATATGTTTGCTTTTATCTTGATATATACTTTAGGTAAGTCTTATGGTTGTCTAACATAAGGAATTTGCAACCTGATCAAATACCTTGACTCAGTTTACCCATTTGAATTTTGTCTAGTGAGAAATTTCATCTGACAGAGATGACAGAGAAGAATTATAAAGGGAACCAAAATTATATGGTGTTTGTTACTCCCTTGTCTTTGTCAGAGAAAATTGGCTTAATGGTTAAGGTGCTTGCTTGCAAAGTCTAAAGACCCAAGTTCACTTCCCCAGTACCCATGTAATACTAGATGCACAAGGTGGTGCATGCATCTGGAGATTGTTTGTAGTGGCTAGTGGCCATGGCACACCCATTCTTTCTGTCTGTCTTTCCTCTCTATCTCTCTCTGCTTGCAAATAAACAAATAAATAAAAATACATTATTTTTTAAATAAATAATGGATTTGTATCTAAAGTTAAAAGAAAAAAAACCACTTTCTTAGGTTAGAAAGGACTTATAAAGTAAAAGATTGTTCCAAGTAGAAATAGAATAAGTGTGTGATAAGAATTTTATGAAAGTTGAACAGAAAAATGTTTTACTATATGACAGTGGTTGCTAATATTTTTTCTCATACTCAACTTCAGGAGATCCAATGTGTAGATGATATTCTTTCCTAGGCCCCCCCAACCCAGAGGAGACTTCACATGAGAGTAGTAAGGTACTTCTCAGGTTCCTGGCAGACAGAGCCTACAAAATTACAAAGTCTAAGTCTCAACTGTATTTAGACCCTGTAAAAAATTTGGGACTCTTTTTTTTTTTCAGAGTGGACAAGAGCATTAAATAAAGAAAAGATAAAATTCACTGTCTCTTCCTGTGGTAGTTTAAATGAGATATATCCTGTAGCCTCATTGTTATTAATGTTTGGCCTTCAGATAGTGGCAGTTTGAGGGAAATTCTGTTGGAGGAGGTGTGTTGCAAAGTTAATTTCCCAGTACCCACACAAAATCAGATGCACAAAGTTGTACATGCATCTGAAGCTCTTTTGTTGTAGCTAAAGGTCCTGGAATGCCCATTCTCTCTCTCTCAGTCTCTTTCTGCTTGGTAATAAAAAATTTAATAATTCTACAATTGAATATAGATAATATATAATATAATTATATGATACATTTGTTAGATATTAATTATAGATTATATAACATATAGTGTAAATAATATCTATAAGAATGGGAATGCTAAAGACCCTATTGAGCCCCAATTTACTCAGTGCTCCTTTCTCCCTGGTTTCCTTCCCTCTTTCTTTGCATCTTTCTTTGCATCTATCTTTCTTTCTTTCTTTCTTTCTTTCTTTCTTTCTTTCTTTCTTTCTTTCTTTCTTTCTTTCGTTTTTATTAAGATCCTACTTTGTAAGGATACATCGTACATTGGTACCATCTTTTCCACCTCCCTGCCCTCAATTTGCAGGGGATCATTCTCAGTGGAGTTGCTGATATTCTCCATAGGGTTGTGGGTTATGAACTGTGGGAACAGCAGTCAATAATTGGAGGGAAGGCAGTGCCTCTGTGTGTGGCATTCCAACTTGTGGCTCTTACAATCTTTCCATCTCTCCCCCTCCACAAATTCCCCTGAGTCTTAGTGGGGGAGATTTTAAGTCTATGTCAGTCATGAACTTTTAGGAGCCTCTGGATATCTGCTTTGGTATGTGTTGAGTGTCCTCAGCATCTGTGTTCACCCTGGTGATGATTTTCAGGATCTCCATGGAAATAGCATTCTTGATCCTCTCACCTATTCCTCTGTAGTTTTTCCTGGGCCTTGACTGACATGTGAGGGGTGGTTTATCTCCTCATGTCTCACTACCTTATGTAAAACAAAAACAGATTCTCCAACATATAGTGAAGTCAGCATAGGCCAAATTGGATAAGTGCTATTAATTTAGGGAGAGTTTGATGGATGTAGCCCCTCCTTTAGCCAAAGACTAGTGGGAGATTGACATTGGAGAGCTTAATTATTGTCTCCATGAAATTCTGACTTGGTTCCCAGTTGTAGACATATATTCCTTTCCATTGAGCAGAGATCTTAGCCAATAGAATGCCATTGGTGGGCTGGAGAGATGGCTTAGCAGTTAAGCGCTCGCCTGTGAAGCCTAAGGACCTCAGTTCGAGGCTTGGTTCCCCAGGCCCCACGTTAGCCAGATGCACAAGGGGGCGCACGCATCTGGAGTTCGTTTGCAGAGGCTGGAAGCCCTGGCTCGTCCATTCTCTCTCTCTCCCTCTATCTGTCTTTCTCTCTGTGTCTGTCGCTCTCAAATAAATAAATAAATAATATTTAAAAAAAAAAAAAGAATGCCATTGGTTACCGGTCAAGGATGTTGCCACCCTTGCACTGGTATGTACTTCTTGTCAGGTTGATTGCTTCTGAGTAGCTTCCACCCCTGCTTGCTCACCCCATTGTTGGTCACTTTCCCCCAGTAGCTCATGTAGCACTTTTTTTAGACAGCACTAGGAGTGCTGTCTCTTTGAGAACTGGCTCACTTCTTGATCCAAGTGTGGTTTCTCCATGCACTGTACTGGGAGCATATGTTTTCTTCAGCAATAGGGTCTTACCTTTTACCTCAGGTGGGTAATCAAGTGCGTTGACAGAAGCTTGTCTTGTTTGGGGGACCTTGTAGGTCTCTCCAATCAACAACTCAATGTGGGTAGCACCTATTTCTGGTACCTCAAATTATAGGATGCAGCCAAAATTTTTGAAAGTTAGGCTTCATTCCACCTTGTCCAGGGTCTTCTTTTCAGGCACTCCTCCTGTTAAGGGTTGCCTTTTTGTCTATCTTTAAGGAGAGTTGTTTCTATGATACTAATCCATTTTGTGTTTATTTCCCTCCCCCTCCCCTTCCTCTACCCCCTCAAACTCTACCATCCCTATTGTCTGTGCCTCAAGTTGCCCATTCAGTATGTCAGCAACTCAAGCTGAGCCATGTTAGGAACCACAGATGAGTGAGAACATATGGTGTTTGTCTTCCTGTGGTTGCATGTGTTCATTGAGTATGATATGTTCTAAGTTCATCCATTTTCCTACAAATTTCATTGTATCACATTTTCTTACTGCTGAGTAGAGTTCCATTGTGTAAATGTACTACAACTTCATTATCCATTCATCCAATGATGGGAACCTGGGTTTATAAGAGTCCTTAGCTGTTATGAATTAAGCAGCTATGACCATAGTTGAGCAGATATCTCTGTAGTAAATTGTGGAGCATTTAGGATAAATACCCAGTAAGGAAATAACTGGGTATTTTGATAGTTCTATATTCATCTTTTCCAGGAATCTCCATATTGACTTCCATAGTTGTTGCACAAGTTTGCATTACCACCAACAGTGAATGAGGGCTCCTCTTTACCCACATCCTCACTATTTTGTCATCATCTGATTTTTAAAATTTTTTTGTTAATTTTTATTAGCGTTTCCATGAATATAAAAAAATATCCCATGGTAATTCCCCCCCACACACACACACACTTTCCCCTTTGAAATTCCATTCTCCATCATATTACCTCCCCATCACAATCATTGTACTTAGATATATACAATCTCAACCTATTAAGTACCCTTCTCCCTTCCTTTCTCTTCCCTTTATATCTCCTTTTTAACTTACTGGCCTCTGCTACTAAGTACTTTCATTCTCACGCAGAAGCCCAGTCATCTGTAGCTAGGATCCAGATATGAGGGAGTCCATCCATTTTTCTGCAAATTTCATAACTTCTTTTCTTTACCGCTGAGTAGAACTCCATTGTATAAATGTGCCACATCTTCATTATCCACTCATCAGTTGAGGGACATCTAGGCTGGTTCCATTTCCAAGCTATTATAAATTGAGCAGCAATAAACATGGTTGAGCACGTACTTCTAAGGAAATGAGATGATTTCTTCGGATATATGCCTAGGAGTGCTATAGCTGGGTCATATGGGAGATCAATCTTTAGCTGTTTTAGGAACCTCCACACTGATTTCCACAATGGCTGGACCAGATTGCATTCCCACCAGCAGTGTAGAAGGCTTCCTCTTTTTCCACATCCCACCAATATTTATGATCATTTGTTTTCATGATGGTGGCCAATCTGACAGGAGTGAGATGGAATCTCAATGTAGTTTTAATCTGCATTTCCCTGATGACTAGTGACGTAGAACATTTTTTTAGATGCTTATATGCCATTCGTATTTCTTCCATTGAAAATGCTCCATTTATCTCCATAGCCCATTTTTTGATTGGCTTGTTTGATTCCTTATTATTTAACATTTTGAGTTCTTTCTATCTCCTAGGTATTAATCCTCTAACAGATATATAGCTGCTGCTGCTGGGCCCACTGCTGCTGCTGCCTCTGCTGCTGCTGCTGCTGTAGCTTCCACTTCTGGAGCCACTGCTGCTGCTGAAGCTGCTGCTGCTGGGTCTGCCGCTGCTGCTGCTGCTGGGTCTGCCGCTGCTGCTGCTACTGGGTCTGCTGCTGCTGGGTCTGCTGCTGCTGCCACAACTGGATCTGCTGCTGTTGGGGCTGCTGTTACCGGTGCCGGAGGCGCTGATGTTGCTGCTGAACTCTGCTCCTGCTTGGGTCCTGCTGTCGGCCCAAGTTGGCATGGCCGGGTCCCAGGACATGTTCACTGGAGCTGGGCTCAGATGGTGGGGGAGGGGAGGCCGCCACAGTTGCTCTGGTTCTCTCGCTGTTCCACGTGTTCTTCTACCTTGTGGTCTGCTCCTCCATTGTTCACTGCCGCTCTCCCTTCACGTTTCTCGAGTTGCGGAGAGCGCTGGTGTGAGGGGAAGGTCCCACACCTGGCTTTTCCTGCGGCTCGAGCTGAGCCTGTAGGCTTTCTGGTGTGCCGCTGAGGTTGGCAGAGCTGCCAGGGCCACTTCTGCCAGCCTGTGCAGGCTCTGGATGCTCTGGATCTCTTCTACTTCTCCGCTGCTGCTTCAATTTCCTATACACCTCACTTTTTAGTAAAAGTGTGTATTTTGCTGAGTTTTTTTGGTCTTTTCCCCCCAGGCTGCTTTGGCGTGGTACCTACACCACCATCTTAACTGGAAGACGTCATCTTATTTTTTTAATGATTGCCATCCTTAGTGGAGTAAGGTAGAATCTCATAGTTGTTTTAATTTACATTTCCCTGATGGTTAGGGATATTGAACATTTTCTTAAGTGTGTATTAGCCATTTGTATTTCTTCTTCCATCTCCTTGTTCAGTTCTATACCCCATTTTGGAGTGGGTTGCTTGATTTTTTTTTATTGTTTAGGTTTTCATTTGTTTGCTTTTTCCATTTTGTAAGGTAGGGTACCTGGAATTCACTATGTAGTCTCAGCTGGCCCCAAATCACAGCAATTCTTCTACCTCTGCCTTCTGAGTTCTGGGATTAAAGACATGCCCCACCACACCTGGCTATATTCATCATAATTTTTTTAAAATATTTTTTTCATTATTATGAAATATGACACAGAAAAAGACACAGGTGGGGGATAGGCATGCCAAGGCCTCAAGCCATTGAATACAAGCTCCAGATGCATGTGCCACCTTGTACATACAGCTTATGTAGGTACTGGGTCATCAAACCTGGGTCCTTAGAATTCACAGGCAAGCACCTTAATTGATAAGCCATCTCTCCACCCTAAATACTCATGTTTTTTTTCTTTCAGCATACACTGCCATGTGAGGAGAGATGGGGACCTGAAGGTCCAGACTGCCCATGAGGCCTGTCAGGTTTGGAACTGCCCCTTCCCTTGAGCAGATCCCCAGCATCTATGCCCAAGTGCAATATTTCAGAGCTTGGTGGCTGCTGATGGTCATGGTCCATGCTACCCCACTCAGGGGGAGCCAGAGCAATACTTCCTCCACACCCTTCAGGCCCAACCCAACACCCAAAATCCTCATTTTTTTTTTTTTTTGATTTTTTTTTTTATGAGGGAGAGAGAGAGAGCGAGTGAGCAAGACAGAGAGAGAGAGAGTGTGTGCATTTGTGTTGGTGTGCCAGGGCCTCCAGCTTCTGCAATTGTACTCCAGATGCGTGCACCATCTTGTGTGCATGTGTGATCTTGTGTGCTTCTGTCACCTTGTAATTACTATTTAGTTTTTGAAGCTCTTTGTAGATTCCAGATATTAGGCTTCTGTAAGTGGTATAGCTGGCAAACATTTTCTCCCATTCTGTGGGTAATCTATTGGCTCTGCTCATGGTACATTTGTCTGTGCAAAAGCTTTATAGCTTCATGAGATCCAATTGGTTGAGAGGTTATTTAATTTCCTGGGCTACTAACATGTTGTTCAGGAAGTCTTTTCCCACTCCTACATTGTGAAGAGTTCCTCCTAGTTTTTCTTCCAGTAGTTGAAGAGTTTCAGATCTTATATTGAGGTGTTTGATTTATTTGGATGTGATTTTTGTGTATCATACGTTTTGGTAAGTTGTGTTTTCATTTTCATTCAATTCTAGAAATTTTACAATTTCTTTTCTGATTTCTTCCACAACTCACTCATTGTTTAAAAGTATGTTTTTCAGTCTCCAGTAGCTGCTGGAATTACTGATGTGTCTCTTGTTCCTAATTTCTAGAATTAAAGCATTATAATCTAATGTGTTGTAGGAAGTTACGTCAATTTTCCTGGACTTATGGAGATCTCCTTTATGAACTCATATCTTATCTATTTTGGAGAAGGTTCCATTGGCTGCCAACAAGAATGTGTATTCTGCAGAATTGGGGTGAAATGTTCTGTAGAAAGCCATTAGGTCTAGTTGATCTATGGTGTTGTTGAGCTGTATTATTCCCATGTTGGTTTTCTGCTTGGATGATCTGTCTATTGATGACAGTGCGATATTGAAGTCCCCAAATATGATGCTGTTGGTGCTTATTTTGGTTTCTTTTCAAGTAGGTTTCGTTTGATAAACCATAGTTCTGTGCTTGGTGCATACAGATTTATGGTTTTGAGTCCTCATATTGGATCATTCCCTTGATGAAAAGAAAGTGGTCTTCTTTTTCCTTTTTGATTACTTTTGGTGATTTGAAATCTATTTGATTAGATATTAATATAGAAACACATTTTTCCTTATGTCTATTTGCATAGAATATTGTTTTCCATCCTTTCATCCTGAGTAGGTATCTGTCTTTAGTGGTGAGGTGGGTCTCTTAATGATAGAAGATAGAAGGTCTATTTCTCTGATCCATCCTAGTAACTTATGTCTTTTAATGGGTGAGTTAAGACCATTAATATTTAAGGTTATAACTGTGAAGTTCAATTTAATCCCTGCCATAATTGGGTGTTTTGTGGGTTTTGGTGCTTTCTTGACCTTTGAATTATTTTGAGCCTGTTCTATTTTTGGTTATTGTGATCTTCCCTTGATATTGGTTCTTTGACTCTTCTGTGTGTATGATTTCCTGATGTATTCTCTGTAGGTATGGCTTTATGTTAATATAGAACTGACTTTTTATGGAAATTTTTTCATTCACCATCTACTATGAGTGATATTTTTACTGGGTACAGTAGTTTGGGTTGGAAGTCATAGTTTTTTAGTTTCTGAAATCTTTTAGGGTTTCCATTGAGAAATCTGAAGTAATTCTGTTGGATTCCCTTTGTATGTAAAGAGTTGTTTCTCTCTTGCTGCTTTTAGTACTTTTTCTTTGTTTTCACTGCTAAGAGTTTTAACTATGATGTGCTCTGGAAAGTTTCTGTCTGTTTGGTGTTCTGTGAGCTTCTTGTATCAGAATGGCCCCCTCTTTTGTGAGACTAGGGAAATTTTCTTCAGTAAATTTGCTGAGTATGTCCTATATGCCTCTGGCCTGGCTTCTTCACCTTCTGAAATACCCATGATTAATATGTTTAGTCTCTTTTTGGTATCCCACACTTCCCTCATATTTTTTTCACATGATTTGTTTCAATTTAGTAAAGTTTTTGGACTTTTGATCAATTTCTTCTGTCTTGTTCTCTAGCTCAAAGGCTCTATCTTCCACTTGAGTAACTCTGTTCATGAGAGGTTCTAGAGAGTTTTTAAAAAGCTCTAATTGATTTTTGTTTTCTGATATGTTTTTTTTTTCTTGCATCATGTCCATCTCTTTTTTGAAGTATGGTTTCAGTTTTATGTCTGATTTTCTTGAGGCTTCCTGGAAGTAATTCTTGCATGTGATCATGTCTTCATTGAGATCCTCTACTTGTTTACTTACCTTCCATTCATTTATTTTTCTTTCTTTGGGATTCTCTGGTTTTCTTCCATTAAGATAAGTCTAGTTACAAAAATAGTGAGATGATTTTTCTCAATATCATTTATGGTATTATTGGTTTTTTGATGATTTTCTTCCAATTCAGCAATTCTCTTGATAGGGCGCACATAGCTTGTTTTGTTTTCATTTTGATATTCAATTTCTGTTGTTTTCTTTATGATTTCATTGGAGGCTTCCATTGTGGGAATAGGCATCCTTGGTAGAGATCTCTCAGTTTTTCTGACGTTTGCTGTTTTATTTTTATTTTTATTTTTATTTTTGGTGGTCTACCAATGTGGGCATAAAAGTTTTATTTTACTGAGGAGGAAGGAAGTATTTGTCTTTGTTGGATCTTCAGTGAGTCTTTTGTTTTAAATATTAACCAAACTGTAGTAAGATGGAGTTATAACCACAGGTGCACAGTTTGTGAAAATTGCAAGGACATCAAAGGTACCTGGGTAATTGGGAGGTTGGAAACTGGGAACTCTGACCTACTGACTCCACTTGCTTGCACCCTTCAGCGCAGGGGATCCAGATGTTGAGGAGTTAGGAGCTGGGAAACTGGGGAGGCAGAGGCAAGATGCCAGCTCCCATAGTGGCTTGTGCACTCTCTGGTTCATGGGAACAGGGATCTGGACATCCAGGGCTTGGTCAATCAGGAAGGCAGAACAAAAGTCCTGATTCTGCAGCACACACACAGGGACCAGGATGCCCCAAGTCAGCAGTAGGGGTACTGGGACTAGGTAACTGGGAGGTGGGGAACCAACTGGGAGCTCTGGCCTACTCACTCTCTGCATGCACCCTCAAGAGCAGGGGTTTTGAGTGTTGGGGATACAGGACAGATTAGGAAGACAGAGAAAAAGGCCTGCTTCATCAGCACACACACAGGGCCCAGGCTGCCCTAGGCCAGGACAAGGAATACTGGAACCAGGGAACTGGGAGGTAGGGAATGAACTGGGATCTCTGGCCTACTCACTCTGCATGTACACTCTCTAGAGTTAGGGACCCAGGGGCAGGTCAATCAGGAAAGTGGATTAAGAGGACTACTTCAGCAGCATGCATGCAGGATCCAGGTTGTTCTCACCCAGAGGCAGGGTTACTGGGACCAAGGAACTGGGAGGCAGGTAATGATTCGGAACTCCAGTCTACTCATTCTGTGCACACCCTCTGGAGCATGGGATCCTTTCTTTTATTTTTTCTCCCCAGTGACCTCATCCAGGAAGCAGAGAGTTTCTTCCCTCATTAAACTTTGCAGTTTAAACCACCAAAAGACCTTTTGGCGTCCTTTAGAATGGCCCACTGCAGGAATACTTTCAGTCACACCTGACCACCTTATAAAGCCTGAAGAAGCCATTTTGTTCATTTCTCCAATTCTCTCAGGAAGTTAGAGTTACCTCTTCAGTGGTGATAATAAGGAAACATTAATTGGATAGGCAGCTGAGGGTAACACCCTCTTCCCAAGTGAGCAATTTTTCCTGGCTAGGGATGAAAAAATGTCCTTGAGTTTAAAAGGGGGACATGTTTTTCTCCTTATCTCTTTTTCCTTAAAACCTGACTAAGTGATGTGAATAACATCATTAGGGGCCTGAACATATGACATAGGATCTGTTTTTTTTTTTTTTTCCTTATAGCTGCTTCTCTAAAGGAATTTTTCTTCCCTAAAAATCTGACATAAAGATGTGGATAAGATTACTAAGCTTCTAGACACCTTGCATCTGAACTGGATGCATCAGCTCAGTCTCCATCCAGTAAACCCCATAAGATTTCCTAGCCTGAGTCCAAGTAGGCTTTACTCTTGCTAGATACCTCCTCCTACCTTGTAGCAGGAGCTTTGCCATCTTTCTTTCTCTTAAGCACTAGAATAAAATCTTTCTAAATTTACCCTCTCTTCTCTATTGGTTTCAGTATTCAAACTTCATAACACAAGAACCTGGAGGTCACTGACACCCTAGAAGTTTTGTGTGACCATGACCATCTCCTGGATTAATGTTCAACTAGGAATGACCTTGTCCATGACACCCCAAATTCCCATATCATGGAAACTCAGGTACATATCCTCACATGGCAAGTGCTTTATATATTGATGTTTCATGAATATATATATATATATATATATATATGTATATGAATTATGATTATAATAGTCCTCATATTTATTCCACAAATTAGTAATTAAAGGGAATTTGAGGTAATGTATAAAAATGTATATATGGGGCTGGAGAGATGGCTTAGTTATTAAGCGCTTGCCTGTGAAGCCTAAGGACCCTGGTTTGAGGCTCGGTTCCCCAGGTCCCACATTAGCCAGATGCACAAGGGGGTGCATGCGTCTGGAGTTCGTTTGCAGAGGCTGGAAGCCCTGGTACGCCCATTCTCTCTCTCCCCCTCTATCTGTCTTTCTCTCTGTGTCTGTCGCTCTCAAATAAATAAATAAAAAAAATTTAAAAAAATATTTAAAAATGTATATATGTAAAATAGGTATATTGCCTGTAATTTTCACAAGTTTAATTTTATAGGTTTAATAATCTGTAGTAACATTAGATCTTTAGAGTTTAGGAAGTTAATTGTTTAACAGCTCATCCTTTAAAATATTTTAAAATATTTCTGTAGAAATAAAGATTACTTTTCAAACATATCCTTTAATAGGATTTCCCTTCAGTTCTCCTAATAGTCATATTATAATCCATCTTCTTTACTGTTTATTTACTTTTGAAGTAGAAATAGGGAGAAGAAAAGTAGTTAGAGAATGAAATTTCCACTAGTAAGAAGAAATATTGTTTAGGATAAAAGAAATTGGGTTTTGTTGTTTTGTTTTGTTAATTTTTTTTCTCAGTTCTCCATTGTCTGTCATTAGCTCTCTTTTCCAGGAGGCAGGAAGCCGCAATCTGTGAACAGTATTGAGAGACAATATGTTCATTCGGCAATTACTGTTAAAGTAATAAAAATGTTTTGGTATTAATTAATTATTAATTTTTTTTTTCTGGTGAATAGGATATTGGTTTATCCTAAGTGCTTCAAAGAGTGATAGTGGCAAGCATTGTATGGTCATAAATGAATACAAAGCCCAGCTATGGTTTTCCACAGATTTTGAAAAAGGATTTTTATTGTTAGTAAGCAAATAAATCAAAATTTACTGTATATCCCCAATGTTGTATTTTTTTTAATTTTTTTTTATTTATTTATTTGAGAGCGACAGACACAGAGAGAAAGACAGATAGAGGGAGAGAGAGAGAATGGGTGCGCCAGGGCTTCCAGCCTCTGCAAACGAACTCCAGACGCGTGCGCCCCCTTGTGCATCTGGCTAATGTGGGACCTGGGGAACTGAGCCTTCAACCAGGGGTCCTTAGGCTTCACAGGCAAGCGCTTAACCGCTGAGCCATCTCTCCAGCCCCCCAATGTTGTATTTTAAGACAAGCAGATATACAATTTGTTGTTAAGTAAGAGAAAAGCTACATAGTAAATGCTTGCTGACCAGGGACATTGGCATTTGGTAATCTTTCAATGCCAGGGTTATATAACTGAAGGAAACAAAGCTCTGCCTGCAGGGAGTATGTATTCCATTGGAATAATAGGAGACTTGCAAAGAATTTATCCACTAAGTAAAATGATTTTGGAGAGGTGGGGGAAGGGAAATCAAGCAGGTTGGGGAATGGAGGGTACTGAGGTGGTGAGGAAAATTCTCTGTACATTAAGATCATCCCCAAGTACATATATGTTCTGTTTATGTAACATAGGTCCATAATGTAGGATTAAGAGTAAATTTTTTCTGCAAAAAATATAGCAATGTTGATTGAATTCCCAGTGTAGCTCAAAGAAGACTTGGAGTCAAGAAACAAAATAAAGCCATGTTTAAATTATGGCAATTGTACTGACTAGCAATTTGCTTTTAAAATATTTTTCAGCATAGTACTCTTTCCTCGCCTGCAGAATCCTAATCATAACATGAGTAGTATGCTTATTAAGGACTTTTGTGATAACTATTGACTAAGTACCTGTTGCACCCCTATATCCTGTTTAATGGTTAACCTTGATCATCAACTTTATTGGTTTGAGAACCACCTAGGAGCTTAGTAAAACATACCTCTGATGTGTCTGTGAGGTGGACGTTTCCAGAGAGGATTAATTAAGAGGGGAATTCACAGAACCTGCCCTGAAAATGGGAGGTGCATCCTGGGGGCTGGTGGAATAAAGGGGAAAAGACAATGCAGCAATTCAAGAGTTCTCTCTTTTGGCTTTCTGTGTGCCATGAGGTGGGTAGCCTGTTACCTACTCCTTACAACATTCGCAATGCTGCTATGACTCAGACAAGGAGACAAAATAAATAATTCCCATGTTTGGGAGATGGCTTAGGCACCAAAGTGCCTGCCACAGAAACATGAATTTTAATCCTCAGATTTCAGTAAAAATGCAGTGTGTGATAGCATATGTGCTTGTAATCCCAGCATTTGAGGCTGAGACAAACAAATCTCTGGGACCTTCTGCTGGTTATTCTGGCTAAACTGCTGAGTTAAGTGAGATACACTGCCTCAAAAAAAAGGAAGACAAGGGCTGGAGAGATAGCTTAGCAGTTAAGTGCTTGCCTGTGAAGCCTAAGGACCCCGGTTCGAGGCTCAGTTCCCCAGGTCCCACGTTAGCCAGATGCACAAGGGGGCGCACGCGTCTGGAGTTCGTTTGCAGAGGCTGGAAGCCCTGGCGTGCCCATTCTCTCTCTCTCCCTCTATCTGTCTTTCTCTCTGTGTCTGTCTCTCTCAAATAAATAAATAAAAAATGAACAAAAAAATATTAACAAAAAAAAGGAAGACAAATGAGAGTGATAACCAACATGGACTTCTATCCTCCATACATGCATGCACACATATGCACATGCTGATGCGCACACATGCTTGCACACACGCTCACACATACAAACACACGTGCACTACATCCATTGATATACAAAACACAGATAATTCCTCCAAATTGTTTATGTCAAGTATTTTTGCCATTGCAATGAATACTTCTATTGCAACAAGCTTCTAAGTTAGGGGTGGACAAACATTTTCTATAATGGGTCATGTTTTCCTGGGATATTTAACCTTTATTACAGCTATTCAATTTGACTGTTACAGCATGAGAAACAACCACAAACATACCAATGATTGACAAAGTTGTGTTTCAATAGCACTTTATTTAACAAAATAGTGAACAGGCCAAATTTTTATGTCCACTGAACTTAATATGATGACCTCTGATGTGGGATAGATGTTTAGTTATATATATGTCAATATAAGTATAAGTAATTAAAGTGCATTACCACTGAAATCTAGCCACCAAATGTAGCAGTCACTGTATCAGAAAATACTCAGTGATCTTTTCTGTTGTGTCAGAGATATGTTGCAACCCTCTTGGAAAGATAGTACTCTGGCTGGGGCCAACTATCCATCAGAACAAAGCTACTAGGTGGTAGGATGGAGTCTCTAGGGAGAGAGCTGGTGATTTATTTTTATGGAAACCAGGGGATATAAAGCTCATGGATTCTCTATAACAAAACTTACTAGGAATATGCCTCCTTCCTGGCTCTCAGACTGTCATTTTATTTTCTTTCAAGAAAACTCACTTAATGAATCATCCTTTCCTTTGTTCTGGTTTCAAAATATTGAGTTTTAGCCTAATCATCTGGGAGGTTTGCCAGTATAGCATACTGTAGGGATCAACTCCGATGTAATTCTCACCCATCCTGTTCCTTTCTGATCCTGATGTAGAGCAGTGGCACTCAGGAGTTCACTATTTTTTTAATTTAATTTAATTTTTATCAATTTTTATAAACATTTTCCATGATTATAAAAAATATCCCATGGTAATACCGTCCCTCTCCCCATTTTCCCCTTTGAAATTCCATTCTCCATACCCTCCCAATCCCAATAAGTCTCTCTTTTATTTTAATGTCATGATCTTTCCCTCCTCTTATGATGGTCTGGTGTAGGTAGTGTCAGGTCAAGGATATCGAGGCCATTTTTTTGTCTGGAGGGAGCACGTTGTAAGGAGTCCTACCCTTCCTTTGGCTCTTACATTCTTTTTTTTTTTTTTTAAATATATTTTGATTTACTTATTTGAGAGTGACAGAAGAGAAAGAGGCAGAGAGAGAGAAAGAGAGAAAGAATGGGCACACCAGGGCCTCCAGCCACTGCAACCGAACTCCAGATGCATGCGCCCACTTGTGCATCTGGCTAACGTGGGTCCTGGGGAATCGAGCCTTGAACCGGGGTCCTTAGGCTTCTCAGGCAAGCGCTTAACTGCTAAGCCATCTCTCCAGCCCCTGGCCCTTACATTCTTTCCGTCACCTTTTCCGCATTAGATCCTAAGCCTTGGAAGGTGTGATTGAGCTGTTACCTTGTTCATCTCTGATTTTTTTAATATGTGTCTCTTCTCTCTCTTGGTCATATTTTCTAAGGGTTTATCAATCTTGTTTATTCTTTCAAAGAACCAACTCTTTGTTTCATTAATTATTTGGATTTTTCTTTTTGTTTCTATTTCATTAATTTCTGCCCTAATCTTTATTATTTCTTTCCATCTACTGATTTTTGGTTTGCCTTATTCTTCTTTATCCAAGGCTTTAAGGTGAAGCATTAGATCGTTTACTTGAGACCTTTCTAATTTCTTAATATAGGCACTTAAGGCTATAAATTTACCTCTTAAAACTGCCTTCATTGTGTCCCAGAGATTTTGGTATGTTGTGTTCTCATTATCATTTGACTCTATGAATTTTTTGATTTCTTCATTGACCCATTCATCATTTAGTAGTGTATTGTTTAGTTTCCATGATTTTCTGTATGCTCTATAGACTTTCTTGCTACTGATTTGTACTTTAATTCCATTGCGGTCAGATAGAATGCAAGGAATTATTTCAATTTTCCTGAACTTGTAAAGATTTGCTTTGTGTCCTAATATATGGTCTATTTTAGAGAATGTTCCATGTGCTGCTGAAAAGAATGTATATTCTGCAGCCTTTGGATGAAATGTCCTGTATATATATCTGTTAGGTCCATTCCTTCTGTGATCTCATATAGTCCAGATGCCTCTCTATTTATTTTTTTCCGGGATGATGTGTCAATTGATGAGAGTGAGGTGTTAAAAGTCACCCACCACCACTGTGTTTGGTGTTATCTGTGACCTTAGTTCTAATAGTGTTTGTTTGACGAATTTGGGAGCCCCCATGTTAGGTGCATATATGTTTAGGATTGTAATGTCCTCCTATTGGAGTGTGCCCTTATTCAATATAAAGTGACCTTCCTTATCTTTCTTGACTAACGTTGGACTAAAGTCATCCTTGTCCGATATGAGGATAGCAACCCCATGCTTGTTTTCTAGGCCCATTTGCTTGAAACACCGTCTTCCAACCTTTCACCCTAAAATAATGTCTATCCTTTGTAGAAAGGTGTTTTTCTTGGAGACAACAAATTGTAGGATCCTGCTTTTTAACCCAGTCTGCAAACCTATATCTTTTCATTGGGGCATTGAGGACGTTGATATTAAGAGATATTATTGAAAAGTGTGTATTTATGTTTGCCTTTTTTTTTTTTTTTTTGTGGTTCTGGTTCTACCTGTGCTCTCTTCTGTTAACTAATATTTGAGTATTGCTTGTTTTTTCTAGGTTCCTTATATGTGTACTTTTCCTTTTCTTCAGCCTGGAGGATTCTATCAAGTATTTTCTGTAGAGCTGGTTTTGTCTTCAAATACTCCTTTAACCTGATTTGTCATGGAATGTCCTTATTTCTGCGTCTATTTGAATGGATAACTTTGCAGTATAAAGTAACCTTGGTTGACAGTTGTTATCTTTCAGAACTTGGAATATATCACTCCAAGCCCTTCTGGCTTTAAAAGTTTGTGTTGAATAACCTGCTGTAATCCTTATGGGCTTGCTTTTGTAGGTAACTTGATTTTTCTCTCTAACTGCTTTCAATATTTTTTCTTTGGTGTGTGTGTTTGGAAGTTTGGGTATAATATGGCAAGGAGAGGTTCTTTCTGGGTTTTGTCTGGCTGGGGTTCTAAAGGCTTCCTGTATCTGCATTGGCACCTATTTCCCAATTTGGGGGAAATTTTCTTCTACGAGTTTGTTGAAGATGCCTACTATGCCTTTGGGGTGGAATTCTTCTCCTTCTACTATGCCCTGAAAACTTATATTTGATCTTTTCATAGTGTCCCCAATATCTTGAAATTCCCACTCATACTTTCCTATAAGTTTGTCTTTCTCTTTGTTGGACTGTATTAGATCTGCCACCTGGTCTTCTAGCTTAGATACTCTGTCCTCTCTCTCATCCATCCTACTGGTGAGATTTTCTACAGAGTTTTTTATTTCATTAACTGTGTTTTTCATTGCTAATAATTCTGACTGGTTTTTCTTTATTATTTCTATTTCCTTATTTGTGTCTTGTATTGCCTTCTTTATTTCATGTAATTGGTGTCCTGTGTCTTCTTTGATTCCTTTGATTTCCTCTTTGATTTCTTCTTTGATTCTTTTGATTTATTCTTTGACCTCTTTGAACATATTTATAATCATTCGTTTGAACTCTTTCTCAGGCATTTCCTCTAACTCATTATCACTGGAGTACATTTCTGATGCATTAATACTTTTAGGTGGATTTATATCATCTTGCTTTTTAGGGTTATAATGTATATATTTTTGCCTCTTGGATTAAGTTAATGCTTGGATTTTCTAGATATCTGGGTATTCTTAGCTGTATCAATTGATTTGATGTTATATATTTTCAGGGTAGGAGCTAAAGGTGTTAGGTGTGTCTCTTAATACTCTCAGAGTATCTACAAAGGTGTTCCTAGGGGTTGAGTTTCCCTGCTATGGGAGTATTCAAGCAGGCTGAGTGGAATAAAATACACATCAATTCTAAAATTTAACTAAACACTGTACACATTCAATCAAAAACAGCCCCAAGTATGTATGCAAGAATAGTTATTGTAATGACCAGATCCTCTATCAACAAAGAGGTTAAGATTTCTGGTCTGTTGAGGGATCCAAGACAGCTTGCGACCAAGTGAGACCCTTTCCTGGTGCAATCCCAGTTACCTTGGATGATTTTGGTCTCAGTCAAGTTGCTGCCTGGGTCATCGGGCTGCTGTTCTGATTTCTGGCTTTTCCTGCAGGGCAAACTGAGCCTGGCCAGTGTGGCCCTGCAGATCAGCACCCCTGCTGCTGGAACTGCTGCTGCTAAAGCTGCTGCTGCTGGGTCTGTAGCTGCTGCTACTGAAGCTGCTGCTGCTGGGCCCACTGCTGCTGCTGCTTCTGTTGCTGTTGTAGCTGCCACTGCTGGAGCCACCTCTGCTGCTGAAGCTGCTGCTGCTGTGTCCACTGCCGCTGCTGCCATTGAGGCTGCTTTTGCGGGATCTGCCACTGCTGCCGCTCCTGGGTCTGCTGCTGCCGGGTCTGCCACTGCTGCCGCTCCTGGGTGTGCTGCTGCTGGGTCTGCCGCTGCTGCTTCTCCTGGGTCTGCTGCTGCTTGGCCTGCTGCTGCTGCCGCAACTGGAGCTGCTACTGCTGGGGCTGCTGTTACTGGTGCCAGAGCCACTGATGTTGCTGCTGAACTCTGCTCCTGCTTGGGTCCTGCTGTCAGCACAAGTTGGCATGGCTGGGTCCTGGGACCGCTGCTCTGTTCGCTGGAGCTGGGCTCAGGTGGTGGGGAAGAGGAGGGAGCTGGGGCTGCTCTGGTTCTCTTGCTGTTCCACGTGTGCTTCTACCTTGTGGTCTTCTCCTCCGTTGCTCACTGCCGCTCTCCCTTCATGTTTCCTGAGTTGCAGAGAGCGCCGGTGTGAGGGGAAGCTCCCCTCACCTGGCTTTTCCTGTGGCTGGAGCCATGTCTGGCTGCTTTCTGGTGAGCCACTGCTGCCTCGGTTGGCCATAAATTTACCTCTGAGGACTGCCTTCATTGTGTCGCAGAGATTTTGGTATGTTGTGTTCTCATTATTGTTTGACTCTATGAAATATTTTGTTTCCCTCTTGATTTTTTCATGGACCCATTCATCATTTAGCAATGTGTTGTTTAATTTCCATGATTTTGTGTATGCTCTATGGCCTTTCTTGTTATTGATTTGTAGTGTGATTCAATTGTGGTAAGATATAATGCAAGGAATTATTTCAATTTTCCTGTATTTGTTAAGGTTTGTTTTGTGTCCTAATATATGGTCTATTTTAGAGAACGTTCCATGTGCTGCTGAAAAGAATGTATATTCTGCAGCATTTGGGTGAAATGTCCTGTATATATCTGTTAGGTCCATTCCTTCTATGACATCATTTAGTCCAGATGTCTCTTTGTTTATTTTTTCCTGGGATGACCCATCAATTTATGAGAGTGGGGTGTTGAATTCACCCTCTACCACTGTGTTTGGTGTTATCTGTGACTTTAGTTCTAATAGCGTTTGTTTGATGAATTTGGGAGCCCCCATGTTAGGTGCATATATGTTTAGGATTGTAATATCCTCCTGCTGGAGGGTGCCTTTAATCAATATAAATTGGCCTTCCTTATATATCTTAACTAATGTTGGACCGAAGTCTACCTTGATAGATATTATTTCAAGCAGATAGGATAGAAAACCCTGCTTGTTTTCTAGGTCCATTTGCTTAAACACTGTTTTCCAACCCTTCACCCTAAGATAGTGTCCATCCTTTGTAGAAAAGTAGGTTTCTTGGAGGCAACAAATTGAAGTATCCTGCTTTTTAACCCAGTCTGCAAACCTATGTCTTGGTTAGGTCATTTAGGCTATTGATATTAAGAGATATTATTAAAAGGTGTGCATATTAAAAGGTGTGCATTCATTTTTGTCATTTTTTGTAGTTCTTCCTGTTTTACCTTTGCTCTCTTGTGTTAACTAGTATTTGAGTATATTTTTGTTTTTTCCTGGGTCCTTATATGTGTGCTTTTCTTTTTCTTCAGCATGGAGGATTCTCTCAAGCATTTTCTTTAGTACTGGTTTTGCCTTCATATAGTCCTTTAGCCTGCTTTTGTCATGGAATGTCGTTATTTATGCTTCTATTTGAATGGGTAGGTTTGTAGGATAAAGTAACCTTGGTCCACAGTTGTTATCTATCAGAACTTGGAATACCCTCCATGCCCTTTTGGCTTTCAAAATTTGTGTTGAGTAATCTGCTGTACTCCTGATTGGCTTGCCTTTTTAGGTAACTTGATTTTTCTCTCTGACTGCTTTCAATATTTTTTTCTTTGGTTTGTATGTTTGGTAGTTTGATTATAATATGACGAGGAGAGGTTCTTTCCAGGTTTGTTTGGGTGGTGTTTTAAAGGATTCCTGTATCTGCATTGGCACCTCGTTCCAAGTTTTGGGGAAGTTTTCTTCTATGATTTTATTGAAGATGCAAACTATGCCTTTGGAGCGAAATTCTTCTCCTTCTACTATATCCTGAATTCTTATGTTTGATCTTTTCACAGTGTCCCCAATATCTTGAATTTCACACTCATAGTTTTCAATTAGTTTGTCTTTATCTTTATTGGATTGCTTTAGATCTGCCACATGATCTTATAGCTTAGATATTTCTATCCTCTCCTTCATCCATTCTACTGGTGAGATTTTCTACAGAGTTTTTTTATTTCATTAACTGTGTTCTTTATTGCTAGTAATTCTAACTGATTTTTCTTTATTATTTCTATTTCCTTATTTATGTCTAGGATTGACCTCTTTATTTCATTAAGTTGGTGTCCCATGCCTTCTTTGATTCCTTTGATTTCTTCTTTGAGTTCTTTGAACATATTTATAATCATTCTTTTGAAATCTTTCTTAGGCATTTCCTCTAGCTTGTTCTCACTGGAGGTCATTTTTGATGCATTAATATTTTTGTTGGATTTACATTTTCTTGATTTTTGGTGTTTGTTGTGTTATAATGTATATGTTTTTGCATCTTGAATTATTTAATGATTGGATTTTCCAGTTAGCTGGGTATTATGAGTTGTATCAATGAATCTGATGTTATATATTTTCAGGGTAGGAGCTTAAGGTGTTAGGTGTGGCTCTGAAGACTCTTCAAATATCTACAAGAGTGTCCCTAGTTGTTGCATGTGCCTGGTTTGAGAGTATTCAAGTAGGCTAAGAGGATCAAAATACAGGCAGATTCTAAAATTTAACTAAACAATGTACACTTTCAATGATAACCAGCACAAAGTATTTATCCAAGAGTAGGTATTATGACAACCAGATCCTCTGTCTGTCCCTTAGGCTGTGTGGTGCCTCACCCACTCCCTTAATCCTGACAACAAGGTGGTTAAGATTTCTGGTCTGTAGAGGGTTCCAAGTCAGCTCGTGACCAGATGAGACCCTTCCCTAATGTATAACAGAAGAGTAAACAAAGCCACTGTAATTCAAGAAGCAACAAATAAGAAGCTCAAAATACAGCTTATTTAAGAATGTCAAATTTGACCATACATCAGATTTGACATATAATTTATCCTGATATGGAAATTGCAATTAGCACTTCTAGTTCAGGTATATATACCAGGTTTATTAGGCGGATACTGACCTGGTGTAATCCCATTTACCTTTTGGGATGATTTTGGTCTCAGCTGCACTCTTGATTAGGTCCTTCTTTGGTGCTCTATTAGCTCAAGTAGGCGTCGATGGGTCCCTGGACCACTGCTCTGTTCACAGGAGCTGGGTACTGGTGGTGGGGAAGGGGAGGGATCTGATGTTGCTCAGTTTGCCTGCTGTTCCACGTGCTCTTCTACCTTGTGATCTGCTCCTCCATTGTTCACTGCCATTCTCCCTTCTTGAGTTTGCGGAGAGCTCTGGTGTGAGTGGAAAATCCCCTCGCCTGGCTTTTCCTGCAGTTCAAGCTGAGCCTGCCACGGTGTCATGAGTGGATCTGCCCCACCAGAGCAGCTTCTGGAGGTCCATGGGTGCTCTGGATGCTCTGGATCTATCCTACTTCTCTGCTGCGGTTTCAATTTCCTATATACTTCACTTTTTAGTAAAAGTGTGTATTTTGCTGTTTTTTTTTTCTTTTTTTGCTTTTTCCCCTCAGGCTTCTTTGGCATGGTACCTATGCTGCCATCTTAACTGGAAGTTCGAGTTTATTATTTTTAACACACATCACCCACTGTCAGCAGCAAAGTGATTTTCGATGAGTACTGCTTTAGGGATTAGAACTCTGTGGAGGAATCCAAGTCAGTATATTCTAGAGGCATTTGCACATTCACATTTATTGATGCACTATTTGTAATGGCCAAGGTAAAAAATCCTCTTGGATATCCATCACCAGATGAATTGATGAAGAAAATATGGCAAAATAGATTAATATGACCCTAAAGGTGAATAAAATTATATTACTTGCAGGAAAATTGATAAAACTGTAGATTTTCGCATAAACTGAAACAAGCCAGACTCATAAAATTGCCATGTTTATCCTCATATATAATCATCAGATCATATATATATATATATATCACATATATCACATATATATATCACATATATCATATATATATATATCATATATATTCACACTCACATATAAACATACATATATGATATGAAAGTAAAATGGAGACTATTTGGGAAGAAGATGAAAGCTATCAGGAAGGGGAAGGCGAGACATGAGATGTGGTGGAGGATGAATATTGTTAAAGTACATGATATGCTTAAATGAAAAAATCTTATGAAACATAATTTTTACAACAAATATACATAAATCATTTATTTATAATAAATTTTTATTGACAAATTTCATATATGTACATAATGAATTTTGGTTGTAAACTCCTCACAATACTTTTTGTTTCCCTTCATCTGTTCCCCTTCTACTAAACTTCATCTTTCCAACTAGTCCTTTTTTGTGGTTTTATTTTAGTTTAGATTCGGTACTCAGGTTGGCTGTCACTCTAGCTCAGGCTTACCTGGAATTCACCATGTAGCCTCAGAATGGCCTCAAACTCACAGCAAACCTCCTACCTCAGCCTCCCAAGTGCTGGGATTAATGGCATATGCCATCACGCCTCTTTTATTTTTTTTCCTCCATCATCATTCAGGACACCATAGTGATGGGCCCAATATTGTGCATGTCATGTGCAAGTAAGGATAACTGCCATGAGATAGTGATTGCAATGGCCACTTCATGTCCCAAAACATTCCCAAAACTCTCCTTGCCATTATCTAGATACTACATTCTTCTGGCATCTCTTTCACAATGTGCCCTGAGCAGTGGATGGTGTTATAGAGATGTCTTATTTAGTGCTGAGGACTCAACTGTCATTTCTTAGTACTTTGGTGGGTTTTGAGTCTCCTCAGTAGTCACTAACATCTGCAAAAAAAAAAAAAAAAAAAAAAAAAAATTCCATGACCAAAAGTGAGAGAAGCACTAATCTATGGGCATAAACATAAATAGTTAGAGGGCAATTTTATGGGCATAATATATCCATTTAGCTACACAATAGTAGCAGCTTCTCCCCTAGAGCCTGTGATTTGCCCAGCCATGGGATTTTAAGTAGTTATTAATTCCCTCCTTTGGAGTGTGCTTCAAATCCAATTAGAGAAGAGTTATTTACCCCCATAACAGACATACTTCTAATACACCAGTAAGCTCATCTTGTCTCACTGGCTGCTGAGTAGCTTTATACAGCTCACATGGATTACTGCAGTTTAAGACTGTTAATGACATTTCTTGGCCAGCAGCCAGCATAGCACTTTCCTGTATTATAACATGTATCCAGCAGGAAGGAGGCTCCCATTTCAGTTCCATCTTGATTTCTTAGTGTCCTGCAACAGAAAGATTTTGTAAAATAGAGTCTTACCACCTAGTTCCTTTGGCCAATCAAGAACATTGGCAATAGCCTGCATTATTTCAGAGGCTCAGAGAATCTGTGACCAGCAACTCACTGGGAAGGCTTCCCAAACTACTTTCTAAATATTTAGTTATTGATTTATGAGAAAGATAAAGAGGCAGGAAGGGAGAGAGAGAGAGAGAGAGAGAGAGAGGGAGGGAGGGAGAGAGAATTGACATGACAGGGCCTCTAGCCATTGCAAACAAACTGTAGACACATGTGCCACTTTGTACATGTGGTTTAAGTAGGTACTGGGAAATGGAACCAGGGTCCTTAAGCTTCAAAGACAGTGCTGTAACCATTGAACCATCTCTTAACTGCTAAGCCATCTCCTCAGTTCCCAAACTAATTTTTGACATTTTAATATTTTTTGAGGTTTAAAAAGATTTTATTATAGAGCTTAAGAGAAGGAAAGAATAAAGTTCTCCTGTATAGCAGGAGGGGGTCCCCAGAAATGGCTATTTTAGGAAATAAAATAAAGCAGAAAGTTCCCAAGTTGGGAGTGGTCTCAAGAAGTAATTTTATACACACACACACACACACACACACACACACACACACACACATATATATATATAGATATGGATAGATAGATAGATAGATAATAGATGATAGATAGATAGATAGATAGAGTGAGTGAGTGAGTGAGTGAGTGAGTGAAACAGTGAGCCTGGGTCCTCTGCACTGAGACATTGGTGTGGCTCACAAAATGGTCAGTGAATGCCTGGTTGGATGACTTGGAGAACACAGTCTCTTTCCAGAGGTTGGAGGTCAGATAGATGTAGGTCTTGGAGATGACATTAAAGGCAGTCTTAGATTGAACCTGGCAAGCATGAGTCTGCTTCTGTACTGGCATGTTATTCAGAACCTCATCCTTAAGGGATGCTTTCAAGAAGTCAATAATCTGACTCCTTGATGGGCAGGATGAACAGAGAGATCTCTACCAGAGACTTGATCTTTATTTCCTTGAGCAAACAGCACTTCTTGGTGATGGGAATCCACTCCTTGTCTTCAGTTTTGCTCCCTCTCCCATGGCCACTCCCATGATGCACTTAGGCCCTGAATACCACTGCAAAACCTCTTCAGGGTCTCAGTTGTAGGAGTAGCCATGGGCAACATTAGAATAATAGTGAGTTTGTGATGTTGTTGAGAACTAATACATATAAAACATTCAGCATTCCAGGGCTGGTGAGACAGAGACAGGCAGATGCTCTGGGATCCATGGCCAGTCAGTTAACCTAATGGGGAGCTCTACACCATTGAGAGACCCTGCTCAAAAAGGTGGACGGTGCATAAAGAATAACACCCAAGGTTGTCTTCCGGCTTCCACCTAGTACCTACACCTGCATAAACATTAATGCATGTACATGCACACGAAACACTCAAAAGTTAGATGGAGCAAAAAAAAGCCTAGAGCATAAATGTGAATGAAAATTTTATAATAGATTTTTAAAATATCCTTTATACAATTGCTAAATGAGTATATCCAAAATAAAGTAAGCAAACCGATTTTTAAAAGTTAGTTCTGACTCAAGTTTTAAAATACGTGTTATTGGGCTGGAGAGATGGCTTAGCAGTTAAGCGCTTGCCTGTGAAGCCTAAGAATCCCGGTTTGAGGCTCCCTTCTCCAGGACCCACGTTAGCCAGCTGCACAAGGGGGCGCACATGTCTGGAGTTTGTTTGCAGTGGCTAGAGGCCCTGGCGTGCCCATTCTCTCTCTCTCTCTCTCTGCCTTTCTCTCTGTCTCTGCCACTCTCAAATAAATAAAAAAAATGAACAAAAAATAAACTACCTTGGGACTAACTGCATTTAAAAAAACTTTTTTTTTCCATTTGGTCTTTGGAGACAGGTTCTTATTTAGCCCATGTTAGGCTCAAAATCACTATATGCTTAAAGATATCTTTTCATTCCTGGTACTCCCATCTTTAATGCTGGAATTATGGGTTGCACTACCATTTCCAGTATTAGGTATCTGGGTTTGAACCAGGGCTCTGAATGCTAGGTGAGCACTCTACCAATTCAGCTACATCCCCAGCTATGAGCTGTATTCTGTTGTCTCCAAGTGCAGAACAGGGCTATGAATCATGACTTCCCCCGAATACTGGGACCAGTTGTGCTGTTGACATTCAGTTGGTTTTCAGGTCTGGAATAGTTTTCATTTTCTAAAATGAAGCATTGCTGAGAGAGTCAGGTGGAAATGTGAAAAGGGGTTCTGAATTTTATTTATTGTATCTCAAAACCTCTCATTTTCACATTGACTGTCATGTTTGTGTTTGAGAAAAACATATTTTATTCTCATTTCACACATGGTCAAATGTCTCTAGCCCAGTGGCTGTCAGTATAGGGCCTGGTGCCAATGTCCTCCCTGGTGCATTGCAGGTCCTTTACCAGCATATATTTCTTCCCTATCTAAATCTCCCACCTATGATTTCAGAGCAGCATGGGGTTCTGTAGATTTCAGGCATTTCATAGATATTGGTTGAATGACTTTCCTAATGAATTTTCATTCTATATGTATATATACATACCCTCAAACTCACAGGCATCAGAAGAGAGAAAATGGAAAGCTATCCTGGTTTAAATATCTCCTGCGTTATTCATGTGTCACAAACTTGGTATTGTAAATTAGTAAAAAAATATAGATATACTTGTGGTATACCAAAGGAACAGTTCCGTGCAGTACAACGGACAAAGCTCCAGAAAGCACAGGGGGTATGATTAGAAGGCCCTGCTTCTTGTTCTGACTGTCACAATTAAAAGTCCCAAAGTTCTGAGTTTCAGTTTCATAAAGTAATTAAAGCCCTCTATTTTCTGTGGCATAGTTAAAACAAATCCATATTGTTGAGTTAGAAAGCAACTTCTTGGGCAGGAGGGATGGCCCAGTCATTAAAATGTTTGCCTGCAGAGCCTAATGATCTGATTTTGATTCTTTGATGCCCACATAATGCCAGATACAAATAGTCATACATGCATCTGGAGTCTGGTCTTGGCGCATCCATTCTCTCTGTCTCTTTTCTTCCACTCTCTGTTTGCAAATAAGTAAATAAAAATAAAAAAGAAAGAAAGCAATTTGTAGAGCATAAAGCTCTCAAAATTATTCAAACTCTGCAGGTGTGGTGGCACATGCCTTTAATCTCAGCCCTTGGGAGGAAGAGTTAGGAGGATGGCTATGAATTCAAGGCCAGCCTGAGACTACACAGTGACTTCCAGGTAAGCGTGGGCTATAGCAAGACACTATCCCAACACCTTCCCCCTTCAAAAGCCCATAAAACAACAACAAAATTACCCTATTCACTAAAAATCACATTTTGAAACATAAGTATCATGGGTTACTACTTATGTTCTATACTAAAATATGTATACAGTTTCTTAGAGTCTGCTTAAAATTCAGTGAAGTATGGAGAGGCACTTGGTGAAGTGGTGAACAGGGAAGGAAAAGAGTGGTGCAAATTGTGCTTGCAAAGATGAGCCAGACTCCTCTTTCTGAGCATCTGTAAGTGTCTGTGTATTCAGGATTTGCTTCAAATGTCAGGAAAGTTTGGCCTTTTCTGTTACCACACCAGCTAGTGCTAAGACTGACGAGGAGAAAATGGTGCTGGCTGGTAGGACAGGCCACTGAACAAGGTGCCTTTTCTCACAACTTTTGCTTTACATGTGGGTAAATAACTCACAAAGATTTTTCTTTTACCATTTCCAGCTGTTTCTCCTCTTCCTCTAGGTTCAGCCTTACCCCATCGTGGATAAAGGGTCACAGGAACAGCTTATCCCTTTCTCCATGGTAAAGTTTCTCTGAGGCCAACACTTCTGGGTCTGAGGACAGGTATGGAGTTAAGCATAAGAGCTTGGCATGAGAGTTCAACAGCAGCAAACTCATGGTGGTCAGACTGTGAGTACAGACAGAAAAGATTTGTGTGCTGTAGTTGGCTTTGAGAAAATGGATACATCACTGAAATCCTATGGGCAGTGTGTGTGTGTGTGTGTGTGTGTGTGTGTGTGTAGGTGAGATTATATGAGAACAAAATCAAAGTGCATTCAAAGCACCAGTCAAGAGTGTGACTAACTATTTAATTCTAAGATCTTATATAAAATTCTGAATTTGATCTTTGGTGCTGACAATATCACCAGCTGCATACTGGTGAGCAGGAGAGTAATTGCTATAGGCACAGTATAGGCATATCATCAAATTCTACTTCTCTGCTCTCTGTATTGGCCTAGTAGATCACATAGGCCCCAGCAAATGCCCCACTGTTGCATCTTTCAAAAGAAACACACAGCTTATAAGGGCTTCTCATATGACCACTAAATAAAACAAAACCAGACATACATACCACATTATGAGATTGCAAGTTTATTTCCAAACAAGTCTCTCTCTCATGCCAGGGCAAGGACAGAAACTGTGAAGTCTTCTGAAGGGGCCTACATTCTCCAGGCCTGACATTATTGAAGGACATCCATTCTGTGTTTCTGTAGATATGTGCAGAAGCAGACATTTCTGTTATTAAAGAGCTAGACTCTTTAAAGATTTGTCATAGAGGACATAGTTATAATGTGGGGTGGTCAGATAAGATGGAATTATATTTCATTGGTCTTATAGTTTAAGAAGAAAATGATTAAGAGACCTCACACCCTTCTAGGAGAGAAACTAAGGATAAATATTGTATAATCTTCAGCCACCAGGAGTTTATTGCAGGATTTCACTGAGTAAGCAGATGCTATTTTTTCATGGGGAGCCTGACCTCCTCAATAAACAGATAATGTGAGAAAAAAAGTGTTCATGGGAAAACTAGTGCTAATTCCACCATTTTAGTAATACCATTTAGTTTCAATGGTCCATGTTTCATTACATTTTTTTTCTTATAGCATTAAAAATCATCCTGTCAAAAACGTTTAATACCTCCTTTCTATATATGCCTTTTCGTAAGAAAACAACACATTTTAAATAAGAAGAAATGCAATTTTTACAAAGGATCTAAAAGCAATGGTTTAGCAAATAACTTTGTTTAAAACTCAAATAACTATACTAAATTTCATATATTTACTATTGTCAAGAATTCCTTTTAAATGAATGTATGTAATCATTTCAAATATTGAATATAATTTTTGTTGTTCACAGTAAGTAGATCATCATGGCTCCTTGTGATTAGTTGCTATGCACAGGTAGCTAGATTGCTTACAGCATGAGTGAAGCCTCGCATCTTCATGTACCCCTTGGGTCTACTGATCTGGAGCTCTGTGAATATAACTTGGGGGTTTTCTTGGGCAGGTGCAGCTTTGGAGCCATCAAAGGGAAGAAGAGCCTTCAAAGGCACTTTATTCTCATCTCCTAGGAGAGTTGTACTTTTATAATCTTTGTTTCTTATATTTAATCTGAATGAGACACATTCCAGAAACATGCCATTACAATAATTTCCAAAAGACAACACAAAGAGAAGGGAAAGCAGCTCCAGGAAGCCCCTTACCCCAAAAGGGCATATAGGCTGTCAAGACATGAGTAGATGTGGAAATCTTCACACTTGGGCCTATCTTGCCATGGCACTGCTTATATGCTGTGATGTAAGACACATGCAGGGCTAGAGGAATGCTGGAGGTACTCGACCTTGGGAGCTGGCCAGAAGGATGAGCATGAATATCCTGTCCTGGACCTTCCCTGCTCCCAGAAGCACATAGACCACACTGTGTCCCCATGCTATTTGTTTGGTTGGGGAGAAAACATGGAAATTTGGGTGAGGACTCATGTAGAAAGGAGAAAATAGAGCCCTAATTCCTCCAACCAAAGGTGGTTGGAGGGATATTCCCCTTCTATGAGAAGATGAGATTAAGGATTGGGAATAACCTGACTCCAGACTCTTCTTTCACTTTCCTCCACTTTGTTTCAGATGGGACAGTTGGCTTCCAAGGAGAAGAGACAAGAGACAAGCCTGTCTCCTTTAAAACTGGGATCATTTAGATAATACAGAGGAGAATAGTAAATGTCCATTACTTCTCTTCACACTTAAAGAGACAATTAGGAAACATACTAGTAACTCCAAATACCATGGAGGAGAAAATTCTTCTTAAAGATAAATTTTTAACTCAGTCGACACCTACTGTTTGTAAGAAATTACAAACATTGGTAACCAAACCAGATAAGAACTTTAAAACAGTTGTTCCAGGTGGCAACTCCTGTTTTGTTAAAATCAGGAAGCCCAGAAAAAAAAAAAAAAAAAAAAAAAATAAAGAAAGAAAAGATAGATAGGAAGCCCAGAAAAAAAAAAAAAAAATCAGAAAGGGAGAAAAAAAAAAAGATAAAGTCATGAGAACATCAGAATGGTAATGAAGGTTGCTCAAGGAAGGACATTTAATTGGATAAAATCTAATGTTTACCTGATGACAAGGTTTTAATCACTAGAGAAACTTATGGTTAAAGACTTACTCATTAACATCTCATGAGTGCTAACTTGTTATGGTTATGTTAGAGTTATAAAAACTGGCTTTAATGGGCTGGAGAGATGGCTTAGTGGTTAAGTGCTTGCCTGTGAAGCCTAAGGACCCTGGTTTGAGGCTCGGTTCCCCAGGTCCCACGTTAGCCAGATGCACAAGGGGGCACACGCATCTGGAGTTCGTTTGCAGTGGCTGGAAGCCCTGGCACGCCCATTCTCTCTCTCTCCCTCTATTTGTCTTTCTCCCTGTGTCTGTCACTCTCAAATAAATAAATAAAAAATGAACAAAAAATATTTTTAAAAAAACTGGCTTTAAAACTCTCAGTAAAGTAAATTAGGTTCTTCTATTCATCAAAGTGGAATCCTACCTCAAAAAAAAAAAAAAAAAAAAAAAAGAAAGTACAGAACACAAGAAAGCACCAAACCCCATAAACACCTCATCATGGCAGGAATTAAATAGAATCTCAGGGGTATAAACTTAAAAATATTAATGATCTTAACTTACCCATCAAAAGACATAAGTTAATAGGGTAGATCAGATAAAAGGACCCTTCTATCTGCTGTCTTCAAGAAACCAACATAACCACTAAAGACAGATACCTCCTCAGAGTGAAAGGATGGAAAATGATATTTCAAGCAAATGGAAATAAGAAACAAGCAGGTTTTTCTATATTAATATTGGATAAAATAGACTTCAAACCAAAACTAATCAAGAAGAACAATGAATGAACAGAATGATCCAACATGAGAATCTCACAATCATAAATAAATATGGGCCATAAAGCTCCTCAAACAAGAAAATTCCAGGACTGGAAGGCTACTCAGCTGAATTCTATCAAACCCTCAGTGAAGAAATGAAATCAAATTTTTTCTAATTGTTTCACACAATCGAAGAGCATGGAATCTTCCCCAACTCCTTTTATGGAGCATCTCCCTAGTACCAAAATCAGACAGAGAGGCAACAAGAAAAACAAAATAAAATACAAAAACTATAGGTCTATATCCCTGATGAATTTAGATTTAAAGATCCTGAACAAAATCAACACAACAAAAGCTATCCACCTTGTTCAACTATGCTTCATCCCACGTATGCAGGTATGGTTCAACATATGGAAATTGTTCAACATAATGCACCACATAAATAATCTTAACCATAAAACCAAATGATCATTTCAATTGATGTAGAGAAGGCCTTTGACAAAATACAACACCACTTCATGATCAAAATTCTGGAGATAATAGGCATGGAGGGTTTATATCTCAATACAATAAGGGCTACATAAAGCACTTCAAGCCCAAATAATACTTAATGGGGAAACACTCAGGGAGTTCCCATTGAGATCAGGAACAAGATTGGGTGCTCAGTCTCACCACTGCTCTTCAACATGGTACTAGAAGTACCAGCCCAAGCAATAAGGCAGGAGAAGGAAATAAAAGGGATACAAATTGGAAAGGAAGAAGTCAAGTTATCACTATTTGCAGATGACATTATCCTCTACATAAGTGACCTGAAAGTCTCCATCTTAATACTTGTAAAGGTGATTAATTCATTCAGCAAAGTGGCAGGATACAAAATCAATGCACAAAATCAGTAGCATTTCTATATGCAAAGGAAAAATGTACCAAGAAAGAAATGACCAAGGCTGTCCCATTTAAAAAAAACAAAAAACAAAAAAAAAATTAAATACGGAATAGCACTAACCAAAGAAATGAAAGCCTTACATAAGTAAAGCATGAAAACACTCAAAAAAAAAAAAAAAAAACCTGAGAACTTGAAGATGGAAAAACCTCCCATGCTCCTAGATAGGTAGAATTAATACTGTGAAAATAGCAATTCTACCAAAAGCAATATACAGGTTTGGTGCAAGAAAATAAAAATAAAAATAATTTAAAAAAGAAAAGAAAAAAAATCTAGCATCATTTTTGACACAGAAAAATGATCTCAAAATTCAGAAGGAATGGCATCAGGTTTTGATATCTAAATACATCCTCAGCAAAGAAAAGACACCCCTGGAGGTATAATTATCACCATACCTGATCTAAAGCTTTATCACAAAGCCATGGAAACAAAAACAGCATGATACTTACATAAAAGCAGAAACATAGAACAATGGAACGATTGAAGACTCAGACCTTAGATCAAGTAACTATAGCTACTTGATCTTTGACAATGTTGTCAATAATATAGACTGGGGAAAAGCCAGCATCTTCAACAAATAGTGTTAGATAAATTGGTTAACCATACGTAGAAAAATGAAACTAGACCCACTCATTTCTCCATACACAAAAATCAAGTCCAAATGGTTTAAAGACCTCAATATAAGACCTGAAAGTCTTCACATACTGGAAAAAAAAAGTAGGAAGCACTCTCCACTATATAGGAGTGGAGAAAGAGTTCCCCAGTATCCTAGGAAATTAAACAATCACTCAACCAATGTGATCTCATGAAGCTAAAAAGCTTTTTGCACAGACAAACATACCATAAGCAGGGCTAATAGGTTACTTGCTAAATGGGAGAAAATCTTCACCAACTATATCACTGACAGAAGCCTAATATCTAGAATCTACAAGGAATTGAAAACACTAAACAATAAACAATCAAACAACCCAATCCAAAAATGGGTCAAAACACTGAATAGGCAGTTCTCAGAGGAAGAATTACAAATGGCTAACACACTTAAGAAAATGTTCAACATCCCTAATGATTAGGGAAATGCAAACTAACACAACTATGAGATTCTACCTTACTCCAGTAAGGATGGCAACCATTAAAAATTCAAAAGACAACAAATGTTGGCAAGGATGTGGGGAAAGAAGAACTCTCATGCACTGTTGTGAATATAAACTTGTACAACCACTATGGAAATCAATGCAGAGATTCCTGAAAAGCATGAACCTAGAGCTACCAACAGACCCAGTTATTCCCTTAATGGGCATTTATACTAAACACTCCATGCATCAATACAGAGACATTGGCTTAATCATGTTTATTGCTGCTCAATTCATTATAGCTAAGAACTAGAATCAACCCAGATATTCATCATTGAATGAATGTATAATGAAGTTGCTGTACATTTACACAGTGGAATTCTACTCAGCAGTAAGAAAAAAAACAATACAATGAAATTTGTAGAAAAATTTGGACAGACTTGGAAAAGATCATACTCAGAAAAGTCACACAATCACAGAAAGACAAATGCTACATGTTGTCATTTATTTGTGATTCCTAACCTGGACCTGCTTGAGTTGCTGAAATATATGTTAGGCAACTCAAGGCCCAGGCAATAGGGATGGAAGGATTTCGTTGGAGGAGAAGAGGGGGGACAAATACAAAATTAAATTCAAAACAAGCTGGTACTACAGAAACATTTATCCTTGGAGACAGCCAAAAAGATAATAACCTTCAAAACAAGTAAGGGGGAAGCTCATAAAAAGTAGGGTCCTAGAGAGGGTAGGATGAAGTCTAAGATTAAAACAATTTCTTTTTTCTGTCTCTAGCCTATAACTTCCAGTGTCAAAGTGGCTGCTACCTACACTAAGCTGTTGATCAGAGAAAACTACAAGGTCCCCAAATCAAGTCAGCCTGAGGCAAAAGCTAAGACCTTATTGCTGAGGACATTGTATGTTGCTGATGCAGAGCATGGAGAGAACTGGCTGTAATTCAGAAGCAAGCCAGTCCCCAGACAGCCTATCTAGTGCTTGAAAGTGCTACATGAGCTTTTGGGGGGAACTGGCCAACAACAATTTGACCAACCAGAGGTCTAAGGTGTTTAGAAACAAACACTGTTACAGGATATACACCCCAGTGAAATATTGACACAAAGCCACTTATGGCTAAGATATCCATTTAGTGCAAGGGAGCCAATATCTGGAATTGGGAACCATATCAGAATCCTATGGAGGCAAAGATTACATTCTCCACTGTCAAGCTCTCACTAGTCTTTGGCTAAAAGAGGGGTTACATATAGCAAATTCTCCCTAAATTAATAATGCTTATTCCATTTAAAGTATGCTGACTTCAATCTCCATTGAAGAATCTGTTTATCTTTTTCAGAATGTATATTACCAGAAGAGATAAACTACCCCTTGCACTTCAGCCAAGCCACAGCTGAAATCACAGAGGAATTGGGGAGATGAACAAGAGTGCTTCTTCCATGCTGAACCTGATAATCAGCACCAGGGTGTAGGAGACAGACCCTGAGGATACTTAACACCTACCACAGCAGAGATCCTGAGGCTCATAGGAGCTCATCACTGAAGCAGACTTAAAACTCACCCACCATGGCTCAGGGAATTTTGCAGAAGAGGGGGGCAGAAAGATTGTCAGAGCCACAGGTTGAGACATAATGCTGATAGGCATTCCCTCCTCCCCAAAATAACTGATGACTACTCCCACAATGCATAAACCACAACTCCATAGGGAATACCTGCAACCACTGAGGAGCATCCACAATGGAATGAGGCAGGGATGGGGAAAAGAGGGTATCACCACATGATGCATCCATATGAAATAGGTTGTTAATAATAATAAACATAAAATGTTTAATGATAAGTTAATGTCTACCTGCTTTATTTTTATATATTCTTACTATAAACTACATTTTGAAACTTAGGGCACATAATTTTAGAAAATATTTTTGACACATAAAGATTAATCTTTAAATGATATTTACATTCACAGTGTCAAGATTCACAACAAAGGAAGACATAATGGTTGTTCACTTACACTTCTGTGGTTGAGTCAGATAAGCATGGGGACAGCTTTGTAAGCTGGGACCCCACTTGGCTTCACACACACACACACACACACACACACACACACGCCCCACAAACCTTTCCATTAAAGCACTTATCTGCATGGATCTTTACATATACCCCTTTCTAAACAAAGAAAAGCTAGTTTCCATTCAAATATAACCTGGGGCACATTCTGGAGCTACAGACAATCTGGATTCATTTTTAGGTGTATGTATAAGGCAAACTATGCCCTACAGATGAAATCTTAGGGGAAATCCCTTATTTACCATCCCAAGCCCATGCATGAGTGGGTGTGTATTTGATTAAAATCAGATGTATCATTCTAAATGACATGTGTAGTACACAAAGGCTTATATAACCCAAGACTATCAATCAAACCAACAACAACAAAAAAACCCACCCTTAAAAACCCATAAAAGGAACCCAAGCAGTAAACTCTTGAGCAATCTAACTCAAGTAGCCTGCTGCTCCATTGCACTTCACTTTTTTTTAAAGAATATTTTTATTTCTTATGAGACAGTGAAAGAGCACCAGGGGCTCTTGTTTCTGCAAATGAATTCCAGATTCATGCAGCAATTTGTGCATCTGGCTTTACATGAATCCTGGGAAACTGAACCCAGGCTGGCAGGCTTTGCAAACAAGGGCCTTCAGTCACTGAGTCATCTCCCTACCCTTCAATCATTTCAGCTTCGAATAAATCTTACTGCTTTGTTATTTTTGTACATTTTTCAATTCTTTGAATAACACTCCAAGAATTTGACAATTCCTGGTCTAGACAAGACCACATTTAACATGACAAGAAACAAGGCAATCCCCAGTCCTGATGCATCCAGATAAATGTACAGAAAAGCAGATGGCATTGAGGACTTTCATCCTTGGTGATTAGTGTGGTAGTTATAAATGGCAGATAAAAGTGAGACAAATCTAAGAGAATTTCCTGCACCTTAATGTTCCAATTGCTACTCCATTTCATCATCATCAGGCAGATTTGTTTATGTATATAGCAAATTCAAGCATGAGTGTTAATTTGTGAACCTGAAACCATGTCATACCCTTCAAATACCATGATCAGAAAATACAAACTATGAAGCCAGCACTTCTAAACTCATTACATACTTCTCCATCAGTCAGGAAGGACTTTTAAAAGTCAGGCAACATTTGGAAATGATAAATAAAAGATAAAAACATCATCTTAACTTAGATTTGAGTAACCAAATGAAGTAGCTGTGGCTTACTGATTCTTTCATTCCTTCTCTGAATGTTGACTTTATTAGACTGAATGTTGAGACTCAGGATGTTTAGGGGAAATAAGTTTGGAGTAACAATTTTGTGCCAGTATAGGCACAAGATAGCATTTCAGGTTTTCAACATAAACTGCTAAACATTAAGCATTTAAAGTTTATAAGGTATCATTGAGATCAGTGGTAGAGAATTGGCCTGGCATATGAATGCTCTGTATTCGTTCTCTAATATTACAAAAATATATAAAGTTTCAAAATCATTGTTTTAACACAGAATCTGTTTATTAATCCAAACAAAACAGAGAAAATTATACCAGCCCTCATTTTTAAAATTTTCATTAAATAAGCAAACTCTAAATCCATACATTAAAAGATGTTTGTGCATCTATTATTTCAAAATACTCATATCTCAATAAGATTTTCACATTATATTCACCAACAGTATCACAAAATTTCCTTTTGTTTGTTTATGTAAGTGTAAGGAACAGTAATTCTAGAAACACTAAAAGAAAAAAGTATAGCAATGTCCACAGTTACAAGAAAAAGTGCACATTACTGGGCCACACTCACAGTCATTACCTGAAAAACTATATGCAACATATTGATAAGAAATATTACAGATGCCTTCAACTCATAATCAAAAACTGAATGACACAGAATTTACATGAAATAAGGCATATCCAAGAATGTACAAAATATTTGAAATTCAACCAACAGAAAAAAATAATAGTACAAGCATGAGTTAAAGTACTTCTTCCCTAAATATTTTAAAAATAAGCTTGCCTCAGTGCATAAAGACAACACCACTCTTGTACCCAACACTACAAAAGAACAAGGGCAGAGTGAGGGGACAGAAGGAAATAGCTCACTGTATGACACAGCTGCATCCACTGAGTTATTTTCAGTTAAAAATGTAAATTACACAAATCATATCAGGAGACATAATGGCCTTTTCTGGAAACTATTTCTGAAAGAGAGAAATGAAAATAAAACTACACACAAGAGTGCAAACTGTCCGATTGTCACTTGCAACCTCAACATTCAGTCATCTATATCAATGGCTGCTCTGGACGGATGCTTGGAGGAGCAGCAGCCACCAGGAGGAGCAGCTTTACAGAAAGCAAGGTGTGCATTTTCCAGCACTTCTTTTTGAGTGTTTTTACAACATTCTGTGGCTGAAACTGGTATGACAAAACTGCTTTGTGGCATAGGTTTGTCTGAGATCGGCATAAGTGCAGAAATGTAGGCTTCTCTTGGAAATATTTCCTGATGTGATGATTTAAAGAACATAGGCAAGGGGTTCTCCAGCATCCAGTGCTATTATTAGTATATTGTTATAGAAATAATTTGGAAAGAGGAGAAGGCAAAAGGGATGTGGAAAAGGTACTTACAGTAGTTTCTGAAAACGGTTTTCCTTTAGGACCTATGAAAAAGTTACCAAAGTGAAAATGACAATTTTGAATGAAAAACACGTTTTCTTTTATAAAAATTACATATTTGTTTTAAAATACAAGATCCTTTTCATTGTTGTTATATCCTGTATCAAGAAATTCGACTCTCTCCCTCTCTTTTGCAAGACAATTCAACCTTTGAGTCCAATGAGTTCGTAGCAGAGTCTACTAATATTTCAGTTGGATCTTGAATTATATTTTATACCACAAACTTCAGATTTTAATCCTTGAATTAAGAATATGCAACATTTTGCCCATGATATTTATGATGGCACATTAAAACAAAAAGGAATAAGCTGGGCACTTTTACATATCTCAAGCACTTCAGAGGCCAGGGTCCCTTTGAAGCACCTTCGCACATTGGTTTACAGATCAAGGACAGTGTGGCAATAATGGAAGTTTTTCTCTTAACAGATTGTGCAGCAAGCCCAGAAGTATCTCTGCTGAGAAATCAAAGTGTCGTTAGTGGAAACTGCAGATTTAGAACTGAATGGATTTGTTCACCATTTGCCTCAGTTCTGTTGTAAAATGAGATTTTCCAGTTCATCTGCAGAACGCAATAAAAAGGCAGCTGACTCTCGGTAGCCTGCGACAAGCTGTCTCACAGCATTGATTTCAGTTGGACTCAGCTGAGGTCTGGAGCTTGTACTGCTGGAGGACCCTGAGCTAGTGGCCAGCTGTCTCTTCATGCTCAGATCGGTGGGCCCTAGGGGGGAAAATACAATCACATAATAACACATGAATAGCATTGATTCTTGCACCTTAGATATATAAGCACTAAATAAATTACTGCTGAGTTAACTCATGAATCCTTTCAGGAGAAACTAGAGGTATCTTTAACAAAATGCATCTGCTGTCAGAAGGAGTAAAGAGAGGTATGCTATACGCGTGGATGAGGAGTTTTTCAGGTGCTCTGGATAGCCTCCAGCAATCACCTACTATTATGGACAAGGGTGAAGGTATTTGAACATAGGATCATTGCAAAATTCAATTTCTTGTCTTCTGCATGTTGCAGAAGCATTTGCATGTGAGTATAAAGTGATGGTAATTGCAATATCTACTAACAAGTATTGTAGATCACACTGATTCAGAATTTTAACAACATCTTAGCCTGTGATATTAATGACTTGAGAAATGTAAATGAAAAGCTGAACTCAACAACTTGTAAGCTACAAGACAAAAGTTGATTCAGGTGTTTTCATTTTTCAGTTAAAGCTGACAGTTTCCACCAGGTTTATTAATATTACAGATTTATTAATATTACAATTTGAACCTGTTTATTTGATATTTGCTTTTGAATTGAAATGATGGGACTGGGGAGATGATACAACATTAACTGCTTGTAAAACCTGCCAGCCTAGGTTCAATGCCCTAGTTCCTAGTAATAGGTGGTGCAGCATGCATCTGGAGTTTGCAGCAGCCCTGCTGCATCAATTCTTATTCTCTCTCTTTCTCCTTGCAAATACATAAAAATGTTTTTTTTTTTTAAAGGAATAAAATGAGTAAAAACTTGTGTGAACAATCCAGAGAAACTAGATTTGGGAACACTCCTGTCTGTATCATCAAACTTCCTTCTGTACATGCATGTAACAACTAAAGTACCCCTATTTTCATCTATATTTAAACCAAATCTAGTATCTGATTTGGATAGCATTTAGAAATTACATTTAAAAATAATAAAGGTAGAGCCCAGCATGATGGCACATGCCTTTAATCCCAGCACTTGGGAGGCAGAGGTAGGAGGATCTTCAAGAGTTCCAGGTCACCCTGAGACTACATAGTGAATTCCAGGACAGTCTGAGCTAGAGTGAGACCCTACCTTGAAAAACTGAAAAAACAAAATAAATAAATAAATAAAGTTAATAACAAGATCTCTAAATCAGACCTTTGTGTTGAGAAGATATTTTGCAAAAAGCTACTTGGGTTACTAGGTTTCTATTGCATATTTATGTGCACTTTTCCTGGTCTGCTATAAACTTAACTTATGTTGTAATTATTAAATTTGAAGTGAGTGTGAAATTTAAGTCATTGAATACAATATTTCTAAACATAATAAAGGCCATGCTCCCAAATGATAACTATTTTATAACTTGAACATGTTTTAAGAGAGTTTCCTTACATACATGTACCTTTTCAGATAATTGCTTTCCTTTTGTGAACTAAAATACAGAATGCCATTTTTCTTTATAATTTTCCTGGAGGCATGAGGGCCATAGGCCAAGATCCTGCCTCCTCCACCCTCTTCCCTGAAGAAGACAGAGGTCTTTGTGCTGGGTGACTGGTAATCTATGTTTTATTAGCAGGTTGTAACACTTTCTACCAAGCACACAACTGACCAGCATACTGAGCTGAAATGAGACAAGGTTGAGGCTGAAGTGTCTTTGGTGATAAGAAAATATAACTATTATATCTGCAACATAAGGACCACTGTGAGTAAACCACAGACTGGACGCTCTAAATATAGTTTTCTCTGTTGTTCAGATGCTTACTAGCATATGAAAACTCTCAAAGTTCAGTCAACACCACACTCTGTGGAAGAATATTGTTTTTTTTGGGGGGAGGTCTGTAGGGTCAGAATTAAATACATAAATATGAAAATAAAAGGAATCCTTTTTGCCAAGTATTTGTGATTCAATTCTTCAATGTCAGAGTTGTGTAAAAAAGAAGAAAAATACACAAATAGAAATGATATTTCATGAGTGATCGTTCAGATTGCTGTCAATGCCAGTAGCATTTATTTCTGTCTCACTATGTCAATGTCCTACATGCCTGATTTAGCTCTTTACCTTATAAAAACACTATAATATGTCCATTTTAAAGTAAAGTCTCAAATTTTATGAAGATGCTAGATTTAATGAAGTCTAGAAAAGCATTTCTGGAGACAGAGCCAGTAAGAAGATGGTTATAAGCTGCCTGGCCTGGGTGATTAGATGGTGGACAAAGATGATGGCAAAGACTGAAGAGAAAATGGGTTCATAGCAAATCAAATGCAGACCATGAAACCCTCAGGGTCACCTATGGTTATAAGGGCTTATGTTTTTGCCAAAGTGATATGGATTTAATTTTTAAAATCATTCTGATTAATTTAATTAGTTGATTAAAAGGAAAAATGTCATACTAATATACAGTATTTTTAGAAAACTGAGACACATATATATTTTTAAGGTTGAAACATTTAAATTGTGAGTAAATGCTGGGTAAAATGTCCACTTATAGTTCTAAATCATAAGACTACATTCATAATTCTTTACTTTTATTTCTCAAATTAACTTATCAGTTGAATCTTTATAGCATATTTTTGGTATCTGTTCTAAACATATTCATTTTGTAATTATATTTTAATGTTAATCATCTTCAGATAACATGGCTCTCCAGAGACACAGTTTTGCTTTGTTTATAGCAATGAGAACTTTCTTCACAAAGACTGTACTACCTTGTTTTAAACTATTAAAATTTATAATGAGATTAAAGTTACAAGGACCATGTAGGTAAGTGTAAGTCTTATTTAACACATTGTTTTAAGTCTTGATATCTGGCACAAAACAAGACTCAATAAGCATTTGTGAAGTAAATGGATGTCAAGGGCCAGATTCTTTCCACAGTCAATGTTCATGGAATACAGGAGTGTGGTCATTCATAACACCCAATTAAAGTTAAAGGAAGACTGTTTAGATACAGAACACAATTTGTAAATGTCCAAATAAAATTACCTTAACTATATGGGAATATCATTTCCATAAGGTATTCAGATTATGGAAAAGTTATCTAGTAAAATTGCCCAGTTACAGTAATTTTTAAGTAGACTTTTACTGGAAAAGAGAAAACCAGTTGCTATCAATTTCTTAAATTGAAAGGGCTGGAGGCTGGGGAGATGGGCCAGTTGCTAAAGTGCTTGCCTTACAAGTATAAGACCTAAGCTCTATCATTAAAACCCATGCATAGAAAGCTGGGCATGATGGTGTATACTTGTAATCTTGGTTCTGGGAGGCAGAGGCAGGAAGATCCTTGGGGCTCACTGGCCATCTAGTGCAGCTAAATCAGTGAGCTTCAGGTCAATTGAGAGGTCTTTTCTCAAAAAATGGTGGATAGGCATACCTGAGGCATGACACCCAAAATTGTCATCTGGCCTACACACAGACACACATTCACAAAGCATGAACCCATATACACACACTGACATCCAGAAAAACAGAAAAAGTGTTTTATAACTAAACATAATAAAGCCTTGAGTTGGGTATAAAATTAGGTCTAGCTAAGTTCTCCTACATCCCTTTCTTTCTTAAGTATCTCCATCTCTAAGTCAAATTCTGAAATAGTTCAATAACTGGAAACTCATTTAACTATGCAAGGTAAGAAACATTTCTTAGATTTATGCTTACATATAGCAGGTGACAAACTTTACAAAAAAATACACAGGCATTGTAGGTCAAGGAGACACAAGTGAAATACTGTTAGGAACTTACATAAAATGAGAGGAAGCAAGTTTGTATAGAATTTTAATGGACAAATAACAAATGTAATGGTAACTGAGTATTTATTTTACATTCAGATCTACTAATGTGTACAGTAAAGTTCTAATTTGTTGCATTGGTTTAGAGTCAGAGTTCCTTTTCATCAAAATCAAGGAAAATGTTCACCTGCTAATACAGATGTAGATGAGAATTTTGTGTCTTCCATCTTAAAAGTGTCTTTTAAAAGTAGTTTTAAGAATTTCTAACCCAGGCATGGTGGTGCATGCCTTTAATCCTAGCACTTGGGAGGCAGAGGTAGAAGGATTGCCATGAGTTTGAGGCCACCTTGAGACTACATAGTGAATTCCAGGTCAGCCTGGGCTATAGTGAAACCTTACCTCGAAAAACATACAAACAAATAAATAAACAAACAAGAATTTCTAACTACTAATGTCAAGTCAAAAGCATATGATTTATGCATCTGTGTAGGTGTATGTGTGTGTGTGTGTTTGTCTGTGTGTGCATGTGTAAGTGAGAGCAGAGGACAATTTTAAATTCCATCTTCAGGAATGCCACCCACTTATTTTTGAGAGAGAGTCTCCCATTGGCCTGAAGGTTTGAGTGGCTACTAGCAAGTTCCAGGGATCTTCCACCTTTGCCTCCCTAGCACTGGGGTACCAGATGTGTGCTCCTACCCTTGCATCTTTATGAGTACTAGGAATGAAACACAGGTTCTCATGAATGGAAGTCAAAACTTTGCTTATGCAGTCATCTCACTAGCCATAAGCACAGCTATGTCTTGGAAGGCATCTAAATAATGTCATGGGATCCTTCTCTTGGGAAATTTCTTTCAGGTACAACATTGCATGTTGATTACTTCCAGTGGAAAGTTACACTAGAAACTTATCAGTGAACAGTGAAAATCAGCTTGAATCATGGGGATTCACTAGGTATTTGCATTGTCTAAAAATACCATTGAGCTTATAGGAAATGGTTAGTAAATATATACATTGCAAGTTTTCTTGGGAATGGACATTGCAATTTTATGTTTTAATTTTTATTATTATTTATTTACTTAAGATAGAGAGAAAGAGGAGGGGTATGCCAGGGTCTATAGCCACTGAAAACAAACTCCAGACGTATGTGCTACCTTGTTCATCTATTTACGTGGGTTCTGGGGAATTAGACCTGGGTCCATAGACTTTGAGGGCAACCTTAACTGCTGAGCTTTTCATTTTTGATAGCACCAGAAGCTTATAATCACTGTGATTCAACAATATTAGTGATCAAATTATTTGGTCACAGTATAACATTTTTTTAAAAATTTACTATTTTGCTTTCTAATTTTAGATTTATGATTTCAAGAATCATACACAATTTTACAGCAAAAAATTACTCAGGGGTTGAGTAAGAGAGATTGAGGGGAACTTGTTTAGAGAAGTTTCAATCTTACATCTAATCTGAAAAAAAACTAATAAAAATTCACCATCAAGGTATCCAAGTGTTATGTGGTCACACACATACCTAGATTCTATTTCTGACACAACCTCATGGAACTGAGAACGTTCAATTAACAAGAATAAATCAAGATTAAATATGACACTACTGTTTCAATAACACATGAAGAAATAAGATGTTTTCTACATGGTTCCTGTTGACATCTCAGTGGATGGCTGCATGCCTTCTGTTGTAAAAAACCAACTTTGTAAATCTCTCCAAATAGGTCTTTGTGCTCATACATCTTAATTGATTCCATTTTAATTTGGACTGAATTGGATCCTTTCTCAGCTTTCAAATTAATCTTGGTGATTGCTGATTCATGTGTACCATTAATGGAGGCTAATTCTTTCAGTCACTTTAAACTTATCCGTCCTCTGAATAAACCTTGAATAAGTAATAGGGGACTATCTAAAAAATTGGAATCATTTAGATCAATTATTTAGTTGACCACTAATTTTTCCAGCATCTCAATCTCCAGTTCTTACCAAGACTATTCAGACTATACTGCTAGTAATATTAAACAGCTTTAATTTTTCCTAGACACATGTCTTTTCTTTTGGAATCAAACATGATTCAATAAACTTATATCAGTATGTAAAATGACTATCCTTGGTTGGATAACAAATAAACTATCTATAAACTAACTCTGGCTACAGACTAATTTTTATTTCTTTTGAGGGGTGTGGTGACTTGATTCAGGTGTCCCCCATAAACTTAGGTGTTGTGAATGCTAGGTTCCCAGCTGGTAGAGATTGGGAATTAACACCTCCTAGAGGCAGTGTCTTGTTGGGGGTGGTATTATGGGTATTATAGCCAGTTTCTCCTTGCCAGTGTTTGGCACATACTCCTGTTGCTTTTGTCTACCTGATGTTAGTGAGGAGGTAATATTCACCCTCATGTGGTCATTGTCCCCTGTCATCATGGAACTTCCCCTTGAGTCTGTAAGCCAAAATAAACCCATTTTATTCCCACAAGCTGCTCTTGGTCGGGTGTTTCCTGCCAGTAATGTGAACCTGACTGGACAGTAAAGTTGGTACTGAGAAGTGGTATCATTGCTGCTTGAAAGCTGACTGCGACTTTGGCCTTTTAGAGCTGATTTTCAAGAGGAATGTGGAAGGATTTGAGACCTTGGCCTAAGAATGCTTTTAAGTACAGATTTATGGACTATTCTGATCAGAATTGAAACACCTGAATGCAGTAAGAACTATGGACTGTGAGGTTTGGCTTGTGAGGGTGAGAAAGAGTTTTTCCTGGACTGGACTAGAAGCAGTTTGTGTGAGAAGTTTGCTTTTATGCCCATGTCCTGAGAACTTGTGCAGGGTTGCATTGCATAGAAATGGAGTGGTGTGAGCAGAGGGAGATGGCACAGAAAAAATAAAATCTCTGGGCCAAAACTGTTGTTCATTCAGCTGAAATTGTATGAGAGATTACAACCATTGAGATTTGGCCAGGTGACCTGCATGGGACAACAGAAAGAATACAGAGCATTTTGAAGGGGCCTGAATGTGGAAGGAGTGTTCTGTTCTACAGTCTGCTTTATTCTCACCTGGGTTTACCAAGTGGCACCCCATCAGGTCTTAGGGACTCGAAGAATGCTAGAAAGAGAAGGTCATCAAATTTGCAACACAGTCTTGTGTTTTGGAAATGGCTAAGGGCAATGTAAAGTAGGAGACCTGATAGAGCCATGAGGATGGATAGTAGGTTGCAGTGGAAACCCAGTGAAGATACTGGAACCATGAGATGGCTGATAAGGAGACCTGCTGGACCCAGGTGAAGTTTTCCAGGACTGTAAGTATCCTAGCTGGAGGGGCAGAACTGGAACTCCAGAAACTTGTTGCTGGTTAGAATTATCAGACTTGGAGACTTGTTAGACTTGCTAGAGTTGTTGGAATTGGAACTACAGAGTTTGATGTTTGCCCTGTTTAAATCTTGTGTTGGTTGACTATTTCTTTGCTATGCCCAATGCCATCTATTGCAGTGTGAGTGTTTATTCTGTGCAATTATGGGTTTGGGAGGATTTTTTGGTATTATTACTCAGTTAAAAGATTTTGTGTGAATGTTTGAACATCATTAGGATTGATAAAAACTATGGGGACTTTTAAAGTTGAGCTGAAAGCATTGCATTTTATATCATGTCTGGTAATCAGTTTATGGGAGCCAAAGGCAGAATGTAGTGCTTTAATTCAGGTGTCCCCCATAAAATTAGGTGTTTTGAATGCTAGGTTCCCAGCTGATGAAGATTTGGGAAATAATGCCTCCTGGAGACAGTGTATTGTTGGGGATAGGCTTATGGGTATTATAGCCAGTTTCCCCTTGCAAGTGTTTAGCACACTCTCTTGTTGCTATTGTCCACCTGATGTCGGTGAGGAGGTAATGTCCATCCTCTGCTCATGCCTTCGTTTTCCTCTGTTATCATGGAGCTTCTTCTTGATTCTGTATGTCAAATGAAACACTTTTTTTTTTTTTTTTTTTTTTTTTTTTTTCTACAAGCTGCTCTTGGTCAGGTATTTCCTGCCAGCAATGTGAACCTGGCTGTGACAAGGTGGGACTGGATGTTCAATAGCAACATTTACTAATGGTAATTTACTAGTTTTGTACTAAAAGGCAAAAGAAATAAACTATGAAATTTTAAGGCCGTAGCTACATTAGGTAATATGTATGAATTATTGACCACAAGCTAGTTTCTACCAGATATCTTATAAATGGCATCTTCCTTCTCAAATAACTGAATATTTTCAATGGGCTTAAAAATATATAAAATATCATACTAAATAGACAGCACAAGATTCAATGTGCTAATTAATTTCATTCACAAGTGTTATCACCCTATAATTTGCCTATTCTTTTCCTTTTTTTTTTCATAGGATTACAGTGGCATCATAAAATACACCAGGATTCTCATCTTCTCTGTCTCTGTGTCTCTCTCTCTCTCTCTGTGTTTGTATGTGTGTGTGTGTGTGTGTGTGTGTGTGCACGTGCACACTTGTATGTGTGTGTGCATACACACACGTGTGCTCCTTTGAATTTTTTTTTTTTTTGAGAGAGAGAAATAGGCAAAGGGAGAATGAGAGAGACAGAATTGGGCACACAAGAGCCTTCAGCCACTGCAAATGAACTCCAGATGCATGCATCCCCTTGTGCATCTGCCTAACATGGATCCTGGGGAATCAAACCTGGGTCCTTTGTCTTTGTAGGCATGTGCCTTAACCACTAAGGCATTTCTCTAGCCCTGCTTTCTTCCTTTATCTTTTTATCACTTAACATGCATTTGCAGACCAACGGTGTAGGTAGTGTGTCTTCCTCAATCATTCTCCATTTTATTTTTTGAGATGGGATGGCTCACAATTTTAGCTAGATGAGACAATCAGTCAGTGGGTTCCAATGATTCTCTTATCTCTGTTTCATAGAGCTGCACCTGTGCATGGCTTTTATATGGGTGCTGAAGATCTGAAATCAGGTTTATATGCATAAGCACCAAGCACTTTACTGACTGAGTCATCTTCCCTCAGCACCTTTCATACAGATAGACAGACAGACAGACAGACAGATAGATAAATGGATAGATAGATACAGAGAGAGATGAAGTGGATTTTCAAGTTTTCAAGCTAAGGTCCCACTCTACCCAGGCGGACCTGTTATTTACTATGTGGTCTCAGGTTAGCCTTGAATTCATGGTGATCCTACCTCTGCCTCCCAAGTACTGGGATGAGAGGTGTGTGCCACCACACCTGGCCTTTTATATATATTTTAAAGCCCTTTCCAATATTCTAATTTTGAGTTTTTTGGTCATTTCTTTTGCTTGATTACTGATTAATTAATTTTACATTTATTTCCATTTCTTGTCTTTGCATCTTTCTTGTTTTTGACTTAAGTGCTTATTACACAGAGGTAATGAAGATATAGAAATGGTGTCCTTAATCATTACATATTGTGTACATATGTTGAAGTATCACACTACATTTTTCAAATACAATGCAATTATTGTATCCTACTTAAACAAAAACTTCTCTAAAATATTTAGCTCATCAGATTTTTTGTAGGTATATGCTAAAATACTAATTTAGCTTCATTACACAAACTTATTATATAGCATTTTTCTTCATTGGTTATAATTTATGAATATAATACCACTATCATGCTAATTATTTCTTTAATGTGGTCACTTGGTGGCCAATATTTGAATGAATAGGCATTATTAAATATTCTGTTGAATGAAACATACCACACAAGGGCATAATGACTGGTTGCATTATTGATGTGTTGATATATTTGTTTACATATACATACCCTTGAGTAAAAGGAAGCAGTTCTTAAAAATGGAAAAAGAGAAATAAGTGTCCATTTATTATTTTTGCCCACAGGTTAAAAAATAATATAATTGTTGAAACCACTGTGTATCTTGTCTGGCAACTTCCAAAGCCTTAAAATTTCAAATATTTCTAAGTAATAAGGATAATAAGCAAGTTATATAGTCAGTTAAAAACTTACAAAATGTCTTCAGGGAAGGCTAAATGTCTATTTCATTACTTTCCTCCTTCATTTTGTGTTATATCAAGGGGGCATAATGTCAATAAACCACGATTTGTTAATGTTATGTGTAAGATATATCTGTATTGATATGTGCATTTATTTAGTCATTTGTCAGAAGTATTTTGACATAAAATACATTTTAGTAAAAAATTCTTAAGATGTGGAAGAATTGTATTATTTTCTGATTGGCTGTTTTGAAATACAAGATGAGATAATTTCCTCCATTTCACCAATTTCCCAGTATTCTCACCATGACCAAAAACATCATATTATGTGTAGTTATGTATGACATATGATATTTATTCATGTGTTTTAAATCCATTGTCAAAGTTCATTATAATCAGGTAATAGTCATGTGCAACACATTATAGAATATGACACATTTATTGGATACAATCAATAAGTTATATTAATCCTATAATTGTAAAGTCAAGTTAACATGAAAGTTCTTATTCTGATTCATCTATATTTTTGAAGTCCCAGTGATCCTTTTAGATTTTACTTTTTTTTTTTTTTTTTAAATTTTATTTATTTATTTATTTTTTTACTTGAGAGCGACAGACACAGAGAGAAAGACAGATAGAGGGAGAGAGAGAGAATGGGCGCGCCAGGGCTTCCAGCCTCTGCAAACGAACTCCAGACGCGTGCGCCCCTTGTGCATCTGGCTAACGTGGGACCTGGGGAACCGAGCCTCGAACCGGGGTCCTTAGGCTTCACAGGCAAGCGCTTAACCGCTAAGCCATCTCTCCAGCCCTAGATTTTACTTTTTGCCAAGACAGACTTGGCAAATTTTAGTCGAATCATATTTTAAGAAGATGTTTATTTGGTATGTAACTAAGTTCATTTTAACATTGATTGTTTTGGGAGTGGAATTAAAAGTAGCATGCTACTACTGGAGCATTCTTTTTGTTCTCAGAGTCGAATAGTTTAAGGATAAGAAGAAGAAAACAGACATTAATTCTGTGAAACTCTAAATAATAGATGTCTAGCAACTAGATTATCATTGAATTGAGTCATCAAACTGAAGGTCAGCAAGCATGTCTTTTCTGCATGCTTAGAAAGAACATCCACATTCAATTTACAATTATCCAAAACTGTGAAAGAAACAGGGCTCATGTGAAATAGAGGATTTATGTGGAAAGCACCTCTCCGGTTATCCCATTTGTCACTATAGCTTTGAAGAAAAAAAGTGTAGAATTGATACATAAATTTTTAAGAAGTAGTTTTTGGAGATAAGAGTGTATATACTTGGCTTTTCTTACTGGCTTCTTATCACATATTTACTTTACTTCATCAAATACCCAGTGATTTAATAATTAAACAAATCATTTTTATAGACCTATATACAATATTTTCTTGTATGTGACAGAAGACAGACTTCATGGATTTCCATTAAGGTTAATGCTTTTCCCCCCCCAATGTTTTGTTGATTGTGAGTATGTTCATGTGTACATGTGTCTGTATGAATATGAAGGACAGAGGACAACCTCAGGTGTTGTTCCTCAGGCACATCCCACCTTTTTTTAATTTTAATTTTTGGTTTTTCGAGGTAGGGTATCACACTAGCTTGGGCTGACCTGGAATTCACTATGTAGTCTCAGGGTGGACTCAAACTCTTGGAGATCTTCCCACCTCTGCCTCCCAAGTGCTGAGATTAAAGCCATGCACTACCATGCCTGGATACTTTACACCTTTTTTGAGCAGCATCTCTCAATGGGCAGAAACACTTAAGGTGCATGAGGCTGGCTATCTAACAAGCCCAAGACTACCCAGCACTAGGATTACAAACACACATTACCATGCCTAGCTTTTTTAGGTGAGAACTGATTGCAGGTTCTAATGCTTGTTTATTTACTTTATTGACTGCCTCTTTCCTGATTTCTTTGTTATTAAATAAGTTATTCAAAACCAAATAATATTTCATATGTTTCAAAACATAAAAAATCATGGGAGCAGTTCCTGGTTGAGCAGTGTTAAAAGAAGAAGCTTTACCAAGGATATGGAAGACATAAGAATACCGTATCACATAAAACATGTCTGCTTTCAAAAAAAACACAACAGAAAAATGTCATATGAGTTAACTCACATTTGTGGACAAACTGTTCCTGAATGTGCTTTCAGTAACAAGATGTTAAGAAAACATAATTCTCCTCTTAGTATTTCCCAGAGGACAACAGAGAGTATCATATTGCCAGAAATAGAAACCTGAAAAAAATTTCTTTAAATTCCAAGTAGTACACATGCTACTTTTAGGTCAAATCATGTCACTCAAGAGGATTTTATTCTCTGATGGGTTTAAATTGTCGAAAATATTTTTCTCCCTGTGGTCATTTAGATATTGGTGAGAATGTTCGCTACCACACATCTAATTTCACAATCATATGTTAATTCTGAATTTGAATGAGTGCACTGCATAGCAGCCAGGAAAGTAAAATCTGCACAGTGAAAACACACACTCAAGTGGCTTCATTTACTTTCACCTGTTCTTGTGACTGTGGCAAGTTGGAGAAAGCATTTGCATGTTGTTTCAAATTAACTTGTGCCTTTACGTAGTAAAAAGGAATATCAGTATTGTAATTGTAGTTGTGTTGTTTGAAATTTGAAAATTGAAAAATGAGAGAAAAAGTAAGGTACTGGTGTTACTACCCTCTTGGAATGATTCAAGCAGACAGACCCAAGACCAAGATCCAAGTGGGCAGAAGTAAACAGTATGGGACCTAAGTCTGGGAGGCCGATGAGTACCCAAGTGAGGACAAGGGGATGGCGAATAACATTCAGCTTGCCAAAAGAGGGAGAGAGTTCTGTCTTGCTAGATGAATGGAACATGGTGAACTACACAGGAGTGCTCCTTCAGAGTGGACAAGGACTGAGAGAGCAGTGAAACTGAACTGGTTCATTCAAATACATCCCCAGGGGATATGTCAACATTCAAAGGAAAAAGAAAATAGCCCTTGCCCACCCTAATAAGCTCATGCCACCTAAAACACCCCTGAGCAGTTTACCAGCAGGTTCAAGATGGGAGGTCCCAGAACACCTGGGGGGGGAGGGGGCTCTTTTTTCATTCCTTCCTTTTGATGAGTAGGCCTAGCACAGACCTTTAATGAAGAGCTTAAGAAGACACGAGGGTCTGCTTCACCATGCAGTAGAGCACAGGCTTTGAGAAAGCAGCTGTGAGAACAGCCTGATTAGTGGTGAACTTCCAGCAAACTACACATGCTGACCATATACTTCCCCTTCCAGAGCCTGTCTTTAAAGGTCTCTGATCTACATAAACTCAGCAAAAGATGTGATCACTCAGTGGTAAACAGAAAGTTGTTTTCTTTGCTTCTGCAGATAATTCATATAATTTTCCTACAAATTATTAACATCATTTTCAATCATTAAAATTTACAAATAAGCAGCATATCTAAATCTTCCACGTATCTCATGACATATGTTTATAAATAATTCTCAGTCTCAATAAATGATTATGATATTCCATGAGCAAGCTAAAGATAGAATGAACTTTGTCAAAAATATGGTCACATTTCAAATATCTTGGGTTTGAACTTGCTTTTGCTAAACATTATACCAAATTGTGTCACAATTTAATTCTTTTAAAATTTATTATGCTTCTAGTTTTGAAATAATTTCAGCAAATGACCAGGAAGTTTTTCAATACATTTATTATATTTGTTAGGAATTCATTTCACTCTGACTTACTAATTCATAGGAATTAATTTTACTCAGAGCTTTACTCCGATGCTTAAAAATGATTTAAAGAATATGCAGCTTGAAAGTAAAGAACCCAATGGGCTGACATTGTAGTGCATATCTTTAATCCCAACACTGGGGAGGTACAGAAAGATAGATTCCTGGAGCTCAATGACCAGCCAATATAGCCTAATTGGCAAATAGAGAACCTGTCTCACAAAAGATAGATGGCACATGAACAGTGGTTGTCCTTTGGTTTCCAGTAGCGCGCGCGTGCGCACACACACACACACACACTGCTGCAATTAATGCAAGAAAGAAAGCACCGAGCACCAGCCTGTGAATCAGTGCTTTCAATAGAAATTCCTTGGATCTTGGGATTTTTTTGTCATTCAATACAGTAGCTGCTCAGTTTTGTCTACTGAACAATTGAGATGGATCCCATTATAGTAGAAGATCTGAATTTTGACATTTACTTCTTATTAATGAATATCAACTTAAATAGACACATGTGACAAGTGGTGTCATATTAAATTATATAGAAATAAGTAAAACTATATTTGAAAGAAAGTAAACACAAACAGGATACAAATGAGGAGCTTAAAGTAGAAACAAGTCCTGACTGAGCCATGAAAGGGAGAATGCATGGGGGACACAGGCTTACTAAACATAGACACTTGTGGTGGTACCTGCCTATAATCCCAGCACTTGGGAGGTAGAGGCAAGAGGACCATGAGTTTAGTGTCATTCTCAGCTACATGGTGAATTGGAAGCCAGCCTTGATTTTATGAGCCCCTTCCACAGAAAAGCAAACCAAACAAACAAACTAAAAACACAAATTAATTAATTAGGTAAGTTAAAATAGACAATTGCAAAATCTTGAACATGGTAGTGGAAAAAATCTAATATAGTACACAAAGTTTCAACTTGCCATTTCAAATGCTTTGAGAACTCACTTGGATTCAGCTGGAGGTCTATTGAGTTATAATAACTGTAAAATCTCAATGATATTGACTTCAATTAGTTCATATAGGCACCTTTTTCACATAATATATTATCATCATGTAGATATTCTTATAATCTAAAGGGCCTACCAATTCACCACAGGGGATTACATAGCCTTTGTAAATCCCTATAAGATTGCACTCTATCATTATCCAAATCATTATCTAAAGAGCTGTGTATAATAGACCTATGTGGTTGTCACAGAGCAGAGACATCCATCTGGTCTCCCCTTTCCATACATCTGCATTACTACTCTGCATATGACTGTCAATGCAGAACAATTCACTAAGAGCTTAAGATAAAGGGGGAAAGTGCCATCTTTCCATGTCCCTGGACAGCTATACTAATCATTTTTTTTTTCTGAGTCAGAGGCTTAAAAACTGAGTACATTTTAAAGCCAAATTCATGCAATTTAAAATGCTTCTATGAAATATTCAAAATAAAAATATTTCGCTTCCCCAGATAGTATGATTTTTTTGAAGTATTAAGAGAATGACAGCAGATACTAAAAAGATAAGCTCACTTACAAGTATTACCATGCTTAATGGATTTGGTTGCAATCTCTAAAAAGACAATATTTTACTGGGACAATTTCTTTCACTCAGTCATTCATGTGTTCTGTGAGTCCTAATATATAGCTTCTGGTTATAAAACAGTTAAAAAGTCACCTGTATATCCTCAAGCTATTAATAGTCTCATGTAGAAAGTACACATAACTGACAGGTAAAGACACATGATGTCTTTACAAGATGAAGACTTAGCCAGGACCTGAGTGAGAGAGGAAGGAAAACTAAGTCAAGGAACACAACAGATGCAATGATTTAGGTGCAGAGGGGGGTATTTTAAGAACTCATAACTCCTCTGGAGCAGTGTGCAGAACCAGAGGACTAAAGAGACAAGGCTGGAGGAGGTGGTGTGGAAATTCCAACAAGGAAAGACAGGAAGAGAAAAGGGAAAAGGAAATCCTGGAAAGGCAACAGGAAAAAGAGCACATGCAGTATGAGGGTGCCATCATGGATGCCAACAACTTTTACATTCAAGGTTCTTACCACCAGGAAATGCAAATGTGCCCACAAAATCCAGGAAAGTAAAAGGTAAATTTCCTTTAGCTGATTTGTAAGTGTAGTTGATGATAACCAGCCAGTTTCAGCAAAAGCTGGGGAGAAGCCAGTTATAATGGACTGAGAGTGAATGGGGGTGGAGGAATGATGATAGTAAATGAATTTCACAATGTGGATGCTTGACACTGCACACATACAACGCCAGCCATGCTGCTGTCACCAGCTCCAGCATGACAGTAAACCCTATGGCCAAGTGTCATTAGAACCACAATCACAGGACATGACACAAAATATGTGAAAGCCAGCTATTCTGAATACTACTAACAAGTGAGGAAAATGATGAACATAGACTGTGACAAAATAGATACTGCCATGTAAATGTTAGTTATTAAGTCCCATTATTACTACAATTTGGTCTTGTTAGATTTGGGTTTGTATATCAGACCAATTTACAGTTACCCCATGGAGTTTGTGTAGAGGAAATATCTGAAGTTAAATTATGTATTGTGCACATAATTTCGACTTCAGGGATCCAGTGGGGAAAATGTTGAAAGTGACAAGGCCCTCTGTAGACGGCACTACATGAACTTCCTGGTAGAAAGTTCTATGTGAATGGATGGGATAATGACTGTATGGCTGCTTGCTTCTCCTTGCAGTTGGATAATCTAAATGAATTCTTTATACAAATTGGAACAGCTATCATTATGACAATACTCCAATTTGAAAATTAGATTGTTGGGTGCAGGCCCTTGCCAGCTCTTCACAAATGATGGTTGGTTAATGGAGGTTTTGCAGGGTGATCTGCCACTGTCACAGAGTCTGTCCTTATTCTGAAGTCTTCAACATGGGTCAGCATTTCCTATCACTATTCTATTCAAAATGAAGCCAGAGTTCATAAAACTGCTAGAGGCCAGTATCTGATGAGCAGAGTAAACTCTTCCTCCATTTCCTTCTTGCTTTCTTGCTTCTGTTATTTTGCTTCTAGTTTGCTTGCATTTGTGCAGTGTTAAGATTGAACTCATTGGGCTGGAGAGATGGCTTAGCAGTTAAGTGCTTGCCTGTGAAACCTAAGGACCCCGGTTTGAGGCTCGGTTCCCCAGGTCCCACATTAGCCAGATGCACAAGGGGGCGCACACGTCTGGAGTTCATTTGCAGAGGCTGGAAGCCCTGGCGCGCCCATTCTCTCTCTCTCCCTCTATCTGTCTTTCTCTCTGTGTCTGTTGCTCTCAAATAAATAAATAAATAAATAAGATTGAACTCATGGACTTGTAAGTACTAGGCACATGATCTACTAACATGCTTCCTTTGTTTTGTATCAGATAAACCCTCCACCTTTGCTACCCAAAATAAATAAATATTTGTTTCTTCACCATTTTTTTTTTTGGCATTGTAAACTCTACCTAAAAATTTCATTCATCTATTATTAAGCCAGTGCCTGAACACTCATGGTGTCTGGCCTTGCTCACAGGAATGCAACATAAAGAAGATGAGTATTTTTTTTCTAGGCATGCATGCCATTTAGGGGGAAATATTTGAAATAGAAATCAGAGTTCAATGAGATAAGCACTAGAATAAAGACAGATGCAAGGGAATTATTAATTTCCCAGACTGGAAGGATGATGATGCACTTGTACTTCACAGAGGAAGTAATATTTAATTATTTTGACATTTGAACAAAGGAAAAGATATTCTCCTATTCCTCAGCATTTTTTTTCTGAGGTAGGGTCTCACTCTAGCTCAGACTGGCCTGAAATTCACAATGTAGTCTCAGGGTGGCCTTGAACTTATGATGATCCTCCTACCTCTGCCTCCCAAGTGCTGGGGTTAAAGGTAATAGGTTCTGCCTTATTCAATTTTGTTTTTCTTAAAGTTAAAATGATATGAGCAAAGAAACCCAAAAGTGTGTTGTATTAAATCCAAATGCTTTTAAAACATCAGTTTGTGTGTGTGTGTGTGTGTGTGTGTGTGTGTGTATGTATTCTCTCTGGACAGAGATTTCAGAGTTCATGTGATTTTTATGTTAGAATGTTCTGGAAGCATTTGCCCATCAATGTGTGTTCTTTTCTTATGTTGTCAGCTTGCACCATATTCTAGTTACTCCAGTTAATGATGTGAATTCTGATTGTCCTCACCATTTTTCAAGTTGTCAGATGCATAGTTAATTCAGTTTAATGCAGTCTCTTGGAAGGTACTGCACCCTTCCATACTTTGTAGACACACAGAGTCAAAACTGAAGGATTCTCAGAGCTGTTAGCTGTCAACTACTATCCTGGCATCTAATAGAATGCTAGGCTTCTGTTATGACCTTTTTTACCTCTCAAGATGCACTATATTTGTGCAGTTCCTTTGTCCAAACTTCCAAATCTGTTACAGGGAATTTCAGTATTTTAAAAGGGAAGAAATAATAGATAATACCATTTATAAAAAAGTCAAAATAATTGGAATTTCCATAATTTTTATGTATTTGTGCATTGGTATCTGTAGGTGCACATTTGTGTTTGTGTGCCAATGCATTTATGTGCATGTGCCCATGTGCATGTGCACAGATAAACGTGTATACACAATTGAACCTGTGTGACTGTGTGTGCATGCAGGTACACATGCATGCATATATGAACACATATGCACATGCATGTGGGCACATGTGTGCAAGTATGTGTATGTGTGCAGATGCATATGTATGTATGGGTAGGAGTGCATTTGCATGGACACATTTGCAGTGTGCACATGTGTGAGAATGCCAGTGCATGTCTGTGCAGTTGCCCCTGTTCATGTATAGGTATATATTTGCCTGTGTATGTCCAGGTATACATATGTGTGTGTGTGCACATGGCAGGTGCTCATCATGTGCATGTGATCACATGCATATATGTGAGCACATGTGTGTGCATAAATTGTACATGTGTGCATGTGTGTGTTCATGCATGTGTTTTTGTGTGTCCATGCTGAGGCTGAAGCACAGACTCAGGTGTCATTCCTTTCAGGTACCTTACAGTTCTTTTTGAGACAGGGTCTTTCATTGGCATAGAGCTCCCAAATAGGTTAGTCTGGCTGGCCAGTGGGAGCCACAGATACTCCCAGCTCCACCTTCTCAGCACTGGGAGTACAAGTGTTCACCACCATGCCCAGCATTTTCACCTGGGTTCATGGATTGAACTCAGGTGCTCATGGTTACAAGGCAAGCAATTTACTTACCCCTGCTTGGGCTCCAGAATTAAGAGGAAAGTTTCTAAATTAAGGAAATCATGAGCCGAATTAATTTATCAGTCTTTCTGTGATTAGGACAAATAAAACCAAACAAAACTGTAGAAAATGCCAGTGCTATAGGGAGTCTAGATTCCTGGAGAATTCAAGATATTTAGAATTCCATTATACCATGGAAATACTCATTTCTTCACCACCATTATCGTTTTCAGAGTCCTTTTGCAGATGCGTACAGGAGCAGTTCTCCACTTTAAATCTACAGCTTTTATTTACCAAGATAATTCATTACTTATTTATGCGTTGTTGTTTTAACTTAGTTACACTCAGAACTGAGCCAGTGCTTAGAGGGGGGTCACATCATTTCCATTTTCTGCATGCCATGTTGGTTAGCCTGCCACATCTGCTGCTCTTCAGCAGGACACAGGCAGTTTGGATTGTTTGAAGCTACTTTTCAAGGTGTCTTTCAGGGGCCTCTAGATCATCATGCAAAAGCTAAAGAATGTATTAATTAAGCGGTCCCCAGATCAAAATTTTCCAGATGAGCAGGTCACCAGTTTCCCATGTCTATTTCTTATTTTATAGGCCTCAGAGAACACAGACTTTGCTGTCAAAGGATTTCGTTTTCTCCTTATAGACTCTATCACTGTGTAATAGTGTAGCAGTAGCTCTCTGTGTGTCTCATGAGAAATACTCTCACTGACATCTAAGTGAACCAAAGAAGCAAAGAAGGGATGGGAACTAGTCCCAGAATTCACTTCGTTGAGTGCAGTCAAAGTTCCTCTTAATTCTCTATCATCAATGCTGTAAATTTCTTCATTGAAAACAAGAAGCCCCATATTTTCATTACCCCACACACATATGCCCATATGCATATGAACATGTACATACACATCCACACCAAACAAACTCAAAACTAGAAAAGGGAATGGAACTTTTTACATAATAAATACTTTTAGGGCTGGAGAGATGGCTTAGCGGTTAAAGCATTTGCCTGCAAAGCCAGAGGATCCTGGTTCGACTCTCTAGGACCCACGTCAGCCAGATGCACAAGGGGCACACATGTCTGGAGTTTGTTTGCAGTGGCTGGAGGCCCTGGCATGTCCATTCTCTCTCTCTCTCTCTCTGTCTCTGTCTCTCTTTCTGTCTCTTTCTCTCAAATAAATAAACAAATAAAATATTGCAAAAATACTTTTATAAAGCTCTATAAGCAAACTTCATACTTAGTGATAAAATATATTAATGACCTAAGATCAGGATGACATAAGGATGCCATCATTACTCCTACTCAACAATTTCCTGGAAGTTCAGCTATGGCATTTAGAAAAGAGAGAAATTGGGTATGTATGTGTGAGTGTATGTGTGTGTGAGAGAGAGAGAGAAAGAGAGAGAGACACACACATAAAGATTAGAAAGGAAAAAGTCCAACCTTTTCTATTGACCAATCTCTTGTATGTAGATAATTCCAAGGAATGTACTTAAATGCTGATACTACTAAAAATGAATTGAGGAAGGCTGCCAAATAAAATAAAGTGTTAGTTGTACTAATAAAAGTAATGAATTGGTTCAGCATATTGTCAAATATAGTATCAATATGAAAATAATTGTATTTTATAAACTCAACTAAATAAATCCAAAAACAAAATTAAGGAAAAAATTCATTTTATTATAGCATCAACAAAGTAAAAAACCTGGCCATAAAAGTAACAAAAGAAGTGCAAATCTTGTATTTCAAATATTACCAAAAGATTATTAAAAATATTCTAAAAGACTGAAACAAATGGTCACAAATAATAATGTTATTATTGAAATTGTGTTAGGGTTTATTACTGGAATGCATACATGGGGAGGCAAGACATGATCTTTTAAATTTCTTGGAAAAGTTTTTGCCTCTGTAGTAATGCCAATAACTCATTAAATAAAGTGCACTTCTGTCAATTTCCTTCCCATTCTTAGGAAGACTTTAACAGCAGATTGCTAGGTCAAATGGTAAAATTATATTTAATTTTGCTAGGCATTGCAAATTTTATTCTCTTTTTTGTTATTTATGTAGCCAATGCATGAAAGTACCTGTTTCCCCACATATTTATCCAAATACATTATATATATTTAAAAGATACTTACATAACCTTTTCTGTATATCGTGTGGTTATATTTTCTTTCTTGTGTTGAGGATCAAAACCAGGGCCTCGGGCTAGAGAGATGGCTTAGCGGTTAAGCGCTTGCCTCTGAAGCCTAAGGACACTGGTTCAAGGCTCGGTTCCCCAGGTCCCACGTTAGCCAGATGCACAAGGGGGTGCACGCGTCTGGAGTTCGTTTGCAGAGGATAGAAGCCCTGGCGCGCCCATTCTCTCTCTCTCTCTCTCTCTCTCTCTCTCTCTCTCTTTCTCTCTGTGTCTGTCGCTCTCAAATAAATAAATTAAAAAAAAATTTAAAAAAAGAAAACAAAAAACCAGGGCCTCGTGCATGTTAAGTATTCACCCTACATCTAAACTATAAACTTGACCCATTCTTGCCTTTTTAATATGTGTTTAAGCGCACTTATTTTATTTATTTATTTTACAGAGAGAAAGAGGCAGAGAGAAAGGGGAGGGGGGTATGCCAGGGCTTCCAGCCACTGCAAATGAACTCCAGATGCCTGTGCCACCTTGTAAGCACAATTCCTTAATTTTAGGAGACATTCACTAATTGACTATTAGCCATTTATATTATAAATAGCTAATAATTTTCCATCCTGTTATTTACCTTTTAACTTAATGTACAATGTTGTTGTGAGTGTGTGTACAATAAAACTTATTTTACCTAGATTTGAAGTACATTTAGAATATTTTTCTTGCATTTTTTTCAAGCATAAGAAATTTATCTCTCTTTCTCTCTCTCACTCTCTCCCCGGAGACAGCAAGCATGCCATTTCAGGATCATGAGGAATTGAGTGCTAAAGAGCTGCATGACAGTTCCAGCCCAGCTGTCTCTTCCTTGGAGTCCAGTGTGGCCCCTCTATAGAAACATCTTTGGCTTTCTGCACTACAGATATCTATGGTTTTCTGTATAATGATTGTCTTTTTCTGTCTTTCACTTGGGGCACCAATCTCTAAGTTTACTGTTCCAGCAAAAATTGGTGGTAGTGAAGTGTTGGCCTATGTATCTGAAAGAAGCTCTGGCATACAACTTGAAAAACAAGAAAATGGGTCAGTAATAATTGTTTTCCTTAAAGGCCTTAAAGGAAGTCAGGCATGGAGTACAGTACACTGAGGAGGAAACAGTGAACCTCCTGGAACAGAATTGTTCTATGACTAATTTTTCTGAATGGTGGCAATTGCAGCAAACTATGACTCTACCAAGAATCCTTACAGGAAAAACAACTGAGGTCAGAAAGAGTTCAGTCAGGGGACCACAGTCTAAGTATTGGAGGGACATGAAAAGGAAAATTCAAAAGAAATGGTTGGGAGATAAATGGGCTTATTGGATCAATGGTCAATGGTGAGAACCTCCCACTTTGTGGTTCTTCTGTCTCTCACCTTTAATACAGTAATTGAAAGTAGGAGCACAGGAAACCGCAAGTGCTTGATGGCACATACGTGGGGAAAGTGTGAAAATAGTTAATCGTTACAGGGGCCTGACGACTGTACTTGAGGTAAATAATTATGGGATTGTTTGATGTAAAGAAATAGCAAAAAGTTTCTATGAATTCTGTGGAACTGTATCTTTCCTAAAGTTTGCTCTTGCATGACATCATCAGAAAATAAAAGACTGAGGTTAAGAGCTGTGGCAGCAGAGAAAAAGAGAAGCAGAAAGAAAGAGATGGAGAAATTCAGCTGCCTTCAGTATTAGTCTGTCAGCTTGTACAAGAACTTGACTTCGAGTTGTTATTGCACTGCTCCCTTTCACACCTCTCTTTGGGGCCCCTCCTTCAAGCCAGGATTGGACCCTGGCATATATGTATCATACGACACATTAAACATTTATGTTTGATTCATTTGGCACTTGTCTTGACATTCAGACTCAAGAAATTAATAATTTTAAAATATTTGTTTATTTTTACTTATTTGAGAGGGACAGACAGAGAAAGAAAGAGGCACATAGAGATAGAGAATGGGCACACCATGGCTTCCAGCCACTGCAAACCAAACTCCAGACGCATGCTCCCCCTTGTGCATCTGGCTAACGTGGGTCCTGGAGAATTGAGCCTCGAACCAGGATCCTCAGGCTTCACAGGCAAGCACTTAACTATCTCTCCAGCCCAAGAAATTCATAAACTTTTTAATCACTAGCAAATGGAAGCCAATTCCAGGGCCTACTTACTGCTGATAACATCCAGCTCACTGGCAAACTATTGGTGGAGGAGATTTGGGTTTACATTTGTTGTTTTATTCTGCTTGTTCTCACTCAAAACTGTGTAAAGTTCATTATTAGTAAAGTTCCAATTGCTTCAAAATTTCAAAATCAAAACCCTCCATGAACATTAAGAAAATGTTTCACTATTTTTGACAAATGTACTATGACAGCATTGGGACAGAATGTAGCATTTTTTGGTAAAAGCATTTGTTAGTTCTCTACTTGACATATTTTTTTCTGGTATATAACAGCAATCATTCAATTGCATAACATTGTTTCTACTTTTAAAACAAACAGCAACAAAATAGGGAGGTATCAAAGTAGGGAGACAAACATGATTTTAAATGGCCTTGTTTTTACCACATTGGTGCTAAATATTGCTTGCCGCATATATCTATTTTCTTTTCTCATGTTTAGAAAATTTATCCCCAAATGGGCACACAAAACACAATCTATTATAAAGACTTACCACTATTACAAGCATCATTCAGGTTTAGCAGTCCTCCTCCCAGCGCTCGGTAACTATGGTAACTGTAGGTCCCATTTCCATTGATGTACAATACTTCCTGGGAGCCTGGAACAGTTGAAGTGGAGTAAGCTGTCTGGGCTGTCTCTGACTTAGAGTGTTTGTCAGCTGGGATTGACTCATCCTGCAACGACACAGCACATTCCATTACTTATCCAATCTCCATAGTATTTTGTTCATCCCACACAAGACTATCTCCTTGTTACTTACATATCTTCATTGAGTAAGAAAATTATATGTATGGAGAACATTATATAGGCTCATATGCACACTTCCCCAAAATTTTCTAAAAACTGAAAAAAAAATGCAAGTAATACAACAATATGGGAACATTGAATATAGAACAATGAACAATATCCAACTGAATTTAAGACTACATAGAGAGATGGAAGCAACCTAAGTGAATTAGCTGGTGAATGATTAGAGAAGGCATGGTACTTATACACCGTGATATATGGTTCAGTACCCCTCCCCCAAAAAGCAAGTCCTACATCCACTACAGTAGAGATGAATCCTGAGGGCCTGTGGTAAGTAACATAAGTATATCACAAAAGCAGATTGCATTTATACAAGGTGGCTAATGTATTCAAACTCACAGAAACACAGAGTAGAACAGTAGTTTCCAGATGCCCGCAATGGCAAGGTACAGAGTTAGTATGGTTATGTAAAGTTTTAGTCATGTGGATCAGTGGGGAGATGGTCTAGGGAACTGGGATACAGCAATAGACATGTGGTTAACACTATGGTACTGTACATTAAGAGACAGCTTGGAGGGTGAATTTTATGATGAAAAGAAAAAGAAATGTAATGAATGAACTTGTCCTCAAAATACATGAAAAGAGATTACAATGAAAAGCAAAATATTTAAATTAATTTGCTTTGGAACTCAGAAGGTTCTGAGTTACTGTATGCAATTCTGTAAGTTACTCTTTTTTTGTTTGTTTGTTTTTCAAGGTAGGGTTTTGCTCTAGCACAGGCTGACCCAGAATTCACCATGTAGTTTCAATGTGGCCTTGAATTCATGGTGATCTTCCTACCTCTGCCTCCCAAGTACAGGGATTAAAGGCATGGGCCACCACACCTGGCCCTGAAACTTACTCTTTACCAAGGGAAAAGTATAAAAAGGGTACATTCTAGTTGTCTATAAAACAGACTATTAATTCTTCATAAAACTTACCTCTGGTATTTGAGACTTTTAAATATACTTCTATTTGATATAAAAACATTATTAGTTAATTAACTCAGGTTTTAAAAAAGTTATATATTTACTATGTTTATACAAGTAATAATGTATTTTGATCATATTCCCCTCCAATTTCTTTTGTCCCCTTCCCAAGCCCCTTGCCACTGAACTCCTTTCAACTAGTATCTTTATTTTTGATATTATTAAAATATTTTGGCCATCCTCCATCATTACTGTGGTAATGATGATAGGACCAATATTGTGCAAGTCTTGTGCAGGTAATGACAGCCACTGTGAGGCCATAAGTGCCACCTCAGGTATTTGGTTATACCAATGCAAAGCTGGCTAATATGTATGGGATTAATTTAGCACTAGATTTTTAAAGCTTTCTCTGGAATTTGTAAATCTTTTAGGGAAAATGTACAAGTCTTCCTGAGATTGAACATCTGCATACAGGCATGTTTCACATTGTATCTTTCCTTTGTCACCATAAAAGTAGTTTTTCTGTACTCTAAACTTACAAAATTATTGCATTGAAAACATTATAGAAATTATTGGTCTTTTAAGTATTATTTCTATAAAGTCATACGCTCTTGAATTTCTGAAAGATATCAGAATGTTCTCTACTTTATAGCCATTTGGGGGAATTTAAAGAGGACTAGCCTTAATCAATTCCACAATTCAACTATTGAAAATAACTTAGGAAACATGACAGGACTTGAATGTCTAGTTTTAGAAAAGTAACGGCTCCTCTGAGGCATGCCAACCTCTTCCTTTCTGTCTAAAAGGGATGTGGTGTCCTCAGTGAGGTGTGAATCCACGGCAGGCCACGGCTGAGTGACAGCACTCCTCTCTACCCGCTGCTCGTACATTCTCATCACTCTCTCTAATGGGAGGGAATTGTGACTGAAATACAGTATATATATATGTACAAAATTGTCAGTATATAACAAAATATACATTTACAGAAGAGTTTCTTGCTGAGTAAACAGGGAGACTTATCCCCTCATTTTTTTTTTCTGATTCTTTTTGTTTGAAGTAATCTGTATTCTCACTCCTGTTAATTTCAAACTTTGACTCACTCTTTCTTTATTAAGTACTATTCCAAATTACAGTAACTGAGCAGACAATTAATTCCATGACTGATAGAAGCAGACTTTGCAAGGATTATTTGTATTCAAACACAAATTTGCACTATTAATGTTTTGGCAGTCCACTATACATAGGAGATACAATGTACCAAACTGCCAATAAAATATGACTTATAGCTGAATGGTATGTTCAGTCATACAGTGACCATAATTACATTGTGATGAGATATCTTTAAAGAACCATATAATTGAGATCTTAATTCCTACATGCTAGAATAAAACCTTACAGGTTGCTATAATTAAATTTAAAGTGGGTGTAAATTTACACATACACTTTGATATTTTTAAAATTTATTTATTTATTTGAGAGCAACACACACAGAAAGAAAGACAGATAGAGGGAGAGAGAGAGAATGGGCGCGCCAGGGCTTCCAGCCTCTGCAAACCAACTCCAGACGCGTGCGCCCCCTTGTGCATCTGGCTAATGTGGGACCTGGGGAACCGAGCCTCGAACCGGGGTCCTTAGGCTTCACAGGCAAGTGCTTAACCGCTAAGCCATCTCTCCAGCCCCACTTTGATATTTTAAGAATATTAACTACAAAATATTCCAACTAAGGAAATTAAAAACATCAATATGTTTATGACTGATCACTGAATGATAATATTCTTATACCAATGTGAAATTAAATCTTATAAGGAACATATATAAGTAGATATTGGAATATCTAAAAGTAAATATAGTGATTAATTTAAAATACATTGCTTTGCCCTATGGGGTTACGTGGGTATTTTGTATATATACATATATGTGTGTGTGTGTGTGTGTGTGTACGTATATGTAATGTTCTTTGCTCCTTGCTAATGCTGCCTTCTTAATAGTTATGTTTCCCTTACTTGTAACCTAGTTATGTGAAGTGTTCTGATTACCCATATACTTACAAGCTAAATACCACATTATTTTATTACTTCATATATGTCAGATATAGAGTTGATAATTTATTTCTCATTGCAATAAAAAGGAATTCATCAGAAATTATTCATTTTTAACCATTCCACCATATACATAAAATCAACACTTGCCCACAACTTGAATTTGGAAAACAATGGTTTTTATCTCCCTAAAGATACTGAATTATGTTGCTTTTGAGCACAATGAATTCCATAAAAGCAAAATAGCTAAGCCACTTATTTTCTTCCATTTTGATTCTCTAGGTACTTTAGTGTCCCCATCATTTCCATACAAAGTTGCATCTGCATCCTGATGACATCTCCACCTTCAACTCATGGATTTCTGATTCTAGGTTCATGAAGAGGAGCTTTGCTCACGTCCACATTTTTAACTTCTTTCTGGGCATAAGTACTGGAAGATCTGCTAGTGCCTCCTGAACACTATGTCCTAAATTGATTTTAAAAAATTTATTTATTTTTTATTATTAGATATGGACATATTTTGCATGTAAACATCACATGTTGGTACCATCCTTTCACTCCTTCCTGTCCCTTTTCTGAAGAGGCCTTCCTTATTGGGGATACAGGTCAACCACATGGGTAATGGCTCTAGTCCCTGTCTTTAATTTCTCCAGACATAATTTGTTCTGATTTTGGAATTCTTCATCTCGACTAATAATGACTTCATTTATCTAGCCTCTTGTTCTATTGACATTTGTCGTACCCAGTAACATCCCTTGTTGTTATCTTCTGTCTATATTACATGATCAATTTTTTGAGAATCTAATATATTTATAAGTGAACACTTTAACCAATATTCTCTGAATGCCTTCTATTTACTGAGTTTAATGTTCCCTAAAATATAGCCTAAATAAATAGGCCAACTAAAATTAGTCTCCTAACTCTCAGGGGACCTGTGGAAACACATAAGATTAAAAAATAATTTCTAGTAGTGATAATCATTAATACTGAAATAAAGCTGAATACTGTAAAAGAATAATTGGAGGATGGGTATCCAACAGGGAAATTATTTCTGAGAACAGTATTTAAAATAATAAACAGAAAAAGCAATAAGTAGAGACATGAAGAGATTCAGGAAAGTACATTTGTGTGTGTAGTGAATATACATATGTGTGGTGTAGAACTATACATGTATGTTCAAACTGAACAGAACTGTGTTATACCCTTCATAGTCAATTATCTCTGAATGGACTTTCTAGACTTGGGCTTACTTGGGTCAGATAAGTATTCATAGCTTGGGATTTATATCCTTTGCAATGAGAAATTCTGCTGCAGCTATTTTTGCAGTGCTGTGAAATTACTATTTGGCCCCATCTGGATGCTCTGAGTGTGGCGCTTTGTCCCTTGTTTTCTAGCTGTTGAGGCTTGCATCAGTGAGAAGCCCAAAAAGAGCAAGAGCACTTGAGATGCCTGTTTCCCAGTATCCTTCTCCTCTGTTCCTCCAGGGAAGAATGTGGACTGGTGACAATGGACTCTCACTTGTTAGTTGTACCAATTTCACTGCCTCTTCTTGATTTTTTTTACTGACCCACACTTACTACATAGTCCCTTTATATAAAAACCAACCTCAATTATTTATTTCCCACATATATCTGTGCTTTAGTAACTTAGAATGGTAATGTTTTCTTTTGCCTGATTGCACAGTTTATCTAAAAATCATGCTTAATAAGAAAAGGTAATGTGAAATATAAAAATAAATATAAAAACAATGATTGATCATAATGGCAATTAAAGTCACACACACAGGCACACACATCCTCCTTACACACACACACACACACACACACACACACACACACACAAGTTGAAAATATTTTTACTAGCTGACTTCCTTCAGTTTTCATATTCTCTGTATGTGACTACTGCACTCCCTTGTTGGAATGTTTCTCTATTATGTATGTAGAGCATTAGGACATAATGATACAAGATTGTGTTAGTTTTTACATTTGCCTTCATGGCAATACTTTAATGGAGTTTGTCATTCTATTAATGCATGTTCCTTTACCCTAAAAAAAATCTTTCTAAAGTGTTTTCTTCTCTCTTACCTAAATAAGTTTTCATTTCTATTTTGTCTGTTGCAGTCAGGTTTGCACTGCTGGCAGAAAAAAGCTTACAAGAGCAGCTTGTATGAAAAAAGGTTTATTTTGGCTTGCAGACTAGAGAAGCCTCCATGGGGGCAGGGGAAAACAATGGCATGAGTAGAAGGTAGACATCACCTTCTGGGTGACATCAGGTGGACAACAGCAACAGGAGAGTGTGCCAAATACTGGCAAGAGGAAGCTGACTATAAAACCCATAAGCCTGCCCCCACAATACACTGCCTCCAGGAGGTATTAATTCCCAAATCTCCATCAGCTAGGAACCTAGCATTCAGAACACCTAAGTTTATGGGGACATCTGGGTCAAACCACCACATTCTGCCCCTGGCATGATGTAAAATGTAATGCATTCAGTCCAACTTTAAAAGTCCCCATAGTTTTTATCAATCCCAATGATGTTCAAACATCCCCATATTCCAAAGCATCTTAACTGAGCCATACAATCAAAAAATCCCCCACAAAAACCCACAATGGCAGAAAATAACCATTCATACTGCAGAAGATGGCACTGGGGATAACAAAGAAAGATTCAACCAATACAAGATTTAAACAGGACAAACATCAAACTCTGTAGCTCCAAGTCAAACAACTCTAATCAATGACAAGTCTCCAAGTTCGATAATTCTAACCACTGGCAAGTCTCTGGAGTTCTAGTTTTACCCCTCCAGCTAGGCTACTCACTCACAATCTTAGAAAACTTTGTCTGGTGCCAGCAGCTCACCTTGGCAGCCATTGCCTAGTTCTGGCATCTCCACTGGGTCCCCACTGCATAGTTGATTCATCAGGTCTCCATGTAGGTAATTCAACAAGCCTGCTTCACATTGCTCATGGCCATTTCTAAAATATAAGCCTGTGTTTCAAATTCTCTTTCCTGCATTTCTTATACTCCATAATACCATGGGGGCTGCCAATTTGTTAATGCAGGGGTGAAAAAAACACTTTAAAGAACAGGACACTCCTTCAGAATTCAGACCCCTTCAAAAAAACACTCTTCATTCTTTTTGTTGTCCCAATGCAGGTCAGTTGGCCCATTCTCAATGGTTGCAATCTTCTCATACAATTGCAGTTAAACGGGCAGCAGTTTTGGCCCAAAGATTTCATTTTTCCATGCCATATCCCTCTGCTCATACCAGTCCATTTCTACAAAATGAAACCTGCACAAGTTCTCAGGACATGGGCATAACACCAAACCTCTCATAGAAACTGCTTCTAGTTTAGTCCAGGCAAAGCTCTTTCTCATCCTCATAAGCTGAACCTCAGCCCATAGTTCTTATTCCATTCAGGTCTTTCAACTCTGACCAGAATATTCCATCAAGATGTACTTACAGCACTGCAGGGTGTCTCTTAGGGAAAGGTTTCAAATCCTTCCACAATCTTCTTCGAAAGCAGTTGCTAAAGGCCAAGGCCACGTAGCCAGGACTCTAGCATCAAGGATACCACTTTTCATTACCAACTTTACCGTTAGGTAAAGGTAAGTTGTTAGGTCTGCATTGCTGACAGAAAACACCCAACCAAGACAGCTTGTGGAAAAAATGGTTTATTTTGGCTTACAGACTTTAGGGGAAGCTCCGTGATGGCAGGGGGAAATTATGGCATGAGCAAAGGCACCTCCTGAGATGGACAGAAGCAACAGGAAACTGTCAAACATGGGCAAGAGGAAGCTTATTATAACACTTATGAGGCCACCTCCAACAATACACTGCCTCTAGGAGGGTTTTATTCTGAAATTGCCATCAGCTGGGGACATAGCATTCAGAACCTTAATTTATGGGGGACACCTGAATCAAACCACCAAACTGTCTAAGTCTCATTAGACAAATGTTAACCCCAGTAAACTGATCCTCATTTTCATCTTTGTTCTGTATTTTAAAAATTTTTTTTTTTTAGTATTTTTATTTATTTATTTATTTGAGAGTGACAGACACAGAGAGAAAGACAGATAGAGGGAGAGAGAGAGAATGGGCGCGCCAGGGCTTCCAGCCTCTGCAAACGAACTCCAGACGCGTGCGTCCCCTTGTGCATCTGGCTAACGTGGGTCCTGGGGAACCGAGCCTCGAACCGCGGTCCTTAGGCTTCACAGGCAAGCGCTTAACCGCTAAGCCATCTTTCCAGCCCTCATCTTTGTTCTTTATTTGCCTATATTTCTTGAATTTTCTGTATGAGTTAACAAGAGTTTTATTTAACTTATTTTAACATTTTATTACTGTTATACATGTTTTTTGTTTTTAATTTTTATTTTATTTACTTATTTATATTTTATTTATATTAGAAAGGAGAGACAGAGAGGAAGAGGTATATGGATAGAGATAGAGAGAGAAATAAATAGAGAGAGATGGAGATAATATGTGTGTCAGGGCCTCCTGCCACTGCACAAGAACTCCAGGCACATGTACCACCTTGTGCATCTGGCTTATGTGGGTCCTGGGGAATCAAATCTGGGTCCTTAAGCTTTGCAGGCAAGTACCTTAACTGCTAAGCAATATCTCCTGCCCCGTTCTTTGTATTTGCTTATTTTTTGATGTGTGCAATATATGTGGGGTGTGTGTACGTGTATGGTATATGTACACATGCATAGATGATCACACTCGGTGTGTACACACATGGGAGCTGAGGATGAAGTCCTCCTCTCCTGCTCTTTTGCCTTATATTCTTTCTTTTTTTAGAATTTTTTAAAAACAATTTTTATTTATTTATTTGAAAGTGACAGAGAGATAAACAGGCAGATAGAGACAGAGAGAGAATGGGTGTGCCAGGGCCTCCAGCCACTGCAAACAAACTCCAGATGCGAGCACCCCCTTGTGCATCTGGCTAACATTGATCCTGGGGAATCGAGCCTCAAACCAGGGTCCTTAGGCTTCACAGGCAAGTGCTTAACCACTAAGCCATCTCTTCAGCTCTGCCTTATTTTCTTGAGACAGCATCTCTTACTGAGCCTTGAAGTACTATTTCTTAGTTAGAGTGACTAACTAGTGAGCTCCACTTATCCTTCTGTCTCTGACCTCTCAGCACTTGGGTTACAGGTGGCCATGTGCAGATTTTTACATGGGTGTTGGAGACTGAACTAAGGTCCTCATCCAGTTCACAAGTCCTTCACTTAACAGAAATTTTAGTGGTATTTTGTAAAGAAGCACAATAAATGCAAAGCTTAACTTTCCATGTCCCAAATTCATCTATCTCTTAAAACTTTAACATGCACATTAAGTTACAGGTAGGAGAAATTTTGTAACATAATTTGGTCAGGATTAAAATGGCTATATTACTATACCTTCTGACTTAAATTTGCCAATGCTTCAATTGTTTAAATATGAAAGTTCTATCTAAAATTTCTATGTTTGATAGAAAAAAATGATAATCTAAAATATAAACTCAAAGATTGAATTGTATACCATAATGGAATGTAAGTCACTAATGCTCACAAATTTGATACTTTAAAACTGATTAATAGCTGGGTGTGGTGGCACACACCTTTAATCCCAGCTTTTGGGAGGCAGATGTAGGAGGATCGCCGCGAGTTTGAGGCCACTCTGAAACCACATAGTCAATTCCAGGTCAGCCTGAGCTAGAGTGAGAACTTACCTCGAAAAACCTAAATAAATAAATAAGTAAATGTGCTTAAAAACATATAAAAATTCTCTGGAAGAAGGGATTATGGTGATCTTCAAGGCATAGAACAAAACATTTGTCAGAATGTAATCCTGCTTCAGCCTACAGAATTGAGTGCATACATAGCCTTACACTGAGTCCAGAGGTACTCTACATGTACAGAAAATTAGGAAAAAACTTTATAGCTTCCTCTTCTTCTTCCTCTCCTCCTCTTCATCATTATCGTAGTCATCTTCCTCCTTCTTGTCTTTCTCCTCCTTCTGTTTTTCCTTCTTTTTTCGCTTTTTATCCTCCTCTTCCTCCTTCTCTTCTCCTCCTACTTCCCCTCCTTCTCTTCCTCCTCCTCTTCCTCCCCTTCCTTCTTCCTTTTTTCTCTCATTTGATGGTGTGTGGTGTGATCTGGGTCTTGTGTGACTGAGTGTATAGTATATACACCTGTATGCACAAATGCATGTACCCCATGTACAGAAGTATGGATGTCAGAGAACATCTTTCTCGGTCTCTCTTCTCCTTTTCTCACTTGTGACAGAGTCTCTCCTGAACCTGGAGTTCCCATTGTAATTTTTTGTTTGTTTGTTTGTTTTTGCTTTTGTTTTTGTTTTTGGTCAGTGTGGCTGATTAATAAATTCCATTGATTCTCCACTCTTTTTTCCCTACATGCCACATGTGAAAATAGGCTCCACAAGAGACACAATCAAGAGAAGCTCGAGGACTGAGAAGGACATTATTATAATCATTCCAATGAAACATTGTGATAATGGGAGCCATGAACACAGATTGAATTTTACAGAGTGATTAAGGCTTACCTACTGGATTTTGTCAGGAATAAGAAAAGTGGGTGGTGGTCCCAAAGCTCACTCTCCTTGCTTTAACATTTTCTGTTTCCCATGTGCCTTTCCTTCCTTTAAAACATGGAGCACTCCCTAGAGGAAGCACTCAGCTCTCGGCATAACTTGAGCCCTGTCCTAAAACATGTCCTACACTGAAATTTGAGAAATTGAATTGGAGACAACAAGCACATGATACGCTGTCAGTCAACAGGACCACAGCTCTAGTCTTTCTACATCAGGGACCCAAGGCTCGCCAGGAAATATCTCTTTCAGGCCACTCTGTAAAAGATTGCTGGGAATGTTTGTATAGGCAGTGAGAATGCGTCAAAGAAAATCATTACCAAGGTAGATGTTATTTACTAGTGCACCACAAGCATAAGTTAGTCTTGTTAGGCAAATACTGACACAAACATCAAATAACAATAAGGGCTATAGGATGTGTGACTGTGGATAATCTTACACAGCATGCATGTGAGACCCTGAATTCAATCTCAGCACTGAAAAAATAAAACAAAACAAAAAACTTGAAGATGGCTTGTGCTATAGCTTTAACATCCTCTATTTATTGTCACATCTTATGCCAATAGAATGTTTTGTGACCTTAAAGAGCCTTTCTGTATTTTTGTAGCAAACAACTTAATATAATGTTTGCACATATTAAGATTCTCTAGTCATGTCTGGTATTGTGTATTTATTTTTAGCTATATGTTGTTATGTTCACATGCAAATATTCAAATTATGTTTAATCTTTTAAAGCTTACTAGATGATTAAAATGATAGCTTTATGTCCAAACATTATCCAACTATTCAGAATGGATGCTTTGACTCTCAAAAAGCATTTAAAAGAAAATGAAACAAAGTGCAAAATAGTGGAACTGTGCAGAATTTGACTCTGTGAATTTAGTATTATCTCTGCTTCAGAACTTCACTTTGATGGGCTTTACTTTGCAGAAGGTGCCATTTGCTGATAGTCTTTTATTTTATTTTAGTACTGAAATCACAAATGTGATTAATATTTTTTAATTCCAGGAGTCTGAATTATGCAAATATGATACAACATTCTTTCCCCTTCCTTTGTCTTTTGTGAGTTATTACAAAGTTACGCTGGGATACAGTTGTGAGTGTGTGTGTGTGTGTGTGTGTGTGTGTGTGTGTTTGCAAAAAAAAAAAAACTCTTGTGGTATTATAGTGTGAACTATTGTTTTGGTATCATATATAATAAATATTAAAAAAAAACAATATGATCTGTACCAACTCTAAGAGGCTGCTGTAAAAGTTATTTTTCTTGTCACTTTATAAATACCTTAGGATTGTAGCTTTGGCTCCAATTCTAACTGAAAATTACCAAATATTAATAATATATTTACTAATTGGGGGAATCTGAATCCCCCACACTGTTTTTGCTTTTACTTGTCAGAAATGATTGATATGCAATACAGAGAGGCACCCAAAGGCAGGGGAAAAGTTGCTACGCTCACCTTGCATGTTCTGTGTAAGTCAGGGTGCTGGTGTCAAGAATCTTAATTGAAATTTCACAGAAATGGGGACTTCAAAAGGAAGTGAACTTTAATTCAGTAGTTGGCTAAGGACAAGGCTCACAATTTAGCTGAGTTAGACTTATCTTTTCCAACTCTTACAAATTCACATACTCAGATATTTCTACTGATGTATTCATTATATATGATAGAGTAAGCTTACTCCTTAGAAGCGAAATTATACATTTTTTTATCCCGAAATATAGAAAAGTGTCAAAAATGTAAGTTCCTCTTTTAACACAATTATCTGTTCTAAAGAAATGTGAAAAACAGACAGTGTCTATGTAAATATAAATTGAAACATGTAAAGCTTCTAAAGTGCAATGTAAAAACTGGATTTACTAGGGGCTGGGGAGGTGGTTCAGTGGATAAAAGTATTCACCAATGGGAAATCTGTCAGCCAAGATTGAAAAGAGATAGAGAAATGAAATGGAATGAAAGACCACATGGCAGACAGGATATAGCACAGTCTTAGACTCAAAGGCAGCCAACCAAATGTGCTTGGACTGGGAAGGTGAGGCCACTAGGGGATGCTGTCCAGATGGGACAGGTGGACAGAGTTGCAGATAATTGTCCTAAGCCCTACATGATGACAGAATTACCGTTACTGAGGACCTGTAATCCTCTTTACAGTTTCCCCTTTTCAAAAGAGAGCATATGGGCTGGAAAGATAGCTTAGAGGTTAAAACACTTGCCTTCAAAACCTAAGGACCCAGGTTTGATTCCCTAGTACCCAAGTAAGCCAGATGTACATGGTGGCATATGCATTTGGAGTTTGCAGTGGCTAGAGGCCCTAGAGTGCTCTCTCTCTCTCTCTCTCTCTCTCTCTCTCCCAAATTCTCTCTATCTCTCAAATAAATTAAAACAAAAAAGAGCATGTATCCTATCCCTGCCCATCATTTGTTTTGAAGATAGAAAAATTGTTTTCTGTGTTATAGACCTATGTATGAAGAGGAATTGTACCTCAGAATGATCCGTACCCAGAATGTCAACACCCAGATGTAGATGACTTAATGTAACACTTGCATTTTATAGCATGATAGGGGGTAAGTACAGTCTACAGCCATCTGTGATGCATGTGGTACTTTGAATGTGATGAATGTGATAGTGTACATGTATGGCCCCATAGACTCAGGTACTTTATCAAAATTGTGTTTGAACCTTTAGCCCTAGCTGGTTACATGGGGCTGTGTCACTGGGGGAGGGTCTGAATTTCAGTCCAAAGATATGGAGAGAGCACTTTGTAGAGCTGGTGCTTCATGCTCATTGATTTTGGTGTTTTGCTGGTGTTGGCATTTGCTTGCTGCAATTGTTTTGCTTGGATCTATGGAAGTAAACAGCTTCTTTTATCATTAATTAAGCTTCCTTTGGAACTGTAAGCTGAAATAAACCTGTTCCTCAAATAAATTGTGTGTGATTAGAGGTTCACTCCAGCAAAATGGAGCTGACTACAACAAGGCATTTCAAAACAGCTATGTAAAGTTTTTGCCTCACAAGCTTGAGGACCTATATTTAATTTCCAGGACCCATGTAAAAATCCTGGGCATAGTAAATACACATATAACCCAGTGTTGTCAAGGCAGATATAGTCAGAACCTGGTGCTCACCCTTCAGTCAGTCTAGGTTGATAGATGACCTCCACACCAATGAGAGACCCTGTCTCAAAAACAGGTGAATGGCATTACTGGGTATGGCAGCACCTACCTTCAATCCCAGCACTTGGGAGGCAGAAGTAAGAGGATTGCTGTGAGTTCAAGGCCACTCTGGGACTATAGAGTGAGTTACATGGCAGCCAGAGCTAGAATGAGACCCTATCTTGAAAATCAAAACCAAAGAAAAAAAAATCAAAAAAAGAGGTAGGTGATACTTTTTAAATATTTATTTATTTATTTATTTATTTATTTATTTATTTATTTATTTATTTATGAGGAAGAAGCAGAAGGAGAGAGAGAGAGAGAGAGGGAGGGAGAGAGAACGGGCATGTCAGGGTCTCCAGCCATTGTAAATGAACTCCAGATGCATGTGCCCCCTTGTGTATCTGGCTGACGTGGGTCCTGTAGAATCTAACTGGGATCCTCTGGCTTAACAGGCAAATGCCTTAACTGCTAAGCCATCTCTCCATCCCCAAGGTAGATGATATTCTTGAAGATGACACCCCAGTTTGTCTTCTGACACACACATGACACACACACAGGTGCATGTGCCGCCTCCCACATGCACACACATACAAACTCCCACACACACCCTCAAATTACTGCTCCATGAATGATCCTAAAGCCATCTTTGTTTTCAAAATTTATTTATCTGAATGTGTGTGTGTGTGTGTGTGTGTGTGTGTGTGTGTGTGCATGTACACTCATGTGCAGGCATGCTCACACATATGGGGTCTCTTGCTGCAACAAATAAATGCCTGTCCAGCTTTACATGGGTGGCTGGGGAATTGAATCAGCTGCTAGGCTTTGCAAGTGAATGCCTTTAACTCCTGAGCTATCAACTCAGCCCTAATTATTGATAGGTATTAAATATCAGTATTGAAATACCCTTTCTTTTATGAGTACATAATGAGTAAGTCTTTTTTGCATAATTGTAGCTATTTTGAGTATGGTATAAAGATACAGAGGCAGATATATTTGAGAATAAACAAAGAACAAATGAGAAAATATTTAAGTGTAGATCCAATGTACATTATTTTTTAAAGATTATATCTAATTTTTAGTGCCTGGAATCTTTCTTTTGCTAGCAGTTCTCCAAATATCTTCTCTCCAAGAAGGAATAACTTAAATACACAATTTCTACTTAAAGTATATATGCTGCTAGCCTTTCAAAGGAATGCAATTACCATTGATTTAATGGTGTCACTTTTATGAAATGAGTATTTAAAAAGTTAGAGCAGAACTAAATAAAGCACAAAGATGACCAGCAATAAAGAATGGTATGCATCCTTGTGTACTACACACTAATATGTGTAATTAGTGTGGGGTTCCCTCCAAAGCTCACAGGAGCACTTATTTCAAGCTGCTCTATTCAGCTTGCTGCTTTGACAGCTATCCAGGGGCAAATGTCAGGTCACTCCCTATATCTGTGCCTTGCTATAATTACTTTTTCAGAACTTCCTAGCTATCTTCTTTTTCACTCACAGCATGGAAAAGCAATAGAAGACATAGAACTACATGTGGAGACGTTCTTATGTGGTCTGTAACCATATACCCTAAGTTCCTAGCACGTTGTGTTGATCGTTTTTCCTATTTTGTGCTAGAATGCCACAGGGCATTTTAAATGCTAGCATCAATTCCGACAACTATTGTCCTGTGTGGATAGGCAGCTCATGTAAAAGTTCTCATCTTCTGTGAGACATAACAATTTGCTATCCATATCAAAACCACACATGCTTATCACTTGCTCTCCTCATCTCAGTACACAAGTGGGTATATTTGGGGCTCAGAGTGAGAGTCACAGGTTTTCAATCTCAGACAGATTAAAAAATTATAGTTTAACAATATTCCAAATACCTGGAGGCAATTACAGGTCAGCTAGGCATATGATGAAATGCTACAGTAGGAGGTGCTTAACATATTCCTATGTGGAGAACTAGAGAAGGAACAATTACCTCATGTAGGAGGTGCATCTGAAAGATCTACCACTAAGCTCAGGTGTGGGACTGGGGCTGAGAACTTGGGCAAAGTGCCGGTATAAGCAGGGAAAGTATTAGGACACACTCTACATCTGAGCACTGCCAGACTTCTAAATGTCACACATTTACACACAGCACTGAGAGAAAGGGTGAGAACTTGCTCCACACCCAAGCATCTCAAGCCCCTCAAATGCTATGAATGTAGACAGCAATAAGCAGCAGCGAGGAGGGACCTCCTTTTAGCTGTGAGTAGTGATAGTACTAATAACATGTTCTTTGCTGAGTGAAAAACCTAGTGAGAGAATATATGTGCACATAGTCTTCAACAAGCACAGAACATGAAAATATAAGTATGATGGTGTCTGCTCTCCTCATTCTGATTTATTTTATACATTTACTCAAAATGATACTGAATGGTAAAAAAAAAAAAAAATAGAAGGTAAACCTGGATTTGAGAATTTTAAATGATTTTGACAGATATCACTTCCATAACATAAATGATCAATAAATGGTAGTTCAAGAACTTAATTTAGCATAACGAATTACAGAAAGGATTTGTATTTTAAAAGATAACTCAAACGTAGGGTCTTATATGAAGGTTTGCAGAGAAGCCATAGGTAACTGGGCAGTTCTCAAGAAAGATATTTTCTTCATGCCTACTGAGATTCATATACAGCTTGACCATTTCATTGAACTTCTGCTACTTGCTTCACATGCAGCAGTTAATGACCAAAAGAGGCAATTGAATTAAATTAATGTGATCTTCTGAGTTTTGCATCCAAAGTAATACTCAAAGTCTCCCATGCTATGAATGCCTGATGACATTAAGAGTTGAAATTTATGAAGCATTCTGATTTCCATTACTCAGAACATTAGCCTGAAATCAAAGGGTATGAATGCTTTGTACCATTTTGACCGTTTTTTTCTTCCCTTTAAAGGGAATTTCTGGTTCTAGCACCATATGAAAAATCACTGAAGAAAGAAGGAAGGATAAATAAGAAAAGGGGATGAAGAGAGGAAGGAAATCTATGTTGAAAATTTTACATCTTCAGTCATGTTACTTTCATAAAATACACTGGTTTTAAATTACATAAGTATACATTTATTTAATACTTGTATTATTATTATTATTATTATTATACAAACATGTATGAATTGCTAAGTGGTACATATTTATTGGTAATACATTTTTGGAACAAAATGATCTATAAATGTCCGTGAAGCTTTAAACTTTCAAAATGGGCCTTATATGTTTGATAACAAATCATTTTTTACATTGAGTAATTTGGTAAAAGAAGCTGTTCTTTTAATAAGATGTGTTATCAGTCCTTGCATTCACCATACAGCCTCCATATTCATTTAGACACATCACTACTTCTGTCTCTCTTTCTTGTTTTCTCAGAGTTTAAGCCAAATTATTAAGTAACCAAAAGAAAGACATTAAGGTGATTTAAAAAAGCTTCATTTACTTTAGTGGTGTGAGAGATTTTCTGTTTCTGAATCATATAAATCTTTTAATCACAGTGAGTTACTTCATTGCTGAAGTTTAGAGTTCATCTATTACCTCTTTTTTTGCACTTTGACTGTCTGGCCTTTACCCAGAAATCAGAACCATAATTCTTACCAAATACCACTTAGCTTTTCATAAAGGAGTTGGGAAAAGGAGGCTGACCACAAAATTCAAAGATGGAAAATGTGACTGTCCAGCTGTGTGCTTAAAGATATTTTCTTCAATAACAAAACCAAGATCATTCACAATAAGAACAGCAGATAATACTTGAGAGGTGATTTGATCTTAACATAGGACACTCACCAGACTTATACTTGTGTCATCAAATATGCTACTTTGATGGTGGTTGTATCCAAGGCAAAACAGTTCAAAGGGACTTAGAAATAAATGTAACTAGTTAGTTCCTTATAAGCCTTCCTTCCTTCCTTCCTTCCTTCCTTCCTTCCTTCCTTCCTTCCTTCCTTCCTTCCTTTCTTCCTTCTTTTCTTCCTTTCTTCTCTCTCTCCCCTCTACTCCTCCTTTCTTGTGTTTTGGGACATGGTCATTCTATGTAGTCCAGGCTGATTTGGATTTGGTTATGTAGCCAAGCTTACTTCTAATTCCAATTTCTACTGTCTAAATGTCCCAAGTGCTGGAATTGTACCAGTATGCACAGCTACATTCACTTCTGGATGAAGGTACACATATTTGTTGTTAGAAAACAACTGTAAAAATTTCTAAACAGAGAGAATTGTTGCTTCAGCATGAGTAATGATTTTTAAAGGAGATATGTTAAAGGGACAGGGTAAGGAAAGGAATGAACAAACTGCAAGAAATGAATTGAAAATGAATATATATATATATAATGAATCAAGTATGCCAGATTTTTCAATTATCTGCTAAGTCTAAAAATAATTGATTTAAAAATAATGTTTACAAGTTGATATATTCATGAAAAAAATCAGTCAAGCATATGTTACTCTGACTCTGGTACAAAAAACATCCTGACATTCAAATTCAATTTCTTTGTAGGAATTTAGGCCACCTACTCATATCCTGCCATTTATCACCTAACAATTAATAACATCATAGTCCAAACATGTATATTTTAAAATATCCAAAAAATTCAAAGATTAAAATTAAAAATATGTTTTCATGTACATATGGGATAATTTTCAATTAAGCCACAGATAAGTAAAGTGGGTCAGTAATTCAAATTCAAAAAAATCAAGGCTGGAGAGAAGACTCCGTAGTTATTGTACTTGCATGCAAACCTTGATGGCCTGGGTTGAATTCCCCAGTACCATGCAAAGCCAGATGCACAATGTGGTACATGTGTCTGGAGCTTATTTGCAGTAGAAAGCAGCCCTGGCGATTACATTCTCTTCACCCCCCCCCCTTGCAAATAAATAAATAAATATTAAAAAATCAAAAATTATAGTTTATGTTCAACTTTCCAAAGAAACCAGAAGAAGCCAGGCATGGTAGGACACACCTTTAATCCCAGCACTTGGGAGGCAGAGGTAGGAGGATTGCTGAGAATTTGAGGCCACCCTGAGACTACATAATGAGTTCCAGGTCAATCTGAACTAGAGTGAGACCCTACCTCCAAAAACAAAGCAAAGAAACCAGAAGCTTCTATGTCTATCACATATTTTTCAAATAAACAAATCATTTTATGGCCTAGTTAGAAGTAATTTTATTTTCATCATTTCTTGGTAATAAAGATAATCAGATATATATGAAATGGAGCAGTTAAATAATCAGAAAAAAGAAAAAACTAAAAATTCCATTTAAAAGTTATCTTTAGTATACATAAATAGGAAATTCACTCATATTTGAAGTCTAGACACATTATCAAATTAATAGTGAGAGAATAGAAACACATAAAGCAATTAAAACTTTCTCACAAAGTACCAACAGACTTGTAATCAAACATGCTTCTTTGAAGAGCTAGAGTAACATTCCAAAAATTTATTTTAATCATGTTTCTCAAATATTATAAAGTAAGTATGAGGCCTATTTTAAAACCAGGAAGGTAATAATGTATTAAAGTTGATTATTTCTGATATAACTATAAAATATTCTAATTGGAAGTGTATATTCTTGCATTTTCTTTTCTATTTATAGCATTTTATATATTTAAAAATGTAATGGAACACATGCTATTTCTATAGGTTTATTGTTTGGAAATGTGAATGTAAGCATGTCCAGAGTCATTATTGTTCAATAGAAAATGACAGACAGAACAGTGAGGGTGTTTGTCATCAGGTATCTTGTACTTTTTTAAACTATTTATTTACTTATTTATTTGAAAGTGACAGAGAGAGAAAGAGGAAGAGAGAGGGAGAGGGAGAATGGGTGTGCCAGGGCTTCCAGCCACTGCAAATGAACTCCAGATGCTTGTGCCCCCTTGTGCATCTGGCTAACCTGGGTCCTGGAGAATTGAGCCTTGAACCAGGGTCCTTAGGCTTCACAGGCAATTGCTTAACCACTAAGCAATCTTTCCAGCACATCTTGTACTTTTTGAAAAATATTTTATTTATTTATTTGAGAGAGAAAGGCAGATAGAGAGAAAGAGAGAATGGGTGCATCAGGGCCTTCAGCCACTGCCAATGAACTCCAGGTGCATGTGCTCCTTGTGCATCTGGTTTACATGGGTCTTGGGGAATCGAATTGGGGTCCTTAGGCTTCAAAGGCAAATGCCTTAACTGCTAAGCCCTTTCACCAGCCCCCAATTGTACTTTTAATTTAAAGAAAATGCTTGTGTTTATTCTTAAGATGATGCCTAACTAAACACTGCCCAGCATTTCAGAGATTATGTGAGTATAAAAAATGGCTCAGTAAAAAGCCACCAATGAAATTGAGTGGAATAAAACACATCTTCTGACACTGTATGTGTAAGCAGTATATGGACATGAATAAAAATGACAATTAGGTACATCCTAGAAGGCTATTAAGTCCTGATAGTTCCATAGCAATATATATGCAGCAAATGATGGATCTTGTGTCATTCCTATTATAAATATTTAACAAGAAAATTTCATGTATGCCAATTTCAAAATTAGAAAGAAATATAAATGCCTTCCTGTTGTTAAAATAGTGGAATGATGAGTAATGCTTATAAAATGGAATTGTACAAGAATTAAATGGTCTAAGTGGGATCAAAGGAGGGGATGGATGAAAGGATAGGGTGGAAGGTTAAACAAAATTTAAGATGTAGGGCTGGAGAGAGGGCACTTACCTACAAGTGGCTCAAGGCCCTGATATACCTATTCTCTCTCTCCTCCCCCCCCCATCTCTAAGAAGATAAAAAAAAATTGAAAAATATCAAATTTTTAAGTGATACATATTACAGTAAATTCACCACTGTTAAAAACATTAACAGGGGTGTAAAGATGTAAGCTATTTTTAAATCTTGGCTCAATATGTTCACACAAGTTCTTAGTACTAATTTTTAACTTAGCAAAACACCAGGTTTCTATATTTTATTTTTCTGCTCCCTGACCTTTTATTAGATTACTGGTAACCAGCCAACTGTCAGCTTACCTCACCAACACAGTTCTTTTCAATTGAGTCAAAGGTGTCACATCTAGTCAACCACCAAGTTCCTAACTACCCTAACCACAGTCCTTGGTTCTGGGTCCTTCTGCGTGGCCCATCAAGGGCAGTTGTTGCTGGGCTGCTGCACTTGGTAAAAGAGGCTCTCTACAACTGCTGACTAACACAATGGGCTGAATGCAGGGACTCAACCAAGGAAATGCTCCCATCTCTAGAAACCTCCTATTGTAACCAACCATCTGGTCTATGCATAAAATGTGTTTTACTTTTCAAAAACACACATCCGGAGTTTGATTACAGTCGCTAGAGGCCCTGGTATGCCAGTTCTCTCTCTCTCTCTCCCCCTTGCTCTCACTCTCTCACATAAAAATATTTAAAAAGCAGGTTTGTAGGGCTTGCTTCAAAAAGAAAAAGAAAGAAACCAACGTGTGATGATTCACACTTTTAATCCCAACATTTGGGAGGCTGAGGCAGAAGGATCACCACAAGTTTGAAGCCAGCCTAGGCTACAAACTGAAATTCTTTTTCAGAGGGGGGAGGGGAAAACACATAAAACAAAACAAACCAGAGGATAAAAAGGACAGAAAAAGATCCCTTATCCTAAGTTTGAACCATATTATAGAACAAGTCTGGTTTGCTTGTCTGTTTGAGCATCAAAAGTGAGGATTTCTGAGATAATATGCAAATTCCAGATATTCATCTTAAAAGAAAAGACACACTGAACATATCCACTCAGGCATGAAGGATTTACACAGGTCTGTGAAATCAGGGGCCTGATGAAGCCCTGTAGTCCAGTCCTTGCCGCTGACTGGCTGCAGGGCTGGGGCTACATAATACAAAGCTTCCTTTGGATTTTAGTACGAAATGGACATTTGAAATAAAGTATTAAATAAAGCACATTCAACATGCCTTTCATGTGCATAGCTCAAAAAGCTTTATCAAATCCAATTATTTTATTAAGTTTTATAAACTCTGAAGGACATACATAGTAATTACAGCTCTCCATATGGCTAGCCAGTAGCAACAGAGGGTCAGGTGTGTATGGCTTAACAGAAAAGTTTTGAGCTTTTATACACTTACAGAAAATCAGGGGCTAATGAAGAATTTCTACCATTGGTAAAAGTTAAGAATGGTGAGTTTGGGTTAGAAGTACACACAGAAGGCATGATCTTTTTGTCAAAAATCCAAAAAACTGGGTAAGGTTTGGGATTCAATTGCAACAGAGCAGCACCCCCCACTCCACCCTTTGGTATGGCATGCAAATCATTTGCAAAAAGTTTTTGTGTGATACCTTTCCAAAGGAAATCTATAAAGTGGTACTACAAAGTAGGTTAGAAATTTTTGAAACACTGATTATAAATAAGGAACTGTGTTCACAGCACAGTGTATAATCAGACCCAAGATTTTCCTTGGGGCACGTTTTAGGGCCACAGAAAGATCCCAATGTCACTCTCAAGGGCAATGTAGATGATAGTGTTAACCTTGTATACAAGGAGACAAGTTTCACCTACTCTCTGAGCCTTTGCTCTCTTTTATAAGAATATTATTACTATATTTAGAGGGTTGGGTTGTTGAAAATATCTGTAAAGTTACTAGTTGATTTCTAAAAAAAAAATCACAGAATATAATTTTAAATAATTATTTCTCTTTATAACCCATTCACCCCTAAGTCTCTTGAACTTTTCAGGACCAGGAAGGAGCACTCTACATGGATGCTCAATACAGTCACTGGCATTCTGAGGTAATGAGCCTAACACAAAGGGAAGGGAAAAAGCAAATAAAAGTAATAAAACAAAGAGAAAATAAAAGGAAACAGCAAATAAAGTCAAGGACCATGAGTACTCAGAAACACCCACCCCAGTTTGAAGGGTCATAGTGGGAAATTCTACCCCTTGCTATTGCTGGTAGGTTCGTTTTTTATTTTATTTCACTCTTGTTGCTTTTTTATTCGAGTTGATGGAAGTTCTTGGAAGCAAATTTGGCCTCAAATTGAAGATCTTTAAAATAAAATGACAGCTTTCTGGCAGTAGGACAAATGTATTAGTGAACAGTAGGTCACTAAGGCAAGGAGGTAGGATTTTCCATCCATTATTGGAGGTACTCAGGCAAATGATGAATGTGGATCTAACAATATATAAAGTACAAATTATGCTAGCTTTCAAATCCATCCATTCACTAAATCCTGACAACCACTAAGAATTAGATCTTCATCTTTCTTATTTTACAGAATGGTCTGAGAGGCTAATTGATTCTAGCACATACCAATGTATATCCAGTTTTGAGGAACACTGTGGAGTGATATTATAGTAATCGTATAATAATAATTTCTTACATTTCATAACAGCTTTATCTATGATTGATAATATACAAGGTTATCCTAAAATCATAATATGTTATATGTATGGTATACAGTGGGTTGTATGATAATAATCAATTAATAGTAAGTAAGTTCAGGACATGAATTTCTACTATATAAGCTTGCCATTTATGACTTCCTAATCATTCAGAAATATTTTACAGTTTTGCCATAAGCATAATTTATTAACATTGGTAGTATAGTTAACCAAATCATAATAGTCTAGTATAATACTATAGTCCAGAGGAAATTAAAGATTCATTTTAGTTCATTCAAAATGAACGTGATGAGGTAATTCACAAAATCATGATAAATGATGAGTCACATGCTCTTAATTAGAGTTTAAATTGGATACTAATGTGAAACATGGCTAAGTTTCCATATTGCCTCATTTCTCACCACGGAACTTTTTGTTGTTGATCTCTATGGCTCAAATAAGCATTGCATTTTTTCAAGTTCATTACATAAAGACAGAAAATTAATCTCCATGTGCTTGCAATGCAGTCAAGGGTCTGCACCCTTCTCTATCATCAATTGCACTTGCAGTCATTGTGAACAGCAGAGGTGCAGGGTTCCTTAGTACCTGTGGTTTATCCAGGCGCATCCTCTTGGCAGCATTTCTACTCTCACTCTCACAAGCTGAGGCCAAGATACTCTCTGCAACTGCTGAAGTAAGGTGGGAAGGAATAGGTCGAGACTAAAAAAGAAGAAAGAAAGAATATGAAAAATTATTAACAGTATCACTAACAGACCACTGCTATTCTCAGAAGAGCTCAAAGGACCATAAACATGAATAGGTGTATCGGTGTAATTCCAGTAACTTTATTTCAATAAAGAAAGAAAATGGAAATTGTAAAGATGAAAAATGAAAGCTAGTTAAAGGTTAAAACTATAGCTGTTACCAAAATCCATCATTCATTGCTATGGTTTCATTGTCACAAGTACTTAGGCAGGGCCATTCACTTGGAATGTGAAACAGACAGTGGTAAATTTGTTGACAGGATTTTGCAAATAAAATGTGCTCTTTAGTTATCTTATGAACATGACAATGAACAACAAAATAGAACAAAAACAAATGACAGGTTTATAATATAGCTAAGAAAAACAGACACTCAGACCATGTTAAAAGTTATAGTTCTAAGTTATGACATAGTTAGTTAAATTGCCTTAAAAATTCTTCCTTTAGATTAAATACAAACTAGAGTTAGCCAGTCCTAGAATTACTTCTATGTACTGAAATTTTTATGTTTTAGATGTGAGATTACTCACCTGGTGTGTAAATCCATGTATTATTTATTTATAAAATATGAGTTTAGATTAATCTTTTAATAGGCACATGCTAAAGCTTAATTTTCTATATGAAACACATAGAAGTTAATTATCCTAACTAAGCTAATTAACTATGAAATGTGTGTGACTCTCCATATCATTTGTGATAATCATAGAAAAGTTTTCCATTCTTTTTACTCATAACTATATGCAAAATCATCTAGCTGAAATATGAAGTACTTAATGATATAGCACATTTTTAAAATTAAGATAAGCAAATGATAGATAAGAAACAACATGAAAATTAAGCCACAGAGACAGTAAAACATTGTGGAACTACAAAATAAAATTACCTTCTGGAAACCTAGCAAACATAGTAGCATGCCACCTTAGGATTTTAAAAGGCTCAGTCCAAACTATTTGTTAGATATCTTTGAGCTAATTGAGGAACTTGACATTTTTATGGTGAAAGAATTTCAATTTGCCTTCACTGTGTATGATTTCCTTCACTAACTCTGGTGCTTCAACACATCGAACCACAAGACTTGTGTCTGGAAAAATATAGCATTGCAGGTAATTCAGAACACAGTACCATAACACATTCCTTGGTGGATTTTTTGTGATATAGAAAGAGACCAGGCTCTGAACAAGTATGTGAACCAGGAAGGAATCTCCATACCATCTCACATGACTTCCTTCTTCCTCCAACACACCCTCCATGGGCAAAAGGTTGGAAAGGTACAAGGTCTTCATCTGCTAACCCTGTGAAATATCTGGGGTGATAGATGGGCACCATTCACATTAAAACACTAGCATGTTCAGAATGTTTTTTTTCCAAAAGAGAAGAGAAACCCTTGTGACATGACAGCAGACATGTAGCAGAAGCATTTTGTGAGGTATTTCAAGTGAGGATTAGGCCTTGGGAACATGAGAGGGGTTGAATGAGGCAACCCAGAAAAAAAAAATGTCAAAAATAATGAAAGAAGTTTAAAAGTTCATATTGCATTTTCATTCCATTGTCTACTACACCAAGTATGGGTGATGAAGTCTAGTCCAGAACCAAATGCATATTAAACTGTTAAATCATGATGGTTGCTATCTGGCCAAAACATAATGTAACCCACATGGAAGCCTTTATTCATATCCTCAACTAAACTTTATTTTAGGTTCAAGTGGTAGAGTTAAAGTGGAAATAATAATATTCCATTATAAAAAGAAAATAAATTATTTAATTTTAGCCAGCATTTTTTCAAATAAGAATGAGAGACTATACTAAATACAACATCAACAACTTCCTTTTTCATAATCCAATTATGGGTAATCCCATGGGACATAGACTACATACTTCCATTCCTTGTCAGCTTCACTTTGCTATGTGTCCCTGTTCCAAATTAGGAATATATAAAGTTGTAAAATTTTATTAAATAGATTGAATTGCATTAATAAACATACATGCATCTTAAATGCATATTCCAAATGCTAACTTTTTAATAAAAATACTGCTTTTGAAAAAAGTTTGCTTAAAGTCAACTTGATTGAAAAAAGAATAGAAAGTAAAACATCATTTGTATTATAGTTATTTGGTAATGTTTCCTTTCTGATTTTTTTTTTTTTTTTTTACTGTTTAAAACTAGAGGCATGACTTTTATTGTCATGGTGATTTTTTCATATTAATCTACGTATTTTCATTTAGAGGAAATGATAGGGAATGTAAAGCCCTCTTTCATTTCGGATGCTCTATTCAGAGACTAGAAGCAAGTCTGACCACATGGAACATGTTTTTCTCCAAATTCACCCTGTCACCTAAGATGTCAAGATTTGGGGTAAACTTAACTTCAAAATAAAAGCAAAAAACATGCATTGTTACTGGTTGGAAAATCAGTAGAAGCAAACACACAGGCTTCAACATGGCCCACAGACCTGATAGAACTTTGAAAGTAAGAGCTGTTCTGAGTTTGCTGTAGATTCATCACTTAATAACGATGAAAGGGTTTTCTCTGACTTTTAAAGAAACTGAAAGGCAGACAGATCAACAAACAGATGATGAAGTGGTATACATTTAGAACTTAAGTTTCATGGCATACAGGTCTCAATTCTTTCCTTTGTTTCTTAATTACTCATTTTATGTCACTAAGTGATAATAAAATAAAATGTTCTAAAAATCCTTTATATGCTAAAGATAGCCTATACATGCTTGTATTGTAATCCTAACTGATTCAAGCTCATGAGAGAGAAGAGTAAGATGAATTAGTAAAGTCAGTAGTGGTGTGGAAGACAATTTTTCAAAAATTTATATATCTCAATTACATAATCTAATGTTTATCTCAAAATGGAAATTCAGTGACATGATAATTAAATTTCAAAATTAATAACAGCTAATTCCAAATGAAAGCTTTTTCAAGATTCAAGATTTCATATGAAGAACTTGGATTCATTATCCAGGCTTCCAAACAGTTCTTGTGAAAAGTACTTATATTACTCTTAGTTTGAAGAAAATCAAATTGAAGTTTGGTGAGATTATATAACTTGCCTAGAATTATGTTATATGTGGAAATACCTGGATTTAAATATGCCTGGTGGCAAACTGAAAATAGTCCATAGCTAAGAGCTATTTTCATTTTATTCCTAAAGCTTCAGTTTGCTTAAATTGAGCTAGAAGAATTATTTACTACTAACTTTATTTTGCTTTTAAACAAAGAATACATCAGGTTCTCTCTAACAATCTTCTTTTAAGATGGTTTAAATCCTTCCCTCATGTTTTTCTATGACTTCCTGAAAAACTATTCATTAGTAATACAATAACAAAATGTATTTGATTTAATTCACAACTTTTAAATTGATATAATCTAAATTCAAAAAAGTTTTCATGTTGGATTTGCCAGAAACATAGCCAAGCTTTGTTTCATACCTGAAATGAGGATGCAGGAGACATTTGCAATAAAAGTCCTTTTGGGCTGGAGAGATGGCTTAGCGGTTAAGCGCTTGCCTGTGAAGCCTAAGGACCCCGGTTCGAGGCTTGGTTCCCCAGGTCCCACGTTAGCCAGATGCACAAGGGGGCGCACGCGTCTGGAGTTCGTTTGCAGAGGCTGGAAGCCCTGGCGCGCCCATTCTCTCTCTCTCCCTCTATCTGTCTTTCTCTCTGTGTCTGTCGCTCTCAAATAAATAAATAAATAAATATTTAAAAAAATAAAATTAAAAAAAAAAAGTCCTTTTGCTTCTAACATCTAGTAGTAATCATGTCTATGTGCCCAGTGCTCACTAAGCTGAACCATATCAGTATATTTTTCTCTCAGAATTTGGAATTTATATATTTCACAGCCTGAAAATGCTTATATCAAGAAGTTTCAAAGGAAATGAATCAGTGTTGCATTTTATAAATAATTTTATCATAGAGGAATTTTAAATTATTATTTGGCATTAATCATCATCTGCTAAACTTTCCATCATCATATTTCATAGTTGTAAGCTTATACATCAGTTTTAAGTTTTTCCTGGTATGTAGTTGTAGGGTGTGCTACAGATTCCATATGTGACAAAGGCTACAAACTCCTTCTTACATATGGCCATTAAACACAAATCCTTCCATGTAGGGAATGGGCTAAGGATTTTTCCATAGGAAAATCAAATCGAAACAATCCATTAGATGATTTAAGAAGAACAGCACTTCTTTTTATGAAGATATGTATGTATGTAAGTGTGCTATTTGGTATATACCTTAAAAGATTTGAAATAAGGATATAATATATACAATTATATACATTTTTTAATTGAGTTCTACACCCAGAGACTGGGAATATTTGTTCTTTCTTTCCCTGGATGTATGCTAATGCTCTCGCTAATTATCTCATCATAATTAATAGTCATCACAGTGGGATCTAACTTGAACTTTCCTCAGCACTGTTCTTGCAGTAATAATTATCTCGGTTCAAATCATTATGGTGGTGTCATCTGACAGATGGCTAAATGGTCACATGTAGCTTTTAGAGTTCAGAAAGTCACATTTTAATTGGAACTTAAGATGTGACTTTTGTTGTCACCATGTAAATGTCTATTTCTTTACAGAACTAAGTGAAACTTACCAATTCCATCCAGAAATGATTTCAGTTTTTGGTTTTAAAAGTATAAATTAAACAACTTTTGAATCCATTGGTATAAATTTAATATACAACAGAATTTTACAAATATGAAAATGTCCTCAAAAAGACTCTAAGGTTCTGTTCCTTGGTATATGCTGCAATGCTTTCTGGACTTAATAGTTTTTGTACAACTTAGTTAAGTATTAAGTGAGGCCAAATTGGGAGTAAATATGACATCTACCATGGTTGTAAGTAGAATGTCTTTAATGACACTTATAGTAAGTGATTCAGTAATCAATATTTAGTTAGTAACTTAAATTAAGTTTATTTCTGTTATTCTCGTTATGTAAAAATTCATAATTCTGAAGTTTGTGTGATATGTGCATACAGTTTAATAAAGTAGTATGTCTATGCCTAAAGGGCTAATTGTATGGGCTGCATAGGTTTTAGAGCTTAAATTTTTTTCCTATCATATATGATATTCCTTGGTTTATACACATCAGTAGAATAGAGATAGTTTATTAATTAAGTCAGATTGGACTAGTCAGATTGACTAAGTCAGTATGGAATTAGCTCCTTATGTTCTATCTGATCATTTGTGGGATTTAATCTCTCCAAGCCCCAGTAATTCTCCTAGTATTACTGTTATCAATTTTATCCAGTTTTATAAGTGGTAGCATTGAGATTTAGTTGATGTCATGGTTAATCTTCATTGTCAAAGGACTGGATTTAGAATCACCTAGGAGACATACTTTTGAGCATTATGTGAAGTTTTTTACATGGAGGTTTAACTGAGAAGGAAAAGTTTACTCACCCTGCCCCTCCAGACTGTGGGCAGCACTATCCCATGGAGTGGGATCTCAACTGAATAACGAGAGGAAAGGAGGAATCCAGATGCACGTGATGTTCATTCTTTACTACTGCCTGGCTATGGATGCAATGTGACCAGCTGTTTCATACTCCCTCAGCAATCCTTGCACCCCATAATGTCCAGTATCTTCTCAAACTATGAGCCAAACTACATCTTTTCTTCTGCAAATTGCTTTTGTCAGGAACTTTTCACAAGATTAACTAATGCAGTCAGTAAACAACAAATAGGAAAACAATGCTCATATTATCATGAATCCAAGAAATTGTGAGCCAAAACTTAACTGCTATCTTCACTGATTCAGCAAATACATTTAATAAACACTATATGTCAAGAATATGCCAAGTTCAGACACATGAACATGTATAATATCAGTGTTTGTGTCTTTCATCTTAGAGTTCATATCTGAAACTAATAGAATACTTAGCACATAGATTTTATCACATGAACAAAAATGTTCATCACATATATAATTTGTTAGCAGCAATTATGAAATACTAATATTATATAAATTTATAAATAAGTATTTATAATTTATACATTTATAAAGTATTTATAATTATGACATTATAAATATATTTATAATTATGTATGATTCTACATAACATTTATAATTATAAATTTATTATTTATAAATTATATTAAAGAAATTAGAGTATACATAATAGGAATATATGTGACAAGTGAATGTTCAGTTTTACTTGTTTTTAAATTATGTGACTCCTCACTGACTACAGTATTTGTGGATGTGACATTTTCCCAGTGCTCACTGTAGGTGCTAAGAAATCAGCAACTTGTATTGCATTAAACCTTGAACTCTGAAAAGTTCTGAATTCTGAGCCATTTGTAATCCAAGATTTCAACCTAAGGGTTGTGAATGTGGTCAAAATAGCTCAACTGTCCTTTAATGATTAAAAAAAACAAGCACCTCATTGACTTGACCTAGCTTCCTTAGTTTGGCTTTGGGAACTATGGAAACTTAGCCATTTTCTCCCAGTCACTGGCCAAAGAGGTCAACACATGATCTGAATATGGCCAATCAACACCCTTCCATTGGATCTGAGGCATGGAGTTGAAGACCTGCTCTTTGATTATGGGTTTTCAGAACTACTGGAGGAAAAAATTCCCAGGAGGCAGTAGGTACCTGTCTGACAAGTAAACTAATACCCAGGGAAGCACAGATAAGAAATGAAAAAGAAACAAACCCATTGCCTATAGCTCATAGATCTGGCTATGAATTAGTAACTGTACTTTTCAAAATTCCCTGGAGTAATTTAAATGGCATTTGAAACTATATGTTTTTAAAAAGTAAAATATAAAATAATTTGCATTTTAACCTTGGATATAAGTTTAAGCTTTGCCTTTTTTGTTTGAGTCAGGGTCTCACTATATCCCAGGCTGACCTTGAACTTGCAGTAGTCCTTTTGATTCAGCCCTCTAATGAGATTATAGACATCAGCTAACCATATGTGTGTGTGTGTGTGTGTGTGTGTGTGTGTGTGTTTGTGTGTGTGTATGTATATATATATATATACACATACATACATATAGCTTCAACTGAAAGGACTTTTTTTATTTTTAAAATTTTATTTATTTATTTATTTGAGAGTGACACAGAGAGAAAGAGGAAGAGAGAGGGAGAGAGAGAGAATGGGCACGCCAGGGCTTCCAGCCACTGCAAATGAACTCCAGACGCGTGTGCCCCCTTGTGCATCTGGCTAACGTGGGTCCTGGGGAATCAAGCCTCGAACTCGGGTCCTTAGGCTTCACAGGCAAGCACTTAACCACTAAGTCATCTCTCCAGCCCATGAAAGTATTTTATTTAAGAGTTTATGACCTATGTGTTGGCATTAATTTCTGGATATTATTGAGCAGCAATAGGGTCTTTCACAAATAAGATGGGAAATAACATCTTATTGCTTCATGCTTAGAAGCCTATTGTCATCCCTGAGAATACAGTTCCTCAAAACAAAAGGTATCTGAAATAAGACTTTCCTTCCCACCCAAGTTGTTCTTTTAATCTCCACGAGGAAATGTTACTCAATTATGCAAACATATAATTAGCTATTACTACATATAACAATATTTAATTAGATCATGACAACTTATTTCTGTTTACTTATGAATTTTAAACTACAAGTAATTCAATATAAGGCTATATTTTAACTACTTATTCACAATAATTGCCAAGTAGATAAAAATAAAATTAATGTGTCAAAAGTTGAGAGTTAAGATAGCATAATATTGTTTACTTAAGGAAAAATATAGTCTTCCTAAATATTGAAATTCCTTTGTATAGATTTTTAGTTAGTAGATTTTAGAAATCTAACTGCAAGGTACTGTGAAATACAAGGTATGCAGTAGAAGTTAGCTTACACCTCACTGAATTTCTAGCACAAACAAGCTCATTAGGAACTATCTATTAATTCAATCAATATTCTACTCAACAATTTTAATTCATGTGAACATTAATTGAGTAGGTTTCATGAGCATCTAATTGCATACATAAGACATTAGGGAAGACACAGAGACAACAAGTTCAAAAGCATTTGCTTAAGTACTTGCAAAGAAGCCTGTATATAGATTACAATGATATAAAACAGGATAAAATCAAACTACAAAGTACCACAAAGTAAAATTTTAACACAGAAAAGAGAGATTTAAGGTTCCTTCAGAAGGGAGATTTAAATAGATAAACATATATTTCGTGCAATCCTCCAAATAGTTCAGCAGATGGAGCCAGGGAAAGGGTTCCCAGTACAAGAAAGTGCAGAATTCTAGACTACTGCATTTTACCATGCTCTTCATATGTACCAGGTAGGAATTTGCACATTTCAAGTGATACTGTTTTCAGGTTTCAGATAAGTACTCTGGTTTACATCTTTCTCATGAGAAGGTTGAAGTACATGGATGGAAGTCCCACAGTTTGATAGAGCACAGACAAGAATCAAGATCCAATGACTATAAAATCAGGGTTCCTTTGGCACAGGTGGTCTGTGCTTATGGTTTCCCAACACTTCTTTCTGGCTTCAGTTAGCTTCCTGTCCCATCAGGCCTGAAAGCAGCAGCTTCAGTAGTTGACTAACTTTGGTTGTGGTTTTTGCTCCCCATCCTTTCTTGCTCACTCTGAACTGAAAGTTTACTTTGTAAGTTAAAAGCAGTGTTTCAAAAACTTGGGGGACTTTTTTCTTAGCACTGTGAGGGACTTGTTCAAGTCTCTCTGTCTTTCCATTTCAAATGTCTATTTTCCTGGTAAATTTAAGCATATCTGTTTTCGTTTGTTTTATTTATTTATTTATGAGAGAGACATAGGCAGGTAGAGTAGGAGAAGAGAGAATGGGCATGACAGGGCCTCTAGTCACTGCAAAGGAACTCCAGATACATGCGCCCCCTTGTGTATCTGGCTTATGTGGGTCCTGGGGAGTCAAACTTGGGTCCTTTGGCTTTGCAGGAAAGTGTCTTAAGTGCTAATACATGTCTCCAGCCCAAGAGCATCTTTTCTATAGTTTTACTATGATATTCCTAGATATGAAGGTGTCTTATTAGCAGTGCTGAATACTGCTCTTTTCTTTGTTCTTAGGACTTGTTCCGAAAATGTATTGAAATATTTCCCCTTCTGTATGTAGTCTAATTTCTCCTCTGAATTACCAAGTAAATCTATTTGCATTATTGCATTCTCCATCTAACTTTATTTTCCATTTTCCTTATTTCTATTTTCTAATATGTGTATTTTCTCCTTTTCCAAAATTGATATTCTGTTTAACCCATCTACTGAGGTTCTAATTTCAGTGCTTATAATGCTTCACTTTTTTTTTTTGTAACTTCTGAAAGCTATAAATGAAAGTTTATTCTTCTTTAATGAAGCAGTATTTCTTTCAGGGTCTTATAAACATAAGTTTAGCTCTCATATTATTCTCCTGGATAGCATAAAGCTCATGTATCCTGAATTCATCCCCCACTAGGCCTGTTTGCGTCTTTACTCTCTGTATCATTCTATGTTGGTATACTATTCAACATATAATGTTTATAATTCTAGGTGTGTTTTGTAGTCAATCTATGGGCTTGACCATTTACATTTACCCCTTTGATCTTAGTTATACTATTAAAATGTTACATTTTATTCATGATTTGTATGTATCTATAGCGAGAAGCTAGCTGGAGGACCTATACATGTTAGGCTATTCTGTGGTGCCCAAGGGACAAGATTGTGCTTAAGCTAAATGATTCAATGAGTTATTGACAACTATGTGAGAATATATGTTACCATCTAGTTATTCTTCAACTTAAACATAGGGAGTGCTGAGAAGAAGGTAAGCACAATCTCTGAGTAATAAAAATTTATGGTCTCAGATACCAGTACTTGGGAAGGAAGCAGAAATTCCTTTTAATGCTCCCACAATGCATCACAACCCCATGGAGAATGCCAACAACCTCACTGAGGAATGTCCAAATGGAATGGGGGCAGGGTTGAGGGAAAAGAGGGTACCAATACATAATGTACCTTCATGAAACATCTTGTTAATAATAATAATAATAAACATTAGAAAATTATTTACCAGTACTTTTGGAGAGCTTGCTATCCTCTTACAAAATGCTAAATACCTGCACAATCAATGAACACTTTTTTGCATATTTCCTTTTTTTAATAATTTAGCCATTACCATGGAAGTGATCTGAACGATATAAAGTTCTGGAAGCTTCTCACACATACTTGGAAATTCCTTACAGAGTTTGTAACAATTTATATTCATAATTATGTATCCCACCTTAGGCATTTATCCCCCTTCATGAAATTTGAGAATTATATTTTATCTTTGCAAAACATATAACAAATGTGTCATAATTTTTAAAAATAAGAAAAAATAGAAAAGCAAATAGTCAAAAACCACAAGAAAAAAGTTCCAGAACAACTTGAGCAACATAGAAAGTATCTGCCTCTCAAATTAAAAACTCTTGGATATGAAAAAAATACTAAGTCATTTTCAAGCCACTGAAGTCATTGACTTCAGATATCTAAATTACTTGGTGTATTTGATTATAGTCATCAAATTTAGGATAAAAGATGAATAATGGTCAAAATTCTTTTTAAAAAACAACTATATTGGGTTGGAGAGATGGCTTAGCAGTTAAGGTGTTTGCCTGCAAAGCCAAAGGACACAGGTTGTATTTTCCAGGACCCATGTAAGCCAGATGCACAAGGTAGAGCATGCATTTGGAGTTCATTTATAGTGTGTGAAGGCTCTGGCATGCCCCTTCTCTCTCTCTCTCTCTTTCAAATTAAAAAAAAAACTGTATTTATCCTATATATTTTCGTTTGAGTTTTAGAGAAATACATGTAAATATATGCAGCTATGTGAAAAATGTCACTATTCAAATTTAGGAATAAAACCAAAAAAATAGTATTATATACCACACAGGATACTCAGAAGGGGTCATCCCCGTATTCTTAAGAAGCATTGGTTTTCTGTTTACTATTAATTCTATTGTTGAATTTAACATTTATTTAAGCCTTTTAGTGAAATGATTGATTTGGAAAAATCAACTCTTATTCTTAAGGGCTGAAATAACTTGAAAGTTAGAACTACACCTTAGAATCAATTATAATTTGACATGTACTATTTATATAAAGTTCAGCTCATGGCTGACTAACATGCTCAGTTATTAGACTTCAATGAAAGTGCTTTGGATCAAACTTATTTTTCATTAAATGTGCTCTATAACATCCAATGCTGAAGATTCTATGCATTGATGTTGATAATAGTGACTCATTGAGAATGTGTAGGAAATAATCATTATATAATTATTCTGTTCATGCATTATAAACACTATTTGGACTCTGACAAAAGTTTTCCTGTTTAAGTAAACAATACCTATGGTGTCTTTATGGATGTAAAAATGCAAAAATAAATATGTTAGTGTTTGAGGGTATTCAATGAAACTAATTAAAAGTATTATGTTTTATATTGACATATACATTTAATGTGCAGTTTGAATAATTAAACATGAGTGTTTTTTTCTAACATTGGTAGAAATATAAATAAGTAAATAGTAAGATTCTCAGGTATATACTGATATGTTGTGATAAGTCACTTCTAAGGGAATTTCCCTTTGCTTTTCATAAAATAAACAGAAGACATATAATTCAGGATTTTGGGGGGGAGACCTCTAGTGAGTGAGAAGGGCTGCTTATGTTTTTTGTGACAGTTCATAGTCTAGCTGATATTTCTGTATCCTGCATGCAACCTGGTTTCAGGTCAAAGTGAGATAACCTGCAACCTCAGCTTACCTAGCTCTTCCTAGAAGTGGCTGCATTTTCTCCTTCATCAAGCATGATTTCTTTGAGTTATTTTCTGTCCTAATTTATTGTGGTGTCAGGTTTCATTGTATGTCCATTAGTTGTTGTTACTGAATATACAAATCACATATTATTTCATACACTTAGAATACACTGGCCACATCCCACTATTATGCTACATTCAAAGATGGTTTCAAATTGGCTTTTAATGAAACAGAGAGGAAACTAGGCTGAATATAAAAGGCCAGTGGGACAGAAATGCTCAATATCATCTGAACTTGAGCATGTGGGAATCCATCCAGCAGTGGTACCTAGATTCATTTGAGTCTGGTCAGACCATGAAGTCTACTTCCTTCTTATTTAATGTAGGAATTAAGCTATACATTCTGATTGATACAGGAACATTTACAACCCCATGTACTGGATGCTGAAGGATTTCACTGCCTCTCAGGGGTTGGACTAAGGCTTATGGAAATTGTCTTTCACCAGTTTTATTTTTATTTATTTATTTTGGTTTTTCGAGGTAGGGTCTCACTCTGGCCCAGGCTGAACTGGAATTCATTCTATAGCCTCAGGGTGGCCTCGAACTCATGGCTATCCACCTTCCTCTGCCTCCCAAGAGCTGGGATTAAAGGTGTATTCCACCACGCCTGGCTATTTCACCATTTTTAAGCATATTGTTTTAAACTAAAAATTTGTCACACTGTCTATCTTTATTAATGCTGTGGGAGGAATCAAGGTATTTCCTGGATTTTAAATTTGTGATGAAGTCTTTTTTAGATAGTTTTGCACACTTAAAACAATAAAAATAAAATATGGTTAAATGTCTAAAACAGGCCTTAGACAATGTAAGAATATAACTATGACTTCTTTCTATTAAAGAATGGTTACTATATGGGCTGGAGAGGTGGCTCCATAAGTCAGTTCACTTTTTGCACAAGCATGAGGACCTGAGGAGGCCCAAAACCACCAGAATTTGAATCTCCAGATCCTACATAAACACATGTACATGAAACTCTTAGACCCACAGGGGAGTAGAGATCCAAGAATCAACAGAGCCCATGGGGAAAAAAGATGACAAGGTACAGAATTAATAAGACTCCAGCTCAAAACAAGACTAGGGAGAAGAACCTTGGATCAGGACAACTATGTGAGTGTACTTTGATGCAGGTAAGCACATAGGATGGCACATGTGCACATACAAGAGCATGCGTGTGCGTGCATGCACGCACACACACAGACATAAGCAAATAAAGGAGTGATTCATATAAGATCTTATAATGTGGAAAATAATATAAATTTTACCAAAGGAAATAATCTCTAACATTAAAGATATGTAATTCCAGACACTCATAAAAATCTGACCTATGGGCTAAAGGGATGACTTAGTGGTTAAGGTGTTTGCTAGCAAAGCCAAAGGACTCAGGTTTGATTCCCCAGCACCCACATTAGCCAGATGCACAAGGGGGCACATGCATCTGGAGTTTTGTTTGCAGTGGCTGGAGGCTCTGGCATGCCCATTCTCCCTCCCTCTTTCTCTGTCAAATAAATAAAAATTAAATATTTTAAAAAATCTGACATATTGCATCATCTTTACTCTTACTGAAAGAAGAAAGTATGTGTAATGTGTTTTATGTGAAAATATACTTGGTTTCAACTCAAAATTTAGGTTGAATGTCAAGGTGATCTTGAGTCTGATACCAATGTAAGGATTGTGAGGCAAAATTCTATTCACCTGTCATATGTCTCCTATCATGTGGGTCATAATAATTAAATACTGTGCAAAAGGGAAGTAGTTCCATTACTTTAACTGGTTTCTCATTCTCTCTTATAGTCCACTGCCTCTATGATAGAGATCTAGTTTACTAAGTTTGGCCATTTTTCTTATTAAACGACGTATGTATTACATACCCCCAAGTTCAGTGTAGATATCAAGAGAAGCAATTATATGTTTATTTGCAATATTCTGCAACTGTAGAATAAAAAAAGCTTAGGAAACTTTTCTTCAGTTGAAAAATTAATGGTATTGATAATATGTTCACTTGTGAATTCTGTTAGATGCTTACTGTCTGTGAGAAATGACTTTTCTGGCTCTCCAAGAGACACTGTCTGCAGTAGCAGATGGATATTTCTCCCAAAACTAAACAGATATTGTTGTCTTTACCAGAGAAACTGAGCACAGGTAGCTGAAGTGACTTTCCAAACCGGTTGGCTGAAAGTAGTGGAAACAAAGTTTCAAAAGAAGCCTTTGGGAGGCAGAGCACATAGCCTAATCACCTGGGAAGATGGCCTCCCCTTTGAATTAAAGTGACTTTTCCCTTTTAAAATACCACAGATATTCTTAAAAGCTGATGCAAGAAAATTGAAAATTGACAGGGGATTTGTCATTCATTTCAAGGAATTTTACCCACAAAATTTAAAGTATAGATGCTCTACTTTGCAATCCCTTGTACCTATAACTGATCATACTTGAGAACATTGGAAGCCAGATCACAGACACCTGCAGTCTACACCTTCTCAGGTAAAAATAAGAACAAAATTCGGTTCAGAAAATTTCTCATATATTTCAGAGGCAAGTGGTAGAGCTCAGTAGCAGAGTACCTGCCTTGCATGTGCAAAGCATAGTTAGGAACACCAACAATGTAAAATCTAATAGATAGGCACAACACACACACACACACACACACACACACACACACACACACATAATTTTAAAAAGTGAAAATAAATAATCAAGTATACATTAAAATGTTTGTCATATTTGCATGTGTATCAAGTAGAGCAAAGAGAAATAAATTCAGAAAACTCTGCTTTCCAGTTTCTCTCCCATAAGCTATCTAATGTCAATGTCATCTCATCAATATACATCTTACAACAGAATATAAAAGCTCATGGCATCATCCATGACACACAGATAGACATACCCAGTCAGCAACGGCTTAGTTTTCACCTGAATATTTTCAGTCTCTCATCTATTTTCAAGACTTGCTACGTGTTATCCATCACTTCCCTACAGTACAGAAAGCCATTCTCAAATACCACCTAAAGCTACAACTGCTGTTTCAGTTCAAGGCTTAATTAGCCTCAGACCCACTGGAGTAGTGATAGAAGGAAAACAGACATGAATGACACGTGGGTTCTCTCTGGATTTCACTCGTGTCATCCTTATTTTCTGTAAAAAGTTTCCATATGATTCTGTGATCATTTGTCTCCAAGATAGTTTTCATGATATAAACAAAGGGAATATATGCTTCCAGAAGATGAAAAGGGATAGGGGAATAAACAAACAAGAAAACAAAACCCCTTTGACCTGACATTATGGAAAAATCAAAATTAAAAGAGACACTAAGATGAAAAAACAATAGTGTCATGGTTTACATGTGGGATTTGGATGGAATCTAGGGCTGTTTCAGTTTAGAACTCACCATCTCAAAACCACTTCTTTTCATCCGCCTGCAGGACTTGAGGTAAGTACGTATACGTTTTCTGGCACGCTCTTGGTACTCAGGGAATTGTCGCCTGCATGAGTCAATGATAGCCTGGATCTTTTCTTTGGGCTGCTTAGAGATTGGGACCATTCGGTCCAAGTTTTCATCTACAAACAGCCTGACAAACATCTGTTGGCAAGAGGGAGACAGAGGAGAAGGGTTTGGAGGGCTGCTCTCTTCTGTTTCCAGCTTCCTGTCTTGAATACCAATAGATGGGAAAATAATCTCTTTTTGGTTTATGCACTGGAGAATTTTGCAATGGAAAGCCAGAAAAAATTTAAGCAAACAATTTAAAGATTTTCTAAATGGTTGGATTAAAAAGTAGAGAAACAGAAAGAGAGAAGAAGACAGACAGACAGACAGAAAATAATAGACTTTCATGTAGAGAAAACTCAAGTTAAAACAAAAGACTATGACAACTGAGCACCACTGTACATTTTTTGTTCATGGTAACTGAGACATTCCTGCACTTCACAGTGGACTTGTCTCTGAGAACAGACACTTGACTCTGTGGTCATGCATAAATAGATAAGCTGAAATGACAAATGGCAGACAGTCATTTGAGGAACTTCTTCAGCCTAGTCGATATGCATACTCACACAGCACAACTCCAGTTCTCAGTGCCATTTTCTTAACATTCTAAACAAAACAGCAGTTCTGGGGTCTGCTTCATGTACTTTTAATATCCTTCTGTATATTAAACAAACATGTCTCGAAAAGCTTCACACTGACTAACAGCAACAACATGAACGTGAAGTGGTTAAGTGGATCCACATGGGGAGTGTGGGGCGACTCACATTGAAGGCTTTCAGCCGTTCTGCTTCCACACCGTCTGTCTCGTTCACTTTCTCCGAATCCTCATGCTCATCATGATCATCTTCATCCTCATCCCCCCTGTTGAGTGATAGGTCCTCAGCTCCTCGGTCGACACTCTCGTTTTTGCCAGAGTCATAGCTTGAATAACTATGTGCAGGAGACTGAAAAGAAATGGTGACATCATTGCTTTTCAATGCATTGTTTTAGTTTTCATTCCATTTAGATTTCAAAAATCTTACTTACAAACTGGTAATTCTAGAGCTATGGCAACTCAGCTCAAATCAAAATTAATTCAAGTGAAATTTCTCATTTACACCAGTCACATTTTAAGGACTTAATTACCATGTCAACAGTTCCATCTCTGCAGTAAAGTTTTATTGAACTTAGCTGTCTAATAGCAATTAATAGAACAGAGAAATAGAACTAAGAGAAAGATCCAAGAATTCCTTGGAGCTGTAGGGTACTGCAGAATGTGCACCTCAAGGTTTGCTGAATTAGCTAAGCCTCTATATGAGGTCACTAGAGGACCAAAAAAAGATTTTAATTGGATTGAAATGAGAAACAAGCATTCCAAGAACTAAAGTCAGCTCTGACAACAGCCCCTTCCCTTGCACTTCCAGACTTAACCAACAAAGAGAAGGATAAACTAATAGGAAGGTAAAAGTAGGAGCTTTAAGAGCTATAGAAAACCATGAAGAAATCAAACTTGAATATCCAGGGTGTAGAAGAAAGAGAAGAAGTTAAGTCTAAAGTCATAGTAAGTATTTTCAACAATATCATCAAATAAAATTTCTCCCAAACAGGGTAAGCGATGCTGATACAGATACAGGAATCACTTGGAGCACCAAAGAAACAATACCAGAAAAAGTACCCATTGTTGCCATATTATAATTAAACTACTAAACACACAGCCCAAAGAAAATGTATTGAAAGCAGTAAGAGGGAAGCACCTAGTCGCCTAAAAAGGCAAGTCCATCAGGATAACAACAGATTACTGAACACAAACTTTAAAATCCAGAAGAGCTTGAATGATGTATTCCAAGTTCAGGAAGACAACTGCCAACACAGGCTACTAAATCCACCAAAGCCAACTGTCATAATTGAAAGTGAAATAAGATTTTCCATGATAAATACAGGCTAAAGTAATGTATGACCACTAAATCAGCAATACAGAAGATACTTGAAGGAATCCTTCAGACTGAAGAGAAAGAAAAACATACATGAGAAAACAGGAAAAAATAAACTATGTTCAAATAATAGTTACTGTAAGAGAATAAAAGAAAAATAGGAAGCACTAGAAAATTAAGAATGGCAAGAATAAACATATACCTCTTAATAATTATTCTAACATCAATGGTCTCAGTTCCCCAAACAAAGACACAGAATTGCAGACTGGATTATAAAGCATGATTCTTCTGTTTGTTGACTCCAAGAAACTTACCTCTTCATAAAAGACAGAGACTACCTTAGAGTGAGGAGATGGAAAATGTTAATTCAAGCAATCAAGCCTAGTAAATAAGCAGAAGTTGTTATTCTAATGTGTGAAAGGATAGACTTAAAACCAACATTAGTTATAAAACATAAAGAAGGTCACTTGGTAAAGATTAAAAGAACAATCCAACAAAAGGACATTATAATTCTAAACATATTTGCAGCAAACATTGGTGCTCCCAATTACATAAAAGAAACACTTCTCTACATAATGTCACAAATAACCCCAAGCATATACCCAACTCTCAGCAATTTCCAGGTTATCCTGGCAAAAATAAATAAAGAAGCATCTAGATTAAATGCCATCATAGAACAAACATCTACAGAGCTTTCGATCCAAATGTTACAGAATAAATATTCTTTTCAGCATCACATAGGACTTTCTCTAAAGTACATCATATATTAGGACAAAAAGCAAATTTTAATAAATGTGGGAAAATTTAAATAATTCCTTGTATTCCATGTGATCACAGTGGGATTACGCTACAAATCAACAGCAAGAAACGACATAGAAACTACAAAATAATCATAGAAACTAAACAGTATACTAAAAATTGAGTCATTGAAGAAATCAAAAAGGAAATAAAATTCATAGAATAAAATGATGATAACATAACATAAAAATCTGTGTGACACAAGGAAGATAGTAATGAAAGGGAAAATGATCACTTTTTTATTAAAAAATTAGAAAAATTAAAATAAATAAATAAAAGATATTAGAGAGGTCACAAACAACTTAATGCCACACATAAGGGCATTGGACAAAGATGAGTAAGGTAAACCAAGAATCAGTAGATGGAAAGAAATAATAAGGATTAGGGTGGAACTTAATGAAGTAGACACCAAATAAGTAAATAAATAAATAAATAAAAAGGATCAATGAAACAAAGAGTTGGTTCTTTGAAAGGATAAACAAGAGTGATAAAACCATAGCAAAACTGACTAAAAGAAAGAAGAGATTCAAATTAAGAAAATTAGAGTTGAGAAAGGCTTCATTACAATAGATACCAATGAAACTCAGAAAACATTAAGAACATATATGCCACTAAATTTGAAAATTTGAAAGAAATGGATGATTTTCTAGATACATATGACTTACCAAAATTAAAAGATAGGATAAACCATTTATACAGACCTATATCAAGCCATGAGTTCAAAAAGTTATAAAAAAAAAAATACAATCTCGAGGACTTCCAATTAAGATGGCAGCATAGTAACCACACCAAAGCAGTCTAGGGGAGAAAAAGCAAAAAACAAGCAAACAAACAAAAAAAGCCAGCAACATACACTCTTCTACTAAAAAGTGAGTTGCATAAGAAATTATCAACTGCAGTCAAAAAGTAGGAGAGAACCAGAGCATCTAGAGACCATAGAAGCAGGCAGAAGTGGCTCCAGCAGCAGTGGCACCATGTCTATGTGGCCACAGTGGCAAGGCTTAGATTGGGCTGCAGGAAGAGCCAGGTGTGGGGATTTTCCACTCATACCGGCCTCCTCACAAACTCAAGAAACATGAAGTGAAGACAAAAGGGACCAACAGAGCATCTTGTGAGGAAGAGGAGCTCGACAACCAGTGGGAGAACTCCAGCCACAATCCATAGCCTCTCCACTCCCACCACCAGTGCAAGTGCCAGCCAGCACCACAGACCAACATAGCACCAAGCACAGGTGATCAGAGCAGTGACCTACTGACCAAGCCTTCCTGAGCCCACAATGCAGCAAAGACGGATCCAAGTGGGTGCACAGCATAATTGAGACCAAAGCCATCTCAAAAGGTAACTGAGATTACACCAGGTCAGTACCCACAAAATAAGACTGGTATATAGGATTGCACAGGAAGTGTTAATTGCACCTTCCATGTCAGGGTAAATTATATGTTAAATGTGATGGATGCTCAGATTTGCCATTCTTAAGAAAGTTTTATATTTTGGGCTTATCAGTTGTTGCTTCCTGGTTTATAGTACCTTTGTTTCCTCTTCTGTCCTTCATTGGGAAAGGGTCTCACTTGGTCACAAGCTGACTTGGAACCCTCTACAGTTGGTGAGATTAAAGGTGTAGGGCAACACATATCCTTAGGGACTGTGATTTAGTGAGAGGATCTAGTTGTAATAGTACTTACTCTTGCATAAATACTCTGTGCTGTTTTTCATTGTATGTGTACATTGTTTAAATTTTAGAGTATGCCTATATTCTGTTCTACTCAGCCTACTTGAATGCTCTCATTTCAGGCAAACCCAATACTAAGAGTTACTTATGTAGTTATTCTGAGAGTCTTAAGAGACATTCCTAGCACCTTAAGCTCCTACTCTGAAGATATATGTCATCAGATTGATTGATACATCTAATAATACTGCAGATGATTAGAAAACCCAAGTATTAAATTAATCCAAGATGCAAAAAACTCTACATTATAATACAAGTAACACAAAACATCAAGACAATATAGATCCACCAAAAAAGTATGAATGTATCAGAAATGACCTCCAGTGAGACTGATTTAGAGGAAATGTTTGAGAAGGATTTCAAAAGAATGATAATAAATATGTTGAAAGAAAGCAAAGAGGAAATCAAAGGAATCAAAGAAGACACAGGAAACCCACTTAATGAAATAAAAAGGTCAATACAAGACATAAATAAGGAAATAGAAATAATAAAGAAAATCCAGTCAGAAATACTAACAGTGAAGAACATAGTCAGTGAAATAAAAAAACTCTATAGAAAATCTTACCAGTAGAATGGATGAAGGAGAGAACATAATATCTAAACTAGAAGATGAAGTGGCAGATCTAACACAGTCCAACAAAGAGAAAGACAAACTCATATGAAAGTATGAATAGCAATTTCAAGATATTTGGGACACTATGAAAAGATCAAATATAATAATTCAGGGTATAGTAAAAGGAGAAGAATTTCACTCCAAAAGCATAGTGGGTATTTTCAACAAAATCATAGAAGAAAAAATCCCTCTAATTTGAAAAGAGGTACCAAAGCAGATACAGGAATCCTTTAGAACACCAAACAGACAAAATCTTGGAAGAACCTCTCCTCATATTATAATTAAACTACCAAACATACAAACCAAAAAAATATATATATTGAAAGCAGTTAGACAGAAAAATCAAGTCACATACAAAGACAAACCTATCAGGATCATGGCAGATTACTGAACACAAACATTAAAAGCCAGAAGGGCTTGGAATGATGTATTCCAAGTTCTGAGAGATAACAACTGTCAACCAAAGTTACTTTATCCTGCAAAGCTATCTATTTAAAAAGATGGAATAATAAGGACATTCCACAACAAAAGCAGGGTAAAGGAATATTTGAAGATAAAACCAACTCTACAGAAAATACTTGACAGGATCCTTCATGCTGAAGAGAAAGAAAAGCACACATATAATGAATTTGGAAAAAACAAACCATACTCAAATACTAGTTAATACAAGAAAGCAAAGGTAAAAATGGAAGAACTACAAAAAAGGAAAGTGGCAAATGTAAATATACACCTTACAATAATAATACCATCAGCCTCAATGCCCCAACCAAAAGACAGGTTTGCAGACTGGGTTAGAAAACAGAATCCTTAAATTCGTTTCCTCCAAGAAACTCACCTCTCTACAAAAGATGGAAGCTATCTTAGGCTTGTAGTATCACCATACCAGATTTTAATGTATATTTCAGAACCATAGTAATAAAAACAGCATAGTACTGGCACAAAACAGACATTTAGAACAGTGGAACAGAATAGAGGATCCAGATGGAAACCCAGGCAGCTACAGCCACTTGATCTTTGAAAAAAAAATGGATCAAATATGATGGAGAATGGAATTTCAAAGGGGAAAATGTGTGGGGGGGAGGGAGGGGGTTAACATGGGATATTTTTTTTATAATCATGGAAAATTCTAATAAAAAATTTAAAAAAATGGATCAAAGACCTTAATATCATACCTGCAACTCTGAAACTGCTTGAGGAAAAAGTAGAGAAAACCCTTCAAAATATTGGTATTGGCAAAGACTTTCTTAATATAACCCCAATAGCTCAGGAAATAAAATCACAGGTCAACTGCTGGGACCTCATGAAATTATAAAGATTTTGTATGGCAAAGGACATTGTGAATAGAGTAAAGAGGCAACCTACAGAAGGGGAGAAAATCTTTGCCAGCTATACATCTGATAGAGGATTAATATCTAGGATATATGAAGAACTCAAAAAATTAAATAACAAGCAACAAACCAATCCAATTAAAAATGGGCTATGGAACAAAATAGAGAGTTCTCAAAGAAATACAGTTGGGATATAAACATCTACAAAACATTCTACATCCCCAGTCATCAGGGAAATGCATATTAAAACTACATTGTGATTCCATCTCACTTCTGTCAGTTTGGCCACCATCATGAAAACAAATGACCATAAATGCTAACAAGAATGTGGAAAAAGAGGAACCCTTCTACACTGCTGGTGGGATGCAATCTAGGCCAGCCATTATGGAAATCAGTGTGGAGGTTCCTGAAATAGCTAAACATAGATCTACCATATGACCAAGCTATACCACTCCTAGGCATATATCTTAAGGACTTGTCTCATTTCCTTAGAGATACTTGCTCAATCATGTTTATTGCCACTCTATTCACAATATCTAGGAAACTGAACCAGCTTAGATGTTCTTCAACTGATGAATGGATAATGAAGTTGTGGCACATTTATGCAATGGAGTTCTACTCTGGTAAAGAAAAATAAAGTTATGAAATTTGAAGGAAATATCATACTTTGTGAGGTAGCCCAGGCCCAGAAAGGCAAAGTCACATGTTCTCTCACATAGGTGGATCCTAGCTACAAATGATTGAACTTCTATGAGAGTAGGAATGAAACTCAGTAGTTGAGGACAGTAAGCTAGAAAGAAGAAATAAAGGGAATAGAAAGCGAGAGAGGGGGACTTTATAGTATGGTATTGTATATATGTCAGTAGAGGAACAGATTAATGGGGTGAAAAGGCCTAAGTGAGGTCAGGGGAAGAGACTGAGTAAAGGAAAAGTGGAGGCAGGGCTAATGAAAAGCTAATAGGATATAAACAGGTCATATGAAAACCTACTTTTTTGGTCAATGGAACACTTAGAAGCCATCACTTGTTGCTAGAAAATTTTCAGTGCCAAGGATGGGATATCTTCCAGTGAGGTGTTGTCCAGGGAGATCCCTGATACTCCCCAAACATTACAGGCCATTGCCTAGGCCCTTGGTTTCCCACCAGGAATAGACAGTAAGACCCTATTTCTGAAGACTCCACATATTTGGGTTGCAAAGTTACTAAAAATACTGCCAGAGCTGAGCTGAAAATCTCCTCCATGTAGATCAGCTGACAGAAAGCTGGAAAAAGCCAAGCTGCATGCAGTTCAATGGGTGAGAGAGAAATCACCAATGAAGATACTCAATAGTGGACACTGCAAGCTTTAAATTTGACCAGACAAGCCAAATGAGCCAATGGGTGCAATAGAGGCATGCCTGTTATGGGGAAAAGTACCCACTCTCTAATTGGACTGGAAGCCTGCTCCATGGTAGGGAATACATACCTGATACTGAAAACCTACAACAGGGGTAGTTATTAACCCTAGGGGAGTAAAGTCTGTTGGTGTCTGGCTAAATGTATATACTATGCTCACAAGACTACCCAGTAAGCACTTCTCTTAATGTTAATACCCATATATTAATGCTATTTTCACTTCTTTGTAGAGAACCTTTTCTTTTCAGATGGCAGTGACCTTGGGATGACTCAGAAGGCACTATGGTGCTAAGAAGAAGTGACAGATGAACATGCAGCCCTGAAATATCTCTATCACACCTGCCAAAGCTCATGGTTCATTGTGGAAGAGGTGGTAGAAAGAATGTAAGAGGCAAAGGAAGGGAAGGACTCCTTATAACATTCTCCTCCAGTTACAAAATGGCCTGGATATCCATAGCCTTGCCATGCCTGACACTACCTACCTAAGACCAGCATCATAGGAGGAAAAGTTGTAATCAGCATTTCAATAGCATTTGTTATCAAAATAGAAAAAATAATCCTAAAATTTATTTGGAAGCACAAAAATCCTCAAATCACCAAAGCAATCTTGAGCAACAAAAATAAGGATGGTGGTATCACCATAAATGATTTTAAGATATATTACAGAGCTATAACAGAAAAGAAGCATGGTACTGACACAAAAACAAGCACATATATCAGTGAAATGGAAAAGAGGACCCAGGTATAAACCCTGGGCCCTGGAAGCTACAGCTATCATATTTTTGAAAACAATACCAAAAATACTCACTGGAGAAAAGAAAGCCTCTTTAAAAAATGTTGCTATGAAAACCGGATATCTATACGTAAAAAGATTAAAATACATCCTCATCTCTCTCTAACCTAAGCATCAATTTCAAGTAGATGAAAAACCTTATTATTGGACCTGAAGCTCTGAAACTGCAAGCCTTACATCTTACTAGTCAGTCAAAATATACTAACACATGCAATGGTGGAAAGACTGTTATGGGAGAAACCAGCTTCTCTCCTGTTAGACTGGATACCTGCTCTACAAGAGAGAATACATGCCTGATACTGAAAACCACATAAAAATCTATGCTTGGGGAAGTAATAAACCCTAGGGAGTAAAAACTACTGCTGTCTTGCTATGTGGATGTATTATGCCCATCAAACTTCCCTCTAAACACTTATGTTTATGTCCATATATTAATGCTACTCTCAGTTTTATTTAGAGAAACCTCTTTTCAGATGGTAGTAATCACTGGGGTGACTCAAAAATAGCCAGTGTGTTGAAAGGAAGTGACAATTCCGCACTGAGACAACTCCATTACATCTTCCAAGGCTCAGGGACCATTACAGAGGTGGTGGAAAGAATATAGGAACTAAGGAAGGGTAGTAATGCTTACAGTACTGTCTTCTAGACCCAAAATTGTTCTGATATTCATGACCTCACAGTCCCTGACACTACATGTACAAGACCTTCATAATGACAGGAAAAAATGATGATATCAAAACAGAAGCAAGGCTAATTGAAAAGAAAGGATTAAATGGAAAGTGGATTTGTGAGGGGAAAGTGGGTGTGATATAGGAGGGAATTATCATGGTTTATTGTCTATACTGATGGAAGCTGTTAATAAAAATTTAAATATATGGCTGGGGACATGGTTCAGCAGTTAAGGAACATGTCTGCAAAGCTTAACAACTAGGGTTTGATTTCTCAGTACCTACATAAAGCTGGATGCACAAAGTGGCACATGCACCTGTCATGCCCATTATCTGCCTGTCTCTTTCTCTCCTTTTTCTCTGTCTTTCTCTGCTTATAAATAAATGAATAAGTTTTAAAAAATAAAAAATGGAAATAAAAAGTTTTCTTCAAGAAGATGTTCATCAAAATCACAGTGAGGTATCGCTTCACAACCACCCCACGCCCCCCGTCCACCCACCCGCCCACGCACCCTCCGCACACCCTGCGTGGCTGTGCTCTGATCGGGCACCCACCAGTCACGCCTGCCAGCCTGCTGCACTGAAGCTGAGACCTCCTACCTCGCCCTTGTTCTCTGATCCTGCAAATAGAACAGCCACGTGGTGCTTGGTTCGCAGGCCTGTGGGGGCCACCCCTGCCGTGAATAGGTGGCTACCAGATCCCCTGCTGCTGTGATCACATTACTTGCTGCAGGTCAGCCTCTGCTGTGTCCTGATTCTGTACCCACATCATCTGCCTCTGCACTACAATTGCACGTGCAGCGGGCCCACTCCCACAGTAAGAGCCACACAAGTCCACACTGAGTCACTAGTGCCAGCACAGGTGCCATCCCCTACCTGTACATCACCACCCATCCCCCATTCCCCTGAGGCGGGAGAGCACAGACTGTTTACAGACCCCAGTGTACCCAGCCAGAGTCTGGGCACCTTCTGGGCTTGCTAACTCAGTCCCCTTTCAAGCTCAAAGGCAGGCAGCTTAGGTGCATTACTGGGTGAGAATTTAGGCAACTTTGGTGTCCCTGTCAGGCTATAGATAGGTGGCTTTGGCAAGAGTGAGCAAAAACCCAGGCTACTTGCAACTGCCCCAGGCTGCCTTGGATTCGCATTAAGCTAGATCCCAGGCTGCTCCACCCACCTACCTGCCCATACACTGACATGGGTAGACCACAGTGCAAAAGAAATAACACGAAAAATAAAATGGAAGAAAAGCCAGACAGATCACCCAGTCCAACAAGGATCACAACTAACCAAAACATAGAAGAGTGTTTAGGATCAGAACATCAAGTGGAAGCAATGAACAATGCAACCCTGACCAAACTACTGCTAGAACTGACAGGAAAGCTACACAGGATAGATAATCATATGGATGCTACCATCACTAAGCTAGAGCAATATGATAAGACACTGGAAAGAATTCAAAGAGAGCTAAAAGAGTTGAGGGAGAGTAAAAAAAAAGAGGACCTTAAAAATCAGCTGGCCACACTAAATGAAAATATAAAGAAATGCAAGGATGATTTCCAAGAATCAACAAGAAAATCAGAAAATGAGACAAAAAGGGAGCTGGACAAAGCGATGGAAGTGATACATAGGAAAGTAGCAGAAAATGCAAACTTAATTGAACAAGTCCAAAACTCACTAGAGGCTCTCAAGAATAGAGTCAGCGAAGTGGAAGATAGAAATTCTGATTTGGAAGACAGGATGGAAGAAACAGTTCGAGAGTCCAAAAATTTCAGTAAGTTCAAAAGTTCCTGTGAACAGAACATGAGAGAATTGTGGGATACACTTAAACGTCCTAATATCAGAATCGTTGGAATACTAGGAGAAGAATTTCAGACCAAAGGCATGGAGAACCTATTTAACACAATAATTGAAGAAAACTTCCCCTGTCTATTAAAAGAAAAGCCCATCAAGATTCAAGAAGCAAACAGAACTCCTAACCAACTAGACTAAAGGAGAAACTCCCCAAGACATATTATCATTAAGACTCTAAACATTGACACCAAGGAAAAAATCCTAAAAGCAGCTAGGGAAAAACAGCACACCACTTTCAAAGGAAACCCCATCAGAATTACTTCAGACTTCTCAATGGAAACCCTGAAAGCTAGAAGGGCCTGGAATGAAACTCTCCAAACTCTAAGAAACTATGGCTTCCAAATGAAACTACTCTACCCGGCAAAAGTCTCCCTTGTAATAGATGGTGAAAGGAAAACTTTCCATGACAAAACTCAGCTTTACAATTATATGAACACAAAACCAAACCTACAGAAAGTACTCCAGGAAATTCTCCACAGAGAAGAAACAAATAACCAAACACAAATGCCTACAAGAAGCAGATCCCAGCAACCAAACCCAGAGTAGATAGAAGAAAAAAAAAAATTAAATTCCATGGAAATGCCAACACACCTCTACCACCACAACATGACAGGGATCAAATCAAATCTCACAGTCATCACCCTAAATATTAATGGCCTTAATTCACCCATGCAGAGACACAGGCTAGCAGGGTGGATCAAAAAATTAAACCCCTCAATGTGCTGCCTTCAAGAAACCCAACTTACCACTAAAGACAGAAACCTCCTCAGGGTGAAAGGGTGGAAAACAATATTCCAGGCAAATGGGAATAAGAAACAAGCAGGTGTAGCTATATTAATATCAGATAAAGTGGACTTCAAACCAAAAACAATCAAAAAAGACAAAGAAGGATACTTGCTACTTATAAAGGGAACAATCCATCAAGAGGATATTACAATCATAAATCTGTATGCACCAAACACAGGGGCACCACAGTTCATAAAACAAAACCTACTTGACAATAAAATAGAAATAACCACCAACACCATCATAGCTGGGGACTTTAACACACCATTATCAGTAATAGACAGATCATCCAAACAGAAGCTCAACAGGGAAGTAAGAGAGCTCAACAAAACCATAGAGCACTTAGACCTAACGGACATCTACAGAAATTTCCATCCTAAATCCACAGACTACACATTCTTCTCAGCAGCCCATGGAACATTCTCTAAAATAGACCATATACTGGAACACAAAGACTGCCTCCACATATTTAGGAAAATCGACATAATTCCCTGCATGATATCAGATCATAATTCCTAGAAATTAACAACAAAAAAACCAACAAGAACCCCAACGGCAACTGGAAACTGAATAGCACACTCTTAAACAATAAATGGATAGTGGATGAAATAAAAAATGAAATTGCAAAATTCCTGGAATTGAATGACAATGAGAACACATCATACCAAAACTTATGGGACACACTGAAGGCAGTCCTAAGGGGAAAATTCATAGCACTCAATGCCTTCTTAAAAAAGACAGAATGATCCCAAATCAATAGCCTAACCATCCACCTAAAGGCATTGGAAAAACAAGAAAAATCCAACCCAAAGAGCTCCAGAAGGAAAGAAATAACTAAAATCAGAGCAGAAATTAATGAATTGGAAACCAAGGAAACAATTAAGGCAATTGACAAAACAAAGAGCTGGTTCTTTGAAAAAAATAAATAAGATTTACAAACCTCTGGCCAATTTGATCAAGCAAAAAAAGGAGAGACTCCAAATTAACAAAATTCAAAATGAAAAAGGAGAGATCACAACGGACATCAGTGAAATCAGCAGAATCATCAGGACTTATTTCAAAAACCTCTACGCCACAAAACTGGAAAATGTGGAGGAGATGGATAAATTCCTGGATGCATATCATCTACCAAAGCTAAACTCAGAGCAGATCAATCACCTCAATGAACCCATCACACTCATGGAGATTGAAAAAGTAATAAAAAAACCTCCCAAAAAAGAAGAGTCCAGGACCAGATGGATTCCCAGCCGAATTTTTTCAAACCTTCATGGAAGAACTCAAACCAATCTTCCTAAAACTGTGCCACACAATTGAAGAACAGGGAAAGCTACCCAACTCCTTCTATGAAGCTAGTATCACCCTAATCCCAAAACCAGGCAGAGATGCCACAAGAAAAGAAAACTATCGGCCTATTTCCCTAATGAACATAGACGCAAAGATCCTCAACAAAATACTTGCAAACCGATTCCAACAACACATCAAAAGCATTATCCACATTGACCAAGTGGGATTTATCCCAGGAACACAAGGGTGGTTCAACATACGAAAATCTGTCAATGTAATACACCATATAAACAAGCTTAAACATAAAAATCACATGATCATTTCGATAGATGCAGAAAAGGCCTTTGACAAGATACAACATCACTTCATGATCAAAACATTGGAGAGAATCGGCATGACAGGTTCACATCTTACCATAATAAAGGCAATATACAAAGCTCCAAAGGCCCAAATAATACTTAATGGAGAGAGATTGGAGGAATTCCCATTGAGATCAGGAACAAGACAGGGATGTCCTCTCTCACCTCTGCTTTTCAATATAGTTCTGGAAGTCCTAGCCCAAGCAATAAGGCAGGAGAAGGAAATAAAAGGGATACAATTTGGAAAGGAAGAAGTTAAGTTAGCTCTATTCGCTGATGACATGATTGTATATGTAAGAGACCCGAGAGACTCCATCCCAAAACTCCTGAAGGTGATCAACTCCTATAGCAAAGTAGCAGGATACAAAATCAATGCACAAAAATAGGTAGCATTTCTGTATGCAAATGACAAAGACACAGAAAAAGAAATAAAGGACATAGTCCCATTTTCAATAGCAACAACAACAAAAAAATATCTTGGAATAACGTTAACCAAGGAAGTAAAAGATCTATACAACGAAAATATAAAAACTCTCAAAAAAGAAATTGAGGAGGACTTGAAAAGATGGAAAGACCTCCCAGGCTCCTGGATAGGCAGAATTAACATGACAATCCTACCAAAGGCAATATTTAGATTTAACGCAATTCCAATTAAAATCCCTACAGTGTTCTTCACAGTAGAAAAAATGATCTCAAATTTCGTATGGAAAGGTAGAAGACCTCGCATATCCAAACATATCCTCAGCAAAAGAAATACCTCTGGTGGCATCACCATACCCAATATAAAGCTAAATTACAAAGCCATAGTAATAAAAACAGCATGGTACTGGCATAAAAACAGGAGTATAGACCAATGGAATAGACTTGAGGACCCGGATTTTGGGCCAAGCAACTATAGTTACTTGATATTCGACAAAGGCCCAAACAATATAGACTGGAAAAAAGATAGCATCTTCAACAAATGGTGCTGGACAAACTGGATAACCACATGCAGGAAACTAAAACTTGATCCACACATTTCACCATGCACAACACTCAAATCCAAATGGATCAACATAAGACCAGAAACTCAAAAACTACTGGAAGAAAATTTAGGAAGTACTTTCCATGATATAGGAATGGAAAAAGACTTCCTGAATAAAACCCCAGTGGCTCAAGTTCTTAAACAGTCACTCAACCATTGGGATCATATGAAGCTGAAGAGTTTCTTTACAGACAAGCATATAATAAGCAAAGCCAATAGAAAACCCACAGAATGGGAGAAAATATTTGCAGGTTATCCAACTGATAGAGGCCCTATCTCTAGAATTTACAAAGAACTCAAAAGTCTAAACAATAAGAAGACAAATACCCCACTCACAAAATGGGGCACAGAGTTAAACAGGCAATTCACAGAGGAAGAGATACAAATGGCAAACACACACCTAAGAAAATGTTCATCATCCCTAATCATCAGAGAAATGCAAATTAAAACAACTATGATTCTACCTTACCCCAATAAGGATAGCCAACATCAAAAGGTCAAATGAAAATAAAAGCTGGCGAGGATGTGGAGAAGCAGGGACACTCATTCACTGTTGGTGGGAATGCAGGATTGTACAACCACTTTGGAAAGCAATATGGAGAATCCTGAAAAAGCTGACTATAGAAATACCAACAGACCCAGTTATACCATTACTGGGCATGTACCCTAAAACCTTCAAACCAAAAGCCAGAGAGATTTGCTCAACCATGTTTGTAGCAGCTCAATTCCTAATAGCTAAAAGCTGGAATCAACCCAGATGTCCATCATTAGAAGAATGGATAACAAAGATGTGGTATATCTACACAATGGAATTCTATACAGCAGTAAGAAAAAAATGACATAAAGAAATTTGAGGAAAAATGGTTGAACCTGGAACAGATCATTCTCAGTGAACTTACCCAATCACAGAAAAAAAATCAATACATAGTCTCACTCATCTGCAACACCTAACCTGAATCTGCCCAAGATGCCTTACATACCCAGCAAGCACCTCATGGACTAGACAATAAGACGGATGGAAGGGCAGGGAGGGAATCAAAGGGTGGAAAACAGTAATGCGGACACAAACGGCAATGGTACCATAAAATTCTACTTCCTAAAAGACAGACCAAATGGCTGAACCTTCACTAGACCCTTACAGGAAACACCTGAACTAAAAGACACTGGAGAGGGTAGGATCAAGACTGACCTAAATCTCCTACATCTTCCCTCCCTTCCTCTCCCCCTCTCCCCTCTATCTCTATCCTCTCTAACTCTTGTATATTAGTTATCTTTTTCCTCAATTTCTTAGTGGACACTGACCTGTAACCCCCACTTCCAGCTTGGGCCTACCATCCACAATGAGCTTTTGATCAGAGAAACCTACAAGGTTTCCCAAAACAATGACAGACTTCTTTCAGAGTACTTGATGACCCACCAAAGGCCAGTGATAAGACCCTATTGCTGAAGATTCCATACACAGCTGACGCGTAAAATGGAATGACATGGCTGGAAGCCAGGAGAGAGTCAGTCCCCAGACAGTCAGCGTGTCTAGTGCCAGAAGGTACTACATAGGCGACTGGGGGAAATGACCAAGATCTGTCCAATCAACACATTGTTTAACCTAATTAGCAACAAATAACCGGATGTGATGCCCACACAAGTGCAATAGTGGTACACAGCCATGGTGAGGAATCAATTGCTCTTGATTTGGCTAACTGATCCACTCAGTGGTACTAGACCCATAGCTGGAGCTGGGAAACAAGTCAGAACCATACCCAAACACAAGCCCACTCTACAATATTAAGCTACCATCAATCACAGGGTATAAGAGGGCCTAAACCTACCATACTGTTTATCAAAAAATTAAGTCTTATCTCAATTTTCCAGGTGCTAACTTACTCTCCATTGGAGAATCTGCTTCTCTTTTCCAGATAGATGCAGATCCTAAGAAGAGAGCTGCCCCAACATACCTCAAAAGGGGCTCAACTGAAACTAAGAACAACTGGCGAAATAAGCCAGGGTGATATTTTCCTGTGAACTGGATACCAGCACAAAGGGGAAGGAGATCAACACAGAGAAAAATCAACTCCTACCAAATCAGAGAGCCAGAGCCTCAGAGGCCCCCAACACCTCAGCACTGAAGCAGACCAAAAATGAACCCAACATGGCTCAGGGAAATTTTGCTGAAGAGGGGGCGGAAAGAATGTCAGAGTCACATGTTGGGTCATGATTTGCAGAGACATTTATCATACCAATAACTGGGGTCTAACGCCACAATGCACGACCCATTTTCATTAACAAGGAGGGTCTAATGGGAAGGGGTAGATCACAGATGAGCCTAAATAATCGTACCAAACTGCCTGTATTTACTGAAAAGAAAACTAACAAATTAAATTTAAAAAAAATACAAAACTAGATATTACTAAGTGTATTGTGGTTCATAGCTGAGCATCCATCACAATATTCACATGTATACACATGCACAAACATTTGGTTAAGTATTTTGTAAGTATCCTAAATAAGTGGGAAAGCAAATTTCTCAAACATTGGATAAATATATATTGGTATGAATATCATAGGAGGTGATTTGTGAGGACATGCTATAATATTAAATGCAATGCACTGTGAATTAGTTTAATTTTTCTCTTTTCAAATAATACTTGTACATTTATCAATTATATTAGAATGAGCACATTCATTGAAGAATTATTTGTGACAACAAAAGAATAAAGCTAACTCATTGTGCTCCAGCAAAAATTTGATGAAATGAATTACAATACAGTGAATTAATGTAACTCTGTAGCTAGAAAACTGAAGAAAAATAAAACCTTAAATATATTGTTAACTGAAAAAAAAAGAAATACATAGAGATGGATATTTATTAGGATAAGTTATGACTTCTTTAGTCTCTCTAAATCAATGGCCTCATGAAACAGACTTCAGCAGACAGTCATCAAACAACCTGTGGTTATTATGTAATTTCACTTTATAGTCAAAGAAATTTGGCATAGTGAAGTATATGTGAAGAAATAATCACTGGTTTTGTTTATAAAATTTTGATCAAATAAACCACTTGGTCTTTCAGAGAGTAAGTCATCAGTAAAAGTAAAACCATTTGGAATTATTGTTTAAGCCAAAATAAGAAAACTAAACTAATAAAGAAAAATATTTTGCCTAATATGAAATTCTTTTCTACTTGTTTAGATCATTTATACGTTGTTATTATCTTTTATATTTATCAGAGTAAAGTAATAATTGTTATGATATTCAACATATTAATTTAAAATGTTTTATGATAGTTCACTAAATTTTCAATGAAATCAAGTAACGTTGTTTACAAATGAAGGAACTATAAAAACAATGTACAATTGTAAAGCTGTCAGTTTGCATGAAACAGGTGTTTCCAAATAGCATTTAGCTAAATAAATAAATTAAGGTGCAGATGCCTCATGTTTGAATGAAGCCATTGTCTTTCAGTAATAGAAGAAATTTTGAACTTAGTTTCTATAGTTAGACTTTCTAAGAGAAAAAAAATGAAAAGGAAACTTATTTTTGGTAAAATTACCATGCTATCATAGTTCATGACAAAAATGCATCCTATTATTCTGAAATGTTTTCTCTCCAAAGGTCCTATTTTATTCCTATAGTATATGACTCTTGAAATGTCGAAGGCCATTATTTTGGTCTCCCCGCAGTTCATATGTTATAATCTTATACCCTAGTAACTTTGGCAGGCAATTAGCTCATGAGGGCCAGGTTTTTATAAGTGGTATAATTGTCCCTATAAGAGAGCTTAGAAAGCTGCCTCACTCCATCTACTATGTGAGCATGTAGGAAGAAGACACAATGTGGCAACCAGAGAGCAGCCCTCACAAAACACTGAATCTTTTGGCACCTTTATCTTGAACTTCCCAACATCCATAACTGTGGGAAATAAATGCCAGCTGTTAACAAGCTACTCAGGCCACAATATACTAATTATAGCAACCCAAGTCGAACGGAATGCGTAGTCATTTATCTTTGTTATATAGGAAGAACAAGCAAATTATTTTTCATCTTTTTGCTTAACAAAGTATATCCATCTTCATAACTTGTTTAAACAAACACAAATATATATCACTTATTTTCTAGAGTAGATGATTATTAATTCATTTAAAACAAATAAAACTTTAAAAATTTTCCTCAGCATTTGTTATATTGCAATATGTGAGTATTCAAATCCATATAAATGATTTAACATGATATTAACATCTAATAACTTATGTTTTATGGAATTGATAATTAATATTACAATTTAAAATTGCATTTTTAAATTAAAAAGTAAAAAATAAGTTGATCATGTGAAATCTTATTTGGGTGAAAATAATGATATTTTATGGTGGAAAATCATGAGGAATACTTTGGTTTGATTATATTAGTATATATTTATATAAGACATAATTAAGCTACTCTATACTTATTTTTTCATGAAAAAACTAAAGTTAGTCAAAAGCTTACTAATGTCAAATGGATAGCAACACTCCTCATAAAGATGTACAAAACTTTATTACAACACCTCAAGGGCATAATATAAAATTTAAAGCAATAAAATTTGCAGGAGACAATACATTAAAGTCTTTATGATTTCAGGTTAGCAATCTTAGATACAAAACCAAAGATTTTTATCAATGATATAAAATATAAAAGAATGATAGATTTGTTTCTTTAGAAATTAAATACTTCTGTTTTCAGAAATGCTTCATAAAATGTAAAGAGAAAAACAAAGCTGAAGGAAAATATTCATATGAAAAATAAATCTGAGAAGAATTGGCATCCAAGCTACATCAAGAACTATCAATATACTGTTGTTCTATGCAAATGAAGAGGACCCTCACAGAAAGGGACTTCAGGAAGAGGTAGCAAAAGAGGATAACCTAATAAGAAGATGACTAGTGTGCAATATGTTCATATGTTATAATTACCAACAAACTGAAAAAAAAACACTACAATAACGGGCATGTACACAGATTATTGGTCAATGATTGACTTGCAAGCATGAGGACGTGAGTTAAATCCCTGCTATCTATGTAAAATATCAGGTGTGACTGTGTAAGCCTGTAATCTCAGTGCTAGGGTGGCAGAGACAGGTAGATCCCAGGAGTTAGCTGGTCAGCTAGTCTAGTATAATTTGTGAGCTGCAAGCCAATCCAATTAGGGACACTTTCTTTAAAAAAAGTGGACAGTTTACTTGAAGAATAACACACAAGACTATCTTCTGGACTCCACATGCATACACACCAACTCACACATACATATGCTCACTAACCTATGAATATAAATACAAAATTCCCATACACCTCATACACCCATAAAATTACTACCATAAAAACTCTATGAAAACAATAAGCATTTACAAAGATCCTTAACAAATGGAGATATTGGGATGAAAAAAATGTGTGTAGAGAGATAATAAAATCATTCAATATTATGAAAAGCAAGGTAGAGCAATAACATACCAGCACATATCTACTAGAATGGTCAAAACAACCAAAGAAAATTGGCAACACTATGGGCAGCTGAGGAAAGAGCCAGTGGAGTGCTCACCTATTGCTGACAAGAAAAAAATGATGTAGCTACTTTCTCCAAGTTTCTAGGAACTAGTAGGGAGAACAGAAAGAGAAAATAAAATATTCAGGCATAAGAAAATAGCAGTGATTTGATCACTTGTTGACAACTTTGGGGAAAGTCAGGCCAAGAAGAGACGGCAAGACCCTCTTTCAGAGTCACTGTAATTACTGTTGCTCATGGAACATGGCATGGTAGTGCTAGAGATTAGGAGAAAGATCACCTTCCTTTGCATGTGTTAGTTAATGACATAGACACAAAAATAACATAAATGTCAACATGCTCTAGAGAGACTAAAGGGAACTACAGTCTGAACCTAAATTTGATTCAAGATGGCAACCAGTGTCCTTCCACCTAGGATGTTTCTGTGAACTTCTTCTCTTTGTGGTCAGGCTCTTTATGAGTCTCCTGATCCATCAATCAGTAAAGGTCCTCCATATGTGTTTGTTCTGATGATGAGGCTCATACTAACTGAATAACCAATTTACATCTCCAACATTATAAGAAGACCTGTTCCAAGTCACCATGTAGCCACCTATTCAGGATGCTTTCCAGCTTCCCAGCCTGAGAGCTTTTCTGCTTTACTTTTATTTTCTACTGTACTCTTTTAAAATGCATCTTTCATAACCTCCTGTCTTTGTAATTTGCAATTTTTTGCTAGTCATTATACAATAGCAAGAGAGCCACTGGCTTTGAAACGAGTGTGTTAATTTTACAACCATAAATTACACTCACCAAGAAGCCAGAGAGGAGTTGGAGAGATGGCTTAGCAGATTCAAGGCATTTGACTGCCAAGCCAAAGGTTTCAGGCTTGATTTCCCAGGACTCACATAAGCCAGATGCACAAGGTGGAACATTCATTTGGAGTTTGTTTTCAGTGGCTGGAGGCCCTGGTATGTACATTCTTTCTGTCCATCTACCTCTCTCTGTCTCTATATCTCTTAAATAAATAAATAAATAAAATATATTTACAAAATATAAGCTGGAGAGACTTTAATGCCCCTAACAGTAGGAGCTGAAAGCTATTGTGATTTTAAGCAATAAGGAGGCATAATCTCTATATCTAGGTGTGCCTATGAGCTATGTCTCAGCTTAGAATCTATGACACTCTTGCTTAAAAATATTAGAGGAAATACTAAATATTCTTTTAAAAATATTTGGTTTTGTTTATTTTCAAGGAGAGAGAGACAGAGACAGAGAGAAATAGAAAGAGAGATTTAGTGAAAATGGACATGCCAGGGCCTCTTGCTGCTACTAGTGAATTCCAGATGCATGCACCACTTTGTGCAATGGGCTTTACATGGGTACTGGAAATTCAAGCCAGGGTCATTAGGCTACTCAGGGAAACCCCTTAACTGCTGAGTCATCTCTCCAGCACCTCACTATTCTTTTTCAGCATTTAGTGTGAGACTAAGATAAGTTAAATAAAATAAAGATGCAACCTGTAGATCTTAGCTCTTCCCTGGGTCACATATATCCACAAGGTGCCCTTGCTCCAGAATGCCAGTGGTCTCCAAGAAGTCATCTGCTGATCACAGGTGATCAAAGCAAATAGGCTTCTGGTGGGTGGGTCCAAAGACAGTGAAGATGAGGAAACCTGGAGCTACTCTTGGGCACTATGGCATACTAAAATTAAAATTCTAGACTTTATCACTTCTTGATCACTTGATGACTTTAGGGAAAGCCAGTAAATCCAGAGAGTGGCCTATACATACAGGGAAGCCTTGCTGACTTCAGAGAATAAAGAAGAGGTGAGAATCTGTGACAGGCAGCCACAGTTTCACGGTCACTGCGCTAACAGGCATCAGATTTGTTTTAACAAGTGAAATCCAAAGGGCTCCACCCAGTGATCACTACAGATCCTGAGCACTGAAGAGCCACCCAGTGTGGATAAGATAGACTGTAGCTCAGTTGTAGTGGATAAAAGGGATCATTTAGATTCATCTTCCTGGTCTCACACAATCCCATGTCTTATGGGAAAGGATAAAAGGCAACCACACCACATGGTTTACCTTATCTAATATTGTGCCAAAGCCTAAAGAATAAAGCCAAAATTGATGGAACATATCTGTAATCCGGTATTTGGAGGAGATTGAAACAATTGGGTTGTCATGAGTTCAAGGCCAACTGGCTACATAGTAAGAACCAGACCAACCAGTGTTATATAGCAAGACCTTGTATAAAAAACAAAACAAACCAGTCAACTTATGAAACAAAGAGATTGAAAACTTCTGTGTAGCACAATGTACCAAGCACAATTCAGAAAATTCCATAAGTATTTGAAATAAAACTTTGAAATCAAAAGAGAAAAGGACCCAGAATCAAGACTCAATGACTAGTGATACTGAGGAGATGTAATGCCATTCACTGTTTTTGGTGAGGACATCATTGTCTTATTGTGTAATGTGTGGTAGCATTTGCTAATGGGCAAGAAAAAGTCCAAAAATTTATAACATACAATGACTTTAAGTAGGACAATGAAGATATTTTGCTAGAAATCAGTTAGTAAGTAGAATAAATTCAATTTTTACTAACAAAACTTTAAGTGAATATTGTGTCACTTTAGAAATAAAGAAGTTTTTGTAAATATCTAATGTTGGAACAAAGAGGTATCAAGGATATCCACTGAAATTTATAATAACATTCACTTCCTTAAGTGATACAGATTCTAGACGACATCTTTTTGCTCACCATTTTTCAATGGTTAAAACCAGATATCTATAACATGCAAGGCAAAAGTTGCTTAAGAAATTGCCAAGACAGGATGATAAATCATCACTAATAGGGGAAGGGATGAGCATGACAGAGAATGTGGGAAGGGAGAGGTAAAAAGGATGTCACAGGGCCATTTTCTATGTTGAAGTGTTTTCTCAGGTAGGACTCTTAGGTTTTGACTAGTTCTTTGATGGTAAGGGGTTTACATGACAAAAATAACAAGCTCCTTTATTCTCCCTTCTGTCTTCTCACAGGGTGCTCAGAGCCCATCTCCCTCATCTTCTCTATAACATGAGTCTGCCAGTGACTGCTCTGAAGTCAGCTCAATACAGGGATGGTACAAGAGAAGTTTCTAGTCTTTGCTTCACTCAGGACCGAGTCATAACAACATGCTACACTGGCGCTAATGATCTCACCACTCTGCCACCATAAAACTGCCTCCTCATCACCTGCCCTGAAGAGACACCCACCAAGCACATTATACAGCTCCCCCCTCCACCCCCATAAGAACTCATTGTCCTTATGGTCATAATGAAAAAATTAATCTTTGTCTCTTATCATTAACAAAAGGCTGGAATGTTAGGTCAGGACAAAATGAAGTTACACCAGGAGGGCAACAGAGAAGTGAGTCATCCACATTCCTCAAGAAATTGCCCAGCCATTATTCCTCCCCTGCCTAACAAGTTTCCAAATCTAGATTTACTGCCCCCTATCTCTCACTGGGTCACTTCTGGTTTCACCCTATACCTAATGTAAATAACAGAGACTTATTGCCCCAACAAAGAAATTCCATCCCTTCCACACCTTCCCCCAGCTGAAGAGCCTATAAATCCTACTATCTGCAACCCCAAGAGGACTAATCCCACCCTTGAAGGCCAGTCCTGGTAGCTCGTGTTTTTCCCAAATGAAACTACCATCTTTGTCTCAGAGTGTTCTCCATATTCTTGGTTGCTGTTGAACCTTACATGTTGTGCCCTGACTCAGATAGGATGGCTTCTGATTGTCCTGTTAGGTGGCAAGACATTCTTTTCTCTGGCTGGACCACCAAGCTGCCATTCAACCCTCTGAAGGCCTCAGACCGTATTTGCTTGATACAGGCCCTCACAGCCACATATTTGGCTTCACTGTTCTTTTCTCCATCTCCTCAATCCTTCTCAGTAATTGCCCCTTTCTCTTGGATTGGCCTATCTCTGGTTTCACCCCTCCTTGTGAAAGCTATGGTGGCATGCCAGGTTACACCCCTTGGCTGCGAGGCCCCAACCCCAGGTCTCTAAGGAAATCCCAGAAAACTAAGAAAACAATTAAGAAAATTGATGAAACAAAGAGCTGGTTCTCTGAAAAAATAAATAAAACTGACAAACCCCTGGCCAATTTGACCAAGTAAAGAAAAAGAGACACTGCAAATTAATCAAATTAGAAATGAAAGAGGAGAGATCACAACAGATATAAGTGAAATTGGGAGGATAATCAGGCCTTATTTCAAAAACTGCTACTCTACAAAATTGTAAAATATAGAGGAAATGAATAAATTCCTAGACACATACCATCTACCAAAGCTAAACTCAGAGCAGATTAATCTCCTAAACAAACCTGTCACACCTATCGAAATTGAAACACTGATTAAAAAAAAAAAAAAAAAAAGCCTCCCCAAAAAAGAAGAGTCCAGGACCAAATGGCTTCTTAGCTGAATTCTATCAAACATTCATGGAAGAACTGAAACCAGTCTTTTTCAAACTGTGCCACATAATTGGAGATCAAGGAAAGCTCCCCAACTCCTTCTATGAAGCTACTATCATCCTAATATCAAAACTAGGCAGAGACGCCACAAGAAAAGAAAATTACAGGCCTATTTCCCTGATGAACTTAGATGAAAAGATCTTGAACAATATACTCGCAAACTGATTTCAACAATACATCAAATCCATTATCCACCTTGACCAAGTAGGCTTCATCCCAGCAATGCAGGGGTGGTTCAATATATGGAAATCTGTCAATGTAATACACCACAGAAAAAAGGCTAAGCACAAAAACCACATGATCATTTCTATAGATACAGAAAAAGGCCTTTGAAAAAATACAAGATCACTTCATGATCAAAACATTGGAGAGAATCAGCATGGTCAAGCTCCTAAAGCCCAAATAATACTTAAGGGAGAGATTGGAGGATTTCCCATTGAGATCAGGAATAATACAGGGGTTTCCACTCTCACCTCTGTTTTTCAATATAGTACTGAAAGTCCTAGCTCAAGCAATAAGACAAGAGAAAGAAATAAAGGGAATACAATTTGGGAAGAATAAAGTCAAGTTAGCACTATTCGTAGATGACAAGATTATAGATGTAAGAGACCTGAGAGCCTCTATCCCAAAACACTTGAAGGTGATTAACTCCTTCAGAAAAGTAACATGATACAAAATCAATGCACAAAAATCAGTAGTCTTTCTATATGCAAATGACAAAGATACAGATAAAGAAATAAGTGGCATTGTCCCATTTCAGAAAACACAGTGGTAGTGGGGGACTTCAATACCCCACTTTCCTCAACTGACAGGTCATCCTGGGAAAAAAATAAACAGAGGCATCTGGACTAAATGAGGTCATAGAAGGAATGGACCTAACAGATATATACAGGATGTTTAATCCAAATGCTGCAGAATATACATGCTGCTCAGCAGCACAAGGAACATTCTCTAAAATAGACCATATATTAGGACACAAAGCAAATCTTAACAAACACAGGAATATTGAAATAATTCCTTGCATTCTATCTGACCACAATGGAATCAAACTACAAATCAACTGTGTTTGGTGTTATCTGTGACCTTAGTTCTAATAGTGTTTGTTTGATGAATTTGGGAGCCCCCATGTTAGGTGCATATATGTTTAGGATTATAATGTCCTCCTGTTGGAGTGTACCCTTCATCAATATAAGGTGACCTTCCTTATCTTTCTTGACTAACGTTGGACTGATGTCTACCTTGTCATATATTAGGATAAGCAACCCTGCTTGTTTTCTAGGCCCATTTGCTTGAAACACTTTTTTCCAACCTTTCACCCTAAGATATTGTCCATCCTTTGTAGAAAGACGAGTTTCTTGGAGACAACAAATTATAGGGTCCTACATTTTAACCCAGTCTGCAAACCTATGTGTTTTGGTTGGGGTATTGAGGCTATTGATATTAAGAGATATTATTGAAAGGTATGTATTTTTTTTTAATTTTTTTTTTTAAATTTTATTTATTTATTTGAGAGTGACAGACACAGAGAGAAAGACAGATAGAGGGAGAGAGAGAGAATGGGCGCGCCAGGGCTTCCAACCTCTGCAAACGAACTCCAGACGCGTGCGCCCCCTTGTGCATCTGGCTAACGTGGGACCTGGGGAACCGAGCCTCGAACCGGGGTCCTTAGGCTTCACAGGCAAGCGCTTAACCGCTAAGCCATCTCTCCAGCCCGAAAGGTATGTATTTATGTTTGCCTTTTTTTTTTTTTTTTTTTTGTAGTTCTGGTTCTACCTTTGCTATCTTGTTTTAACTCGTATTTGAGTATTTTTTTTTTCTTTCTAGGTTCCTTATATGTGTGCTTTTCCTTCTCTTTTGCATGGAGGATTCTCTCAAGTATTTTCTGTAGAGCTGGTTTTGTCTTCAAATACTCCTTTAGCCTGCTTTTGTCATGGAATGTCCTTATTTATCCATCTATTTGAATGGATAGCTTTGCAGGATAAAGTAATCAAAGAAACAAAGTTGGTTCTTTGAAAGGATAAACAAAATTGATAAACCCTTAGCAAATATGACCACAAGAAAGAGAGAAGAGACACAAATTAATAAAATTAGATATGAAAAAGGCCACATCACAACAGACACTAGAGAAATTCAAAAAATCATACGGACATAATATAAAATCATATACTCCACTAAGTATGAAAATCTGAAAGAAATGGATGATTTCCTTGATTTATATGACCTACCTAAATTAAATCAACATGAGACTAATCACTCAAATATACCGGTAACAAATATGGAGATCCAAGCAGTTATCAAAATCTCCCAAATAAAAAAAGTCCAGGCCCAGATGGATTCACTGCTTAATTTTACCAGACATTCAGGGAAGAACTAATGCCATTGCTTCTTAAGATTTTCCATAAAATAGAAAAAGAAGGAATCCTACCAAACTCCTTCTATTAAGGCAGCATAACCTTGATACCAAAACCAGGCAAAGATAGAAACAAAATAAAATTTACAGACCAATCTCCCTCATGAACATAGATGCAAAAATTCTCAACAAAATATTGGCAAACAGAATATGAGAATATATCAGAAAGCTCATTTATCCAGACCAAGTGGGCATTATACCAGAGATGCAGGGATGGTTCAACATATGCAAATCAATAAATGTAATACATTATTGAAATGGACTGAAAGACAAAAATCGAATGATCATCTCATTAGACGCAGAAAAAGCATTTCACAAAGTCCAACATCCCTTTATTATAAAAGCCCTACAGAGACTAGGAAGAGATGGATCATATCTCAATATAATAAAGGCTATTTGGAGGCCAGGGGGTGGCGGGCTGGATGTGCACAGGAGCCATGCCACTCTCCCTGCTAGTCCCCACACCCTTCGGCTGCTCCTGCTGAGTGGGATGACAAGGCATTCACCAAGGAGCTGGACCAATGGGTGGAGCAGCTGAACAAGTGCAAGTAGCTAAACGAGAACCAAGTGCAGGCACTGTGCGAGAAGGCTAAGGAGATCCTGACGAAGGAGTCAAACGTGCAGGAAGTGCGGTGTCCAGTAACAGTCTGTGGCGATGTGCACGGCCAGTTTCTTGACCTTATGGAGCTCTTTAGGACTGGCGGGAAGGCCCCAGACACGTGCTACCTCATGGGTGACTACATAAACACAGGCTACTACTCTGTGGAGACGTGACTCTCCTTGTGGCCTTGAAGGTGCATTATCCAGAGCACATTACCATATTGCAAGGAAATCATGAAAGTCAACAAATTACCCAATTATATGGCTTTTTTTTTTTTTTTTTTTTGTTCATTTTTTTATTTATTTGAGAGCGACAGACACAGGGAGAAAGACAGATAGAGGGAGAGAGAGAGAATGGGCGCGCCAGGGCTTCCAGCCTCTGCAAACGAACTCCAGACGCGTGCGCCCCCTTGTGCATCTGGCTAACGTGGGACCTGGGGAACCGAGCCTCGAACCGGGGTCCTTAGGCTTCACAGGCAAGCGCTTAACCGCTAAGCCATCTCTCCAGCCCAATTATATGGCTTTTATGATGAGTGTCTTCGAAAGTATGGAAATGCCAATGTGTGGAAATACTTTACAGATCTATTTGATTATCTTCCACTTACAGCTTTAGTAGATGGACAGATTTTCTGCCTCTATGGAGGACTCTCTCCATCCATAGATACACTGGATAAAAGTGGGGACTGTTTACAAGAAGTGCCATATGAGGGCCCAATGTGTGATCTGCTATGGTCAGATCCAGATGATCGTGGTGGATGGGGTATCTCACCACGTGGTGCAGGCTACACTTTTGGACAGGATATTTCAGAAACATTTAACCATGCCAATGGTCTCATGCTGGTTTCTTGTGCTCACCAGCTCGTCATGGAGGGATACAATTGGTGTCATGATCAAAATGTAGTTACCATTTTTAGTGCACCTAATTACTGTTATCGTTGTGGGAACCAGGCTGCTATCATGGAATTAGATGACACTTTAAAATACTCTTTTCTTCAGTTTAACCCAGCACCTCATCGTGGAGAGCCTCATGTTACTCAGCGGACCCCAGACTACTTCCTGTAAACTCCCAAGAACACCTTTCTTTATGTCATGGACCAAACCGTGCCATACTAAGAATGAACATTCAGCACAACCTGAGACTGAAATTTCGTCCACTGCTCTAGAGGGTCAGTGTAACAGTCTGCCTGCTCTGTTTACTGTAATGCCATCTTCTCAACTGTTTAAGCAAAGAAGGTAACTCACAGCTTCACCTCTTTTGTGCTTACTTGGAAAGTTTAGTTATGGTGTTGAACAGGCATGGATTAACAGAGATGAGTTTTTTAAGAAAAATTCACAAACTGACTTTCACATAATTTTCCTTTATTTTATCAAAATGTATAGCTGAAAAAGAGATTTTTCTTGGGAGTATATTGTCATAGAATTAAAGAGATTTCTCTTCATTTAAACTAAAGTGCTGTTTCATGTTGATCTGCATATTTCCATATATTTGTCATAACAGTGCTTGCATTTTGCTTGGTGTCTGAACAAATAAACTTTCCCTTTTAAACAAAAAACATAAAATAAAATAAAATAAATAAAATAAAATAAAGGCTATTTATGACAAGCCTACAGCCAACATATTACTAAATGGAGAAAAACAGGAAGCATTTCCACTACAACCAGGAACAAGACAAGGGTGTCCATTGTCCCCACTTTTATTTAATATAGTACTGGAAGTCTTAGCCATAGCAATAAGGCAAGAAACACACATAAAGGGGGTACAAATTAGAAAGAAAGAGATCAAGTTATCATTATTTGCACATGACATGATTCTATATATAAAGGACCCTAAAGACTCTACATGAAAACTGTTAGAGCTGATAAAAACCTACAGCCACGTAGCAGGATACAAAATAAATACACAGAACCCAGTAGCTTTCCTGTATGCCAACAACAAACACACAGAGAATGAAATCAGAGAATCACTCCCATTCACAATTGCATCAAAGAAAATAAAATACTTTGGAATAAACCTAACCAAGGAAGTAAAGGATCTCTACGAAATGAAAACTCAAGTGAGAAATTGCAGAGGGCACTAGGAAATGGAAAAACAACCCTTGTTCCTGGATCAGAGGAATCAATATTGTGAAAATGGCAATCTTACCAAAAGGAATCTACACATTTAATGCAATCCCCATCAAATTTCCAACAGCATTCTTCAAGAAAGTAGAAAAAACCAATCCAAACATTCATTTGGAATCACAAAAACCTCAAATATCTAAAATAATAGTGAGCAACAAACATGAGGCTGGTGGTATCACTATACCTGATTATAATCTATATTACAGAGCCATAGTAGCAAAAATAGCATGGTACTGGCATGAAAGAAGACATGTAGAACAATGGAACAGAATAGAGGACCCAGAGGTAAGTTCAAGTAGCTACAGCCACCTGATATTTGATAAAAATTCCAAAAATACTCATTGGAGAAAAGACAGCTTCTTCAGCAAATGGTGCTGGGAAAACTGGATATTACTCTGTAGAAAGATGAAAATAGATTCTTCTCTCTCTCCATGCACAAGAATTAAGTCCAAATGGATTAATGACTCTGAAACTGCTAGAGGAAAATGTAGGGGAAACCCTTCAAAATATTGGTTTTGGCAAAGACTTTCTGAATATAACCCCAATTGTTCAGGCAATAAAGCCACAGATTGACTGCTGGGACCTCAGGAAATTACAAAGATTTTGTATTACAAAGGGCACAGTGAATAAAGCAAAGAGACAACCTACAGAATGGGAAAAAATCTTTGCCAGCTATACATCTGATAGAGGATTAATATCTAGGATATACAAAGAACTCAAAAAATTAAATAATATGAAATCAAATAAGCCAATTAAAAATGGGCTATGGAACTAAATAGAGAGTTCTCAAAAGAAGAAATATGTGTGACGTATAAGGATCTATAAAAATGTTCTACATCCCTAGTCATCGGGGAAATGCAGATTGAAACTACTTTGAGATTGAGATTCCATCTCACTCCTATCAGATTGGCTACCATTATGAAAACAAATGACCATAAAAGCTGGCAAGGATGCGGAAAAAGAGGAACCCTTCTACATTGTTGGTGGGAATACAATCTGGTCCAGCCATTGTGAAAATCAGTGTGGAGGTTCCTAAGACAGCTAAAAATTGATCTACCATATGACCCAGCTATAGCACTCCTAGGCATATATCCTAAGGACTCATTTCATTTCCTTGGAAGTACATGCTCTACCATGTTTATTGCTGCTCATTTCACAATAGCTGAGAAATGGAAGCAGCCTAGTTGTCCCTCAACTGATGAATGGATAATGAAGATATGGCACATTTATACAATGGAGTTCTACTCAGCGATAAAGAATAATGAAGTTATGAAATTTGCAGGAAAATGGATGGATCCAGAAAGGATTTTACTAAGTGAGGTTACCCAGGTCCAGAAGGCCAAGCATTGCGTGTTCTCTCTCGTATGTGGATACTAGGTACAGATGACTGGGCTTCTGTATGAGAAGGAAAAACCTCAGTAGCAGAGGCCAGTAAGCTATAAAAGAGATAGAAAGGGAAGAGAAAGGAAGGGAAGGGGGTACTTAATAGGATGGTATATTATATATGTAATTAGAAGAATAGATTAATGGGGGTGAAAAGGCCTAAAATGAGGTCTGGGGAACAGATTGAGTAAAGGAAAGGTGGAAGACCAGCTAATAAAAATATAAGAGGATATAAATAAAACATATGTAATCCTACTTGTTTGGACAATGTAACACTCAGGAGCTGTAGATTGTTGCTAGAAAATTTTCAGTGTCAGGGATGGGATATCTTCCAGTGAGTTGTTGGCCAGGGAGATCACTGATGCCCTCCAAACACTATAGGCCATTGCCGCCGCCCTTGGTTTCAAACCAGGAATAGATGGTAAGACACTATTGCTGAAGACTCCACATAGTTGGGCTGGAAAGCCACTGAGAAATCTTACTGGAACTGAGCTGATAACCTCCTCCATGTAGACCAGCTGACAGAAAGCTGGAAGAAACCATTCTGCTTGCAGTTCAATGGGAGAAAGATAAATCACCAGTGAAGATACTCATCAGTGGACACTGTAAGCCTTATTATTGGCCAACCAGGCCAAATGACCCAATGGGTGCAATAGTGGCATGTCTGATACGGGGGAAACCAACTGCTCTCTAATTGGACTGGAGGCCTGCTCCATGGGAAGGGAATGTTGGGCCTTGAGGGGCCCAGATGTGAGGCCTATTGGAACTTCCTGAACCTAAGTAAAGTTTGGCAACCTGCCTCTGGCCAGCCATGACTCAGCAGGATGCCTAATGGTCTCAGGCCTGCTACTTCTACATAGGAATTTGAAGTTCTCTCATGCAGACTTAGAACCAATCATCTCAAAAGTGGTGGTATTCTATTGGCCCTTACATCCCACCCCATCCTAAATCCCCATCCTTGTTCTGAATGCTACATAAGAACCTGCCTGTTACAATAAAGTGAGTTCCTCCTTTGATGAGACTCCTGGCTTGATGGTGTGTTCCTGGCCATTGACACTCATCCTCCTCCCCAACCCCTTGGGAGGAACCAGCGGGCCTGGTCCTTTCCCAGCACTACCTGCTGGGTGAGCCCAGCAGTTTGGCACCCAATGTGGGGCTTTAGAAACCTGGTAGACTGGTGCCCTGTGAGAGGCATTCTCATTGAGGAGGTCAATCACTGTGTGTGTGTGTGTGTGTGTGTGTGTGTGTGTGTGTGTACCCTCATAAGTTTTGAGGCAGTCTTCATATTTAATGTGCTAAACTTTGCTTCTATAACCTGTACTTCCTTGTCAACATCTCTTTGTTCTCTTTCTCTTTCCTTTCACTTTCAGTTCACTGGCATGCTGCATCCACGGCTTTTGTATTTCTGAGCCAGTTATACTTCCCTAGTGGACAAACCATTTGGGCAGACCTGGAGGAGACTCAAGGCGTATTGCCCCTTCATTTGAGTGAGGGCTCTGTCCCAGAAGATGAAGCAACTCTGCTGAGGAGACCTGCTCCCATCCATACCATGTTTGGTATCATTGAGCTTTCCCCTAGGACACAGACGCATCTGGCTTTCATGAATCTAAATCTGAACTTAATTCTATAGCATGTTTACCTATCTTGTGGGTCCTTGTGTTTGTGTTATACTCATGTGTCTGTGGGTTGCTATTTCCCTAATTTTACGGATATTTCCCTCTCGACTTTATAATATGGGACAGTCTGCCTCTGAACCCAGTCCTGCCTTAGAATCTCTCAGGACACTCCTGAAGAGTAGAGGGCTTGATTTGACTGATAATCAGGCTCGACAGACCTGGGGTTGCCTTCTTAAGGTGGCAGCATGGCTGCTGAAAGGAAATCTCTTTGATTGCGACACTTGGGACAGGGTGGAGGCCCTTGTTCATCGGGCACATGTGGAGAACAGTCAGATAACCCCCTTAGGGGCCCTTCCTATGATCTTAGCCCTTAACAGCTGCTTCCCTCCAAGGCCAACCAAACAAAAACAAAAGAGAGAGGAAAAAGACAAAGATAGTATACAGCCTGACCCGGCTACTCCTCCTGGAGATACAGCTTTAAAAACCCTAGAAAAGGGTGAATCCTTATACCCCACACTCAATCCCTTTTAGGATGCTCCTTGGCCCTCTGGGGGACCTCCCCCACCTCCTCCATCGATTAATCCTTTCTGGACCCCCTTGGCCCCTCCTTCATATTTGGCCACCAAGCCACCAGAAAACAAAGTTACTTTTTTATTTCCTTTCAATCTAAATCCTGGGGGCAATCTCCCTGCTGCCTGGTATCCATGGGAAGCTCAGGATGTTAAGGAGCTTAAAAAGGTGGTGCTGGAGGATGGACCTAACTCTGCATGGGTTGAGACCCTGTTACAAGGACTTGCCCATCAACCTTGTACAACCCAAGATTGGAAAAATCTAGTCAGGGCTACCTTGTTGGGTCCCCTATACATTAACTGGTGTGCCTTTTAAAAAGATGAGTGCCATACACAGGCAGAGAGAAACCAAAGTCAAAAGCCCCCTGTGCCAATAACTTTGGGGATGCTCTCTGGTACCTCTGGTCAACATGCTACAGGCACTCAACAGGCGGCTATACCTGACCCGTATAGGAACCAGGTCAGGACACTGGGCTTGGCAGCATGGAAAAGGCTTGATAAGGGACCTTCTGAATCCACCCCCCCACATGGGTATTACTCAAAAACCATCTGAGGACTTGGCTACATTTATAGATAGGGTGGAAAATTGTCTCCAAAGAAAATTTCCCCCAGGGGCATTATGGGATCAGCTTACTGAAATGTTGGTCTGGGAAAAGATGAAGGCCAATCACTGCCTCACCTGTGCGGGTTTCAAGGACAACTTCATGAGTAAATGGACTGTAGCTGCAAAGGACATTGGCATTATCTCCCATCAGGCTAGGGCCATGGCTGCCACTCTTCAGGAAAATAAACAGAGAGATTTGGCCACTACAATCTGCGCATTACAGTTAAATTCTAAGAAATAAACATGTTTTAGGTGCGGGGATGACGGCTATTTTAAAAAGGAGTGCCCCAACAAGACAAAGCCTCCCCTGCCCACTGGGGGGATGACCAATGCTCTTTGCACTTGCTGCCCTAAATGCAAGAAGGGGTTTCATTGGGTTAGGGAGTGTCAGTCAAAGTTTGACATGCAGTGAAAGCCTTTAAACTCCTCCTGGTGCTCCCACCAACCCCATAAGGGGAAAAAGACCATCAAAGCCCATTGGACAGTCCCTCTAGTCCCCGCCTTAGACCCAAAATTATTTTAAATATTGGCAATAAAAGATTTAAACTCCTCATCAACACTGGAGAGGACCAAAAGGCCCTGAGAAAAGAGGAAGTGGCACCCTACTGGCAGCTTGTGCCCAGCCCTCCCCCACTGGGAGTTGGTGGGTAGTCCACCTCCTGGGAAACTGCCACGTGGCTCCCTTGGACTGACCCAGGTAGGGGCAGGGGAGAAGTCCACCCTCTCATGGTGACTGGGATCACTGCTAACTTACTGGGATAAGACATCCTTGGAGATGCCGAGACTCTCATCACTACTGACCATACAGCCTTTTATAATGATTTGTTAGATGAAGAAGAATATCATCAACAGTTTGAGGAAGGGAGGGAATGCCATCCAAATTATAGAGATGACCCTTTGAGCAACTAAGTCAAAAGTACTCCAATGAACACTCCCAATTCTAAGGGCCACTGCCCAGCACCTACCCCCCCCCATTTAAAATCCAGTGGAGGACTGGAAAGATGGCTTAATGGTTAAGCTCTTGCCTGTGAAGCCTAAGGACCCTGGTTCAAGGCTTGATTCAACAGGACCCACGTTAGCCAGATGCACAAGGGGGAGCACATGTCTGGAGTTCGTTTGCAGTGGCTGGAGGCCCTGGAGCACCCATTCTCTCTCTCTCTCTATCAGCCTCTTTCTCTCTCTGTCTGTCCCTATCAAATAAATAAATAAAACAGAATTTTTTTAATCAAATAAAATCCAGTGGAGACTAGGGGATCCCATATGGGTTGAGCAGTGGCCTCTTCCCTCTTCTAAGTTATACCAACTCCTCATACTTATTGATCAGTAGTTGGAGGTTGGACATATCCGTCCCTCCACTAGTCCCTGGAACTTTCCTGTCTTTGTCATAAAAAAAAAGCCTAATGGGTCCTGGATATTTTTACATGATTTAAGGAAGACCAATGAACTCATGATCCCCTTTGGAACCCCCCAGAGGGTACTCCCATGGATCCCAGCTATTCCCAATATATACCATATTACTATCATTGACATTAAAGATTGCTTCTTCCCTATCCCTCTCCATCCAGGATACATGGAAAAATTTGCATTCTCTGTACCCACTGCTAATTTTTGTGGCCAAGATAGGATATTTGTGTGGACTGTCTTACATCAGGGAATGGCTAATAGCTCACCCATTTGTCAATATTACCTGTCTACCTGTCATCCATTTTCTTTTCTCTTATCAATCTCCCCAATACTCCATTTTATACTTACATGGATGATATTATTCTTGGGTACCTAGATTCCTCCACACTCCAGGACCTTACCCACCTATGTCTAACTATCCTTCATACACAAAGCTTTAAAGTAGCTCCTGAGAAAGTTCAAACTGTGCCTCCCTTAAAGATCTTGGGCTTGATCCTTACCCTAGATACATTTTCACCTGTTAAACCACAACTGTATGTTCAGGAATCTTTTTTTAAAAATTTTTATTAACATTTTCCATGATTATAAAAAAAATCCCATGGTTATTCAGGATTCTTACACCTTGCCTCAAATCCAGAAACTCTTGGGAGAAATTAAATGGATGAGGCCCTGGATACCTATAACCACTGAGGAATTATCCCCCTTGTTTGACCTACTAAGGGGCCTTGACCCTTCATCCCAAGTAACCCTAGCACCTCCATAGAGTCCAGGAGGACATAGATAACTCTAATCTCAAATGATTCGACCCTGATCTCCCTCTTTCCCTCTACCTTTTCCCTGGGGAGACCCTGTCCACTGCCCTGTTGGCTCAAAAGGGTGAGCCTATTCAGTGGATTCACCTCTTGATCGGTGGGGCCCCTAGGGTCTATTCTTTAAGTTACCAAGTAGCTGATTGCATCATTAAAGGAAGGGAAACTGCCATTAGACTCTTTGGTATTGAGCCCCACTCCATTATTACCCCGTATAAGATAACTGACTTCACTTGGCACCAAAGAAATAATGTAAGGGTTGCTATGGCACTTGAAGGGTTTCTGAGTATCATAGACTGCCATTATGGCCCTCATAAGTGGATGAGCTCTTTTTCCAGGTTGGAGTGGAGACTCCCCAGGCTTTTCCTACCTCAACCCAACCCTGACTTCCTCATTGCCATTACACATGGGGGACACTTGGGGGCTTCCCTGGTTGTGTATCCCCCCTTTAAATCGGGAGTCAAACCTGAGCCCATCAAGTCTATCTCTCAGGAAACAGAGGGATCAGCATAGTAAGAGCTTTTTGCAGTTGTTCTGGCCCTGCATACCATTCAAGAGCCATTCAACTTATTTTCTGACAGCTTCTATGTGGTAAATCTATTGACCTATCTTATTGAAGCTCACATTAGACTTGATTACAACCCTGTATCCCCTTAATGATCCAGGCTCGCACCCTACTCAAACAAAGAGTCCACCATATATAACATCTTCATATAACATCTTCGAGGCCATCAGAATTTACCAGGTTTCCTGTCTGAAGAAAACAGCTTGGCCGATCAATTGGCCTCTGTGGCTCACTGTCACACTGTCTCAGAGGCTATCCAATTTCATTGACTAACCCATACCAACTGGAGAGGCCTTAAACAAAGATTCTCCCAAATACCAAATAAAGATCTTTAAAAAATTATTAGGACATGCAAGACTTGCCAACCCTTCCTCCAGGTCCCCCCCCACCACCACAAAAAAAAAATAAAAAAAACTTCAGGGAGTTACCTTTGGGGCCTTCGCCACAACCATCTTTGGTAAATAGATGTTACTCATTATTCCCCCTTTGGAAAACTTAAATATATCTTCTTATCAGTTGGTACTTTCTCCTGTGACTGCTGGGCATCTGCACATGCCGGGGAGAAATCTAAACATGCCATTAGTCATATACTTCAATGTTTTGCCACTCTTGGGCTGCCTGATCAAGTAAAAAACAGATAATGGCCCCTGCTTTGTAAGTAAAAGCTTTACACGTTTCCTCCAGATGTGGCAAATTACACATGCCAAAGGCATTCCATATAACCCTCAAGGCCAAGCTATTGTTGAAAGATATAAACAAACACTTAAATCACAATTACAAAAACAAAAGGGGGAATCACTAACCCCCATGGTCAGCTAAAGAAAGCATTATTCACCTTAAATATTTAATTTTTTCTAGAAATGAAAATGTGTCTCCATTTCAAAAAACATTGGTCATTCTTTGTCATATACAGCTCAATCAAGGTCAAATGAAGAGACCCATTGACTGGGGCTTGAGAGGACCAGACCCACTCTTCACAGCAGGGAGAGGGTTTGGATGTGTCTTCCCTCAAGATGAAAAAAGACCCATTTGGATACCAGCAAGAGAACTAAAATATTTGTTCCAACAAGGGGACACTGACAATCACTTCTCCAGGGAGTGTCTCACCCCTGAGGACTGTTCCTAAAATGGTCTTCACCCTACTAAACCAAACAACTCCCTCCCTTGCAAAGGATTGCTGGCTTTGCCTCCAATCTGGACCTCCCCAGCTGCTTGCAGTAATCACCAGTGATAAAACTACAGTTGTCCATACGTCCCTAAGAAATTGCTCAGCCACCTTCCCCATCCCCATAGAGCTTTTCCCAATGTCTCCTTCTTGAACTTACATTTGGGCCCCACCTTCCCCTAATAATTCCAATACAGATGTGGGATACATTCATCCTTTCTGTTGTACTTTCAATACAACAGAGCTCAGTGCTCAATGCTGCCCTCCTTCTGGAATGGTTTATGTTTGCAGAAGCGGGATGGCCTATGACTTCCTGCCCACTAATTGGATGGGCCTATGTGCCCCAGCCACCTTAATCCCAGATGTAGATATCATTCCTGAAGATGAAGCCCTCCCTATACCCTCTTTTGATTAGATTATAGGGAAACATAAGAGAGCTGTACAAATGATACCTTTACTTGTTGGGTTTGGAGTAATCACAGGCATGACTACTGGGAGCCGGGATGGGCATGGCAGCCCATCTCTACAAAAAGCTTTCTCTCCAGCTGATCAGTGACATAAAAGCAGCATCCAGTACTATCCTTGATCTCCAACAACAGCTTGATTCCCTGGCTGAGGTAGGCCTACAAAACAGGAGGGGACTAGACCTATTAACCACCGAAAGGGGAAGCATATGTTTCTTTTTACAGGAAAAATGCTGTTTCTCCACCAATATATTGGAAATTGTTCAAGACAAGATCAAAAGACTTCAAGACGACCTGGCGAAGAGATGGTGGGACCTCCAGGACAACCACTGTGGACAGGCCTAGATGGCTTCTTACCCTACCTCCTCCCTCTACTTGGACCTCTTCTCCCTTCCCTTATCCTCACTGTTGGGCCTTGTGTAATTAACAAAATTACACAATTCATTCACCAGCAGCTAGAGGCAATAAAACTCCATCAAGATGAGATACATTACCACAGGCTGGCAACTCAGGAATTAAGTTCCTCAGATGACCCACTGCCACCTCCTCTGCCCTCCATGTGACTGATGATGGGTAAGATCTCAGACTGACTGAGACAACATAATACAGGCCATGGAGTGGGTTCTCAGTGAGCTAAACACCTGGTACCCAGTGACAGGTAAGATCCCCAGAGGGGGACAACCTAACACAGGGGCCATGTTGACTAATGCTCTTACAAAAACAAAAGGGGGAGATGTTGGGCCTTGAGAGGCCCAGATGTGAGGCCTAGTGGAACTTCCTGAGCCTAGCTAAAGTTTGGCGACCTCCTCCGGCCAGCCATGACTCAGCAGGATGCCTAATGGCCTCAGGCCTGCTACTTCCATGTAGGAAGTTGGAGTTCTCTCTCACATGCTTAGAACCAATCATTTCAAAAGTCACAGTCTGCTATTGTACCTTACATCTCAGCTCATTATAAAATCTCCACCCTTGTTCTCAATACTATATATGCACCTGCCTGTTACAATAAAGTGAGTTCCTGCTTTGACAAGACTCCTGGCTTGGTGGTGTGTTCCTGACAGTCAACACTCATCCTCCTCCTCAACCCCTGAGGAGGAACCAGCAGGCCTGGTCCTTCTTCAGCACTACCTGCCGGGGGAGCCCAGCAGGGGAATACATCCCTGATATTGAAAACTTAAAACAGGGGTAGTCATGAGCCCTAGGGGTGTAACGTCTGCTGTTGTCTGGCCAAATGTATATACTATGCTTATCAAATTTCCCAGTAAGCACTTCTGTTAATCTTCACACCCTTATCTTAATGCTACTCTCACTTTTGGTTGGGAATATTCTCTTTTCAGATGGCAGTGACCTTGGAACAACTCAGAAGGTATAATGGTGATGGAAAGAAATGACCGCAGTACTCAGCACTGCAATATCTGTATCACACCTTCCAAGTCTCAGGGTCTAATGCATAAGAGGTGGTGGAAAGAATGTAAGAGCCAAAGGAAGGGCAGGACTCCATGAAACATGCTTCTTCCAGACACAAAATGGCATAGATATCCATAGCCTCACATTGCCTGATACTACCTGCATAAGACCATCATAAGAGCAGGAGAAGATCAAGACATCAAAAGTAATAGAGAGACTCATTGAGATGGGGAGGAGGTATAGTGGAGAGTGGAGTTTCAAAGGGGTAAGTGGGGGGAGGGAGGGTATCACAATGGGGTATTTTTTATAATCATGGAAGTTAATTAAAAAAAATAAAAAAAAAAAAAACTATGACATTCCACCATATCCCAGTATGGATAGCAAACATTAAAAAAATCAAATAATCAAAGATTCTCCTACTCTTAAAGAGTAGTAAAATGGATCGGAAAGCAGCCTATATCCCTGAGCAAACTCTCCTTGGAATTTAGGAAAACAATGGCTCTTTCTTAGCTTCCCTCCCTTGCAGAGCCAGGGAACTGCTAGCACAGGGAATCTCAGGATCATCTCCTCACCATGATGATGAATGAATGCCAAGTCACTATGGGGACCTCTTATAAGAAATTTGTAACTCTTTTACGTTTATGGAAAAAAAATGTAACTGTTTTATGTTTACTCTATCTTTCAATGCTTAGATGGAACTACTAACAGACAATAGCCTCATGACATGTTTAAATTTAAAAGTAGTCAATACTAAATTTTTAAAAAAAATTATAAAATTTCTAATAATGTTTAAATTTGCTTTCATGTCTTGTTTTTTTTTTTTTCTTTTTTTTAATGATTTTCAGGAAAGCTATAAGAAACCGAGTTCCTAAATCTATGTTTATTCTTGGTAAATAGCCTAAGTCAAATCTGTTCTTTAAAAAAAATCTTTAAAAGTTATTTCAAAAGGCTTTTTGAGGGGAAAAATTGTCATATTAAAAGTTTTATGGTAATAAAACTTAAAGTTTTTTTCTTGGTAGTTATGAGATGAACTGGCTAAACTGGAAAGAAAACTTTAGAAAAGATTGTTACAAGTTGGTTACATGGATTGAAAGGTAGAAGCATGTAGATGAAGGTATGAATAAAGTATGTAGATGAAAATATAAGTAAGCTTTAGCAAGTTAAAGACAAATAGCTTAATCAGATTACAGACTTTGTGTGATATAAAATGATTTAGCCAAGAAATTACACCAGACTAACAAAGTATGGCCCTAGCTGGTAGCAGGATGTTCAGGTATTCATGTTGTAAATTTCCTTTAACTCATTGATGTTAATCTGGTCATAAAAACGGTTATAAAAGACTAAATTTAGAGTACCCAACCAAATTAAGTAGGCTCCACTATTTGTCAACCTGTTAACTAAATCTTAAGATTAAAATTGACACATTAATATTTAATTCTCTCCTAAGGTATTATATATGAAACCCTGCCTCAAAAAAAAAAAAAACTCACAAAAGAACTATTTACTCTCCCCCCCTCCTATTTTTAAGGTAAATAGAGCACATTTAAAACATTAAGCAGTATTTATCTAACACACACTTGAAAACTATTGACTTCATGGTGAATAGTTAAAAAAATTCTAAACAAAATTATGTTGTGATGCTAAGATGTAATTTCTCAATTCATCCAACAATCAGTCTTAATACAAAGTTGATTGATTTGAATAGTCATAGATTATGCCATAAAATTTTGAGTATGTTTGGAATTCAATATAGTTTTATAAAGTTTATTTGGAAGAGGTTAAAAAAAACTTCTTTTTGACTCAACAATTAAAGGTATTTATTTGCAAAGCCAATTGCACATAGTGGAACATACATTTGAAAATTGCTTTGAAAGTCATTTACAGTGGCAAGTGGCCCTGGCATGCTCATTCCCTCTCCTTATCATGAGACTTGTCTTCTTTTTCATTGGCAGTTTAATCCAGCTCCTCTATTCTTTGGGTATGTTAAATATAACTAATTTCAAAAACTGACTTATATTTTGGATAGACATCTTATTTACTTCTTTAAAGTGCTAAATCTCATTATATATATGGTATATAATGGTATTCCAAAACTGACTGATGAACCTTAAAAATTATAAAAATTTTCATGTCTTCATATTCAAGCGAAAAATGTTACGACATAATACAGATTTCTTGTTTATTTTAAATTCTGTAGCAGATCTTTTGCTCATAGTTTACTCTATGTAGCCTCCTGTGCCTTAAAAAATATATAAACCCTAATTTCTTTAATGCCAGACTTTTCCAGATATCAGAATATTATAATTTGATTTATACAAAGTGCATGATGTTTAGCTATTAATAAGCATGTATCACTATGCATGACTAAAACTCTGTAATTTTAAGATGGTTCTTGTTTTTTTTTCAAGCTGATTTTCCTGGATGATTATCACTGAAATTATAATCTAAGTCTTATAAAAAGTGATCTACTGTGATTTTGTTCTTAGAAAAACTAAAAACACTCCCATATCATAAAAGATCCACTGTATACAATGTTAATATAATTTGTCTAAGCTTCATGTAATATTCATAAATATTTATTTAGTTAAGCCTTAAAATTGCTCAATGGTAAAAGGTACATGTTTAAATAACTGCTTTGTGTTTGTCACATTGCCTCTTAATGCATATTAAAATCAGGCTTGCTTAACTCAACAATGACCATTTTATTTTATTCTTTTTTTTTTTTAATTTTTATTAACATTTTCCATGATTATAAAATATATCCCATGGTAATTCCCTCCCTCCCCACCCCCACACTTTCCCGTTTGAAATTCCATTCTCAATCATATTACCTCCCCATTACAATCATTGTAATTACATATATACAATATCAACCTATTAAGTATCCTCCTCCCTTCCTTTCTCCACCCTTTATGTCTCCTTTTCAACTTACTGGCCTCTGCTACTAAGTATTTTCATTCTCACACAGAAGCCCAGTCATCTGTAGCTAGGATCCCCATATGAGGGAGAACATGTGGTGCTTGGCTTTCTGGGCCTGGGTTACCTGACTTAGTATAATACTTTCCAGGTCCATCCATTTTTCTGCAAATTTCATAACTTCATTTTTCTTTACCGCTGAGTAGAACTCCATTGTATAAATGTACCACATCTTCATTATCCACTCATCTGTTGAGGGACATCTAGGCTGGTTCCATTTCCCAGCTATTATAAATTGAGCAGCAATAAACATGGTTGAGCATGTACTTCTAAGGAAATGAGATGAGTCCTTTGGATATATGCCTAGGAGTGCTATAGCTGGGTCATATGGTAGATCAATCTCTAGCTGCTTTAGGAACCTCCACACTGTTTTCCACAATGGCTGGACCAGATTGCATTCCCACCAGCAGTGCAGAAGGGTTCCTTTTTTTCCACATCCCCGCCAACATTTATGATCATTTGTTTTCATGATGGTGGCCAATCTGACAGGAGTGAGATGGAATCTCAATGTAGTTTTAATCTGCATTTCCCTGATGACTAGTGACGTAGAACATTTTTTTTAGGTGCTTATATGCCATTCGTATTTCTTCCTTTGAGAACTCTCTATTTAGCGCCATAGCCCATTTTTTGATTGGCTTGTTTGATTCCTTATTAGTTAACTTTTTCAGTTCTTTGTATATCCTAGATATTAATCCTTTATCAGATATATAGCTGGTGAAGATTTTTTCCCATTCTGTAGGTTGCCTCTTTGCTTTTTTCACTGTGTCCTTTGCGGTGCAAAATCTTTGTAATTTCATTAGGTCCCAGTGGTTAATCTGTGGTTTTATTGCCTGAGCAATTGGGGTTGTATTCAGAAAGTCTTTGCCAAGACCAATATGTTGAAGGGTTTCCCCTAATTTTTCCTCTAGCAGTTTCAAAGTTTCCGGTCTGATGTTAAGGTCTTTAATCCATTTGGACTTAATTCTTGTGCATGGCGAGAGAGAAGAATTTATTTTCATCCTTCTGCAGATATTTATCCAGTTTTCAAAACACCATTTGCTGAAGAGGCTGTCTCTTCTCCAATGAGTATTTTTGGCATTTTTATCGAATATCAGGTGGCTATAGCTACTTGGGCTTACATCTGGGTCCTCTATTCTGTTCCACTGATCTACATGTCTGTTTTTGTGCCAGTACCATGCTGTTTTTGTTACTATGGCTCTGTAGTATAGGTTAAAATCAGGTATGGTGATACCACCAGCCTCTTTTTTGTTGCTCAGTATTATTTTAGATATTCGAGGTTTTTTATGATTCCAAATGAATTTTTGGATTGTTTTTTCTATTTCCATGAAGAAAGCCTTTGGAATTTTGATAGGGATTGCATTAAATGTGTAGATTGCTTTAGGTAAGATTGCCATTTTCACGATATTGATTCTTCCAAGCCAGGAACAAGGGATGTTTCTCCACTTTCTAGTGTCTTCTGCAATTTCTCGCTTGAGTGTCTTAAAGTTCTCATTGTATAGATTCTTTACTTCCTTAGTTAGGTTTATTCCAAGGTATTTTATTTTTTTTGATGCAATTGTGAATGGGAGTGATTCTCTGATTTCATCCTCTGTGTGTTTGTTGTTAGCATATACGAAGGCTACTGATTTCTGTGTATTTATTTTGTATCCTGCTACATTGCTGTAGGTTTTGATCAGCTCTAACAGCTTGCTAGTAGAGTCTTTAGGGTCCTTTATGTATAGAATCATGTCATCTGCAAATAATGATAACTTGATTTCTTCCTTTCCAATTTGTATCCCTTTTATGTGTGTCTCTTGCCTTATTGCTATGGCTAAGACTTCCAAAACTATATTAAATAGAAGTGGAGACAGTGGACACCCTTGTCTTGTTCCTGATTTTAGTGGAAAAGCTTCCAGTTTTTCCCCATTAAGTAATATGTTGGCTGTAGGCTTGTCATAAATAGCCTTTATTATATTGAGATATGTTCCTTCTATTCCCAGTCTCTGTAGGACTTTTATCATGAAGGGATGTTGGATTTTGTCAAATGCTTTCTCTGCATCTAATGAGATGATCATGTGATTTTTGTCCTTCAACCCATTTATGTAATGTATTACATTTATAGATTTGCGTATGTTGAACCATCCCTGCATCTCTGGGATAAAGCCTACTTGGTCAGGGTGAATGATCTTTTTGATATACTCTTGTATTCTGTTTGCCAATATTTTGTTGAGAATTTTTGCATCTATGTTCATGAGGGAGATTGGTCTGTAATTTTCTTTTTTTGTTCTATCTTTGCCTGGTTTTGGTATCAGGGTGATGCTGGCCTCATAGAAGGAGTTTGGTAGGACTCCTTCTTTTTCTATTTCCTGGAAAAGCTTAAGAAGCAATGGTGTTAGCTCTTCCTTAAAAGTCTGGTAAAATTCAGCAGTGAATCCATCCGGGCCTGGGCTTTTTTTAGTTGGGAGATTATTGATAACTGCTCGGATCTCCATGTTTGTTATAGGTCTATTTAAGTGATTAATCTCATTTTGATTTAATTTAGGTAGGTCATATAGATCAAGGAAATCATCCATTTCTTTCAGATTTTCATACTTTGTGGAGTATATGCTTTTATAGTATGTCCCTATAATTTTTTGAATTTCTCTGGAATCTGTTGTGATGTTACCTTGTTCATCTCTGATTTTATTAATTTGTGTCTCTTCTCTCTTTCTTTTGGTCAGATTTGCTAAGGGTTTATCAATCTTGTTTATCCTTTCAAAGAACCAACTCTTTGTTTCATTAATTCTTTGGATTGTTCTTTTTGTTTCTATTTCATTAATTTCTGCCCTAATCTTTATTATTTCTTCCCGTCTACTACTTTTTGGTTTGCCTTGTTCTTCTTTTTCCAAGGCTTTAAGGCGAAGCATTAGGTCGTTTACTTGCGACCTTTCTAATTTCTTAATATAGGCACTTAAGGCTATAAATTTACCTCTTAGAACTGCCTTCATTGTGTCCCAGAGATTTTGGTATGTTGTGTTCTCATTATCATTTCACTCTATAAATTTTTTGATTTCCTTTTTGATTCCTTCATTTACCCACTTATCATTTAGTAGTGTATTGTTTAGTTTCCATGATTTTGTGTATGCTCTATAGCCTTTCTTGCTACTGATTTGTAGTTTAATTCCATTGTGGTAAGATAGAATGCAAGGAATTATTTCAATTTTCCTGAATTTGTTAAGATTTGCTTTGTGTCCTAATATATGGTCTATTTTAGAGAATGTTCCATGTGCTGCTGAAAAGAATGTATATTCTGCAGCCTTTGGATGAAATGTCCTGTATATATCTGTTAGGTCCATTCCTTCTATGACCTCATTTAGTCCAGATGCCTCTCTGTTTATTCTTTCCCTGGATGACCTGTCAATTGATGAGAGTGGGGTGTTAAAGTCACCCACCACCACCGTGTTTGGTGTTATCTGTGACCTTAGTTCTAATAGTGTTTGTTTGACGAATTTGGGAGCCCCCATGTTAGGTGCATATATGTTTAGGATTGTAATGTCCTCCTGTTGGAGTGTGCCCTTAATCAATATAAAGTGACCTTCCTTATCTTTTTTGACTAACTTCGGACTAAAGTCCACCCTGTCTGATATTAGGATAGCAACCCCTGCTTGTTTTCTAGGCCCATTTGCTTGAAACACCGTCTTCCAACCTTTCACCCTAAGATAATGTCTATCCTTTGTAGAAAGGTGAGTTTCTTGAAGACAACAAATTGTAGGATCCTGCTTTTTAACCCAGTCTGCAAATCTATGTCTTTTTGTTGGGGCATTGAGACCGTTGATATTAAGAGATATTATTGAAAGGTGTGTATTTATGTTTGCCATTTGTGTGTGTGTGTGTGTGTGTGTGTGTGTGTTACTTTTTCTACCTGTGCTCTCTTCTGTTAACTGGTATTTGAGTATGGCTGGTTTTTTCTAGGTTCCTTATATGTGTGCTTTTCCTTTTGTTCAGCATGGAGGATTCTATCAAGTAATTTCTGTAGAGCTGGTTTTGTCTTCAGATATTCCTTTAACCTGCTTTTGTCATGGAATGTCTTTATTTCTCCATCTATTTGGATGGATAACTTTGCAGGATAAAGTAACCTTGGTTGACAGTTGTTATCTTTCAGAACTTGGAATATATCACTCCAGGCCCTTCTGGCTTTAAAAGTTTGTGTTGAATAATCTGCTGTAATCCTGATGGGCTTGCTTTTGTAGGTAACTTGATTTTTCTCTCTAACTGCTTTCAATATTTTTTCTTTGGTTTGTGTGTTTGGAAGTTTGAGTATAATGTGGCGAGGAGAGTTTCTTTCTGGGTTTTGTCTGGCTGGGGTTCTAAAGGCTTCCTGTATCTGTATTGGCACCTCTTTCCCAATTTGGGGAAAATTTTCCTCTATGATTTTGTTGAAGATGCCTACTATGCCTCTGGAGTGGAATTCTTCTCCTTCTACTATGCTCTGAATTCTTATATTGGATCTTTTCATAGTGTCCCGAATATCTTGAAATTCCCACTCATACTTTTCTATAAGTTTGTCTTTCTCTTTGTTGGACTGCATTAGGTCTGCCACCTGATCTTCTAGCTTAGATATTCTGTCCTCTCCCTCATCCATCCTACTGGTGAGATTTTCTACAGAGTTTTTTATTTCATTAACTGTGTTCTTCATTGCTAGTAATTCTGACTGGTTTTTCTTTATTATTTCTATTTCTCTATTTATGTCTTGTATTGCCTTCTTTATTTCATTAAATTGGTGTCCTGCCTCTTCTTTGATTCCTTTGATTTCCTCTTTGATTTCCTCTTTGATTTCCTCTTTGATTTCTTCTTTGATTGTTTTCATGTGTTCTTTGACCTCTTTGAACATATTTATAATTATTCTTTTGAACTCTTTCTCAGGCATTTCCTCTAACTCTTTCTCACTGGAGGACATTTCTGATGCATTAATACTTTTAGGTGGATTTATATCGTCTTGCTTTTTAGTGTTTATTGTGTTATAATGTATATATTTTTGCATCTTGGATTAAGTTAATGCTTGGATTTTCTAGCTAGCTGTGTATTCTTAGCTGTATCAATTGATTTGATGTAATATATTTTCAGGGTAGGACCTTAAGGTATTAGGTGTGGCTCTTAAGACTCTCAGAGTATCTACAAAGATGTTCTTAGGGGTTGAGTTTCCCTGCTATAGGAGTATTCAAGCAGGCTGAGTGGAATAATATACTGGTAGATTCTAAAATTTAACTAAACACTGTACACATTCAATCAAAAACAGCCCCGAGTATGTATGCAAGAGTAGTTATTATAATGACCAGATCCTCTATCAACAAAGAGGTTTAGATTTCTGGTCTGTTGAGGTATCCAAGTCAGCTTGTGACCAAGTGAGACCCTTCCCTGGTGCAATCCCAGTTACCTTGGGTGATTGTGGTCTCAGTCAAGTTGCTGCCTGGTTCGTCGGGCTGCTGTTCTGATTTCTGGAGCTGGGCACTTGCTTTTCCTACGGGGCAAACTGAGCCGCTGCTGCCGCCTCTGCAGCTGTTGTAGCTGCCACCCCCGGAGCCCCCACCGCTGCTGAAGCTGCCGTTGCCGTGTCCACCACTGCTGCTCACCCCGAAGCCGCTGCTGCGGGATCTGCCACCGCTGCCGCTCCTGGGTCCGCTGCTGCTGGGGCCGCTGGTACCGGTGCTGGAGCCGCTGAAGTTGCTGCCGAATTCTGCTCCTGCTTGGGTCCCGCCGTCAGCCCAAGTTGGCGTGGCCGGGTCCCGGGCCGCTGCTGTGTTCGCTGGAGCTGGGTTCAGGCGGCGGGGGAGGGGAGGGAGCCGCGGCTGCTCTGGTTGTATTGCTTCTCCACGTGTGCTTTTACCTCGCGGTCTGCTCCTCCCTCCGTTGCTCGCTGCCGCTCTCCCCTCACGTTTCCCGAGTTGCTGAGAGCGCGGTGTGAGGGGAAAATCCCGCACCTGGCTTGTCCTGCGGCTCGAGCCGAGAGTCCGGCAGTTTTCTGCCGCTCCGCGGTTGCGGCGGGTAGCCGAGCCGCCCCGGAGCCGCTGTTCCTGCCTGTGCAGGCTCTGGATGCTCTGGAACTCTTCCACTTCTCCGCTGCCGCCTCAACTTCCTATACACCTCACTTTTTAGTAAAAGTGTGTATTTTGCTGAGTTTTTTTTGGTCTTTCCCCCCCCAGGCTGCTTTGGCGTGGTACCTACGCCGCCATCTTAACCGGAAGTCCTTTATTTTATTCTTAAGCTATGTATAATCAGTCTCAGTCAAGGTTTCACTTAATTAATTGTCTCAGTTCTGACATCTTAATTTCATTGCTTAGAGAAATATTGACACTAAACATGTGTTTTTTGCCCTAAAAATAATCTTAAATTGCTGTTCTACTTCCAGTTTGGGGAGTAATTGTAACTTACATTTGTATAAAGACTAACCAAAGTTGTTTGCAAACAGAGATGCTAAGTTTTTATACTATCTTGTCCTCTTCCTGCGATACAACAATTTCTAGATTAACTCAAGTGACTTAAAGTTATTGATAAAATAATTGATAAAAAAATATTGTCTTTAGGGGTACTCAAATATTCTGCCTATAATTATAACTGGCAGATACTTAAAATATGTATTCTTTCTATGTCCCAGACATGACAACTAAACTTAAATATTAATCAAAATGATTTTAAACTATCATGTCATTCTCTAACCAGATATGCTTTGCTAACCAGACATGTTCTGCACCCTTTTTAACTAATCTGTTTTGCTACCTACTCAGATATGTACAGTCTCTCTGAGTGTGTAATGACAATATGTACAAGCTAAAACATATGGAAACATAAGAGTTAAAAAATAACCAATATTTTGGTTCCTGCTCCTAGGTCAAAAGGCCACAGGAGATGATGGGATGCTTGAACTTCTAGCTTCTGGTAGGTTATCTATCTTCTTGATCAGAGAGGATGTGGAAACCCAGAAATGAATTCCAAGTTATCATATCTGCAACAGGAGAGTCACATTGGAGGAAAATCAGTCCTCTAGGCTTCCCAAAAGAGGGAAGTCCACCTGGTCAGCATGGCCTTGACTTATCCGAGCAGATGACAACACTAAGAGTCATAGAACTCCTCACAGAATCAGAGCTATTCCTTGGACCCCCTCCTTCCTTAGCCCTTACCCTATCTCATCAAGGGATAAGTACACTGCCACCCCAATGGACACTCTCAAACTTCAACTCTCTTGTGTTCTTACTCTTCCCTTACCAAAATACCCCTCTGCCTCCTCTCTCTTCCCCAAGCCCTCTATTCCTTGCCTCTGAATGCTCATCCTCCCTTAACACATGGCATCTTGATTTCATAGCACTTGACAAAAATAACAAGCTCCTTTATTCCCCTTTCTGTCTTCTCACAGGGTGCTCAGAGCCCATCTCCCTCATCTTCTCTATATGTGTCTGCCAGTGACTGCTCTGAAGTCAGCTCAATACAGGGATGGTACAAGAGAAGTCCCTACTTCACTCAGGACCAAGTCATAACATGCTACACTGGCACTAATGATCTCACCACTCTGCCACCTCTAGCCCCATGAAACTGCCTCCTCATCACCTCCCCTGAAGAGACATGCATGAAGCACATTATCCAGCCCTCCGCCCCATAAGAACTCATCATCCTTATGGTCAGGATTAAAAAATTAACCTTCACCTCTTATCATTAACAAAAGACTGGAATGTTAGGTCAGGAAAGCATGGAGTTATGCCAGGAGGGCAACAGAAAAGTGAGCCACCCACATTCTTCAAGAAATTGCCCAGCCACTATCTCTCCCCTGCCTAACAAGTTTCCAAGTCTAGATTAACTGCCCTCCTATCCCTCACTGGGTCACTTCTGTTCTCACCCTATGGCAATGTAAAGAACAGAGACTTACTGCCCAAACAAAGAAATTTCTTCCCTTCCTTACCTTTCCCTAACTGAAGAGCCTATAAAGCCCACTATCTGTAACCCCAAGCTGACTGCTCCCACTCTTGAGAGTCAGTCCTGGCAGTTTTATGTTTTTCCCAAATAAAACTTTTATCTTTGCATCATAATGTTTTTGTGATCTTGGTCACACCTGAACCTTACACTAAAAAAATCAGCTTCCAGTCAAGATGGCCTTTGCCTAACACTTCCACAACTCCCAGAAAGGAGAGGCAAGGAATCAAGGGGTCACTGGATCTATTAGGGGAGAGCAATCTCTAACAGATCACCAGTGGGAGTGTGCAGAGGGGAAAAAAAGGGAATCAGCTGACAAGGAGACCCAGCCTGTATGTACACCTCCTGCATCCCTGGCACAAGCAATTTCTGAGATCCCCCCCACCCCGCCCAGTGAGGTCACATATTTCCACCCCCTACCCCATGTGTTTTCAAACCCCCCTCGTCTTCCACACTCCTGTGACCCTCTCCACCCTGCCCTGACCCTCCCCTGACTTTGTAATAACTCCACTCTGCTCTGCCACCCCTTGACTTCCACCCACTCTGCTTGGCCACGTCCCTTCCCCATGACTTCAAAATTGACCGGCTCACCTCTGCCCCGATGCGAATTCTAACTCCCTTTGCTGTGAACCACCCCAAGGCTCACGAATTCAGACCCACTCTGCTCAGCTCTGCTCTGACCCTATCCCCACCCCTGCCCCTTGAAAATTTAGACCTACTTTGCTCCATCCCACTCTGCCCCCAGGCAAGTGTCAACCATCCTCACTCTGTTAGGATGATATGACATGCATTCTAGTTCTACCCCTGCCCCCCAGACACCTTGCTTCAATCTGCCCCACCACCCCTTAGAGTTTCACGTCCCACATCTTCCTTCCACCTGCTGTGCTTGGCCCCACCCTGCAACCATCCCCACAATATCAGATCCAATTGCTTGGCTTTGCCCCAACAAGAATTCTGACCCCCTCCACTCTGCACCACCCCTTACCCATTGGACTTCCGACCTGCTCTGCTCCACTCTGCTCAGCTCCAACTTGCCCACTGTGAATTTAGACCAACTTGGCTCCACCCCATCCCATCCCCAAGTGAGTTTTGACTCTCTGTCCAGACCCCTCAAGACCCACTCCCAATCTCCACTCCCTCCCCAATGCCCATCTCCATCCACCACAAAGCTGTGCCACCTCCATTGACCATCTCAACACAGCCCCATTCTCCCTGCTCCCACACTGTGATGGACAGACTGCAATGCCAAAGAAATAACAACAACAACAACAAAATCAAATGCAAGTAAATCCAATAAGATTTCTCAATAAGATTTCATGGATGTCTCTATTCAAAACAAAGAAGAGACAATAATATCAGAATTGCAAAATGAAGTTATGAGCAATGCAACCCTGACTAAGCTATTGGTAGAACTTGCAGAAAAGCAGCAAAGGACTTAAAATCTTGTGGACATTGCCGTTACTAAACTAGACCTAATAGATAAGAAAATAGAATGGGTTCAAACATAGTTAAAGGATATAAAGGAAAGCAAAAAAGCAAAAAAAAAAAAAAAAAAAAAATAGGACCTAAAAAGCCAGCTGGCTATGCTAAAGGAAGAATTCCAAGAAACATCAAGAAAATCAGAAAATGATGCAAAAAAGGGAACTTGAAAGAGGGATGGAAACCATACATGGAAAAGTAGTAGAAAATGCAAACCTAACTGGACAAGCCCCAAACTCCTGAGAGGCTCTCCAGATTAGAGTCAGCCACATGGAAGATAGAAACTCAGATCTGGAAGATAAAACAGAAGAAACAGTTTGAATGCAACAGTTTCAGTAAGTTCAACAATTTCAGTGAACAGAACGTGAGGGAAATGTGGGATACCCTCAAACGTCCCAACATTTGGATCATGGGAATACCAGAAGAGGAAGAAATTCAGACCAAAGGCATGGAGAACTTATTCAACAAAGTCATCGAAGAAAATTTTCCCACACTCTCAAAAGAAAGGCCATCAAGATACAAGAAGCTAAGAGAACTCCCAACAGATTGGACCAAAGGAGAAACTCTCCAAGACATATTGTCATTAAGACTCTAGACATTTATATCAAAGAGAAAGTCCTAAAAGCAGCTAGGGAAAAGCAACACATTACATACATACTTCAGACTTCTCAATGGAAACCCTGAAAGCCAGAAGGGCCTGGAATGGTGGGAAACTCCTTCATAAAAGTAGCAGGATACAAAATCAATGCATAAAAATCAGTAGCCTTTCTATATGCAAATGACAGAGATACAGAGAAAGAAATAAGTGGAATTATTCCATTTGCAATAACAGCAAAAAAATAAAATACCTTGGAATAATATTAACCATGGAAGTGAAAGATGTATACAACGAAAACATAAAAACACTCAAAAAAGAAATTGAGGAGCACTTAAGAAAATGGAAAGACCTACCATGTTCCTGGATAGAATTAACATTGTGAAAATGGCAATTCTTCCAAAGGCAATGTAGAGGTTTAATGCAATCACCATCAAAATTCCAATATTGTTCTTCACAGAGATAGAAAAATTGATTTCAAAATTCATATGGAAAAGCAAAAGGGGCTGGAGAGATGGCTTAGCGGTTAAGCACTTGTCTATGAAGCCTAAAAGTTCGAGGCTCGGTTCCCCAGGTCCCACGTTAGCCAGATGCACAAGGGGGCGCATGCGTCTGGAGTTCATTTGCAGAGGCTGGAAGCCCTGGTGCGCCCATTCTCTCTCTCTCCCTCTATCTGTCTTTCTCTCTGTTGTTGCTCTCAAATAAATAAATAAATAAATAATTTTAAAAAAAGAAAAGCAAAAGGCCTAGGATATCTAAGCATAAATTCAGCAAAAGAAATACCTTTGGAGGCATCACCATAGCAGATATAAAGCTATATTACACAGCCATAGTAATAAAAACAGCATGGTACTGACATAAAAACAGGAGTATAGAGAAATGGAATAGAACTGAGGACCCCAACTGGGTCAAGTAACTACAGCTACTTGATGATATTTGACAAGGGCCCTAACAATATAGGCTGGCACAAAGAAGCATCTTCAATAAATGGTGCTGGACAAACTGGATAACCATATGCAAGAAATTGAAACTTGATCTACACATCTCCATGCACAACAATCAAGTCCAAGTGGATCAAAGACTTCGATATATCACCAGAAACTCAGATACTACTGGAAGAAAAGTTAGGAAGAACATTCCATGATTTAGGAATGGGAAAAGACTTCTTGAACAAAACCTCAGTAGCACAGAGTAGCACAGGATCTTAAACAGTCACTCAACCAATAGGATCTTATGAAGCTGAAAACCTTCTTCATAGCCAACCATACGAAAAGCAGAGCCGGGCTGGAGAGATGGCTTAGCAGTTAAGCGCTTGCCTGTGAAGCCTAAGGACCCCGTTTAGGCTCGATTTCCCAGGACCCACGTTAGCCAGATGCACAAGGGGCTGCACACATCTGGAATTCATTTGTAGTGGCTGGAAGACCTGCGATGCCCCTTCCCTCTCTTTCTCTCTCTCCCTCTGTCTCTGTCTGTTGCTCTCAAATAAATAAATAATATTTTTTAAAAAGCACAGGCAATAGATTATCCACAGAATGGGAGAAAATATTTGCTGAATATCCAACTGATAGAAGCCTGATTTCTAGAATCTACAAAGAACTCAAAAACCTAAACTATAAAAAGACAAACAACTCACTCACAAAATCGGGCAAGGTCTGGGCAGGCAGTTCAGAGGAAGAAATACAAATGGCAAGTACACACCTAAGGAAATATTCATCAGCCCTAATCATCAAGGAAATGCAAATTAAATCCACTATGAGATTCCACCTTACCCCAGTAAGGAGAGCAAACATGAAAAAATGAAATGCAAATAAATGCTGGGGAGGATGGGGAGAAATAGCAACCCTCATCCACTGTTGGTGGGAATGTAAGATGGTACAACCACTTTGGGAAGCAATATGGAGGCGTCTAAAATAACTGACTATAGAGTTATAACAGACCCAGTTATTCCCTTCCTGGGCATGTACCCTTAAAGCTCCATGCCTCAGTCCAGAGAGATTTGAATAACCCTGTTTAAAGTGGCTCAATTCATAATAGCTAAGATGTATATCTACACGATGGAATTCTATACAGCAGTAAGAAAAAACAACACAATGAAATTTGAAGAAAAATGGTCAAACATGGAAAAGATAATTCTCAGTGAAATCATCCAGTCACAGAAAGATAATTGCCACATAGTTTTACTCATCAACAGCTCCTATCCTTTATCTTCCCAAGTTGCCAACATACCTACCAATCATCTCAAGGACCAGACAAAAGGGAGGGGGGAGGGGGGAGGGGGCGAGAGTAAGGAAGGTAGAGGAGACACAAAACTGGATTCAAAAGGCAATGGTACCATAAAACTCTACATCCTAAAAGACAGACCAAATGGTTGAACCTCCACCAGGCCCATAGAGGGAGCATTGGATTCACAGGGGCCTGAAGAGGGTATGACAAAAAATTCATTATCTCCTCCTATTTCTGCTTTTCTCCCTCTCTCCCTCTCTCCCTCTCTCCCTCTCTCCCTCTCTCCTCTCTCCTCTCTCCTCTCTCTCTCTCTCTCTCTCTCTCTCTCTCCCACACTCTCCCTCTTCTCTTTCATTTCTCTGTCTCTTTTATATCAGTTATCTGGTTCTTCCTTCTCTTCTTGGCCACTGAACTGTAACTCCCAGTACCAGTAGGTGGTAACCATCCACAATGAGCTTTAGATCACAGAGACCTACATGGTTTCCCAAAATAAGACAGATTTATGTCAGAGTGCTTGAGGAACCACCAAAGGTTAGTGGTAAGACCCTACTGCTGGGGACACCATACAATGTTGGTATGTAGCATGGAGCAACATGACTGGAAGCTGGAAGAGAGTCAGTCCCCAGACAGCATGTCTAGTGCTGGAAGGTGCTACATGAACGATATAAAGACCAATATCTGCCCCCAAAAATATCTGTTCAACTTACTTAGCAGCAAACAACCTGACGTGATGCTCATACAAGTGTAACAGTGGTGCACAGCCATGGTGGCAAACCAACTACTCTCAATTTGTCTAACTGATCTGCTCAGTGAAACAGAACCCATAGCTGGAGCTGGGAAACAAGTCAGAATCATACCATAAATGAACCTGTTCTCCACTAAACTCTCTCTAAAAAACAATGGCTATCACATTTACTTGGTGCTAACTTTACTCTCCATTGGTGTTGGGCCCTGAAAGGCCCAGGTGTGAGGCCTAGTGGAACTTCCTGAGCCTAGCTAAAATTTGGCGACCTGTCTCTGGCCAGCTAGGACTCAGCAAGATGCCTAATGGCTTCTGGCCTGCTACTTCTGTGCAGGAGTTGAAATTATCATATCAATAGTTACAGTTTACTATTGGCCCTTACCTCTTCCCCCCATCCTAAAATCCCCACCTTCATCCCCAACATTATATAGACAACTGCTCATAGCAATAAAGAGAATTTTTCTGTGAGTTCCTGCATCGAAAAGACTCCTGACTCAGTCTGGCTTTTCTCCGGGGGTCAGGAGAGGTATCTGAGCCATCCGATGCTCATCATCCTTCTCAACCCCTAGGGAGGGACCAGTAGGTCTGGTTCTTCCCTCGGCACTACCTACCTGACCGGGAAGGTGCCCTGTACAGAGAGAGATAGAAAGAGAGACAGAAAGGGAGAGAATGGGCATGCCAGGGCCTCTAGCTACTGCAAGTGAACTCCAAACACATGTGTCCCTTGTGCTTTTGTGTGTCCTGGGGAATTAAATCTGTGTTCTTTGGCTTTGCAGGCAAAAATGGCTTAACTGCTAAGCCATTTCTCCAGCTCCAAAAATAAGACATTTTAATCTGGAAAGACTTCTCCCACTCTGTTGAATAGCTCTAAAAAACAAACAGGAATAATTATCAATATAACAAGTTTCACCTTTGATCTTTTGTGTCTTACTCAAAGAGAGAGGATATAAACTTTCTACTTAATTTTATTTTCTTGGGATGTACCTAGAATTTATGTGTCTATATTATGTGTTCTTTGTGTTTTTATGTTTCTTTTTGTATGCTGTTTTTTCAAAAAAAGTGACAACATAAAGTTACACACACACATTATAAATATCCTATGTATTATCTACCTACCTATCTATCTATCTATCATCTTATAGCTACGCCAATATTTCATTTACTTATTTTTGCTTTTATTATATTTCTGATATACCAACTTAAAGTGTGAATGTGTATGCAAATATATATGTTTTAATCATTACAAGGGCCTTATAAGTACATATTCATAAACTTAAGCACACTTTGCTTCTTAAAACCTGACAATGTGTTGCCTTTAGATTTATTTAATAAAACCTTAACTGATAATTGAGTGGTATAATATGCATTAGAATCTTAAGACTGAAGTTTCATTAGGTTACATAGATTTTGATGACAATTTCCTTCCAAAAAAGATTTTACAATTGTGTTTCATTATTTTTTTCATGGTCATAGATAACACATATAAGACAAGTGTTGCAGTCAGCTCCTCATTGCTGTGACAAACATCCAATGATACATAGCTTATTGGAGGAAAGAGTTCATTTGAGGCCTAAAAATCCCAGAGGAACACCATTAATGTCATAAGAAGCTGGCTTACTTTCATAGGTCCAAACACATAGACATCTCCAACCAGACAGCACCACCCACACCAGCAAGCACAATCTACCAGAGCTCAAATAATCCTGAACACACATAGTAGGTCTGGACTCAGATCCATCCCCAAACACATCTTAGAACTGAAATCCAATATTTTCCCCCAGTGACATGCTCTCACTCCCCAAGAAGTTGTTGATATAAAAACAAAAGGATTTACAATAAATAGAGAAAATTTATGAAGCATTATATAAAAGGATTTCCAAACCCCTTAAATTTAAGAGATAAAAATTATTTTAAATGTTCTACACTTACAATCAAATAAAGTATTTCATAAAATACAAATAAGCATAAACACACAGTGGGAAACACAGTCAATCTAATTTTAAATATATTTAATTTCTAATTTCTTACCTCATCTTTAGACTTAATTGGTTCTGCTAGACATATTCTTGATTATATTTAATTTTAAATATAACATTCCTACTATGTCACATGTACCTATTATATCAGACACAGAGGACAAAGAAAAAAAATTCATTATACCTGGATCATGTTGGGTAATAGATTTGAAATGATTCAGGTGTCTGCCAGGTACTTCTCTCTCCTAAAGATATTTTTCCTGCCTACTACAGCCTCATTTTTTAATATTTGATCCAAGGAATGAGAACCTTTCTACCTACATAGGACATATTAAATATATTTTGGCCTCTATATGCATAAAATGTGATGCTTGACCAAAAGGGAGAACTGTGAAATAAAGTTCCCAGAAAAGTGCTTCATCTGCTACACCTACTTCCACCAAGGTTGAATGTACTAATAAAACTTCTGTGATCACAGAGATGTAATGTTGCAAGTTCAGAGCCAAATTCTCTTGACCTACATTTAGCCCCTTAATAGACATTTATTGCCCTTCTCTGTGTCTGACCTAACATCCTTGTGACTATCAATTGATTAAGTGTGCCCTTTTGGGAATATATGAACAGTCTGCTAGCTTCCACCAACCCAAGGGCTAAGAGCCTGTGGTGGAGATTTCCTTACTTTGCTGTAAACTCTCTACCTGATGGTCAGTCAATATATTTGAAAAGTGCCTTAATTTATGACTTTTTTATTTTGTAACTATAAAATCTTTATGAAATTGTTATCACGTTGGAACATGGAATTGAGGTAACCTAAATCTATGTTCCCAGACCATGGTCACTCATATATGACTCTGGAATAAACTGCCTTTTATTCTCTTTGAGGTAAGATCTGTGTCTTTTGCATCGACACGCCAATGCTAACAAAAGTCAGTCACATGTGCCACTTACGTGTGCATTTGGATGAACCTGGGCTGACACAATGGGTCAAGCTCTGTTAATCACAGAGCTATTGTCCCAGCCCTCTACTGGGGTATTGAGACAGGGTTTCTCATAGCTCAGGCTGGCCTTAAACTCACCGTGAAGCAAAGGATGATCTGCAGTTCTGATCCTTCTGTCTCCACATGTGGTTGTTGGATTATATGCCTGTGGCACCATACCTGGCTTCATGTGTCAATCTAATTTTAAATTCAGTAAAATTTAGCCTTGCACTTCTTGCTGGTAACTTTTTATATAATTACCATGCTGTATAGCTTCCTGCAGCAAGCTATCAAACAGGGCAGTACAGAAAAATTCTATCATTTTCAGACATCCTTATTCCATATTGTACATGGATAGGAATCTATGGAGGCATCACATGAGATAAAATTAAGTCCTAAGTTTTCACACTTTTGATACACCTGCAAGTAAAATTAATAAAATCATCTGCAAAATTAGTAGTTCTAGGTCTAACTGTCGACAGCCAGACTCTTCAACAATGTATCCAAATGTATTTTGTGGAAAATACTTAACATTATATATTCAGAGATTATTTTTTCATCAGCATATGCATAAATCTTTTTTAAATGTTAGTAAGAGAATGTTAATGACAGATACTATAAAATCAACCTGAGAAAATAATTTATGTAATGTGAAAATGTATTTTTATACATTCTCATGTCCTAAGCCTGAAAACATGCTTCTTATTTGCATACTTTAAATGCTTCTCATTTGCATACTTTAAGTTCTAATTTTCAAAATAAAATATTTATGTTAAAATATTTTAAACCAAAACCTATTTTACTTTTGTTTTCCAGTTCAGTGTGGAATAGGTGCACTGAGACATCCCCTAACAATATAACCAACAATTTCATTTAATTTCTCATTTATTTAGTTTTTTCCTTCTGGCTCCTTAAAATGAATATGTTTAGTTTTACAATGTGCTCAGAACAGGGTTAGTGGATGCAGCTCAGTTTGACAGGTGCTTGAGCATGCATTGAAAATGGTGGCTCATACCTGTGATCTCGGTACTTAAAGTGGAGACAAAACGAACAGAAATTCAAAAATTTCCTTTGCTACATGACAAATTCAAGACCAACCTTGAGACCCTGTGAAAACTTATATAAACATGTATATACATAGCCATATTAATGTGTGTGTGTGTGTGTGTGTGTGTGTGTGTGTCCTTAGCACAAAGCATGTCTCTTTACATAGTGAATTCTCCCATCCTGATGAGGGGAAAATGTAATCTTTCTCTGAAGTTTAGTTTTGACTTAGTTCTTCCACTTATCTCTACTACATCTGCTTCACACATAGATTTCACCCCCAAAATATGCTAAGAGATATGTATGAAAAATAACATATTAAAATTGGACAAAAAGAAAGCTTAGGCATACAGGAGTTAGATGATAACGAATGCAATAGCTAGGGGCATTTCTTCCTGAGAATTCAAGAATATCCTCAATCACTGAACAATGAAGAATACAGCTCTAGAGATAAAGTTTTATTTTTTAAACCAAATTATATAAAGACTTGCCTCCTATTTCCATTGTTCATACATTATGATTTACTGCATTACAATTGTCTGTCAGAAATAAAAATTATTTTTGTGTTCAAAATTACAACTGGATTGATTTCTCATGGCATACACATAGTGTGCATTCCTTATACTCCAGGTTGGGCTGGGGAGTGGTCATAGTTAAATATGTTTAAAGTAAGAAGCCCTAACAAGAGCACAGCAAAAACAGAGACACAAAGAAACAAAAATTATGTAAATAAATAGACAATAGAAATTGCCTATGTGAGGGACTGGTTCTTTGATTTAATAGATGAAGGTTGTCAATGGTAGCCATCACGATAGGTTGGAAAATGAAAGGAAAACCTGATTAAAGCAGAAAAGGAAAATGTAGTGAGTTTTCACATCAAGCAGAGGAATATCAATAAATCCAAATTACAAAAAGAATGGATATTAAGGAATTCAAAAGTATAATAGTTGAATTAAGACAAATGAAGAAGCTCTACATAAGGATTGACATAAGAAAAGATTCAGAAATGTGAAAATATATTGATAGAAATTCTGCATCAGAAAACAGATAAATATAAATGAGGGATATTCAAAAAGGCACACGAAATGTAGGAGATCAGTGTCAGGACATATAGTAAAAAATAATGAAGAGAAATCAGGGAAAGAGGCAGAAAAATGTTTGAATATGATGACTGAAAAGTGCTCAGTTTTTTTTGAAAGTCATGAACCTTCACATTTAGGAAGCTCAATTCATAATGGGATAAACACAGACAGCTACAGAAAAATACATCACAGCACAATGATGAAAGAGAATGATGAGGAAAATATTGTGAACAGCATGAGAAAAATGACTCTTCACCCAGGAGACCTTCAGTAAAATTATCAACTGATTTCTCATCATAGACAATTACTTATACAATGGGATAAAATATACAAGTGTTTAATATTTTGTTTCCATTATTTCATAGTTTGAGAGAAAGAGAGAGAGGATGAGTTCACTAGGGCCTCTAGCCACTGCAAATGAACTCCGGACTCATGCTTCACTTTGTACATCTGACGTTACATTGGTACTGGGCAAGCAAACTTGGGTCATTAGGTTTTGCAGGCAGGTACCTTAAACACCAAGTCATCTCTCCAGGCTAGTAGCATTTAAAGACAAGAACTATCAACCAAAAGTCCTATAACCAGCAAAGCTATTTCTTAAGGAAATGTAAGGGGAGGGAATATGAACCCATGGCTCAGAGCACTTGTTGCCTGAGCATGATGACCTGAGTTCATCCCAGCACCTATGTGAAAAGTTGGGCATGTACTTACAAACCCAGCTGAGGGCACTGGAGACAAGAGGATGCTAGAGCTTCCTGGTCTCCAGTGTAACCAATGAATGGCATAATCCCCAGGCTCAATTTGTCACAAGGAAATATGGTAGAAGAGCAATAGAGGAGCAGCGTCATGAATCTCTATCTAGGGGAGCACATATATGTGTACACATGTGCATAATTATACACAAATGTGCTACATGGGCATACACCCAAAGGTAAGTGAATTAAAGATATTCTGAGGTACAGCAAAACAGAGAATTTTTTTTTTTTACTAGCAAAACTTCTTCATAATAAGTACTAAAAAAACTTTCAAGATGAAAACAAAATCTCAGAATTGAAAGCAAACTCATATGCACACAGGAAGAAAGAACACTGCTAACTAACACTGGAAAGGTAATTATGTAATTCTAATTAAGAGTGTGCATGAAAATTTAATTTGAGCTATTTTAACTGAAAAAATTCAATTGCATAGAATATACTGTTGACCAAAATATTTGCAATCACAAGAAAAAGGAGGTGGATGGGAGCAGCACTGCACTGGGAAGTGACACAAGATAGTCATGTGAATCCAGAGGCACAAAGTAAAGGAACTGATGAGAAATAATAGATAAATAAGAAAGACTTGAGCTATGCATGGTAGTTCATGCCTATATCCCAGCACTGAGGAGGCTGTGGTGGGAGATTCATGATGAGTTTGAGACTAACCTAGGCTACAGAGTGAGTTCCGTGTCAGCCTGAGCTCAGTAAGACTCTTCCTCAAAAAAAGAAAAGAGAATGAAAGAAAAAAAGAATGATTCTGAATTCACATATACTCTCTCTGTTATTCCACCATAGTCATTATAAGTAGTGAATATGTGTCATGAATATAAATATAGCAATGCATCCTATTTGCATGTATAATACCTAATACTGCACAAGAAGGTAAAGTGGAAGAAGGGGTATACAGATTCAATAGTTTAAAATTGAAAATATATCATTGCTTCTAGAAGTGACAACATCTGAATTTATAAACACAAGAATTTTGGACATGTGGCCATCTTTACATCTCTAGACTTATCTTTGTCAGTAAATCCCTACCCCCATCCCTGCCGTACTGACCTTTGAGTCTTTAGACAGGCCTGACATGCCTTGCTGCGTTTTTCTCCAAGCCTTGGTTCTGCTTGCAGTTGACTATTTAGCATTGGAAGGAGACTCCTTTTGTGGCAAGCTCCTGCTCCTGCTTCATGAGGAGCTTTGACTCTCTAACTCCAAACCAAGGTCATTCCTAGTGCTTCTAACACACCCTGTCTTCTTATGGCAGTGGCCAAATCTGGAAGAGGTATAGCACAATCCAGCCTGTTTTATATCTCTAAGAAACTGTTATCTTCATTCTTATTTCCCTAGATATCATAAAAAAGACTTAGCAAATATTTGTTAATGAGTACAATGTAAAATTTGGCATCAATATGATATTTTTCAATGAAAGGCATGTAAATGCTAAATAACTTCTTATATTCATAAACTCCTTATTGACTCTTTCATTCATAAAATAAATTTTCAACATGTCTTGAGATTGGTTTAGTGCCTAATCTCAGGTGGTTAGCTGAGACACTCTGAATACCAACCCTAGTCTTCTGTGTGGCCCCATTGTGGCTCAAACATGATGAAAGACAGTATCATGAACCAGGAAAACCCCTTAGAACTTCAAGTAGAAGAGGAAATTGTGAGTAGAACTACTGTTAGAAAGATTAGTTCATAATCAGCTATTGAGATGATTACAAACAAACACATCAGCTCTCCTTAAATAAGTCAATGATAAACACTATCTCTAGTTTTGAAGTCAGAAATGTATTTAAAGCCAAGGAACAGTGTTCCACTTTAAAACTTGAAAGGAAGTTCAGGCATCTCTGGCCGTAGTCACTGTACCGTGACAGGTCATCTGAGTCAAAGCAGTTAACAGGAATGCATTCCAACATCCTAATGCAGTGCCCTAAAGACTGCCTAGTGTTAGGAGCCTGAATGAAGCTCTGCCCAGACCACCTTGTGTGACCAGAGAGGATGACAATAAGTCCCAGACCTTGTGGGAATTTTCATGAGGTTCTAAGAATAAGGCAAACCAAATTGAGTCACCTTTTGAAGAAGTTAAAATCTGAAGTTGTTTTTGTAATTTTGGCAGCTTATGGATCTGATAAAATTTAGATATCCAGATTTGTTTATTCACAATTCATCCTACTAGCTAGGCTGAGCATGTTGGGAATTGATTTACAACAAAGGTTAATAAAGTTAAGTATTGCAGGAAGTTTCATGTTGCTGGCACAAATCACCTGAACATGAGCAGCTTGTAGGAAAAAATGGGTTATTTTGGCTTATGGACTGGAGGGAAAGCTCCATGATGGTAGGGAAAAATGATAGCATTATCAGAGGGTGGGCATTACTTCCTGGACAACATGAGGTGGACAACAGCAACAGGAGAGTATGCCAAACACTGACAAGGGGACACTGGCTATAACACCCATAAGCCCAGCCCCCAACAATACACTGCCTCCAGAAGGCATTAATTCCAAAATCTCCATAATCTGGGAACCTAGCATTTAGAACACATAAGTTTATGAAGGAACACCTGAATCAAACCACCATACTCAGTAAATGCCTAGTTAAAACAAGTCATGGCAACTTTACCAAACTTGGTATATAAAATGATCATGACATCATGAAGGTTAAAATATGGTATGATTTTTTTCTCATCACAGTCACATGCATAGAACAGTCCAAGAGAAACATTATTTCCACTTCCAAGAAGAGGAGTGCCACGAAACCACTTGTGCCCCTTCTCAACATCCACGCATGGCTGCTGGCTTGTACAAGGCATAGGAATAATTATACTTTACATTTGCCTTTGGCATTTATTCGACAATTTAGTTCTGAAATCCTCTCTTTCTCTGAGCTTCTTAAGGACATGTGGTAAAATAACTAATTATCTCCTGGCTCTTACTGATGTTTTTCCATGCTCTGAAATCACTTCATGCAAGTAGACTACCCAGAAAACCTATTTAATATTACATTGTTTTATTATAAAATATTATTTATATAGCTGCATCACTTAATTCATGGTAATTTTTATAGTAGAAATTGAACTTTGATTATCTTTCTGATCTTAGCATGGTATTTGGGAGTCTCGATAAATATTTGTCCAATGAATGAAGTAACATTTGACCATCACTTTTGCAAATTTAGTGTTTTGAACATACATCAGTGAATTAGGAGACATGCTAACTGGCTTTCTAAAATTCTATTTATTTCTCTCTTTGAGATGAGGTTTAAACCCTTTCTCATGCATAGGTGACTTCTGATGTGGTCCTGCCTCTCTTCTGGCCTGAGCACAGCCTCATGCCCACCACTCCTACAGACGTTTCAGGCTCTGCACTCTGCAGCTGCACTGGTAGGTTATCATTTGCACAATCTACTGCATTGCTGTATTCATTTATGGTTTATAATGACAATGATTGCAACTGCTTTTAAATTTTATACTGAGTATACACCAAAAATTTTGCAGTTTTTATTTCATTTTCATCTCCTATATCATATTCCTAGAATTTAGCTCAGGATTTGGCACAAAGAGCAAATATATATTGAGGACATAAGGAAAAACTTTTTGCAATAAGATTATTCCCTTACATTATGAACAATTTGAGTTAAAAAGATATCATATAACTAGGTTTAGTGACAGCTTAGTAAACCAAAGGATTTTACTTACTTTGAGAGACACAGAAAGAGAGGGATAGAGAGAGAGGGAGAGGGAGAGGGAGGGAGAGGGAGAGAGAGAGAGAAAAGAGAGAGAGAGAGAGAAGAGAGAGAGAGAGAAGAGAGAAGAGAGAGAGAAGAGAGAAGAGAGAAGAGAGAAGAGAGAGAGAAGAGAGAAGAAAGGAGAAAGAGAGAGAGCTGCAAACAAATTCAAGGTGCTTGCAGCACTTTGTGACTGACTTCATGTAGGTCCTGGGGAATTGAACACAGGCCAGTCAGCTTTACAGCCAAGATCCTTTAACTGCTGAGCCATCTTTTTAAGCCAGCTATAGGATTTGACATAAGTTTCTTATTCTTCTTTCTGCTTATAAATTATATTTCTTTTCACTCCAAATAAAGTAAAATATTTTAGGAAAAGATTTCTTGGCCACCTCAGATTCACTTTTCCGGCCCTCCTCATTAAAACATGTCACTCTTTTATAATTATGCTGTACTTTTAATTTTATATAACTGTGCCTCTCCATCATACTGTAATGTGTGCAATGTGTCCCACTGTTTTTAATACACTTTAAAGGCCATCCTATTCCTTTTTAACTTTAAATTCTTAAGATTTAGTAAATTATTATTAAACTACTTGCTCAATTCTGTTGAAAATTCAAGATTAAAAATGTATCAAAATATTAGCTCAAACTTGTATACTTTTATTCATTTTTAAACTTATATGTCTATTATAAATACAAGTTAAAAATCATATAGATCCCACGAAGCCTTTACCTGCACATGTCCTTCTGTGGAAACCGTACTGATTCATGCCTCTGTGCTTTGAGATCTATGTTCTCAGCCCTGCTCTTTGAACACCAGTCAGTGAGCCCCTTTCCTGTTCTCTTTCTCCCCTCACAACGACCTACAGACTTCTCAATGACCCATTGTTGCTATTTCCTATATATTGGATCTAATTTGTCCATTTCTTTGTGTTTTCAGGCTTTCTGTTCTAGCTGTCTTTTCTGCTTTTCTTCTTTTATCTAATGGAGACCTCCTCTGGCTTATAGCTGCTCTTTGGGCCTCCCAGAAATGCTCTGCTCATCACCTACTGTTTTCCTTCCCAGTCATTTTGCCACCATTGGCCTACATTTCCTCTTGCCAGCTAGTTATATTTAATGACATTATTTTCCAGAATCTGAAACTCTATAAACTCAGAACTTGTGCTGGAGCTGCTCTTGTCCTAGAAAAATTGTCCATGCATATCTACTCAGGGAGGTTCTTTGGCTCTCTCATCTCTCATACTCCTGAGTCCATGTATTGCAGAGACATCCTTCCCATGGGACCCATGCTCACCACAGCACTCTGTGATGGTGTGCTTTGATGCCTTTCCACGTGCACAGGTACAAACCAAGAAGCCCATCAGGATTGAGAAATATCTGTCTTGACCTGATTGCATGTACCCACAGTCTTCAAATCATCTAGCTATGTGCCCAGATCACTTTGGTGTCTCCATCTTTATGACTTTATTTTCCTTTTACATTCCAACCGATCACATTTCTCCTCCAAGTGATTCTTATTCTGTGAGCTTAAGGGCCACTCTTTCCTTCATAAATCCTTTGTCAATTCTCCCCTTTCTCATATTCACAGGCATTTCTACCAATAAAACATTGATGTTCCTATTTTCTCAGTATGTATTTTTAGTGCAATGATGGCTGATGGTCCCGCTTCTTCACAAATAGCCTTACAGTCCCACTGTGGCCCTGCTTCTTCACAACCAACCTGACAGTTCCACAGCAGTTCTGGTTGTTCACAACCAACCAGACAGTGTTCACAGTGGCCCTACTTATACAGAAAACCTTGACAGGCCTATAGTGGTCCTGCTTCTTCACAAACAACCTGGCAGTTATGAGTGGAGTATAATGTCTATGTAGGAACTGAGGCATATTTAATGATTTAATAATTCTCCAAAATTAATTCTAAATTCATAAAATTTTCAACATTCTAAAAAGTATCTCTGATGAGAAGTTATGACCATCAAACTTATGTATAAACCTGTTTAGAGTAAAGAATGCTCAACTATTTGGTAAAGCTATTTTTGGGTATGTTTGTAAGAGTGACTCAACAGATATTAACATTTAAATTGGTAGAATTCTAAAACAAGATTACCCTCACCAATGTAGGTTGGCATCATACAAGGTGGTAAGTATCCCGTCTACCATCCGAAAGAGATGCTGGGTACCTGATATGGTATTACTGTAGCCTAGTAGTAGCTGGCAAGTTGAGTACATTAGACTGTTCCCATCAGGGAGTGGGTAGAGCTTTATCCTTACAAAAATACACACACACACACACACACACACACACACACACACACACGTGTGTATGTGAGCACGTGTTTTCCTAGCATACAATGTTTCTATTAAAACTACCATCCTTAGACTTTTACAGGGTGCATTCTCTACCATCCTCAATTCTAATGAAGGAAGTCATTTCCCAGGAAAAAATGTAGTGATAATCTCTTATTCACAAAGTTCACTGGGTTGCCATAATCTCTGCCAACTTGAAGAGCCTGGCTTGACAAAAACAGTGCAATGGCCTTTTGAACACACATTTGCAATGCCAGCTATGTATGCAATGTTAGCAGGACTGAAGGAAGTTTCTCCAAAATGCCGTATTTGCTCTAAATCAACATCACATGTATACATTGTGCTTGTCTAACAGCCAAGATCCATGTGTGTAGGGGTATAAATCAAAGTAATATCACTAACAATTAACTCTAATGTTCCACTAATAAAGTTGCATGCTCTGTTGGTGTAGAGCTTCTAATTTCAGAGGGGCAAATGATTTGATTGGAAGACTCTTGACTCTCAGTCAACATACAATAAGGGAGATTTGGCTGAGTGGATGACGAGGAGCCTACTCTATCATGAAGGAGAGAAAGGAACATATCTGGAGATTTCTTCTGACAGTATACATTATGGTTGTGCCCCTTGATAAAGATTAAGAAAGCTATAAGCTAGTCCAGGGAGGCAAATGGGACTGAAATCTTAAAAAAAAAAAAAAAAATGAAGGCTTGGGTTACTCAGCCAAGGAAAGGACTTTGAACATTTGAAGTGTATGTGGAAGCAAAGAAGATAGTCTTCTGAACATAAGCTATGGTCATGCACTGGTTACAGGAGTGAAGCTTGCAACAGTCCTAGGTACTTCTACCTTATTTTCTTATTTGTTTCTCTGCGTGTTCACATATTAAACATATGCCTTAGCTTTCTATGCTTTCCTGTTGCCATATTGAGTACCATGAGACCCACTGACATGTCAGTATTTAAGTTATTAGATAACAGAGAAAATAAAGTCACAGTTAAGCCATTTTATCTCCTCTTCTGGGTGAGGGATTACTTTGCTTATACACAGAACAGATAGATGTATCATGTTAGGCAGAAATGAGACCTTAGTATTATTTTTCCCTATAGATTAAGCATGATTTAAGAAGATTCAGGGAGCTGGAGGGAGAGAGTTTATTCACTATGCCTGGCAAGCTAGAAAATTCACATAGAAAGCTACGTGTGGTGGTACATGTTTGTAATCCTGACACTGGGGATGTGTAGACAACTGCACCCCTAGGGATGGCTAGCTAGCTAGTGTGGACCATGTGGAAAATTTACAGGCCGATGAAAGACCCCATCTCCAAATTGATGGGAGACTTCTGAGGATCACTTCCCAAGAGAAGACACTCTGGCCTCCATAGGTATATCCTAGCCCCACACATTCACAGGCAGATGTGAAACTGTACACACACAAACACACATGCACATGAACTCAAAAATAAAACCAGTCAAAAATGTTTAGTTTTCTTTCTATCAGGTTTGTATGTTGTGACATAACAATCACTGCCCAAGGTCTTCTAAATCCCCAGATCTCTCCAGCCTGCCTGATGCTTTTTTCAATCACTGCCCTTCCGTTTCATTTCATGTGAGGCACATGCTAGGTGGAATATTTAATGAGTCTTTGTCACAGAAAGGAAAATTATACACAGTACCAGAAATAGGACAGGAAATGTCCAAAGGGAACAATATGGAGTGGAGTTGAGCAAAGCCAGGTGGCAACATGAAGAAACTGCTAATATGAGAAAGTGAATAGAGCTGGCCGTGGTGGCGCACACCTTTAATCCCAGCACTCAGGAGGCAGAGGTAGAAGGATTGCCATGAGTTTGAGGCCACCGTGAGTCTACAGAGAAAGTGAATAGGAGAAGATCAATGTAAATACATGTGTATGTGATCATATTTACTTCATCAACATTTGACAGAGAGCAAGCCTCAGACATGATATGTCAGTATGTAAGTGAGTTATATAATTAATGACTATAATAGATTCCAGATTCCTGCAAAATAAGTCATATTAAAAGTAAATAAAGGATGAAGGGAGAAGGGCAGAAAAAGAAAGTAGCATTTATTCACATGAAGAATTTAGTATATTGGGGCTGGAGAGATGGCTTAGCAGTTGTTTGCCTACAAAGCCAAAGGCTCCAGGGCTCATGTAAGCCAGATGCACAAGGAGCTGCAAGCCTCTGGAGTTCGTTTGCAGTGACTGAAGGCTCTGGCGTGCCCATTCTCTCCCTCTCTCTCTCTCTCTCTCTCTCTCTCTCTCTCTCTCTCTCTCTCCTTCTTTCTCTCTCTCAAATAAACAAAACATATTTTTTAAAAAGAATTTAGTATTTTGCTCTTAGGTGCTACTACCAGTAAGAAGCTTTTGAAAATTTGAATTTACATTCCCAAACAAGAATTCATGGATGGAGTACAATTTTGCAATTTCTACTTAAGCCCTAATTTTGCAGCAAATACAGACAACTTTAGCAACAACATTTATTGTACTGCATAAGAAGTATATACAACCTCATTAGAACTTTATGATTTCTTATTAGATATTAGAGAGATAGGTAATTGGAGGACCAGAATTTGTTTCCTAATAACCATATGATATGCTGGGCCTGGCATCATGTGCTTGCACCTTCTCAGAGGTACACCCAGAAAGCTTCCTGGAGCTCTCTGCCTAGCCACTATGTTCTAATTGGTGACTTCCCAGCCAGTGTAAAACTCTATCTCTAAAAGACATGGACAGTATTTCTAAAGATGACAACCAAGATTTTCCTCTGGATTCCACATATATGTGCATGTGTGCCCCACACACATGAGCACATATGCTTGCATGGATACCACAAACAAGCTTATTTCCATTTTATTGATGAAGTGTTCTAATCAAAAGGCAAAGAACCATACTCAGTCACAGATATGAAAAAGGTGGCTGCTGACTAGGTAATGTCAGCTGGAGTTGAGTAGCTGGGCTCTTAGCATTAGTTGGATTTGCTGTTACTAATTTTCAGGCCCAATGAGATGATCTTCCTAATGCATGTTTGCAGTGGTTTAAATATGGGTCAAATTATTTGTGGGTTAAATTCAAATGCTACATATTTTTTAAATAATTTAAACTTACAGGGAAGGCTCTTAGCTTTAAAACATGGAAAAATAACAAGGGCCTAATTATGTTTGCTAGTTGTAAGGATTAATGTTGTTGGAGAGTTGTGAAGATTAATGTCAAAGAATTGTAAGGAATGCATCTGCTGGTTCTTAAAATAGCTTGTTTTCTAGTAAAAGCTGAGCACGTTTAACACTCACTGTTACTATCTGGAACAAGCTAATGATTTTGTTCTTTAAAAGAAACATAAAACAACAACCCTGAAATGTAGGCTAGCCTCTTGACCCTGCTAATTTGAAGTTCTTCATTTCAAAATATAGAAAAGCATTATAATAATGACTACAGAGAATGAACTTCTTTCAATGTATACCTTGTGAGTTTTCTGATATTTAATGTTAATTTACATGAATAGTCCCTATAATACTGGTTGTAATGTGTCCTTTTTTTATTCACTTTTCAAATTTAGGTCAGTATAAAATGATTCAAGGAGTTCTAGCAACACCAAATCCATAGAGAAATGTGCAGATCAGTTTTCATTGCTTAAACTATAGTTATTTCTTGTAGGGCTACTTTACCATTTTCAAGACATATAGAGACTAAGTATTTTTGACCATTTGACCTTATTTCTACTAACACAACTGTGTAAAGTAACATAGAGAGCAAAATATAAGGCCCACAGAAAACCTAACCATTATTAAACACACACAGTAAGACTTCTTGTTTTTGAACTATAAAAGAGAAAAAATACTAAGTCAGATAGTTTTGTATTTTGCTAAAAAAAAAAAAATACATGCATCATCATTTTAACCAAGTTACTAATGAACAATTGGTGTCAAAGGGAGCCACTGAAGATTCTGCCCTGAACTTACTGAACCCTTACAGGTTTAAAACAGTAAATCAAAATGCATATTTGAAGGTATGTGTGGAATTAAAATTCAGCTCTACCTTGTATTTTTTCAGGTCATAGAGATAAGGTATGTGTGATGAAATAAGCAAGCTGATATATGAACAGTAGGCTCTCATGCCCTTAAAAGGACCTGGGAGCTTCAGGGTAGGATTCCAAGCAGGCTTCAACAAATAGAGAAACCGAATCACATGAGCAAAGCGTCAGGAGACACTAGTGTACCCATATTCATTCTCTCCCTTTCTCTCTGTATCTGCCTCTTTCTATCTGTCTCTCAAATAAATAAATAAATAAAAATATCAAAATACCCTGTTTTGTGGGAAATCTAATCTCAGTAGCACAGGGAACAGATTCCATCTGGCAAATCAGACAGAGTTCCAGGCTGGAGAACAAAATTTTTAAAATTCTTTTAAAACTTTCCCTCTTTGCCTTTCTTATGAAGCAGTCTCACTCTTGCCAGGCCTAACCTGGAACACTCTGTAGCCCAGGTCAGCCTTGAATTCAACCATGACCACCCCACCTTGCAGGGTGCTAGGACTGTGGATATGAACCACCCCGCCCAGTTGCTGTGATTATAGAATATGCTCTTTTGAGAATGACATACATGCAGACTAAATCTGCTAATCTCGGGATGGCATCATTACAACTATATCCAACACAACAAATCAACATACTCTCCATGGAAAAGAAAAAAAAATGTCAACAATTTAGTTAACCTGAATATCACCAACAAAATATGAGGGAACAGCAAGCCTCTTGCAGGCTTAATTCACCATAAAAAGACACCAACTAAATGACTGTATTAAAAAAAAAAAAAAAAAAAAAAAAAAAAAAAAAAAAAAAACAGGTCCTGGGCTGAAGAGATTGCTCATCAGTTAAGGTGCTTGTATGCAAAGCCCAATGACCCAGATTCAGTTCCCCAGTTCTCATGTAAAGCCAGATGCACAAAGTGGTGCATGCCTGTGTATGGAGTTTGTTTGCAGTGGCTAGAGATCCTGGCCCACCCATTCTCTCTTATCTTTTTCTCTTTGCTTGAAAATTAATTAATTGTTTTATAGTAATTAAAAAAAATAAAAAGACAAGATCCTCCAAGTCAGCAATGATGTCCATAAACTGAGCCTAAAAATGTACCAAGCAGATGGAAGCCACATATAAGCAGAGGGACATACCTTAACTGCTGAGCTGTCTCTCCCGTCTTCAGAGTACACCCCCTTATTTTGGGCAAAGGAGATTTCAAACCAAACCTCATCAGAGAACATTAAGGGTGATTTTATTTTAATAGAGGAAATGAGTTCTAAAGAAGATATTATATTTGTAAACACTTATATACCAAATATTGGGGCTCCACACTTCATAAATCAAACACTAAATGACGTAAAAGAACACATATGTCTAGACACAATAATAGTTGGAGACTTTACTACCTCCTCTCACACTTAGATAGGTTGTATAGAATAAACATTGGCAAAGAAACTTCAGATCAAAAACACACCACTGACCAACTAGACCTAATAGATAAGTGCAGAATAGACCACTGAACAGACAGGGAACACACATTCTACTCAGCAGCTCACGGAATCTTCTCCAAAACTTATCACATAATTCCCAACAAAACAATCCCTAACAAATGCCAAAAATGAGGTACTACTGTGTATTCTATAAGATCACAGTAGAATAAATAGAAATCAACAAAAAGAATGTAGGAGCTACATAAAATCTTAGAAATTGAAAAATATTTTCAAGTGAGCAATGGCTTATTGAAGAAATAAAAATGGAAATAAAAAATATAGAAAAAAATAAAGATGACATTTTCGCTGGGTATGATGGCACACACCTTTAATCCCAGCACTCAGGAGGCAGTGGTAGAAGGATTGCTGTGAGTGAGTTCGAGGCCACCCTGAGGCTATATAATGAATTCCAGGTCAGCCTAAGCTAGAGTAAGACCTACCTTGGAAAACCAAAAAAAAAAAAAAAAAAAAAAAAAAAAAAAAGACAATTTCAACCTATTATTTTCTCTTGGATACACCCTAAGACTATAGGTTTTAATAGAAAAAAGAAAAGATTATTAAATAAGCAACCTAACAGTTAACCTCAAATTCTAAAAAAAACAGCAATAAGCCAAATTTAAACCCAGTAGATTGCAACAAATAATAAAAATCAGGGCATAAACCAAGAACAATATACAGAATTGATCAAACAAGGAGCTGGTATACCCTTAGCCAAACTACTAAAACCAAGCATGAATATCCAAATCAACAAAATTAGAGACAAAAAAGGAACTGTTACAGAAGACCCTAATGAAACCCAAAATATAGCTGGAGGATACTCTGAATACTTATGTGACAGAAACTGGAAAACCTATAAGAAATGGACAAATTTCTAAATACATATATGATCTTCCAAAGTTAAAAGTGGAGAACACCAATTATTAAAGTAGACCCATTATAAGTCATTAAAGTGAAGCTATAATTAAAGGTCTTCCAAAATAGGGATACATGAAATTAAAACATTTTTGCCTAACAAAACTAACCATCAAGAAAGTGAGCAGACAGCCTAAAGAATGGGAGAAAATCTTTGCCATTTATGCTTCAGATAGGAAGAAAGTAACCAGAGTTTACTAAGAGCTGCAAAAATGAATCACTAAAAGAAAAAAAAAGAATTAAATCTTCCAATGACCAAATGGGAAAATGAAAAGACAGTTCACAAAAGAAGAAACACAAATGAGGTGGGTATGGTGGCACACACATTTAATCCCAGCACTTGGGAGGCAGAGGTAAGAGGATCGCTGTGAGTTCAAGGCCACCCTGAGACTACAGAGTGAATTCCAGGTCAGCCTGGTCTAGAGTGAGATCCTACCTCGAAAAACAAAAAAACAAAAACAAAACAAACAAACAAAAAAAACAAATAAAAGAAACACAAATGGCAAGTATGTACTTTAAAAAATGTTCAGCCATAAAGATGGAAGCCTCAATGAGAGCATGGAGGGATTGTATCACTATACAATGGGCCCTGAAGAGGGTGGCATGAAGCCTAACCCTAATATATTTGGCCCTGACTAGTAAATCCCAGCACCAGAAATACGTTACAACCCACATTGAGCTGTTGATACAAGAGAACAATAAGGGTCCCCAAATAAGACAGACTTCTGTCAAAGCACTTGATTACCCATTGGAGGGGATAGGTTGCTGAAGACAACATGTGCTGCTGATGCAGAACATTGAGAGATTTGGCTGAATCTGGAAGGAAGTCAGCTCCCACATGATTAGCCCATATCGTGCTGAAAACAATGATATAAGATGTCAGGAGAAAATGGCCAACACTGCTGTGAGTCAGCAGGGGACCATCCTGACAGGCTATTGCCTGACAAGATGTATATACCTGTGAAATAGTGGCACCCACCCTAGGTAGGTAATCAATGGCTTTCTGATTGGCTAAGATATCTGCTCAGTGGAAAGGAAACCATAGCTGGAATTGGGAACCAACTCAGAATCCTATAGAGACAAAGATTGTGGACTTTAGTGAGAAGTCTATACTTGTCTTTGGCCCAAAGTGAGGCTAAACTTATCAAAATTTCTCTAACTTAACAATGCTTATACCCTTTAACTTATCCTAATCTTACTCTTAGTTAGAGAATCTGTTTTCCCTTTTCAGAAAGCAATAAGAAGCAAGGTCAGCCAAAATCTATCAATACGATAGGGATAGCTGACTCCATGTCAGCAGGTGAATCACCTGTCACACAGCAGCCAGAGCCGAGGTGAAAACGCAAAGGAATTGGCAAAATAAATAAGAATGCTGCTTCCATGGTGAGCCTGAAAACCTGGGTCAGGGTGATGGAGACCAACACTTAGGATACTAGAAATGGATTAAAGCAGAAATCCAGAAGCTGCTGAAACTTAAAGTACACCCACCAAGGCTCAGGGATATTTGTAGAAGAGGGGACAGAAAGAATTTAAGATCCACAGGGTGGGGGAATATCCACAGGCATCCCCCTACAACAATGACTGACTGCTGCTCTCACAACTTGTAACCCACAACCCCACGGTGAATACCAGCAATCTCACTAAGGGGTTCCCTCAGTAACATGGGGGCAGAGAGGAGAGGGATAATGGTACCAACATTTGGTGTATCCATACAAAGTTTCAACTTAATAAAAAAATTGTAAAAAAAAAAAGTGTTTAAAATCCCTAACAATCATGGAAATGAAAATCAAAACAACTTTGAGATACTATTTTATCCCAGTCAGAATGGCTATCAACAAGAAAACAGACAACACATGCTGGTTACAATGCAGAAAAAGAGGAACCTCCATGCGCTCTTGTACATGAAATGTAAACTAGTACAGCCACTATGGAAATAAGTAAGTAAGCTTTTTGGTTTGAATATAAATGTCCCAATAGTTTCTATATGATTTTAGTCCTAAGATTCTTATTTGTCTAAACATATATTCTGAATAACAGCTCATGATTAAAACTCAGCCTCTATTTCTTATTTGTGTATATATAAATATATATTTGAAGTAGGGCCTTGCTCTCTCACCTAGAGTGATAGACTGACCTGGAATTCACTATGTAGTCTCAGGGTGGCCTTGAACTCATGGTTATCCATGTACCTCTGTTTCCGGAGTGATGGGATTAAAGGCCACCATGCCTGACTCAGTCTCTATTTTTTTGTGTGTATGGTTTTTTGAGGTAGAGTCTTGCACTAGCCCAGGATGACCTGAAATTCATTATGTAGTCCCAGGGTGACCTTGAAGTCATGGTGATCCTCCTACCTCTGCCTCCCAAGTGCTGGGATTAAAGGTGTGCACCACCATGCCTGGCTTCAGTCTTAATTTTTAATTAAGCTTCCTACTTAGTCCCCAGCTGGAGGAATATTTTGGAGGGGGTGCCTTGCTATAGGAGGTATATTTCTGAGTTTGGACTTTGGGATGGAGGAGTCCAGCCCTACAGTGTGTTTAGAGCCATCTTGAGCTTTGGATGTTTGTTCTCTCTGCTATGGACATATGACAAAGAGGACCAGCTTCCTCTCTATGATGAAGTTTTCCCTGGAAACTCGAAGCCTGAAATAAACTCTTCCCATAAGCTGCTTCTGGTTGGGTGTTTGTCCAGCAGCAACACAAAGGTAACTGTAGCAATTAAACTGGTATTGAAAAGTGGGGTCATTGCTGCATGAATATGACCATGTGGATTTTGTTTTTTGGGGGCTTGTGGGCTTGTGGAATCATTTGGTACTTTGGACTGGAGAAGCTTGTAAGCAGGACTTGATGGTCTATTCTGGCAAGAGTTTGAAAATGCTAAATGCAGAAAGAACAGTGAAGGCTTAGCATATGAACACTCAAAGGAGAAGGAAAGAAATGGGTTACTGATGGAAAGACTGATAAATTTTGCCCCCATCCTGAGAATTTGAGCAAAGTTAAATTTAAAATAGTGGACTGATGTGCTTAGTAGAAAAATGTATTAAACAGAAAGATATGAAAGATGTAACAGGTTCCACAGAAGGAAATGTAACCAACCTTAAAGTTACAGGCACAAAGACTAATTAATAATTGCATTATAAAGTTTAGACCATTTATGCTACAATTATGAAGGAGATTGCCACCATTAAAGGTGGGCTAAATGTTTTGCTTTGGGACAATGGAAAAGTTTTGGGGGATCTGCCTGGAAAACAAGCTGCATAGTGAATTTGCAAAAGGTTACTTAAGTCTTTGGAGCCAAAGGATTCATCATGGGTCCTAGATGCCAAATATGGAATTGAAGATGTTTGCTGTTTGCCCTGGTGGTTATTTATCTTGCATTGACATATTCTCTCCTTATTATATGTTTTTGAAATGGGAATGTTTACTCTGTGTCATTATTTGTTAGAAATATGTAACTTGTATTTTGAGTTTTGTTGACTTCACATTTAGAGACTGTCTTAAACCTCATCAATTTCTTTGGAATTTTGAACAGTATTAAAATTGGTGAATACTATAGGGACTTTTAAGTTGGACTGAGTGCATTTTTCAATAGTGTCCTAAGTTTATGGTGGCCAGGGTGGAATGCAGTTTTTGGAATGTAAATGTCCTAGAGCCTCAGGTATTTTTGATTAAGTTTCCTATTTGGTCCCTAACAGGTGGACTTGTTGGGAGGTGGAGCCTTACTATGAGAGATGTATTTCTGGGGGCTGAACTTGTAGTCAGGGAGTCCTGCTCTACAGTGTGATGAGAGCCCGTTTGAGCTCTGTTTGTTCTCGCTCTGCTATGGATATATGATAAAGTGACTCAGCTTCCTCCACATGATTTAGCTTCTCCTTGAGACTACAAACCGGAAATAAACCCTGTCCTCCCATAAGCTGCTTCTGATCATGTGTTTTATCCCAACCACAAGAAAACAATTACAACATGAGCTATCTCAAAAAGTTACAAAAAGACCTCCAATATGACCAAGCTATACCATTCCTAGACACATATCCCAAGGCATTCACACATCACCACAGAGACACCTACACATACATGTTTACTCTTGAGATCAGTCAAGATGTCCATTAACCAATGTGTGAATAATACAAATGTGGTGCATATATACATAATGGACTTCTATTTGACAGTATAGAAAAATGAAATTTACAGAAAAATGAATAAATTTGGAAAGAATCAAATTATGTGATATTAATCAAAACTCAGAAAGACCAAAAGCACTTGTTCTCTCTTATCATGCAGGTTTTAGCTTGCCATGTATATATGTGTGTGTGTGTGTGTGTGTGTGTGTGTGTGTATACAAATGTATAGGAATTAAACATACATATAAAACCATACCCAAAATTGAGTATAAAGAGCTGAGCTACAAGAGTAGGGAGAAAGGATAAAATGACTAGTGGTCATTTGATAGAATGTGTCAAGTATCTGCAGTAGCTTTTCTAATATGTATATTAGATTATCTTTATACATAAATCTATATTCCCTCTTCTTACCCCCTTTGCTAGGCATGCCTTATAAATGTTGTAATCTACATCCTTCTTGTGCTACTTCTTACAACAAAGACACCAGACAAAGCTGTCCCAAAGCACAGTTTGGCCATGTTCTTAGCATCATCCATCTCCAAATGATTCTCTATTAATGGTGTGAGATTCAAACCTCAAGGAACACAGGAAGTCTTTGATACCCTGCCGTATTCTGACATCTCTTCCTGTGTCACCTTTCCATATGCTTTTCCCATTAATTCCCTGCTGTCAGGAATTCCCTACTTTCTGTCTCCAAGAGGACATCTACTGTTTAACTACTAATAATTAACTGAGACATGGTTATTAGACCCAAAGGAGATTCTGTCTCACAAATAAATTTCCACATTATAGCACTTTATTTATGTCTGCCTTTCTGGCCAAAATATTGATTCCTAAAGAGAGAGGCTGCTATTTTCTTTAAAATCCTTCTAGTACCAAAGTAATGCTAAGCATGGTTACTACTGTTGTTTCTATCTAGATACAGTACATAGTCTGTTATTTCTACCCTAACAAGATATGAACTAAATTCTCTCTCTAGCGTCTAAAAAACCAGGTGTTAAAAACAATGAGAAAGAATATTCACAAAGACCAAGATAATATGATTATAAAAATTAGTTCTGTTCTTGGCACTTAAAAGCTATTCTCGACTCTCAAATCTTTGAGACCTATTTTTTGAAAGTATTGCTTTGGGGCTGGAAAGATGGCTTAGTGTTTGAGGCATATGCCTGTGAAGCCTAAGGACCCAGGTTTGGTTCTCCAGGTTTCACATAAGCCAGATGTACATGGTGGTGCATGCATCTGGAATTTGTTTGTAGTGGCTAAAGGCCCTGGTGCACCCATTCTCCCCCTCTCTCCCTCTCTGTCTCTAATAAGTAAAAATAAATCTCTAAAAAAAGTATTGCTTTGGGCTGGAGAGATGGCTTAGCGGTTAAGCGCTTGCCTGTGAAGCCTAAGGACAGCTGTTCGAGGCTCGGTTCCCCAGGTCCCACGTTAGCCAGATGCACAAGGGGGCGCATGCGTCTGGAGTTCGTTTGCAGAGGCTGGAAACCCTGGCACGCCCATTCTCTTTCTCTCCCTCTATCTGTCTTTCTCTCTGTGTCTGTTGCTCTCAAATAAATAAATAAAAAATTTTAAAAAAAGTATTGCTTTGATTCATATCTGAGTAAAATTATATAGCATTTTTAAAAATAATTAGGATTAATATCTTTCAAACTTTAGTTTGAATGGCAAAATTCATTTTGATAAAAATTTAAATGAAAAATTAATTTTAAATATATGACATGAAGAACATTTGAGAAAAAAAACAATCAATATAATTAAATAAAGTGAAAAGCAAGGGATCCTGGGAACTGAGCCAAAATCCAAATACATTATAACAGTTGCATATTAGCCCTGAAAGAGTAATCATATTCCTTAGCTTTGTTTGTTAATATTATACATATTGTAGCCACAGCTGTTATTTGAAACATTATTCTTCTGGTATGTTACATTAGATTATAACTATGTTCTGTAGTATATGACTAAGTCACAAATACTAAAAGATTATAAAACACAATTAAAAACCAATCAGAAGAGATTCAAAACTCCTCAATACAGAAAATCAGAGGCCATAGAGAGCTCAACATTAAAGGAGACTTATAACGTATTCTCTAAGGCTCAAGGAACATTGTGAAAGTGGAAGCCTAGATTATAAGAGCTGCAGAGTGGGGAAAGCATCCTAAGACATTTTCCCTGTCCCCACAGAACCTGACTGGTGCATTCGTGAACTCCCAGTGAATACAGATAACCCCACTGAGGAGGGCCCTCAGGGAATGAGGGTTGAGGAAAGGGAATACCTGTTTTAAAGTAACCCAGTGAGAATATGATCAATATGCAATATGTTAATACAGTAAAGTTCACAATTAATTTAAAACAATTATTCGCTACTCTTATAGTTATGTATTTTCTTTTTATAGAACTCTGGATTGGCTTTCATTAATTAATAAATGTAGATCAAAAGGCCACAATAAATTTATTGTCTATTTTATAGATAGTTTGTCCCTTAACATGTCCTCATAGGTCTTATTACCCAAACTTGTCATATTCTCTTCTGAATTTTAATTTTATTCAGCTGCTCCTTAAAATGTAGCCTTCAGCAAAAAGAATAAATATAACCTAAATTCCTTTTATGCAGTATATTTAGCCTTTAGATTGGTTAACTATGATTTCCTTCTAGTCTACTGAGTGAATTTGCATAATAATAAGCAATCAGTGAAAGGCATAGTCCAAGTCAGCTACTCTTTTAAAGACTTTGCATTTACTATTCAATTATTTAAATGCTTTATAATCATTTTTGTTTGATATCATTCTCAATAAAACTGTGAAGTAGGTCAATATTAAGTTCACAGAAATCTAAGAGATTCTACATTATTAATCTTTAATGAAGAGATCAATTGTGAGTAGGCACACTTCCCAAGGTCACACAACAGTGATGGGTCATTCTAAGAATTATAATAGGTAATGCTGTCTGGACAGAACTTTAGTATGAAGTTCTCCCAGTCATGCTGGAGGAAAACAGTGTTGATCTAAAACCAAGAGTGAGGATAGAGGGATAACTTAGTTGTTAAGGTGTTTGCCTGCAAAGCCAAAGGAACCCTGTTCAACTCTCTAGGACCCACATAAGCCAGACGCACAAGTTCGTTTGCAGTGGCTGTAGGTCTGGGAGTGCCCACTCTCTTCCTCTTTCTCTCTCCCTCTCTTTCTCTTCCTTTTTCTCTCTGTTTCTCAAATAAATAAATAAGATATATTTTGAAAATAAAACCAGGAGGCCTAGACCATGGATTCTGTTTGTATAAAGAACTTCTAAACTGAAATTAGAAGTCTCCATGACAATGAAAATGATGCAGCTTCCCCTTCTCAGCATCTGCAGCTATCTCTAATCAATTTTCTAACAAATTCTTCAAAATTTTCTTCTGCCAGTATTTTGAATTCAACTTTGAAAACCAGTTCTCCTACCATGATTCAAATTTGGGCCTAAGACACTTCACAAATCATCCTATTTAATTATACTGACATTGAAGTGGCCTGTATTTCAGATCCTGAAATCTCCTCATCTCTTCACAAGTCACCTAGTTTAAGCACACTGATACTCAAGTACTAGCCTACACCTCAGATCCTAAAATCTCCTCATCTGACTGTTTTCATTTTTCTCCTTACATACTTTTTTAACCTCACAATCTCCTCTCTTTATACTACTTTCCCCTAAAGAACTGATATTCTGCAGGGTGTTAATATTTTAGTAGCTAGTGCTGGCACAGAATATGGAGAGACCCAGCTAGAAACCTGAAGAAAGCCAGTCCCCAGACACCTCATCTAGTGCTGGAAAGCACTACATGAACTAGTAGGGCAAAGTGCCCAACAAAGGTGTGAACAAGCAGGTGTCTAAGCTACTCAGAACAACCAGCCTGACAAAAAGTACACACCAGGACAATGTGGCACACAGCCGTGGTGAAAAACCAATGGCCTTTTGATTGGCTAAGAGATCTTCTCAGTGGGAAGGAACCCATATCTGGAACTGGGAACCATGTCAGAATCCTATAGAGACAAAGATTATGCATTCCAATGACAAGTTCCCACTAGTCTTTGGCTAAGTGAGAGGCTACACCCATCAAAATCTCCCCAAATTAATAATGCTTATCCTATTTAACATACGCGGAATTCAGTCACTCTTGGAGAACCTGTTTGTCTTTTCAGAACATAGCAAGACCCATGAAGACAACCTGCCACCCCTTGCATTTCAGCCAAGTCCCAGGTGAAACCACAAAGGAATTGGGGAGGAGAGCAACAGTACTTCTTCAATGGTGAGTCTGGAAATCAGTGCCAAGGTGAAGAAGACAGACGCTGAAGACACTCAGCACATACTAAAGCAGAAATCCTAAGAACGCATCAGTGAAGCATCACCCAACACAGCTCAGGGAATTTTGCCGAGGAGGGGATGAAAAGACTGTAAGAGCCGCAGGTTGGGGCATCATACCTAGAGGCACTGGCTCCCCGCAGTAACTGACTGCTGCTCCCACCACACAGAACACACAACCCCATGGTAATACCAGCAACCCCACTGAGGAAGGCCCCCAGCTGAATGGGGGCAAGGAGGATGGAAAAGAGATACCAATATATGATGTATCCATACCAAGTGTGTTCTTAATAAAAAAATAAAATTAAAATTAAATTTAAAAATAATTATTTTGAATAGTACTTAATGGGGAAAATGCAGTTGAGGTATGAGTGTTCAACAATGAAACAAATTGGCAAAAATGCTGCCTTTACAGAGCTTGTTTCTGAAGCACAGAGAACATCACTAATAAAAGGTAATAATTACCTCTGGAAATATGTTTTATTAGCTAATATTCACTATATAAATTCATGGTCTCATTGATTTTCCATACATGCATATATCATACATCAAGCATATCAACTCTCTCTTCTATCTCCTTTCCTCCTTGTACCACATTTCCACCCCATTTCCAGTCCATAGTAGTTCTTTAACTTCTCAGAGGTTGACAAACTTTTAGTCTTTCTCCTTCTCAATCTGTGATCTCCTAAGGAGATGTAATTACCAACAGCATAATTGAGCAGTATTTGTGAAAGCCTTTGAATGTCCAAGAGCAATCTGCATAATTCTTCTGAGCTGACACAAGGGGCCTCAAATGTCAGTTCTACAGAACCAAAAAAAAACCTGCATAAGCACCATCAAATTGTTCATTTAAAATCTGCTTCATCTATAGCTTGTTCCATACATGGTAAATTCCACTGCTGGAGACAGGTCCCCACTGCCACTGAGCTATTGATCAGGGAGAACCACGAGTCCCCCAGAAAATGCAGACCATTGCCAAAGTATTTGGTTAGCCATCAGAATGAATGTGACTGTTGCTGTCACTAATATCCAGAGAAGCTTCATGACAGAGATGGCTGTAGATAATCAGGAGACTCAACAAAACTCATCAAAGCAGAAACTAAGATCCTATGTGGAGCTCAACACTAAATGAGATGTCATCCCCTTCCCCCTGCAAAGCTCAGGGCACAATGCAGAAGAGGGTACAGAAAGAATGTAAGAGCACAGGATGGGAAGGAATACTTTGTTTGGAACACTGTCTTCTGGATATGAACTAACTGGTAAATTCATGATCCCTCAGTGGTTACTGATATCCCAACAAGACCTGCACCACTCTGAGCCTATCAAGAAAAAAAATTTTTTTTGGAAGTATGGTGTCACTGTAGCCAAAGCTAACCTGAAAATGACTCTGTAGTCCAAAGCTAGCCTTGAACTCATAGTAATCCTCCTACCTCTGCTTCCCGAGTGCTGGGATTAAAGGTCTGTGCCACCATGCCCAGCCCCATCAAAATGTTGCATGAATGACAAAGGAGATCAAAAGGAATGAGTCAAAAAAGTCAGAGAAGGACTGTCTAGAAAGAGGAGGGTTCTCAGGAGATGGGGTGGGCAAGGAGAGGGGACAAAAGAGAATAATGGGTTGGGAATATGATCAAACTACAGTAGGTGCATTTCAAAAGTTACAATGAAAGAAAACTGACTCTTCAAATGTTTGTTGCTTGATTCTTATCCAATTAGGCAAGTAAGCCAAACATCTTGGAGACATTTGTTATTATTTATTAAACATGTACATAACACATTTGATCACAGTCCTCTCCCCATTACCATCTTCTGTCTATATACCCTTATCATTCTAGAGTGTTATGAAGAAGCTACTTTATAACAAAAATTAAGCTGGGTGCTACTTTCACCTCATTGAGCTTGGTAAGCATTCCACTCTTAGAATGAACATCCTACTTAGACTTCATGTTGGTTAATCTTCATTGCCAACTTGATTAGATTTGAAGTCATCTAGAACACACTCCTTCAAGAATGCCTGTGAGGGCATTTCCAGAGTGGTTTAACTGACGTAGGTAAGAAAGTCCCTGAATGCGGGTGGCATCAACTCATGGAATTGGGGTCTCATAATGAGTAAAAGGTAAAAGGGGAAAGAGAGCTGAGCATCAACATGCATCTCTCACTATTTTGTGACTATGAATACAATGTGACCAGCTACTTCATGATATTGCTGCAGCTAAGGCTACTCTTATATTTTAAAAAAAATTACCTGTACTTTGTGTATAAAGAAAGGAGTGTATGGGTGTGTCAGAGGCCTCTTGCCATTTCAAACAAACCCCAGACACATGTACAACTTTGTGCATATGGCTTTACTTGGGTACTGGGAAATCATACATAGACTGGCAGGGTTTACAAATAAGCACCTTTAACTGCTGAGCCATCTTCTCAATCCTAGAGCTATTTGTACTGTCATGCCTTCCCCATCATGATGAATTGTACCCTTACATTATGAAAAAAAAAAAAAAACCCTTCCTTCCTTAAGTTGCTTATATCAGGTATTTTGTCACAACAATGAGAAAAGTAAGCAATTTTAATGTGAAAGACATTCCTAAGAGTTGGTTGATGCATAACCAGTGCAGTTTTAAGTGGTGGTCCTATAAAGACAGTGTCAAAGTACAAAAGTGGCAAGTTAACTTTTGGGGCTCTTTTCCATTGCCATTTATTTGAATCCAGTTATCACTATTCCTTATAACATGACATGATAGCTTTGTACCTGAATTTGTGCCTTTTATTCCCAGTGTTCCACTCTTATTTGTCCCCTACAATATTGCCAGAAGAACTTCCACACATCTATAAGCTGACACCATTATCATGTTTATCTCCACTGAACACAACCCCAAAGTCTTGCTCACTGGAGACTTTCTGTGGTTCTTTTCACCATTCTTCTCCTCTGTGGCCATTCTAAGCTTCCTGAAAATCTCTAAGCCTGGTGACATGCTCAAAGCTATGCTTCAAAATATGCTTAACCTTCTACACAAACCATCAGAATAAATTTTCTTGTCTTTCCAAACTCCCCTCTGGTGTGAATCTCTCTATATAGAGACTTCCATAAGAACCATTCTTCTTTTTTTTTAAATTTAATTTTTATTAACATTTTCCATGATTATAAAAAAAATCCCATGGTAATACCCTCTCTCCCCCCACACTTTCCCCTTTGACATTCCCTTCTCCATTATATTACCTCCCCATCTCAATCATTGTACTTACATAAATAAAATACCAACCTATTAAGTACCCTCTTCCCTTCCTTTCTCTTCCCTTTATATCTCCTTTTTAACTTACTGGCCTCTGCTACTAAGTATTTTCCTTCTCACACAGGAGCCCAGTCATCTGTAGCTAGGATCCACATATGAGGGAGAACATGTGGCGCTTGGCTTTCTGGGCCTGGGTTACCTGACTTAGTATAATACTTTCCAGATCCATCCATTTTTCTGCAAATTTCATAACTTCATTTTTTTTTACTGCTGAGTAGACTTCCATTGTATAAATGTGCCATATCTTCATTATCCACTCATCAGTTGAGGGACATCTAGGCTGGTTCCATTTCCCAGCTATTGTAAATTGAGCAGCAATAAACATGGTTGAGCACGTACTTCTAAGGAAATGAGATGAGTCCTTAGGATATATGCCTAGGAGTGCTATAGCTGGGTCATATGGTACACCAATCTTTAGCTGTTTTAGGAACCTCCACAGTGATTTCCACAATGGCTGAACCAGATTGCATTCCCACCAGCAGTGTAGAAGGGTTCCTCTTTTTCCACATCCCCACCAACATTTATGGTCATTTATTTTCATGATGGTGGCCAATCTGACAGGAGTGAGATGGAATCTCAATGTAGTTTTAATCTGCATTTCCCTGATGACTACGGATGTAGAACATTTTTTAGATGCCTATACACGTAAGTATTTCTTCTTTTGAGAACTCTTATTTAGTTTCATAGCCCATTTTTAAATTGGCTTGTTTGATTTCTTATTATTTAATTTAAATTTTTAAAAAAACAAACTCCAGACATGTGCACCCCCTTGTGCATCTGGCTAATGTGGGCCCTGGGGAGTCTAGCCTCAAACCGGGGTCCATAGGCTTCACAGGCAAGCACTTAGCTGCTAAGCCATCTCTCCATCCCTAAAAAAATATTTAATAAATAAACTTGTGAATGAGCAATGGAAGGGGATGCCAGACACTCTCCTCTGGCCTCCATTCACACACACACAGGAGGAACACACATGTGCTTATACCACACACACCATACTACACATGCACCTGCAAAAATAAATCCAAAAATTTGTAACAGTGACTATAGAATAATATTTGTAATGTATTTTACATGTACTCTGCTAGGAGAGATGACTAGTGACGTAGAACATTTTTTCAGATGCTTATATGCCATTCGTATTTCTTCCTTTGTGAATGCTCTATTTAGCTCCATAGACCATTTATTGGTTGGCTTATTTGATTCCTTATTATTTAACTTTTTGAGTTCTTTGTATATCCTAGATATTAATCCTCTATCAGATATACAGCTGGTGAAGATTTTTTCCCATTCTGTAGGTTGCCTCTTTGCTTTTTTCTGCAGATATATATCCAGTTTTCCCAACACCATTTGCTGAAGAGGCTGTCTTTTCTCCAATGAGTATTTTTGGCATTTTTATCAAATATCAGGTGGCTATAGCTACCTGGGCTTACATTTGGGTCCTCTATTCTGTTCCACTGATCTATATGAGTGTTTTTGTGCCAGTACCATGCTGTTTTTGTTACTATGGCTCTGTAGTATAGGTTAAAATCAGGTATGGTGATACCACCAGCCTTATTTTTGTTGCTCAGTATTATTTAAGATATTCGAGGTTTTTTGTGATTCCAAATGAATTTTTGGATTGTTTTTTCTATTTCTACAAAGAATGCCTTTGGAATTTTGATAGGGATTGCATTAAATGTGTAGATTGCTTTTGGTAAGATTGCCATTTTCACAATATTGATTCTTCCAATACAGGAACAAGGGATGTTTCTCCACTTTCTAGTGTCTTCTGCAATTTCTCCCTTGAGTGTTTTAAAGTTCTTATTGCAAAGATTCTTTACTTCCTCAGTTAGGTTTATTCCAAGGTACTTTAATTTTTTTTTTGATACAATTGTGAATGGGAGTGATTCTCTGATTTCATCCTCTGTGTGTTTGTTGTTAGCATATATGAAGGCTACTGATTTCTGTGTATTTATTTTGTATCCTGCTACATGGCTATAGGTTTTGATAAGGTCTAACAGTTTGCTAGTAGAGTCTCTAGGTTCCTTTATGCATAGAATCATGTCATCTGCAAATAATGATAACTTGATCTCTTCCTTTCCAATCTGTATCCCTTTTATGTGTGTCTCTTGCCTTATTGCTATGTTAAAACTATGTTAAATAAAAGTGGGGGGCTGGAGAGATGGCATAGCGGTTAAGCGCTTGCCTGTGAAGCCTAAGGACCCCGGTTCGAGGCTCGGTACCCCAGGTCCCACGTTAGCCAGATGCACAAGGGGGCGCACGCGTCTGGAGTTCGTTTGCGGAGGCTGGAAGCCCTGGCGCGCCCATTCTCTCTCTCTCCCACTATCTGTCTTTCTCTCTGTGTCTGTTGCTCTCAAATAAATTAATTAAAAATTTAAAAAAAAATCATTCTTTAAAAAAAAAAAAAAAGGGGGACAGTGGACACCCTTGTCTTGTTCCTGATTTTTGTGGAAAAGCTTCCAGTTTTTCCCATTTAGTAATATGTTGGCTGTAGGCTTGTCATAAATAGCTTTTATTATATTGAGATATGTTCCTTCTGTTCCCAGTCTCTGTAGGACTTTTATCATGAAGGGATGTTGGATTTTGTCAAATGCTTTCTCTGCGTCTAATGAGATGATCATGTGATTTTTGTCATTCAACCCATTTATATAATGTATTACATTTATAGATTTGCATATATTCAACCATCCCTGCATGTCTGGGATAAAGCCTACTTGGTCAGGGTGAATGATCTTTCTGATATACTCTTGTATTCTGATTGCCAATATGTTGCTGAGAAATTTTGCATCTATGTTCATGAGGGAGGTTGGTCTGTAATTTTCTTTTTTAGTTCTATCTTTGTCTGGTTTTGGTACCAGGGTGATGCTGGCATCTTAAAAGGAGTTTGGTAGAATTCCTTCTTTTTCTATTTCCTGGAAAAGCTTAAGAAACAATGGTGTTAGTTCTTCCTTCAAGGTCTGGTAAAATTCAGCCGTGAATCCATCTGGGCCTGGGTTTTTTTTAGTTGGGAGATTATTGATAACTGTTCAGATCTCCATGTTTGTTATAGGTCTATTTAAGTGATTAACCCCATTTTGATTTAATTTAGGTAGGTCATATAAATCAAGGAAATCATCCATTTTTTTCAGATTTTCATACTTTGTGGAGTATATGCTTTTATAGTATGTCCCTATGATTTTTTGAATTTCTCTGGAATCTGTTGTGATGTTACCTTGTTCATCTCTGATTTTATTAATTTGTGTCTCTTCTCTCTTTCTTTTGGTCAGATTTGCTAAGGGTTTATCAATTTTGTTTATCCTTTCAAAGAACCAACTCTTTGTTTCATTAATTCTTTGGATTTTTTTGTTTGTTTGTTTCTATTTCATTAATTTCTGCCCTAATCTTTGTTATTTCTTCCAGTCTACTGATTTTTGGTTTGCCTTTTTCTTCTTTTTCCAAGGCTTTAAGGGGAAGCATTAGGTCGTTTACTTGCATCCTTTCTAATTTGTTAACATAGGCACTTAAGTCTATAAATTTACCTCTTAGAACTGCCTTCATTGTGTCCCAGAGACTTTGGTATGTTGTGTTCTCATTATTGTTTGACTCTATATATTTTTTGATTTCCTTCTTGAGTTTTTCACTGATCCATTCATCATTTAGTAGTGTATTGTTTAGTTTCCATGATTTTGTGTATGCTCTACAGCCTTTCTTGCTACTGATTTGTAGTTTAATTCCATTATGGTCAGAGAGAATGCAAGGAGTTATTTCAATTTTCCTGAATTTGTTAAGGAGGTTAAGGTGTTAGGTGTGGCTCTTAAGGCTCTCAGAGTATCTACAAAGGTGTTCCTAGGGTTGGGTTTCCCTGCTATGGGAGTATTCAAGTAGGCTGAGTGGATAAAATACCGGTAGATTCTAAAATTTAACTAAACACTGTACACATTCAATCAAAAACAGCACTGAATATTTATGCAAGAGTAGTTATTATAATAACCAGATCCTCTAGAAACAAAGAGGTTAAAATTTCTGGTCTGTTGACAGATCCAAGTCAGTTTGTGACCAAGTGAGACCCTTCCCTGTTGTAATCAATCCCAGTTACCTTTTTGGATGATTTTGGTCTCAGTCAAGTTGCTGGCTGGGTCGTTGGGCTGCTGTTCTGATTTCTGGAGTTGGGCACTGGCTTTTCCTGCAGGGCAAACCAAGCCTGGCAACTGTGGCCCTGCAGATCGGTACCCCTGCTGTTGGAACTGACACTGATGCTAAAGCTGCTGGTGCTGGGTCTGTCACCTCTACTGGGTCCACCGCTGCTGCTCTGTTGTTGCTTTAGCTACGACTGCTGGATCCTCCACTGCTGCTGCTGGATCTGCAACCGCTGCCTCTGAAGCTGCTGCTGCTGGATCTGTGACTGCTGCCTCTGAGGCTGCTGCTACTGGATCTGCTGCTGCTGGGGCCACTGCTGCTGGTGCTGGAGCCACTGATGTTGCTGTGGGACCCTGCTCCTGCTTGGGTCCCGCTGTTTGCTCAAGTTGGCTGGCTGGGTCCCAGGACTGCTGCTCTGTTCACTGGAGCTGGGCACAGGTGGTGGGGGAGGGGAGGGAGCTGCAGCTTCTCTGGTTCTCTAGCTGTTCCACATGTTCTTCTACCTTGTGATCTGCTCCTCTGTTGTTCACTGCTGCTCTCCCTTCATGGTTCTTGATTGCGGAGAGCTCTGGTGTAAGTGGAAGCTCCTTGCACCTGGCTTTTCCTGCGCCTGGAGCCAAGCCTGGTGGCTTTCCAGTGCGCTGCTGCCGCCAGGGTTGGCGGACCTGCTGGGGATGCTTTTGCCAGCCTGTGCAGGCTCTGGATCTCTTCCACTTCTCCACTGCTGTTTCAATTTCCTATATACCTCCCTTTTTGGTAAAAATGTGTATTTTGCTGAGTTTTTTTTGGTCTTTTTCCTCCCTAGGCTGCTTTGGCGTGGTACCTAAGCCACCATCTTAACTGGAAGTCCAAGAACCATTCTAATCCCTTCTGGAATAGCCTCTGTTTTCTTCCTCCACAGTCCATATGCTCACTCTATGTCTTTCAGAATATGGCAATTGACTAATAGTTTTTCTTTTGTCCTGTATGATGCACTTTTGAGTGGAGCCTTCTTTACTTAGCTACATTTTTGTTTTGTTTTGTTTTCTATAATACCTTGCAATAGGGAGCCTGCAGTAAATATGTGGGGAGTAAATTAAACCATTGAAAACAGTTTAGCTCATTTAATCATGACATATTCTTCTTCAAATGCCATGTTACAAAGCCATACCTAGCTCACAACAAACAACAGGTCACTATTTTGAGTGCAAGTCTTTTTGTCTGCATGCAAGGCCCTTTGCCTTGGCTAGAAAGAGACCCAAACTGAAGAAAAATGGCAATCTTACATTTCTTGTTAAGCTCAAGGTTCTCTTCTTCTAAGTATCAAGTCATGAAATGAATGAACAGACTTCTTTTTGTAACTTAAAATTCTTAACCTTGTAATATAGGAATGGGTAATTTCCTGTATTTGAAACATGAAACTTACACACACACACACACACACACACACACACATGCACGCGCACGCATGCACACACACACACACACACACACACACACACACACACAGTCTTTTATATTAAGAGTCTTAGAGGGCTGGAGAGATGGCTTAGCGGTTAACTGCTTGCCTGCGAAGCCTAAGGACCCCGGTTCGAGGCTCGGTTCCCCAGGTCCCATGTTAGCCAGATGCACAAGGGGGCGCACGTGTCTGGAGTTCGTTTGCAGAGGCTGGAGGCCCTGGCGCGCCCATTTTCTCTCTCTCCCTCTATCTGTCTTTCTCTCTGTGTCTGTCGCTCTCAAATAAATAAATAAAGATTTAAAAAAACATAAGAGTCTTAGAAATAATGATTTCTAAGATATTTCTGTGATCTGTTCCTGCTGCCTATTCCATTGCTGAAGATGCATCACATAGTTTTAATTGTATAAATTTGAGGTTTTGCAGCATGGTATTTTTATCTTAGTTCTTTTTTTTTGTTTGTTTATTTGTTTTTTAAGATATTGTAGCCCAAACTAGCTTCAATTCAAACTCCTGATCTTTTGGCCTCAGCCTCCAGAGTGTTGGATTTTAGTCATATGTCTTCCTACAACAATGTTTCAATATACATATCCACAGGAAAGTAACTAACATATTAAGTAATTTTACATCTATATCACTTTTTATAAAGTCATATATTTTGTTTATGCATCTACTGCACATAAAGTTTACTCTTAGAAAATCTTAATACATAATGCATTGCTATCACAATTTAATGAGCACAGTTCCTAGCATAGTAGTGAATGAGAAGATGAAGAAGGCCAAACTAAGAATGACTCTAGAAACAAAATTCAACAAAGGGACAATAGTGATGCTTTGTCTTCTGTATCCTTATGCAGACCATTAAAATTTCTACAAACAAGTGGCTTAGATTGGCAAGAAAGGAGTTATGGAGAAGGCTGTTTTCAAAGAAGACTGATATAATCTGAACGTACCAGCTATCTTAAACATAAAAAGTGAAAAAGGAGTCACAAGACATCAAGGAACCCAAATTGTATTTGATGCTGCTTAGGCCTGTGTGTTTGGAGTGAGCCTTGATGATCTGCACAATGGTATTGTATTTATTCAAAGTGGTTACTGAGGGTGTTCAGGGCAAACCACTACCTAACTTACTTGGCATGGATCTTAGCCATGAAAAACGCCTTTCATGATAAAAACCTGACAAACCAGGATTAAGGCTTATGTTAATGCTGAGACAAGAGTGCCAATGGTTCTTTGCCTTTTCTGTTCTCTGTTGGTTTTACTCAAAGTACTGTACGAACTAGATATTGAAGCCCTTCTGTACTCAGACACTTGTAAGTCAAGCCAGTCCTAAGGAAGGTGAGAATCATGGTCTTGACCTTAGAGTTACATTCAAATGATGGGAAAAAGTAATCAGTTCATTTATCTCAGACAGCATTGGCAAAGATAGAGAAAAGGCCTGTCTATTTATCCTCTGGTAGCCTGATATCTTTGGTAAAAAATTAAAAAGCCAAAGAATTCCAAGTTTAAATTGGGAAAATTTAATGTGTGTAAATTGGACAATTTAAAAAATGTGTGGTGTTTCATGATGGTCATAGTGCTGAGAAAGCTACTTAATAAAAGCCCAGATACCAACATCAAATGAGATAATGGATAGGAACTTCATGCCCCAAAATGCTTAAAATTCAGACTTGTTATATAATTAATAAGGGCATAAATAGTCTTAAACACAAGAACCATATGATCAGTAGATGTGGAGAAGGCCTTTGCTAAAATACAATATGACTTCATAATTAAAACACTGGAGAGACTAGGCATTGAGGGTTTATATCTCAACATTATAAAGTCTACTAGATAGCACATAAAGTCCAAATCATTCTTAATGGCGAAAGATTCAAGGAGTTCCCATTGAGATTGGGAACAAGATGGGGTGCCCACTGTCACCATTGCTCTTTAACATAGTGCTAGAAGTCCTGGTGCCACCAGTAAGACAGGAGAAAGATGTAAAAGGAATACAGATTGGAAAGGGAGAAGTCAGAGTAGCCCAATTTGCAGATGACATGATCGTGTATATAAGTGACCTGAAAGACTCTACCATAAAAATTCTGAAGGTGATAAAATTCTTTTAGCAAAGTGTAAGGATGCAAAATCAACACACAAAATTCAGTAGCCTTCCTATATGAAAGGGGGAAAATATACAGAGAAATAAATCAGCAAGGCTTTCCTATTTTCAGTAGCCACAAAAAACCAAATATCTTATAATAACAGTAACAAAGGATGTGAAAGATATATATACTGAAAACATAAAAATACTCAAGAAAGAAACTGAGGAGGACATGAGAAGATGGAAAGACCTTCCATATTCTTGGATAGGTAGAATTAATATTGTGAGAATGTCAATTCTACCAAAAGCAATATATGGATTCAACACAATGCCAATAACAATGGCAGCATCATTTTTCACAGACATATCAAAAATATTCTCAAAATTCATATGGAATGGCAGAAGCCCCAAATATCCAAAAATACCCTCAGCAAAAGAAACACCTCTGGAGGTATTACAATACCTGATCTAAGTCTATACTTCAAAGCCACAATAACATGGTACTGGCATAATAACTGACATATAGACCAATGGAAAAGAGTGGGATACCCAGCCCTTACTGTATGTAACTACAGCTACTTGATCTTTGATAAAGATGACAGCAATGAACACTGGAGAAAAGATAGCATCTTCAATAAATGGTGCTGGACAAATTGAACAACCACATGTAGAGAAATGAAACCAGACACACTCTTCTCACCATGCACAAAAATCAACTCCACATGGCTTAGACTTTAATACAAGATCTGAAACTCTCAAATTATAGCATAAAATATAGGTGGAACTCTCCATGATATAAGAGTGGGGATAGACTTTCTGAACAATATACCAGTAGCCCAGGAAATTAAACACTCAACCCGTGGCATCTCATGAAGCTAAAAAGCTTTTGTACCAACAAACATACCATAAACAGAGCCAACAGACTACAAATGACTAATACACTACTCACCTAAGAAAATGTTCACCACCCTTAAAACCAACAGGAAAATACAAATTAAAACAGCTATGAGATTCTACCTTACACCAAAAAGGATGGCAATCATTAAAAAAAAATAAAATAAAATGACAATAAATGTTGGTGAGGATGCAAGGTAAGAGGGACCCTCAGTCACTGCTGGTAGGAATGCAAAATTGTACAACCTCCATGGAAATCAATATGGAGACTCCTAGAAAAAGTGAAAATTGAGCTATCAATGGACTCAGCCATTCCTCTATTGGTCATTTACCCAAAAGTCTCCACTCCTCACTGCAGAAATATTTGCTCAACCATGTTTATAGGTGCTCAATTCAAAATAGCTAAAATCTGGAATCAACTCAGATGTCTATTATTTCGAAAATGGATAATGAAGATGTGGTACATATACACAATGGAATTCTACTCAGAACTAAGGAAAATAATATAATGAAATTTATAGTAAAATGAACAGACTTGGAACAGATCATACTAAGTGAACTCACACAAGCACAAAAAGACAAATGCCACATGTTCTCCCTCATCTGAAGTTCCTAAACTGGGATAGCCTGAGTTGCAGGCATATCTGACAGATAACTTGAGGGACAGACAAGAGTGGTAGGAAACAGGAGGGTGGGGGAGATATACACAAAGTCAAATAAAACATGAATTGGTACCATAGAAATCTTCCTCTTGGACAGTAAAATAAAATATATAACCTTCAATAGTAGCATGGAGGGATCATCTGGTAAGAAGGGCCCTAGATAGGGTGGGATGAAGCCTAACCCCCAAACATTTGGCTCTGGTTTGAAATTCTTAGTATCAGAAAGTGGTTATAGTTTACACAGAACTATTGACTGGAGAGATCTATGAGATCCCCAAAACAAAACAGGCTACTGTCATAGCACTTGATTACCCACCTGAGGTAAAAGGTAAGACCCTATTGCTGAAGACACTGCATGCTGCCAGTGCAGAACTTTGAGAGATCCATCTGAATCTGAAAGGAAGCCAATTCTCAGATTGTTAGACCATATAGTGATGAAAAAACTCTCCGTGAACTGCTGGGGAAAATGGTCAACAGTATTTTAAGCAAGCAGGGCGCACTGCTAAATGAAAAGAACCAACTTGAACAAGATGTACACACCTATGCAATAGTGACATGAAGCCTAGGTGTATAACCAATGGCTCTTTGATTGGCAATGAGATTTGCTCAGTGGAAAGGAACCCATAATTGGAACTAAGAACCAAGTCATAACACTATGGAGACCAAGATACTGGACTCCACTGAGAAGCTCCCAAGAGCCTGCATCCAAATTGAGGCTACACCTATCAAAATCTCTCTAAAAAAACAATGCTTATTGACTTTAACTTATCCTTGATCTAACTCTCCATTGGGTAATTTATTTTTACTTTTTCAGAAATCAGTGAGAACCTAGGACAACAATAATATACCAACAAGTCAACACTAGATAGCTTACTCCCTGACAGATGAACCACCCCTCACACAGCAACCAGAATCCAGGTGAAACCACAGAGGAACTGGCAAGATGAGCAAGCGTGCTGCTTCCATGGCAAGCCTGATAATCTGGGCCGGAGTGATGGAGACAGACACTGAGGAGACTCAAAATGCACCAAAGGAGAAAGCCACAAGCTGCTGAGAACTCAACACTAAAATAAACTTAAAGTACACCCACCAAGGCTCAGGGAATCTTGCAGAAGAGGGGGTGGAAAGAATGGAGGAGCCACAAGGTGGGAAGGAATATTCAGAGACATTGTCCTCCCCACAATGACTGACTGCTGCTCTCACAACTCATAACCATAACTCCATGGTGAATACCAGTAAACTCACTAAGGATAGCCCTCAGTGGAGTGGGAGTAGGAAGGAGGGAAATGATGGTATGATGTTTCCATACAAAGTTTCTGCTTAATAAGTAAAATAATAATCAAATGACAACATATCATGGTGAGGCTGCAGGGGAAGAGGAACCCTCACCTACTTCTAGTGGGAGTGGAAACTTGTAGAACCACTATGGAAATCAGTGTGGAGACTCCTGAAAAAGATAAAGTAGATCTCCCATTTGATCCAGCTATGCCACTATTGGGCATCTACCTTAAAGACTCCAGTGTTTACTACAGAGGTACTTGCTAACCATATTTGTTGCTGCTCTGCTTACAATAGGTAGGAATTGGAATGAGCCTAGATGCCCATCAATTAATGAAGGTATAATAAACATGTGGTAAATATACCCAATTTGAGTCTATTCAGCTGTAAGGAAAAAAAAAATAATGAAATTTTCAGGAAAAAAAAAAAAAAGAACTTGTGGGGTTGAATAGATTTCTCAGTGGTTAAGGAATTTGCCTAAAAGTCTAATGACTCAGGTTCAACTCCTTAGTATCTACGTAAATCCAAATGCACAAAGTGGTGCAGGCAGCTGCTGGAAGCCCTGGCATGCCCTTTCTTTCTTTCTTTCTTTCTTTCTTTCTTTCTTTCTTTCTTTCTTTCTTTCTTTCTTTCTTTCCTTCTTTCTTTCTTTCTCTCTGTCTCTCTCTGTGTCTCTCTCTCCTATGTCTTTCTCTGATTGCAAATAAATAAATAAAAATCTGAAAAAAGATGTCCTATTTGTGTTAATATGTTTCATGATTACTTAATCTTTATGAAAGTAAGGAAGAACAAAAACATGGTCTTTTCTATGTGAACTCTGCAGTGACATGGATCATGTTATCAATAATAAACTCATTTGTGTTGTATGACTGGCTATAGCTGAAGAAGGCACTTAGGCATTTGTCATAGCGAGAGTTGTAACCATCTCCCCCAGGCAGAAGAGCTTGTGTCTGATAAAGGCTCCCGCCTTACCCAACTGAGTATGGAACAGCACGACCTCAGGCAAGAAGATTTAAGAGAAGCCAGTTTTGTAAGCAATTGATCTAGACTGAGACATTTTGTTTATAACATCTATGTCAAAAGCAAGTTATCTTTGAGGATGAGGTGAGGGCAGATATCAAAAATAAGCATTCCATAAAATCCTCAATTATGTTCCAAAGTATACTTTCAAAAAATTCACAGTAAAGTTACCATCATGGAGAAGGAAAAATTTACACTTAAGAATTTTAAATAAAGCAATTAAGAACAAGGAAGTTGTCATTTCATTTAGTACAAAAATCTTGAAATTTAGATAATATGATGAACTATGTGATAAATCACTTCTTTTTAAAAGTATTTATTTGATAGAGAAAGAGAAAGAATACATATGCCCTGGGCTTCCTGTTGTTGCAAATGAACTCCAGAATCACTTTGTGCATCTGGCTTTACTTTAGTACTGGAGAGTCCAACCTAGGCCAGCAGGCTTTCCAAGCAAGTGCCTTTTGCTACTGAACTATCTCTACATCCCAAGTGATAAGTTATTCATTTAATATACAAATTTTATCTTGGACGTCAGCACCTGGCATTCATAAAGTAAATTGCTGAGTTAAGACCCCAGGCCTCCAAAACAAATCAGAGAATTTAATTGGAACCTAATTGCTACACAGACCCACCCAATCTATAGAAATGAAATAGTCATCTTTTTATAGTTCAAATTGAGTGCTGATACTAAACCTTTCACCCTTGAGCCTGGAAAATCCCTAGAAACAGATCTATAAGTAGATTGTGGAAATGAAACAAATTAAATCAAGGAATTATGTGTATCAAAAAAAATCCACAGTTTTTTTTTTTTCTTTTTCTGTGATTTTTTTTTTTTTATGTGATCAAGAGACAGAGGGAGAGAATTGGTATGTTAGGGCCTCCAGCCACTGAAATCGAACTCCAGACACTTGTGGCACATTGTGTGCATGTGTGACCTTGTACACTTTTGTCACCTGTGTGTCTGTCTTATGTGGAACTATCTTATGTGGGACCTGGAGAATTGAACATGGGTCCTTAGGCTTTATAGGCAAGTGCTTTAACTGCTAATCCATATCTCCAGCTTATACCCACAGTTTTGATACATGATTCGTTTGGCTCAATTTTAGTCCTGAGATTACTTTTTTGTGGACACACAATATATGTGAATACAAGTAACAGAGTATCTTGACTAGATTTACATATTTTTGTCGACAATTACCTTCATCCCCTATGTACAGGTATTTCTATTTAATCTTCTTGGCCAATTTAAAAGTCATCTGGAAATTGCAGTACAATCTTACCTTGCTTCCATTTTCTCTCGCCTCTTGTTCCATCTTGAGGTCAGAAACTAACAGACTCTTATATTTGTTTTTTCCGTTACTATTCTGTTCATCTATTCTGTATTCTGAAGTCAGCTGTGCAGAGAGGGGACTGTCACTCAGGTTCAGTGGCTGTTCTTCGGGCTCCAGCCCAGCTTTGCCATCACTGTTGGAGTCTCCCATCTCCCTGCAGTGTGCTCCCCCTGATGCAACTGAGCTGTGCCCCAGAGTCTCATTGCCATTAAAGCTCTCTGCAGCAGAATCATCTGTTGGGAAGAAAAAAAAAAACATACTTTCATTTTAAGTAATATATTCCTCATTTTCTACTCCAACTAGATTTGAATGAACCCCTACTATACTTGCAGCATCGTGTACCAATTGTGTACACATGTGTAATTAGAATTGAGCATTGGCCTTCTTTGTGAAGCCACAATTGTCACAATCAATTTAGTCAGCATATTAAGGTACAAAAGTGAAACAAGATAATGGGAATATTAAATGCAATCTCTCAAGAAAAATAAATTTAACAAAGAATAATTAGCAAGTGCTTTGCAAATAGATTTAATGATATCTTCGGTGGTAATATTCAGATTTGGTGAACGTTCTCTAATAAAAGGCACTGTCTCTCGTGGCTAGTGGGACTATTCCTTGGTATATGCTTCATGAGTGCTTAATATTCATGTAAAATATTAAAACCACTTGAACTCTTTGTTCTGGTCATCATAGTCCAGGGACTTTTAAGATTAGGGGGATTACCATAATGTAATCTTTGTGTAGGTATAAATACTTTCACATTAGCATTGATTTGCATATAAAAACAGCAGAGGTGACATAAATTATCAAAAATAGATGATGACTTTAATAACTAATATGTAGAATATGATGCAGTTATTAATATTTTCTTTTAAGATATAGAAATGTGAGTCATGAAGTGTTGAATGACAAAAAGCCAACTAGAAGCCGGGCGTGGTGGCGCACGCCTTTAATCCCAGCTCTTGGGAGGCAGAGGTAGGAGGATCGCCATGAGTTCAAGGCCACCCTGAGATGACAGAGTTAATTCCAGGTCAGCCTGGACCAGAGTGAGACCCTACCTTGAAAAACCAAAAAAATATATGTGTTTGAAAAGCCAACTAGAATGGCCAATTTCATCTCAATTTTGTAAAAGGAAATTGAAGGGACACAGTTTAAACAAAATCAAATCTATTTTTCTTCCTGTGGGGGCATGTGTGTATCTATGTTCATTTGTGCATGGATACACATATGCGTACAGATGTACGGCACATGATTCTGCATGCATGTTGAGGCACTCACTGAGGAATGTCTTCTCAATAGCTTTCTACCTTATTTTTTGTGACATGATCTCTTACTGAACTTGGTGCTCACTGGACAGCTGGACTAGATAGACAGCAAGTTCTAAAGCTCCTCTGTCTCTGCCTCCCAGTGTTGGGATTACAAGTTCATCTCACCATGGCAAGCTTTTTGATGTGTGTTCTAGGGAACATAACTCAGGTCCTTATGAATCTGAGGCCAGCACTTTACCTGCTGAACCATTTCCCCATCCCCACATTCTAAGTTTCTTATTTTCCAATTAGGAGTTGACTACTAATTACAAAAGAGTAAGATAAACAAAAATGTTCAATATGTAGTTCAGTATATGGTCCAAAGAGATTCTTCTGTCAATGAGTTAATTAATGAGTAATTAAAGGTGCCAAAAAACTAAACATGCAATTCAAATGCACAGTAATGTGGTTAAGATCTCATACAAGGAACAAAGACAATGGAGCTGACAGTGAGATGAACTAAATTACAAAAGACAGAAGTGAGCCTCTAGCAGGTGGAGAAGGCAGGGCAGAGGCCTGCCTGCACAGAGATCAGCATGTGCAAAGTCACAGGTGTGCGGATCCCCTGGGCAAGTGACTGAGATGTGAGGTCAGTGTGCTGAGTACCAAGAGGAGTGAGGAAGGAAGAGAATAAATCTCAGGAAGTGATTTTTCTATCAGCAATCTGGTAGCTTATTTAGAGCACATAAGAACAGCTTTTAATTTATTATGGGAAATGACATGGCACATAATTGTTTTTTGATTTTTTTGTTCATTTTTATTTATTTATTTGAGAGAGAGAGAGAGAGAAAGAGAAAGAGGCAGATAGAAAGAGAGAGAGAATGGGTGGGACAGGGCTTCCAGCCACTGTAAATGAACTCCAGATGTGTGTGCCCCCTTGTGCATCTGGCTAATATGGGTCCTGGGGAATCGAGCCTTGAACCGGGGTCCTTAGGCTTCACAGGCAAGTGCTTAACCGCTAAGCCATCTCTCCAGCCCACATAATTTTTTTGAAATGACATTTCTATGTGTAGCCCAGACTGACCTCAAACACATGAGTCTCCTTTAGCCTCAGTGAGATTCTGAGATTCCAGGCATGCCACTAGCTAAAATTGTTTACGTTTTAAAGAGATTAGCCAGATGCTGATGAATGTAATGGTATAAAGGGAACACAATGAAAGTTGGAGAGATCAGTTAAGACCAGTGACAGGGCAGGGATAGAGCAGGCAGAGAAGTGATAAGAACACTATAGCAAAGATTGGAATTGAGATAGTCCAAGGTGAAGTCAAGGACTCTTAATGAACTAAAGCAAAAGGAACTGAGTTTGAGTTTCAATAAAGGCTAGTTTTAAAATTAGACTCTCTAAAAAATAATTATTATCACATTTATTTGGTGCTAACTTTACTCTCCATCGGAGAATCTGTTTCTCTTTTTCAGATAGACACAGATCCTAAGGAGCACACCACCCCATCATACCTCAAAAGGGCCCCAGCTGAAACTAAGAATGATTGGGGAAACATACAAGAATTCTGTTTTCTTGGCAAACTGAGAACCAATACAATGGTGAAGGAGATAGACACAGAGAACAATCAACCCCTACCAAACCAGATATCCAGAGACACAGAGGCTCCCAAGATCTCAACACTGAAGCAGACTTAAAATGAACCCAACATGGCTCAGGGAAATTTGTGGAAGAGGGGATGGAAAGAATGTCAGAGCCACACATTGGGTCATGACACACAGGGACATTGCCTCCTACCCCAAACTGAAGGCTAACCACAAAATGCATGACTCATTTTCCCCAAGAAGGGAGGAGGCTAACAATGTTACCAACTTGACTGTATTCACTGACTACAAAAATTTTAAAAAGTTAGAAAGGGTTAAAATGACAAATTATATTAATTACACATTTTATGTTCCCATTTGAGAACAGAGTTCATGTACATATAAAACACACAGAAAAATTTAAACTGGCTGTAAGTAATATAACACGGGTACTGGAGAGAAGGCTCATGTGGAAAGAATGCCTGCCTGTGCAAGCATGGGGACTGAGTTCTATCACCAGAAACAACATTACAAGCCAGGCCAGGTGTGGTCACAAACATGCCTGGACCCCAGCACTGAGGTGATCAGATGTAGGAGGAACACTGTGGTCCTGGTCCACCTGCCTATTGAAAAAAGAGCTCTAGGTTTACTGAGAGACTCTGTTTCAATGAAGTCAGGTAGAAAAATGATAGAGGAAGATAGCAAAAGTCCTCCTCTGGCCTCTACTTATGTGTACATGGGGTGTATAAATTTGCCCAAGCACACACATGCACACACACACACACAAATCTAATATAGCACAGCAAATGTCCATCACTATTAATTTGAGAAACCCAAAACAATGAAATGTCCAGAATTACTAAAATGTAGAATTAAAGCGAATAATCTGTTTAAGCAATCTGAAAAATCATTCATGATATTTCATTCTAATTGAAATACTCTTGTTATTATATGGTAGGTTATTTCTGATTTTTAAAGATTTGTTTCAATGAAATATAAAGAAAAGCATAATGGACATATTAAATATGATTATTTAATTCCCAATGAAAAACATGATCTAGCATTTATTCACTAGAACCCTTTTAAAAATGTACTATGTATTTTGTGTAAGAAAACATTACCAATAGAGAAGTTAGCCTAAATATATATTACATTTTTAAACCAAGTCCACATTAGCATAAAGTAAAGCCAATTTCTAGAATAGTTAAAAATTAAACACTCTATGCTTACTTTACTATGAAATCACCCTACATATCAAATAAATAATATATCACTTTCCATTTTTTAGGTAAAATAAATGTTAGCATTTTCAAGAATTTTTCTCAAACATTATTTAATTATAATTTTTCTGTAAGATATAAACAATAAAGGAGAAATATTTTAGATGAAGTAATTCATTCCAGGTGTTACCATGGTAACTACATACAATAGTAAATCAATATGTTTTATAAGAAACTAGTCTTTTTATACTTATTTGCATATATTGTCATTTGAAGAGTTAACAGTGATGTTTCAGGCTTCATCAGTCAAAGTTAAAACAAGTTTACATATCATTATATTTTAAAAATTCAACACTGAGCAGTGAATAAACATTATAGGACTGCTAACTTAATAATTTTGTGTTGTGTTGTATCATGCAAACACATTAGCAATCTTTAATCTCTCTCTTCCTTAGACATACATTTTTAGAATTTAAAGTTTAAACATTCCAGGCTCTTGCTTATTATAACTGATTCACATCAATTCATTGTTTTCAGAAGTCTTCTGCTTTCTTTCTCAACCTACTTTGCTCCATCTAGTGAAGCTGTTAGTGAGTGGATACCATGTTGCTACAGGGAGCCACTATAGTGTTTAGTTCTGTGGGTGGAGTATTCAGATCCACAGGCCCAGTGGGACGAATTCCCTCAAGAATTCAAACTGAATCACAGCATTTGAACCAAAGACTCTATTTTAATTCACAAGAAGAAAAATATCACCTGAATCTTGGGAAAACAAGAGTGACCAGGGTACCTAGCAACAGTGAAGAATGTGAAGTGTGATGACAGGATAATGTGGAATCTAGTGACTGAAGGATGGCAGTTGTTTCTTCTATGTGCTGGGGTTAGTTTTCATGAGAGATTTAGTGCTATGCAGACTTATGTTATCTCTATATTACCTCTGCGAAAGGTTCTGTCTATCTATAGTCTAGTAGCACTAAGAGACAGTTTGTGGCAGAAGCTTATAGAAGAAAAGGATTTATTTCAGGTTTACAGTTTGAGGGTAAGCTTCATCATGGCTGAGAAAAGCCACCACGTCACATCACACATCTGCAAATGCACACTAGCTCTGAGCACAAGTAAGGCTGGACTCTTCAACCCCAAGGTCTGCCACAGCAATACACCTCCTACAGAAAGGTTCTACCTCTAAAATTTTTCACCTACTGGGGACCAAGAAAGAAGTCTAACAAAAAATACCTAAAGCTATGGGGAAACATTTACATTCAAACTACAACATCCCACTTCTGGCCACCATGGACTCATGATCATCTCACAATGCAAAATGTATAACTCTGAAAGTCCCCATAGTCTTTATTAATCCCAAGTATTCAAAAGTCCAAAATTTCATCTGAGATTCAAGACTGTCTCATAATTGTGAGCTTTACAGAATCAAAATACAAGTTACATACTTCTAACACATAATGGCACAAAGTAAATATTGCCATTGCAAAAAGAAGGAATAATGAAGAAAGACTAGACCAATGCAACATCAATAACCAGTAGGTAAATATCAAACAACCACAGTTCTATATAGGATCTGGGACCTGTGATGAAGTCCTTTGGATTCAAAAGACTTTGGCAACATTTTAGCCCTTGGCTTTTCTGCTTGATCTCAGGGAAAATTCAGCCAATACAGAGCTAGCAGTTTTCCATGTGGCCATCCTGCAGTCCTGGTATCTCACAACTTCTGGGGTCTCCATTGAAATCCATGGTTCATCTTCATAGCTACATACAATGGTCTTGTTTTTCCTTCATACAGGGGTATCAACCCTGCTTCGTATTGCCAACATTGAAGAGACTCCTGGAACTGTGTTCACTTCATAACTGATTTGATTGCAATTACAATGTTTCCAAAATGAGTACCAGGTGGGCAGCATATTCAAATTTGTAAATCCAGGGGAGAATAAAGTTTGACCTTGAGGAACAGGATACTCCTTCAGCATTCTTCCTTCATGACCCCCTTTTTTCAAAGGAATTTGCATTCTCACTAGCTGAGCCCTCCATGTGTTAGGTTTTACCTGGAGAGCATATTTCCCACTTTCACAGTGCAGAGCCATTAGCCCACCTTTAATGCCGGTAATCTCCTTAACAATTGCAGTTTAAAAAGCCTAAACAAGTCTCTGTGCCTATAACTTTATACATGCTTACATTGCCTTCTATGTTAACTTTGTACTTTTCATCTTTCTGTTCACATTTCTGACAAGAACATAAATCCATTACTTGTAAATTCAATTTTGCTCAAATTCTCAGGACATGGGCAAAACATAGTCAACCTTCCAAAAGTATACCAGTTTCAACAAAGTTCTCTCCTTCCTCTTGGAAACTATATCAACCAGGCCTTCACAGTCCACAATTATCTCTGCATTTAGGATTTTCAAACTCTTAACATCAACCTCTGCTTACAACACTGCAAGGCATCTTTAGTTGAAAGTTGCAAATCCTTCCATATTCTTCCCACACACATTCTAAAAGACCAAAAACAAAATATCAGGCTCATCACAGCAATGATCCCATTTATTGACGCCAATTTTGTATAGCAGTTAGCTTCTTATTGCTGGGACAAAACAGTCAACAAAAAGCAGTTTCTGGGAGGAAAGGATTTCTTTCAGGCTTATGCTTTTAAAGGAAGCTTCATCATGGTGGAGAAAAGCAACCAGCTCACAACATCACACAGCAGAGAAAGAACAGTAAGCACAGGCTGGATATGAACACATGGTAAGGCTGGACATCTTAACATCAAGGTTTGCTCCCAGAAATACCTACATACAGCCAGCCTCCCTCCCATAGATGCCATCAGTTGAGGCATTTTAGGAGTGACAGGGCCCCAATAGTTAAAGCAAGGAATATAATGTCCCCAAGCCCGTCCTTGCAATAAGGATTCCCTCCTTTGACCTGTTCGTCCTTGGACTCAATCCAAGTCCCTCCTTAGAAGAAACAATCTACACCCTTTCTGAAAGTAGAGATTTCTGAGACATTGCCCAGAAATCTGTTGGCTGATTTAGAACCTAGAAAAAGCTCCCATCTTTCCCTCAGGCAGGCTTTCCCATTTCTGGGAATCCCTCTCATGGCTGCCCTTGGGAATGAGCCTTGTCTTCTTTCTTCTCTTAATTTATATTGATAATCTAATAATGCCTCTAAATATTATCCTCTGGTCTGTGAACTTCAGTTCTTTGAATTTGTAAGGCAAGAATCCCAAGCCACTGACTCAGTGATAGTATTGCATGATCACTAACTTTTCTGGTCCTCAGCTAATGAGTTATTGCCCATCCAGAGCTCAGAATGACTCTGTCACTCTCAAAGACACAATATTCTCATATAATATTGGTACATTGTCAAGGACTCCCAATTGCTGTATCAGTAGGAAGCTTATTCAAAAATACATGAAGCTATGGGGGACAATCACATTCAAATAACCACACTAATCTCTTTATTCACTTTCTTCCTCTGCCCCATACCTCCCATCAGTTAGTAGAGATCCTATAAATATGTTTATGTCAATGTGAAGATTCCCACCAGCATCTTGTTTGAAACACTTTTTTTTTTTTTTTTTAATGAGAAATAGAGCAAGAGTGAGAGTGAGAGAAAGAACTGGTGAGCCAGGGATGCTAGATACTGTACTCAAACTCCAGACATGAGGGCCGCCTTGGGCACATGCATAAGCTTGTGCACATGTGTCACCTCATGCATCTAGATGTCGTGGGTTCACAGAAGTCAAACCTGGGTCCTTAGGTTTTGCAGGCAAGTGCCTTAACTGCTAGGCCATCTCTCCATCCCTGTTTGAAGCAATTTTAATTGATCCACCTTCAATAGCTAGCTCTCCCTCTATATAAGTCCTTTTAAAAGTAAATACAATGTGTGTGTGTGTGTGTGTGTGTGTGTGTGTGTGTGTGCACTCCTGTAGCCCTTGACCTACTTCTTAGTCAAGTCAGTAGCTTTTCATTATGGCCTTTAAGCCAAGTGCCTTGAGAAAAATGAATAGGAAAAATACTTCATCATCATTTTGAGATTAATATTTAGAGGTTTTGTCTTAAAACCAGGTCAGATGCTCACAGGTCCTGAAAGCTTTTTACTGTTTTCCCACAAAATGCACTACAGCCCTTGAGTTGTATCTTTAGAAAAACCCCTTTCATATCTTACCATAAAAGTAACTTTAAACCCAAAATATAGATGTGACTAACCTTGTACCAAAAGATAAGTACTTTAATATCTAAAAGGAAAACAAGTTTAAAACTTCCTTTAGGGGCTACCAACATGGCTCAATGTGTACCATGTTTGCTAAGCATGCTTGAATACTTGAGCTCAGATACACAGAACCTAAATGAAGTCAGTGCTGAAGCCGGTGCCTGTAATCCCAGCACATCTATAGCAAGATGAGAGGACGAAATAGGAGAATTTCCCCAAAGCTTTTAGGCCAGTAGAGATCCTGGCTCAAGCAGATGAAAGGCAAGAACGGACACGTGAGGTTGTCCTCTGACCTCCACACAGAAATCCATAAATCCATGGTGTCACACATGCACATGCACACACATGTACATAATACACATGATTTTTAATTAAATACTTAAAAATTCTTCAATATCTCTTTACCAAATAGGTGTTGGGTGGAACTTCCCTTAATATATCCTGGTCTTTGCTCTTTGTAAAAAGACGTTGCTCATAACTGACTAGATCACCCTTTGCAGTCATACCACAGTTCCCTGTATTTTATGGAAGCAGTCAATTTGTTTTGAATGGACCTTTTGGAAACTTCCCAGGGAAGCTCCTTCCTATACTCCTACTTCCTGACCATTTTGCCTTGTGGGATTTTTTGCTTATCTGTATTTATTTTCCACCCAGAAGTTTTCCTAATTTGCTCATTTCCCTTCTACCAAAACTTGTCATGACATAGGCAATCTTTAATGTTCTATTTTCATGTACCTTTTATAGTATCTTTTTACAGCCTTGTTCTCTTTTGTTAACTTATATACAAGGCTTAAGCTCCTGACTTCAGAAGCTGTGCACTTCATAACCTCAATGGTATAAAAACACTTACAAAAATATAAATTATTAAAATTGCTATAATCCCAGCACATGAGAGGCTGAGGCAGACAGATCATGAGCCAAATCCAACTGGAACTGAAAATTGAGACTTTTGTTTTAAATCAAAAAATGTGACTTCTCATTTTGTTTGTATTTGAAGGATAGTTCTTGGATTATATACTATTTGTCAATGTCATTTTAAATACGTACAATAGAATAATACCACATTATGAAGTCAACACATTCATGTCAAAGACAAGTTTCTTAATCTAAATAAATATACATATGTATAACTACCGTTAAAAAGGTGGACTTTGTAAAATCATAAGACTGACTTATGAATGTGAGAAAATAAACAGCTTCAATTTCACTAAATTACTTTTACAGAGGGTGAGCCTGTCACTCTGGTTTAGTAGCTCTTAATTCATTATTAGAATGAGTTTTAATTTAAGTAGGTAAAATAGAATATGTATAGTTTAAATTAGATATCTAAAAGCTTATAAATCAAATTCAACACAATAATCAAATAATAACCCTAATTATGAGCTATCATTGTGAAGGTAATATTTATTTTTTACATTATGTTTTCTACCAAACATTGTATACAAGATACTTGTCTCAGATATGTAAGGCAAAGAAGCTCCATATAAGTTTTTTTGATCTGTGGTTAGAGCAGAAGAATTATCACGTCAGGAGAAAATAATACCTGATTCCTAAGAGTCTCACATAAGGCAAAATGAGCATACAAGCCTCTTCAGAGCTTAGAAAGTCACCTCCGTATTAGTGACAGTTAAAGATTTCTTGGGTACAATTCAGGACAAGTGGCTTAGCACTTAAGGCACTTGTCTGCAAAGCCAAAGGACCCAGGTTCAGTTCCCCAGAACCCACATAAGCTAGATGTATAAGGTGGTATGTGCATCTGGAGTTCATTTGCAGTGATTTAAGGCCCTGGTGCACCCATTCTCTCTCTCCCTCTCTCTGGCTCTCTTGCTTTCTTTCTTATCTCTCTCTCTCTCTCTTTGAAATAAGATAACTTTTTTAAAGTTTAAAAAATCTGACAGATAATCACAAGAGAAAAACATGCCTGGCAATAGACTGAATGGATGGTAGAAACAAAATTGTAATGCAGTGTTCTTACATGGGCATCAGACTAGGTTGCTTGACAGTTTCTTGAAAAAATGGCTCATGGATTTTTCTTTAATTATCATGATTTGATACTTGAGTTACATGAGCAAATATCAGAAATTTGGAACAAGTCATCCTGAAAAAAATGTTCAATATATTATATTTTCATACACTAGGCTTTTACTGTATCATCAGTTTCAGAGATAAGAGCGTCTATGGAAAAGAAACTGGTTAAATGGGCAGGACTCTTCACAAGTGAATAAGTTTTCATTCTCAACATAGAATAAACCTAATCTAAGATTACTGTTTCATCATTTCCCAGATATTGGACCAATGGTACAGAACCTTGAAAATAATATCACAAAGGATTGATAAATAGTAGTTGAAGGAATAATGATAGACATCAATCTTTTATAATATGACAAAGGTATGAAAATTTTGCCATGTAATTTAAAATACCTTTGGAGTAGATGATATCTTATTAATCAACTAGGGTGTGATATTTTCTGCAAATACGATTTATCCAACTTTTAAAACTTAGGTTTTATAAATACAGAACTTTGAAAAACTTATGAACTTCACCATGGAAGTTAAGTTTTATTAGATTCCCTTCAATGTAGGTGACATAGACACTAATCTTCAGAAGAATGAGCATCTCTTTAAAAATACAGAACTTCCATAGGCTGACCCCTTTATTATCTACTTCATCACTGATATCCCATTGGCTCTGTAACAAAATGGGATGATGTATTAAAGGTCAGTCATCCCATACCTAGGAGATATCACCAAACCAGAGGGTGACCTTTCAGGATACAATAAATGCTCTATACTTGCTATTGATATGTGCGCGTTTAACTGCAGCCACAATTTGTATGACATAGGCTGTAGGTAGCACTGAGGCTTCCACCAAGAGAGAAAGACATCAGCCACCTCATATCATTTAGGTCACTAAACTAACAGATAAAAAGGAGGGTTTTGGGCTGTGGAGATGGCCCAGTCAGTGGTTTGATTCAATCGCCTGTCATAAACTTATGTGTTCTGAATGCTAAGTCCTCAGTTGGTGGCAACTTGGGAATTGGAGCTTCCTAGAGGTAGTGCATTTTTTTTTGGGGGGGGGTAGGATTAAGGGTGTTATAACCAGCATCCCTTTGCTAATGTTAAGTTCCTGTTGTCCACCTGATGTTGGCCAGGCAGTGATACCCAGCCTTTGCTTATGCCATGTTTTTCCCATGCCATCATGGAGCTTCCCCTCCAGTCTGTAAGCCACAAAAATCCTTTCCTCCCACAAGCTGCTCTTGGTTGGGTGTTTTATGCCAGCAACATGAAACTGGCTGCAACAGAAAAATTGGTATTGAAAGTGGAGTCATTGCTGCTAGAAACCTGACTGTGTGTCTTCTGGCCTTTTGAAGCTGTCTTTGTTAGAGGAGTGTGAAAGGATCTGAAACCTTGGCCTAAGAGATGCATTACATTGCTGTAAGTATAACCTGATGGACTATTTTGGTCCGAGTTGAAAGACCTGAGTGCAGTAAGAACTATGGACTGTGAGGTTTGGCTTATAAGGGTAAGAAAGAACTATGTTGGGAGTTGTCTGGAAGTAGTTTGTGTGAGAGGCTTGCTGCATTTTGTCTGCCTGTTCCCTGAGAACTTGTGCAGAAAAGAAAATATTCTTAAGACAACTCTTACAGAAACAAGAGCTCGTTCCATGATATCAACCTGCATGGTCTCATGTATAGTAACAGCTATATGAAGAAATAAAAAATATGGAGCTGGAGAGAGATGTCTTAGCAGTTAAGGTGCTTGTCTGCAAAGCCAAAGGACCCACGTTCAATTCTCCAGGACCCACATAAGCCAGATGCACAAGGTGGTGCGTGCATCTGGCATTCATTTGCAGTGGCTGAATGCCCTGGCACACCCATTCTCTCTCCCTCTCCCTCTCTTTGTCTCTTTATTTCTCTCAAATAAATAAATATAAAATATTTAGAAAAAGAAATAAAAATGTGGAATGTACAGGAAAGCTTGATTATCATCCATACAAGTTGTAGTTTGGAATCAGATACAGAAAGTAGGAGCACAATCCTTACATGGGTTTCTTAGTTTGCTCCTAAGCATTTCTATTTCCTTAATTATATAGATTTGTAGGCTAAAATGCTAATTAATAAAGCAGTTACTTATGTTAAGTTGATAAGGAACTAAAGAAGAAAAATGGTACCTTACTTCAGAGAAACAGGTGTTCTCAGCATCATCACTGGAAACAATAGCTGAACATGACAGGTTTAGTTTTTTTTTTTTTTTTTTCCTGGGAAAATGGGGCTTTAAGTGGGTGATAGATACTAAGTGTTGAGGAAAAGTATATTCATACATATGAGATAATGTCTTATATGTGACAGTATCATGTGTGGGTTAGCAACCAAATATGAGATGCATTATGACTCCAATGAAGAGAACCCTAGTGTATTCATTCTCCTCCTAGTTGACAGCATCTTCTATTTCTACCTTAAAAGAAGGAGGAACCAAGAGACAGAGGAAAAAGTATCATTGGAGCAAAATTTTATTATGATAACTGAAAAGAAAGTATAACACTAGTGTAATTGTAGTTTCCATCAATTTCCTACTTCTCATCTTTCTTAATTCATAGTTGATCTGCTTCTTCATGGATTTTGTCAGACATTGTCTGTGATGGTTATTCTGCTTGTCAGCTTGATAGGAGTTATAAGCACTATAGAATCAAATCTCCTTAAATGTTTGTTAAGGGTTTCCTAGATTATATTAATTAAGGAGGGCTGGTGAGATGGCTTAGTAGTTAAGGAGCTTGCTGGCAAAGCCTAAGGACTCAGGTTCCATTCCCCAGGACCCACATAAGCCAAATACACAAGGTGGTACATACATCTAGAGTTTGTTTGCAGTGGCAAGTGGTCCTGATGCACCCATTCTCTCTCCCTTTCACTCTCTCTCTCTCTCTCATGCACTCTTTCTCAAATACATAAGTAAATATAATATTTTTTAAAATAAAAACAATTAAGGAGAGATTCACCACCCTAAGTGAGGGCAGAGCCATTCCATGGGCTGGGGATCTTGGAGACAGCTAGCTGTACACCAGCTTCCATTTCCATGCTCCCTCTCTGCTGTCATATCATTGTGATGCTGGATTCTTGCTCCTGCCAGACTTTCTTCTGCCGTGATGGACTCTGCCCTCTGGAACTGTAAGCCAAAATAAACCCTTCACTTCCATAAGCCACTTCTACTTGGGTATCTTTATCCCACCAATGAGACAGCAACTGATATACTCTCCATAAATTATCAATTTTGTGTTGCTTTAGCCTAATTTAGTGACAGTTCTCTTTTTCCTTGCCAAAGTATGTCAAATGCATGATATTTCTATTGCATTTGAGAATATTCTGGGACATGGAGTAATACCAGCAAGATGGTGAGTTAAGAAAATTTGGACTCTCTTCCCATGGGCATATTGGTTCAACATACATACAGAGTACTTTGTAAAAAAAAAATGTATATAGTGCTTGATAGGTTCCCATACCCTTGTATCAGTACTGCACAAATAGCCTCATCAAAGCCAAAAATGTGGAGTGACTTCACTATGTTCACTTAAAATATAACATATGTTAAAGGGACTCAAAGTTGTGAAACAAAATTAAGATGAAACACTAGGGGGTTGTAATAGCTACAAAGAAGAAATATTCAGAGAGTATGAAGAATAATATTATTGAATAGCGTATTTTAAAGCTTTAATATATTGCTATAATCTGTGGAATGCAGAAAATTAAAAGAAGTTATATGGAATTGTATTTGTACAACATATGAGAAGTCATTTAGAAACAGTCATCAAAATGCCAAATCAGAAAAAAAAAAATGCCAAATCAGTACTCCTATCCCAACAAGTATTTAGACATGAAGTATAAGCTACTGGAGAACAACTTTTAGTACCTATGTTTAGTCCATTTTTTTTTTTTTGTTTCGGGTGAGGTAAATATTATGTAGCTATTACTTGAAACACAGAATCACAGGAACTCCTATCACAGTGATACTGTGAAACTTTCAATATCCTTATACATGCTTTTAAACTACTTATGTGTATGACAGTATAGATTATAGGAAGAAAGATTTCTCAAGAATACCTCCTATGCACAATTCCCCATTCTTGTTTCCAGAACATGCTAAGATGATTTATGATATATTATTCTATGTTATATTACATTAAATTATGTTATGTTGTGCAGCTAATCTCAGACAGGGAGATTACTTGACTAAGCCTATTCTAATCATGAGCTCTTAAAGTACAGAGCTAAACAGAGCATGGCAGTGCACTCAGGAAGCTGAGGCAAGGGGATCTTGAATTGGAAGCCAGCCTGGCTTACAAAGTTAGACCTTGGAAAAAAACATATGAAACACATAAAGCTTCTCTCCTGTTAGTAGCAAAAAAAGGAATAAGAGATCCAAAGCACAAATGGGGTGGGAGGAGATGGATCAGTGGATAAGAGCATTTGATATGCAAGCTGGAGGGCCCAAGTTTGAGGCACTGGTCCATGTAAAAAGCCAGCCAGAGCAGAGCATGTCTGTAACCCCAGCAGAGACAGGAGGATCTCTGGGGCTTTCTGGGCATCCCTCTAACAGGAAAAAACAAGCAACAACAACAAAAATGGGACCTATATAGGTTCATTAAGGGACTCTTTCTCAGGGAAATAAGGTAGAAGAGTAATAAAGACAAAGACACCCCTTATATTCCTCTGCATTCCTTTGGACTACTGCATAGGGCATAACCATCTGCACTCACATATGTATTAATGACAAGCATACCACAAGACACCCCCCAACACACATTACATAAAAACACATTGTTCACTTGCTACTGCTCCAGTAGGAGAGGGCCATATTAGCAAAATCACCAGAAAACCTAATACATTGACTGACAGAAGCCTTATGACAGCAACTCACATGAACAGGGAAGTGAATTATTTTCACTTATCCCCCAGGCTAAGTTTGATGTTGGATTTGTGATACAGAAACCTGGTGGAGCCCATGGGGTATTCAGTCCCATAGAACTATCAGATATGATGAGTGTTGTTGTAAACTGCCAATTTTGCGTAAGTTTTCTTTCTTTTTTAAAATTAGCTTTGTGCTCAGTGAATAGTCAAGTTGGTGCCATTGTTAGCCTCCTCCCTGTCCTCCTCCATCCCCCTGGCCTCTCCTTGTTTGGGCATATGAGTCATGCATTGTGGGGTTAGCCCTCAGTTATAGGTAGCAGGAAATATCTCTGTGCATCATGACCCAACATGTGGCTCTAACATTCCTTCTGTCCTCCCCCCCCACGTCTTCCACAAATTTCCCTGAGACATGTTGGGTTCATTTTAGGTCTGCTTCAATGATGAGGTCTTGGGAGTGTCTGTGTCTCTGGATATCTGCTTTGGAAGGAGTTGATTGTTCTCTGTGTTGATCTTCTTCACCCTTGTGCTGGTACCAGATTCACCAAGAAAACAGCACCCTTCCTTGTTTCGCCAGTTATTCTTAGTTTCAGCTGGGGCCTTTTTGAGGTATAATGGGGTGGTTCTTTCCTTAGGATCTGAGTCTATCTGAAAAATAGAAGCAGATTCTCTGACAGAGAGTAAAGTTAGCACCAGATAAATGGGATAACCATTATTTTTTTAGAGAGAATTTAATAGGTGTAGGCCCTCTTATAGCCCACGACTGGTGGAAGCTTGATAATGGAGAGCAGGCTCATTTTTGGAACTGGTTCTGACTGGTTTTCCAGCTCCAGCTATGAGTTCCATTCCACTGAGTGGAGCAGTTAGCCAAATCAAGGGCAGTTCGGTTCCCACCATGGATGTGTGCCACTATTGCACTTGTGTGAGCATCATGATAGGTTATTTGCTGCTAAGTAGGTTAAACCATGAGTTGCTTTGCAGATATTGGTCATTTTTCCCCAGTCACCCATGTAGCACCTTCTGGCACTAGACACGCTGACTGTCTGGGAACTGACTCTCTTACAGCTTCCAGCCATGTCACTCCAAGTTACATGTCAACTGCACATGGTATCTTCAGCAGTAGGGTCTTACCACTAACCTTTGGTGGGTCATCAGGTACACTGACAGAAATTTGTCATTCTTTTAGGAAACCTTGTAGGTCTCTCGGATCAAAAGCTCGTTGTGGATGATAGCCACATGCTGGTAGTGGGAGTCACAGGTCAGTGTAAGTTTTACACAGCAACATGACTCATAAACATATGATTTCCCCCCCAAAAAAATCTGCTTAAAATGTGGAACTTAAGAGGAGAAGAGCTTATTTTGGGAGAAGATCTTGGGAGAAGCATCATGTGGGCTCCAGTGAAGGTCAAGTGCACGGACGTCTGTACTGGACTTGCTGAAGACACTGGTGATTTTGATCATATATTAGGGAGAGCATCACCTTAAAACAATCACCCAAGTATTGAAGGTTGTCTTTCAAGCCCCTGGTGTTCTTTTCACATTCTCCATAGCTAGTCCTCCAGCTCTCTGTGTGCATGCTGAGTCTTGAAGTCATTTTACAGATGAATAAATGGACGGGTAGACGGATTGAGTATGCTTTTTCTTAAATTTCTTCACAACAAAATATTATTTCCACTTAGGTACCTGTAATTTAAACCTATTAACTCTAATTAATTGGCGAATGAAAGCCTTTTTCTGACCTTTTCTGCTATTTACAGGCAGTTGAAGAAGTGCATTGTGTTTCAGGACAGCAGAGGGCGCTGTTCTGTGATCATAGAGGACCTATTAGCATGCCAAACTTAAAACAGCTTGCAGGTGAGTGGGTAGTTGTACTCCATTAAAATATCCCCTGAGCCTTCCTGCCTCCATCCTTATAAAGTCCCTCTTCTTGTAATGAGTGGTGCAGGGTCACACAATGAAGATGCTGAAGCCCATCCCATTCCCATTGTTCTGAGAAACGTAGGCCAACATGACAAGTCATAAAACAAGTACACAGAAACACCTCTGAAAAATGTCTCCTTGAGGTTACACACTGGTACCTGGTTGCTTTGTTCTTACAGCCATTCCTCTTCTTTCTACTGTCAACCTCAGTTTCTGTGTTTCTTTACCTACTGCGATGATCAGGCAACAAAGAGAAGTTCATAGAGATGAATGATAGAACAAAGTGAAAATATCTGGGAGAACCTACCCATGTATATGTACCCTTTCTGGTTTAGATGATCTTTCTGTTTAAGTATGGGTTGTAACTTAGGGAAATTACATCTCACATTCTTCCAGAAAGCATCTCCTGTGACATTGCCCATCACCATATCAGAGCTCGGCCTCATGGGCTCCATGACACATGGTGTCTCCTGCTTTTTCTCTGCTGGCATAGGCATTATTTCCTTCTGTTAGAGTCTCTTTTTTTTCATATTTCCCAGTTTAGCTGAGGCTCATATCACTATTTTAAAATAGAGCCTTGTATTAAGCTTTCCTGGTGGATGACATGGAATGGGCTTTATTTTCTACACTAGATCTTACTTTATAATATCTTCAAGAACTGTGTTTCAAATGGCCTTGATGTCACTATAGTTGACATTCTGTGATTCTTTCTTTCATAATGTCAGTTCAATATTTGACATCCATGACATTTTCACGAGGCTTCATTTATTGTTTCCCTATGGTTTCATAGCCTGTCACTCTTACCATTAGTGATATCAATGAAGTAGATATTTAAAGAATGGAAAGACAATGAGCATCATGGTCATTGTTTAGATATTTGTTGAAGGACCAAATTCTTCTACAATGACTAAATTATTCTTTTTTTTTTAATTTTGGGAGGTTATTTTTATTTATTTATTTGAGAGTGACAGACAGAGAGAGAAAGAGGCAGAGAAAGAGAGAGAATGGGCATGCCAGCGCCTCCAGCCACTGCAAACAAACTCCAGATGCGTGCGCCCCCTTGTGCATCTGGCTAATGTGGGTCCTGGGGAATTGAACCTCAAACTAGGGTCCTTAGATTTAACTGCTAAGCCATCTCTCCAGCCCTAAATTATTCTTATTCACTCAAGTGAATAGATCTATCTTGATCTAATAAAGGTGCTTTGAAGGTTTAAGTGGTTTAATTAAACAAATCTGAAGGGTTCTTACTAAATTCACAATACTCAAAATGTCTATGTGAAAGTGAGAACACCAACAGTAAGGACCTTGATAAAGATACAGTGAAAATCATGAATGCAGTGAATTTGTCCTCACAGTAGGTGGGGTTTCCTGCCCATTACTGAGCTTGCCAATATTTCATAATTGATGAGGGAGACATCCATGACCCTCCACATTTCCCAGCATAAAGTATGGAAACTCGTGGTTTTTTTGAAGACTGGAGGTCATGTCCTTCAGGGGCATAGCAACTGGAGCAGTATCCATTGTCCTGTAAATAACCTGACACCCATGATTAGTCAAGCAACAACCCTAATTTAAATTAATGGGTCATAAAAATTAAGGCATGGGGTTTTAATGAGAAGAAGGGTTTCTGTGAGAGGTGAAGGGGGAAGATAGTGGATAAGTGGAATCAAAATGCATTGTATACCTGTATGAAAGTGTCAAAAATAAATAAATATTAAAAAATTAATAAAAATGTACAATGAGTTATCTGGCTCAAGTGATTTGACCAGTGATTACTGTAAAATTAGAAACTGGTATCTTGTTCTAAACCCAATTTCTTTCTAAATTCTATTACAATAGTTCAGCAAGAGGCACATGTTTTGATATTGGGAGAATAGCCAAAGATTGGTGATATGTTGTATGGGCAAAGGAAATGACTTTACTTAGATTTAGGAAGTACTTAGAGACAATGTGAAACTTAAAGGTTTCAGATAAGGATATTCATTTCGCATTACATAAAATCAGGAAGCAGAGTGAATCATGGTAAATGCCCTAGCTGTCATACTCCAGCACTACTACAAATGCTTCTTCAATCAGCATAAATAAAGCAGATCTATGGTTTTTATAAATGCAGATATCATCCTAATCATAAAAATCCAGACTGGCCAGTGTCTTAATATTTACAACCAAAGACACCTATAGTTGACATTCAGGCTATATGATATCATATCATCTTAGGAAACTTCCTGAAGACTTGACACAAGATGAGGAAGAAAAGTTATAAGAAAATAATTTTCAAATATATGGTATAAAAGAAAACAAACATTAACTATAGTAGTTGGTGGATACAAAATATAAAATCCCATTTTTGAAAAAGAATAGAAACATAATTGGGTGTGTCTATTTTAATGTCACCTTTTAAAAATGATTTTCTCATTTCAAAAAATTTGCCTTCTTTTTTATTTACAAGCAGAGGGGGGGGGGGAGAGAGGGAGAGAGAGAGAGAGAGGGAAAGAGAAGTGGCGTGCCAGGGCCTCCAGGACTACAAACTAACTCCAGATGCATGCTCCTCTTTATGCATCTGGCTTAAGTGGGCACTGGGCAACCAAACCCAGCTGATTAGGCTTTGCAGGCAAGTGCTTTAACCACTAAACCATCTCTCCAGCCCTTAAAATCATTTTTACAAGACTGGTCTCCTTTACTTAGCACATAATTAGCATAGTCAATAATGACCAGTACCAGTGAAGCTACCATGTACTGCCACACATCTGTGCTATGTCTCATCATCTCCCAGAAATGTCAGACCTTACACATCTTTGATAGCAGAGATAATAGAGGCTGAGGAGGTATTTCAGTTGGCAGACTGCTTGTCAAATATGCATGATGCCCTAGGTTCCATTCCCAGCAACACATAAAACCGGGTATGGAGGCCCATATCTTACATACGAACATTTGGGAGACGGATATAAAAGAATCAGAAGTTCAAGGACATCTTCAGCTACACAGTGAGTCTGAGGGAGACCTGGGTACATGAGAACCCATATCATAAAAAGAATAAAAAAGAAAAATTTCCAAGGACCTCCAGTGGGCAAGAAAAAAGATATGTCTTAGAGGGCATTAGGGACCAGGAATCAGTATTAGCGAGAAATATCTTAGAAGGTTTCAAGCTAAGTAATTTTCAATGGATGTTTGGATGTTGATGCAGGCAATACTGAAGAAAGAAAAGCAATTCCTCTGGAGATGAAATTATAAACAGGGAAGGGACTGGGGCAAAGCTTTGCTATTTTCTTTTGGTGACATTGCTTTGTGTGCTGTGAATAGTTCAGAAAATGTTTCAAAACTTACATAGAGTATTTTAAACCAGCTTAAACTATTTTCTAAGCTGCTCATTTTCACAGGGCAAACTTCTTGCATAATAATTTTTCAAAAACTTAAATCATGGGCCAGAGAGACGGATTAGCAGTTAAGGGCTTGCCTGTGAAGCCTAAAGACCCCGGTTCAAGGCTGGATTTCCCAGGACCCACGTTAGCCAGATGCAAAAGAGGGCTCACACATCTCATTTGCAGTGGCTGGAGGTCCTGGCATGCCTATTCTCTTTCTTTCTCTCTTCCTCTTTCTCTCTCTGTCTGTCACTCTCAAATAAATAAGAATAAACAAACAAATTTAAAAGAAAAAACTTCAATCATATTTTCTTAATTCTTCATGGAAAGAGTGTGTCTGGCCTTAACTTGGAAAGACAGTATATATATTTGTGTCTATATGTGGTCCCTGTCCAAAATTCTTACATACAACAGAACTAAATAAGAAAATGAATCATTCTGATCACACCACTTGAGTATATGCATTTATTTTTTAAAAATATTTATTTATTTATTTATTTTAGGAGAGAGAGAGAGAGAGAGACAGAGAGATGCAGATAGATAGAGAGAAAGGGTGGGCCAGGGCCGCCAGCCACTGCAAATGAATTCCAGATGCATGTGCCCCCCTTGTATATCTGGCTAATGTGGGCCCTGGGGAATCAAGCCTCGAACTGGGGGCCTTAGGCTTCACAGGCAAGTGCCTAATCACTAAGCCATTTCTCCAACCCTATGTATTACTTTTATATTCCTTCCTAGAAATGATATATCTCCCTAAAATCTACACTGGTAGCCACATGACCTATCCAGAGAAATGCTGCCAGACCATCAGACCCCAAAATCAAACCTAAACTTCGTGGTGTCAGCTAAGAAAAGTAAATTAGGTGAAAAGATCCAATCTCTTGGAATTTAAAATAATAACCTTCCTCCCAATGTGAAGATCACTGATTATATAAAATTAATCTACAAATCTGCTACAAATAGAGAATCACAGACCTCAAACCAGACCTAGTGAGTCATGCTGTCATGTGATGCTTGTTCTTGAGAAGCTCAAGCTATTAACATAGTTAATCTCTCGAGATGAAGTGAAATCATAGAAATCATTGGGCTGTAAAGGTGAGAGAGTCCCATGTATAAACCAAGTTCAATAGAAAAATCTAGCATGGATGGACAGAGACAAATAATGAAAAAAAAACTGTGGAAAGATATTTTATTTATCTGCCTCACAGTCTTGGTATACAATTATCTTCTCACTGTCATTAGTAACTATACTCCTTTGACTCTCAAAGTTATCCTGCCTTGGACATTAAGATGCATGATAACATTGTATAAAACTCAGGATAAGGTTCATTCATTGCCTAGCTGTCCTGAATATCCTACTTTTGGATCCTTTAAATCATACTCTCCCTCAGAATGACACATCATTCTTACACAGTGTATATGAGGTCAGAGGATGCTCTCAGGTCCTTCCATCATGTTATTTTGCCACTATGAATGTCAGACTAGCTGCCTCATGAGCTTCCAGGTTCTTTTGACTCCTGCACCTTGGAATTATAGACCTGTGCCTCACTTTGTGTCTGGCTTTAAATGAGTTCAGAGGATCTGGACTCTGGTTGGCAGGTTTGTAGAACAAGTCCCTTTAACACTGAACAATCCCTTCAGCCCTTCAAACCTTTAAACACATTTCAACATGACTCTTCATCCACCGGACAAAATGCACTATGTAAGGGACACAAAAAATCATCAAGGTGATTCTTAGAATATGTCTTATTTTTATTTAATGCACAACTTTAAATTTTGTGTGATACAATGCTTTAAAAGTTATCTCATGCAAATAGGCCTTGATATCCTTCCTCATTAATAAGAACAGTGTTAATAGCAACCATAGTTGCATATAATATGCGGTAGTTTAGAAGATCGTTCAATGCAATTGACATATTTTAGAGAAGAGATAAACTGATGTAAGAGAAGCAGATTTGGCTCCTATTGTCACAGGGCTGCTGCTGCTTCTCCTTTTCTTGTTCTTCTTTTCCTCCTCCTCCTCCTCCTCTTTTTCCTCCTCCTTCTTCTTTTCTTGTTTTCCTTTTTGGAGATAGGGTCTTGTTCTAACCTAGGCTGACATGGAATTCACTATATACTCTCAGGGTGGCCTCAAACTCACAATGACACTCCTACCTCAGCGCCCCCAGGGCTGGGATTACAGGTATGCACCACCACACCTGGCTATACCCCAATACATCTGGCTATACCATCTTGTAAGTAGTGCTATAGACAGAATTGTCTACAGTTTGATTGCTGGCAAGAGAATTGTAAACCTCACACCTATTCCTTTACCATAAGTCCTTCTGTCTCATGTCCTCTCATTTCAAATATATTGACAAATCTATATTTTGTAAGATAAAAATAACTAAATGAGACTTATTATTGACATTCTTCTTCTGTGGTTATTGTGGTAATGGTTAGATTGTTAGGTATCAGTGGTTATATCCCATGTGCCCTTGATCAAGATATTATAATACCCTCTCACCACTTTCCCTTTTCCTCTCCCAAATACCCCCTCCACTAAATCTCTTCTTTCCAACTAGTCTCTCTTCTGTTTTGATGCCATCATTTTTTCCTCCTATTATGTAGGGCCTATGTATGTAGCATCAGGCACTGTGAGGTCATATATATCAAGCCCACTTTGTGTGTGGAAGACAGTATTATAAGGACTCATCATCCCCTGATTTGGGCTCTTACATTCTTCCCACCACCTTTTCCTCAATGGGAGCCTTGGAAGGTATGGTAGAGATTCCTTGCTTATTATTGAATATCCCACTATCATTTCTTCTCAGCACTTTGTTGACTTTCGAGTCTCCATGGTGGTCAAAGCCATCTGAAATGAGAAGCTTCTAACCAAAAACAAAGTAGTATTAATATATGGGCATGAACATTAGTGTTTAGTTTGGTGGGCCATAATATATCTATTTCACCTCTCTATCATAGGCTTTTGGTTAAGATTTTATTAGCAGACATGAATTCTTTCCCATGGAGTGGGTCTCAAGTCTAGAGGTGGGGGAGGGAGAGAAAGAAAAGTGTCCACTCCATAACAGACATGCCACCATTGCACTACTTGGTATACTGGGCCTGGCTGACCAGCCATGACGCTTCAAGGGTCCACTACTGGTTAAGACTATTGATGCCGTTTCTCTCCCAACAGACTTAATAGTGCTTTCCAGCATCCTGACAGCTAGTCAATAAGGTAACTTGCAACTTAGCTCCACCTTGATTTTTCAGTGATCTGCAGCCCAAGCATGCGAAGTCTTCAGAAAGAGGGTCTTACCATCTATTTCTGGTGGACAAACAAAAGCCTTGGCAATTGCCAGCAACATTAGGAAACATCAGGGACCGTCCTGGCCAACAACTTGCTGGAAGATAATCCCCCCTTGGCACTGAGGCACTGAAAATTTTCCAATAACAAGCTATGGTTTCTGGGCACATTATTTACCTCCACAGGACACTTATGTCCAAGCTCACTCTTTCATTCTCTCTCTTCTCTAATCTCTCTCACTCTCATATGTATGAGAAAAGTTTATATATTTTTGTATATAAATACACAGATACAGATATAGCAAAGAAGCAGATTTCCATATAGTTTATTCACATCTTTAGTTATTTATTGAGAGAGAAAAAAGAGAAATGAGAGAGAAAGAAAGAGAATGGATATACCAGGGCCTCTAGCAACTGCAAATGAACTCCAGATGCATGTGCAACCTTGTACATCTGGAATTGAACCTGGGTCCTTTGACTTTACAGGCAAACTAAGCTAAGCCATCTCTCCAGGCCAAATTTTAAATTTTTGAATTAATTAAATCATTTTCCCAATGTATATATTTTCCTCATAACCATTCAAATGCACTCACCCATTTGCAACAGTAAATATGCCAACGTGACAACATAAAATAAAATGGGAAAATGTTTTACATTTTTTAGATTAAAAAAATTGACTCTTTTTATTAAGCAGTAGAGTCAAATACTCTATAATTGAGTGAGTCTTTGCCTCAGAAAACAGTTTTATTTTTAGAATGAAGCAATCCAATAAGGCAAAACAATAGTCTAAATAAAATTTTAGCTTGCATACATATTTTGCTTTTAGCAAAATGGAAATGAACCAATTGCATGCAATTCTTTTTTGTGTGGAAATGTATGATAATTTTTTTTTAAAGTTAAAGTTTGATTCAATTATTTGATAGAAAGATAAAGAAGCTAGAAAGAGAATGGGCTTGCAAGTACCTCTAGCCACTGCAAAAAACTACAGACACATGTGCTACCTTACCTGGCTTACATGGATCCTAGGGAATTGAAATGGGGTGCTTTGACTTTTCAGGCAAGTGCCTTGACTGCTAAGCCCTCTCTCCAGCCCATGTACGATATTATTAACATCACATTTAAAATGATTTAAGCAGGCTAGAGAGATGGCATTTCAGTTAAGTCTCTTGCCTACAAAGCCTTATGACCCAGGTTCAATTCCCCAGAACCCACATAAGCCAGATGGACATGATTGTGCATGTATCTGGAGTTCATTTGCAGTGGTTAGAGTCCTTGCTGCTTGCTTGTTCTCTCTCTCACAAATGAACAAATGAATAAAAATAAAATGTTTTGAGCTTTAATTTCTACCTTACTGCTCTGGGTCCTTTTAAAGATTGCATGCAAGAACAAGGTATCCAAGGATTGTGCAGGCCCATGTTAAATATTCATGGAATCCTCAATTTCAACACACACACACACACACACACACACACACACACACACACATGTATGTATGTATTGGTTTTTCGAGGCAGGGTCTCGCTCTAGCTCAGAATGACCTGGAATTCACCATGCAGTCTCAGGGTGGCCTCGAACTCATGGTGATCCTTCTACATCTGCTTCCCGAGTGCTGGGATTAAAGGCATGCACCACCATGCCCAGTTCAATTTTAATATTTTCATAGCTATTGCCAATTTATTTGGAAGAGGAGGAGCAGAAACAGGACCTAGGTATATAGTCCTATGTAATAATGTTCAATCATTTCCAAATAATTTTCTCAATAGACCACGAAAGAAAAGAAAGAAGAAAAGAAAGAGAAAGAAAATTATTCAGATGTAGGCATATTCTCATTGGTAACCAGAGAAAGAATATAATTTTCACCTTCAAAGTGACTTAAATGGCCTGTGATGTAGAATCCTATGTTTATAATCCTTATATTACTTAGTTATAATCCCAGTGCATCATGGACAAAGAGTTTGTTAAATTCTCAACACATGAAATATAGAGAAAGGACAAAAACCAATTTCACTGAGTTGCCAACATATTCAATAGACATGATTTTCATTGTTCCAAGCATGGTGTTTATCATGGCAAGTGTGATGAATAATACCAGCTACTGACTTCTCTTTGGATTCCTTGACCTGTTAGACACTCCCTGCTAAGCAATACAGACATCAGAATATTAGAAGGTAAGTAGTATATTAGAATATCACAGTTTTCCTGGAATGTGATTTATTTTGGATAATTTTTCACCATCATATTGCAAATCAATTTTAAGAAAATTGTTAGGGAAGTAATATAACCCTTATATTTAAATGATCACATTAATAATTATTTACTGGTAGCCCTGTACCAAGTAGCAGAATAGAAGGACATTCAGCTCTCTTTACATTCTGGCCACTGCTTTCTTCTCATTGGAATGACTGGCTCATTTCCCTGCAATTGAATTGGACTAAATGCAGTATTAATTAACAAGTTGCAAGCACTTTTCACTTTTCACTAGTAGACTCCAGTAGCTTTTTACATATTTCAGCTCTGTAAACACGTGCAAACCAATATGCTAACAGCTACTCTCAAATTTCATATACATTTTGTCTCTCTACATATATACATACATTAATGTTATTTGTATATATAGTAACTTGTCATTTGTGTTACTATAGAACTAGATAATCACTATAATTATGCAATTATTACAGTGAAATATAATTATTACAGCATTTTATATTTACTTATCACATATGCAACTTCAGAACTATATCATTTCCATAATTTGCTAATGTTTCCAAAGATAACAGTGTGGCCAATCATATTCCAATTTACTCTAGTCTGTAAAGTGCTAGGCTTTTGAAGTATGTGACCATATTATAAATAATGACATCAGCAAAGCATTACCAAATTGCTCTTCCCATCATATAGTTCAAAGTCTTGATATAAATTTTAAAAATGCCTTCAAAATGTTTATGATCATAGTTTCACAAAAAGAATATATGATTACCTGTTAGTTGTTTTTCATCTATGTATCTATTCTATCTATCTATCAACTATTTATCTATTTATCATTTATCTAATCTTCTATTATATATCTATGTATCTATCTATCTATCATCTATATGTCATTTAGTCTGTAAATGTCCATAACAAACTTTTACCAGACCCTATTTACTGAAGGTACAGTGGATTTTGAGTGGAGAATGAGACTTATCTTTGTCTTTATACTTTTTCCTTATACAACTATTGAAGAAAATACTTCATGACTATATTCACTTTTTCTTTAAGTTTTAGCATGTTCATGTGTGTATTGTGTGCATATGTGTATGCATGTTCATATGCATGTGGGCACACATGTGGAGAAGTGTTTGTGTGCTCATGTGTGTGGATATTAAATGTGGATGTGTGCCTTCTTTCACTCTCCTCCTCATTTTTAATTAAAAATTGTATTAGACTACAAAGAATTAGGTTGCATTTTTGGTGTTTCATTGCAACTTACTGCTTTCTTTCCTTTCTCCCCTCTCCCTCCCTCCTGTGCCCTCTCCAAACTTTGCTTCCTTTAACACTAGTTTACATTTGTCCTTCCCCCTCTCATCACCACTCATACCCCTCTTCCTCTCTTTAACCCATACTCTGACCCATATCCTCTAATTTACATACTTGAAACAAGGTCTTTCATTGAACCCAGAGCTCACTGATTTGGTGAGACTAGCTAGAAAACAAACCCCAAGGATCCCTTTTCTGCCTCACAAGTTCTGAACTACAGACATACATGCCATGTCCCCATTTACCTGAGTGCTGGGGATCAAAACTCAGGTCCTTATACTTGCACAGCACAGCAAACACTTTCCTCACTGATGATCTTTCCAGTGCCTTGGTCTTATATTCTAAGATAAGCATTTCATTAGTAGCTTTTTATGGTTTTATCAATTTGAACTTTGAAATTAAACTACATGCAAGACATATTTTTGGCCCATTAGTATGCAGGGAAGGAAAGTGCAATGGAGATGCCAGGCTGAAGTTCCCATGGGGGGAAAAGAAAACATGCATAATACTGAGAGTAGTGGAAAAATGAGTCTGTGGTATAGTTTCATGTCATCTCCTTAAGTTTTAACAGGCATCACTAATAAAAAGAACAAGGTGAGACACACACTTGTTCCAGTAATTCAACCTAGAATTGAAACCCTCTGCCAAAATTGTTTATAAATTTGATTATAAGTATACAACATTTACATACTTACAGAATTTTGTCATTTTATTGTAAGATATCTAATTAATCTTTAAGAGCTTCCAAGTGTTACAGAGTGTATAGTAAGTTGGAGAATCACTCCAAATTTTTCCATATCATAACCAAAAATAATTGATCATGGGATTGTTCTGGAATTAATGTAGGTAACTATGATAAAGAAATCCTCAGCCAGTCCTTAGTAGATAACAGTAAAAGTTTACCATTGTTTAATAGATAACAGTAACCACTTAATACCATGTTCTCTGGCCATTTTTTCTATTCAGTTTTGGGCAGAAGGGGTTTAATCAGAGGCATGTCTTTAGAATTTTTCATTTAAGAATATGAGCTGTTGTTGCTACCTGGAGAACTTGCCACTCATTCATTAGCTTGGTTGGATGAGTTAGAGAGAATGGCAGGAAAAGTAGTCAGAAGAAGAGAAGGGTTTGTTTATAATCAAGTCTCAGATGGAGACAAAGGGGTATACAACATTTAAATCTAAACAAAACACAAAATACACTAAAATATATCCAAAACCTAATAGAGTACAAAAAAAGAGTATTTAATTTTATCCTGAATGCAAGGTGACTTAGTCAGCTTCACATTACTGGAATCAACCTCCAAACCAGATACAGGTTATGGGAAGAATGGGATTTATTTGAATCTTAGATGTAAAGGAAGTTCCACATAATGGCAGAAGAAGCTGGCCCCTTTACATAGATCCATACAGAGAGAAAAACAACCACCACCAGTACCACCAAAAGCACATTCTGGGAATCCCAGGCAGGGTTCAGCACTCTGCATACCTTTAGGCTAGAAATCAGATCATCTCACAAGTAATAACTTAGGGCTAGATTCTAGGATCAGCTCATAGTAACACCTATTCCAGCCAGGTGGCTGGAAAGCCAAGTTACAAGCTTTTATAAAACATTTGGGGGGCTGGAGAGATGGCTTAGCGGTTAAGCACTTGCCTGTGAAGCCTAAGGACCCCGGTTCGAGGCTCAGTTCCACAGGTCCCACGTTAGCCAGATGCACAAGGGGACGCACGTGTCTGGAGTTCGTTTGCAGAGGCTGGAAGCCCTGGCGCACCCATTCTCTCTCTCTCTCCCTCTATCTGTCTTTCTCTCTGTGTCTGTCGCTTTCAAATAAATAAATAAATAAAAATTAAAAAAACAAAAACATTTGGGTATATTAAAGAAATTCAAACAGCCACATTCTACCTATGGTCCTAATAGACTCATAACCATCTCACATTGTAAATTGTATGTGGTTCAAAGGTCCCATAGTCTTTTTTTATTTTTAATCCAAGACTGTCTCTTAGCTCTGAGTCTTATAAAATCAAACAGGCTACATACTTTCAACATATCCATTGCTATAAGACATAACAAAGAGAGACTGGACCAATGCAAACTCAACCATCAGGAAAACATCAAACATCTTCAGTTCAAGTCCAGTATAATAACCAGTGACTGACAGTCTCTGCACTTTCCAATTCTTCCCCTCCAGCTGGGCTGAATAGCCAGGAAAAAGTTCCGTCCTGAGTCAACAGTGCTCCATGGTAGCCGCTGCACAGTCCTCGATACCATAACATCTTCTGGTCTCCATGCAAACCATGGTCCATCATTAATTTCAAATTCAACCTTGATCACACTCTCTGGGCATGGTCAATAGAACACAGACAGCTACTATGCCTGTAGTCCAGTTGGAGTTCTCTGATGTCTTTCCTACCCACTTGAAAGATTCAAAGTCAACACAATCTCTCACACAGTATTTTCAAACTCTCACCAGAATAGTCCATAAAACTTGACTTACTGCTCTGGGAGGCATCTTCAGTTGCATCATGACCACTCCTCCAAAACAAAAGTTCCAAAAGACCCATGGTTAGATTCATCAAATAGTAACAACCCACTCTCCGGTACCAATTCCTATATTGTCAGCTTCACATTTCTGGGATTAACCTCTAAAGTAGACACAGTTTATGGGAGGAACAGGACTTATTTGAAGCTTACGGATTCATGGGACATTTCACAATGGCAGAAGAAGCTGGGACCCTTTAGAGAGAACCACACAAAGAGAAAAGCAAACACTACCAGCACCACCAAAAGAACACTATGGGAACCCCAGGTTCAAGTACTCTGCATACCTATAGGCTAGAAATCAGACCTGCCCCCAGTAACACCTTAGGGATGGTCCCCAGAATCTGCCCACAGTGAATTCTTTGAGCCTGTTGGCCAGAACTCTAACATAAGCTTCAATAAAACATTCCGTCTATTGGGGAACAGAAATTCAAACTACCACACACGGGTATATTTAACTTCTTATTACTGTGTGATTCTGTACTTTCAAATCACATACATAACTTCATATGTAATAAACCTTATTAGAGTATTTTATCTATGAGACACTGACTTATCTCATTAGAATAAAATAAATATAAGAAATTCTATGCCTAATAGATATTTGGAATAGTCATCCACATACATTTTTTAAAATGTATTTATTTGAGAGTGACAGACAGAGAGACAAAGAGGCAGATAGACAGAGAAAGGGCACACCAGGTCCTTCAACCACTGCTAACAAACTCTAGATGAATGCACCACCTTGTGCATCTAGCTTATGTGGGTCCTGGGGAACTGAGCCTCGAACTGAGGTCCTTAGGCTTCATAAGCAACTACTTAACCACTAAGGCATTTTTCAAGCCCCCACATACATTGTTAATACAATGACTCACAGAAAAATAAAAGGCAGATTTTGGGAGGACATTATATACAGTATGCATTGTGTAGAATGGTGAGAGAGATTGAGAGAGAGAGAGAGAGAGAGAGAGAGAGAGAGAGAGAGAGAGAGAGAGGTATATCACATGTGTGGGAAGATGGTATCTAGTGCACACATATGTGGAGGTAAGAAGAGAATTATCAGGTGTTCTCCTGCATCACTGTTTCAGATTTACTTTTCTAAGATGAAGTCTCTCATTTAAATAGCTGTTTTTGTGATGGAGATATGAATGAGCAGTTCACATGTTTGCCTGCAAAGCTTAAAAATCTTGGGTTAAATACCTCAGCATCCATGTAAAGCCAGATAAGCCAGTTGCAAAAAGTGGCACATGTATCTACAATTCATTTGTAGTGGCTAAAAGCCCCAATGGGCCCATTATTCTCTCTCTCATTTCTGCTTGCAAATAAATAAATAAATAAAAATAAAGAAAAACAGCTGTTTTTTGATAGACTGGCTGACCAGAAAACCTCAAAAATGCTTCTGTCTTTGCTTCCCACAGGACTGAAGTTACAGACATGCTTGGCCATGCCCAGCCTTTTACATGGGTGCTAAGAATCAAACTCAGGTGGCATTAGGGAGTGTAGATCAAGTGAATTTATCCACTAGACCATCCAAAGTAGATTTTTTAAAGATAATAAGAAATTAATTTTAATCAAGACAACTAACATTTCAGATATTTGTCCAATCATAGTTTCTAAAATTAATAAAAAAGTAGAAAAAATAAACTTAGCAGTTGAAAATTATTGGAAACACTCAAAATCTGTGTCATTATTAGAGTTATTGCAGGTGTGTTCATTAGAGATGCTGCATATGTGCATCTTTATGAGTGATGTGTGTGTGTGTGTGTGTGTGTGTGTGTGTGTTAGAGTGGCTATATACATATGTTTTCTCCATAAAGTACTTGAAGCATGTAGGAAATTTAAGGGACAGAACTAAGTTTTAGTGTTTTTCTTTTCCTGTACTTTAATGAGATTGCATTGGTTATTATACCTCATGTGGAAGGAGACCTATATTCCTTCACACCTGCTTCATAAAGGATATCGAGGGCACTATGTTCAGTTCTTTTCTCTGGATTGTGCTCACAGTGGGGAATCAGGGAAAGGGCTTCAAAATGTAAGTATTTATATCTTGTTACAAATATTCATAGCACTGCTTCCAAGTTCTTCTCTTAAAGATTCTATATTGAACTTAGCATTACATTCTGTGTACTTCAGCATTGCTTGCCATATTTCAAATATTTGGTTTTGGAGGAATTCATAGTTCCAAGCAAAATGTATGTTATTGGAATTGTGATAGAAATCTACCTGTATAACTTGGCAAATATTATGCTAATATACTTGAGGATGTGATCCCATGACATATTTGCTAATATACATGAGAGGAATTACATTGTAGTTTGCAACCAGAAAAGTATAGATTCGACTCTTGCCCAGCCAGTTAAAAGCTTATGTGGTTGATTATCTCTCTGAGCCTCAGTTTCCTCACAGAGAGAAGTGGGACATTTTCAGTTCTTACATTACAGGGCCCTTGCTATGATTAATTGACACCTGCATATTATTAACTTTGAGGTGATGGGCAGCTTTCTTGCACTGTGCCTAGGTAGAAGCAGGCCCAAAAGAGGGGCATGAGATAAACTCACTGAATAAGTGTCAGAAGAATGAGTGAATCACTAGGTGAGTGGTGGATGGATGGGTGTGTACATGGGTGAATGTATAGACAAGGGGATAAATAATCTGAATCCCAGGATAGCATTCAAATAAAAGTACAATTTTCTGTATTGCTTTCCTCTTCAAGGAATGAATATGTCTCCATGGAATACCAGACTGTGACTAACCTGTTTATTTATAACACAGGGCATATAGATACCCAAAGCATGAATACCAAAGCAAGTTGTTCTTATCATTACCTCTCTAATAGCCTAAGAATAGACTATTGTACCTCACTCAAATGTTAACTTCAGAATAAGTTGCAATTACTGTCTTTATCATTAGTTATATGATTTTGGCAATGTCCACTGACCTTGCTAACCATTGATTTTCTCATTGACAAATCTAGAGCATAATGTATATTAAAAAGTAGAGTAGGGGCTAGAGAGATGCCTCAGCAGAATTGATTGCCTACAAAGCCTAATGACCAGAGTTTGATTCCCCAGTATCTATGTACAGCCAGATGCACAAGGTGGAGATTGTATCTGGAGTTTGATTTCAGTGGCTGGAGTCCAAGCACACTCATATTCATTCACTTTTTCTTTCTCTCTCTGTCTATCTCCTTCTTTCTGCCAGGCATAATGGTGATTGCCTTTAATCAAAGCACTCACACTCAGGAGGCAGAAGTAGGAGGATCTCATGAGTGTGAGGCCAACTTTGGTTAGAGCAAGACCCTACCTCAATGCCCCCCCCCCAATTAAAAAGTAGGTAGATTGTATAAAAGTAATAGGATAAAGCTTTCTTTAAGGAAGTGGCTATCTCCCCATCACCTTATGTGTAGGATATCTTAATCAACACATATAGGCCTCAATATTTTTATATGCCAGTCCAAAACTGGGTACTTCTGAGCCTTCAACCTGTGTACATCCTGAACTTTCCCTGAGGCTTACTTCATTTGACAATCATAGGTGAATCCACTTATCTATTTAAGAGATGCAAAAGTGATTTCGTTTCTTCATTCTACTTCACAAATATTTATTAAATTCTGTCCAGACTATGTGGTTACTTATGTCTCATCTTCTCTAAAAAATGCTGTTCTCTCTTTCTTCTTTAGGTACTATTATGGATTTCATGTAAAATATTTCCCATAGACTCATGTGTTTGAACACTTGGTTCTAAGAGGAGAATGCTATTTTGGCAGGTTGTGGAATGTAGGATGTGAGGCCTAGCTGTAGTTAGTAAGTTGCCGAGGTATGGAACTTATGGTTTATAGCTGGACCCCATTTCACACATGACTTCTCTGTTTCATGATGTCAACATGATTTAACTAGTGCCTATGCCTCTGCTGTCAGGAGATGTGAGTCACTATGTCTTCTCTCCACATTAAGCTGTGTCCTCTCAAATCATGAGCCAAAATAAGTTCTTCCTATGTGAGTTGTTCAAGTATTTTTTAAATTTATTTATTTATTTGAGAGAGAGAGAAAGGAAGAGAAAAAGAGAGAATGGGTGCACCAGGGCCTCCAGCCACTGCAAACAAACTCCAGACATGTGCACCCCCATGTGCATCTGGCTAACATGGGTCCTGAGGAGTAGATCCAGGGTGCTTAGGCTTTGCAAGCAAATGCCTTAACCACTAAACCAGCTCTCCAGCCTTTGTTCAGGTATTTTATCACTGTGGTGATGATGATTTCTTACAGGTATACACAGATCTCTTCTTGCCAGCATTTTCTTCCAATAACTAAAATTGTTAAAGACCAAACAATTGTTAAATTGATGTTGGTTTTAAAATTGGTATAATTGTTAGCATTATTATGATTTTAAACTGCAATGATATGAATGAGAAAACAAAATGTATTTTCAAATGCTTTGAAGTTTTATGTAATCATGTGATTTATCAAACTATGAGAAAATTATCTATTTTAATCAAATGTAGTATTTATTATTTAATGTCTTACTTAAAGATCTCTAAAATCAAAGTCTCCTTATCACAACAGCTCCAACACACATTCTCTTCCTTCTGGCTTTCCTTTTGTCTCGTAATGGTACCCAATCTGGTAAAGCCATAGAACTTCATCCATCAATGCCACCTCAACTTAGATATTATCACTTGTCTTATAACCTTTTTCTTGGCAGAGACTACTAAACAATCCTTGACAGAATGAATTACATGTTTTATGTTTTTTTCCTGTTAATTCCCTACTTTTATTTCTCAGTAATTCTATACTAGCTTAGCCTTTCATTCCTAGTAACCTCCTCCCACCATCTTCCATATTATTAGTACACCATTCCCCATATTTATAGAATATTTCTCATTTCTTGGGCTTTTGATTCACACAGGACCATGGGGCCCCATTTGTCTTCAAAGCTATCTCTTACCTAAATATGTACTCCATAATGAATTTCTGGTCTTGATGCAAACTGATTTTAACAATTTCTCTAGCTGCCCATCCATGCTGTTCTACAAACTTGATTACATGGAACACCAAGAAACACATTTCACATTTAACATGTTTGTCTTGAGGCATAATTAAACTTACAAGATATATTTTAAACGTTTTTATATCAGCATAAATGCAAAAATTTAGGAAAATTGCTATATAACAGTGCTCTCAATTGGTCTTTCTAAAGTGACTTTCATAGTAACAAAGCAAATATAATAAAATTGACAAATTAATTTTTAGAAGCAAATACAAATGTTTTTTCTAGCACAGCACTCCTACTTCTGTTCAGCAGTTTTTTCATTTTCATTTATTTTATTTATGAGAGAGAGGGAGAGAGAAGATTGCCACACCAGGGCTTCCATCCACTATACTCAAGCTCCAGATGTGCATGCCATCTTGTGCACATATGCAACCTTGTGTGCATGCATCACCTTGTACATCTGGCTTATGTAGGTTTTGGGGAGCTGCAGGCAAGTGCCTTAACCACTAAGTGGTCTCTCCAGCCTCTGTGCTGAGTATTTCAGATTGACTTATTTGCGCGCGCGCGCGTGTGTGTGTGTGTATGTGTGTGTGCAAGGGTGTGTCTGAGTTTGCCAGAATCTCTTGCCACTGAAAATTCCACTTTTTCTGTCCAAATTTATGTGGGTGGCTTGGGTATTGAACTCAGGCCAGTAGGTTTTGCAGGCAAGCACCTTTAACTGCTGAGCCACTGCCCCAGAGCACTCATATATTCAGTGTCCTCTGTAATACCCCATCAGGTGTCAGCTCTACTGTACAAATTCAGAAACTCACTTCAATTTACACAATAATGGACCAAGAATGTCTCAACACACCAATCATGTATTAATACCTGTATGTAGTTTTTTTTATAATTCTGTGACCTTCCTGTGTCACTGTCTATTTTGGCTCCTTTTTATGCTCTCATTGCTGTGCAAAAGTTCTATTTCCAGATCATCTAATCAACTCTAGAGTTCTGCAAGACCTTTATGTTATCAAGATTTTTATTCCTAAAATGAACCCTGGACTTTGCAGTTGGCATTCCAAACTTTTGAGATGAGGTCAAGAATGGAACAACTTAAGTCATGGCATTTAAGGAGTCAGGGACTTTGGAAAGTGACTTGCTCCTTACCTGCACAGAACCAGTAAGGATCAAACAAAACTTGGCTCAGAGAGAGCAATAGCCAGTAAGCTGTATGATCTGTATGAGACAACCTTTGGTTTCAGTGAGTTATTTAAAAGGACACTGTCCTTGTAACAGACATAGCATATAAGACAGAAAATAGAAAATTCAAAGTAAAAAAAAGTGTTTTTTTTTTTTTTTAATCACTAGGAATATATTTTGAAAACTTCAGGTAAGGTAATAAGTGGGCTAAACCCCTGACTTAAAAGTGAGATTGTAATTCACATATGTATATACTATATTCTATTATCTCAGTTATGCCTTTTTTCATGGCCTATTTTTCAGTCTTTTTTGATTAATTATGAGCCTAGTAGTATATACTAACCCTTAATATTCAATCTTTCAAAAATAAGGTCATTGTTCTCTCTCATTTTAGCCCAAAATCTATGAAAAGCAAAAAAATCAAATTTGTTTTCTGGAGATGAAAAATTGTGGATATACTTCTTTTTCTTTATAAATTTTAAGGTTACTATCCTTTAAAAAAATCACTGAATCACTAGAAAGTGGTTGTAGAGTTATCTGTAAACCTTTTCTGAGAGTGCCTCCATGTCCCCTGATTTGTTTCCATTTCCTTAAGAATGAAAGTTCATTCATAGTTATGACTTGAATGCTGTTGTGAACCTCATGGCTCTATGTACACCTCTTAACACATGAAAAGAATCATTTTATCTCACATTTTAATGCATGTATGAAGTTGAATCCTCAGAAAAGTGGAGGGCAGATGTGATGTGAGCACTGTCCTCACTGAAGCACCCAAGTATGTTCTATTCGGAGAAATGAAACTTCACATGGTAATTAAATATTTTTATAACAAGAGGTATATTTAGCAACAGACTCTAATGTGTGTTGTAGTGTGCAATATATTAGTAACCTGCCATTGTGCATAAAGGAAATAAAACTGAGTTTCTATATACTCATTATAAATATATAGCCATGATCTAAATAATTGAAAAATATCATGAATACTGTATGATATAATATTATCATGAACATTTTGGATAGAAATGTGTCTATATATTTTTTCAAGGTGGAACACTGAAAAGTGCAATCACATATTATACATTAGTAATATAGTAAGCAAAATCTATATAATCTCTAAAAATTCTTTATAATCATGTATGAGGATTAAAGAATCCTTTTGAAGTAATTAAGTTTTCCTTAAAAGATAAGACATTTTTTCAAATGCATGTTATCTAACTGTTAAGATATAAAGATATATATCATAGCAACAGTAAAAGGAACTTTGTAAATTTAAACAAAGGAGAAAAACAACTAAACAAATTCAGCTATCTCCAAAGAACAAAATCCATTTGAGGCAAGCATTATAAAATCCTGAAAGATTAACCCAAATGCATATTTTTCTACAGACAAGTTAAAGTACTAGCAACAAATAGAATAGCTAAATAATTCATTCTTCCCTAAAGAACACATTCCATCACGTTGTAATTACTTTAAAAACTTAAAAAAAATCATTTGTATGTTTCTAAGATTTTAGAAAGATTTGTACATAATCAAAGAACACTTACAATCCCAAAATTAAATTTACTCACTTTAGAAATACAACTTGCTTATACATAAGGATGTTTTAAATAAAATTTTTCTCTGTCCATGGAATTTGAAATTTAAATGCACACAAATTAAGATAAATTAATGAGCTGTCAAAAGCATACAATACATTGTCCTGCTTATCTATTTTTGCCAGGTTACATGACCATTTCAAAAGTATTGACAATTTCCCCTCAAGTTCTTGATCTAGTAATGCTAGAAATTCAACCTACATGGTGTTCTCAGCTGAGTTCCTTGCTGTCTTTCTGCTGAGCGGGACAGTGTTCATCAAGACTTATACAAACCTCACCCAGCAGTATTCTACTCTGAAGGAGCTCACACTTACAGTGAATTCAGCTCTTCAACTTAAATACCAGTGTCTGTGGCAAGCCAGTTCTATCATTGCTGATCCAATATCCCTTAAGCGAGGTCCAGCCTTTCCGTGGAAGTGCACCCAGGGGTTAGTCTGACTTCCCCTAAATTCTTTCCTCTGCACAGTAAGAGCTAATCTTTCCTGTATGAAGCAGGAGATGGTGTTGCTATGACAACAGAGCACATTCTAGCAGTGGGACTACTGAGATGAGCCTTCAAAGACTCATTCAGTCTTCCTTTAGGGTGATGGGCTCCTTCCTTTTGGATTTAATCCCCCAAAAAGTTTACTAGGAGACTGGCTTGTTGATTATGTATTTTGCTACAGGAAGATCACTGGTGACAAACACAGCTAGAAGATCCCAGAATTGTTTAATAAAAATGCCACTCCCAGTTATATTAAATTCTTGGTTGTAAATGTTCTATAAGGCTCTTTTAAAACACTTAAATTTAAAGTATTCTGCTTAACACTTAGATTTTCCAAACCAAAACAACATTAAGAACAGTGTTATCAAGGGAAAGCCTTATCTTGGTATTGTTTGCATATCATCACCATTGCAACTTGAAGGTTAGATATAGTCACACATACATCCATGCACATGCACACACATCCATTTTCTCTCCCCAGCATCAGTGTCTGAAGGCTGCAAGTTTCCGAGTGGGGGAGGGGATAATGTAACAAAAGCAAATCCATGCAGCCACATTTTGCATACATTTATTAGCCAGGGCATAATCACAATAAGCACTGATCATTTAGAATGATTATCACAAGCAGGCTTTAAGTGCCTGCACAGTAGCACTAAAGGTCTGGTATCAGGTCATCTTGGTGATTATAGACTCTTAATAAGATTTTTGAACAGAGAAGCTTAATTGTGAGGAAAATGATAAATACGTAGATTATAAATTTCATATAGTTAATAATGCATTTTAATAGTACAAACTGTGTACTTTTTCAGGCATTAACATTCTTTAAAAACATTACTACAATTCAAACATGGACATCCCTTTCATTGAAAAGAAAGACTATGGTCAGGAAAACTCCTCTCTCAGCAGCACAGGTTCAGTTTACCAAGCTATCCTGACTTGGGTCCTTTCTATTTTACATCTTGATTTCCCTATTCTAGTTTTCATTTCTTAATCTTTACATTAGCAGCAGCCATTACTGGTTAATGCCACCCTTCCCCCACTGGCTATAGATCCTCTATTCTCCTTTGTGGCTGAAGCCAGAGGCGCTCCTTTATCTATACTGCCTTGTGCCTGGGAAACAACTCCATGTAGTTGTCACTCACAGGTGAGGGGATCTATAGGTAAGATGGGATCATAGTTTAATTGGTCTTGTCATATCTCTGGGCTATCTTCACTTCTTGGCATATTATACAACTGTATTTGTAAAGCTAAAATTTCAATATTGCATGCACAACACATGTATTTAATGGCTAGTAGCTCTTTTAAACTTGATGGCATTTTATAGCTCATTCTCATTTATGATCACAGTGAAAAATAGCAGTTAAATTTGTATCTAACATGTGCCCTGGGATACATCTACCTTGCAATGTACTCATATCATTTTTTTTCTTCACAGTCCTCTTTTCCAGAGCTTGTCTGAAGATACATTCTCAAAATTCAGAGTCACAGCACCTGTTTTCATTATGTTCATTATTATCTAATTAGTAAAGAGCTTTTATTAATTTTTTCTTTCATCTTCAGGGAAACTGGATAAATGCCAAAGCATGTAAACAACATATGGCTTACTTGTAAAACCAACCAACCAGAATTATTTAGTTCTAAAGAATTTATTGCTAAAAAAAATTGTGCTAAAATAATTTCCTGCTCTAATAGGTAATGTTTACCATCTGCTATTCCTTGAAGAATTGCTACCTGGAGAGCAATTACATTATATATTTCCAGTTCAGGTCCCCCAAGAAGACAATATTATTCATACAGAGAACTTTTAAATAAGTTATACAAGTCATAATTCACACTTGACTTTTGAAATTCAATTTTAACCTACCGAGGACAAATAACTAACAATCACCCTTATGCTAAGAAATTTAAGATTTATCACTGTCTTCTTTGCATTACTTATATTGTCTGTACTTTCATCATCATAATCAGTATAAGAAATAAATTATAATATTATGTTTGTCTTAGAGGAAACAGAGACAAGGATATTAGCATAAATAGCTTATTTCTCAAAATAAGTTGTATATTTAAATTTCAAATGTTCCCCAAACGTTTTGGATAAAGGCTTGGTTCCCAGGATGGGACTATGGACAGCTAGCAGAGCATATATGAGGCAAAGCCTTATGGAAGGTCTATAGTTGACTAGTCATGTACCTTTGAGAGGTTCTGCAGAACTCCACCTATCCACACCTCTCTTTTTCTCTATTTTAGTTTGCACAATTTTAGTTGTGTTTATCTTGCTCCCATTTGTGTTCCAACCATGGTTACCATTAAATGCTGTCTTATTTTTCTAAAAAAGCAAGCTGAAGGGGCTAGAGAGATTGCACAGTGGTTAAAGGTGTTTGCTTGTAAAACTTGATGGTATGGATTCCATTTGCCAGTCCCCATGAAAAGCCAAGCACACACAGTGGCACATGGAGTTTGGAGATCATTCCTAGTGACAGAAGGCCCTGGTAGATCCATGCTTCCATAAATAAATAAATAAATAAATAAATAAATAAATAAATAAATAAATAAAATTACTAAGACTGAGCTGAGACAGGTGCCATGCCAGAAATAAATGTAACTTTCCTCTCTAAGGTTAGTTACCCCAGGTATTTTGCTGTAGTAACACAAAGCTAAGTAATATGATCCCCAAAGGAGTTCTGAGAAAAGAGTTCTATGGTAATAGAGGCTCTGCAAGGGGAGCAAAGAGTGTGTGAAAAACATATTTCTTTTAAGCTACATTTTGTGCAAGTTTTGAATGCAATCTATGGTATTTAGCTGGGTGCACAGGCTCAATTACAAAACTACATTGCTAATTTCAGTGTGCCTCACTTTCTCACCATCTAAGGGGGAACACAGTACTTGTCTCAGGATATTCATCTAAGAATTACTTACATACAGCATAATAATGCCTGGCATATAGAAAATTCATCTAATTGATAGGTATTACTTAGAATCTTTAGCATAGGAACTAAATATTATTCATCCTTGGTTCCCTTATTCCTAGTACACTATATGCAGTAAGGTGTGCACTGAATATATTCTAAAAGTATTTTTCATGTCATCTATATGACTTTCTTGCTAGTTAAGCAAACAACAGACCCAAAATTTGGATTACCAGCACAATATAATGTCAGGTGGGCTTTGTGGTCTGCCTGAAATCCTAACATTGGAAAAGTAGAGGCAGGGAATGCCTCGGACAAACTGGCTGGTTGGAATAGCTGAATTAGAAAGTTCTGGGATTAAGTAAACAAGCTAAAGACTAATCTGGAAAGATAACCAGTGTCAACATGTGGCCTCAACATGCATTCACAAATATACCCACACACAAGTAGACATAAAAACATACACATGCAAAGTAACAGATATTATGGTAGGTTCTGGGATGCAGATTTATATCATGGGCTTTTAGAGCAATAACAGAGGATCATTGTTAACTAAATCTTCTCTAAGGATTCTGGGAAGACTTTATAGAGGGAATAGACAAACTCTAACTAAAAGCTTTAAGGCTAAATATTCAATCATTCCTCATTTGTATAGAAGTTAATATTTATATCATCTTATGATTTTCATAAATACTAGTGTATATAAATAACACCTTAACAAGATAAAATACACCAGACATAAAACATAAATCTGATGACAAATCAGTATGGATTTATGACTTTAAAAATATTGTTTTCAATGAGACCACATGGTGTACTAGAAAATTAACTAGTGTGTGGTTGAGTCATAAAATTAAATATCCCATATTTTGATACTACCTTATTTTCCTAACATTAAATAAGAACTAAAAAAGCATTATTATTACTTTGTGTTAAGTTGCACAACAAAATTAATTAAAAATGATAAAAGACTTATTTTTTTTCAATTATTTACTTATTTATTTGAGAACAACAGACAGAGAGAAAGGCAGAGAAGGAGAGAGAAAGAGAGAATGGGCACACCAGGGTCTCCAGTCACTGCAAACAAACACTAGACGCATGCGCCCCCTTGTGCATCTGGCCAACATGGGTCTTGGGGAATCAAGCTTCGAACCAGGGCTTCACAGGCAGGTGCTTAACTGCTAAGCCATATCTCCAGCCCAAAAGACTTATTTTTTTGTAAATATTACAATAAATTATAAGGGATTTTAAGAAATTTACCTTTTGAATATCTGTCAGATACATGGCATGCTATGTGGCTCATAACTATGCAGCTCTATTTTCATACGCCTAAATTATTTATTAGTTAATAATTCTCCATCAGGCATCAAATACCAGATATTGGAAATACAAAGAGAAATAGACTGTTTTTAATTTCTAGTTGTTTGTGGTCTAGTGTTGGGCCTTGAGAGGCCTGGTCATGAGGCTTAATGGAACTTCCTGAGGCTAGCTAAAGTTTGGCAACCTGTCTCTGGCCAGCTAGGACTCAGCAAGATGCCTAATGGCTTCTTGCCTGCTACTTTCACACAGGAGTTGGAATTATCATTTAAATAGTCACAGTTTACTATTGGCCCTTACCCCTCTCTCCCCCATCCTAAAATCCCAGCCTTCATTCTCAACAATATATAGGCAACTGCTTGTAACAATAAAGCGAGTTCCTGCTTCGACAAGACTCCTGACTCAGTGTGGTTTTTCTCCGGTGACTAGGAGAGGTTCTGAGTCGTCTGACGATCATCTGTTCTTCCTCAACCCTTTGGGAGGAACCAGAGGGCCTGGTCCCTCCTCAGCACTACCTACCTTCCGGGGCGGAGCCCAGTGTCTGTTGTCTAACGTGGGGCTCTGGGAACCCAGCAAACTAGTGCCCCATGAGAGGTATTCTCATTGAGGAGGTCAATCGGTGTACATGTGCAGTTGAGCATACCCTCATAACTTATGAGGCAGTCTTCATATTCAATGAACTAAACTTTGCTTCCATAACCTGTACTTGATTGTCAGCAGCTCTTTGTTTTCTTTCTTTCCTTTCACTCCTGGATCCCCAGCAAGCTGCATCTGTGGCTTTTGTATTTCTGAATGAGTCATATGTCCGTAGTGGAAACACTGTGTGGCTTTTGACCTTTAGGCTTGTGCTTCTCTCTCTCTCTCTCTCTTTCTCTGCTTCTGCCATTATGGAACTTCCCCTGGATCTGTAAGCTTCAACAAATATCCCTTCGTCCATACCTGTACCTGGTCTGGAAGTTTATCTCAGCGAGCCTGAAGCTGTCTGATATAAAACTTGGTACTGAGAAGTGGACTGAGATGAATCTGATCATGTGGATGTTGATCTTTTGGAAACTTTGTTTTGGAGGAATAGGCATGGACTTGGTACTTACAACTGAAGGTGTCTTCTGGAGTGGTAAGCCAAATTTTATGGACTATTCTAATGAGAGTCTAAAAATGCTAAATACAAACAGCAGTGAACTTCGAAGCTTAGCTTATGAGCTTTTGAAGGAAAAGGAAAGACTACAGAGGAATTTGTTGAAACTGGGCTACTGGCAAAAGGTCTGGCTGCATCCTGCTTCCCAGGCCCAGAGAGTTTAATCAAGGTTAAATTTATAATGGACTGATGTGCATATGTAGAAAAGAATTTTCTGGCTAAACCTAAATGGCATGCCTAAAGTTAGAGATTTTTCAACTGTTTACAGACTCTTAAGGATACTCTAAAAGTTTTATATAGGGACATAGTCTTAATCTAAATTCATCTTACATTAGACACAGGTGATGCCTATGCTAGGTGGGTCACAAAGTCATAAGTACAGAAGTAATTGGAGGTATAACCAGGTTAAACATAGACAAGAGTCTATCACCTTGTGTTTTGCAAATGGCTAAATTTGCTATGTAAAAACAAACAACTTCAGAATAGGATAAGAAATGTCAGGATGCTTATCTCTCTGCTCTGTAATTTCATTTTGCTCTTGCTTTCCAACATATACTACTTAAATTCATGGAAAGCTGGACTCTAAAAAAATGGATAAAGCCCCCTTTATCTCAGACCCCATACAACTTTAAACCATAGTCCCCCTGACTCTGACTAGAGACAAAATGGCCAATTGTCTCTGACAAAGAAAAAAAAAAAGTACAACATATAACTGTGGGGTTCTCTTTTAAACACCTAAAGTCACATCTGTTAGATAAAATTTCTCATTAGACAAAATGCTAACTAGGTCAATTGAGTCAAAGCATTTGACCAGATTACAAACTCCTTACAAAAGATAAGCATCAGACTTACCTAATGTGTGTATCAGGGAAAGGGACCCTTCATTAAAACATTTAATTGGATTAAATCTATTGTTTACCTGATGCCAAGGTTTTAGTCAATGGAGAAACTGAGTCTTGTGACAAGACCTCACTCATTAACAGGTCACTGATGCTAATTTGTTATGATTTAAGTGTTATAAAACTGGCTTTAAGAGTCTCTCAGTAAAGTAAATTAGGTTCCTCTTTTCATCAAGGTTTTAACTATTCTAAAGATAAAGGCTCACATAGAAGTGGTTATTTTCCAAAGGTGAAGTATTCATACCACAAAGACATTGTAACTTTAAAAATAGCTTCTGTCTTATTTATGCTAATTCTATTGAATGGTCATAACTAGGTTTAATCACTTAGGTTTAAGTGATTTAATTTCAATAATGATAACTTTCATCTTCCTGGGATATGTTAGGATAGCTTGCTCAAGCTTTATCAAATTTAAGTCATGGGTAAAACATAAAATTGTTTTATGTTAATAAAAGTTTCTGTGGTACAAAAAATCAATAACTATCAAGCTTAAGCAAAAATCATGGGTTGTCAAATAATGTTTTTTCTTTCAAAAAGATTTATCAAGGGTTATATTAAACTTTAGCTAGCTGTTTTGATTTTTTTAAAAAATTATTAAACTCTATGGTTCTGTTTCCAATGTTCTCTGTGTATTTTGTACCAACACAGGTATCTAAACTAATCAGAGATGTTTTAAACACAGGTGCTAAAAATTTCTAGGTTAAATGAGTTAGTCTATAAATCAATTGGTACTGTTTTCAAGACTGGTGACAGGTTCTGCCTGTGTTTCTAAATGTTAAATATTTAAAATGTGAGATATTTATAAGTATTAGATATTTAACATATGAGATATGTCTACTTTCTATACCTCATATATAAGGTTTATACTACCATAGTACAACTAAAATTTTAAAGATAGAATAATCAGACTCTCAAGTCTCAATTACAAAAACAATTGGGGGAATCCTTACCCCCCACACGACCAACTTAGAAAGGCATTATTTACCCTAAATATTTTAAATTTTTCTAAAGAAAATAAACAATTATCCCCTTTTCAAAAATACTGGTCCTCATCCGTTACCTACAGTTCTATCTGGGTAAGATGGAGGGACCCATTGTCTGGTGACTGGAGAGGACCAGACCCACTCTTCACAGCAGGGAGAGGGTTTAGATGTGTCTTTCCTCAAGATGGAAAAAGACCCACTTGAGTACCAGTGAGAGACCTAAAATATTTGTCCCAACAAGAGGACACTGACAATCACTTCTCCAGGGAGTGTCCCACCCCTGAGGACTGTTCCTAAAATGGTCTTCACCCTGCTCTGGCTATGCCTCCGATCTGGGCCTTCCTGGCTGCTTGCAGTACAGTTGCCCATACGACCTTAAAAAATTGCTCAGCCACCTTCCCTATCCCCGTCCAGCTTTTCCCAGTGTTTCCTCTGGAACTTGCATTTGGGTCTTGCCTTCCCCTAATAATTCCAGTATAGATGTGGGATAAATTCATACTTCCTTCTGTACTTTTTAATTAATTAATTAATTAATTAATTAATTTATTTATTTGAGAGTGACACACAGAGAAAGAGGCAGACAGAGAGAGAGAGAATGGGCACGCCAGGGCTTCCAGCCACTGCAGACAATTTCCAGATGCGTGCGCCCCCTTGTGCATCTGGCTAATGTGGGTCCTGGGGAATCGAGCCTTGAACCGGGGTCCTTAGGCTTCACAGGCAAGTGCTTAACCACTAAGCCATATCTCCAGCCCTCCTTCTGTACTTTTAACACAACTGAGCCCAATGCTCAACGCTGCCCACCTTCTGGATTGGTTTATGTTTGTGAAGGCAGGATGGCCTAATACTTTCTGCCCACCAATTGGACCAGCCTTTGTGCCTCAGCCACCTTAATCCCAGATATAGATATCATTCCTGGAAGCTAGATTCCCTGGCTGAGGTAGTCCTACAAAACAGGAGGGGACTAGACCTACTAATGGCTGAAAAGGGAGGCATATGCTTGTTTTTATAGGAAAAATACCGCTTTTACACCAATATATTGGGAATCGGCCAGGACAAGATCAAAAAAACTTTAAGAGGACCTGGAGAAGAGATGGAGGGACCTCCAGGACAGCCCACCATGGGCGGGCTTACATGGCTTCTTACCCTACCTTCTCCCTCTACTTGGGGCCCTCCTTATCCTCCTCCTTATCCTCACTGTTGGGCCTTGTGTAATTAACAAAATTACACAATTCATTCACCAGCGGCCAGAGGCAATAAAACTCCATCATGTTGAGATACATCACCACAGGCTGGCAACTCAGGAATTAAGTTCCTCTGATGACCCACTGCCACCTCCTCTGCCCTCCATGTGACCAATGATGGGTAAGATCTCAGACTGACTGAGACAACCTATGACAGGCCATGGATGGGTTCTCAGCGAGTAAACACATGGTACCCAATGATGGGTAAGATCCCAAGAGGGACAACCTAAGACAGGGGCCATGGTGACTAATGCTCTTACAAAAACAAAAGGGGGAGATGCAGGGCCTTGAGAGGCCTGGGTGTGAGGCCTAGTGGAACTTCCTGAGCCTAGCTAAAGTTTGGTGATCTGCCTCTGGCCTGCTAGGACTTAGCAAGACGCCTAATGGCTTCTTGCCTGCTACTTCCACATAGGAGTTGGAATTATCATTTCAATAGTCACAGTTTACTATTGGCCCTTACCTCTTCCCCCCATCCTAAAATCCCCGCCTTCATTCTCAACATTATATAGGCAACTGCTTGTAACAATAAAGCAAGTTCCTGCTTCGACAAGACTCCCGACTCAATGTGGTTTTTCTCCAGTGACTAGGAAAGGTTCTGAGTCACCCAACGTTTACTCTCTTTCTCAACTCCTTGGGAGGAACCAGTGGGCCTGGGCCCTCCTCAACACTACCTACCCACTGGGGAGGAGCCTGGCAGGCTAGCAGGAAAAACAAAAAGCAAGCATAAAAAGCTTTATCAAACCAGGCATGGTGGCACACATCTTTAATCCCAGCACTTGTGAGGCAGAAGCAGGAGGATTGATGTGAGTTTGAAGCCACACTGAGACTACATAGTGAGTTCCTGGGCTGAAGCAAGGCCCTACCTCAAAAAAAGGCTTTGTCATTCAAAGTGCTAATTATTTTAATAAAATTACATATAGGATGCTAGGACAAGATGTAGGAGAGTTCTTTCTCTTCCTGGTACAGGGATGTGGACATATGAAAATACCTAGTGACCATAAAGCTACCGATAATGGAATAAATTGAAGCCTTCAGATGTTTTTACTTAAAATGTCCAGAAAAACTAATTTAAAAAATCATTCTTGAAATTCATTGCAAGGGAACAGGTATCTAAGAGGTAGCCAAGAATGACATGCAAAAATCTTTAAGAAGATGAAGTCAGGAAAATGTGAACAGTTTCCATACCTCACTGTTTCCCTAAGGTCAAATACCAACCTGCATGTGAAGAAAAAGACTGAAAATTTTGAATGTCCATTACTATTTAAGACCTGGGCATGGACTTACATGTCTGTTATCCCAGTAATATGGGGATTAGAAACAAGAGAATTAGATAACTGAGGCTCACTGATTACTCAATCTAACTGAAAAATGGAGAATTGCAGTTTCAATAAGAGCCCTTGTGTCAATGAAACAAGGTGAAAGAGCAGTGGAGGAGGACTCCCAACATCCTCCCTGGCTTCCACAAACTTGTCATCTCTGCACTTGGAAGGCTAAAGCAGAAGTATTGCCATGAGATAGAGACCAGTTAAGGACCCAGAGTGAGTTCTGTGTCAGCAAGGCTACACAGTTAAGACTCTTTCTCTCTCAAAAAAGGTACCAAAAAAAAAAAAGAAGAAGAAGAAAGGAAAGAAGGAATAAAGAAAGGAAAGGAGGAAAGGGAGGAAAAAGGAAAAGATGGAACCAATGTAAGTCACTTTTTACATTTAAAGACATCAGGTTCATAGGGAAGAATCTATTATTGCAATTTGTTAATTGCTTCTGTATGTCCTATAGCTTTTTTGTCCTTCCTTTTATCTTTTGCTTTCTTTGGTTTGCTGTGTTCATTTTTCAATAGTGCAATTTGATCCCCTTCTCATTTTCTTTAAACAGTTTGGAAGTTTTTGTGGCTACTGTTATTCTTTCAAAGAAAATAGTAAAATTCATTTTAAATTGATGGTATCTCAACTTTGAGAACATATGAGCATTCTATTCTTTATAGAGCCTTGACCAACTTCATGTTACTATTATTCCAAATTATATTTTTATGCTGTATATGCATTATCATTGGTTTACATGTTTGGCCATTTAAAAATGCATATAAGTATAAGGTTCAGGAGACCATTCTGAGGCAAAGATAGAAGCTTTATTGGGGGAGGGGCATGAAGTGCCAGAACTGACTCTCAAGAGCAGAGCAGTTAGTTTGGGGTTACTGATAGTGGGCTTTATAGGCATTAAGTTGGGGGAAAGTGAGAAAGGGAAGAAATTTCTTTGTTGGGGCAGTAAATCTCTGTTCTTTACATTAGCTATAGGGTGAGACCAGAAGTGACCCAGTGAGAGACAAGGGGGCAAGAAATCTAGACCTGGAGATTTGTTAGGCAGGAGAGGGATAATGGCTGAACAATTTCTTGAGGAATGTGGATGACTCCTCTGTCACCATCCTGCTGTCTGCCCTCCTGCTGCCCTGGGTGACTCCATTTTGTCCTGACCTAACAATAAGAATTTAAATAAATTATAAAAATAATTATTTATTTATAAACAAATGAATTCTAAAGAATCATGAATTTTTTTCTCTCATGTACATGTGTTTATATTAATTTTCTTCCTCCCAAATTCACACATATGTGCACACATATATGGAGGAAAATACACATTTTTTCACATTTCATTGATGCTTCAATAAAAAACACTACTGCATTGCAAAACTATAGTATGATTTCTATTTATATTGGATTTCTGCAATTAAGCTTAGGTGAAACCAAAAATATTATATATTTGACAATGTACAGACATTACCTACCCCTCAATCAAATCTATTTATTGCAAAAAGAAAAGAACAGAATTTTAGGTATGTGGACAAATGACCCAATGATGATATTTATTCTTGCCCTAAACTAAATATAAATATCTTTAAATTATCTTTACTTATAATGACAGTAGTAAGCAATAGTCACCAGATTGGCTATGACATATTTCATATAAATTCCAGGTGACTGGGTGCCTTGGATACTTTATGGAACAGTGTGTACTTGAGTCTCTCTTGAAAATAACGATCTCATCTTCACATCTCAGTTCTAATTGCCCTTTGCCATGGAGATGGCAAGAGAACATAACATACTGTTTACAAAATCAATATTAATTACCAAAGTTCAAGTTATTAGTAGATTTGTCTATCTTCTTTATCTTTAAAATCCTCTAATTATTCTGAGCTGGAATATACTAAAGATGGAAAGCACAATTGAGGAATTGTGAGTGGTTTTTGTTACTGTTAATTCCAGATGTTGAAAACCCTCCTGATAGTTTTCAGTATATTTTTCTCCTCCTCACCTGTAATAGGGCTGTCCATACTTCCAGAGAGGTAAAGTGGAGCCACTGACCCAGTCCTCCTCTTTCTGTTTGCTGTTGCCCTATTGTACCTGACTGCAGAAGTCCCTTATCTCTCAGGTCTCATCAAGTTTTAAGTAATTGTGGTAGTTTGAATGGATGGCCCCCAATACATTCAGGATTTTATTAAAGTTTGTAACTTAGATCTACAGCCACCTGTCTGGAGGAAGTGTCACTGTGGGTGGATCCTAGGAACCAGCCCTAGTGTGTAAGGGTGTATTGGGTATTCCAGTCTAAAGATATGCAAGCCAGGTGTGGTGGCTCACGCCTTTAATCTCAGCACTCGGGAGAGATAGGAGGATTGCCATGAGTTCGAGGCCACCCTGAGACTCCATAGTGAATTCCAGGTCAGCCTGGATTACAGTGAGACCCTACCTTGAAAAAACAAAAAATAAAAATAAAATAAATAAATAAAAATATGCAAATTTCCTGAGCTTGCCTAAGTGTTCATGCTTGAGGTACTGGTATGGCTTGTGGCTTTTCTTTCTCTCTGAGTGGCCTGGTAAAGAGAGGCCCAGCTTCTTTTGCTATTATGCCATTTTCCTTCTATCTTTAATAAATCCCTTCCTCTATAACTGTGCCTGGGTTGGAGGTTCATCTTAGAGACATAAGCCTGTACAGCAACTTTCACTGGAAATCCTCTGGGCCTTTTACATGTGGGTAAGATGGCACTCCTTTGTGCTTACATCTAGCCAATTACTGGTCAGGTTGTAATTACCAACACTGTGACAATCTTCATGACTAAATCCTGAAATTCCAGAATCTGAAAATTATTTCCCATTATTATGTATCACAACTTTTCTCATGGTGCCAATAATACCAGAGATCCTCAAAAATATAGGGATACTTTGCAATAATGAACAAATTATTAAATCAGTGGGCTACTGAATTTTGAATGAAGAAACATGATATACCATCTGCTTAGCTTATAATTCCTTTTTGTTTTCCCCTCAGCCCCATCCCCATAGCTTCTGGTTTCTGTATGTCTTTTCTTTTGACCTGAAAATATCAATAAACTGAATATCATTCTTCCAACCTGTACCTTTCTAATTCATTCTCCAGGCTCTTTGTCAAGTTCAAATTCCATCCTTTACTGGTTTTCCATCCACTTCAGGTTGAAGCTCTAACCTTCTTGCTATGGCAAAACTAGTATCAGAAATTACCTACTATAGTTATGATAAACATTTGTGTGCATTTAGTACATGCATGTTTCATGTATATATACTTCTTACACACATACATACATATTGTGATAAATACTTGATGCAAGTTGACCCTGACAGCAACTCATTCGTATATGGCCAAAGTTCTATAAAGTATGCTTGGGTCAAAGTCATGCCTTATTTTCCAGATCTTTCTTCAGCACTTGCCAAAGGGGTATAATTTATTATCATATGAAATAAATGGAAGTTCTATGGACGGAATATACTTCCTTCTGATACTATGTCCTATCTATCTGGTTCTCATGCTTTCTCTCTCTCTCTCCCTCCATCCCATCCTCCCTTCTTCCCCTTTCTTTCCCGCTTTCTATCTCTAACAGGATTCTGTTATTCATTAACTAACTATTTATGATTACTTTTTTGGTCTATCTCAGCATTTTGTTGCTCTATGTTGCTCTTATGTTGTCTATGCTGACCAAACCCCTTTGCTTAGTACTTTGTACGTGGCATCCAGACTGACTCAGTTCCCTTCTGATACCCTGACAAAACCAGTTTAAGGTAGGAAGGGTTTATTTTGCTTATAGTTCAAGGTAATAGTCTATCATGGCAGGGAATGGATAGTCGCAGGAGCAAGAAGCAGTTGATCACATTGTGTCCTGTCAAAATTTGACAATCAATACCATCATAGCACAATTCCCTGAGATCCTTTCTTTTTTTTTTTTTTTTTAAATTTTCATTTATTTATTTATTTGAGAGCGACAGACACAGAGAGAAAGACAGATAGAGGGGGAGAGAGAGAATGGGCGCGCCAGGGCTTCCAGCCTCTGCAAACGAACTCCAGACGCGTGCACCCCCTTGTGCATCTGGCTAACGTGGGACCTGGGGAACCGAGCCTCGAACCGGGGTCCTTAGGCTTCACAGGCAAGCGCTTAACCGCTAAGCCATCTCTCCAGCCCTCCTGAGATCCTTTCTAAAAATGGCTCTGAGTGATCTTTACATTTCAAAATTCACCCTCTGATACACCTATCCTTTGTCTATGCTTGGGGTTTCTCTACTAGTAACATGTACAGAGTAACCTGTGAAATTCTGATGTGGATCCTTAAAAAGAAAGCTTTCAACATGTCCTTTAACATTTTGTGAATCCTTTAGCTAGATAAGACATTTCACCACTTGCTGGGAATTCTATATACAGTTACTATGTACAACCTACCAGATCTAATGGAAAGAAAGTGTCTAGTTGTTGTAATAAGCTTGTGTGTCAGTCAGGATGGGCCTGCTAGCCCTCCCTCAACAAGGCATTTAGGGAGCTGTGTCTTGACTGCCCTGGCCCATCATAGCCTCCTACAAAGCTTAGAGATAGAAGTGCTACCAGCTAAACTCTGTCAACTAAGAGTCACAAGAACTCATAAAATCACCATTAATTTTTAAAGCTGGGTGTGAGGACTTATTTTTATGTAGCATTAAGTAACCAAAGTATCTTGCACCTTGATTTCTGATCAGCTTGTTGTGGATCCACATTATATCAACTTTTGATCTCATAACAACTTTAAGAGCATTTTGTGTGAAGTGGTTATCAATTAATGCTTACCGAATAAATTCATAAATTCAATTCTCTTCAATTTTATAGTTTAAATTTTGAACCAATTGTTTATAAAATGTTTCACTGTTGGGAATTTAAATATTTTCTACATCAGTTGATATGATCTGTTTATATACATATACAGTATAACTTACCCCCTCAATTTGTTAGAATGCTGCATAGTAACAATTATGGTGTTTATTGTCTGAATCTTTCAGAGTCCCTTTCCCCCTTATAAAATATATTTATTAAAATTTAAGGGGCTAGAGAAATGTTGTTTTGCTTAGTTTACTTAGTTGGTTCCTTGACTTATTCCAAGTACTTAGAACAATGCCTAATAAGTGGAGGTTCAGAATTTTCTGGATGAATTAATTATGCTAAGAACCAATGGTCATAATGTTGTGGAGAAATTTAGGAGTTAGAAAGTTTATATAGTTGGTGTCTTACTCAACCACAGAAAACTGGTGAAAATGAGATAATGAATATGAAATCCTCTGTCCTCAGAATTAAGTTTTTATGTAAATTCACAAAGACATCATTTCTGTCCTGCTGCATGACTTAGTCCAAGTCACAACGTATTGCATATTTAGTATTTTTCTATATCCAGAATATGTAACTTCAAATAAATGGAAAGAGATGTCAAAAGTTGATATACCTTAGTTGGGCTGAGTGCCACAGAGAAAGAAATCCCTACTTTTATAAGAAAAAAATCAGCCTTATGCTATTGTGAAGCATTCACTTCAATGTTACAAGATATAAAAATGCCAAAGACAACATATTTGAGAATTAAGAGTTCTTAAGCTTACTCATTACTTCAAAATATATACTTGTGTGCTGTATTAGTGTTGACTGAATAAATTTGACTGAGTGCTTTTTGACAAATGTCAGGTAGAAACAATGTATGAGACAAAATTTAAATCTTATAATCCTAGCTGTGTGGGGAGAGAAGTGCACCATGAGTCCCATACAATACCCTGCTGTGCAGTTATAAGAGAAGAGAGCATGAGGTTTGTGACAGGATGTCATGTTCATAGAAGTCCTTAGGAAGTGGTAGCCAAGGCATTAACATATCTCAAAGAAAGTCAGTAAGGAGTTTGTTTAAATATTCTTGTTCTTTTTATCTTTTTAATTAGTGTGTGAAGTCTCAGATATCATTATAGCATTGTCAAACATAAATTGCTTTAGCTGACTCTCCCTCCCCAGTCTGCCCTCTATCTACACCTATTTATAACTGCCCCCTTTCATTTCTGTTTCTGCTTACATGCCATATGTAAGCACACTCTTTCAAAGCATATATCAAACATTGGTAGAATAACACTATTGAGTTTATCTTAAAGTTGGCTTAGTAAGAAGAAATTTGGGTTTTCATCACTTAACTCCTAAAATATATGCATAAATAACCACTTAATTATAAATTATAATTATACTTATACATTTATAAATTATAAATTCATTAGGATATAAAGACAATGCTTTCAAAACTTCTAGCATTTTAAAATTAATTTTGAAAAACTAAACAGTTAGTAGGTAGTTAATATTATTTATCATGGTTACTTCATCAGGAATTACTTCTTCCATTAGCAAACAAAGTAAGTGTACTCTTTAGGACGCTGTAAACCAAAAAAAATTCATTAATTCTACCAAGATTGGATTAAAAAGTAATGAAAGAGTATAGGAAGAAGTGAAATACAATAAAATTATTTAAGAAAAAAGACCAAAGGAAGATAGTGAATTAAAACAAGAAATTGCAGACATCAAAGTCTGAGATATCAACAATTAAGAGGAAGGTTTAGTTGAAAGAACAGAAGAACAAAGTACTATCAAAGTCTGATTGAAGGGAGAGAATGAATGTTTGTAGGATTACCAAACATTATAGCACTGGATGATTGACCTTAGATCTCACCATTGAATATCACAGCTTTACTCTAGCAATGAGGAGGGAAGTGGCAGACCCTCAAAACAAATGATACTTTTATGCTAATTTTACTATGATTCTCCTACTAGAATATTATAAAATAGCTAAAGATGCAAACCCCACTCTTTATGAATGTGTAATGTGCGGCAGAGTTATTTCCATCCTATTCCCCAACTGAAGTTTTCAAAATTCTAAAAGACAGAAATTATCTAATTTGAATGCTAAGTGTCAAACAAGAGATCATATGATTTTCTAAAAGCAGAACTAACATTCAATTTCACTCTAAAATCCATCCAATGCACTTTAATATATCAAATTAAAATAGGCAGGTGGGTGGAAAATATGTCAACACTATGTTGTTACAGAATTAATTTACTTGTACTTTGATATCAAGTAGAAAGTCATAGTGTATATTAACATAAGAAATTAACTGTAGCTAAAATGAAATACCTAAAGATAATACAAATATCAAACCAAAAACATTAATTTACAGAACTGAGGCTACATATATAAATTTGTCATGCAAACTGCCTTTCATCATTTAATCAACTTTATGTCATAAAAGCACATTGATGCTTACTACCTTTTCTACTGAAATCTCACATCTAGATTAATAGATTGAATTCATTTACTCTTGATACTTACCCCCTCCCATTTTTCAGTCCCTGATGCCTATAAGAATGTAATGTAATGGTTTGATTATAAGTGTCCCTGAAAAAGGCTCATGCATTGAATGGTTGTACCTCTGCTGGAGATGTTTTTGTAGAAAGGTCTGGAAATTCAAGGAGGTTGAACCTTAGCTGGAGGAAGTGGCTTGCTGGGGGTTGCCCAATGGGGAACCTCATATTCCCTTCCTGTTGCCCTGTCTGCTTCCTGTTTGCCATGAAGTGATGTCTCTCTGCTACCACATTCTCCTGTTACCATGATATTCTGCTCAAATTTATGAGCCAAATGACCATGAACCAAGCACCCTAAAACCTAAAAAGATACATCTTCTTGTTTTAAGTTATTCTCCAGGTATTTTGGTCACAGTGACAAGAAAGTTGACTAATACAGTGGTGCATGAACAATAGATGAAAAACTGGATCCAGCTAAATTAAACAGACCAGAGAAATCATGTGTCTGCTTGTCATGTGCTGGAGCTTAATAGTTTTTCCCTTATGAATTATCTCGGGTATTTAAAATTAGTGTCAGAAAGCTGATAATGCACTCCTTTACATGAGTATGTGTTAGACAAGTACTTTGATTTCTCAGACTGGGTTAAGTGATGTGTTCAATATTTATCACCCCATTGCTTAATATTTTAGATTTTATACACAAATAATCTTTTCTTCTTTCTTTCCATTGGTACCTTACTATTTCTCCTAATTACATGCTTAAGGTATTACATGTTCAATAGTCCAATCAAACTTTACAAGTTTCACGTACAATAGAAATTATGCTATAGGCCTGGAGTGATGGCTCAGTGGTTAATGCATGCATGAGGACCTGGTGAGTCCTGAGACGTGGCTGAAGTTTCATTCCCAGGACTACATAAATATCTGTGGATTGCCACACACATGTTCAAACCCCAGTGCTGGTGGAGAGCAGAGACCCAAGAATCATCACAGCTAATAAAAATTTTAAAAAAGGCAAGCTCTGGAATCAGAAGTAGACTCTGGCTCAAATTAGATTGGGTGGAGGAGTAATGCAGCACAACAACCCATCTGCCCACCATAAGCAAGGTCAACCCATCACAGGTGAGCATGAAAGGTGACCAATGGGTACATCCATGTGCATGCCATACATACCCACACACACACACCACATAACACACACACACAAATTGTGTTGTAGAAGTAAAGAGATTGCTATTAATATGAAATAGATTGTAATTATATATTGTAATTTTGCTTTTTACTCGAAAACAATGTTATTGAAACAATCTCTTCAACTTTAAGTTTCCATGTCTATTAAGTAGGCATAACTAATTCTCTGTCAATCTTAGAGTTTATGTCGAAATCAAATAAAATGATGTATATACTTTTTACAAACCATATTAGGGAGCAAAAATGTAAACAATTTATTTATTCCAGGTAATATGTACTATTTATTATTATATAGGAATTAGTAAACCCCTGCCAGTAGTTTATCGCTGGATAGTATATTAAAGATAAACTATTTTCCATCAAAGTGAGATTATCTTACATTTTACATGATCTATGTGATACTCATCTACAAGAAAGTCCTCTTTTTATATATTTAGAAACAGATGCTTTCTTATTCCACACACTGACTAATGTGATTGAGGACTAGGGTATCCCTGACTTAGAAGGAATTAACATTTATGAAATGCAAAGATCATAATGAAAAGTCAAGCATACCTTATAAAATATATTTAGCACATTGTCAGTTCTGAAACTCAACATCTTCACTTCCATGTATGGGAGATAAGTACTACTGAAGGATCAAATGAGTCAAAAGAAAGTGAAGTCAGCTTTTTCTTAGCTATTTGTTAAAATTTTAATGGAGTAGGTAACAGAATAGCGAATAGTGAAGCCTATAACAAAAGATTCCATCAAAATCATGTGCAAATATTATTCTGATAATACTCTGGTATGTATGAGAATATATGTAGCTCCAGGGAACATGCTATTTTACCTTCTTCCATATATACTACAAAATCATAAAAATTATGGGCCCTATGTTCTGTTTCAGAAGTTCTTCTGAAGCATTTTGTGGCATCTTCTGTCTAATCTTTCATAGTCAAGAATTTTTATGTAATTGTGACAGGCTAAAATATATTTTATATTAATATGAAATAGATTGTATTTCATATTACTGGAGGACTATCAGGCATCCTAGTATGAAATATTCCATTCATGCTCCTGGGTCATTATTGTAAAAAAAATCACCTTTGAGCTTCATGAAGGGTAAGCAGACACATAGTAGTAAGCATAGTAATTGATAAGATGCATATACTTTTTCTTGTGAATTTTGACACATTCAAATAAAATCATTGGCAATATAATCCAATTATTGTAGTTTCTGGTGTTTTTGATTTTTTTTCAGAATTGAGGAAACTGATTTAACTCTTACATTCTTCCAATCATGTTCCATATTTCCTACCCAAAGGTCTTAATACAATCATCATAATGTATAAAAATTACAAATAAAAACATGAATTTCATTCTCTCATGGTATTTTGTTTGAAATTTAAGACATTAGGGTAATTAAAAATTAAGGATAGCTTCTTAATTAAAGAAACCCTGGTTTCTACTATTGTTTAGCTAAATGTATCTTCTATACTTGTCCACTGAATTTTAAATGACGTCATGATATATTAAAATCAACAGATCAAAACGTAAAAGATTAGAAACTCTAAAAGTGAATGCTTAATAGTCTTATCAAAGGGATTCAGCTTTTCCAGGATGAATTTCATGAGCTTTTATAATTTGTGTGTCTAACAAGAATTCCACCAAAATATTTTAGTGACTGTTGTACCAGTGTACTATGAAGTTATCATGAATCATTTAATCTTTTAATTAGGACACGTATCTTTATCTACCCCCTACTTCATAGTACATAACTCTTAAAACTTGAATAATCTAGTAACTACATAGTAGGATAATAAGCAGATAAAACCTATTCATTTATATTTACTTGGTGTATGTACATATGATTTCTGTACATGTGTGTGCATGTTCGGGGTGTGAATATGAGCATGAACTGTGCTACATCATGTGTGTGGAGGTCAGAGGACAAGTTGAGATGCTGGTTCTTGCACTGCCTCATTCACCATTCCCTAGGCTCATTGAATTATAGTAGCCCACCATATAATGCTTCATATCTGTCTTTTATATGGAGCCTGGGGATCTGAACTCGGACACTGAGAGTTGTTTGGCAAAGGCTACACCCACTGAGCAATCTCCCACATTTCATGGGAGATTAAACAATTAAGTGTAGAAATTTTCAGAACATTTTTGATTAAATTGAGATCTTTAGTTGAATATTGGGGAAATTTTTCGATATTAGAAAACAAAGTGGAACATGTCAAATGGTTGACATTAAGTAACAGAGCTATTTCACTTGGAGAGTTTGAAAATATCTATACATATTTTCTTACAGATTTTAAATATCCATATACATTTTAAAACTATAACATGTAAGAGCTAACTTGGGCATAAACTCTAAAAATATAAGCATCTTCACAGAGCAAATTTGTTTCTAATATATATTCTAACAACAAAAATAATAATTTGAAATCAGAGGATCCAAAGAATCATGAGTAAAATTATTAGCATAATAACCATGAATAATTAATCTAACGTAGAAGGCAAATTTGAGGTATCTCTTTTATTCATTACAAAGTTATATAGTAAAACATTCAGTATTACCTATTATTAATTCAATCAAGAATTATCAGAACAGGGCTGGAGAGATGGCTTAGCAGTTAAATGCTTGCCTGAGAAGCCTAAGGATCCTGGTTTGAGGCTTGATTCCCCAGGAACCATGTTAGCCAGATGCACAAGGGGGCACATACATCTGGAGTACGTTTTCAGTGGCTGGAGGCCCTGGCATGCCTATTCTCTCTTTCTCTGCATCCTTCTCTCTCTGTCTGTCACTCTTAAATAAATAAATAAAAATAAAAAATATTTTAAAAAAGAATTATCAGAACAGGTGTCAAAAGATTTTGGAATTTGACTCTACTAAAATTGAAATTCCTTATTGCTCTACATAAGTTATGAGTCACTAGTCTCAATTTGCCTATATTTTTACAATTATTTTAGAGTTTATGCTTGATCAAAATATGGCACCTAATTCAGGTGTAATTAAGACTTTTTTTAGTTTACTGAGTTCTTTGAAGTGCTGTTACAAATATATTAACATATTTACATAGACTTTGCATTTTCAGACTTTAAGTGCATTGTATACACTCAATAGTCAAAAGAATCCTATCTTTGATACACAGCTTGTGTGTTACCTCAGCCTGAAGGCTCTCTAAGACTCCGATACAAAATATTTTCATTCTTTCTATTTGAAAATTGCTTTTAACATTTACAAAATACTTTTAGAAAATGTCGTATTAAATATGTGTTCCTTTGACCATGCTTAACATAATAACATTCAATTTTTTTTCAGAAAAGTTATCTTTGGTTTTTCTACTCTATTAGTAACAACAGTCCTAAAACTAAATAATAATCTGGAAAGGTCAGCAGCCATTGTAAAGCAAAGGCAAAGAGTCCTCACATCACTACAGTGTAATTCTGGAGGCTCTAGCTGGCATGAGAATTGGTAGCCAAGGGAAAAAGTATCAATTACTAATATGCTAACATGTTTTACTTAATTTCTTCTATGTATGAGGCATTATTTTAAGAATATAGCATGAATCAGGCTATGGGGGTGATCAGCTACTCCCTGATGGGACATGAGGTCTGCTCAGTGGGAGGAAATTTATATATGGTACTGAAAACCAAGTCAGAATCCTATGTCTTGGAAGGTTATAGACCTAAAGGGATGCTTCTATTGTTCTCTGGCTAACCAGAGAGGTGATGCTTCTCCAAAAGTGTTCTAAATGTCTATGTTTGTCCCCTTTGATCCTTGCTGCTCTCACTGTTGGTTAGACAACCTGCTTTTCATAGATAGCAACAAATATTGAGGAAACCCTAGGTCTATCAGTACAAGAAAAGAAAGGTTTAGGACAAGATTAATCATATTTATCACATTTACCAGGACCCAGGAAACATTACAGAGGGAGTGCTGCTCTTATGGTTAGCCTGAGAACCTTCTCCAGTGAAATGGCAAGTAGATACAGAGGAAACTGAAAACTCATCAAAGTGGAAGATCATGAACTTTCATGAGCTCAGCAGCAAATGAGATTTATAACATGCTCTTCAAGGCTCAGGGAACTTTGCAGAAATTAACTCACAACCCACAACCCCACAGGGAATACCAGCAATCCCACCGAGGAGGGCCATCAGTGGAATGGGGGCAGGGAGGAGGAAAATGGTGGTATCAATATATGGTGTGTCCATACAAAGTATATACTTAATAGAAAATAACTTTAAAAAGAAGAGAAAGAACGTAAGAGCCACAGTATGGCAAAGTGTATTCTGAGGCATGCCCCCACTACAGAGACTCAATGATGTATTCATGATATCAGAGTGCGTACTGATAACCCCCCTGAAAAAGGCCCTCAGTGGAATGGGGGTAAAGGAGAAGGAACATAAGAGAACAACCCAGTGGGAATACAGCCATATGAAATATGCTTATATGTTAAAGTTTTAAATTATAATAAAGAATATACCATGAAAAAACAGGAAAATTACATTCTGTGCACATATTCCATTGGTGTAAAAAAGGAGAATATGCTTTTCTTTTCCAGAATGTAGTGAGACTCACAGAGATAAACTACTTCTTGCACTTTAGCCAAGCCCCAGCTGAAATCACAGAGGAACTGGGGAGATGAGGAAGAATGCAACTTTCATGGTGAGCCTAAGGACCCAGGTTCGATTCTCCATAAGCCAGATGCTCATAGTGGCACATGCATCTGGAGTTCATTTGCAGTGGCTAGAAGCCCTGGTATGCACATTCTAACTCTCTCTCTCTTTTTTCTCTCTCTCCCCCCCTTCTCTCTGTAATAAATAAATAAAAATAAAATATTTTTTTATAAAGTAGAAAATAGGATGTTAGAAGCAATAGAAGTAAAATGGGAACTGCTAGAAGCAATAATTAGAAGTAGAAATGGGGCACTCACTCAGCAGTGACAAGGTCGCCATGGCAACGAGGGGCCAAGATCAGAGACTGACCAAAGGCTGGCCACTCTGATAAGCAGTACTCAGTCAGCAGTGGCAAGATCACCTTGGCAACCAGAACCGAGACCAGCGACTGACCAGAGACCCTCTGCATGCTGATATGCTAATTAACTAACCCTAAGGTGGTTATCAGCAGCCAGAATGACTGAGGAAAACATGAGTATAAGAATTCCAGCAGGGCTGGAGAGATGGCTTAGCGGTTAAGCGCTTGCCTGTGAAGCTTAAGGACCCCGGTTCGAGGCTCGGTTCCCCAGGTCCCACGTTAGCCAGATGCACAAGGGGGCGCACACGTCTGGAGTTCGTTTGCAGAGGCTGGAAGCCCTGGCGCGCCCATTCTCTCTCTCTCCCTCTATCTGTCTTTCTCTCTGTGTCTGTCACTCTCAAAATAAAATAAATAAATAAAAATTAAAAAAAAAAAAAAGAATTCCAGCAAAGGCTCAGGAAATGGACACTCAACTCAGAGATGCAGACTCCACGTCTCTGTGTGTTAACACCCACCACAAGGAGAAGCAGTGGCCTGTGGGACCCCTTGGCAGAATGGTGAGAGGAGCAAGGCCTGGACCCAGATGTTGCCACCAGGGTTCCAAGGAAATTCACTTGTGAGTGCCCCAGGGAGTTAATCCAGCAGGTTAGTGTAATTGAGAGTATAAGGAAAAGGGAATTGGCTTAATTAACATGTGTGAAGCATGAATAAAGTTTGTAAATTAAATCTACATAATCCACCTCTTTTTTATTTTTATTAATTTTTTTATCAATTACTTTTGTATTCAACAAATACAGTCAGTTTGGTACCATTATTAGGCTCATTTGTGACCTACTCCCTTCCCATTGGCCCTTCCTTGTTGAGGAAAATGGTCGTGCATTGTGGAGTTATTTTTTAGCCCACAGTTATGGGTAAGATAAATGTCTCTGCATATAATGACCCAACATGTGGCTCTGACATTCCTTCTGCCCCCTCTTCCGCAAAATTTCCCTGAGCCATGTTGGGTTCATTTTTGGTCTGCTTCAGTGACGAGGTGTTGAGGGCCTCTGGCTCTCTGATTTGGTAGGAGTTTATTTTTCACTGTGTTGGTCTCCTTCACCCTTGTGCTGGTATCCAGTTCATCAGGAAAACAACACTTTTGCTAGTTTTACCAATTTTTCTTACTTTCAGCCGGGGCCCTTTTGAGGTATGATGGGGTGGCTCTCTCCTTCAGATATACATCTATCTGAAAAAGAGAAGCAGATTCTCCAATGGAGAGTAAGTTAGCACCAGGGCAAATGAGATAACCCTTACTTTTTTTTTTATAGAGAATTTAATAGGTGTAGGCCCTCTTTAGCCTATGATTGATGGTCGCTTGATATTGGAGAGTGGGCTTATGTTTGGATATGGTTCTGACTTGTTTCCCAGCTCCAGCTATGGGTCCCATACCACTGAGGGAATCAGTTAGCCAAATCAAGAGCACTTGGTTTCCCACTGTTGCTGTGTGCCACTATTGCACTTGTGTGGGCATCACAACCGGTTATTTGTTGCTAAGTAGGTTAGACCATGAGTTGCTTAGATAGATATTGGTCATTTTCCCCCAGTCACCCATGTAGCACCTTCTGGCACTAGACTCACTGACTGCCTGGGGACTGACCCTTTTCTAGCTTCCAGGCATTCCATTCCATTTTATGTGTCAACTGCATATGATGTCTTCAGCAGTAGGATCTTACCACTAACCTTTGGTGGGTCATCAAGTACTCTGACAGAAACCTGTCTGTCTTTTAGGAAACCTTGTAGGTCTCTCTGATCAGAAGTTCATTGTGGATGGTAGCCCCATGCTGGTAATGGGAGTTACAGGTCAGTGCCCACTAACAAAATTAGAAAAAAGATAACTAATATATAAGAGTTAGAGATAAGAGAGAGAGAGAGAGAGAGAGAGAGGGAGAGAGGAAATGTAGAAGATTAAAGTTAGCCTTGATCCACCCCTCTCCAGTGTCTTGTAGGTCAGGTGTTCCCTGTAAGGGCCTGGTGAAGGTTCAGCTGTTTGTTCTGCCTTTTAGGAAGTAGAATTTTGTGGTACCACTGCCATTTGGGCCTAGATTTGTGCTTCCCACCCCTTCAATGCCCTCCCCTCTCTCCACCTCCATCCTAGTGTCGAGTCCACAGGATGCTTGCTGGGTATGTAAGGTATCTTGGGTAGATTCAGATTAAGTGCTGTAGATGAGTGAGACTATGTGAAGATTTTTTTTTTTTTTCTGTGATTGGGCAAGTTCACTGAGAATGATCTGTTCCAGGTTCAACCATTTTTCCTCAAATTTCATTGTGTCATTTTTTTCTTACTGCTGTATAGAATTCCATTGTGTAGATAAACCACATCTTATTTATCCATTCTTCTAGTGATGGACATCTGGGTTGATTCCAGCTCTTAGCTATTATGAATTGAGCTGCTACAAACATGGTAGAGCAAATTTCTAAGGCTGTTTTTTGAAGGTTTTAGGATAGATGCCCAGTAAGGGAATAACTGGGTCTGTTGGTATTTCTATGGTCCGCTTCTTCAGGAGTCTCCATATTGCTTTCCATAGTGGTGTACCATCTTACATTCCCACCAACAGTGGATGAGTGTTCCTACTTCTCCACATCCTCGCCAGCATTTATTTTCGTTTGATTTATTTGATGTTTGCTATCCTTAATGGGGTAAGGTGGAATCTTTTAGTTGTTTTAATTTGCATTTCTCTGATGGTTAGGGATGATGAATATTTTCTTAAGTGTGTGTTTGCCATTTGTATTTTTTCCTCTGTGAACTGTCTGTTCAGGTCTTTGTCCCATTTTCTGAGTGGGGTGTTTGACTTCTTGCTGTTTGGTTTATTGAGTTCTTTGTAGGTTCAATAGGTTAGGCCTCTATCAGTTGAATAACCCACAAATATTTTCTCCCATTCTGTGGGTAATCTATTGGCTTTGCTTATTGTATGCTTGTCTGTAAAGAAACTTTTCAGCTTCATGTGATCCCATTGGTTGAGTGACTGTTTAAGACAGTGAGCTACTCGGGTTTTGTTCAGGAAGTCTTTTTCCATTCCTGTATCATGGAAAGTACTTCCTAAATTTTCTTCCAATAGTTGAGTTTCTGGTCTTATATTGAGGTCTTTGATCCATTTGGATTTGAGTGTAGCGCATGATGAAATGTGTGGATCAAGTTTCAGTTTCCTGCATATGGTTATTGTCCAGCACCATTTGTTGAAGATGCTGCCTTGTTTCCAGCCTATATTGCTCAGGCCTTTGTTGAATATCAAGTAGCTATAGTTGATTTCCCAAAGTCTGGGTCCTCAAGGCTATTCCACTCATCTATACTCCAGTTTTTATGCCAGTACCATGTTGTTTTTATTACTATGGCTTTATAATATAGCTTTAGATCAGGTATGGTGATACCTCCAGAGGTATTTCTTTTGCTGAGGACATGTTAGGATATGCGAGGTCTTCTGCCTTTCCATATGAAATTTGAGATAATTTTCTCTATATCTGTGAAGAACACTGTAGGGATTTTAAATGGAATTGAATGAAATGTTTATATTGCCTTTGGTAGGATTGTCATCTACACTATGTTAATTCTGCCTATCCAGTAGCAAGGGAGGACTTTGCATTTTCTCAAGTCCTCCTCAATTTCTTTTTGGAGTGTTTTTATATTTTCATTCTAGAGATCTTTCACTTCCTTGGTTAACATTATTCCAAGGTATTTTTGTTGTTGTTGTTTTTGTTGCTATTGAAAATGGGGCTATGTCCCTTATTTCTTTCTCTGTATCTTTGTCATTTGCATATAGAAAGGTTACTGACTTTGTGCATTGATTTCACATCCTGCTACTTTGATACAGGAGTCAATCACCTTCAGGAGTTTTGGGAAGGACCCTCTCGGGTCTCTTACATTATGTCATCATGTCATGTCAATCATGTCATCAGCAAATAGAGCTAACTTAACTTCTTCCTTTCCAAAGTGTATCCCTTTTATTTCCTTCTCCTGTCTTATTGTTTGAGCTAGGACTTCTAGTACTATATTGAAAAGCAGAGGTGAGAGAGGACAACCCTCTCTTGTTCCTGATCTTAATGGGAATTCCTCCAGTCTCTCTCCATTAAGTATTATTTGGGCCTTTGGAGCTTTGTATATTGCCTTTATTATGTTAAGATATGAATGAAACCATGCCAATTCTCTCCAATGTTTTGATCATGAAGTTATGTTGTATCTTGTCAAAGGCCTTTTCTGCATCTATTGAAATGATTATGTGGTTGTTATGTTTAACCTTGTTTATGTGGTGTATTACATTGACAGATTTCCATATGTGGAACCACCCCAGTGTTCCTGGGATGTATCCCACTTGGTCAAGGAGAATAATGGTTTTGATGTGTTGTTGGATTCGGTTTGCAAGGATTCTGTTCAGGATCTTTGCATCTAAGTTCATCAGGGAAATAGGACGGTAGTTTTCTTTTCTTGTGGCATCTCTGCCTGGTTTGGAATTAGGGTGATACTAGCTTCATGAAAGGAGTTGGGGAGCTTTTTCTGTTCTCCAATTGTGTGGCACAGTTTGAGGAAGATTGGTTTGTGTTCTTCCACTTAGGTTTGATAGAATTCAGCTGAGAAGCCATCTGTTCCTGGACTCTTCTTTTGGGGGAGTTTTTTTTTTTTATTACTTTTTCAATCTCCATGAGTGTGATGGGTTCATTGAGGTGATTAATCTGCTCTAAGTTTAGCTTTGGTAGATGGTATGCATCCAGGAATTTATCCATCTCCTCCACATTATCCAGTTTTGCGGAGTAGAGGTTTTTGAAATAAGTCCTGGTGATTCTTCCAATTTTACTTATATGTGTTGTGATCTCTCCTTTTTCATTTTGAATTTTGTTAATGTGAAGTTACTCCTTTTTTTGCTTTATCAAATTGGCCAGGGGTTTGTTTAATTTTTCAAAGAACCAGCTCTTTGTTTTGTTAATTGTCTTAATTGTTTCCTTGGTTTCCAATTCATTAATTCCTGCTCTGATTTTAATTATTTCTTTCCTTCTGGAGGCCTTTGGGTTGGATTTTTCTTGTTTTTCCAGTGCTTTTAGGTGGACGGTTAGGTTATTGATTTGGGAATTTTCTGTGTTTTTTATAAAGGGGTTGAGTGCTATGAATTTTCCCCTGAGGACCGCCTTCATTGTGTCCCATAAGTTTTGGTATGATGTGTTTTCATTGTCATTCAATTCCAGAAATTTTGAAATTTCCTTTTTTATTTCATCCACTATCCATTTATCATTTAAAAGTGTGCTGTTCAGTTTCCAGGTGTCATTAGGATTCTTGGTGGGTCTTTTGTTGTTGATTTCTAGCAATATAGCATTGTGATCTGAAAGCATGCAGGAAATTATGTCAATCTTCCTAAATAGGTGGAGGTAGTCTTTGTGACCCAGTATATGGCCTATTTTAGAGAATGTTCCATGGGCTGCTGAGCAGAATGTGTAGTCTGTGGATTTGGGATGGAAAGTTCTGTAGATGTCCATTACATGTAAATGATGTATGGTTTAGTTGAGCTCTCTTATTTCCCTGTTGAGTTTCTGTTTGGATGATATATTACTGATAATGGTATATTGAAGTCACCGGCTGTGATGGTGTTGGTGGTTATTTCTGTTTTATTGTCAAGTAGGTTTTGTTTTATGAACTGTGTTGCCCCTGATTTGGTGCATACAGATTTATGATTGTAATATCTTGTTTGATTGTTCCCTTGATAAGTAGGAAGTGGCCTTCTTTGTCTTTTTTGGTTTAGTTTGAAGTCTGTTTTATCCAATATTAATATACCTATGCCTGCTTGTTTCTTATTCCCATTTGCTTGGAATATTGTTTTCTATGCATTCATCCTGAGGAGGTGTCTGTCTTTAGTGGTGAGGTGGGTTTCTTGAAGGCAACAGATTGAGGGGTCTAGTTTTTTGATCCATTCTGTTAGCTTGTATCTGTTGATGAGTGAATTAAGGCCATTAATATTTAGGGTAATGATTGTGAGATTTGATTTGATCCCTGTCATATTGTGATGGTAGACATGTTTTTCCATGGACTTTGAAGTTTTTTATGCTACTCTGAGTTTGGTTATTGGCATGTGCTTCTTGTAGGCATTTGAGTTTGATTATTTGTTTCTTCTCTGTGGAGAATTTCCTGAAATACTCTCTGTAGGTTTGGTTTTGTGTTCATATAATTGTAAAGCTGAGTTTTGTCATGGAGAGTTTTTCTTTCACCATCTATTATGAGGGATACCTTTGCTGGGTAGAGTAGTTTGGGTTGGAGGCCTTAGGTTCTTAGACTTTGCAATGTTTCTTTCCAGGCCCTGCTAGCTTCCAGGGTTTCCATTGAGAAGTCTGAAGTAATTCTGATGGAGTTATCTTTGAAAGTGGTGTGCTGTTTTTCCTAGCTTCTTTTAGGATTTTCCCTTTGGTGTCAATGGTTAGAGTCTTAATAATGACAATATGTCTTGGAGAGTTTCTCCTTTGGTCCAGTCTGTTTGGAGTTCTATTGGCTTCCTGTATCTTGATGGGCCTCTCTTTTAAGTGACTGGGGAAGTTTTCTTCAATTATTTTGTTAAATAAGTTCTCCCTAGTTTTGGTCTGAATTTATTCCCCTTCTGGTATTCCAATTATCCTGATATTAGGATGTTTAATTCCACAATTCCCTCATGTTCTGTTCATAGGAGCTTTTGAATTTACTGAAATTTTTGAACTCTCGAACTGTGACTTCCATCTTGTCTTCCAGATCAGAGTTTCTATCCTCCACTTGGCTGACTCTATTCTTGAGAGCTTCGAGAGAGTTTTGGACTTATTCAATTAAGTTTGCATTTTCTACTACTTTTCTATGTATAATTTCTATCCCTCTGTCAAGCTCCCTTTTCACATCATCTTCTGATGATTCTTGGAATTCATCCTTGCATTTCTTTATGTCTTCATTTAGTATGGCCAGCAGATTTTTAAGGCCTGCATTCGAGCTAGGAGGGACTCTGAGGTACCAAGCACTGAAGCAGCCCAAACTCGGCCTGGGAACCCTGAGACCTGCAAGCAGTCTGTGCTCCCCCAACACAGGACAATGGTAGATGGCGGGCTTGGCAGACAGGTAGGGGATGGCACCTGAGCTGGCACAAGTGACAGACACAGTCTGAGCTTGTGTGGCAGTTGCTGTGGGACTGGGCTCGCTGAACGTGCAGCGGCAGGAGCAGTACGTGAGCAAGTGGGCGTAGCAGTCTAAACCTCCACACGCAGGGATCAATCTGCAAGCAGCTGTGCCATGGATATGGGGAGGGGTGCGCTACTCACTCCTGAGGGAATCAGGGATTCCCTGTTATTGCCAGGAGTCACTAAATGTGCAGTGGCTGGAGCAGTAGGTGGGTGAGTGTGTGGAGTAGTGTAAGCTTCCACACACAGCAGATACAGTGGCTATTTGTGGGGAGTGGCAAGGGGATCCACAATTCCCTGATTTTCCACCCCTCTGTGCCCTCCTACTGACAATCTATTGGAGATTGCTCTCCCCCAAAAAGCCAGTGCACCCTTAATATCTTGCCTTTCTTTCCCCGGGATTTGCAGCTCAGGTAGGTGGTCACCCTCTTGGCCGGAAGTCTATAATCCACCTCTTCACTAATGAGTTTAGCAAGCTTAGAACAAGACCTCAACAACTGGTTGAGTAACTTTAATTAAGACTGCATCAAATACAAGAATGAATTACAGGAAGCAGCAAAAAAAAAAAAAAAAAAAAATCAGAATTCAATTTGAAATCATACCTCAAAAAAGAGATGGACATGATACAAAATATCCCAACAGAAAACAAAAATCAAATGGAAATTATAAAAACCTCTCTAGAACCACTCACTAACAGAGTTACTCATGTGGAATACAGAACATTTGACCTGGAAGATAAAACAGAAGAAATTGACTGGGAAGCCAAAAACTTTGCTAAATTCAAAAATTCAAGTGAGGGCTGGGGAGATAGCTTAGCAGTTAGGCACTTGCCTGTGAAACTTAAGGACCCCAGGTCAAGGCTCAATTCCCCAATATCTGCATAAGCCAGATGCACAAGTGGTTGCATATATCTGGAGTGCATTTGCAGTGACTGGAGGCCCTGGTGCACCCATTCTCTCTCTCTCTGTCTCTCTCTGTCTCTCTCTCTCTCTCTCCCTTTTTCTCTGTATTTCACTCTCAAATAAATAAACTATATATATATATATATATATATATATATATATATATATATATATATTAAAAATCAGGGAACTGTGGGAAACTCTAGTATGACTAAAAAGACCGAACATCCAGATCTTGGATATACCAGAAGGAGATAAAGTCCAAACCAGAGGCATAGAAAACATACTCAACAAAATTATTGAAGAACATTTTTTCAATCTTGCAAAAGAGAGGCCCATCCAGATACAAGAAGCTCATAGACCACCAAAGAGGAAGGACAAAAGAAGAAACTGTCCAAGACACATCATAATTAAAACTCTTAACAATGAAAACAAAGAGAGAATATTAAAAGCAGCAAGGGAGAAGCCATTCACAACAACAAAGGCAGTCACATTAGAATAACATCAGATTTCTCAATGGAAAACCTGAAAGCCAGAAGGGCCAGGAATGGAACACTTCAAAATCTGAAACTATAGCTTCCAACCCAAGCTACTTCACCCAGCAAAAGTATCCCTCTTACTAGATGGTGAAAGAAAAACTTACCAGGAATAATGTCAACTCTATGATTATATGAACACAAAACCAACCTTAGAGAAAATACTTGAGAGAATACTCCACACAGAACAGTCAAAGAACCAATCTCAACAACCAACAAGATGAAAATAACCAGGCTTAATAAAGTACATAACCCAATATGCACCCAACCCCATAAAATACCTCATCATGGCAGGGCTTAATTCAAACCTCACAGTAATAACCTTAAATATGAATGATTTTAATTAAGCCATCAAAAGACACAGGCTATCAGGATGGACCAAAAAACTGGAACCTTCTATCTGCTGTCTTCAAGAAAACCACCTCACCACTAAAGATAAATACTAACTAATTGTGAAAGGTTGCAAAATGATATTCCAAGCAAAGGTAAATAAACAAGGCAGTGTTGCAATATTAATACCTGATAAAATAGACTTCAAACCAAAAGTAACCAAAAAGGACAAAGAAGGCCACTTCTTACTCATCAAGGGCATGATCCAACATGAGCACATCACAAGCTTAAGTATATATACCCCAAACACGGGGGCACCACACTTTATAAATCAAAATCTACTCCTCAATAAAACAGAAATAAACACCAATACCATCATAGTTGGAGACTTTAATACTCCACTCTTATCAATAGACATATCATCCAAGCAGAAAATCAACAGGGAAATAACAGAGCTCAACAACATCATAGATCAACTAGACCTAACAGATATCCACAAATCTTCCCACCCCAACTCTACAGAAGACACAGTCTTCTTAGCAGCCAAGGGAAAATTCTCCAAAATTGACCATATATTAGGTAATAAAGCACACCTTCATAAAGTGAGGAAAATTGAAGTAACTTCCTGCATCATATCAGATCACAATGCTTTAAAGCTAGAAATTAACAATAAGAGACAACATAAAGAACTCCACCAACTCCTGAAGACTAAAAATCACACTTTAAACAATGCATGGGTCATAGAAGAAATCAAAAAATAAACTGTAAAATTCCTATATTTGAATGATAATAAAACACAACCTACCAATACTTAAGGGACTCAATAAAGGCAGTCAGAAGAGGAAAATTCATAGCACTAAATGCCTTAATTAAAAAGAGGAAATCACAAACCAAGTGTCCACCTAAAGGCACTGGAAAAAACAAAATATTCAATCCAAAAAGCTCCAGATAGAAAGAAATGATCAAGATTAGAGCAGAAATTAATGAATTGGAAACTAAGAAAACAATTTTTTAAAAAATCGATGAAACGAAGAGCTGGTTCTTTGAAAAAATAAACAATATTTACAAACCCTTAGCCAAAGTGAGCAAGCAAAAAGAGAGAGACAGAAAGGGGGGTGGGGTAGAAGTCTAAAATTAACAATATCAAAACCAAAAAAGTAGAGATCACTACAGATATCAATGAAATTGGAAAAATCATCAGGACATAATTCCAAAACCTCTATTATACAAAATTAAATAAACTAGCAGAAATGGACAAATTCCTAGATACAAACCACCTACCAAAACTGAACTCTGAGCAGACTAATCTCCTAAGCAAGCCTATCACATCCATGGAGATCGAAAAGGTAATTAAAAACCTCCACAAAAAGAAAAGCCCAGGACTGGATGGCTTCTCAGCTGAGTTCTATCAAACCTTCATAGAAGAACTGAAACCAATTTTCTCAAACTATTCTGCATAATCAGAGACCAGGGAATCCTCCCTGACTCCTTTTATGAAGCTATCATTACTCTAATACCAAAAACAGAGATGCAACAAGTAAAGAAAATCATAGGCCTATATCCCTAACGAACTTAGATGCAAAGATCCTGAACAAAATCCTTGTGAATCAAATTCAACAACACACCAAAAGCATTATCCACCTTGATTATGTAGGCTTCATCCCAGGGATGCAGGAATGGTTTAACATATGGAAATCAGTCAACATAAAAACACCACATAAATAAACTGAACCATAACAGCCATGTGATCATCTAAATTGATGCAGAGAAGGCCTTTGACAAAATGTAACACCACTTAATGATCAAAATACTGGAAAGAATAGTCATGGAGGGTTTATAGTTCAACACAATAAAGGCTACATATAAAGCTCCTGAAGCTCAAAATAATCTTAATGGGGAAAACCTCAAGGAGTTCCCACTTGAGATCTGGAACAAGACAGGGGTGTTCACTCTCACCACTGCTCTTTAACATAGTCCTAGGAAGTCCTAGCCCAAGCAATAAGATAGGAGAAACAAATAAAAGGGATTCAAACTGGAAAGAAGTCAAATTAGCCCTGTTTGCAGATGACATGATCCTACATATAAGTGACATGAAAGTTTCCATGCCAAAACTTCAAAAGGTGATAAATTCCTTCACCAAAGTGGCAGGATAAAAAATAAATCAATGATTAAAAAGCAGCAGCTTTTCTATATGCAAAGGACAAATATACAGACAAAAAATCAGTGAGGCTGTCCCATTTTCAATAGCAACAACAACAACAAAATAGCTTGGAATAACACTAAAAATGATTGAAAGAACTATATAATGAAAGCATAAAAACACTCAAAAAAGAAATAGAGGATGATTTGAGAATATGGAAAGACTTCCCATGTTTCTGGATAGGTAGTATTAATATTTTGAAAATGGAAGTTCTGCCCAAAGCAATATATAGATTTAACAAAATACCAATAAAAATACTAGCATCATTCTTCACAGAGATTCAAAAAATTATCTCAAAATTCATATTGAATGGTAGAAGGCTTCACATATCCAAATATATCCTCAGCAAAAGAAAGTGGTATCATCATACCTGATCTAAAGTTATATTACAAAGCCATAGTGTCAAAAACAACATGGTACTGGAATAAAAAACAGAAACATTGACCAATGAAAGAGAATTAAAGACCCAGACCTTAGGTCAAGTAACTACAGCTGCTTGATCTTTTTAAAATGTGCCAATAATGTAGTCTGGAGAAAAGACAGCATCTTCAACAAATGGTGGACAAATTGGATGGCCATATGCAGAAAAATGAAATTAGACCCACTCATTTCACCATACCTCAAAATCAAGTCCAAATAGATTAAAGACCTCAATATAAGACCTGAAACGCTTTAATTACAGGAAGAAAAAACGTTCTATGATACAGGACTGGGAAAATACTTCCTGAACAAAACCCCAGTAGCCAAGGAAATTAAACAACCACTCAACCAACAAGATCTCATAAAGCTCAAAAGCTTTTGCACAGATAAACATACCATAAGCAGAGCCAGTAGATTACCCACTGAATGGGAGAAAATCTTTGCCAGCTATACCCATGAAAGAAACCTAATATCTAGAATCTACAAAGAACTATAAAAGTTAAACAATTAAAAAATCAAACGACCCTCCATAAGATGGATAGAGAGCTAAATAGGGAGTTCTCAGAGGAAGAATTACAAATGGCTAACATACACTTAGGAAAATGTTCAACACCCCTAACCATTAAGGAAATGCAAATAAAATCAACTATGAGATTCCACCTTACCCCTGTAAGGATAGCAACCATTAAAAAAATCAAATGCAAACAAATGTTGGGGAGGATGTGGAGAAATAGGAAGCATCATTCGCTGTTGGTGGGAATTTAAGCTATTACAACCACTGTGGAAATCAATTTGGAGACTCCTGGAAAACATGAATATAGTTACCAGCAGATCCTGTTACTCCCTTACTGGGCATTTACCCTAAAGGATCCACATCTCAGTTCAGAAATAATTGTTCAATCATGTTTATAGTTGCCCAATTCATAATAGCTAAAACCTGGAATCAACCTAGGTGCCCATCATTGGATAAATGGATAACCAAGAAGTGGTATATTCACATGATGGAATTCTACTAAGCAGTAAGAAAAAATGACACATTGAAATTTGTAGAAAAGTGTTTGAACTTTGAACAGATCATTCTAAGTGAACTCACACAATCACAAAAAGACAACTGTCACATGGTCTCACTCATCTGCAGTTCCTAACCTGGATCAGCCCAAGATGCTGACATAACTGAATAGCATGTTCAGGCTTGCACAATAGGGAAAGCAGGGATTGGGGGAAGGGAAAGGGTATGGGGGAAAAAAACTTAACCCAATTTGAACTGGTACCATATAATCCTCTATTCTGGAAGTCAGACTTAAAGGTGGAACCCTCAAGATGATCTTAGAGGCGGAACCTGAATCAAAGGGCCCTGGCGGGAGTGAGACAATACCTACCCTTAAATTTCTCCTGTTTTTCTTTCTTCTCTGGATTTTGCTTTTCTTTTTCTTTTTCTTTTTTTCCCTTGGTGCTGGCCTGTAATTTCCTGTACCAGGATGTGGTCTATATCCACAATGAGCTGTTGATCAGAGAGACCTACTAGAACCTCTCAAAACAAACAAGGCAGACTTCTGCCAGAGCACTTGATTACCTACCAGAGGTTAATGGTAAGACCCTTACTGCTGAAGACACCAAATGCTGTTTGCATGGACCATGAAGAGACCTGGTTGGAGTCCAGAGGAGAGCCAGTCCTCAGATAATTAGCACATCTAGTGCTGGAAGATGCTACATGTGCTACCAGAGGAAAGTGACCAACATCTATCTGTCCAAGAAACTCAATGTCTAAGCTACTCAGAAGCAAACAACTTGAGGTGATGCTCATACAAGTGCAATAGTGGCACACAGCCATGGTGGGTAACAACTTGCTCTTGGATTGGCTAACAGATCCTCTCAGTGGAAAGGAAACCTTATATGGAAATGGGAAACAAGTCAGAATCATATCCAGATAATGATTCTGCTTTCCACTGTCAAGCTCCCATTAACCTTAGACTGTAAGTGCCTAAACCCTTTTAATTCTCTCTAAATTAATAATGTTTATCCCATTTAATGGGCGCTCATTTCACTTTCTGTTGGATAATCTCCTTCTCTTTTTCAGATGGGAACTAGAATTGAAGAGATAAACAACCCACCACACTCCACCCCTGGGCCCAGCTGAAACCACAAAGGAATTAGGGAAATGAGGAAGAGTGCTGCTCTCTTAGTTAAGCTAATATCAGCACAAGGGTGATGGAAGAAGATACTGAGGACACTCAACACTTACCAGTCCAGAGATCCAGAGGTGCTCCTAAGTGCCTATCACTGAAATAGATTTAAAATGCTCCCAGCATGTCTCATGGAATTTTGCAGAAGAGGTGTGAAAAGATTGTTAAAGCCACAAATTGGGACATTTTGCACAGAGACATTGACTCTCTCCCATAACTGACGGCTTCCTCCATAATGCATGACCCAAAAGTCCCCATGAGGTTGACCTGCATTCCCAATGAGGAAGGCCTCTTCAGAAAAGAGGCAGGGAGGAGGGAAAGTTAAGCACCAATATGTGATATTTACACAGAAAATATGTCCGTAACTAATAATAAAAAAAAATTATGAAAAAGACTTCATTAGGAAGATAATATTTGAACAAGACATTGACCACAGAATTAGAAGTATACGTAAAAGAATTTTTGACAAATTAGACAATTTCAAAGAGCTCTGAAATCTGTGTATCACTGTAGAGTTTGAGGAGTATAAAGAAAGATATTGTATTTATGATATTTATTGAACTTTAAATCTGACAATGAGAGGTAGGGTTTGATCAAAAGAGATGCGTGGTTTGCCTTCAGTTTCAAGGATCATCCAGGAAAGAACATGTTGTAAAACAGGAACAAAGCCAAGAGTAGCAGCAAGAAAAACACAAAAGGCCTTTTATATGCAGGAGATAGATGTGTATGGTTTGGACCAGCATGATAGATATGAACATGGAGATCAATTCTGAAGCAGAAGTTGAAACCATCTGAATGTCTGATGGACAAAATCATGAGGAGTAAAAACAGAAGGAAGTCATGGACCAAAGCCAGTGTTTTGTCATGATGAGGATGGTTTATAGTGGAGAAGTTTGCAGGGGTTCATATTAATTAAGTTAATTATTATAAAGAAAATCATTTGAGGATGAAATAAGTCATTTGTTCTGTATCCACACAGAAATGTCAAATAGAGAGCTGGGTGTATAAGTATAGGGTTAAAGAAAGAGGTCTGTTTTGGACAAAATGAACCTCAGCATCACACAGATGACATTTAAAGGCAAGTCTAAATGATCTCATCAAAAATATAATTGTGTACAAAAAGAAAAAAATTATTGAATTACTGGGCCACAAATGCTAACCATTTGATAGATTAATGAGAAGGGGAAAAATCAAGGAAAAAATGAGAAAAAAGTTTCCCTAAAGCCGGAGGATAGAAGAGAGATCACAATAGAGCCTGATTGAGATGGATGGAGGAGGAAACATGTAGAGCAGATCTGAGATGGATGGAGGAGGAATCAGTGTAGAATAGGTCTGAGATGGATGGGGAGGGATCCATGTAGAGTAAGTCTGAGACGGATGGGCTGGGATCCATCTAGTGTAAATATGAGATGGATGGAGGAGGGGTCTGTGTAGAGTAAGTCTGAGATGGATGGGGAGGGATCCATGTAGAGTAAGTCTGAGACGGATGGGGAGGGATCAGTGTACAGTAAGTCTGATATCGATGGGGATGGATCAGTGTAGATTAGGTCTGATATGGATGAGGAGTGATGTATGTAGAGTAGGTCTGAGATGGATGTGGAGGGATCCATGTAGAATAAGTCTGAGATGGATGGAGGAGGGATCCATGTAGAGTAAGTCTGAGATGGATGAGGAGGGACTAGTGAAGATTAGGTCTGAGAAGGATGGAGGAGGGATCAGTGTAGAGTAGGTCTGACATGGATGGAGGAGGGATCTGTGTAGAATTTGTCTGAAATGGATGGAGGAGCAATCAGAGAAGAACATGACTGTAATGGATGGAGTAACTTTGCAGGATGAGGAAACATCAACTAAGACTAGATTTGGTGCCTTTAATTAGGTGTTTTCATGAACTCATCTGTTTTGAATGTTTTATTTCTATTTGGTAGCACCTTGGGAGCTAGATCTTTGTTGAAGGAGGTGGGTTGCTGGTGTTAGACCTTGACTCTACTAGCGCTTTCCTGGAATGTCTTAGTTTGGCTCACTCTCGGGCTGCTGTTGTCCACCTGATGCTGTCCAGCAGGTGATGTTTAACTTCTGCTCAGACAATCCTTTTTCTCTACCATTATGGTGTGACCTCTCAAAACTGGAAGCCAAAATACACCCTTTTTTCCTCATAAGGTGCCTTTGGTAGGGTGCTTTGTGCAGCAATGAGAAGGTAATTGCAATTCTAGGTAACAGTCTGGCAGAATTGCCTAAAACTGAAAATTGCTTACAGGTATAAAACCAAACTAATTATCATTAATGCATTCTACATTCTCCTTTCCAAAACTTTAACAACAGAACAGTGAAGGAGAAATAATGCACACAGAAAAGTCTTATTTTTTTAGCATTTTTATAATTTTCAGAAAAATATCCAGTTTGTATATAATGAAAAAAGTATATCTAGAAATATAATAAAGTCCCATCTTGGTCTAGTACAGTCAAGATTTTTAAATTTATGTGTGCTGGGAGATTAGAAGCTTGATAAATTGACATGTTTGAGAATGCAGCCTAGCCATAAAAGAGGTATAAATGTTTACAATTTTTCCCTAAATCCAGAGAGAATAGACAGAGTAACACTTAGCCAAAACCCATAAAATACTACCTCTGATCATCATTTGTTAGCTATACCAATGAAATATTAAAATAACAAGATATTAAAGAAAAACTCTTAATCAGAAAGAAAAGGCAAAATCTGTAAAATACCAACTATTGATAATTCACTCACTAAATCCAGCACATGTGGGTTTTAACCTAGTCATTATAAATATGTTGACAGCAAAAATTGACAATATGAGATTAAGTGGTGCAGGGATGTTAAGAAAATTGGAAACTCCAAGTAAGCACTAAATAGAAAATTTAACCTGGAAAAAAGTGACTAAATTGAAATTCATGGCATCACTAAGACAGAAACTGGAGGATGGTTGGAGTTAGAATAAAGGGTCTGAACTCAAATGAAAAGAAATTATTTAAATTACAGCATGACAGAAAAACAAAGTATGGTTAACAAGATTCCTTTAAACAAAAGCAACCACTGGCAGTATGTGGCCTGCCTGGAATCAAGCCATAGGAAGATGGCTGTTTGTAAAGGGAGTTTCTATTGGTCAGAAAAGCTATAGCTTCTCACTAATGTGTGTGGCTTCACAATACAGAAATGGCAGAACGAGCCTGCACTCAGCCCATGTCCAGCAACCTTCTGAACTGCATACACTTCATCCTGTCACACCCATCCATACTGGCTAAGAAAGGCCATTCCTGGCATTTTCCAAATCCTCACATGACACTAACTTCCCATGTGTGCTTTGATGTCCTTGAAGTGAGAAATATTATAGATAAGTTCTGAGTAACTGCATTCACACTCATGCCCGGACTCCCAGGCACAGTGACATCTGAAAGTAAAACCAGTTCTAGAGCATTCCCCACTAAATACTTCAAATAACTGAGATGGCATATTTCCTTACATTCTGACTATTTTCTTTATATTACAGATATATTCATAATTCTTTGACTAAAGGGAAAAGTAGTCCTGGTACTTTGGGGAACATACACATCCATCCCATTCTGCCAAAATTACACTACAAGTCTGACTTCAGATTTTATCTTAGCAAGAGAATGGGTGAAAGTGATATTCTACTAAGCTTTGCAAGCTGTAATTATTCATAAGCATAAACACAGAAGGTCCCCTGAGCACATAGCATTTTAGTTCTTCCAATGTTAGACCACTGCAGAAAGATGCGGAATCATGTGAATAATATTTACTGGGCACCTTCCATGCACCAGAATTCAAAGACAAGTTCCTTCATTCTTTAATACATATCTGAGTTGATACCATCTTTTATACAAGAAAAACTAAAATGGCAAATCTCATTGAGAGAGACAAGTAAAAGAAATAGTTGAATCACTTGGGACACTTCTTAGCTTGACTAGTAAACATGCCCTTGTCCTAAACAATGTACTAGGCAACCTGCTGGAAACCTGGAAACCCTACATGCAGAGAGCTGAACCATGGACCTACCTCAAACAATACAGTAGTTCTCTTCTCCCTTTAAGGACCATTATTCATGACCAGTACGTTTCCAAATACCTTACTAGATTGATCCAGGAAAGAAAGAGCAAGAGCCGGTCCAGTCTGGACTGCTTTGGGCTGCATGTTCAGTAAGGCAAACTGGGTCCTCCACTAAATGAACTTTTAGGGAGAAACTCTTATTTACCAACTTATGCCTTTGTATAACTGGACATACTTGTGATTAAAATCTGATGCATCATTGGTAGGAGCATGCGCAGTAGGGAAAACATTTTATAACCCAACCTGTCAATCAACCCAGAGAACCACCCAAACTTTAGCAACTAATTTATCCTCTCTGTAGCAGACAGCTTCAGGTTTGCTGAGATGAACTTCCAGACCAGGCACAGTTATGGAGGAAGGGATTTATTGCAGCTTACAGATCCAGGGGAAGAATGGCAGAACAAGCTTGCCTGCTTTCACAGGACCAAACACAGAGAAGCACAAGCCTAAAAGCTAAAAGCCGCACAGCACAGCACACTTCAGGAACTCCAGCTGGCACATGTTGCATATCCTTGAATTGAAATCTCAAACCCACCACAATTTAAGATCCAGCCAGTGACACAGCCTCCTGCTAGGTGGCTGCAGCTATAAACTACAAATTAATATAACACTGAATATATTGTGGGCCATCTATTCAAACCACCACACTCCCTCAAAATCCAGTAAAGAAAATGCCAGACATCTTGTTGCCCTTCAGGGCTCTCAGAAAAGTGACCCCTGCCATGTCACTTTGCTCTTAATAAACTGTTTTGCCTCTTGTCTATTAACGTACATCTTTCTTCATTTATTTCAGTAAGATGCCAAGAACATGGAAATACACATAGAAAGAGAGAGATAACGAGAGAGAGACACAGAAATACAGATAGAAAGGCCCACAGAAAACAACATTAAATAGCACAGCTATAGTTAATGCTTTCAGAATGCTTCAATATGGTGGCTAGTAAAATTTATTGCCTACAATAAAATAGAAAGTACTGCTGAGCGTGTGGCTCACACCTTTAATACCAGTACTCAGGAGGCAGAGGTAGGAGGATTGCCGTGAGTTCGAGGCCACCCTGAGACTACATAGTGAATTCCAGGTCAGCCTGGGCCAGAGTGAGACCCTGAAAAACCAAAAAAAGAAAAAAGAACATACCTATTTTTAGCAATATAACTATCACATGGACCCTTGAATATAGAACTCTCAGTTTATATTTAATTAACACATACATCTGAAAATTCCCTAAAAGTACATTCACAAATTGGCAGAAAATGTGTAGTACTAAGGAATAAATTTTTTAAACTCAAATGGATTTCACATAGTTTACTGAACAAAAATTAAGACATTCTTTGTTAAATGTTTTAACATATACATGATGCATATATATATCAAATAAATGCATTCATATATTTACATGCAAATACATTTAGATATACACATATCTGTATCTACTTAAGCAAAATAACTAACGCACATCAATCAGTAACAGCAAATTTTCTTACAGTCAATAGTCATTATTTTAGTGTTTAAATACATATTATGAGAAAAGCAAACAGAAAAGTCAATTCCAAATTCTACCAACTATTTTTAAGTTAAGGTGGAAATAAAGTCCTTGTAGTGAAAAGTAAAGAAAGAAAGAGGAGAAAGTTCACTTTTATTCATTTGAACTAGTACATTAAAAATGTCTGTAGAAGAATGTTGACTGAAATTTGATATCAGTAGACCTCTAGTGGTTATTTGAGTAATTGATGAATTCCTTATTTTTTCTTACCATTTCAGTATGCAACAAAAGTTTTATATTGCTCCATATTAACATCTCCCATAATAATAATTGAAATAATAATAGATTTTTTACACTTTATAAAAACAGAATGTAAAAAGCTAACTTCTTATGTCAGTTGACCCCAAACCATCAAATAAAACTCATGTCTTTAAATCTTCTAAATTTGTAGATTTACATTTCCCATAATAACATATTTATGTGTTCTTTCTTCTCATTTCATATTAATTTAAATATGTTCTTGATCTGAAAATGTCTTAATCAAAATTTATATATTTATATATAAGCCATAAACAAATACATAATTTCCATTGCAAGGTATACAAAACCTGTATTTATCTTTACATTAGAAAGAAATGAAGGCTGAATTTGGAAGATGGTGGTCAAACCCTGTCAACATAGGTCATGTCAGATAAATTCACATTAGTGGAAATAAACTGGACTTCAATTAAAAGCAAAATTGGTGAAATTACTCCTCATCATTTAAATTTAAGTTAATTGCCAGGTGTGGTGGTGCACACCTTTAATCCCAGAATTTGGGAGGCAGAGGTAGGAGGATCACAGTGAGTTCGAGGCCATTCTGAGACTACACAGTGGATTCCAGGTCAGCCTGGACTAGAGTGAAACCCTACCTCAAAAAAACAATAGAAAATCAAAAACAACAATAACAACAACAAAAAACCCCATAAATTTAATTTGATTCTATTAAAGAAGCTTGATGTGTGCTGTCAATAAAGATAATTGTCAAATGTGAAGGATACCTTCAAGCAGCATCATTTCTGGGATGGCATTACATGTCATGGATATTGTAATGACTTGTGGGACAATATGCATCTTCAATTCCTTCTCTCTGCTGCTGAAGTATGAAAATAAAAGCTCTGCTATCCTTTCTCTGCTATGATGACACTCCCAACAAAGCTGTAAGCCTGAAATAAACTGTTTTCTCTCATTGGCTGCTTATGGCCAAGCGATTTGTCTGGGCCACAAGAAGGTAACTGCTAGAACCACCAACTGAGGAACAAAAATTCAAACATGTTTCTATGGGGAAGGTTCTACCTTCAGATCAAAACAGTGGGCAATGAAGCACATTTGCACAAATCTCACAAGCATCCAGTGTTCTCCTTATACTCTCACCACAGCTACTCTCTTTCCCCAGGGAACTTTGCATCTCATTTTTTCCAAGTGGCTCTCTTTTGCCATCATTGAACTATTAGCTTCTTTGGAAAGGAGAGGAAAAGGTTCTAATTTAATTATGCATTTTTGTCTTTTTATAATTTACTTATTCAGACCTCTAGGCTTTTGCTCATACTTAAAGTGCTTAGAATTCTATTCAATGCCTGGTTCTTGCAGTGAAAGCAGTGTTCTATAACATTTTTTAAAAAACACTTATTGTATATATTTGAGGAGGGGGTCAGACAGAAAGGGAGAGAATGGGCACACTAGGGCTTTCAGCCACTGTAAACAAACTGCCTACACAGCTCTTAAATTTAATTTATTTATGTGTGTGTGTGTGTGTGCGTGTGTGTGTGTGAGAGAGAGAGAGAGAGAGAGAGAGAGAGAGAGAGAGAGAGAGAGAGAGAGAGAGAAGCAGATAGAGAGATAGAGAATGGGCATGCCAGAGCCTCCAGCCACGGCAAACGAATTCCAGACACATGTGCCACCTTGTGCACCTGGCTTAAGTAGGTCCTTGAGATTGAACCTGGGTCCTTAGGTTTTTTAGGAAAGTGCTGTAATCACTAAGCAAATCTCTACAGCCCTAAATCTATGATTTCAAGGATATGTTCATATGCTTTAAATTTAAAATCACTTAAACACTTAAAATCAAGCATCTTCCCTTTTACTATGCCAGCCTTAGCCTGAATACAATTTATCTGAAAGACCTTGTATTTTGACTTAGCTTAAAAATGTGGTGAGCAGAAGAAACAGAAAGCTGTAGCCTTGTGTACACAGTTTATCATCTAAGTATCTTCCTATTAGAGTTTAACAGCTTACAAGGCCCAAGACCTTGACGTAGTATACTTCTACCAGTAGTTCTTGGAGTGCCATTGGTCTTTTGTCTTTTCAATACTTGTTAATGTGTTAGATGTCATTCATCCTCTGGGTCTCTGTCACTTACTCAGGTTGGAGTCACTTGGTTTAATGGAAATAAAACATAAGTGTTTTTAAAAAGGGAGGGACAAAGGCCATGGAACTATTTCAGAAATTGTGCCATTTACAGAGAAGTAGATGGGGATCGTGATCTAAGCAAAATAAGCTAGGCTCAGAAATACAAAGTTTTCCCTCACATGTAGCAACTAGACCTAACATTACATCTACACATATAATTGTGTAATACAGATGTGGAGATGACATGAAAACAAATGTGAAGAAAGGAGAGAGGACAAGAGAAGGCAACAAGAGGTGGTGAATTTGAGCAAAGTACAATGACATACAAGTATGAAAATGTCTAATGAAACCCATTATTTTGGTTGTTAAGTGAAAACAATTCAAAACAGAAAATTGACTTCTGATTTTTAAACTGCCTGATAGTTTTTGCTATTCTTATTCCCTCCATGATTTCAAAAATATTTATAAAATTTTCTTACATTTAGCTTCAATTTAAGATAAGAGGAATTGGTCATTTATCCCTATATGTAAATGAATAAGCTGATCTATTTATAGATTGGCTATTTAAGCAGCCCTGGGAAACAAGAAAAATATGATTAGTCAATGGTACCTGCATATGTTAACTGATTCGATGATTTACCCTCAGGTCACCGAATGAGCATCCTGCCAAGCACAGTGTCTCATGAGCACTTACAAAATGTATTGCTTTACTTTTGTTATTTTCACAGATCTAGGGAATTTCAATTCATAATACAAAGTTTGCATCTTGTTGTGAAAGTTTGCTTATGATAGGTTCTACTGTGTAATGGGGAGCACTCTAGACTCTGAACATTTGCTTACATTAATGTAGGATTGGCTATCCCCTTATCACTCATGTTTATTTAGATCAATAATTGTATTCCAGACAATTTTTCCCTTCCTGATATTTGAACATTCTTTAAAATATATTTATTACATTAAAGGTGGCCACTATTATAATTGTTACTTAAATGTTACTTAAAGAAACATGAATTGCATAACTGCACTATTCATTTTGACGTTCTATGTAGGAAAATGGTTTCTTCACCAAAAAGTATAAGGCAAGACTGAACTTTGGGCTGGAGAGATGGCTTAGTGGTTAAGCGCTTGCCTGTGAAGCCTAAGGACCCTGGTTTGAGGCTCGGTTCCCCAGGTCCCACGTTAGCCAGATGCACAAGGGGGCGCACGCGTCTGGAGTTCATTTGCAGAGGCTGGAAGGCCTGGTGCGCCCATTCTCTCTCTCCCTCTATCTGTCTTTCTCTCTGTGTCTGTCGCTCTCAAATAAATAAATAAATTTTAAAAAAATTAAAAAAAAGACTGAACTTTTATAAAAATAAAAAGGCTCATAAGAAAATGTAAATCATTATTGGCATGAGTGGATGGTCATATGTGAAAAGTGTTTTTCTTCTACTTTCTAACAAAACCTCATCTCATTATTTAGAATAATGCACAGAAAAATGAAATGAAAAGACTGAGAATAATGAATGCAAATAGGAAGACAGTCAAAGTTTGTTATTCTTCTTTCCACACAAGTGAAAGAAAATGTTAAAACTCAATTACATGTTTGAAAGATGAAAAGAAATAGAAAATTTAAACATAAAGTAATTATTGCCAAGAGATATTGTTAAAATAAAGCTTCTTTCTTCTATACAGAACCAATATATCTCAATAGCTAAAAATAATATCACATGTTTTGTATAACACTATAGATATAAAAAGTATGCATGAAATAAAAAAGTGTGTGAAAACATCTATAGGCAGTTATTATAGACATTAAAATTACAGACTATAGGAAACCATTAGGTAGAATATTAATTCTCAGTTATGGAGAAAGTACATGTTAGAGAATCTAACAGGTGGAATGTTTGGAGATATGGTATATGGTAGTTTCTTTTTAAGTAGTATATGGCACTCAATAAGAAATCAAGAAAGCTTAGTTATCATCATTTATACTCATCTTCTGTTAGAAAGACCTCTAATATAATTTGATTTTAGATACATCAAATGAGAACTTACATATTTTTGTTGAATCTGAGGAAAGTTACACATGTATGATTTTTTAGATAAACAAGCTGTTAGCATGTGTTAAAAGAACAGACACGCTCTCAGAGACTAGCTATGCTGTGGGCATAATCTTTCTGTACAGCAAGCCTGCTGCATAGAACATTCCAATCTGGCTTCCCTTGATTGAGTTATCACAGATTTGATGAGTTGTACTTTTTTCCATGTGTCATGCTGCATCCATTTCCAAAACATTGTTCCATCAGACTAATAATGATACATTAGTGATAGAAATCACCACACCGAGAAATAAGCTAGTTGAAGATATTGGCCAAAACCTCAAAATTGTGAAATGTGCACCGACATTTAAGGTTGTCTAAGACATAATGTTGCTGTTATTGAAGGAAATCCCCAGGAAATTTCCAATACCCCAGAACGTCAGGACAAATTTCATGGGAAACTCATTAAAGAAAGTTATCATTACTATTGAAACAGCTCTCTCCTTCACGCCCCTCTCTCCCCATCTGTCATTCTGTCATGCATACAAACCTTCATGGACATACATACATACATGCATACATACACATACATATTGTGATAGTTTATCCTGATTGTCAAATGGGTTAGGGTGATGGGTTAGGGTGAGAGATTCTAGGAGATTAGTAAACATACGTGTGTGTGTGTGTGTGTGTGTGTGTGTGTGTGTGTGTGAGAGAGAGAGAGAGAGAGAGAGAGAGAGAGAGAGATAGCATTTCCAGGAACAATTAGATCATGAGACCTGAAACCTAATGAACGGATTAATCCATTGGTGGATTCATAAATATGATGGAATTTTTGGGAAGAGGTGAAAATAGGAGTTGTGGCTTATTTGGAGGAAGTAGATCACTGGGGAATAGTCTCTAGCCATTCCTCTGTCCCCTTTCACTCCACCTTGAGATGAGTAGCCTCTGTCAAGAGCTCCCTCCACCATGATGCTCTGCCTCATGTGCAGCCCATAATCAACAGACCCAAGAAGTATGAACTGAACCCTTTGAAACCATTAGTCCAAATAAATGTCTCCTGCCTGAAGTTGATTTTGTCAGGTATTCATTTACCACAACATAGTTAACTAATACACACTTATAGTTACATATATTAATATACATTACATATATTCTTATAACATAATATTTGTTATATATCTGTATCTATCTATCTATATTACAGATGGAAACAAAGGATGAGGGCTCTTTATAAAGATAAAAGAGTTCAAGCTTTACAATAATTTATTTATTTATTTAGTTAGTTAGTTAGTTAGTTATGAGAGAGAGGGAGAGAATGGGCACACCTGGGCCTGTAGCCACTGCAAATAGACTCCAGATGCATGCACTACTATGTGCATCTGTCTTATTTGAGTTTTGGGGACTAGAACCTGGGTTCTTAGGCTTTACAGGCAAATGTCTTAACCATTATTAAGTCATCTCTCCAGTCCAAGCCTTACAATATTTTGACAATACCTGTATATTTTATGAGTGTGTTAATTATAGCTTTCAGCAAGGCAAGTCAGATTCCAAGAAATAGAAGGCAGAGAACAAATATAGAAATATTTATCATGTAGAGAAACTGAAAATCAGAGGAGATAAAGTTGTCTCTTCTGCAGTCTAAACACTCCTTATCTGTGCCCTTGTCATTCAAGTGGCTTTTTAAAGGTGGGATGGACAGTTAGAAGAGAGACAAGGGCTGTTTGCCATCATTCTCTCATTCCTGTTTCTAGCCTGAGAAAGCTCTGAATATATACCAAGTGTTCTGAAGTTAACTAGAGATTGTTGAAGCTTCTCTTTACAAACAGAAAGAACTGGTGGAGAACAGTAACTTTTTTTTTCAAGGTAGGGTCTCACTTTAGCCCAGGCTGACCTGGAACTCACTCTGTAGTCTCAGGGTGGCCTCAAACTCACAGCGATCCTCCTACCTCCGCCACCTGGGTACTGGGATTAAAGGCGTGTGCCACCATGCCTGGCATGAGAATAGTTATTGCTAAATCAAGCTATAAAAGTAGCTATTGGCAGAGGTAGAATAAGAAACCTTGTCACAATGCAGTTTACTGATGCTATTTCCCTCCTTTTCTTCTTTTTCTTTTGTGTGTGCTCAGAGAAAGATATTGGGTACCATCTCTATTATTGCCCTACTTTTTTATGCACCCTGAGACAGTCTCTACCTGAAACTAGAGCTACTGTTTTCCAGTTAGACTAGCTTAACAAGGACCCCCAGCTAGCCTCCAACCTCCACATATGTCCATAGAAAGGTGACAGATATGCATAGCAACGGTTAGTCAGGTTTTTTCCCCCTTTTTACTTGAGGGATGAGGATTGAACCTTTTTAAAGTTGGTGATAGGGACTGAATTCAAGTCCTTATTTCATTCAATTGAAGAGCAAGAACTTTAACCCACTGACCCATCCCCTCAGTCTCATGCTGTCTTTGCAGTGAGCTCACATTAAGATCTCAAATTGTCTTATTGTTTCAGTATATTTCAGATGATTTGGGGACGGACAATGGAAACTTCCAATTGCCTACCAATATTTAGCCAAAAGACTGAGATAAATTTACTTTTATTACAAAACAGCTGGGGAAGAAATTCCTAATGATTCTTTAAGTTCAGGAAATATTTATATTATTCTATATGTCTAATATCCTTGGCTCTCAAGAGAACATACATAAGATATACTTTGTTTCTTGGCCCCTAGGCAAATGGAGAAATGGAACTCAGAAAACAATTTTAATACAAATTTATAGTAACATAATGAAATATCCTTTAAACCCCCTTTCTCCATACCCTCCAGCTATTCTTTCCTTTTACCAACCTACAATCTAACTGTGATCCTATAAACCTACTAAATAAAGACTTTTATGGTCAATTTAGTTCCACGATGTAGTTGATTTATCTGTTTGCACCACTGTCATACAATGCCAGATTCAAAGCCCTGTTCAACACTAAAATTATTGAATTGTTGAATTGCCTCAGGACTTAATATTTTGTTTGTTTTTTTTTTTTTCAAATGATAGCTAGCTGACCCAAGCCAGCAAAAGAAAATTATAAAGAAGTACAGGATTGAATTGGCTTTCTCTGAAAGATTATAAAGGATAGTTGGGTGGTAGCAATAACAAGAAACATTAGAAGGGGGAGATAGTTGTTAAAGTCTTTCATGTTGGGAAACATCAGGTAGTTCAGATTTTATGATAAGACTGTGTGTATGAAGTGTAGACTCAAAATGTGCTTGACTAACAAACAAAAGTAAACACTACAGTGAAAAATGTATTATGATCAAGTTAGTTTCATCCCCTGAGTGTCTGATGGGTTTAATGTTGAAAATTTTATTACTAAAACACCACATTAACAGATCATAAGGAAAAATACAATCATAAAAGACACAGAGAAAGAGGTACTTGAGTAAGCTAGTATGGTTTTGGTATCTCTAATCTCAAGAACTGGGATGCTGAGACAAGAAATTACCTTGGGTTTGAAACCAATCTAGACCACACAGCAAATTTTGGGACCTTGGTGATGCATAGCAAGACTGTCTGAACAAAACACATAAGAATATGTTTGAATAATTATACAAAATGGATACATTCTCTACACACGGACTCAGCCTTACCTACACATTACCTGATAATTCAAGTCCAAGGAATTAAATGCCTTGGGTCTGTTTTGTGTGTTAGGCAGGTTTTGGATGATGTAAGTTAAGAGCAAGATTGCTTTGTTTTGAAGGTAGTACTTTCAGGGGCAAAGTACCAAAAGAACATGACTGCAAACCTACTATGAAGAGACTGAATGAGAACCTCAGTCTAACTCATTGAGATAACAATGAGCATGAGTTTCCGTGTTTTCCTCCAGAACTTTTCCTGAGCAAGACTCTACATTTGGCTCTTAACTTCTGACTCTCTGTTCTCCTGGTTCCACAAACCAGTCCTATGCACTTCAATTTGTCAATGAGATTCATTCCAGTTAGTTACCTAATTTATAAAAAGACGATCCAAGTTGCCATGTGGGCTTTCCCTAGGTCTTCCCTCTCAGGTCTGGCCAAGCCAGAGAGGGGAATTCCTCTTAGCTTGGGAGCTTTTCTTTCTTCTTCCTATTTCTACTCTCTCCTAAAATAAATATTGTATAATTTACTTTCTTCATGTACACATTTTTAAATTCTTTGCTAATAGTATACAAAAACTTGAAAGCCACTGTCTTGGGGAGTTCTCTGTCTACCGGGAAGCCAAAGAGTCATCCTGGGCTCTCCACCGTGTTAAACTGTCATTGCCCCAAGGTGCTGATTTATGCAGTCATTCCAGACTTGCAAACAGGACTATAACAATAATTGCAGACCTGCCGAGCAATGCCTCAAACAGTGAGATAAGCTAGAGGTGATGTCCCAAACTCCTCTGTCATCCTTCACTGGTCTGAGGCTCCAAGGCAAGCCTGGCATTGAGGCTTTCCATGACTTTTTCAGAGGGGGCCAGATCTAGCTAAACTGGGGAATGGTCTCTAGAGTGTGGAAAGGTTTAAAAATAAAAACAAATAAGGTAACTCTAAAGAAGCACTTATTGTATGGAAAAAAAAAAAAACCAAAAAACATGTAACATGAGAAAAATGCAAAAAGGCAGAATTTTAACTTAGGGAAAAGTAGAGCAGATTTCCTAATACTGTAACTCTAAATGTATGACAAAATAATCTTCCCTACAAAAGCATTTCGGATAAATGCATATCTAAGCATCTTTGCCCCTCTATATTTATGCTCTAGATATTAGCCATTTTTTTTTCTTTTTCTGTTTTTGGAAACAGATGATGACTGCCTAAAAGCAGTTTCAAATGATGAAATATAAATTCACACACATGACATATATATGTACACAAATAATATAACAAAATAATTAATTAAAACTCCTCCAATTCATTGTAAATTTTCCAATTGCTAATTTCTTTTTTATTACTTATAAAACTAGTTTACATTTCTATAAATTATAAGTATTTATGAAGCAGCTGTCCTTATAAATTCAAAGAATTTATAAGCTTAATTACTTTTACTCATAATTTTAGTAATTAAATAAATTCATCATGTAAACCATTTTAAAAGGCATTAAAAACTTGAGTTAAAAAATTAATAGCTTTGTGTTACTCTCAGGTATTTCAAATCCAGAAATCTAAGCAGGTTAAAAATTGAAAACAGAACCACTTTTTAAAAATTTTTTTGGTTTTTCGAGGCAGGGTCTCCCTCTAGCTCTGGCTGACCTGGAATTCACTATGTAGCCTCAGTCTGGCCTCTAACTCATGGCAATCCTCCTACCTCTGCCTCCTGAGTGCCGGATTAAAGGCATGTGGCCAAAACAACTTTTAAGAACAGGTTTAGGGCTGGAGAGATGGCTTGGCAGTAAAGGTGCTTGCCTGCAAAGCCTCTGGACCCACGTTCTATCTCTCTCCAGATGCCACTTAAGTTAGATGCATAAAAGGTGAAGCAAGCACAAGGTCACACATGCCCATTAGGTGGCACAAGCATCTGGAGTGTGATTGCAGTGGTTGATGTCCTGGTGCACCAATGCTCTCTCTGTCTTTTCCCCTCTCTCTGCTTCTCTCACACTCTCTAAAAAAGAAAACTTAAAAGAATAAGTTTAATTCTGAAGTATTTTATTATTTGTGTAAAAATGAAGCATTATTTTATTTTGTGCAACTTTCTGAACAATTTCAAACAGAGAAACAAATTTGCAGAACAAAAAATGTGAGTTACACAAATGAAAATCTCAGGAGGAATTTGGTGTGCAGCTGAACAAATTTTAATAGCTTTTCTAATTAAATCTTACCATCATACAATATTAACCATTAAATTTAATTTCCCACCAAGCATAGTTTTACATCATTTTATTAAAAAACATCTTTTATTAGATTTTCCAACTAAATTAAATGGTGAGTAGTAGTTGCTTTCATTGTTGGTTTATATCCTTCAATAATTACATAAAAGTATCTTGTTCTGCACTTTATATGGGAGCCCATTTTTTACTAAAATGTTGTTTACATATGTGCTAAGCTTTAAAAGAAAATTTCACATAAACACTGACCAGTAAAATTTTAGACAGAATTATGCCTTGCCCATGTGTAAATGTAAATTGCACACAGAGTGTGTATGTACATGCAAATGAAAATAGGGGCTAGAGAGACATTTTCCTAAATTGTAAAAGAACTGTCATCCACGACCATTGTAATTAAGAACTGGTAATGGAACCCCCACACAGTGTCAGCAAGTAACTCAGAAGGTGCTGCTGATCAAAACAGCATTTGGGTGTGAATGGACTCCTGAGGCTTTACCCTTTTGAGGGCTCCCCTGTTAATAGGGCACTGCAATAAGTAGACTTGCCTTTTGTTGTTGTTCTTTTTGAGCTTAGAATTGAACCTAGGACCTAGTACATAAAGAATGTTTTTTTTTTTAAATATGGTCTAGAACATCATTTCCCACACTTTTGTCCAGTATTATATTGTTAGTAATCCAATGACATTGAAGAGACTCATGACTATTCCATAGGATAAACTCATATTCCAAGAGGCTTATTCTGACAGCTCAGCATGCAATCTAAATTAGGATAAATGGAAAAGTAAGATTCCTTAATCATAACCCCTTGCCCTCTTTGTTATCTTGACAACTAGATCAGTATATTTTAATCCACCTCATGTTCTGCTTCTCCAGAGCTGTGGCCATTTTACAAGTGTTCAAGTTTAGATAAACATAAAGGACATGTGTGAGCATCTAAGACAACAAAAGATGCACCCTGATTTCAAATGTAGTGTGGTTTCATATTCTCACTGCTCGAGATTCATTTATAGTAGAACTTGAATGAGCCAGGATCAATAAAATGTGGCAATTCATACAGTTCTTTCTAATGTGTCATATGTATGTATAAAACTTCATTACCTAATGTATGATAGAAGTCAATACATATTTGTTTAATGAATAAATTAACACTTCACTTCTCACGATTATTCATCCCTATTATACCCAAGGATCCAGGTAAGTCAGTTTTGAGAATGATACCTCCAAATGGGATATTTGCTTCCTCTGTGACTATGTAGGCCTTGAATATGCTTTCTCTGGGGTTAAATCCTCTGTCACTTACTTATTAATGGGAAATAAACTCCTACTGTTAATATTTGAAAGTGAAAAAGAAAATATTTAACATAGGAATATTTTGAAATGGGTTTCTTAATCTTTGCTAGTAGTAGCACCACTAGTAGTATTTGGGGAAAATGTTTTAGATTAACATATTGTCACAGAAACATCTACATAAGCCTAGAAACAGTATTTTCCCCCCAGAATTTTGTGTAGGTATAACCAGGCCTTGCAGAATTCAATGGACACTGGTGCAGGATTCAGTTTATTTCAGAGGAAAAAGTAAGAAAGATCTCTAAGTCTTGAGAACTGTCTTCTGACAATATGACATGGAAAATAGCACATCTTTATAGTTAAATGCTGCTATTCTTCAACAGTATGCAATATAAAATATTGGAATACAGAATAGTATTTAATTAAACTATGTGTTTAAAAAATGTATTTAATTAAGCTACACATAAATAAGGTAAGGTCTGGGCTGGAAAGATGGCTTAGTGTTTAAGGCACTTACCTGCAAAGCCAAAGGACCCAGGTTTGATTCCCCAGGACTGACGTAAGCCAGATGCAGAAGAGGGCTCATGCATCTGTAGTTTGTTTGCAGTGGCTGAAGGCCCTGGCATGCCCATATTCTCTCTCTCTCTCTCATAAATAAATAAATAAATAAATAAATAAATAAATAAATAAATAAATAAATGAGGTGTGATGGTTCATCTTCACTGTCAACTTGACTAGACTCAGAATCACTATGAAAATACACCTCTGGGTGTGCTTGTGAAGGTGCTTTGTGCAGTAAGGTTTACTACAGAGGTCAAACCAGCCAACCTGACTATAGCAGCACCATCCATGGGCTGCAGTCCTGGGCCAGGTACAAATACAAATGAGAGCGTCAGCTGAGCACCAGCACTCTTCTCGGTGTGTCCTGACTAAGCAGGACTCTGACTGGCTGCCTCACGTACCTGCGGGTGTTCATCCCCACCGTGATGGGCCGCATTCTTTCACAAAACTTGAATTCAAATAAATACTTCCTAATGTTCTATTTGTCAAGTATTTTTTCAAAGTATTGTTAAAAATAACCTATAAAAATGTATAACTGATATCATTTATTGATGTAGTAGCTTTTGGAGACAGGGTCTTACTATGTAGCTTAGGCTTCTCTAGAACTCTCAATCCTCCAGAGCCATGGTTTCCTGAGTGCTGAGACTATAGATGTAAGCCATTCAAGCCTGGTATAGCTTATCTCATTTAATAAATAAGCTGCTAGATTTTTACTAAACTAAATTTCCATGTAAACATTATCTCTTCTTAATAGTGAAAAGAACTGAATGCCATTAAAATTTATTGTAATTATTCATGATTATATATGACAATATACATGCATATATACACTTATATATCTTGTTATAGCTTAATATTTGTATAAAAGTTACTCACTAAAGTGCAATTTACCGTTTCATTTTAACAAAAATAACCTGTACAACTGAAGCATATCAAAACATCTATCATACAAATGTTATGAGGAGTGAGATTTTAAATTTCTGACAGATGAGTTATCATTATGTGATAACAGAACTATCAAATGCATCACTGAATGAAATTTTTATGTTGATAAAATATTTGAATAGGCTGTTGTGAGTAGAAGTTGAGTGACTATTGCATAATCAGCTTTTTCAGAGTTGATTTAATGCCCTTCTTCCTCTTTGCTGTTTTCTAGACATTGCTAAACCCCTTTGCTTGGCATACAAATGCTGTTAGGGTGTGAAAAAACAACAATTCAATAATAAAGTACAACCAAAAGCCTCATAGCATTTAGTAAATGGCAGAATGTATATATAATGCTGATCCCCTAAACATATCGCCCAGTGATATCACAGCTGCCTTAGCGTGAGAAAGTACTGATGTTCATTCACAGATACACCATCTGATGACACATTTCTCAGAGTGTGTTCTGTGTGACTGTCCCAAATACTGTACAGAAACCTAAACTACGTGTAAAAATGTAAAAGTACTGGGCATGATGGCACACAACTTTAATCCCAGCACTTGGAGGAGGATCACTATGAGTTCAAGGTTACCCTGAAAATACATAGTGAATTCCAGGTCAACCCAAGCTAGAATGAGACCCTATCTTAATAAATAAATAAATAAATAGAAGGTCAGTGGAGAAGCTCCTATGGGATGGGAAAGGCCTGCTGTTGTGTGTGGGGTGAGTAGACCCCAGCTCCAAGGCTCCCCAGTGCTACACACATGTGGAACAAATAGGTCCCAGCTCCCAGTTTCTTTAGTGGCATGTGTGTGGAGAGGAAGTAGGCCCAGGCTCATGGGTTCACCAGTGGCTGGTATGGGGTGAGTAGGGCCCAGCATACATGTGGGATGAGGAAGCTCATGTCTCCAGATCCCTGGTGGTTCACCAGTGTGTGGTGGGTAGGCCCCAAATCCCTTGTTCTCCAGCAGTGGATAGGGAACCACCAGATCCCCACTATAGTCATTAGATCATTTAAGCAGAAAATTAACCATGAAATAAGGGAGTTAAACAATACCATAGATCAGTTGCACCTAACAGACATCTATAGAATATTTCACTCTAATTTCACAGAATACACATTCTTCTCAACAGCTCATAGTGTCTTCTCTAAAATAGGTCATATATTGGAATATAAAACATGTCTCAACAAATTCAGGAAAATCAAAATAATTACACACATTATATCAGACCACAATGTGATAAATCTTGAGATTAACATCAAGGAAAGCAACAGAAAATCCTCCAACACCTAGAAGCTGAACAATTCACAATTAATGCATGGATAGTAAAATAAAAAAGGAAATTAAAACATTTCTGGAACTGAATGATAATGAAGATACAACATACCCAAACTTATGGGATATAATGAAGGCAGTCATAAAAGGAAAGTTTATAGCACTGAATGCTTTCATTACAAAAACAGAGATCTCAAGTGAACAATTTAACCATCAAGCTGAAGGCATTAGAAACACAAGAACAATCCAAACCCAAGAGTACCAGATGTAAAGAGATAATCAAGATCAGAGCAAAAATCAATGGATTGGAACTCAACAGAATTACTGCTGACTTTTCAATGTAAACTCTGAAATCCAGAAGCTATTGGAATGGAACATTTTAAATTCTAAAAGTCCATGGCTGCCAACCCAAAATGCTATCTATATCCAGCAAAATTATCCTTCATAATTGAAGGTGAAAGAAAAAAATCATTGATAAAATCTATATGATAATGTGAGCATTATATCAATCCTACAGAGAATATTGCATGAAATATACCTAAACTGAAGAGACAAACAATCACACGCAAGAGTAGACAAAAGAGAGAAATAAGAAGTATGAGTAGGATAGACAGGAAAGCTTACAAAGTCCAAGGAAACACCAAACTCTACAAAGGCTACAACTTGACAGGGATTAATTTGTACCTCACAGTTATAACTATAAGCATAAATGGGCATCAGTCAAAAGACATAAGTTTAAAAGCTGTATCAGAACAATGAATCTATCCATTTGTTGTTTAAAGAAAACCCACCTGACCAATGAAGATAGACACTACTCTAGGGAGAAAGCATGGAAAAGTATATTCTGAGCTAATGAAAATAAGAAAATCATGCTATGTGAAGTCACACAGGTTCAGAAAGACAAACACCTCATGACCTCTCTCACATGCAGTTTCTAAGCAAGACCAGCATCAGTTAATTGTAAGCCACAATAAATATCCACAGTATGGAAATGGTACTAGAATGTTCATAGGAAAAATGGTAAACAGGGATGGAAGGGATTAGGGGCTACTCAACTACAAGTCAATGGTCAGAAAAAAAGAAAGATAGGGAAAGACCTGGAGATAGAGGAAGATAAGGTGGTGGGGGGGATGCAGAAAACTAGTGAAAATATGACCCCATTCCATAGAAACTTTCTTCCTGGATATCAATGGACAAGTCATTGCCCTCAATAAAGGGGAGGAGGAACACAAACAGAAGAGTCCCACAAGAGGTGGTGAAAGCATAACCCTAAAGCCATGGGCTCTGGCTATTAAGTTCCAGGGTCAGAATTGGGCTTGCCACCAAAGCAAGCTGTTGGTTAGGGAGACATGAGGTCCCCAAAACAATACAGGCCATTGCCAAAAACAAGTAACCTCAGAAAACAAGTAACAAATAGATCAGCTGCTTTTATTTTTTTTATTTTATTTTATTTTTTTTTATTTTATTTATCTATTTGAGAGCAACAGACACAGAAAGAAAGACAGATAGAGCAAGAGAGAGAATGGGCGCGCCAGGGCTTCCAGCCTCTGTAAACGAACTCCAGACGCGTGGTGCGCCCCCTTGTGCATCTGGCTAACGTGGGACCTGGGGAACCGAGCCTCAAACCGGGGTCCTTAAGCTTCACAGGCAAGCGCTTAACCACTAAGCCATCTCTCCAGCCCGATCAGCTGCTTTTAAAAAGCACATATCCACAGTAAAGAATTGAGAGTGAATACTTCTTTGAGCTAGTCTATGTTTTCACAAATTTTTAGGATCTCAGATTTAAAGTCAAAAAGAAGTGGCACCAATTATACCTAGAATTCATTTAAATACACAGCAGAGAAAGGCACTTTTCCATCAATGGACATCTCAGTGGAAGTTGTTTTGATCTGTTAGGTATGAGGGATATTCTGTGGAATTCTGTTAAGCATGTTCTTTAATGAGTAAATTAAATGTGCACATAACCTTTAAATTAATTTAACCTAAATTCATTCCTTTGAGTTCATTAAAATATTTAAAATACAATAGCTTCTTTAAACCAAAAATGAGGGTAAATGTTTCCTATACAAAGATTAGAATTTCTATGCATTTTTATCTTTATGGTTTTATTTAATTAGGTTTCCCTTAAAATAAGAAAAAGAAGCTAACTATTATAAATTAATCTGCCATAGAAGAACTATTCTTCTCATAAATTCTTCATTCAGTTTGTCATCTTGACCTTTACTTAATCATCCAACCTGGGGCATGACATTTCTTTCTTGTCTTTATTTTTCCAAACACACCAGAATTTGATGAAGAGATTGCAAATCTTTCAAAGAGAAATTAAAATAAAAGTATTCTTAAAAATCTGTACTCATATATTTTTATATGGTGCCCACAAAAGACATCATACATATCTACTAGTTTCTGTTCTAATTGTTGGGTCAGATTTTTATAAGCCACAATATCCAACTTCAATTATTTTAAGTAATACTTATATCTTATGTTAAAGAAAGTAGAGCATTTAAATTTAAGTACTAAAATTGCATTTGTTCATACTTTAGATACATTATCTTGGCTTGGTGGCCCAAACCTGTAATTCCACCACTTGGGAGGTGGAGACAGGAAGATTGGGCATTCAAGGTAGGCCTGTGTACATACCAACTATGAAGCCACCCTAGGCTACATGAGATCTTATCCCCCCAAAAGTATATTTTAGTTCAATTAAAACTGAACTATTGGGCTGGGGAGATGGGTTAGCAATTAAGGGTCTTGACTGTAAAGCCTAAATACCCATGTTTGACTCTCCAGATCCCATTCAAGCCAGACGCATAAGGCCAAGTGCAAGTTCACACATGCCCAAGAGGTGGCACAAATATCTGGGGTTCGATTGCAGTGGCTGAGGCCCTGGCATGTCAGTTCTCTTTCTCTAAAAAAAAAAAAAAAATCCTGAAATTTCAACAAAGTATTAGGATAAGAGTTTATTCTACAACTTCTCTAAAATCTCTGAACACATCTGACTTCTGGTTATAGAAAAATGAGTTTGCTCTGTCAAGATGAAATATTGCTCTAGATCTGGACTGTCTGATATGGTAGCCACTTTTCATATGTGGATGTTGAAATATAAATTAAACTTAGATTTATAAAATATTAAGGGCCTAAGAAGATAGCTCAGTGGGTGAAATGTTTGTCTCAGAAGTACAAGGACCAGAGTTTGATCACCAGTGTCCACATAAAAATAAAGAAGTGGAGTGCCATTTCTCTCCGACCCATTGTCACTACTATGTGCTCGCCGCCGCGAGCTCGGATCCTGCCGGGAAAATGTCTGATGAACTTTCATTGGCAGATGCACTCTCTGAACAGTCTCCTGCCGAAACCTCTGCTGTGAGCAGTACAAAGCCTGGCCAACCTCAGGGCTGGCCAGGTTCCAGCCTTGGACTAACCCAGTGCCCCACCTTCTGTGCCACGGGACTCCCGCCAGGTGCAACGCCCTCCACTGTGCCTTTTGGACCAGCACCAACAGGGATGTATCCCTCTGTGCCTCCCAGCGCCAGGACCCCCAGGATCCTTTCCTCCTTCTGGACCATCATGCCCCCCACCTGGTGGTCTTTATTTAGCCCCAAGTGTGCCAGGCCCTGGCCCCACAGGGTCATATGCTGTACCAAATATGCCCTTTCCAGAGCTACCTGGACCATATGGTGCACCCACAGATCCAGATGCAGCTGGTCCTTTAGGTCCATGGGGATCCAAGTCTTCTGGACCTTGGGCACCAGGAATGGGAGGACAGTATCCTCCTACTCCCAATATGCATACCCATCTCCAGGTCCATATCCCACTCCTCCTCCCCCACAAGCACCAAGGGCAGCACCGCCTGTTCCATGGGGCAGTGTGCCACCAGGAGCCTGGGGACCAGCGGCACCATATCCTGCCCCTACAGGATCATATCCCGCACCAGGACTCTATCCTACACCGAATAATCCATTCCAAGTGCCTTCAGGTCCTTCTGGTGCTCCGCCAATGCCTGGTGACCCCATTCTTATCATTAACAGTGGGTGAGGAGATGACGCTTTGCTTTTTGAAGTACAGGTATATGTGCATGTGAATGCATATATGAAAATTGCTGGTTTCACTATGAGAGGGCATTCATGAAAGAACAACTCTTGCACCTCAGAGAAGATATCTACTTCCTATACATGGATGTATGGAACATCAAATAGATACAATAAGATAAAAAAGTACACACCAATCATTCAAATGTTAATTGTTTTTTGTGGAAAACAGTGATTATGTATATTGAATAGCTCTTTGATAAGATTTGTTTAAATCATGAAACTACCCTTAAAGTCTAAAATAGTGTGGGTTATTGTTAGAATCTGTAATTTAATTGGCAAGTTATTTCAAGTAGTTTGCTAAAATCACCTTCACCCCCAATAACTTGGAAAGCAGTCACCTAATCTGAACATGGCTTCTCCTTATTTTGAGCTCCTCTATGGGCTATGTTAACTTGGGCCTATTATGGTTATGTTTCAGATTCATATTTTTAACTTGTCAAATGCCTAGTTCAGTAGCCAGACAGTGTTCATTTTTATACTTGAGCTTCTAGTAAAAGCTTCTGAACTGTTTCATTTTTGCCTTTGGGTCATGACGCACTGAAATCTGCCATTTATAAAACTTCTTGTGTATGTGTGGTGCTGGAGGTGGAGCCTAGGCCCTCATGCATGCTAGGCCCCCACTGAGCTACGCCCTTTTTACAAGCCAACATGTACGCAAAGTGTATTCTTGGAGAATCAGTGATCTCTTTGTGTTGCTTTAGAATGGATCATGCAGGAAAGAATGATTCCTTGTTTGGAACCTTGAACTACATGCCCTAGGACGTGCTTCACTGCAGTGAGGCAGCTCTTCCTCAGCCCACCTGCCGCCTCCCCACCCCAGCCTTCCTTCGGTCCTTTAGAAAGAGCACATCCGTGACTCCTTCCTCTGTGGAAGACTGGCACAATAGACATTTATTGTAAGAAAGTACAACAGTTTTGTTTAGAGAACATTAAGTCCTACAGATATGATTGCTCTCTTTGTACAAGTGTGAATCAAACATGCATTAGAGTCGGGTTAAGCTATGGAATTGTTTCCTGAGTCTATAAAGTGTTTATGGCCATCAGTTCTGTTCTGTTTGTTGGCAGGTAGATAAATAGAATTGAGAACCACCTTTGAAGAAATTATTTCCTAGCACAACAGTAACAATAACAAATTGTGGATTTCTGCAACAGAGTTTAAAGCAGTGAGACTGTATTGCTTAGATAGTGTTCATTATAACAACCAGAGCAGTTCTGGTAGCTTGGTGATACCTTGCCTCTAAGTCTGAATCAGTCTTGTATTTGGAACTGATCTTGATCTTATTTAGCAAATAACATTGTGAACTTTTGAAGTATCCATTGGGTTTCTAAAATGTATTGTGAATATAGAAAGATTTATGCTTGAATTCTGTTTTACTTTGAAATAAAATATTGAGTAGTTTACTTCTGTAATTAAAATGTCAAGAATATCAAATGCTGCCAATTTAATGTTTCTGAAAGCCACCTTTTAAGAAAACAGTGGTCCTCTCTGAAATACATATTTAGCGTTGAAGCCTCCATTACTTTAGGTAGATGATAGGTGCAAACTTGCAGGGTTGAGAAAGGTAGAAGCTGATTTGATTTCTTGGACAGTGTTAGACTGAGGAATGTCCTTAGCCCTTACGATAGCAAAAATGATCTTTTCATCTTTCACTTCTTTTCAAGGACTGGTGGTAGCTGTCTACCTGTCACTAAGACCCTTACCAAAGTAGCCTTAAGTCTATAAGGCAGGTGACCTTAGGTGTCCTAGCTTCAGTTACCAGTCAATATCAAGATGTCAGTTAGGGAAGGATCAGCTGTAGGGAAAGAAGACACCAGCAGAAATAACTCTGTAGTTATTCTGGCCACCCTATAGTGGATAAATGTGTAATTCTGAATTCAGTATCTCCTGTTAACATCAGAGAAGATTAAGTGTGACTTAGTGTGGGAATCTAATTGTGGAGTCCATTGAGTATAGAAGAAATCTTTTGCTAAAGGATAGGAAGGACCATGAACCCAAGACTTAAGATTATACTCAGAAGTATGTAATAAATGGAGTGACCTGTCCACATGGTGCATGCTGGGTAATACTGCCATTCACTTTAAACCTTTGTTTTCAAGGACTTTGCAACTAGTGTTTGGTTCTTTTAGCATGAGAAGGGAAATACTATTTTCTTTTGTTTAATTTTATTTTTACAGAGCTTTTCTCCAGTTGTCCACAGGGTAGAGTAGATAGAGGTGTCTCAATTCTTAGAGGTATTCTAAGTCAAAAACTATTTCTGGGCTACAGGTAGAGTTAAAAGCAACAAGATCAGAGAGCAAATGAAGAAAAAGATTATGGCAATGGTTTGGGTTTTTTCCCCTACCTAACAAGGAAATGAAAGTGCTTTTAAAACAAGTCATGCTAGGCTGACTTGGGGTTTCAGGGAGTACAAATTGCAGAATATACTGACATGGACTTCAGATGATTTTTAACTTAATTTTATAGAGCTAGTTGAGATGTATTCTCATGAGATGAGAAACATGAATGGTGTTTCTGAGTTGGGAGTCTGGTTTTAAAATGTTGTTCCCAAAATAACAATGAAAAATTGTTGCAGTCCGGTTTGCATTGCTGTTAGAAATCACCTAACCAAGAGCAGCTTCTGGGAAAAAGAGATTTATTTTGGCTTACAAGCTTGAGGGGAAGCTCCACGATGGCAGGGGAAAACGATAGCATGAGCAGAGGGTGGACATCACCCCCTGGCCAACAGAAGGTGGACCACAGCAACAGGAGGGTGTGCCAAACACTGGCATGGGGAAACTGGCTATAAAGCCCTTAAGCCCGCCCCCAACAATATACTCCCGCCAGGAGGCATTAATTCCCAAATATCCATCAGCTGGGGAGCTAGCATTCACAACACCTAGGTTTATGGGGGACACCTGAATCAAACCACCACAAAAATATACCTCAGAACCATCTCTCAGAATTGTCCAGAATCCAGTACTTCATAAAGGGCTTCAGATACCTTGTCTTGTCTGCTCTGGCCTTGCCTGTGGTGTTTTTGTGCTTCTGAAGACACTTTTCACAGCTCTGGCAGTTTACTTGTGTAAAGTAATATATTGATTATTCACAACATCCATTTTCAATTGCCTGAGGACTGCTGCCTTTCTTCATTTTTCTTGTATCAGAGAATAATAGGACAGGCAAGAAAAGGGGTGACTTTGCCCTCAATCATATCACTACAATGAAGTGCTTTCTAGAAGTTTGCCTGTGCTATATATTACCTCATTAACAATATCTTTGATCCTCAAGTAGGCAGCTTTGGAAGTCAGTGTAGATTGAACATAGCTCTACTCAGTTTCTAGTAGGAAACTGCTGGGTTTACATAACAGTTGCCTGTACGTCTAGAAGTTAATGCCAATGTCTTCCTCACCCTCAATGATGTAGAGATAAAAGCTGGCTTTATCAAGTGCCAGGGTTACAAACTAGAAATTAAGTTTAAGCAGAGGCCTTCTATTAAGTTTTTGAGAAAAGAAGTTTAAACTCAGATGAATAAAACTGTTGAGACAGGAGAAGGTGGGCTTCAGAGAAGTCCGTGCCCTTGGTAAAGCAGTGACACTGAAGACTAGACACTTGATTTTCAGAATGCCAACAAGTAAAACAAAACAGAAAATGGTAAATAATCAGTATTGCAGTGGCATGTAAGCTCTGGCTGTAGAGCCCATCTGTGGACAGTTTGTTCCCTCAGCATGCGTGTCTGTGATCACGTGCTGTGCTGAAGGCCAGACGTGAGAGATGGAAGAAATCCCTGTCCTTGAGGCTCAGTCTAGGGTTGGTGACCTTACAAACAGAACTCGTTACTTATACCCATGACTGGTTACCTAGGTACAAAGTATTACATAGCTGCTGATGGAAATTATCAGTCTGCTTTAGAGCATTTTAAAGGACAAAATGTGATACAGTTTTTTGTATTTAGAGTGTCATTCAAGAGTGTGGTGTTCATCAGTGCAACTATTCAAGTGTGCAAAGTAATGGTATATTTCTCCTTTCCGTCTTTTGGATAAAGGCACTTTCCCTGCCTGTCACTGATTAACAGATACTGACTTGTTGCCATTAAATAAACCTGATTTCTTATGTGTGCTATAAAAAGGGTTTTTTATTTTTTTTTCTTGGAATTGTGATTTTTTTTTATTTACTTAATAATTGAAAAATTAATGTATGTAATTGTCTATGCATTTTAAGTTAAACTGCCTAAAATGTGATTTGAGATGTACACCTTTGTACTGTGAACTGTAAGCAATCTGAGATGTTAGGTTTTATCACCTGCTGCTGCATTTGTAAGTAAAGACAAATGTTGCTTTAAGAAGTAATTACAATTAGGAGTAGGCTATAGATGTGACACTTAATATTTTTTAAGATAAACTTGTTGCTTTTGTGTATTATGCCTGAAGGCTCTTTTTTTTAAAAAAAAAAAAAAGTATTTTCATGGTTAAAAAAAAAATAAGGAAGTGGCCCTGTGATTTCTGTGCTGAGAAGGTAGAGATAAGAGGATCACTGGTGTTCCTGGCCAGCGAGGTTATCCTAATTGGTGAGTTGCAGATAATGAAACGCCCTGTCTTAACAGAAGGGGATGGTGATCAAAAGAGTATCACTCAACATTTCCCTCTGGTCTGCACTTGAATGCACCTGCACATTCTCACGTGGCCCTAAAGATTAAGGCTAAGTACTGGGTAGTGTCACTGTTACTGGTGGGATTGTTGAGGAGTTCTGTATGGAAGCACTGACCTCTGAAGTCAGCATTCTGGCAAACTTGGAGAAATCTGTGGTTGATGCCTTGGGAATGCTGTCAGTGTGAACAGTGATTGTCGCAACCAACATACTATCTCTGAGGCATGAGGACCATCCAGGGAATGCTCATTCCTGGGAGGCTCTATGCATCTTTTTTTTGTTGTTGTTCATTTCTATTTATTTATTTGAGAGTGACAGAGACAGAAAGAGGGAGAGAAAGAGAGAAAGAGAGAGAGAGAGAGAGAGAGAGAGAGAATAGGCATACTCCAGATGCATGTGCCCACCTGTGCATCTGGGTAACGTGGGTCCTGGGGAATCAAGCCTCAAACTGAGGTCCTTAGGCTTCACAGGCAAGCACTTAACTGCTAAGCCATCTCTTTAGCCCCAGGAAATGCTCATTCCTGGGAGGAATCTTTGACAGTTCCAGATTTTGAGCCCTGGACATGTCCACTGACTGTTTCAAGACCAAGGAGGTGTCTTTCATGACAGTACAGCCAGAGGAGTAAATGGGACCATATTAGTCTCATCCTGTCCCATGCACCATGTCAGATGACCTTATATTATACTCTTCTTGGGGCTCTGCAGGATGTCACACTCTAGGAATAAGGCCAATGTATGAGCATACCCAAAGATTGCTGCCTTATACTTTTTTGAATATACTTTTTTCTATTGAGAAAGAAAATCTCCTTGTTATTAGCAACAAACAAACAATAATTCTGACAGACTAGAAAGATAATTACATAAGAAAATTAAATAAGGAGAGGCATCTCACAAGTAAGGTAAGGGATACACCTATATTGGAGAAGATGTAACTAGGTATGTCCTTACTTTTGATGCATACACATCACCACTTTATGACAAAGTGCTTTCCCATTAGTAGAATTTGAAGTCACACAACTGCATTTTATTATAATCAACATAAATTTTTGATCATACCAGTTGTAACCTTACCTAAGATCTTCAACTTGTTATTCCAATGAGAAAACAATGAGTTGTCATGATTACATACACTCTCCTAATATGTGCACTTTACAAATTGACAGACTAAAATGATGAGGAGATTAGCAGGCAAACATGTAAGTAGTTGATTAGTGTGAATACATATACATTGCTAGGATTATTTCATTTATTCTGTGATATTGATACCATATAAATACCATTAAAATATTCAAAGAGGGCTGGGAAGATGTCATAGCAATTAAGGCACTTGCCTGCAAAGCCTAAGGATGCAAGTTCGGCTCCTCAGTATATAAGCCAGATGCACAAGGTAGCACATGCATCTGGAGTTTGTTGGCAATGGTTAGAGGCCCTGGTGTGCCCAATCTCCCTCTCTCTCTCTTTTCCTCTCTCTCTGTCTCTCAGAAATAAATAAATAAAATATTTTTAAAATATATTTAAAATGTCTATTCATTATTTAAAAGAAAAGAAATTATTTATGTCAAATGCAAAATTTCTTTCTTATAAGTGTAGAAAGTAAGATATAATCTTAAAATAACTGATGCATTCTTCCTTTCCTCAAAACTCAGGCCAACAAGACATCAAAATCTTTTAGATTCAGAAAAACTAAGAAAAGGACAAGTCTTAATTGTGTTTTTCTACACCTTCCTAATTTAAACAGAATTAAAGTTATCCAGAAAATACAACAATTTGGACTGAAGAGAATTCTCAGTGGTTAAAGGTGCATGTTTGTAGAACCTAATGACCCAGGTTCAATTTCCCTGTATCCATGTAAAGCCAAATGCACAAAATGGCACATGCATCTGGAGTTTGTTTCCAGTGGCAAGAGAACCTGGCATGCCCATTCTCTCTCTCTTTCTATCTTAAGTAAATAAATAAATATTACAAAAAGAAATACAACAATGTTTACAGCCATTTTTGATAACAAGCATCAGAGAAAACAAAGAAAGATTGTTCCTCCATCACTTCAGGTAGACACAAAGCTAGAAAATCAGAAGAATTATGTAAACTTATCCATTATATAAAGAATAAACCAATTTGCAAAAAATTATTTAATTTTCTTCTATTTATAATCCTATTTTATTGTTTTATTTTTGAGAGAGAGAGAATAGGCATGTCAGGGCCTTTTGGCTGCTGTAAACAAACTCCACACATATGTTCCTCCTTGTGTGCATGTGCGACATTGCAGACTTGAGTCACTGTACGTCGGGCTACATGGGACCTGGAGATTTGAACATGTGTTCTTAAGCTTCACAGGCAAGCTCCTTAATAGCTAAGCTATCTCTCCAGCCCTATGTATAATCCTTAATTATGCAAATAAAAGCACAGTGAATCATAATTTGATTGTTACAAAGACAAAAACCTACAAAGACTGTATTCCAAGGCCTTTCTTGGTATCAAACTTCAGGTATGGTCCATCATGCTTCTTTATCTCCAGTGCTCAGATCTCTTCCTAGTATGAGCAGTAGGGGTCACTTAGAAATCTTAAGCAGGCTCCAGAGTAAAAGAGCCACCATTATTCATTTGCTTTGGGCAGAAAGGAAGTGCTACCTCCCAGCAAAGCAATTCCTACTCAACAAAATCATTCACTATAGAAAGTAGTCCCTTGATATCAAGTGCATTTTAGTTGCAACTTGATCTTTTAGGTAAAAGAAAGACACCTAGACAACTCATTTAATTGTCTTTAAGCTCCTCATTTAGTCAAAATATGATGTCCCAAGAAACAAAACCAGAAAACATTATTACAGAAACTCCATCTGCATTCATATAACACATTTTAAATTCTGGAGCACAGCATGGACATGGTTGGACTTTATAACTGATATCTTTTTATAAATCAGTCTAACACTTTGGCTTTGATAAAAGTGCACTTATATCTAAAAATAATAAAGCGGATGACATAACCTGAGTGCCATAAAAAGTCTCCATAGGAACAGCTCTTTACATGTGGACACAACATCTCAGTGTTGTCTATGGGCCTGTGCTGCTTTGCTTAGCCATTGTCAGTTGGGAAGGCTTACCATCTTGCTGGCCATGAAGGGTCTGGGGACTTTGTATTCTTTCTTCAAGATTGGAGCTAAGGTCGGAGTTCACAGCTGACATCCGTGTTGAATCACTCATATCAAATTCATCACTTTCTATTGAACTTTCATCCTGAAATTGTTTAAAAATATCATCAAACATCATGAAGTATATTCCATTCTCATAATGACTATTTTCCTATGTGGATAATCCGAGGTTAGCCAGGTAGTAAACTAAAAAACTTGCATAGAACTTATTAGAATGTGTTTCAAATTAATAGATGCTCAAAATAACAAATAGCAAAATAACTTCTCACTTCAAGGAACTTAAAGAGGTAGCTATTCTAATAATGTATCTATGAAGATTCATATTTTTTGAGAATAAAGTTTGAGGAAAAATTTATAAGTATTTGAGCTTGAAAAATAATGTAGAGATTGCAATCTGTACATCCAGGCAGCTGCTGTGAGGGGGAGATGGATAATAGGAAGAGAAAGTCATGATTTTGAATGAGAGTCCAGAAAGCAGCCAGAATTAGCAATGAAGGTCAGCAAGCATATACATGAGGCAGTGAGAAGAGGGAACTTCAGAGAAGTACTGAAATAACTCAGTGCCTGGATAAAGTATTCTTTGGATTGTGGTCAGGATCAAAAAAAAAAAAAAAAAAAAAAAAAGAAAAGAAAAAGAAAAAGAAAGAAATAGAAAAGGAGGAAAGATATTTTAAAATTTTTATTTATTTTCAAGGGGAGAGAGAGTGAATGGATACAGCAGGGTCTCTTGCTACTCTAAGTGAACTCCAGATACATGCACCACTTTGTGCATCTGGCTTTATGTGGGAACGTGGGAATTGAACCTGAACTGTCAGTCTTTGTAAGCAAGTACCTTTAACCCCTAGCCACCTTTTCAGCTTGCCTTTTGAATTTTTGAGTTTGAACTCAGTACAACAGGTATGTTAGCAATAAAGGTTTACAAACATCTGTCATAGGCTTATATATTAATGCTAAAATATATGTTTACAGAGGATATAACTTGAAAAATAGTCTAAATAGTTCAAAAATGAATTTCTCAGTAAATGACTCCTAAAAGATTCAATCATAAAATATTATGAAAGGCAAATATGAGTTTTGATTATACCCTTAATAATCTGCCAAAATATTATACATGCCAATAATAGAATACAGTAAAAAAGCCTTCATAAAATGCTCTAATTAGTAGACACCATGATTTGTAATAACAAACAAGGTATGTGCTTTGTTTGGATTTAGTGGCTGATATTGACCAAGGGAATCTCAGTGAGGCTTGCAAGTGAATCCATCCATACATACTACTTAGATACATACACACTTATATATATGAGGTGTGTGTATGTGTGCACGTGTGCTATGGCATTACAAACACAAAATGTGTTCTAAATAATTAGGATTAATTTATTAAAGTGTAGTTGATAAAATGTCTAAACTACTAAAAGACCAGTTTTCCAAATGGTCAATTCATCAAAACACAACTATGAACAATTAACAAATTAGAACTAAGATGCTTCACTGATGTCTTTTCCTGATGCAAACTTCTTTTGGAGAAATTGGCTTTGGACAAGAGTCTTTACAAGACAAGAAGTCCTGACAAAGCTGTGTATAATGTTAACTGCTTCATCAAAATCACCTGGTTTAGATGGCATGGTGGTACATGCTTTTAATTCCAGCACTTGAGGTGCAGAGGTGTGAGGATGAACATGAGTTCAAGGATACCCTGAGAATTCATAGTAAATTACAGGTCAGTCTGGGCTAGATCAGTACCCTACCTCAAAACCAACAAACCAACCAACAAACAAAAATCTCCTATTTTGACAAAGTAGCACAATGATCCATAAATCAGGGTCAGGTGACATGGTACACTTCATTCATTAAAGGTCTGTTGTGTCTGGGCTTACTGAACAGCATTAATACATCCTTCATTGAGCAAGCAAATACCAATCTGAGACCCTGGGCAATCATCCCAAAGACCTCTCCTGGCAGAATACTCTCTACATTACATGTTTTTCAATTCTATTTCCCCACCAAATCCAAACTACCAACAAAACTATATATAGACATATTAAACCCATAAGAAAGTAAAATGTGACTTCCATATCAGTGTGTGCCACACACACCACACACACACACACACACACACACACACACACACACACACACACACAGATATTCACACAGAGACAGTGACAGAGACAGAGAGAAAGAAAGAGAGGAGAGAGAGAGAGATACATGGCACAGTTCTCCATTACACACAGTGGACATAGTGTGACATTCACAGAAGCCTGGCTTCAGACCTACTCACTGATGCATATTAAATGTGTTGCTACATTAACCAGGTTCCCTAACACATCAATATTCCTGTTTCTTTACTGATATAATATGAACATAGTAGTATAAATTGCAAAGTACTATACAAGAATTGAGAGGATTGTGATAGTTTGAATGTATATTCCCCAATAGTCTCAGCTATTTTATTTTATTATCTTCACTGCCTGACTGGAAGAAGTGTCACTGTGGGCAGGTCCTAGGGTCTTGTCCTAAGGTGTTGCTGTGGGCAGATCTGAATTCTAAGCCTAAGGAATGCAGAGAAGTGTGAGCTCTGGAGGTCTTGCCGCTGCTGGTTCATCTTACTTTCTTGTGGTACTGACTGTGTGGGTGTGTCTCTCTACTTGTGAAAGAGGGCCAGCTTCTTTCACATTCTATGTAAGCCTGAAATAATTCCTTTCCTCCTATAAATTGTGTCTGGTTAGGAAGTTCATCCCAGCAACATGGAGTTGATTATGGCAGAATATTGGTACCAGATAAATGGGGTGATAATGCTGCCATGAATCTGATCATGTGGATTTTGGTCTTTTTAAATAAATATTTTTAAAATATTTTATTTATTTACTAGAGAGAGAAAAAGAGAGAATGGGCATGCCTCCAGCCACTGCAAATAAACCCCAGATATATATGCCACCTTGTGTATTTGGCTTATATGGGTATTGGGGAAATCAAACCTGGGTTCCTTGGCTCCAGGCAAACACTTTAACCACTAAGTCATCTCCACAGCTGTGATTTGGGTCTTTTGGAACTTTTGTCCTGGGAAAATGGGACAGAACTTAGTACTTGCTACTGAATGTCCCTTCAACAGTGGTAGGCCAAGTTTTACGGACTATTATGGTAAGGGTTTCAAACTGCTAAATGAAGAGAAAAATCCATTTGGAGGCTTTGCTTATGAACTTTCAAAATGGAGGGAAAGACCTCAGAGAGCTTTTTTGGAACTGTGCTACTGGCATAAAGTCTGGCTGCATTCTGCTGCCCAAGCACAAAATGTTTAATCAAGGTTGAATTCAAAAGTAATTTTATGTGATTGTTGGAAGATAGAGAACTGAAAGATTTAAGATTTAAAATTGGAAAAATTCAAGCACATTTAAAATTACTGGTACTAAGAATGATATGATTGCTGAAGCTGCTATTGTCAAACACATTAGTGATCTCAAGGAAGATGGCCCAACTACTTTATACTGAAACTATAATAGAAATGCAAAGTTTTTGAAAGAAAGAAACCTGCTGTTCAAGGTCAAGATTTATTTCCTCCCTAAATTAACAACATGGCTGGTTCCTTTGTGTGTGGTATTGCTTTCAGAAGCATGAAAAATGGTGCATGGAAGTGACGTCATAAAGTGCACCCAGTTCCAGGAGCCTATGCTGAGATGAGGCATGGGAAGTAGGATACTCCTCTTCTAAAGACTGGAAATGCCAGTGTCCAGGGTTGAAGATGGACTATGGTTTGCAATGGAGACAGTGATGTTTTAGCTGTACCAGGACCATGCAGAGGTTACCATGGAGTACTGCTGGCTTGGGATGGAAGTTTATCCTGCATACTCAGCCCAGCTTGAGGGGTAGAATTGGAAAATCTATAGACTATTACTAGTCACTGGTTATGGGTGTTGGGAACACCAGATGTTTGATGTTTACCTAATGGTTATTGGGTTTTCATTGGTCCAGTTTCTCTTTGCTATGCCTGATAGGAATGGAAATTTTTACTCTGTGCCATTATATTTTGGAAGTATATAACTTGTTTGATTTTACATGATTAACAATTTAGAGGAGAATTAAATATGGTGAGACTTGGAACTCTGGAACAATCTTTTTTTTCCCCTAGTTTCCTTTTGACAGAGTGGATCTGTTAGTCAATCCAAGAGCAGCTGGTTACCCACCATGGATGTGTACCAATATTGCACTTATGTGAGCATCATGTCAGATTGTTTACTTCTGAGTCGCTTAGACTTTGAGTTGTTTGGACAGATGTTGGCCACTTTCCTCTGGTAGCTCATGTAGTACCTTCCAGAACTAGATGGGCTAATTGTCTGCAGACTGGCTCTCCTCCAGATTCTAACCAGGTCTCTCCATGGTCCATGCCAACAGTGTTTGGTGTCTTCATCAGTAGGGTCTTACCATTAAACTCTGGTGGGAAATCAAGTGCTCTGACAGAAGTCTGTCTTATTTGTTTTGGGAGATCCAAGAGGTCTTTCTGACCAACAGCTCATTATGGATGTACACCACATCCTGGTACAATGAATTACAGGCCAGTGCCAAGGGAAAATAAAAAAAAAAAAAATGAAAAAGCCAGAGAAGTAATAGAAACAGGAGAAAATTGAGGTTAGGTTTTGTTTCACTCTTTCTAGGGCCCTTTGATTCAGGTGCTTCCACTAAGGTCCTCTTAAGGGTTGCACCTTTGAGTCTGACTTCCATGATACAGGATTCTATGGTATCAGTTCAATTTGGGTTCAGTTTTTTGTTGCCCCACCTTTTCCCTTTTCCCAAGCCCTAACCTCCCTATTGTCCAAGCTTCATGATTATTCAGTTATGTCAGCAACTTGGGCTAATCCAGGTTAGGAACTGCAGATGAGTGAGATTATGCAATGGTTATCTTTCTCTGAGTTCACTTTTCTGTGAGTTCACTTAGAATGATCTTTTCCAAGTTTCCAAAGTTTTCTAAGTATTTCTATGTGTAATTTTTTTTTCTTACTGTTGAGTAGAATTCCATCATGTAGATATACCGCATCTTGGTTATCCATTTATCCAATGATGGGCACCTGGGTTGATTTTAGTTTTTAGCTATTATGAGTTGAGCAGCTATAAAATATGGTGGAGCAAAGATTTTTGAACTGAGATGTGGAGCTTTTAGGGAAATTGCCCAGTAACAAGGAATGTTGGTAACTGTATATTCATTCTTTTCAAGAGTCTCCATATTGATATCCACAGTGGTTGTACCAGCGTACATTCCCAGCAACAGTGAATGAGTGTTATTTCTTCACATCCTCACCAACATTTGTTTTCATTTGATTTTTTAACGTTTGCTATCTTTACTGGGTAAGGTGGAATCTCATAGTTGTTTTAATTTGCATTTCCCTAATGGTTAGGGGTGTTGAACATTTTCTCATGTGTGTGTGTTAGCCATTTGTAATTCTTCCTCTGAAAACTTCCTATTTAGTCCTCTGTCCCAATTCTGGAGTGGGTTGCTTGATGTTTTTATTGTTTAGTTTTTTTTTTCAGTTCTTTGTGTATTCTAGATATTAGTTTCTGTCAGTGTTATAGCTAGCAAACATTTTTCTCCCATTCAATGGGTCTGCTTATGGTATGTTTGTCTGTGCAAAAGCTTTTTAGCTTCATGATATCCCACTGATTGAGTGCTTGTTTAATTTCTTTGGCTACTGGGGTTTTCTTCAGGAAGTCTTTTTCCAGTCCTATGTCATGCTTACTCTGGAATAATTTTAAAATTGGCAAAGGTGATAGTGGATTGAATACAGTTTACAATGTGAGATGGTTATGAGTCTATTAGAGGCCAGGGGCGAAATGTAGTAGTTTGAATGTATGTCACCTGTAGAAACAGATGTTTTATTAAAACTTATCTCCAGCTTCCTGGAGGTGTCACTGTAGCAGATCCTGAGGTTCATCCCTAAAATATTACGGGGGGTAGATCTGAATTCCAGCTGAAGGTATACAGAGAAGCGTGAGCTCTGGGGTTCCTGCTACTGCAGGTTTGTGCTTGCTTGCTTGTGGTGCTTGCTATGTGGGGTGTCTCTCAGCTTGGATCTCTAAAAGGGGGCCAGCTTATACCATCAGTGGAACTTATCCTGGATCTGTAAGAATGAAATAACTCCAATCTTCCCATAAACTTTGTCTAGTTTGGAAGTTTATCCCAGCAAAGTGGAGCTGAGTATGACAGGGTGTAATATATTTAAAGGAACCAGAACAATGACAGTTATAAACACAATATAAATGCTGACAGCGCTATGCAGACTACATAATAAATTTTACAATAGAGTAGGATGTATATTTATCATATTACATGAACATATGTAATATAGTAAATAATGAAGTAAATTTATACACCAGTAATATAATATGTGTCTTAAGAGGTTGCATGTTCTACATAAGCATTGTTGTTGTCTATATTTCTTATAAGTACCACAAACAACTATCTATATCTAATCAAGTAAAGTTGTTTCTATGGCATTTATGAACGGGTAAAGTGTGTGTGTGTGTGTGTGTGTGTGTGTGTGTGTGTGTATGTTATAAAAATTTCTGCAGATTCTGGCTAATCACTGTACCTTGTTTCACATTAAATGACACCTGTCAGTATATTTTTAAAAAATTAGACAAAGTATTAAAATGTTATGGAACTAAATGCATTATTATTCAAAAAAAGGCTAATTTCAGAATATTTACTACCATAAATGGATTCATAATTGAGAACATTTTAAATGCTTTCCCCTATCAATCCTTATGAAATTTAGTTTGCTTTTCACAGTTCTTATTCAGGTGTCCTCTGTATGTAACTCCAATAAACATATGAGTCCACTAGATTGAATTTTTGAGTAAGCATTTTTGGTCTGTCATGTGCTATATCTGGGGTGGATAGATGTGTGTTCACTCAGGTCTCCCAGGGAAAACACTTTTCATATCATCACCAGTCCTGGCTCTGACTTTCATTTTACTGTTACTTACCTAACTTAACCTCCTTCTATTCCTTTAATAATAACAATTTTATAAAACTTTGTAAACAATCCTGTCTTTTTTGGATACTTTTTTCTAAAAAAGAATTTTCAAAAATCTTTTAGTTATTTGAAAGGAGAGAGAGTCTTTTCACTAAAAATGGACATATACCACTATGTGGATCTGGCTTCATGTGGGTACTGGGGAAGCAAACACAAGCCATCAGGCAAGCAAGCATCTTTAACCACGGAAACATATCTCCAGGCCTTTTGCAGTAATTTTTGATAATGCATATCTAATTTAGTAATTATAAAATGTGACCATAAGAATACATTTCCTAACCCAGTTATAACTTATAAGGCTGTATTTCATTGGTATAAAATGCTTGTGATGTTTTAGAGACCAGAAAGACTCAGAATATGTGGGATATATTGTTGGCCATAGCTAGTCATACTTTTTGACTTAGAAATAAACATATCAACCTCAAACTGAGCTTCCTAAAAATAAAGTTATAGCTTTAACAAATTATAAAACATTAATTTTTTTAGTTTTATGACTGTAATGAGTCATAGAGAAAGCTTCTTCATTCTCAAGAATAGACACATGTTTTCTTAATTATAGTTTACTTTTTAGCCTAATGATTTTGTTACTATCTATCCAATCACTTGTAGAGAGCTACCTTATTAAAATGCAAACTTATACTGCATCTCACTAATAAAGACATTCTTAGAGAATGTACCAGAACAAAATTATTGAAGTTAAATATTCTTATGCATATAGTTGCAAGATTAAAATTTGGTCAAATACAGAAAAAAAAATTCAGTTTTATAAAAAAAGCAAACTCAACAAAAATAATTTCAAGATGATTATGATACTTCATCTGATATTCCTATATTTTAAAAATATATATTAAATAAGTATGCATTATTATCTAATACATGTCAAGATTTTAGCTAGACCTACTAAATAGAAGAATTTGGAGCATAAGATTCATCTAATTTCAAAGCATAACCATAAATTTTTCCTATAAAATGCAGAGATGTCAACAAATAAATACATCAAATAATGCTTAAGAGAAAAAGCTTTAAAATTAATGCAAGATGTAAATTAATGAAAAATAATTTCTGAAATAACTATTAACTGATTTTCTGACTTGCAGACAAAATAGCCTTACATTTATATTTCCTTTGGTATTCACTAGTTGAGAATTCTATTCTGTAAACTTTTTCACTCAGACTTTCCAGCACTTTTCCAAGGCTTCCTTTAAGGTGAATATAGTGAGGAGAACACATCTTTTTTAGGTTTGAGCAAATTCCTGCATAATACTGAAGTTTAAGAGTTCAGATAGGAACTGTATTCAGGACTTGGGAATCTGTTCTCTTTCCCCATCTGTGCAATTCTGACATATCTTTCATAAAAAAAAAAATACAAGTGACTGCCTTCAACATGCCATCAAGCTTAATTCAATAGTAGTGATTCTAGAACCTCTCTGAGCAGTGAGTGATGGAGCATGGGCACCTCCAGGTTACCTCATCTTGCTGGTTGTTCAGCAGCTGTAGTTTCATATGCTTCATGTAGGCCATGGTGATTGGCATGTTGTAGTCAATCATGCTGCTAACCAAGGTAGGAGGCTTTCCATTATCTGTAAGAAAGCACAGGAAATGTGTGATGGCTGGGATGCTGCATGGTACCTGTAGCTCCAGAAACACTCAGTCTGTCTAAATTAAAGTAGTATTTAGGGAGGCAATGGTTTTAAATCTTGGAAGCACTGCACATGAATCAAATATAAAATAAGGTTCAACAAAAGTGTATCAATTCAAAATTAACAGTAGGGATGCATCCAGTATTACTTATTAAAGGACTTTTAAATATCTTGAATAATTAATAATAAATGAAATTAATAGGGTGATTAAGTATATTTTTTATCCTTTGCAGCACTATTCTTTCCTAAATATGTATTTCTGAATGTAAACAAAAATTTGTTCTTTCTTTTCTTTTTTGAGATAGGCTACTCATCTTTCAATGCATGGAAGTCAACTAACTTAAATGCATGTCTTAGATTAACTTAAATATTGGAAAGTTAGTAGTTACAAAAATAGTCTAGGTAAGTTTAAAGCTAAAGTCAAGTTATTTTTATGTAAAGATTTTCATTCAAGGGACTCCAAGTTATCTGTGGCTTCTAGAAAAAAGGAAATGGTAGGCTTGAAAGGGCAAAATTAATGTAGTTGCTAAATTTATTTAAAACACTATGATATAATACAATAATAAAAATTAAAACATGACTAGAAAATATTTATTTCTCACAATTGAAACTGTCTTCTAAGACTGGAAAATGAATGACTGTATAAGTGGATATTCAAGATTCAGTACCTCCTGTTTGAATAAATGTAAAGATTTGACTTGTTGAACTATTTTAGCCTAGCACATTTTTATAAAATGTGAGATATAAACTTGCCATTATGAACAAAATTACTTTGAATCTCACTATTTGACACGATGGCTACCTTTATGATCTGTTCCATCTGGGTTTAAATGCATTCTTTTCTGGCACTCTGAGCAGCTCATTAGAAATCGTGTCACCGCTTCTCTTGGTAGGAAGGCATAGCTCTCTGAAATCTGAAATGATTCACAAAATATAGGTGTTATTATATAAGCTGACTGAGCACCATTGAACAGAAATAATCATGATATTTCCAAATAAGACCCATTTGTTCTCCCATAATGGCAGGAAGCACAGTGAAAGCATGCACGGCAAACCATGCATCATTTCAAGAAATATCTATCCCACTTGATTAGATAGATGGCTCTCAATCACAGTCAACTATGCCATGTGCAGAGTAAAGCAGAGACTGGGTCTGCATGGGTATATATTTTTAAATTTTGGCATTGCTTTTAGGAAAAATGATGACAATGTGGAATATTATGGTGATTTTTTATTATTAAATGTTATAATTTTTTAACTTACTGCCAGTTTGATCAAAAATTTATCCAATTTTATTTATATATTTTAAAATTTAGCCCAGGCAAGATAATAGACTTTAGATTCTGTATAATGATCATTTCTCCATTATTGATTTCAAATTCTTTAACAGGATAAAAGATAAATCCATGTATATACTGCTTCATTATTTATCTCGTCCACAGAAAATGACACACTTGGAAATGTACTTAGTTCACCTATCTCATTTCTTTATTTTATGCCAGTTTCATAATATATGTCTTCAAGCTCACAGTATCCAAGTAGGATTTTCCAAATCCCTATACAAAGTTCTTCAGAACAATAATCTAGAATTGTGTTAACAATCAGCATTCCTGACACAATAATTTTATTAGGTATTTTTTTTTGAGTGGGATGCACAGATTTTAATTCTTTCAAAGTGATAGCTAACATTAATTCAGCGCTTATAAAAGTCAAAGCAGTCTCTTAGACATTGTTACCCCCATAGTACTAGAATTGGTAGGTAAAGAAGAAGGTTAATAGATAAATAGTTGAGTTATTAAATAGATATAAATGTCAGATGATTTTCAGGTGCATTCATAGCTGTTACAACCTTGATGCATTTCAAGTTAGTAGAAAAAAAGGAAATACACAGCAAACATGCTATAGAAAGCCAATGTGTACTCATTTCTTTAGTTGGGATAGGCCACTGTTTGATAGCCCATGCCACGGCAGGAGCTCAATACAGAGAGCATTATATCTGCTTATATTCAACACTGTACATCTATCTGTCCAAGTTGATGGAGAAATAAGGACATTCTACAACAAAAACAGGCTAAAGGAATTTTTGAAGACTAAACCAGCTCTATAGAAAATATTTGAAGGAATTCTTCATGCTGAAGAGAAAGCAAAATACACACATGAGGAATTAGGAAAAAATGAACCACACTCAACAGTTAAAACAAACGAGTAAAGGGAAAACAGGAAACACTACAAAATAAAAATGGTGAGAATAAATGCATACCTTTCAATAATATCTCTTAATATCAATGGCCTCAATGCACCATCCAAAAGACACATGCTTGCAGACTGGGTTAAAAGTCAGGATCCTGCCATCTGTTGCCTCCAGGAAACTCATCTCCCAATAAAAGATAGACACCACCTTAGGGTGAAAGGTTGGAAAATGGTATTTCAAGCAAATGGGCCTAGGAAACAAGCAGGGGTTGCTATCCTAATATCTGACAGGATAGACTTCAAACCAACATTAGTGAGGAAAGATAACAAAGGTCATTTTATACTGACTAAAGGAACAGTCCAACAGGAGGACATTACAATCCTAAACATATATGCACCTAACATGGGGGCTCCCAGTTTCATCAAAAAACACTATTAGACTTAAGGTCACAGATAACATCAAACACAATTGTAGTGGGAGACTTCCCCCACTCTCATCAATTGACATGTCATACTGGCAAAAAATAAACAGAAAGACATCTGAATTAAATGATGTCATGGGACAATGAGACCTAATGGATATCTACAGAATATTCCATTCAAATGCTACAGAATATACATTTTCCTCAGCAGCACATGGAACATTCTTTAAAATAGACCATATATTAGGACACAAAGCAAATCTCCACAAATACAGGAAAATTGAAATAATTCCTTGTACTCTATCTGACCACAACAGGATTAAACTGCAAATCAGTAACAAGAAAAGCTACAAAACAAACAGAAATTGATAGAGACTAGAAAGTACAGTATTGAATGGTCAATGTGTTATTAAAGAAATCAAAAAGAAAATCAATAAATTTGTAGAATCAAATGATGATGATGATAATACAACATACCAAAAGGTTTTGGGCACAATGAAGGCAAAAGGGAAATTTATAGCTCTAAGTGTCTCTATTAAGAAATTAGAGAGTTCGCAAATATAAAATTTAATGCCTCACCTTGGAAAAGAAGAACAAGGCAAACCAAAAATCAGTAGATGAGAAGAAATAATAAAGATTAGGGCAGAAATTAGTGAAATATAAGCCAAAATCAATCCAAAGTTTCAATGAAACAAAGAGTTGGTTCTTTGAAAGGATAAACAAGATTGATAAACTCTTAGAAAATTTGACTAGAAGAAAGAGAGAAGAGAAAACATTTAATACAATTAGAGATAAAAAGGGGCACCATTACAATAGATACCAAAGCAATTCAGACAATTATAAGGACATACGTTAAGAATATATATGCCTCTAAGTTTGAAAATCTGAAAGAAATATATGATTTTCTTTATTCATATGGCCTACCCAAATTAAATCAAGATGAGATAAACCATTTAAACAGATTTCTAGATGTGCTGAGGACTTCCAGCCAAGATGGTGACCTCCTAACTGTACTGCTAATACCAGGGAAAGAAAGGTAAGACATTAAGGGTTTTCTGGGTCTTCTTATCAGTGGGAGGATACAGAGGGGGGGGCAACAGGGAATCGTGGACCACCCCTAACACCAAATAGCTGTCACACCCTGCTGCCACAGCCCTGTGCCCTGCCACAGCCTCACCCGCCTCCACGCTCTGATCACGTGTGGATCGATCCCTGTGTGTGGAACATTAAACTGCTCTGCACACTTGCCCACATTACTGTTCAGTGAGCCTACTCCCACAGCAACTGCCACACAAGCCCAGACTGTGTCTCTTGCTTGAGCCGCTCAGGTGCCCTCCCACATTCTTTTGTGATAGGGGAGTGCAGACTGTTTCTGGGTCCCAGTGCTCCCAGCCAGAGTTTGGGCTACTTCAGGGCTTGGTACTTCAGTCCCCCTCCAAGCTCAAATGCAGGCAACTTTGGCACATTACCGCTTGAGATTTCAGGCAAGTTTGGCGCCCCTGCCAGGCAGTAAATAGGCAGCTTTGGCAAGTGGGAGCCAAAGCCCAGGCTGCTTGGCAACTGCCCCAGGCTGCCTCAGATTCCCATTGCACTAGACTCCAGGCTGATACACCCACCTACCTGCCCATACACTGTCATAGGCAGACCACAGGAAAGCAACAAAGGACTGATAACCGTGTGGATGCTATCATCACTAAGCTAGAATAATTTGATAAGAAATTAGAAGGAATTCAAAGAGAGTTAAGTTTTGAGAGAGAGAATAAAAAGAGGACCTTAAAATCAGCTGGTCATACTAAAAGAAGACATAAATAAATGCAGGTATGAATTCCAAGAATCATCAAGCAAATCAGAAAATGATGTGAAAATGGAGCTTGACAGAGCAATGAAAATGATACATACAAAAGTAGTAGAAAATGCAAACTTAATTGAACAAGTCCAAAACTCTCTAGAGGCTCTCAGAATAGAGTCAGCAAAGTGGAGGATAGAAACTCTGATCTGGAAGACAAGATGGAAGAAACAGTTCAACAATTCAAAAACTTCAGTAAGTTCAAAAGTTCCTGTGAACAGAACATGAGGGAATTGTAGGATACACTTAAATGTCCTAATATCAGAATCACTGGAATACCAGAAGGAGAAGAATTTCAGACCAAAGGCATGGAGAACCTATTTAACAAAATAATTGAAGAAAACTTCCCCAGTCTCTTAAAAGAAAGGCCCATCAAGATACAAGAAGCCAACAGAACTCCAAACAGACTGGACCAAAGGAGAAACTCTCCAAGACATATTATCTTTAAGACTCTAAACATTGACACCAAAGAGAAAATCCTAAAAGCAACTAGAGAAAAACAGTACACCACTTTCAAAGTAACCCCATCAGAATTACTTCAAACTCCTCAATGGAAAACCTGAAAGCTAGAAGGGCCTGGAGTGAAACTCCCCAAAGTCTAAGGACCTATGGATTCCAACCCAAACTACTCTACCTGGCAAAAGTATCCTTCGTAATAGATGGTGAAAGAAAAACTTTCCATGACAAAACTCAGCTTTACAATTACATGAACACAAAACCAAACCTACAGAGAGTATTTCAGGAAATTCTCCACAGAGAAGAAACAAATAACCAAACACAAATGCCTACAAGAAGCAGATCACAACAACCAAATGCAGAGTAGGCACAAAAAACTTCAAAGCCCATGAAAACACCAACACACATCTACCACCACAATATGGCAGGGAACAAATCCAATCTTACAGTCATTACCCTAAATAATAATGGCCTTAATTCACCCATCAAGAGACATAAGCTAACAGGATGGATCAAAAACTTAGACCTCTCAATCTGTTGCCTGCAAGAAATCCACCTAACCACTAAAGACAGACACCTCCTCAGGGTAAAGGGGTAGAAGACAATATTCCAAGCAAATGGGAATAAGAAACAAGCAGATATAGCTATATTAATATCGGATAAAATAGACTTCAAACCAAAAATTAAAAAAAAAATGGCTACTTCCTACTCATCAAGGGAATGATCCATCAAGAGGATATTACAATCATAAACCTGTATGCACCAAACACAGGGGCACCACAGTTCATAAAACAAAACCCACTTGACAATAAAACAGAAATAACCACCAACACCATCATAACTGGGGACGTCAATACACCATTATAATAGACAGATCATCCAAACAGGAACTCAACAGGGAAGTAAGAGAGCTCAACAAAACCATAGAGCACTTAGACCTAACATACATCTACAGAACATTCCATCCAAAATCCACAAATTACACATTCTTCTCAGTAGCCCATGGAACATTCTCAAAAAATAGATCATATACTGGGTTACAATGACAGCCTTCACATATTTAGGAAAATTGACATAATATCAGATCACAGTTCTATATTTCTAGAAATCAACAACAAAAGACCCACCAAGAATCCCAATGGCACCTGGAAACTGAACAGCACACTTTTAAATGATAAATCGATAGTGGATGAAATAAAAAAAGGAAATTGCAAAATTCCTGGAATTGAATGACAATGACAACACATCATACCAAAACTTATGGGACACAATGAAGGCAGTCCTCAGGGGAAAATTCATAGCACTCAATGCCTTTATAAAAAAGACAGAAAGATCCCAACTCAATAACCTAACCATCCACCTAAAGGCACCAGAAAACCAAAAATCCAACAACCCAAAGACTTCCAGAAGGAAAGAAATAATTAAAATCAGAGCACAAATGAATGAATTAGAAACCAAGGAAACAATTAAGACAATTAACAAAACAAAAAGCTGGTTCTTTGAAAAAATAAACAAGATTGACAAACCCCTGGCCAATTTGATCATGCAAAACAAGGAGAAGCTTCAATTTAACAAAATTCAAAATGAAGAACTTGAGCCACTGGGGTTTTATTCAGGAAGTCTTTTTCCATTCCTATATCATGGAAAGTACTTCCTAAATTTTCTTCCAGTAATTTTCGAGTTTCTGGTCTTATGTTGAGGTCTTTGATCCATTTGGATTTGAGTGTTGTGCATGGTGTAATACGTGGATCAAGTTTCAGTATCCTGCATATGGTTATCCAGTTTGTCCAGCACTATTTGTTGAAGATGCTGTCTTTTTTCTAGTCTACATTGTTCGGGCCTTTGTCGAATATCAAGTAGCTATAGTTGCTTGGCCCAAAATCTGGATCCTCAAGTCTATTCCATTGGTCTATACTCCTGTTTTTATGCCAGTACCATGCTGCTTTTATTACTATGGCTTTGTAGTATAACTTTATATCGGGTATGGTGATGCCACCAGAGGTATTTCTTTTGCTGAGGATATGTTTGGATATGCGAGGCCTTCTGCCTTTCCATATGAAATTTGAGATCATTTTTTCTATGTCTGTGAAGAACACTGTAGGGATTTTAATTGGAATTGCGTTAAATCTATATATTGCCTTTGGTAGGACTGTCATCTTCACAATGTTAATTCTGCCTATCCAGGAGCATGGGAGGTCTTTCCATCATTTCAAGTCCTCCTCAATTTCATTCTTGAGAGTTTTTATATTTTCGTTGTATAGATCTTTTACTTCCTTGGTTAACGTTATTCCAAGGTATTTTATTTTTTTTTGTTGCTATTGAAAATGGGACTATGTCCTTTATTTCTTTTTCTGTGTCTTTGTCATTTGCATACAGAAATGCTAACGATTTTTGTGCATTGATTTTGTATCCTGCTACTTTGCTATATGAGTTAATCACCTTCAGGAGTTTTGGGATGGAGTCTCTCGGGTCTCTTACATATACAATCATGTCATCAGTGAATAGAGCTAACTTAACTTCTTCCTTTCCAAATTGTATCCCTTTTATGTCCTTCTCCTGCCTTATTGCTTGGGCTAGGACTTCCAGAACTATATTGAAAAGCAGAGGTGAGAGAGGACATCCCTGTCTTGTGCCTGATCTCAATGGGAATTCCTCCAGTCTCTCTCCATTAAGTATTATTTGGGCCTTTGGAGCTTTGTATATTGCCTTTATTATATTAAGATGTGAACCAGCCATGCCGATTCTCTCCAATGTTTTGATCATGAAGTGATGTTGTATCTTGTCAAAGGCCTTAAGAATGTCAGAGTTACATGTTGGGTCATGATTTGCAGAGACATTTATCATACCAATAACTGGGAGCTAACTCCACAATGCACGACCCATTTTCATTAACAAGGAGGGTCTAATGGGAGGGGGTAGATCACAGATGAGCCTAAATAATGGTACCAAACTGTCTGTATTTACTGAAAAGAAAACTAATAAATTAAAATAAAAAAAAAAGATGAAGACAAGATAAATCAAATAGATGATAAAAATCTCTAATAATTATATCAACAGAACATTCATATCTTGATATACTTATGGCAAAAAGACTCATGTGATATAGTGTTTCTGAGACTGATAAACCCACATTTAGAAATTCTTGTACCTTTGGGAAGTGAAAGGCAGGGATCTGGATTGAATATTTTAATCCAAATATTCAAGTACTTTTCCAAAGTGTCTATGAGCATACATCCATATGCCTACAAATATCATTACTTAGGGATGCTTTGTTAAACCATCCTTTGGTTTTTCCATTTCTCTCATATGTAAGACACAAGAGAACAATGAAGGGTTCTTCAAGGAAGGAACAATAGAGTTATCATTTCACTGATATACTACAGTGACTAAAGCTTGCAATAATCTTAAACTGCTAGCTGCAGGTTTTTAATGGATTAAAAAATGTCACAAACTGGGCAAAATTAGAGATAAACATTTCAGTGACCACAAATTTGAACCTGTCATTCACACTATTGTCTAGTAAATGCATACAGGTAAAAGAGGCAAAAACTAATAAAAGGTGAAACAAAACAAAGAGAAAAATTATTTTCCTTTGAAATTCATGAAGCTTCAAGGTGCTCATGGAAGAATGGTACTGGGTTCATTTAGCAAATACAATTATTTAAACTCAAGAAGTGAGAATTATTGGCAGCTATCAGCCTAACTTCAACCATGTTGACAGAAACCTCCATATAGCAAGTTAAGTTTCTATCTCCTCATCTAAATGCTCAGTTACCAGAAATGAAGAAATTGTATGCTTGGGGGATAACCCCCCTCCTCCCATGCTGCCTGTAACTGATAAAGAAACAGAGGCATTGTGGTTTAGCCAGTAACTCTGTGATCTTTGGCCTGGTTATGTCCACTTCCCCCTACAACCTTATATAAACCTACATGTAAGAATAAACTCTCAAGACCTTGACCAGAAAAAAAAAAATCAAAATGAAAAAGGAGAGATCACAACAGACATAAGTGAAATTGGAAGAACCATCAGGACTTATTTCAAAAAAATCTACTCCACAAAACTGGAAATTGTGGAGGAGATGGATAAATTCCTGGATGCATACCATCTATCAAAGCTAAACTCAGAGCAGATTAATCACCTCAATGAACCCATCACACTCATGGAGATTGAAAAAATAATAAAAAAAACCTCCCCCCAAAAATAGTACAGGCCCAGATGCCTTCTCAGTTGAATTCTATGAAACCTTCATGGAAGAATTCAAACCAATCTTCCTCAAGCTGTGCCACGCAATTGCAGAACAGGGAAATCTACCCAACCCTTTTATGAAGCTAGTATCACCCTAATTCCAAAACCAGGCAGAGATGCCACAAGTAAAGAAAACTACTAGCCTATTTCCCTGATGAATTTAGATGCAAAAATCCTGAACAAAATCCTCACAAACTGAATCCAACAACACATCAAAAGCATTATCCACCTTGACCAAGTGGGATTTATCCGAGGAACACAAGGGTGGTTCAATATACGGAAATCTGTCAATGTAATACACCACCTAAACAAGATTAAACATAAAAACAAATGATCATTTCAATAGATGCAGAAAAGGCCTTTGACAAGATAAAACATCACTTCATGATCAAAACATTGGAGAGAATTGGCATGGTTGGTTCATATCTTAACATAATAAAGGCAATATAAAAGCTTCGAAGGCCCAAATAATACTTGATGGAGAGACACTGGGGGCATTCCAATTAAGATCAGGAACAAGAGAGGGTTGTCCTCTCTCACCTCTGCTTTTCAATATAGTACTGGAAGTCCTAGCTCAAACAATAAGACAGGAGAAGGAAATAAAAGGGATACAATTTGGAAAGGAAGAAGTTAAGTTAGCTGTATTTGCTGGTTACATGATTGTATATGTAAGAGACCCGAGAGACTCCTTTCCAAAACTCGTGAAGGTGATTAACTCCTATAACAAAGTAGCAGGATACAAAATCAATGCACAAAAATCAGTAGCATTTCTATATGCAAATGACAAAGATACAGAGAAAGAAATAAGTGACATAGTCCCATTTTCAATAGCAACAACAACAAAAAAACCTTGGAAAAATGTTAACCAAGGAAGTGAAAGATCTATACAACAAAAACATAAAAACACTCAAATAAGAAATTGAGGAGGACTTGAGAAAATGGAAAGACCTCCCATGCTCCGGGATAGGCAGAATTAACATTGTGAAGATGGCAATCCTACCAAAGGCAATATATAGATTTAATGCAATTCCAATTAAAAACTCTACAGTGTCCTTCACAGAGATAGAAAAAATGATCTCAAATTTCATATGGAAAGGCAAAAGAAATACCTCTGGAGGCATCACCATATCTGATCTAAAGCTATATTACAAAGCCATAGTAATAAATCAGCATAACAATCAAGGGTGTTGTTTTCCTGGTGAACCAGATACCAACACAAGGGGGAAGAAGATCAACACAGAGAAAAATTAACTCCTACCAAATCAGAGAGTCAGGGCCTCAGAGGCCCCCAACACCTCATCACTGAAGCAGACCAGAAAAGAACCCATCAATGGCTCAGGGAAATTTTGCAGAAGAGGGGGCAGAAAGAATGTCAGAGCCACATGTTGTATCAGGATATGGAAAGACATTTATCATACCAATAACTGTGGGCTAACTCCACAATGCACGACCCATTTACCTCAACAAGGAGGAGCCAATGGGGAGGAGGTAGGTCACAGATGAGCCTAATAATGGTACCAAACTGCTTGTATTTGCTGAATAGAAAACTCATTAAAAAAATGAAAAAGAAAAAATAGATTTCTAACACATACAGAGATCCACGCCATTATGAAAAATCTCCCAACTAAAAAGAAATAAAGCCTAGGCCCAGATGGATTCATTGCTGAATTTTACCAGATTTTCATGGAAGAACTAACACCACTGCTTCTCAAACCTTTCCACAAAATAGAAAAGGAAGGAATTCCTGTGAAGCCAGCATCACTTATACCAAAACCAGACAAAGACAGAACAAAAAAAGAAAATTGCAGGCCAATTGCTCTCATGAAGATAGATGCAAAAATTCTGAACAAAATATTGGCAAACACAATACAAGAATATATCAAAAAGATTATTCACCCCAACCAAGTTGGCTTTATCCCAGAGATGCAGGGATGGTTCAACATATGCAAATCAATAAATGTAACACATTGTATCAGTGGTCAGAAGGACAAAAATCACATGATCATCTCAATAGATGCATAAAAGGCATTCACCAAAAATCCAACATCTTTGCATAGCAAAAGTATTACAGAAAATGGGAATAGAAGGAACATATCTCAATATAATAAAAGCTATTTATGAAAATTCTACAGCCAACATAATACTAAATGGAGATAAACTTGAAGCTTTTCCACTAAATTTAGGGATAAAAACAAGGGTGTCCACTGTTACCCACTTTTATTTAATATACTACTAGAAGTCTTAGCTATAGCAATAATTCAAGAGATGCTCATAAAAGTGATACAAATTGTAAAGGAAGAGATCAAATTATCACTATTTGCAGATGATATGACTCTATACATAAAAGACCCTAAATCCTCTACCAGAAAATTGATAGAGTTGATAAACATTTTTAGCAATGCAGCAGGATACAAAATAAATATACAGAAATCAGTAGCTTTCCTCTATAGTAACAACAAAAATGTATAGGATGAAATCAGGGAATCTATCCCATTTATAATTGACTCAAAAAAATAAAATACCTTGGAATAACCTTAACCAAGGAAGTGAAGGATCTCTACAATGAGAACTTTAAAACATTCAAACTAGAAATTTCAGAAGACATAGGAAATGGAAAGATATTACATGTTCTTGGATTGGAAGAATCGATATTGTGAAAATGTCAATCTTACCAAAATCAATCTACATATTTAATGCAATCCCCATTAAAACTCTAATGGCATTCTTCACAGAAATAGAAAAAAACAATTCTAAATTCATTTGGAAGCACAAAAAGTCCTTGAATAGCCAAAACTGTTTTGAGCAACAAAAAGAACTCTGGTGGTATCACCATACCTGATTTTAAGCTATATTACAAGACCATAGTAACAAAAACAGCATGGTATTGGCACAAAGACAGACATAGATCAATGGAACAGAATAGAGCCCCAAGATGTTAATCCAGGCAGATACAGCCTCTAATTTTTGACAAAAATGCCAATAATATTCATTGGAGAAAAAACAGCCTCTTCAACAAGTGGTGCTGGGAAAACTGGATGTCTATATGTAGAAAGATGCAAATAGATCCTTTTCTTTCTCCATGCACAAGAATCAAATCCAAGTTGATCAGGGACCCTAATATTAGACTTGAACTCTGAAATTGATAGAGGGAAAGGTAGGAGAAACCCTTCAACATATTGGCAGAGGTAATGACTTTCTGAATGTAACTTGCTCAGAAAATAAAACCACTAATAAATTACTAGAATCTTGTGAAATTATAAAGCTCTTGTACAGCAAAGGACACTGTGAGTAGAGCAAAAAGACCACCTACAGAATGGGAGAAAATCATTGCCAGCTACACATTTGACAGAGGATTAATATCCAGAATATACAAAGAACTCACAAATAGGAACAATAAGAACTCAAACAACCCAATCAAAAAATGGTCTATGGAACTAAATAGAGAGTTTGCAACAGAAGAAATACAGATGGTATATAGACATCTAAACAAAGTGTTCTAGGTCCTTAGCCACCATGGAAATTCAAATTAAAACTACCTTGAGATTCCATCTTTCTCCTGTCAGAATGGTTATCATCAAGAAAACAAATGTCAATAAATAATGGTGAGGATATGGTAAAAGGGGAACCCTTGTACACTGTTGGTGGGAATGTAGTCTGGTACATCCATTGTGGAAATCAGTGTGGAGGTTCGTGTGACAACTAAAAATAGATTTACCATATGACCCAGCTATAGCACTCCTAGGTATATATCCTAACGACTCTTCTAGCTACCTTAGAGATATTTGCACAACCATGTTTATTGCTTCTCTATTCACAATAGCTAGGAAATGGAACCAGCTTAGATGTCCATCCACAGATGAATGTATGATAAAGATGTGGTACATCTACACAATGGAGTTATATTCAGTGGTAAAGAAAAATGAAATTATGAAATTTTCAGGGAAATGGATGGATCTGGAAAGGATTATACTAAGTGAGGTAACCCAGGCCCAGAAGCCAAACATTGCATGTTCTCTCTCATCAGCAGATCCTAGGTATAAATGAATAGACTTGTGTGTGATCTGGAATCAAAAATCAGTAGCAGAGGCCCATATGCTATAAAAAGGCTATAAGGGAGAGAGGAGACACAAGGACTTTAGGGGATGGTATTGTATATATGCAAGTAGAAGAGCAGATTACAGGGAGGGGAAAGGCCTAAGATAGATTCAGGGGGAAAGATAGTATAAAAGAAGGGTGGGGAGTGAGTCAATCAAAATTCAAGATATTCTGAATAAGACATATGAAAATCTACTTTCTCAAATAATTGCACATCCAGAAGCCATAGATTGTTACTAGAAAATTTTCAGTGCCAGGGATGGGATACCTTTTAGTGAGTTGTTGGCCAGGGAGGTCCCTGTTGCCTCCAAAACATTACAGGTTATTGCCATTCCTTTATTTCCTATGAGAAAGAGATGGTAACACCCTATTGCTGAATACTTCACATGCCTTAGTGGCAGAGTCACTGAGAAATCAAACTGGTGCTGAGCCGAAAACCTTCTCCCTGTAGCCCAGCTAACTAAAAGCTGGAAAAAGCCGTACTATATGTAGTTTTATGGGAGACAGAAGTCATCAGTGGTGAAACAGTGGACACTGGAAGCCTCAAGTTTGGCCAGGCAGGCCAAATGACTGAACGAGTGCCAAAGTGGCATGTCTGCTCTGGGAGAAACCACCCGCTGTGTAATTAGACTGAAGGCACACTCTATGGGAGGGAATACATGCCTGGTACTGAAAACCTAACCAAAAGCCTATGGCAGAGCTGAAGGGATGGCTTAGTGGTTAAGGCATTTGCCTGCAAAGCCAAAGGATCCAGGTTCAATTCCCCAGGACCTACTTTAGCCAGATGCACAAGGGGGCACATGTGTCTAGAGTTCATTTGCAGTGGCCAGAGGCCCTGGCATGCCCATTCTTTCTATCTCTCTCTACCTCTTTCTCTGTCAAATAAATAAATCAAAATAAAGAGTGTTTGCTTAAAAGAAATTGTTCTAGGGGCTGGAGAGATGGCTTAGAGGTTAAGTGCTTGCCTGTGAAGCCTAAGGACCCCGGTTTCAAGCTTGATTCCCCAGGACCCACATAAGCCAGATGCACAAGGGGGCACATGCATCTGGAGCTCATTTTCAGTGGCTAGAGGCCTTGGCATGCCCACTCTCTCTCCCTCTATCTCCTCTCTGTCTGTCACTTTGAAACAAATAAATAATAAAAAATAAATAAAAAGAAATTGTTCTAACATTTCAGGTTTTCTTAAAAAAAAATCCTATGGCAGGGAGGTCATGAGCCTTAGGGGTATAAAGCTTGTTCTTGTCTGGATAAATGCATATATTACTCTCACCAAATTGCCCTGAAAATGCTACATATGCATTTTCATGCATACTCATATATTAATGTATTCTCACTTCTGATTAAAAGAAACTTCTCTTTGCAGATGGCGATGACCACTGGGATGACCCAAAAGGCAACATAGTGCTGAGAAGAAGGGATGGAGGAGTGTCCAGCACTGAAATATTTCACACCCCCCAAGGCTCGGGGCCCATTGTGGAAGAGGAGGCAGAAAGAATGTAAGAGCCAAAGGAAGGGTACCACTCCTTACATACAACTGTCCAGACAGAATTTGGCCTCGATATCCAAGACCTCACAGTGCCTATCAATAGCTACATAAGACCCTCATAATAGGAGAAAAAGATGATGACATCAAATTCAAAGAGAGACTAATGGAAGGATGGAGGGGATATGACAGAGAGCAGAGTTATGAAGGGAATAGTGGGGGAGGGGAGGGAAATACCATGGTTTGTTGTCTGTAAGTGTAGAAGTTGTCAATAAAAATACATATATTAGGGCTGGAGAGATGGCTTAGCGGTTAAGCACTTGCCTGTGAAGCCTAAGGACCCTGGTTCGAGGCTCGGTTCCCCAGGTCCCACGTTAGCCAGATGCACAAGGGGGCGCACGCATCTGGAGTTCGTTTGCAGTGGCTGGAAGCCCTGGCCCATTCTCTCTCTCTCCCTCTATCTGTCTTTCTCTCTGTGTCTGTTGCTCTCAAATAAATAAAATAAAAAATAGACAAAAAAAAGAAAAAAAAATACATATATTAAAAAAGTACCAAAATAATTATTAGTAACTGAAACATTATGTTGAAAGATTCATACACCATGGTGAGTGAGGTTCAGGCTAATTCAACATACAAGAAACAATAAGAATTATACATTATATTAAAATGATAAAAAATGATGATATTGTAATCATGGATGCAGGCATTGAATTTCACAAAATTCAACCTCCTTTTATGATAAAAATGTCCAACTTAGATATAAGAAGAACACATGCCAACAGAATAAAAGCTACATAATAGAAACAATATTTAAGATGACATTCTCAGTGGTAGAAACTGAAAGCAATCTAATAATCAGGTAAAACATCAGGTAAACAACAGCAACAGAAGATTGTGTCAAACACTGTCAAGAGGAAAATGGCTATGACATCCATATGCCTGCCCCCAACAATACACTGCCCTCCAGAATGCTTTAATGCTCAAATCTCCATCAGCTGGGGACCTAGCATTCAGAACGCCTAATTTTATTAGGGACACCTGAATCAAACCACTTTAATAAGGAACATCTAGGAGTCTGACAAGGGCAAGTCAGGGTGAGCAAAGTCTGCATACAGTCTACGAGCACAGCACTCATATAAAACAATGTTTACAAACATCACAAGTAAAATTATACTTTACACTAAAACTGATACATCTACACATCCCACATCCATCACATAAAACTGATTGATCATGTCTAGTCTCTTGATTTCATTTTTTGAAAAATAACCATAATCCAGAAATTGGCATGATAATTCCCCACTGAGCAATTCTACATAATTTGAAAACACTGGCTAAAAGCAAAGGCATGAGTCTATCTACCCAAATATTTCAGTGTGGTGCCATGAGAAGACAGTGGGTACGTGGCCAAATTTAAAATGATAGTTGGTAAAGCCTAGGGAGGTCTAAAGCAGGCAGGGCTATTTTTAGACAGTTCTGGTCAATTCTTCATACTGGTAAAGGGAATTTGAAGATTTGATGCAAATGTTTCAGATGTTCAGTGAAAGAAATGGAAAGTGAAGGTGACATAAAGACAAACATTCAGTGTTTTCCAGTGACAGTGACAAGGTATAAATAAAAATAAAATAAATAAATAAAATAAAAAGATAGAAATTCACTGCAGATTACAAAAAAACACACAGGGCTGACAACATGCCAGGGCAACATGTACGTCCAAATAAAGAAGAAAACATGATTTAAAATAAATGATAGTGAATTGTTCCTTTTTTGGAAATTGTTTTTTTTTCCCCTTTAGTAAAGAACTTCAAAATTTAGACACATGATTTTCTTTGTCTTTCCTTTAAAAAAATGATAGGCACCGTTCATTTTAAGCTTTGTTTTACAATAATTCAAACAGCTATCAATTGAATCAATGTGACAATCTCATAAAGCTACTCAGATAAGCTGAATGTGTATCCCTGCAGTTGTGAGTACTACTTTCAAGCTTCTTCTTATGAAAGAGTATTGGGCTTCTAGGAACAGATTGTCATAATGGAGAACATGACATGAATGAAAAGTGAGCAGATGGGCTGAGGAAAACATTTTGTTCATACATGTTTCCTAATAGTAAAATGAAAAAAATCTCCAAATATTAATGAAAAATATGGTGACTCAGCAAAGTAAATGTTGATAGAATTTCTAGCAGCATGAAGAATTTTATTAAAATAGACAATTATGAAAATGAGAGAGTAGGAATACATTTCATTTGAAGTTTTCTGAGGACTGTGTGGAACATGCTTCATTTAGGCTTGCATAGGGCTGAGAAAAAATAACAAGCACATTATCTTCCTGATCTAGTATTCACCAGCACACCAGAGCTCCCAAGGCCTCTTACTTCAAGTCCCCTTGCTAAAATTTTCCTGTTACTGTACATTGCTAGTTCATGTAATACCAGTATTTTTTTGGGGGGGGGGCAGCAAGGCAAAAATTAGTCATCTGAGGTCAATGGGAAAAGATGCAGTTTAGATTCCAAAATCTACTTGTGCATCTGTTTGGTGCCACTTTCTCATGAATTTATGAATGAAACATATAGCAGAGAAGCAAATTAACTGACTCAATTTTGGATTGCTGAATATCCAGAAAATAAGCAAAAAGTTCCTTGAGAAATACCACATAAAGAATAGATCACACAGTTTTCTGTAGAAAATGTCTTTTAACTGGTGTTTACCCTGCTCACAGGATTTTGAAAACAGAAAATAGGTAAGCACTTTGGATGTCATAACATGTGGGAGTTGTGTTGCTAGAACTTAATTCTGGGGGCTGGACATATTGAAGGGTCTGAGTGTTTAGAGAAATGTCATCTGTCTACCCACAAGTCCAGTCATTCTTGGAATATATTACTTTGTACTATTTGGACTATATCAATAACTATACAACTATTGGATTTATCTGACCATAGATGTCATGTTTACATTTTCCCTGCTGGAGGGAAAAATAGAAAATTATTAGCCAATTTCTAAATTCTCAGAAGCATCAAGACCACTGCTTTCATTTCTTTCAGGACTCAACTCTTTTTTGCCCAATTACTATTGCCAGGGAAGAGAGTGGCAGTTCAAGTATAGCTGGGGCACACATTGATGGGACAATCCCAGAATACTAACAGATGGAAAAAGAATAGAACAGAAAAATAGGGAAAAATGGGTTTATCATGAAATTACTAAAACTTTTTTTCAGTTCTATAAAAGTCCTGACTTAAGACACATGTAAGAGATGTTTCTAGCTCACTGTAGAGCATGGTTGACATAAAACATTGACTTTTCAATACACATTCAAATAAAAAGTTATATACATGTATAGATATATGGTATCCACTACCATGCAGACAATGATACTTGAAAAAAATAAAAATCTCTTATCACTTCGATGTAATTAGCTATAGTGCTTGAGGCAATTACTTTGTCAAAACTTTTGTATCTGTTATAATCCTCAAAGCACACATGCCAACGAGTTAATATGTTGAGAATGCTGAACTTCTACTGGCTCAAGTTTAGCTAACTTCAAAGCTGGCACCTCCTTCTCTTCCTTCCATCTCATTCTAGTCTCCTTCTTCCTGTCTGTTAATTTTATACCAGTTGCAAACATAGTTAATTATACATGCATGTACATGTCTTTGCCCTAAGAAATTCAGGAAACTAGTACCTCAGGGAAACATAAACCCTCTAATTGTGACTGAGAGTCATCTATCTACTAAAGGGAATTGTGTATTTTTAAAGCTGCACTGTCTCATTTTGACCACTAGGGTGCAGTGAAGTAGCAATTTACTAGGCAAGGAAGTTTCTCCCAGGTATAGTCATTGGGATATTTTTAATAAGAAAATTAATGATGATAAAGCATTGATACTAATTGATTATACACTTGTTTTGGTGAGCCTTTACATCTTTTGATTGTTGTCATTGACAACAAGATAGCTCCAGAACATAAAAGATTTTTGCCTGTATTTGCTACCTGTCCTGATGCTCAACACCTACGTGGGAGAAGAGTCCATACTGACAGTGGAAGCATGCTTGTCTTCAGATTTAAGAGTGCTATTTAATAACTTTAATTATCATGCCACTGCTTGTTTTTGTTTTTCTTTCTGAGATGCTTTTACATAACTGTCTTTCTATGTTGAATAAAAACGTTCATTTTTAGTGATATTCAGATTCTGTACTAATATAAAAATGGATGTAAAATTGTGTTATTTAAAATTTAATATTTCCCAGTAGAGTCTCTATGTATATGGATACCTATATACGTGTGTGTGTGTGTGTGTGTGTGTGTGTGTGTGTGTGTCCGTGTGTGCGTGGGGGGTGTGTGTTATTTGCGTATGTAGCTAAAACAAATAAGCCAATGTATGGAAAGTGAAGTGTTTATATCCTACCTCAGAAATGATAGCATTACTTGAATGAAACATTGATGTTTCCCCCAAAAGCACAAGGGGAACATAATATTCCTTATCTTGAATATTTGTTTTACCTATCTAAAATTTCATAAATCATAGGTGACACTGCAGAGAATGTAGTAAATATTCTATTTAGCACCAAATATAACAAAATAGACATTTATAAAAAGCACAAGGCGCCAGGCATGGTGGCGCACGCCTTTAATCCCAGCACTCGGGAGGCAGAGGTAGGAGGATCTCCGAGAGTTCGAGGCCACCCTGAGACTACATCGTGAATTCCAGGTCAGCCTGAGCCAGAGTGAGACCCTACCTCGAAAAACCAAAAAAAAAAAAAAAAAAAAAAAAAAAAAAGCACAAGGCAAAAATGATGTGAACTAAAGCTTATAGGTTACATGTTCTACATGTGCCACAATAAAAGCTTTTCTGATGGTTATGAGAATGATAAAGTCTTCTATGGATGTGCTACTTTTACAACATTTCTCTACAAAGAAGTTTCCCATTCGTACTATGGGCCAGTCATTATTTAAAAAGATGGTCTTACTATTTTTCAGAAAATTAAATTGACCACATTCCAGGGAAAAAAAAGGGACAAAAATTCAATTTGGAAATCTGAAGTTTGGGATTAATTTTAGAGTCTTAAGTTTTGGAATAAGTGAATGGAATTATTGAAAATTTTCACATCCTTTACCTGTCTCCAGGGATAAGCTCTCCATGACAAAGTTACTCTAATTGAACAATGTTTTTTTCCACCTTAATCATGAATACTAATTAGTAACAGCAGGAGAAATAGCATCCCTCCCAAGTTTGCATGTGCCAAACACGTGTGCATATTAACTAATTTATCCCACTGTGCCTGTTATCATCTCCTCATAGAGAAAGAAAAATTTAATGATTGTACATAGTAGTACAGATAGGAAATGAATGCCAAATTTAAAATTTAAAACTGGGTCTTCCTTCCAAGTATTCTTGTTATACCATATGTTCTCCACTATGAATTCAATGAATTCATAAGTGTCATTATTGATGGGTATGTATGCACATAATATATGTACATTTACATTTTCACATTACGCGTTTATTATGTATGCGTGTGTGTGTGTGTGTGTGTGTATAACAGCACTGACATTTTCCTTAGTTAGTAGGTTTCCACCATTTATTCTGTTTTACATGTGGCAAGAAAAAGACTGGAAATGCCATCCTTTATTGAGACTTTGACTTCAGAAACACGTATGAAAGAGCAGCTGGACTTAGCCAATGATAATGTGTAAATAGTAAAAGCTGTAGACTAATGATGTATTCATGGAAAGTTGTAAACAGTTGAGGACTGGAACACCAGATAATATCCCAATCTAATTTTATAATGTTATGCACTAATTCTGAAGTATCTTTCTAAAAATACTTCTGTATTAAATTTTAGTGCAAAGAGATATGATAAATTCAAACTCAGATGCTTTTGAAATGGTCTATTATGTTTATACCAATAGTCATAAGTTGACTGTGGTCAAGTATATTGCAGGATATGCACACTCAAGGCTGCAGTAAATTTTAATACTTAACTGACACAAACTCAAAAATAGAACCCTATAAAACAATGAAAGCAATGATAATTGAATAAACTAACCATGAAAGCCCTTCCATGTTCCTAAAATGTGTCATTTTTTGTGGATTTTCAAGGTCTTAGGAGTAATAAAATATATCCATTTCATTTTTTTCTATAGGCAGATCAAATTGTAATAAATTGTAAGTGGTTTATTCCTAGATATTTCAAGGAATGACATACTGCAGATAGGAAAACCAAATAGCATTCAAAAGTTAATCCAGTATTAAAGACCACCATTTCCTGCAGAGTGAGACATAGAAAGAATATTTGCAAAAAGGCAAAGTAAATAAAATGACCACTGAATCTATTGATAATATTGTTAAATAAGACATGATATGCTTTTATGATTAGTTGTATAAGTATGGTTTCTTGGCCAAGTTGATAAAAAGGGAAAAAAGGTCAATAACATACCCATGCATGCTCTATGAGTTGATGTGTTAGAGATAAGAAAAATCTTAAGCTTAATGGGAACTGTTAGATTTGCATCATATTTGCTAATGACAGCAAAGACTAGCCAATTTCAGCATTATTTCTGAGAGCTAAAGTCTGACCCAGTAGTCTATGATTTTAATAGAACTATACCATTTTATCTCTAATTGCAGTTTGGTTTATGACTGATTGAATACTTATGTTACTTTTTAACATTAATTCCATTAATTGGGAGGCACGTGTACTGTTTTGCTGGTGCTGCAACTCTGTCTTTATTTTTCCTAAAATGAATGATGAATCCATAACATGGACATGTTTCCTAAGTAGGAGTCGGTGGTACTATGCCAGCAGGGAGAGCGTCAATCAAAAAGGACCTTCCTGATATGGGGACATGGTGATAAAATTTTAGATGTAGAAATAAAAAATTATACTTGAGAAGAAGCAGAAAATTCAAAATGGCATTCCTTAGAGGCATTAGAAGATGTTGTAGATCTTACTTATACTTCCAATTTTGGGGAGCATTTTTACCCCCAAAATGGAGAAAATACTTTAATAACATTAATACAAAAATTGTATATGCTGGAAACACAGTTATAAATTCTCCCTAACTAATTAGCTTTGGCAATGGCAATAAAGCAGATTCTCCATTCATCTAAGGAAAAACAAATAAGAAGAGTTGGGTCATGTTACTGACACCGTTTCCACCTTAAGAGAGAGGCAGATATGTCAAAATGCTTTGGGCACCTAAACAGTTTTGGCTGCCACATCATTAACACTGAAGTCATTTATTTTCACCTTTTGCTTTATTTTGCATTTATTTACTTATTTATTTAATCTTGGTTTTCCAAGATAGTGTCTCACTCTAGCTTAGGCTGACCTGGATTTCACTATTTAGTCTCAGGATGGCCTCAAACTCTCAGCGATCCTCCTACCCCTGCCTTCCCAGTGCTGGGATTAAAGGTGTGTGCCACCATGTAATATACTTGAACTTATGTGTTTCTGTCTTCCCAGGTCCTATGAAGTTCAGAAAGCTACTTAATGAAACACATTATATAGTAAGTACACAGTTAGTGATATTAGCAAATGCATATGTAATTTTTTCTACCATCATTGAGAAGAACAACTCTGGTTTAGGAGACAGGCAAAATGTTGAGCAATATTAGTCTATATAAAAATAATCTGAAGAAGCTAGGCCATTTTCATTAGTCATGATTAGAATGTGTCCAGGGTTGTGTAAGTCAAAAGAAAGTTTATGTGACAGAATTGTGTAAGGAAACTTGCAATAATACCTGCTCATAAACCATGCAACTGGGGAACAGCCAAGAAACAAAACCATAGTGGAGGGGTAAATATAACATGTATTAGGGGTTATTATGCAACTACAAGATTCAATATGACCCTGGCAATATAGCAAAAAATAGTTATGGAAAAGAAGCTATTTCTTATGCTCAGTAGCTAATTTTCAAACATATGTACCTGTATTTGAAACTTTGAGCATTTCACACATTTTTCTGTATCTGAAAAAAAAATGGATCCAGACTGATATTTTATATCAATAGAGCTGAAAACAGTTAATATAAAGGTCGCCAAAAGCAAAGCTCAGTACGACTTCATAGAAATATTCTTCTGATTGCTGAGAAAGTACATATAATGTACACTTTGCTTGTACTGGAGAAAGGTTCCAATTTTGCTAGACAGGATGAAATATATAAGCAATAAGATTTCATACAGGTTTAATCAAATAAAAAGTTTATTAAATGCATAGATCAAACTGTAGTAATATTTTAAAAATTCAGAAGTAAAATATAATTCAATTTTGACAATATACATACTTCAGCATCTAACAGTTAATTTAATCTGATTTTCACATAATATATGATAAAACATCTCCATTTTAGAATGTTCAAGGGCATATGAAAATAACACATATGTTAATAATCTGTTCTTGGAAACTAAGATATAAAAAGTAACATGAAAAATACAAAATGTTTTTTCAACCATATTACTATAAGGATGAAATAGGAAACATGTAAAACATTAATATGACTTGAAATTGAAGAAATAAAAGTTCATATCTTCTAAGCCATAATAAACATATTATGATATATTGAATACATACTTCAAATATGTCTTCCTGCTTATGGGCACATGGCTTGTAATACAGTGTTTTGTGTATATTTAAAGAAAGCAATATGAGAATTCTAGATACAGGCTTACACTTTATGAAACTGACTTGTGAACACAGGCCAGTCAATGATAATAACCCTATAAGCACTGGGTCTGACCAAGATATGGTCTAATCTATATTGACAACAGAATATTTCTAATTCCTTTTATTCCATCTAACATGCAGACATAATAGCAAAGTTCGGATGCATGCCCCTTTTCCTTTACTTGTTACTTACTGCTTTGTAAGTTCTCTTTTGTCCAGCATGTTTTCGAATTTGTTCACCATTTGGTCCTGTTTCCACATGCATTGAATAAATAATGTCAAAGAAGTCTTCAACCACTGCTACTCGCCGTAAAGACAGCTTCTCATCTACACCTACTCCATCCTGAAAGCAAAACAACACACACACAATGTTAATGAAGGAATTTGTACTCACCACATGAAATCAATGAAACCAAAAATGATATGATAAACTAACTAAATGATCTAGATAAAAAAAAAAAAACTTTAGAAATTCATGAATAAGTGGGCTGGAGGAATGGTGTAGTGGTTAAAGCATTTGCCTGCAAAGCCAAAGGACTCTGGTTCGATTCCCCAGGACCCACATTAGCCAGATGTACAAGGGCCACATGCATCTGGAATTCGTTTGCAGTGGCTGGTGGCCCTGGTGCACCCATTCTTCTCTCTCTCTCTCTCTCTCCCCACTTTCTGTCAAAGATATAGATAACTAAAATAAAATATTTAAAAAAAAAAAGAAATTGGTGAATAAGTACCCAAACTTTTGGGAATTGTTTTTTTTTTTAAACATTTTTTTATATATTTTTTTGTTCATTTTTTATTTATTTATTTGAGAGCGACAGACACAGAGAGAAAGACAGATAGAGAGAGAGAGAGGGAGAATGGGCGCGCCAGAGCTTCTAGCCACTGCAAACGAACTCCAGATGTGTGCGCCCCCTTGTGCATCTGGCTAACATGGGACCTGGGGAACCGAGCCTCGAACCGGGGTCCTTAGGCTTCATAGGCAAGCGCTTAACCGCTAAGCCATCTCTCCAGCCTGGGAATTGTTTTTTTAATAGACAGGGTCTCTGAAGCTCAGGCTGCTCTCAAACCCACTCCTGTCTCAGCTTATGCCCAAATGCTGCTATTCCACCATGTGTAGCTAGCCTCACATTGGATGCATTATCTACAGACAGAACTGAAGAAAACAAGAGAGATGGATGATCAATATGAGGCAATCATGTTTCCCCAGAAATTCCATCTTTCAGACTTTTATAATGAGTTATAGCCATCACATACCTTTTCAATTTTATATTTATTTTTATTAGCATATAAAGAATTGGGCTTCATGATGTATTTCAAACATTTTTTTTCCTTTCCTCCTTTTTCCCCATCCCCTTGTCCTTGCCCCACCCACCATAGCTTTCTTTCTGATTTCTACATTTTTCTCATTTTATCTTACCTATTTTCATCACCTCCTGCTCCTCTCCTATGCTCTATCTTGATTCATGGTCTATACTCACTCTCACGTGTCCTTATTTATTTATTTGTGGTCAGGCATTAAATATTAGGGTACACATATGAGAGAGAACAGGTGGTTTTCATCTTTCTGAGCCTCGGTTACCTTACTAGACATTTTTTCCAATTCTATAAATTTTCCCCCAAATTACAAAATTTTGTTTTCTTTACAGCTGAGCATACCACCATTATATATACATACCACATTTTCATTATCTAGGCATCGGTTGATGGACAGAGATGTGCAAGTATCTCTGTAGTTGGGTATAGACTCCTTTCTGTATATTCCAAGTAGTGGAATACATAATACATGAGCCATAAGGTAGTTTAATTGTTGACTTTAAAAAATATTATTATTTATTGATTTGACACAGCAGATAAAGTGAGAAAGAGGCAGGTAGAGAGAGAGAATGGGTGTGCCAGGGCCTCCAGCCACTGCAAATGAACTCCAGATGTGTGTGCCCCCTTGTGCATCTGGATTATGTGGGTTTGGGGGAATCGAGCCTCAAACCAGGGTCCTTAGGCTTCACAGGCAAGTGTTTAATGACTAAGCCATCTCTCCAGCCATAATTGTTGACTTTTTCAGAAACATCCACACTGATGTCCACAGTGGGTACACCAGTTTATACTCTCAGCAATAGCAATTTATGGTACATCTTTCCTCACACCTTCACTAGCGCTCCTTGTCATTAATTTTCTTTATCTTTTTTCTTTCTCTCCCTCTCTTTTCAAGGTAGGATCTCTCTCTAGCCCAGGCTCTCCTGTAATTCACAGGGTGAATTAGGGTGGCCCCCAACTCATGGTGATCCTCCTACCTCTGCCTCCCAAGTGCTAGGATGAAAGATGTGAGCCACCACACCCAGCTTGTTGTCATTAGTTTTCATGATGACAGCCATTCTGACTGTCATGAGGTAGAATCTCAAAGCAGTTTTAATTTACATTTTCCAAGTGGCTAGAGATATTTAACATTTTAAAAATATATCTTTTGGCCATTGTGTTTCTTTTTTTGAGAACTGTCTATGAATGTCACCAGACCATTTAGACTTTTGTTCTTGGTATTTAGTTTGTACCATTCTTTAAAAATATTTATTTTTATGTGTGTGTGTGAGAGAGAGAGAGGGAGAAAGAATGGGCATGTCAGGGCCCTAGCCACTGCAAATGAACTCCAGATATGAGCCACCTTGTGCATCTGGCTTACATGGGTACTGAGGAATAGAACCTGGGACAGTAGGCTTTGCAGGCAAGCATCTTAACCATTAAGCCATATCTCCAGCCCTAACTCTGCTGGTAGTTTCTGTTGCTAAGAAGATACTTTTAATATTGTATAGTGCCATACATTGACCATTGTTACTAGTCCTGTGCCTTAGCATAACCTTTAAATTTTATTTTACAATACTTTGAGCCCTAGCAATTCTTACTTTAGTAATGTTATTCTTGACAAGGATTGATTTACCCAACTAGTATTTGAGTTGCTGGATCCTGAAAGCTCTATTTAAAAAAATAAAAGAAACCATACTGAGTTTCTAACTTCAAATGTGGGGACTAATAAAGAAAATGCATTCATTGCACACATTTGATTAACCAACAAATGTGTTAAAATTTTTACATGTGTGTGATAAAGGAGGACTAAATATGAATGGTGGGCCTTACACACACAAAATGAATGTTTTGTGCAAATCACTAAAACATCTCTACATTTAAGTTTTCACAGTGGGAAAACATGAATAATAAACCATTACATAATATATATAAGGGAAGTAACCCAATTTTTGTCAGATAAACTATTCTCAGTACATGTGGTACTTGCCATTTAATGACCATGTAAAACACAAGCTAGTACTGTAGGAGTCCAGAGAACACCTGTGCCATCTTCTCTTAAGGTAGCTTGTAAGAAATAAAATTTGACACAGGGTAAGAAATAGTCCATGGGAGTAGGAAGTTAGGATTGAGACTGAAAAAATTAAGTGCCTCTTACATGATAAATGTTAACCTTACATGACTTCAGCATGAGAGAACTTGCTGCTTGTAAATACACATGCAAACACAACATGAAGATAACATATGCAAATTTTAACACACATATGCACACATACATACATACATGCACAAATATATACACACATGTACACATAATATTCTTATTTGGAGTATGAGGGAAAATCTTAAGTAATATGACATTAATAATGAAAAGCAACAAAAGAGAGTAATTAATCTAACTCAAAGCTTTAAGAAACTAATGAGTCAAAGGCAAGAGCCTCCTTGGACAGTAAGCATAGCAGGTTGAGTTTACTGCAAAATTGAAAGAAAATTGCCTTATTTTTTCTCAGTTTTGTATCTATTTTTTTTTTTTACAGCTGGGTCCATACATAGCAGTACCTAAAACTATGTCATATAACTAAATATGTGGCATCACAAGACAGGCCAAACAACCAGGCCTCTCATCTCTGCTCACTTGCAGCAAGTGCCCTTCACAATTTTCTGTGATACATGCTGCTCCTCATTAGACTCCTCTCCTTTATCACTTCACACCTTCAGAGTCCTGAGACATTTCTTCTATAAGAAGACCCAAGGATAACACCTTTGTCTAGGGACAGGAGATGAGTGTGTGATAAGGAAACAGAGACGATCATCAGTGACCAGCCTAGAACTTTGCAGCTCAGAGGACCAAGCCTGGGAATACATGATTGATTGCAGGTGTCTTGTACTGGCTTATCTCCTTTGTCCATAAAGGTCAAGTATAGTTCCTAGATAGAAATCCAAGTTGTAACCCTACTCATCAGGAAAGCCATGCCTGCAACTTTGTCTTCTTTGTTCCCCATCACAGGATGTGTACTGCTCATTACCATTTTTTTGCTGAATAATGACAGATGCAGTCACTTTGTATAGCCATTCTAAATGCATACATATTAACATATTGTTTCCCAGATTCATTCACAGATCATTCATTTACGCAGTCCAACACTGAAACATAGCCTATTCATTCACTTTTTCAAGCATCAAACAAAGCCTAAAGATTGCCAAGCTCAGTGCTACAACACTTTGTGATGTCAACAGTCTACTACTAGTGCAGGAAGTATTGAAAAAATAACTGCAAATATAATATATTAATTTCCCTTGGCTTCTACATAGCAAATAACTATAACATGCTAGCTAAAGAAGATAAGTTGCATAGTACTAGATGTCAAGTTATCAGAAAAGCTGTGCTCCCCCTTGAAGTTGTGGAGAATCCATTACCTGCCTCCTCCAAATTCTAGTTGGTGGTCTGCATTTCCAAGGCATGAGGATGTAGCACATTGCTTTTTCTTCTGTGAGTGTTTCATATTAATAAGGCTTGTGATGGGGTTGAAGACCAACTTGGTAATCCAAAGTCATTTTCTCACTGCAAAATCTTTAACTTAATTAAATCTACAACGAACCTTTTCCAAACCAAATTAATGGGGCTGCAGATGTAGCTCAGTGTTAGAGCATTTTCTTAGCATCTACAAGGCTATAGTTTTAATACCCAGCACTAAAAAAAAACAAGTTTAACATTTACAAGGTCCATAAATAAAGATTTCTGATATTGAGTGACCATTATTAACTCAATTGAATGCCCTAGTAATACTTAGAAGTTACATACTGTGCTATGGGTGACATGTTTTAGAACGGCTTAACAATAATTTTGCACTTGACATTCTTGTAAGGAATTATAAATTCAGTGCTTATCAAAAAGTACTAGAATCATCTATACTAGAAGAGTGAAGTGGTCTGCTAACTTTCTTTCAGGTAGATGTCCATACTAAAATTCTAACTCAATTCTTGCCTAAGTTCTATGATCAGAACTCAAACCCCCTTCAGAGGTTAGATCTATTGTAAAAGACACATATGAAATATTCATAACCTGCCCATCTGGGTATAGTAGGAGAGCAAGGGAAAGTGGTATGGCCCTGGAGCCATACACAAGACATAGCTGAGACAAGGTCAAAGAGATTCCAGACCTCCAATCTCACCTTTGATATTAAGCACCAGCCCAGAACTGTGGGTGTACATACAGCTTCCACAACCTGTGCCACCCTAAAATACAAAGCCATAGAAAGCCCATTCTATTCAAACACCATACAATACTCACTGTAGACACTAAATATAAGGAAAATGGGAAAACTCTTGCTTCAGCCTTAATTAAGTAAGACTCCCACATTGAGATGGGTAGACCCCAGTGCAAAAGAAATTACAAGAAACAACAAATTGAGAGATCTCCAATAAGGTTGTCTAATCTCATAAGGGAAGTCTCCAGTGAAAATAGAGAGGAGTTTCCAGGCATAGACCCCAAAATGAAAACACAAGATACAAGATCCTGTCAAAGCACATGGCAGAAATGGTAGCAAATCAACAAAAAGCCAACCATCACCTAAACAAAATCCATACAGCTTAAATTAATAAATAAAAACTGGAGAGACCTCAAAAGAAAGATAAGTGAAGGTGACCCCCACAAAAAAATATCTGATCTGAATAACCAGCTTGTAAGCTTAATGAAGACAAAGTATATGCAATAATGAATTCTCAGAAGCATTAAGAAAATGAAAGCATGACCTGAAATTGGAAAGCAACAAAGGGATGTATACTATACAGAAAAAGGCAGCAGAAGATACAAACCAAATTGAATTAGTGAAAACCTCTCAAAAAACCCTCATGACCAGTATTAATCATGTGGAGGACAGAACCTTAGGGCTATAAGACAAGAGAGAAGTAACAATTCAGAAGTCTAAAAATTTTGATAAATTCAAACAATCTTGTAAAAAGAATATGAGGGAATTTTGGGATACCCAACAATGTCCTCACAGTCGCATCATAGGTATATATAAGGGGAAGAAATTCAGACCAAAGCCATGGAGAACTCATTCAACATAATTATCAAAGCAAACTTTCCTACTCTTGCAAAAGAGAGTCTTCATCAAGATATAAGAAGCTAACAGAACTCCAAACAGACTGGGACAAAAAGAAAATTTCTAAGACACATCATAATTAAAACTATAAACAATGAAAACAGAGAGTGCTAAAAGCAGCAGTAGAGAAACAGCACATTAAATACAAAGGCAATTAAATCAAATTACCTCACATTTCTCAGTGGAAACCTTGAAAGACACAAGGCCCTGAAATGGAGTACTTCAAAGTCTAACAAACTATGGCATCCAACCCAAACTACTTGACCCAGCAAAAGTGTCCCTCATAATAGGTGTTGAAAGGAAAATATATCATGATAAAAGTCAGTTCTATGATTCTATGAACATAAAGCCAAACATACAGAGAATACTTCTAGGCATAACCCACACAGAGTGTCAAACAACCAACCTCCAAAGCCTAAAAGAAGATCACAATAACCAAGACTGGAGCAGATTCAAAGAGTACATAGCCTAAGAAAACACCAAATCCTATAAAGCATCCTAGCATGGAAGGAATAATTTAAACCTCACAGTTATATACCCTTAAATATCAATGATCTTGACTCGCCTATCAAAAGATACAAGTTAACAGGGTAGATCAGAAAAAGGTACCCTTCAGGTCTGCAGAGATCTCTTCATGGTTAAGGCATTTGCCTACAAAGCCAAAGGATCCAGGTTTGATTCCCCAGGACACACATAAGCCAGATGCACAAGTTCATGCATGTGCCTGGAGTTCAAATGACAAGTGGCTGAAGGCCCTGCTCCCTCTTTCTTCCTTTCTCTCTTTTCTTACTTCTTCCTTTCTTTCTCTCTCTCCCTCTCTCAAATAAATAAATAAATAATTTTTTTAAAAAAGAAAAAAGTCAAACCTTTGATCTGCTATCTTCAAGAATCCACCTTGCCACTGAAGACAGATGCCTGGTCAGGGTAAAAGGTTGGAAGATGATAGTCCAAGCAAAAGGAAATAAGAAGTGAGCAGGAGTTGCTATATAAATGTATGATTAAATAGACTTCAAGCCAAAAGTCATCAAGAAGGACAGAAAAGGCCATTTCTTACTCATCAAGGAACCGATTCAACAAAAGGACATCAGAATCATAAATCTATATGCACCAAACACAGGTACACCACAGTTTATAAAACAAAACCTACTTGACAACAAAACAGAAGTAAACACCAACATCACCAGAGTTGGGGACTTCAATATTCCACTATCATCAATAGATCATCCAAGCAGAAAGTCAATAGAGAAAAAACAGAGTTCAACAAAGCCATAGATCAACTAGACCTAGCAGACATCTATAGAACATTCTACCCAAATTCTACAGAATAAAAATTCTTCTCAGCAGCCCACAAAATTCCTCTCCAAAATAGGCCACATATTAGGCCCTAAAGCATGTGTCCATATATTCAGGAAAACTGACAAAACTTCCTGCATCATAGCAGATCACAATGATTTAAAGCTAGAAATTAAAAACATTACACACTGGGAATTTCATAGCTACTAGAGATTGAACACAATTTTAAACAATGAATGGGTAGTGGAAGAAATAAAAAAAGAAATTGTAAAATTTCTAGAATTTCATGATAATAAGATTACAACTTACCAAAACTTATGGGACACAATGAAGGTAGTCCTAAAGGGGAAAGTTATGGCACTAAATTGCTTCATAACAAAAACAAAGAGATCTCAAATTAATAGCCTAGCTATCCACATAAAGGTAAGAAAGAAAAAATGAGAAGAATTCAACCCTATGAGCTCCAGACTGAGAGAAATAAGGTCAGTGAAAAAGTTAATGAGTTGAAAACTAAGAAAACTGATGAAATGAAGAGCTCTTTGAAAAAAAAAATAAGATTGATAAACCCCTGGCCAATTTTCTCAAATGACAAAAAGGAGAAGTCTCAAATTAACAAGATGTGAAATGAAAAGTGAGAGATCATTAGATACATCAATGAAATTGAAAGACTCATAAGGACATACTTCCAAAACCTCTACTCCACAAAATTGGACAATCTGGAAGAAATGGATGAATTTCTAGATACATACTACTTACCAAAACTAAAGTCAGAGCATATTAATCTCCAAAACAAACCTATCACATCCATGGAGATTGAAAAGGCAGTAAAAAGCTTCCCCCAGAAAGAAAAGTGTAGGACTGGACAGTTTCTCAGCTGAATTCTATCAAATGTTCATTGAAGAACTGAAACCAATTTTTCTCAAACAGTTTTACATAATCAGAGGATACAGAATGCTCCCCAAATCCTTTATGAAGCTATCATCACCCTAATACCAAAACCAGATAGAGATACAACCAAAAACAAAATTATAGGCTTATCTCCCTGATGAAATTAGATGCAAAGAGCTGAACAGAATCCTTGCAGACCAAACTTAACAACACATTTAAAGCACTATCCACCTTGATCAAGTAGGCTTCATCCCAGAGATGCAGGGAGACCAGTTAAACATACAGAAATTGGTCAACTTAATACATCATGTAAATAAACTTAATCACAAGAACCACATGATTATTTCAATAGATGCAGAGAAGGCTTTCAACAAAATACAACAGCACTTCATGATCAAAACATCAGAGACAATAGGCATGGAGTTGAAATATGAATATATTTTAACACAATAAAGGTTATATATAGGTACCTAAAGCCCAAATAGTATTTAATAAGAAAAGACTCAAAGAGTTTCCATTGAGATCCAAAACAAGACAGAGGTGCCAACTGTCACCACTGTTCTTCAACATAGTATTAGAAGTCCTAGCCTAAGCAATAAGGCAGGAGAAAGAAAAAAAATGGGATACAAATTGGAAAGGAAGAAGTCAAATTAGCCCTATTTGCAGATGACATGATTCTATACATTAGTGACTTCACAGTCTCCATCTTAAAACTTCTAACAGTGATTAAATCCTTCAGCAAAGTGGCAGGATACAAAATCAAAACACAATAATCAGTAGCTTTTCTTTATGCAAAGGACAAATATATAGAGAAAGAAATCAGCAAGGCTCTTCCATTTTCAATGGTGAATAAAAAAACTAAATACTTTGGAATAACACTAACGAAAGATATGAAATACCTATATAATGAAAACATAAAACCCTCAAAAAAGAAATTGAGGAGGACTTCCAAAGATGGAAAGACCTAATAAGCTTCTAGATAGGTAGAATTAATATTGTAAAAATGGTAATTCTACCAAAAGCAACACACAGATTTAATGCAAACCAATAAAAATTACAGCATCATTCTTCACAGACACATAGAAAAATGATCTCAAAATTCATATAGAATGGCAATAGGCTTCAGATATCTCATATCTGAACATATCCTCAGCAAAGGAAACTCCTTTGGAGGTATCACCACACCTGATCTAAAGCTATACTACAAAGCCATGGCATAAGAACAGAAATATAGACTAACAGAACAGAATTGAAGACCCAAGCCTTAGGTCAAGTAACTACAGCTACTTGATCTTCAACAAAGGTGTCAGTAACATAAACTAGAGCAAAGACAGCATCTTCAACAAGTGTTGCTAGACAAATTGGATAACCACATGTAGAAACATGACAGTAGACCCACCCCCTCACCATACACAAAAATCAACTCCAAATGGATTAGACACCTCAATATAAGACATGAACCTCTTCATGTACTAGAAGGAAAAATATGAGGAGTTCTCCATGATATAAGTCAAAATGCCAATAGCCCAGGTAATTAAACAATCACTTATCCAATGGGATGTCAATAAACTACAAAGCTTTTCCATAGAGCAACTTACCATAATCAAAGCCAATAGATAACTTACAGAATTGGAGAAAAAATTTACCAGCTGTACCATTGACAGAGGCCTAATATCTAGAATCTACAAAGAATTCAATGCTCTAAATGAAAAAAATCAAACAACCCATTCAAAAAAATGGGGTAGAGAACTGAATAGGGAGTTCTCAGAGGAAGAAATACAAATGGCTAATACATACTTAAGAATATACACTTAAGAAATGCCCTACATCCTTAACCATAAGGGAAATGCAAATTAAAACAACTACAAAATTTCTCCTTAATCCAGTAAGGATGGCAATAATTAACAAATCACAAGACAGGGCTGGAGAGCTGGCTTAACGGTTAAGTGCTTGCCTGTGAAGCCTAAGGACCCCAGTTAGAGGCTCCATCCCCCAAGACCCACGTTAGCCAGATGCACAAGGAGGCAAACGTGTCTGGAGTTTGTTTGCAGTGGCTGGAGGCCCTGGCCAGCCCATTTTCTCTATCTGCCTCTTTCTCTCTCTGTCTGTTGCTCTCAAATAAATAAATAAAAATAAACAAAAAAATTTAAAAAATCATAAGACAACAAAATTTGGTGAGGATGTGGGGAAAGAGGAACCCTCATTCACCGTTGGTGGAAATACAAACTTGTACAACTGCTATGGAAATAAATATGGAGATTCCTGAAAAAGATGAATATAGAATTACCAAGAGATCCAGTTATTCCCTTACTGGGAATTTATCCTAAATGCTCCATGCTTTACTGTAGAGATATTTTGCTCAACCATGTTTATAGCTGCTCAATTCAAAATAGCTAAGACTTGGAAACAACTCATGTGCCCATCACTTGACAAATGGATAACAAAGTTGTGGTACATTTACATGATGTAATTCTATGAAGTAGTAAGAAAAAAACAATACAATGAAATTTATAGAATAATGGGCAGACTTGGAATATATCATACTAAGCAAACACACAAAAACATATAAAGGCAAACACCATGTGTTCTCACTCATCTGCACTTCCTAACCTGGAACAGTTTGAGTTGTTGGCATACCTGATAGGCATCTGAGGACCAAAGAATAGGGATGAAAGGGTTTTGGGGGTGGGCATTAGTGGATTTTGGGTGAAAATAAACAAACGAAACCCCAAATAAGCTGGTACCATAGACTAAAAGATTTAACCCTCACCAGGATCATGGGGGGAGTGCCTGAGAAGAAGAGCCCTGTAGAGGGTGGGATCAAGTCTAACATTAAAATTTTTTTGGCTCTGGCCTGTAACTCTTAGTACTATGAATTGGTTATTACCCACATTGAGCTGTTGAGGAAAGGAACCCATGTCTGGAACTGGGAACCAGATTAGAAGTCTGTGCAGACAAAGTTTATGCTCTCCAATGACAAGGTCTCACTAGTCTTTGGTTAAATGAGTAAATGAGGGGCTACATCAATCAAAACTCTCCCTAAATCAACAATTCTTTTTTTTTTAATTTGTTTTATGTTTATTTATTTATTTGAAAGTGACAGACAGAGAAAGAGGCAGAGAGACAGAGAGAGAGAAAGAATGGGCATGCCAGGGCCTCCAGCCACTGCAAACAAACTCCTGACATGTGTTCCGTCTTGTGGATCTGGCTAATGTGGGTCCTGGGGAATCAAGCCTCAAACTGGGGTCTTTAGGCTTCAGAGGCAAGCGCTTAACCACTAAGCCATCTCTCCAGCTCTAAATCAACAAGTCTTATCTCATTTAACCTGTGCTGACTTCACTCTATATTAGAGAATCTAATTTTGTCAGAAAGTAGCAAGACCCGAGGAGATAAACAACCCCTCACGTTTTGCCCAAGGCACAGGTGAAACCACTGAGGAACTGGAAAGAAGAGCAAGAATGCTGCTTCCATGGTGAGCCTAACAATCAGAGCCAGAGCGAATGGCGATAGATACTAAGGATACTCAGCACATGCCAAAGAAGATATCCAGAGGCTCCTGAGAGATTAATATATTAATATATATATTGAAGTAGACTTACAGGGAATTTTGCAGAAGAGGGGGCAGAAAAATTGTAAGAGCCACAAGTTTGGACATCAGGCCTAGAGGCATTGCCCCCTCAAATAACTGACTGCTGCTCTTACAAAGCATAACCCATGAGCCCATGGAGAATAACATCAACCTTACCGGGAAGGACCCTCAGTGGAATGGGGGCAAGAATGAGGGACAAGATGGTACCTCTACATGATGTATCCATACTAAGTATATCCATAATAAAAAATTAGAAATAGGGCTGAGGAGATGGCTTAGCAGTTAAGTGCTTATCTGTGAAGCCTAAAGAACCCAGTTCAAGGCTTGATTCCCCAGGACCCACATAAGCGAGATGCACAAGGTGGCACACGCATCTAGAGTTTGTTTGCAGTGGCTGGAGGCCCTATCACACACCCATTCTCTCTCTCTCTCTCTCTCTCTCTCTCTCTCTCTCTCTCTCTCTCTTTCAAAGAAAATTTTAAAATATTTAAAAATAAAAAAATAATAAATGAAAATAACTTTTGTCCATAAGTCAGAGGACTTAATATAATTAAGATGACAGCACTCAACTATTTATCTACAGATGCATGGTACTCTCTTACCCATATTTCCACTGCCTTTTTTACCAAAAATGACAAGTCAAATATGTAAATTAAAGGGAATTAGAACAGCTAAAGCAATCTCTAAAAAAGATTACACATTTTTAATTTCAAAACTTATTATAAACCTAAAATCTTGGTAGCATGTTATTGGCATACAAGTTTGATGTATAAAGCAGTACAGTAGAATTTATTAATTTCAGAAATGAAGTCTTGCACATGTAAGATTTTCAACTGATTTTTAAGAGGAGTGACAAGATATCAAGTATTGAAGTAATGTTCTCTCCAATAAATGATGCCAAGGCAACAATATTACCCACATGTGAGGGAATGAAGATAGATATTTAGCTACCCCATACATAAAAGTTAAGTCAATGCAGATGCAAGCTCTAAATGCAAGAGCTCAAGCATGAAAGTCTTACAACACTACAGTCTGTTGTCTTACATACAGCAAAGTCCTCATAGTTATGTAACCAGAACTAAAAACACTTAAAGAATAGTTCACAAATAACCCAACCAAATGTAAAAGTTATGCCTGGTATTATGACCTGCAGGCATGAGGTGAAGTGTTTGCAGATCATATACCTAACAGGATGTTTCACTCACAACACATGAAAGTTTAACAATAAATTATAAAAGTGAGATAATTTAAAAATAAATGGGAAAGACTCTGAATAGACATTTCTTTAAAGAGGATACTTAAATGGTAAACAAGCACAAAAATAGATGATCAGTATTATTAGTCATGAGGAATATGAGAATTGAAACTGCATTGAGAAAAAAATCTCATAATCCCTGAAATTTCTGAAATCAATATATGAATTGACAAGGAGCTATGAAACTTACAGCCCTCATTTATTCCTCATACAAAGAATTCCAGGACTAGCAGGTGGCTGTAATCCACAATTAGCTCTTGATTAGAGAGACCTACAAGGTTTTCCAAGAGAAAATAGATTTCTGTCAGAGTCCTTGATGATCCAACAAAGGTTAGTGGTAAGACCCTACTGTGGAAGACACCAGATGCTCTTAGCACGTAACATGGAATGACATGGCTGGAAGGTGGTAGAGAGTCAGACCCTAGACAGTTAGCACATCTAGTGCCAGAAGGTGTTACATGAGCAACTGGGGGAAAATGACCAATATCCGCCCAAGAAACTCATGGTCTAACCTACTTAGCAGAAAACACCTTGATGAGATGCTCACACAAGAATGCAAAAATGACACAGTTGCTTTGAAAACCATCTGGCAGGAATTCAAGACTTTTTAAACAAAGATTTAGCAGATTATCTAATTAACTCACACTAATATATATTTAATAATAATAAATGATAAAACTTCCATACCAGTATAATTCATAAAATAATTGTGTGGTTTGAATCTAAAATGTCTCCATAGACTCATGTGTTTGTGTGTTTGTGTAAGCCTCATAGTTAACCCCTAGTTGGTGAAGACTTTGGAAGTCTTTGATAGGAGAGGAGTGCTATCAGGGTCAGATTGTGAGGATTATTAGTTAAGCCCAGCAGGTGTTGAGAGATGGCTCACTAAAGCTGCCTCCTTTAAGCCTCTGTGGAGATGTGATGCTTGATTTTGCCACACTTTCCCTACCATGATGAAGCTCCCCTTTAAACCATAAGCAGAAATAAACCCCAGCAATGGAAAGGTAACAGCTATAATAATAAATCAAATCCTGCACTTTGGTATTTTCTGATTTTTGTGTTTTAAATAATTTTGTCATTGCTAAATTAAGCTACTTGTGTATAATCACTAAACCTAGAGTTGAGAAGAAATGAACAAAAATAAAACATCATGTGGTATTTACATCATTATGACATAACAGCCCAGAATAACTCCTTTAGGAGTATATGATAGTACTACATTACAAAAGAATTAGGCAGTAATAAGGGTTAAGTATTTTTATTGTAATATAAGTATAAATAAAGTAGTGTATTTAGTTTTTAGTAATGGACTTCATATGGTTTATATTTCTAAAAATATTTATTTATTAGAGAATTAGTGTCAAGGCCTTTAGCCACTATAACTGGACTCTAGATGCATATGCCACCATGTGCATCTGGCTTACATGGGATCTGGGGAATTTAATTTGTGTCCTTAGGCTACACAGGAAAGTGCTTTAACTGCTAAACCAATCTCTCCAGTGCCCATCTTTCTACAAAATTAACAATTAACTTTCAACTTATCAGAAACCAACCATAAAATACCAGTTATGATGTCATTTGAATTGAATGAATGACATATTTATTGAATTCAATGAATGTTTCTTTGAATAAAATTAAAACACAGATTTAAAAAACTCCGAGGGAGAATTCGAGAAATTGATCTAGCTTAACACTTTTCAGTCCTATACAAAACACTGCTGACACTGGAAAAACTTTGTTTAAATAAATGATAGTAAAACTAAGCAAATATATTACCTGAGTGTGGAATAGCAACTGTATGCTCATTCAAATGATCAGTATATGTAATGTGCTTTTGTTGTGTTATATTAGCAAACTAAGATGACATGAAATGGGAAAAAGTTAAGCTAAATCCTTATAAAAGTTTGCTATTTTTTTACTAGTTGCCAATCAGTGAGATGATACAGACAAGGATAAAAATTTAATACAATCATACAACTTGCAAATAAGAGATGCATGCTATGGGACACTAACGTAGGATAACATCTAAAGCATCATTTCTATTGAAGACATGCCATTCTGCATGGTTCTTCCTGGTTGTATCAGTCTAATTGAAAGACTCTGAGTTCTAAATTCATTTTCTGAAATTCCAGACATGATGAAAGCAGACAAAAAGGACAGAGGCAGAAATAGCCATGATGAGGTGGTTGCTGTATAGCAAATCCATTCTGGTTCACCTTTTATACAGGAGGTGCTAGCCACATAGCAGGGAGATAGCATGGCAGGAATGACCAAGCCATGAGTTTGACCTATAACTTTAACATACTACTCTGAATCAAAGCATCTTGCAATAATTTTCCCCTCAATGAAAAATGATATTTAAAAGTCAGTTTTTACATATAAAAGTCAACATCTACTACAAGATTTTTATTTAAGTTGTAGCAAGTGATTCAAATGAAGACAAATACAGCACATTGGCTGTGTATCAGTGCATGAAAGCATGTATCAATGCCCAGCCTCAATTCAGCTATTATCCATCAAGTATCTTAACCAGTGACATCATCATAACCACACAATAGGTGTTATTATAGTGATTACAGTGAAATGTTTAGAACAAAAGGAACAAGGAAGGGTGCTAATATATAAACAACTCAGCAATGACAAAATAAAGAAAAATATAGAGAGAAGTAAATATAAATTCCCAGAATTTAATCTTTAAGAGTTTTTAACACAAAATATTATGTAGACCACTGAAATATTCTACTTTTTACAGATTCTATTTCCACTGAAAGGTACCTAGTTAATCAAATAGAATAAACTAAGACTTAAGAACCATCTATCTCATGACCTAAAACATGAGAAGAAAAAATCATGTCATTTGACTCACAAAATATGCCAGTTGATTCTGTTAACAAAGTATGCGTGAAAACCAACAACAAAATAGCTGGTTGATTAACTATTTTATAAGAAAACATTCAGAAATAATACTTTGAGCTTTATGTATTGATCACTAAAGAAATTCACTCTAAGTGTATGTAAAACCGAATGTTTATTTTTTTAAATTTTTTAAAAAATATTTACTTATTTGAGAGAGAGAGAGAAAGAGAAAATGCACATGCCAGGGCCTACAGCCACTGCAAACGAGCTCAAGACACATGTACCCCCTTGTGCATCTGGCTTACGTGGGTTCTGGGGAATCAAACCAAGATTTTGAGGCATCACAGGCAAATGCCTTAACCTCTAAGCCATTTTTCCAGCCCACAACTTGAATTTTTTTCATTACATTAAAATATATATATATATATATATATATATATATATATATATATATATATATTTGTTAGTTTGTTGTTCGAAGTAGGGTCTTGTCTAGTCCAGGCTGACCTGGAATTAACTGTGTAGTAGTCTCAGGGTGGCCTTGAACTCATGGAGATCCTCCTACCTCTGCCTCCCGAGTACTGGGATTAAAGGTGTGCACCACAATGCCCAGCCTGTAATATGTTTTCTACTAATAAGACAGATAAATATTCCTGGTTTCCTTTTTTTTTTTTCTTAGCACAAGTTTTATTAACATTTTCCATGATTATGAAAAAATATCCCATGGTAATACCCTCCCTCCCCCCACACTTTCGCCTTTGAAATTCCATTCTCCATCATATTACCTCCCCATCTCAATCATTGTACTTACGTATATACAATATCAACCTATTAAGTACCCTCCTCCCTTCCTTTCTCTTCCCTTTATATCTCCTTTTTAACTTACTGGCCTCTGCTACTAAACATTTTCCATCTCACACAGAAGCCCAATAATCTGTAGCTAGGATCCACATATGAGGGAGAACATGTGGCACTTGGCTTTCTGAGCCTGGGTTACCTCACTTAGTACAATCCTTTCCAGATCCATTCATTTTTCTGCAAATTTCATAACTTCATTTTTCTTTACCACTGCGTAGAACTCCATTGTATAAATGAGCCACATCTACATTATCCACTCATCAGTTGAGGGACATCTAGGCTGGTTCCATTTCCCAGATATTATAACTTGAGAAGCAATAAACATGGTTGAGCATGTACTTCTAAGGAAATGAGATGAGTCCTTTGGATATATGCCTAGGAGTGATATAGCTGGGTCATATGGTAGATCAATCTTTAGCTGTTTTAGGAACCGCCACACTGATTTCCACAATGGCTGGACCAGATTGCATTCCCACCAGCAGTGTAGCAGGGTTCCTCTTTTTCCACATCCCTGCCAACATTTACGATCATTTGTTTTCATGATGGTGGCCAATCTGACAGGAGTGAGATGGAATCTCAATGTAGTTTTAATCTTCATTTCCCAGATGACTAGTGACGTAGAACATTTTTTAGATGCTTATATGCCATTTGTATTTCTTCCTTTGAGAATGCTCTATTTAGCACCGAAGCCCATTTTTTTGATTGGCTTATTTGATTCCTTATTATTTAACTTTTTGAGTTATTTGTATATAATAGATTTTAAGCCTCTATCAGATATATAGCTGGTGAAGATTGTTTTTTTTCCATTCTGTAGGTTGCCTCTTACTTTTTTCACTGTGTCCTATGCAATACAAAATCTTTGCAATTTCATGAGGTCCCAGTGATTAATCTGTGGTTTTATTGCCTGAGCAATTGGGGTTGTATTCAGAAAGTCTTTGCCAAGACCAATATGTTGAAGGGTTTCCCCTACTTTTTCCTCTAGCAGTTTCAAAGTTTCCGGTCTGATGTTAAGGTCTTTAATCCATTTGGACTTAATTCTTGTGCATGGCGAGAGAGAAGAATCTATTTTCATCCTTCTGCAGATATTTATCCAGTTTTCAAAACACCATTTGCTGAAGAGGCTGTCTCTTCTCCAATGAGTATTTTTGGCATTTTTATCGAATATCAGGTGGCTATAGCTACTTGGGCTTACATCTGGGTCCTCTATTCTGTTCCACTGATCTACATGTCTGTTTTTGTGCCAGTACCATGCTGTTTTTGTTACTATGGCTCTGTAGTATAGGTTAAAATCAGGTATGGTGATACCACCAGCCTCTTTTTTGTTGCTCAGTATTATTTTAGATATTCGAGGTTTTTTATGATTCCAAATGAATTTTTGGATTGTTTTTTCTATTTCCATGAAGAAAGCCTTTGGAATTTTGATAGGGATTGCATTAAATGTGTAGATTGCTTTAGGTAAGATTGCCATTTTCACGATATTGATTCTTCCAAGCCAGGAACAAGGGATGTTTCTCCACTTTCTAGTGTCTTCTGCAATTTCTCGCTTGAGTGTTTTAAAGTTCTCATTGTATAGATTCTTTACTTCCTTGGTTAGGTTTATTCCAAGGTATTTTATTTTTTTTGATGCAATTGTGAATGGGAGTGATTCTCTGATTTCATCCTCTGTGTGTTTCTTGTTAGCATATATGAAGGCTACTCATTTCGGTGTATTTATTTTGTATCCTGCTACATGGGTGTAGGTTTTGATCAGCTCTAACAGTTTTAGTAGAGTCTTTAGGGGTCTTACTGTATAGAATCATGTCATCTGAAAATAATGATAACTTGATCTCTTCCTTTCCAAGTTGTATCCCTTTTATGTGTGTCTCTTGCCTTATTGCTATGGCTAAGACTTCCAAAACTATATTAAATAAAAGTGGGGACAGTGGACACCTTTGTCTTTTTCCTGATTTTAGTGGAAAAGCTTCCAGTTTTCCCCATTTAGTAATATGTTGGCTGTAGGCTTGTCATAAATAGCTTTTATTATATTGAGATATGTTCCTTCTATTCCCAGTCTCTGTAGGACTTTTATCATGAAGGGATGTTGGATTTTGTCGAATGTTTTCTCTGTGTCTAATGAGATGATCATGTGATTTTTGTCCTTCAACCCATTTATATAATGTATTACATTTATAGATTTGTGTATATTGAATCATCCCTGAATCTCTGAGATAAAGCCTACTAAAACCATATGTTTATAAACCAAACTAAAGATTGTAATTTTTTTTTTAATTTAAAATTCTCTCTTTACAGAAAGAAAGAAATTACATTTTTTTCTTTAGGATTTGCCTGTGTGTTTGAGTTTCTGGCAGTAGTTTTCTAAAGGAACATAAATACAGTGCTAGCAGAGTTTTAAAGAGAAATATCAAGGAATATGTGAGCACTACATAGTAGCAGCAACATAGAGACAAAATGATGTATTTCGACCTAAAACACTTCAGGCCAAAAAAGAATATTGCCAGCATCATGGTGTATGCCTTTAATTCCAGCACTTGGGAGGCAGAGGTAGGTGGATCACCATGACTTCAAGGCTGCCCTGAGATTACATAGTGAATTCCAGGTCAGCCTGGCTAGAGTGAGACCTTGTATTAAAACAAAACAAACAAAACTCAGCCTTGACTTCCGGTTAAGATGGCGGCGTAGGTACCACGCCAAAGCAGCCTAGGGGGGAAAAAGACCAAAAAAACTCAGCAAAATACACACTTTTACTAAAAAGTGAGGTGTATAGGAAATTGAGGCGGCAGCGGAGAAGTGGAAGAGTTATAGATCATCCAGAGCCTGCACAGGCGGGAACAGCGGCTCCGGGACGGCTCGGCCACCGCCGCAGCCGCGGAGCGGCAGAAAGCCTCTGGACTCTCGGCTCGAGCCGCAGGACAAGCCAGGTGCGGGATTTTCACTCACACCGCGCTCTCCGCAACTCGGGAAACGTGAGGGGAGAACGGCAGCGAGCAACGGAGGGAGGAGCAGACCGCGAGGTAAAAGCACACGTGGAGAAGCGATACAACCAGAGCAGCCGCAGCTTCCTCCCCTCCCCCGCCGCCTGAACCCAGCTCCAGCGAACACAGCAGCGGCCCGGGACCGGCCACGCCAACTTGGGCTGACGGGGGACCCAAGCAGGAGCAGAATTCGGCAGCAACTTCAGTGGCTCCAGCACCGGTACCAGTGGCCCCAGCAGCAGCGGACCCAGGAGCGGCAGCGGTGGCAGATCCTGCAGCAGCGGCTTCAGGGTGAGCAGCGGCGGTGAACACGGCAACGGCAGCTTCAGCAGCGGTGGTGGCTCCGGGGGTGGCAGCTACAACAGCAGCAGAGGCGGCAGCAGCAGCGGTGGCAGATCCTGCAGCAGCGGCTTCAGGGTGAGCAGCGGCGGTGAACACGGCAACGGCAGCTTCAGCAGCGGTGGTGGCTCCGGGGGTGGCAGCTACAACAGCAGCAGAGGCGGCAGCAGCGGCTCAGTTTGCCCCGTAGGAAAAGCAAGTGCCCAGCTCCAGAAATCAGAACAGCAGTCCGACGACCCAGGCAGCAACTTGACTGAGACCACAATCACCCAAGGTAACTGGGATTGCACCAGGGAAGGGTCTCACTTGGTCACAAGCTGACTTGGATACCTCAACAGACCAGAAATCTAAAACTCTTTGTTGATAGAGGATCTGGTCATTATAATAACTACTCTTGCATACATACTCGGGGCTGTTTTTGATTGAATGTGTACAGTGTTTAGTTAAATTTTAGAATCTACCAGTATTTTACTCCACTCAGCCTGCTTGAATACTCCTATAGCAGGGAAACTCAACCCCTAAAAACATCTTTGTAGATACTCTGAGAGTCTTAAGAGCCACACCTAATACCTTAAAGTCCTACCCTGAAAATATATTACATCAAATCAATTGATACAGCTAAGAATACACGGCTAGCTAGAAAATCCAAGCATTAACTTAATCTAAGATGCAAAAATATATACATTATAACACAAGAAACACTAAAAAGCAAGACGATATAAATCCACCTAAAAGTATTAATGCATCAGAAATGTCCTCCAGTGAGAAAGAGTTAGAGGAAATGCCTGGGAAAGAGTTCAAAAGAATAATTATAAATATGTTCAAAGAGGTCAAAGAACACATGAAAACAATCAAAGAAGAAATCAAAGAGGAAATCAAAGAGGAAATCAAAGGAATCAAAGAAGAGGCAGGACACCAATTTAATGAAATAAAGAAGGCAATACAAGACATAAATAGAGAAATAGAAATAATAAAGAAAAACCAGTCAGAATTACTAGCAATGAAGAACACAGTTAATGAAATAAAAAACTCTGTAGAAAATCTCACCAGTAGGATGGATGAGGGAGAGGACAGAATATCTAAGCTAGAAGATCAGGTGGCAGACCTAATGCAGTCCAACAAAGAGAAAGACAAACTTATAGAAAAGTATGAGTGGGAATTTCAAGATATTCGGGACACTATGAAAAGATCCAATATAAGAATTCAGGGCATAGTAGAAGGAGAAGAACTCCACTCCAGAGGCATAGTAGGCATCTTCAACAAAATCATAGAGGAAAAATTTCCCCAAATTGGGAAAGAGGTGCCAATACAGATACAGGAAGCCTTTAAAACCCCAGCCAGACAAAACCCAGAAAGAAACTCTCCTCGCCACATTATACTCAAACTTCCAAACACACAAACCAAAGAAAAAATATTGAAAGCAGTTAGAGAGAAAAATCAAGTTACCTATAAAAGCAAGCCCATCAGGATTACAGCAGATTATTCAACACAAACTTTTAAAGCCAGAAGGGCTTGGAGTGATATATTCCAAGTTCTGAAAGATAACAACTGTCAACCAAGGTTACTTTATCCTGCAAAGTTATCCATCCAAATAGATGGAGAAATAAAGACATTCCATGACAAAAGCAGGTTAAAGGAGTATCTGAAGACAAAACCAGCTCTACAGAAAATACTTGATAGAATCCTCCATGCTGAACAAAAGGAAAAGCACACATATAAGGAACCTAGAAAAAACCAGCTATACTCAAATACCAGTTAACAGAAGAGAGCACAGGTAGAACAAGTAACACACACACACAAACACAAATGGCAAACATAAATACACACCTTTCAATAATATCTCTTAATATCAACGGTCTCAATGCCCCAACGAAAAGACATAGATTTGCAGACTGGGTTAAAAAGCAGGATCCTACAATTTGTTGTCTCCAAGAAACTCACCTTTCTACAAAGGATGGACATTATCTTAGGGTGAAAGGTTGGAAGACGGTGTTTCAAGCAAATGGGCCTAGAAAACAAGCAGGGGTTGCTATCCTAATATCAGACAGGGTGGACTTTAGTCCGAAGTTAGTCAAAAAAGATAAGGAAGGTCACTTTATATTGATTAAGGGCACACTCCAACAGGAGGACATTACAATCCTAAACATATATGCACCTAACATGGGGGCTCCCAAATTCGTCAAACAAACACTATTAGAACTAAGGTCACAGATAACACCAAACACAGTGGTGGTGGGTGACTTTAACACTCCACTCTCATCAATTGACAGGTCATCCAGGGAAAGAATAAACAGAGAGGCATCTGGACTAAATGAGGTCATAGAAGGAATGGACCTAACAGATATATACAGGACATTTCATCCAAAGGCTGCAGAATATACATTCTTTGCAGCAGCACATGGAACATTCTCTAAAATAGACCATATATTAGGACACAAAGCAAATCTTAACAAATTCAGGAAAATTGAAATAATTCCTTGCATTCTATCTGACCACAATGGAATTCAACTACAAATCAGTAGCAAGAAAGGCTATAGAGCATACACAAAATCATGGAAACTAAACAATACACTACTAAATGATGAGTGGGTCAATGAAGAAATCAAAAAGGAAATCAAAAAATTTATAGAGTCAAATGATAATGAGAACACAACATACCAAAATCTCTGGGACACAATGAAGGCAGTTCTAAGAGGTAAATTTATAGCCTTAAGTGCCTATATTAAGAAATTAGAAAGGTCGCAAGTAAACGACCTAATGCTTCGCCTTAAAGCCTTGGAAAAAGAAGAACAAGGCAAACCAAAAAGTAGTAGACGGGAAGAAATAATAAAGATTAGGGCAGAAATTAATGAAATAGAAACAAAAAGAACAATCCAAAGAATTAATGAAACAAAGAGTTGGTTCTTTGAAAGGATAAACAAGATTGATAAACCCTTAGCAAATCTGACCAAAAGAAAGAGAGAAGAGACACAAATTAATAAAATCAGAGATGAACAAGGTAACATCACAACAGATTCCAGAGAAATTCAAAAAATTATAGGGACATACTATAAAAGCATATACTCCACAAAGTATGAAAATCTGAAAGAAATGGATGATTTCCTTGATCTATATGACCTACCTAAATTAAATCAAAATGAGATTAATCACTTAAATAGACCTATAACAAACATGGAGATCCGAGCAGTTATCAATAATCTCCCAACTAAAAAAAGCCCAGGCCCGGATGGATTCACTGCTGAATTTTACCAGACTTTTAAGGAAGAGCTAACACCATTGCTTCTTAAGCTTTTCCAGGAAATAGAAAAAGAAGGAATCATACCAAACTCCTTCTATGAGGCCAGCATCACCCTGATACCAAAACCAGGCAAAGATAGAACAAAAAAAGAAAATTACAGACCAATCTTCCTCATGAACATAGATGCAAAAATTCTCAACAAAATATTGGCAAACAGAATACAAGAGTATATCAAAAAGATCATTCACCCTGACCAAGTAGGCTTTATCCCAGAGATGCAGGGATGGTTCAACATACGCAAATCTATAAATGTAATACATTACATAAATGGGTTGAAGGACAAAAATCACATGATCATCTCATTAGATGCAGAGAAAGCATTTTACAAAATCCAACATCCCTTCATGATAAAAGTCCTACAGAGACTGGGAATAGAAGGAACATATCTCAATATAATAAAGGCTATTTATGACAAGCCTACAGCCAACATATTACTAAATGGGGAAAAACTGGAAGCTTTTCCACTAAAATCAGGAACAAGACAAGGGTGTCCACTGTCTCCACTTCTATTTAATATAGTTTTGGAAGTCTTAGCCATAGCAATAAGGCAAGAGACACACATAAAAGGGATACAAATTGGAAAGGAAGAAATCAAGTTATCATTATTTGCAGATGACATGATTCTATACATAAAGGACCCTAAAGACTCTACCAGCAAGCTGTTAGAGCTGATCAAAACCTACAGCAATGTAGCAGGATACAAAATAAATACACAGAAATCAGTAGCCTTCGTATATGCTAACAACAAACACACAGAGGATGAAATCAGAGAGTCACTCCCATTCACAATTGCATCAAAAAAAATAAAATACCTTGGAATAAACCTAACCAAGGAAGTAAAGAATCTATACAATGAGAACTTTAAAACACTCAAGCGAGAAATTGCAGAAGACACTAGAAAGTGGAGAAACATCCCTTGTTCCTGGCTTGGAAGAATCAATATCGTGAAAATGGCAATCTTACCTAAAGCAATCTACACATTTAATGCAATCCCTATCAAAATTCCAAAGGCTTTCTTCATGGAAATAGAAAAAACAATCCAAAAATTCATTTGGAATCATAAAAAACCTCGAATATCTAAAATAATACTGAGCAACAAAAAAGAGGCTGGTGGTATCACCATACCTGATTTTAACCTATACTACAGAGCCATAGTAACAAAAACAGCATGGTACTGGCACAAAAACAGACATGTAGATCAGTGGAACAGAATAGAGGACCCAGATGTAAGCCCAAGTAGCTATAGCCACCTGATATTCGATAAAAATGCCAAAAATACTCATTGGAGAAGAGACAGCCTCTTCAGCAAATGGTGTTTTGAAAACTGGATAAATATCTGCAGAAGGATGAAAATAGATTCTTCTCTCTCGCCATGCACAAGAATTAAGTCCAAATGGATTAAAGACCTTAACATCAGACCGGAAACTTTGAAACTGCTAGAGGAAAAAGTAGGGGAAACCCTTCAACATATTGGTCTTGGCAAAGACTTTCTGAATACAACCCCAATTGCTCAGGCAATAAAACCACAGATTAATCACTGGGACCTAATGAAATTACAAAGATTTTGTACCGCAAAGGACACAGTGAAAAAAGCAAAGAGGCAACCTACAGAATGGGAAAAAATCTTCGCCAGCTATATATCTGATAGAGGATTAATATCTAGGATATACAAAGAACTCAAAAAGTTAACTAATAAGGAATCAAACAAGCCAATCAAAAAATGAGCTAAGGAGCTAAATAGAGAGTTCTCAAAGGAAGAAATACGAATGGCATATAAGCACCTAAAAAAATGTTCTATGTCACTAGTCATCAGGGAAATGCAGATTAAAACTACATTGAGATTCCATCTCACTCCTGTCAGATTGGCCACCATCATGAAAACAAATGATCATAAATGTTGGCAGGGATGTGGAAAAAAAGGAACCCTTCTGCACTGCTGGTGGGAATGCAATCTGGTCCAGCCATTGTGGAAAACAGTGTGGTGGTTCCTAAAGCAGCTAGAGATTGATCTACCATATGACCCAGCTATAGCACTCCTAGGCATATATCCAAAGGACTCATCTCATTTCCTTAGAAGTACATGCTCAACCATGTTTATTGCTGCTCAATTTATAATAGCTGGGAAATGGAACCAGCCTAGATGTCTCTCAACAGATGAGTGGATAATGAAGATGTGGTACATTTATACAATGGAGTTCTACTCAGCGGTGAAGAAAAATGAAGTTATGAAATTTGCAGAAAAATGGATGGACCTGGAAAGTATTATACTAAGTCAGGTAACCCAGGCCCAGAAAGCCAAGCGCCACATGTTCTCCCTCATATGGGGATCCTAGCTACAGATGACTGGGCTTCTGTGTGAGAATGAAAATACTTAGTAGCAGAGGCCAGTAAGTTGAAAAGGAGACATAAAGGGTGGAGAAAGGAAGGGAGGAGGATACTTAATAGGTTGATATTGTATATATGTAATTACAATGATTGTAATGGGGAGGTAATATGATTGAGAATGGAATTTCAAACGGGAAAGTGTGGGGGTGGGGAGGGAGGGAATTACCATGGGATATATTTTATAATCATGGAAAATGTTAATAAAAATTAAAAAAAAAAAAAACAAACAAAAAAAAAAACACTTCAAAAAGAAAACCTGTAAAAATTTAAGTCTGTATTAACTGTTGACAAAAAATGTAGAAAAGATAATCTTCCTTATTCCACAATTGAATTGAATTGAATTGAATTGAATTGAAGATTTACCCAAGAAAACAGTATTGAATTCCAAGTTTATGTTTCTTCAGTGAGGAGATAACTATAATTATTTATATATTCTATTCATCCTCTTTCCAGCACAAAGGTCCATGTCACTAGGAGGCTTGGGCATGCCAACACAAAACACAGCTGCCCAATGCTTGGATGATGGCAAAATGACTGTACTTGTCATATTTCATCTTATACTAGGGACTTCTCATTGCTTACCACACATGCTGCTGCTGTTACTACTTGAAGCAGAGATAACTTGCAGTTTGGGGGCTCTGAATACCCAGTTATTTGGATTCCATGTCTCTATCTCTCCATTACTTCACAGTGCCAGAACCTACCAAGTGGTTTATTACAGTAGCCAAGATGGCAGAGACCAAGTTTCCTCCTTGAACATTGAATTGTTTAATATAAATCTGGGGTTAATTGAGACTTAATAATTTGAGCTATTTCTTTTCTTAAAATCTTTATTTATTTGTTTATTTGAAAGCCTAGAGAGTTAGAGAAAAGATAGACAGACAAAGAGAAAGGTGTGCCAGGGCCTGTAGATGTTGCAAATGAACTCCAGATGTATGGGCCTCTTTGTGCATCTGGCTTTATGTGGGTTCTGGGGAATTGAACCCAGGCCATTAGGGCACCTTAACCACTGAGCAATCTCTTCAGTCCCTCTTGAGCTATTTCTGAATTCCATTGCCATCAATCTGGACAATTCCATGTTTGGCTGGGATTGGGAAGTATGATTGTATAGTCTTGCATTTTGCCTCTGACAGACAAACAGGGTCACTGAGAGAAGGTAGGAACCTCATTTTCACACCTTTAGAGCTCCAGAGCCATAGAAAGCAAATCTGTAATGTAATGTTAGTCACACTAACATTAAATTTTTAAAACAACAGATTATAAGATGTAAACTTCTCCTGGGCAACAACCTATCATACATGAATATAAATTGGAAAGGAAGTATGAAATATGTTTTAAAGCTTTGAGAGCCAAAACATCAATCTTCTGATTCATAACTCCCAATAAACAGAGTTTTTATCTTTCTTTTTATATTAAACAACTTTTGGGAGTAGTAACTTTGTTAGGGTACAGGTCATTTTAAGGTAAATATTTAAATTTTCCCTAAATGCCAGACAAAGGAATAAGCCTCAGAAAGCTTATTCTTCATTTAATTAGTGCTGCATTATAGACTGACTGGGAAGATTAACCAGCAGAATTTGTAAAGGAGATTTACTTAGACTAAAATTTTGTTTCCCAGCCAGGCTTTGTGGCATATGCCTTTAATCCCAGAACTCAGGAGGCAGAGGAAGGAGAATTGCTGTGAGTTCGAGGCCACTCTGAGACTACAGAGCAAATTCCAGGTCAGCCTGGACTAGAATGAGACCCTACCTGGAAAAACCAAAAACAAATAAACAAACAAAAAACAATAAAAAAAACTTTGTTTCCCTACCTCCCCAAACAATTTTGCTCAATAATTCCTTATTACATGGCTATGCCACCAATTTATCTGGTTTCTATTTCTTGAGACCTAGATTGATTCTAGTTTAACATACTATTTTAAGAATTACTATTGTGTTCTAACTTGTCATTTTATTGTAAGTCTTTGTAAATAATAGGCATATTAAGAGAAAATACTTCATAATGCTTAGTTTGAAATTTTAATACCTAGAATATACCATTCAGTAAATAAAAAATATAATGTATTTTTTTTAAATTATAATCTGGTTAATTTTTAGAATTCCATTTTTAGGAAGTTAATTCATGCTGTAGTTATTGGGACATTTTTATGCTGTTCTGAAAAATTCTTTCTCTTTTCATTACCTAAGTTACCTTGGGAAATTTTCTAATGTTCTTTTTTCATGAACACTGGTTTCCTTATCTGAAATATGAATTAATTTTTATAAATTTGGAGTGACAAAGTTCAAATGAAAAATTTTCTGGAATTTAAGAAGTTTTCAACAAATATGAGTTGTCACTTTATTGTAGATAATTTGCTTTCTTCAAATGAATAAAATTTTAAACAGTGCTAGGTGTTGATTTTTTTTCACTGTAGGGTATGTTATATAAGGGTGTACATATATTGTTGAAGATAAAAATTTGGAAAGGAAAAGGCAAAAAAGTAGGCAAGTAATATGAAAGGTGGAGGATAAAATTAGAGTTCTCATAGTACCTGAATTCAAGATTCACATTAAAGATGCTGTAATGAAAACTAGAAGATAATGACAAGAAAAAACAAATCCATAGAATAGGATAGAATCATGAAATATCCCCACTCAGTATAATGTTCCATTTATCTTCTCATTGGTGGGACAATATAGGTGACAAAAATAGTTTAAGGGTTTATTTTAGATTGCAGCATAGTATATGATGATGGGGAAGGTATGGCAACAGGAGCTGGAAGCAAAGCCAGCCATATTCACCCACAGTGAAGAAACAAGGAGACATGGATGCCGGTACTGCTCTCACTCTCTTCTTGTTAAAGAGTCCAGAACTCTGGCCAGTGAAAGGGTGCCACCCACAACAAAAGTGTGTCTTCATTTTTATTAACCTAACCAATATAATCCATCATAGGCAATACCAGAAGCTAAGCTAACCTTGATAATCACAGTTGACTGAGTCCTGTCAAGCTGGCAATCAATTCAAACCATCACATACACTCAACTGATCATGACATAGGAGCAAAGGTGATACTATGGAGAAAAGACAAGTAGCCAAATCTCTTCAACAAATGCTACTGAGACAACTGGACATGCACACGCAAAATAGCAAAAAGAATCTAAACTTCCTCCAAAATTAATTCAAAATGGATCATAAGATCATAGATATAGAATTATATCTAACTCTTCAAAGGTAACAGGAAAACATCCAGGTGACTGTGGGTATGGACACACCTCTGTACATACAAACCAAAGGGAGACTTCATGAAAGAGAAAACTGACAAGCTGGACTTCATTAAAATTAAAGACCTCATCTTTGTAAAATACACTGTCAAAAGGGAAAATAAACCATAGTCTAGAAAAATAAAAAGGTGTCAATTTCTGTAATAAAAGACCATTTTTCATTATCTACAACCAGACTATGAAACTCAAAAATAAGAAACCAGAATAAGGTCAGGCATGGTGGCGCTTGCCTTTAATTTAATTCTAACATTTGGGAGACTGAGGGAGGAGGATCACTGTGAGTTCGAGGCCAGCTTGAGACTACATAGTAAATTCCAGGTCAGCCTGGGCTAGAGTGAGACCCCCACAACACACAAAAGGAAAGAAAGGAAGAAAGAAAGAAAGAAAGAAAGAAAGAAAGAAAGAAAGAAAGAAAGAAAGAAAGAAAGAAAGAAAGAAAGAAGGAGAGAAAGAAATGAGAAAAAAAGAAAGAGATGGGCTGGAGAGATGGCTTAGTGGTTAAGCGCTTGCCTGTGAAGCCTAAGGACCCCAGTTCGAGGCTCGGTTCCCCAGGTCCCACGTTAGCCAGATGCACAAGGGGGCGCACACGTCTGGAGTTCGTTTGCGGAGGCTGGAAGCCCTGGCGCGCCCATTCTCTCTCTCTCCCCCTATCTGTCTTTCTCTCTGTGTCTGTCGCTCTCAAATAAATAAATAAATAAATAAAAAAGAAAGAGAGAGAGGGAGAGAGGGAGGAAAAGAGGGAAGAAGAAGGAAAGGAAAGAAGAAAGGAAGGAGGGAAGGAAGGAAGAAAAAGAAACCAAAATAAAACCAATGTAAACAGTCAATTTACCAAATAATAAAGATGATAAATGAGCATAGAAAAGAAGTACTAAGTCACCTCTCTCTCAGAAATGAAAATTAAATCAAGATACCACTACTTGCCCCCTTGAAATGGTTAAAAATCCAGAGCATGAACACTACCAATAGCACCTAAGAAAAATTTATCACTATTTCTCTTGGGAATGCCAAATGTTATAGCAACCTAGAAGAGAAATTGTCAGTTTCTTAAAATGCAAATATTCTCTTACAATCAATTCAATAGTCATACTATTTAGTAATTATCCAAAAGAGTTAAAATTTTATGCTCTCACACACAAAAGAAAAATAAATTAATTAATTATAAAACACTAGGACATTCATAGCAGCTTTCATCACAGTTACCACAATGTGGAACAAGCCAAAATGTCCTTCAGTAAATGTGTGGATGAACTGTATCCAGATTTGGAATACTAAACTGGAAAGTGATCTAGAGAAATGATAAATGTATATCACTAAATGAAATGATTCTGAAAAAGTCTAAAATTTGATGATTTTATGACATGATGAAATATCAAAAATGATAGTCACTATGAAAATATCATTGGTGGCAGGGTTTTGAGAGGAGGGGTGACTAGGCAAAGAAGACTTGGGCGATGGTGAATTATACTATAATAATGTATGGATTATACCATTATAGACACACACCACTGTACATTTGTCACACTGAAGAGTGAATCTAATATAAAGATGGAGTTTGTATGATAATGGCATAGCAATTGTTCACTTGTGAAGGACATTGACAGTGAGACTGGCTATGACTATGTGGGAACAGTGAATATTTGGAGACTATGTGTAGTTTTGCTTAATATTGTTGAGAATGGAAAATCTCTTTAAATGGGTGAGGAGATATGTGGGGTGCAGAAATCCATGGTCTCAGATTGAAAGTGAAAATTGTACATTCCTGAGTGGCAACAGGAAAAAGTTATTCAAGTGGTCTACAAACCAGTGCAAAGTATGTTTCAGAAACTAAGTCTGGTTAATTTAAAATAAGGATGATTAAGATATATCAATAAAAGTTTGTTCTTTGTGGTGTATATATATATCCAGAAGAGTTTCATCCATTTTTTCAAAGTAATTCACACTATCCAGGTCTATCAACATGTGCTTATAATCCTGGTCTTCAAGAGATAGAGGCAGGGGAATGTGCTTTCAAGGCCAGTCTGGTTTACATACCAAGATTCTGTTTCAAAAGGAACTATATTGAAAAATAAACAAGAAAAAAACAAACTTAAAAAAAAAAAAACACATTAGGGTTGGAGAATGGGTTAGTGGTTAAGGCGTTTGTCTGCAAAGCCAAAGAACCTAGGTTCAATTCCCCAGGACCCACGTTAGCCAGATGCATAAGGGGGTGCATGTGTCTGGAGTTCATTTGCAGTGGCTGGAGGCCCTGGCATGTGCCCATCCATTACCTCTCTCTCTCTCTCTCTCTCCTGTTTTCTCTGTCAAATAAATAAAAATAAAATATATTTATTTATTTTTTAAATAACACTAACTTCCATTACTATTTTTTACGTGTGTGTGTGCATGGTAGGAATTATGTGGTATGTATATTTGTGGGTTCATGTGTGTGGCGTTATGCACAAGCCAGAAGAGAACATCAGGGAACCCTCCCTGCCGCCACCTGCTCATCTGCTTTTTTTTTTTTTTTTTCTGATTATCAGAGCCTCTGCAATTCTCCATCTCTGTTTCCCACAGAATTGTATTATGGCCATGCCCAGCTAGTTATTTGGGTTTTGAGAATCAAATTGAGCAGTCTCAGGCTTTTCCATATCCTTCAGACTCCCTGAAGTCCTCATGCTCACATGGGAATTTATCTTTGTTAACCACTGAACCACCTCTCCAGCCCCTGGTTTACTATTCATTCAACAAGTAACTTTCTGCCTTAAAGCAACTAGGAAGGGTTAACAATGGGCACATTTTAAAATGCATAGCTCTCAAAGTCAGACACAGTTACAGTGGTATGTGAAAAGAAAGCATCCCACAAAAACTGAACACTCTGAAACAAGTGTATATGCCAGAACTAGAAGAAAATCTGTCTGCTTGTCAATAGACAGGAAGAGGTGGCATGCATGTCCTATGAGGTAGGTCTTGTTGGGGGAAAATAGTCTTATTTTCTGATAAAACAATGGAAGAAAATTGATAGAAATGTGAAATCCTAGTCACAAAATGTAATGGATCCAAAATGGGTTTGCTTTTTGTTTTTCTCAGAAACTTACCAAATCAACACATAATAGTAAAAACTTAATAAAACCACACGGTGACTATAGAAAGAGTCATAAAAAAGATGGGACCTTTTATTTCTTTTCCAGGTTCAGTCTGTCTCTAGCCCAGGATCACCTGGAATTCACTATGTAGTCTCAGTTTCACCTCTCAGTGCTAGGATTACAGATGTGGGCCACCATGCCTAGCTAAGATGAGACACTTTTGAAGAAAACAATTTAACAGGAAATTTCTCAAGATCCACTTCAGAAAGGAGTTGCAAAATAGTTTGTTGGCTCTCAAAGAAATTATAGGCCAATGAATATTTGTATAAGTAGGCAAATTATCATTGAAAATTAAAGTATTTCAGGCAAAAATACATGGAAACTTTTAGTGCCCTAATTATAGAACTTAAGGAAATTAATTTAGACTCAACATTGCTAGAAGATTCTAGAAAGACTAAAATTATAAATAAGACTCATTTTAAACACCTTGGTGAGTTTTGGCATTTTCTCCACACATTGTAATAGGTAAATTATATTCCAGGCAGTCAGAGAGGGAATATTATCTTCAACTGTTTAGAGGAAAGAAAAATATGGACCGTGTGATGGTTTGGGTGTAAAATGTTCCCACAGCCTCCAAAGTTTGTGAGTAAGTTTCCTACTTGGACTCCACCTAGTACAATCTTTGGGAGGTTGGAGCCCCAATGGAGGAAGTGTGTCACTAGGGGTAGAGATTAAGGTGGAGCCCAGCTCTGTGCATCTGGAGTCTGCTTGAGCTCTGGTTGTTCTTTCTCTCTGCTGTGAATGTATAATGGAGTGAGCCAGCTTCCTCTGCCATGACGAAGCTTCCCCTGGAATCTTTAAGCCTGAAACAAACCCTTTCAATCCCTAAGCTTTTTTTAGTCAGTCTATGTCCCATCAAGAGAAGGTAACTTCAAAAAACGGTTAAATCAAATCACTAAAATTAAGTTAGCTTTGCACCTATCTGAGAAATGTAGGCAATTTCTATTTGTGTATATTAAAATAACACTGCTGCAATATATTTCAATATCTTTGCTATACTCATATGCTCATTTCTCTACAATACAAAAATAGAATTGTTTGGTTATTAATTTTTTTGAGTTTTTATGTTTAATATTATAAGATAATCAGAAATTTCTTCGGTGTGTGCATGATTGTGTGTGTGTGTGTGTGTGTGAATGTGCAGGTGAATATGTACAAGTATATGCAAATCAGCAGAGAATCTCGGTTGTCATTTGTAGTCATAGCCCACCTCTTTTGAGACAATCACTCATTGGGCTGAAGTTTAGACAGGGTGGCTATGGAGCCTTAGAGACACTCCTGTCTCCATCTTCCTGCTGCAGGGATTTACAAATATGAGGCACTAAATTTATTAAAATGTGTTTCTGGAGATCAAACTCAGTACCTATGCTTACACAGTAAGTCCTTCACCAAGAACTATTGAGCTATTGCCCCAGCTGAAATAGTCATAGGTTTTTCAAACCTAGGATGATAAAACAAGATGATGAAAGCTTATTTATTAGGATGTGTGCCCCCTCTAGCATACATTGTGCTAAACTTCTTCATTCTAGAGTAACATGAATGATTGTTAGATTATTTATATGTTTACTTCTTGACTGAACTAATCCTTTTAGTCTTCATAATAATCACCTATAATTCCTGATTCACAGATAAGAAATCTGATGCTTGGGTAAATGAATATACGCCCTAAGGTCCCATAGCCACAAAACAGAAAGTATCGTAAAAGATAAATTAATGAATATGACAGGCATGTATCATTTCAGTATCCTGTGGCAACTCAGAAGACATCCGTCTAACCAAATTCAGGAAGGCAAACAACAATCACAGTCTTTATGACATACTAAATGTTCTAAATGATGCAAGACAGAGATGTCTAATGGTAAGGAAGGAACTTCAAAGTATTGGAGCTGGAGAGATGGCTTGACAGTTAAGACACTTTCCTGCAAGGCCTAACAACCTGGGGTCAATTAATCCAGTACCCACATAAAGCCAGATGTACAGAGTAGCACATGCATCCAGAATTTGTTTGCAGTAGCTAGAGTTCCTGGCTTGTGCCCATTCTTCTCTCTCTTTACCTCCTCCATTTATTTCTGCTTGCAAATAAATAAATATTCACAAAGAACTGTAAACTATCTTAACTGGTTTTCTTAACGGAAACTGAATTTTCTGTACTCTAGTAGTCCACTGATCCACAGCAGGCATGCCAGCTTGTAACACGTGTCTGAAATATTGTTGTTTTCCAGCCACAGATAAACATGAAAAAGAGCATGCAGGAAATTAGCTGAGTGCACCAATCTGGTTTGTGTACCACTGGCCCGAGTGTAATCTCACAACCACATTTAGAGAAGCAAAGCTGACATTGTTATTAAAGATAAGTTACAGGCAAGTATGCATCCATCTAAATTCAGAACCCCTTATAGCTAAAAGGACAATCACGAAGAAGGACATTAGGATGTTTTTGCCAGAAATACAGGTTATACACAGAGATATAAGAGGGGCAGTAAGAAAAATGGGCTGAAATACAAAGGGGTGGGGAAAAAGTTTAATGCCATCTGAAAAAGATGGCCTCATAAAACAGCTAATATAGATGTTGTACCTTGGGCTTCTCCTGACAGAAGCTTGTAAGGTGAGCTGTGGAGGAGCTGGCATCACCTTGAAAACACCAAGTGAAATTCCATGCTGTGGTAGCAAACTTTGCCTGAGGGAACTCCTGCATGGATGTATGGTCTGCCTACTTTTCTTGGCCTTGAGAGTATGAATAGTTTAAAAATATTTTCCTATTCTCGAGAACTGAGGACTCCAATAGTATTCCCTAGTAAATTCTACCAAGTCTCCACCAAAATTTTTTTTAATTAGCTATTTGACAAATTAAATTGAAATTAACATTCCAAAAGTTTGTCATATTTTAGCCAGGCATGGTGGCTCACTTCTTTAATTCCAGCATTTGGGAGGCAGAGGTAGGAGGATCACTGTGAGTTTGAGACCACCCTGAAACTACATAGTGAACTCCAGGCCAGCCCCTTAGTGGGATTGCTGGCATTCACCATGGAGTTGTAATTTATAAGCTGTGACAGAGCAGTCAGTCTTTGTTTGTGGTGGAGGAGGGCAATGCCTCTGGCTTTTCCCTCCCACACTGTATCTCTAACAATTTTTCTAAACCCTCTTTGACAAAATTCCCTGTGCCTTGGTGGGTGTTAACCAGGTGTATAAGTGTTTGTGATCTGCCCTAAAAAGAGCACCATGGACTTCTGGAGTTAAAAAGGAGTATAGGGCTGAAGAGATAGCTTAGAGGTGAAGGCTGCAAAACATAAGTACCCAGGTTCAATTCCCCAGTATCCACATAAACCCAGATGCACATGGTGGCACATGCATCTGGAGTTCTTTGGCAGTGGCTGGAGGCCCTGGTGTGCCAATTCTCACTCTTTGTGTGTCTGTCTCTTTCCCTCTCTGTCACAGAATGAAATAAATAACAAGGAGTGTAAAGAATCTTTAAACCTCTTGCAGGTTGTTAAATATGTATATGGGAACATATTGCTATTTGTATACTTTTGGAATAAAGTTTTTCTTTCTACTTAAAAACAGTTAATATGAAGGTTTTTTAATAAAATTACTGGAAATATCACATAGAGACAAAAGCACACATGATAAATATGCATCATGATATACATTCATATACAAAATAAACATATTCAGGTAATAATTGCTCAGCTCAATAAATGGAAGGTTAGTGGTTCTCTACTATTTCTCTTATGTCCATCTATGGTTACTATCCTTGTTCATCTTCCCAAAGGTAATCATCACATCATTTCTTAACAGTGACTATTGATAGTAGTCTTCTAGTAGATGAAGTAAGGTTGTTGTAGACAGCAGCTTGTATGGGGATGTCCTCTGTGATTGGAATGTTCTAGTAGATGAAGTAAAGGGGTGATAGATAGCCGAGTGTACTGGACATGTCCTTTGTGATTACACCTCATCTTTTAATTGAGAGTATATAAGTGCAGCCTGTGCTATGGACCTTGTTAGTACGATTCACACAGTCTTTATTATACCTTCTTTTTATTAAAAAAATATTATTGATTTGTGCTGGAGAGATGGCTTAGTATTTAAGGTAATTGCTTGTGAAGCTTTAGGACCCAGGCTGGGTTCCCTAGTATCCACATAAGCCAGACACACAAGGTGGCACATGTGTCTGGAGTTTGTCTGCAGGGGCTAGAGCCCCATTCTCTCTCCCTATCTGCCTCTTTCTACCTGCCTCTAATAAATAAATAAAATAAAGTATCAGAAATTTGATTTCTAGGTGATTCTATATCCTGTCAGGTTGGCAATATTAGCCAACATATTACTATGATAGCCATAAAATTAACTACAGCAGGAATGATGGGAGCACAGAAATATAAACAAAACATTTTGGAAGGTTGCAATAAAAGGTACATATTAAGAGATGATATGGTAAATGAAAAGCAAACAACAATGGAAAATATATTGAGAAAAGTATCAAGTGAAGGCTGTAATAAGACAGGAGAGAGGGGAAAAGGAGGAGGGAATAAGTGGATTTCACTATTAGAAGGAAATGAAGACAAAGTAACAAAGTAAAAATAAAGAGCAATTAAGAAAGAATATATATTGAAAATGATAAAAGGGAAAAGAGATAAGATAATTACCACTTGAAAAGCACAAAAAGTTAAGAAAAAGAGAGAAGAGAGGAGAAAGGGAAAAATGAACCAATAGACGAAAAAGAAAAGACAGAAATAAGATAAGAAAGAGAAGAAAAAATGAAGAAAGGGAGAAATGGAGGGAGGAAGGGAGGGAGAGAAAAAGGAAAGAAAGAAAGAAAGAAAGAAAAAAGGAAGGAAGGAAGAAAGAAAGGAATCAAGGAAAATAATATATTGCCATCGAGTTCATCGTGGAAGTGAGAGTTGGTACTATCTCCCTATCTGATTAGTCTCTGTGTCTTCTTGGTCTGTGCATCCCTTGCAGAAAGTAAGTGCTGAGGGATAGATATCTTCCCCTCCTCTTTGTGTACTGTTCACCTGTGGATTACTATAAAGGCTTTGGGATCAAGGCTGGTTGGAGTAGCATTGTTTGCCTGCTTGTTGGTGTGAGGTAGCATGGAACTTGTTTGTTGGATGCTACTCCAGACAGATTAGCTTGATATTTTATCAGACATGGTCTGGTATTGAGCTGATGTATATGTTAAGGTCCAAATAACCCCATAAAATCCTGCCTAAAGGGTACAGCAACACACTATACTGGATAGAGCAAGGCCACAGGTTCTCTTCTAACTTTCTTTTTTTTTTAAATTTATTAGTTTTCTTTTCAGCAAATACAGGCAGTTTGGTACTATTGTTTAGGCTCATCCATGACCTACCCCCTCCCAATGGCCCCTCCTTGTTGAGGTATATGGATCATGCATTGTGGAGTTAGCCCACAGTTATTGGTATGATAAATGTCTTTGCATATCATGACCCAACATATGACTCTGACATTCTTTCCACCCCCTCTTCTGCAAAATTTCCCTGGGCCATGTTGGGTTCATTTTTGGTCTGCTTCAGTGCTGAGGTGTTGGGGACCTCTGAGGCTCTGGCTCTCTCACAGATACTGTTTACCCAAGTCCTCTGCATGCCTCTGGTCCATAGCTTGGTGCTGAGGTGTTCTTTTTCTCACCCTTTGCTCAGATAGTCTCTGTATGTCATATAGACAATGACTGTCCAGTACCGAGCCCAGAAGTACACCCTCTGTCATTGACCTTGCTGAGAAACTATTTTCTTTTCTTTTCTTTCTTTCTTTTTTTTTTTTTTTATTTATTTGAGAGCGACAGACACAGAGAGAAAGACAGATAGAGGGAGAGAGAGAGAATGGGCGCGCCAGGGCTTCCAGCCTCTGCAAACGAACTCCAGATGCGTGCGCCCCCTTGTGCATCTGGCTAACGTGGGACCTGGGGAACCGAGCCTCGAACTGGGGTCCTTAGGCTTCACAGGCAAGCGCTTAACCGCTAAGCCATCTCTCCAGCCCAGAAACTATTTTCTTGATGTTTTAATCCAGAGTATCAGAGGGAAAGGAAAATGCCACTTATCTCTAATCTGCTTCTTGATCTTCTGTTGTTGTTGCATTTTTTTTTTCACAATAGATGTTTGCAGGATATTCTCTTCCACATCAATTACTTTACTTGCCTTCTTTTTCATTTATTTTTTCTACTAAAATTGTAGCATTGTATTATATTTTCAGATTTTACTCTGATATAAGCCCCTACTCCTAAACTACCTCATGGACACTTCATTTATTATTCCTTTAAGCATCAAATTTAACCATTTACTGTAAGCATCAACTTGAACCTGTAAGTTAAGCCCATCCATCAGAGAACTATGTTCTCATCCAAAATGTTTTTTCCTTCTGTATTTTGCATCTAACTTAAAAAACTTACTATGCCTCTACATACTGAAGATCAGATACATGAATAAATACCATTTACTAATTCATGTCATAAATTCACCAGATTTTATACCATAACACTAAACATACTATCAAACAGAAATTAATGCATTTCTAGCTATGCATTAAATTATAGATTCTTGTAAAAGCCATTACAGAAATGAACTTGACAAAATATGATGAAGAGCAAGAAAGGAAGGCAAATAGTCAAATAATAGGCTAGTAAGATTTCCTTGGTGATTAATAATGCTTGTTTCCAAAGCCTGTGGGCCCAAGTTAGATTCCTCAGTAGCCAAATAAAGCCAGAGGCACAAAATTGTGCAGGCGTGTGGAGTTTGCTTGCAGCAGCAAGAGGCCCTAGCACACCCATACTTAATCTATCTCTGCTCATAAATAAAAATATTTTTTATTTCATTTTTATTAACATTTTCCATGATTATAAAAACATCCCATGGTAATAGCCTCCCTACCCCCCCCCACTTTCCCCTTTGATATTCCATTCTCCATCATATTACGTCCCAACCTCAATCATTGTACTTACATATATACAATACCAACTTATCAAGTACCCTACTCCCTTCCATTTTCTTCCCTTTATATCTCCTTTTTAACTTACTGGCCTCTGCTACTAAGTATTTTCCATCTCACACAGAAGCCCAATCATCTGTAGTTAGGATCCACATATAAGGAAGAACATGTGGCACTTGGCTTTCTGGGCCTGGGTTACCTCATTTAGTATAATCCTTTCCAGATCCATCCATTTTCTGCAAATTTCATAACTTCATTTTTCTTTTCCACTGTGTAGAACTCCATTGTATAAATGAGCCACATCTACATTATCCACTCATCAGTTGAGGGACATCTAGGCTGGTTCCATTTCCCAGATATTATATATAAATCGGGAAGCAATAAACATGGTTGAGCATGTACTTCTAAGGAAATGAGATGAGTCCTTTGGATATATGCCTAGGAGTGCTATAGCTGGGTCATATGGTAGATCAATCTTTAGCTGTTTTAGGAACCTCCACACTGATTTCCACAATGGCTGGACCAGATTGCATTCCCACCAGCAGTGTAGAAGGATTCCTCTTTTTCCACATCCCCACCAACATTTATGATCAATTGTTTTCATGATGGTGGCCAATCTGACAGGAGTGAGATGGAATCTCAATGTAGTTTTAATCTTCATTTCCCTGATGACTAGTGACGCAGAACATTTTTTTAGATGCTTATATGCCATTCGTATTTCTTCCTTTGAGAATGCTCTATTTAGCTCCAAAGCCCATTTTTTGATTGGCTTGTTTGATTCCTTATTATTTAACTTTTTGAGTTATTTGTATATACTAGATATTAATCCTCTATCAGATATATACCTGGCCAAGATTTTTTTCCCCATTCTGTAGGTTGCCTCTTTGCTTTTTTCACTGTGTCCTTTGCAATACAAAATCTTTGTAATTTCATGAGGTCCCAGTGATTAATCTGTGGTTTTATTGCCTGAGCAATTGGGGTTGTATTCAGAAAGGCTTTGCCAAGACCAATATGTTGAAGGGTTTCCCACACTTTTTCCTCTAGCAATTTCAGAGCTTCAGGTCTGATGTTAAGGTCCTTAATCCATTTGGACTTTATTCTTGTGCATGGTGAGAGAGAAGAATTTATTTTCATCCTTCTGCAGATACATATCCAGTTTTGACAACACCATTTACTGAAGAGGCTGTCTTTTCTCCAATAACCATTTTTGGCATTTTTCTCAAATATGAGGTAGCTATAGCTACCTGGGCTTAAATCTGGGTCCTCTATTCTGTTCCACTGATCTACATGTTTGTTTTTGTGCCAGTACCACATTGTTTTTGTTACTATGGCTCTGTAATATAGGTTAAAATCAGTTATGGTGATACCACCAGCCTTACTTTTGTTGCTCAGTATTATTTTAGATATTCGAGGTTTTTTGTGGTTCCAAATGAATTCTTGGATTGTTGTTTCTATTTCCATGAAGAATGCCTTTGGAATTTTGATAGGGATTGCATTAAATGTGTAGATTGCTTTTGGTAAGATTGCCATTTTCACAATATTGATTCTTCCAATCCAGGAACAGGGATGTTTCTCCACTTTCTAGTGTCTTCCATAATTTCTTGCATGAGTGTTTTAAAGTTCTCATTGTAGAGATTCTTTACTTACTTGGTTAGGTTTATTCCAAGGTACTTTATTTATTTATTTATTTTCTGGTGCAATTGTGAATGGGAGTGATTCTCTGATTTCATCCTCTGTGTGTTTCTTGTTAGCATATATGAAGACTACTGATTTCTGTGCATTTATTTTGTATCCTGCTACATGGTTGTAGGTTTTGATCAGCTCTAACTGTTTGCTAGTAGAGTCTTTAGGGTCCTCACTGTATAGAATCATGTCACCTGCAAATAATAATAACTTGATCTCTTCCTTTCCAATTTGTATCCCTTTTATGTGTGTCTCTTGCCTTATTGCTATGGCTAAGACTTCCAAACTATGTTAAATAAAAGTGGGGACAGTGGACACCCTTGTCTTTTTCCTGATTTTAGTGGAAAAGCTTCCAGTTTTTCCCCATTTAGTAATATGTTGGCTGTAGGCTTGTCATAAACAGCTTTTATTATATTGAGATATGTTCCTTCTATTCCCAGTCTCTGTAGGAGTTTTATCATGAAGGGATGTTGAACTTTGTCAAATGCTTTCTCTGCATCTAATGAGATGATCATGTGATTTTTGTCCTTCAACCCATTTATATAATGTATTACATTCATAGATTTGTGTACATTGAACCATCCCTGCATCTCTGGGATAAAGCCTACTTGGTCAGGGTGAATGATCTTTCTGAGATATTCATGTATTCTGTTTGCCAATATTTTGTTAAGAATTTTTGTATTTATGTTCATGAGGGAGATTGGTCTGTAATTTTCTTTTTGTGTTCTATCTTTGCCTGGTTTTGGTATCAGGGTGATGCTGGCCTCATAGAAGGAGTTTGGTATGATTCCTTCTTTTTCTATTTCCTGGAAAAGCTTAAGAAGCAATGGTGTTATCTCTTCCTTAAAGGTCTGGAAAATTCAACAGTGAATCCATATGGGCCTGGGCTTCTTTTAATTGGGAGATTATTGATAACTGTTCGGATCTCCATGTTTGTTATAGATCTATTTAAGTGATTAATCTCATTTTGATTTAATTTATGTAAGTCATATAGATCAAGGAAATCATCCATTTCTTTCAGATTTTCATACTTTGTGGAGTATATGCATTTATAGGATATCTCTATGATTCTTTGAATTTCTCTGGAATCTGTTGTGATGTTACCTTGTTCATCTCTGATTTTATTAATTTATGTCTTTTCTCTCTTTCTTTTGGTCAGATTTTCTAAGGGTTTATTAATCTTGTTTATCCTTTCAATGAACCAACTCTTTGTTTCATTAATTCTTTGGATTGCTTTTTTTTTGTTTGTTTGTTTCTATTTCATTAATTTCTGCTCTAATCTTTGTTATTTCTTCCCATCTACTGATTTTTGGTTTGCCTTGTTCTTCTTTTTCCAAGGCTTAAGGAGATGTATTAGGTCGTTTACTTGCAACCTTTCTAATTTCTTAATATAGGCCCTTAAGGCTATAAATTTACCTCTTAGAACTGCCCTCATTGTGTCCCAGAGACTTTGGTATGTTGTGTTCTCATTATTGTTTGAGTCTATAAATTTTTTGATTTCCTTCTTGATTTCTTCATTGACCCATTCATCATTTAGTAGTTTATTGTTTAGTTTCCATTATTTTGTGTATGCTCTATAGCTTTTCTTGCTACTGATTTGTAGTTTAATTCCATTGTGGTCAGATAGAATGCAAGGAATTATTCCAATTTTCCTGAATTTGTTAAGATTTGCTTTGTGTCCTAATATATGGTCTATGTTAGTAAATGTTTCATGTGCTGCTGAAAAGAAAGTATATTCTGTAGTATTTGGATGAAATATCTGTTAGGTCCATTTCTTCTATGACCTCATTTAGTCCAGATGCCTCTCTGTTTATTTTTTTCTGGGATGACCTGTCAATTGATGAGAGTGGGGTGTTAAAGTCACCCACCACCACCGTGCTTGGTGTTATCTGTGACCTTAGTTCTAATAGTGTTTGTTTGATGAATTTGGTAGCCCCCATGTTAGGTGCATATATGTTTAGGATTATAATGTCCTCCTGTTGGAGTGTGCCCTTAATCAATATAAAGTGACCTTCCTTTTCTTTCTTGACCAACATTGGACTGAAGTCTATCTTGCCCAATATTAGGATAGCAACCCCTTCTTGTTGTCCAGGCCCATTTGCTTGAAACACCATTTTCCAACCTTTCATCCTAAGATAATGTCTATCCTTTGTAGAAAGGTGAGTTTCTTGGAGACAACAAATTGTAAGATCCTGCTTTTTAACACAGTCTGCAAACCTATGTCTTTTGGTTGGGGCATTGAGGCCATTGATATTAAGAGATATTATTGAAAGGTGTGTATTTATGTTTGCCTTTTTTTTGTGTGTGTGGTTCTGCTTCTACCTTTGCTTTCTCGTGTTAACTAGTATTTGAGTATTGCTTGTTTTATCCAGGTTCCTTATATGTGTGCTTTTCCTTTTTTTTAGCATGGAGGATCCTATCAAGTATTTTCTGCAGCGCTGGTATGGTCTTCAAATACTCCTTTAACCTGCTTTTGTCATTGAATGTCCTTATTTATCTGTCTATTTGAATGGATAGCTTTGCAAGTAAAGTAAAGTAACCTTGGTTGACAGTGGCTATCTTTCAGAACTTGGAATGTATCATTCCAAGCTCTTCTGGCTTTTAAAGTTTGTGTTGAATAATCTGCTGTAATCCTGATGGACTTGCCTCTGTAGGAAACTTGATTTTTTTCTCTAACTGCTCTCAATATTTTTTCCTTGGTTTGTGTGTTTGGTAGTTTGATCACAATATGATTAGGAGAGGTTCTTTCCAGGTTTTGTCTGGCTGGGGTTCTAAAGACTTCCTATATCTGCATTGGCACCTCTTTCCCAATTTGGAGGAAGTTTTCTTCTATGATTTTGTTGAAGACACCTACTATGCCTTTGGAGTGGAATTCTTCTCCTTCTACTATGCCCTGAATTCTTATATTTGATCTTGTCATAGTGTCCTGAATATCTTGAAATTCCCACTTGTACTTTTCTATAAGTTTGTCTTTCTCTTTGTTGGACTGCATTAGATCTGCCACCTGGTCTTCTAGCTTATATATTCTGTCCTCACCTTCGTCCATTCTACTGGTGAGATTTTCTACAGAGTTTTTGTTTGTTTCTCTGTTTTTTTTTTTTTTTTTTTTTTAATTTCATTAACTGTGTTCTTCATTGCTAGTAATTCTGACTGGTATTTCTTTATTATTTCTATTTCCTTATTTATGTCTTGTATTGCCTTCTTTATTTCATGAAATTGGTGTCCTGCATCTTCTTTGATTCCTCTGATTTCCTCTTTGAGTTCCTCTTTGACTCCTTTGATTTGTTCTCTGACTTCTTCGAACATATTTACAATCATTCTTTTGAAATCTTTCTCAGGCATTTCCTCTAACTCGTTCTCACTGCAGGTCATTTCTGATGCATTAATACTGTTAGGTGGATTTATATTGTGTTGCTTTTTAGTGCTTCTTGTGTTATAATGTATATATTTTTGCATCTTGGATTGAGTTAATGCTTGGATTTTCTAGGAGCTAGGTATTCTTAGCTGTATCAATTAATTTGATGTTATATATCTTCAGGATAGGAGCTTAAGGTGTTAGGTGTGGCTTGTAAGGCTCTCAGAGTATCTACAAAGGTGTTCTTAGGGGTTGGGTTTCCCTGCTATGGGAGTATTCAAGTAGGCTGAGTGGAATAAAATACTATCAGATTCTAAAATTTAACTAAACACTGTACACATTCAATCAAAAGCAGCACCGAATATTTATGAAAGAGTAGTTATTATAACAACCAGATCCACTAGTGACAAAGAGGTTAAGATTTCTGGTCTGTTGAGGGATCCATGTCAGCTTGTGATCAAGTGTAACCCTTCCCTAGTGCAGTCAATCCCAGTTACCTTTTTGGATGATTTTGGTCTCAGTTAAGTTGCTGGCTGGGTCATTGTGCTGCTGCTCTGATTTCTGGAGCTGGGCACTGGCTTTTCCTGTGGGGCAAACTGAGCCTGGCAACTGTGGCCCTGCAGATTGGCACCCCAGCTGCTGGAACCGCCACTGCTGCTAAAGCTGCCGCTGCTGGGTCTATCACCTCTGCTGGGTCCACCATTGCTGCTGCCACTGCTGCTGCTTTAGCTGCCACTGCTGGATCTTCTGCTGCTGCTGCTGGATCTGTGACTGCTGCCTCTGAAGCTGCTGCTGCTGGATCTGCTGCTGTTGGGGCCACTGCTGCTGGTGCTGGAGCCGCTGATGTTGCTGTGGGCTCCTGCTCCTGCTTTGGTCCTGCTGTTCACTCAAGTTGGCATGGCTGGGTCCCGGGACTGCTGCTCTGTTCGATGGAGCTGGGCACAGGCATTGGGGGAGGGGAGGGAGCCACAGCTGTTCTAGTTCTTTTGCTGTTCCACGTGTCCTTCTACCTCATGGTCTGCTCCTCCGTTGCTCACTGCTGCTCTCCTTTCACGTTTCTTGAGTTGCAGAGAGCGCCAGTGTCAGTGGAAGCTCCCCTCACCTGGCTTTTTCTGTGGCTGGAGCCGAGCCTGGTGGCTTTCTGGTGCGCTGCCTCTGCCAAGGTCGGCGGACCTGCCGGGGCCACTTTTGCTGGCCTGTGCAGGCCCTGGATGCTCTGGATCTCTTCTACTTCTCCACTGCCATTTCGATTTCCTATACACCTCACTTTTTAGTAAAAGTGTGTATTTTGCTGAGTTTTTTCGGTCTTTTTCCCCCATAGGCAGCTTTGGCATGGTACCTAAGTCGCCATCTTAACCTGAAGTCCCAATAAAAGTATTTTTTAAAACAGATATATTGCTGTGTTGGATGAAAGATGAGAAAATTCCAAACATGTAAGTAGCTGGAGAAAGAATAGGTCAGACAGAGAAAATAATAATTACCCAACCCTGTGATGTTTTGTTAGTCCATTTATGCTGCCATAATAGAATACCATCTGCTGTATCATTTTTGAAGAACGAAAACATTCTTAACCAGTATGGCAGCAGAAAGTCTAAGAGCATGGCCCTGGAATTTTTTGTCAGTTCAGGACTGTGTCCTCCACAGAGGACAGTATTCTCATATGGTAGAAAACAGAGGGGTAAAAAGAGACCGTATTATCTGACAAGTTCCTTGAAAAGGCTCCATGGTATTGATGCATTGCAGGGTCTATGAACCCGCTTCACATCACCATATCCTAGTGGCTCCGGAACCATGTTTGCCCCTTATAACCTTATTTCCTGCATTTCTCATACCTCTAATGCCAGTACCACATTGGCAACATCTCCAAATTTTTAAATCCAGAGACAGTAAACTTTGAATACCAGCAGGATACTCCTCCAGCATTCTTCCTTAAGGTCCCCTTCTTTCAAAATAATTTGCATTTTTACTAGCTTGAGCCTTCAATGGGCTTGGTTTAACAGTTAGGACATCCTTCTCATTGTCTAAAGGTAGAACAGTTGGCTTATCTTTAATGGTAGCAAACTATTTAATATTCACCATTTATGTGGCCTGAAATCAGTCTTTGTACTTGACACTTTAAACTTGCTTATATATCATTCTGTGTTAAACTTTACATCCTGCATACCTTTTCAATATGAACTTTTCTTCTGTCAAATACACCAGTCTATTAACTCTAAATTCACCTCTGCTTAAATTCTTAAGACATGGACAGAATGGAGCCAAACTCTAGTCCAATCCCCAAAAGATCCTTTCTTACACTCTGAAAATTCTTAAGCCAAGTCTTCTCATTTCTCTCTGCCTTTAAGTCTTTTGAATTTTCACCCGAATTGTCCACCAAACTCTGCTTACAGGACTACAAGGCATCTCTGGTCCCAAATTCCATATCCTTCCATGTTTTTCCCACAAACCAGTTCCAAAAGAACAAAATCCATGTGGCCATATTCACTGTAGCAAAGATCCCACTTTTGACACCACTTTTCTATAGCAGTTGCCTTCAAGTTGCTGGGACAAAACTTTCAACCAGAAGCAGCATATTGGGGGAAGGGGCTTATTTCAGCCTTACAATTTAAAGAGAAAATTTTATCACAGCAGATAAAAGCATGGCACCACATCTCTATATATCAGCAGAAGAGAGGAGAGAGAGAGAGCGAGCGAGAGGAGCACGAGAGACATGGAAGCCCACTCTAGTGACACACCTCCTCTAGCAGTGCTTCACCTATTAAGGGCTTCACTATCTGGGAACTAAGTATGAGCCTTAATCACAAATACTTAGGGCTATAGGGAGCATTTTACATTCAAATAAATATACTTATTATGTATGAGGCATTTGGTTTAATCTTAAGGAGAAAGAAGAGAGAGAGAGAGAGGGAAATGAATTATGAACAGAACATTTATAACTGCTAGAATGGAATTGAAAGACCAATAACAAAGACATATATGGGGTGTTGACATTATTAATTCATAAATAAAAGGCATCAAACATCCATTCAGTGAGATAATGGCAAATATTTCCCAAATCATGGGGAAAATATAGATATCTAGGTATGAGATACATAGAAACTAGAAAAAAAAAACTTCATCATGCCACATTTTAGGAGTAGTTTGTTTGTTTGTTTGTTTTTTGGTTTTTCGAGGTAGGGTCTCACTCTAGCCCAGGCTGACCTGGAATTCACTATGGAGTCTCAGGGTGGCCTCGAACTCATGGTGAACCTCCTACCTCTGCCTCCGGAGTTCTGGGATTAAAGGCGTGTGCCACCATGCCCGGCACCTCATGCCACATTTTAATTTATAGATGACAAGAGTAGTTAACAAAGAAAAATACTGACATATGTGAGAGAATAAGACTAACTCACTAATAAAGGCAAATTTTTCAGTATACCAATAGGTTTCTCAACATAAACTGGAAAGGCCATGACCATGTGGAGTCATGTATTTCAAGGCCCAAGCAAACACACAAGCCTGCATGAATATACCCAGCAAGGTAATCCTTCAAAATTGAACAAGAAATAAAAGTTATCCAAGATAAATATAAACAAATGAACCTATTGTAGTTCTGCAGAAGATATTTAAAGGACACATCAGAGAAAAATGAGTACAACCTTAAGGGTACAGGAAGGACTAAGTCCAAATAGTAGCATAGCAAATGCAAATTTTAAAATAATCAAACATTAGGAAAACAACAAATAAACAAGATTATTGGATTTAAGAAAAACAGGTGCCAATGTTTACTTTCCACAAGAAACAAACTTCATTAGCAAAGATAGACGCATACTAAATAAAAGGCTAGAAAATGTGATTCCCAGCAAATGAAATTTAAGTAAGCAAGAGAAGTTATACTTAAAGCAATTTTCAAGCCAAAATAATCCTGAAGTGAAAATTACTACATATTGGGAAATTAAACAATATATCAAGAAGATAAAATAATAAAAAAGATTAAATATTGATTCATTCAACTTCATAAGGCAGACTGTAGTTGAGATAAAGGGACAGATAGACATGATGCAGAAACAGTGTGTAACTTCAGTACCCAACATTCCTCACAGATTCTTTATCTGAGAAAAAATTAACACAGAAATTTCAGAGTTAAATAAAGTCCAATTAATATATATCTATAAGGTATTTCATCATAAACTTACAGGATGCACATTTTTGTATCACTCATGAACTTTTATGCAAAAATAGATATTTTATACCACAAAGAAAGCCTCAACAAATGCAAAATAATATTATCAAAATGAAAAATGCAAGAAGCCTAAAAACAATAATATTATCAGGTCACTATAGAATAAAATTAAAAATCAACAAGAGAAACTAAAATATACAAACACATGGAAGTTGAGCAATACATTATTTATTTTTAATTATCATGAGGAGTTAGGTTTCACTATGGCGTCTTTAAACATTACTTTGTGTCTTCACCCCTCAACCGAATCCAATCAATTGCTGGACCAATGAACTTAAAAAATATATTTCAAAAGAAATACAAATAAAAATACATGAAAAAGATGTTCAAAATATTTAGCCACTCAGTAAATGTGAATCACACCTATAATTGAGTGTTCCTTTGACTCCTGATCAGAATCTATGTCATTAAGAAAACAAGTAATAACAAAAGCTGACAAGGATGCAGGGTGCACGGGAAAGGATCTCTTATACTTCAATAATGGGGATGCAGATTAGTTCTGCTACTGTGAAAGTTGGTATGGAGGTAACTTAACACTTAAAGTACATCTACCATATGATCCAGCTATACCAGCTCTGTGTATGTAAACAAAGAAATAAAAGTCATTATTTAGATGAGATAGCTGTACATCCACATATATCATGGCTCTGTTCACCATATCAAGATCTACAAGCCTAGGTAGATGTACAAATGGAAAAAGGAAATGTGGTATATAGCCATAATGGAGCACTGTAATCACATCACTTGCAGGAGAATGGGTGGAACCTGGGATCATCATATTCAGTGATATAAGTCAGGTTTAGAAGTAGTAGTTTCTCCTATATATGGAATCTAGAAGAAAGAAGACATGAAAGTAGAAGCAGTACTATTAGTGAAAACAAATGTATCGAGGAAAGGGGAGGATAGGAGGGGATAATGGAGTGTGAATGTGTTCAAAGTATGTTAGATGTGTGTATGAAAAGACATTTAACTCCATTATTTTTGTATAATTAATACATGTTGTGACAGGAGAAAAAAAGAGTTTTTTGAATACACAAACATAAACTTGCACTGGCTTTTTCACAATATCACTATTTCCTTTCTACTCTTCTTATCTGATTTTTGTGGCTCTACAAATTAGCTCTCTAGCAGAAACCAATAAAGAAGAATATTATGAAGAACAGAAGGAAGGAAAGGAGGGAGAGAGTAAGGGAGACAGGCAGGGTAACAGTAAAGATTCATTTAAACACTGGCAAAAATACAAGAGAAGTTTTCAAGAAAAATAAAAAGTTACATCACAAGAATCAAATTCTGATGATAGATGAAGCAAATGAAAAATACAAGGAGCATTAGTTTGGGTCTTGGAAATCCTGGTGTGCTTTGAAGGAAAAGTAGCAATAACACCTCACAAATAAACATAGTTCAGAGTCATAATTTTAATGAGGTCTTAGACTATACCAAAAACTTTTGAGTACCACTGGACATAAAAAGGATGGCAAAGTCATTAAGTGTCCCACCCATTAGCTCTAGGAAAGAAAGTCATCGGCCACTGTTCAGATTTCCTAAAGAGGAAGTTTCAAAGTCAAGTTCAAAAAGGCTGCTCTATTCAAACTTGCAAAAGTAAGGAAACTTGGGATTATTGGAAGCCAGATCCACCAGAGGTCTTTCACCAGATGAAATCCAGTGGTACATTCTAGAAAGGGATCTGAAAAGCAAGGGGTTGTAACCAGCAGCAGAGCACAGAGCCTGCCAGGGTATGGCTGGCCATTCAACATCATAAATGTCTCATCTTGCTCCAATCAGAGTTCGTTTGCTTTCACATTGGTAATTGGCAGAGATGTACCCATGCGCTAAATTGTTCACCTGAGTGGAGTCCAAGTAGTTTAATTTACCCCTACCCTGTAGTTTAAAGACATAGCCATACTGAAACAACCTCCACTTGCAAAGACAAAAGGCAGTCTCAAGCACAAATGAAATAGAGCCTAGAAAAGAAAGATTTCAGCCCTGGATTGGGATGTGGATCTGGAAAGAACAAGCCAGAGGGTCATCAGGAAAGACCTCTCTCTTGCTACTAGATATTCTGGCGCATACATGTCCCATCTATATGTCCAAACCAAAAAAAAAAAAAAAAAGGAAGAGAAAACGGTCCATGCTTAGCAGCAAGAGGACAGATCTATAAATATGTATTTTGACTAATGCACAATAGAAATTTCATGTATCTGTGTTAATGGAGGAAGAAGGAGAGAAGGAAGAAGAACAAGGGAGGAATGAAAGAAGGAAGAAGAGGAAAGAAGGGAAGGCAGGAGAAAGGAAGGGAGGGAGCAAGAAAGAAAGGGAAGAAAGAAGGGGAGAGAAAAGAAAGGAGGAAGAGAGGGGAAGAACAGTGGGAAGGAGAGATGGAAGAAAAAAAGAAGAAAATGGGGAGGCTGGAGAGATGGCTTAGGCGTTAAAGTACTTGTCTGGGGTGCCTAAGGATCCAGGTTTGATTTCCCAGTAACCATGTAAGAGTAAATAAATAAAATTAAATAAAAAAGAAAAAGAGTAGGGAAAAAAAAACGTGTTAAAGGCAGGCTTTATGGCTGGAGAAATGACTTAGCTGTTAAGGTACTTGCCTGTGAAACCTAAGGAAACAGGTTGGCTTCCCCAGGATCTACATAAACCAGATACACAAGGTGGCGCATGAGTCTGGAGTTAGCTCATTGCAGTGCCTGGAGGCCCTGGTACACCTGTATTCTCTCTCTCTCTCTCTCTCTCTCTCTCTCTCTCTCTCTCTCCCTGTCTTTCTGTCTCTCAAATAAATAAATGAAACTTTTTTTTTTTTTAAGAAAAGAAGGTAGACAGGAACTTCTAAACTATTTTTCTTCTGATAATTAATCTTGGTTCAGGATGTTGTGTAAAATTAAACTGGCAGCTTCTTAATAGAAGAGGTGTGTCCAGCAGGACAAAATGAGCCATTTGATTGTACTTTTTGTCCATCCTCTAGACCATTTTCTGAAGAAGCTGGGGTGTGAAATTCACAGTGGAAAACCAAATAAAGAAAGGCGAGGAGGAACCTGGGAAAATTCTGCACGCCTGCCCTCATTTCCTGTTTGTGGTAGGCAAGCAGTGACAGCTGTGAGTTTCAGTTCCTGGAAGAGACGCTGGGGCTCAGGTTGCTGTTTCTTCTACTTGAGCGTCTGAGGCGGCTGCATCCAGTATTGGTGAGGTTGCCCTGTAGGTATCCATGGCAACCCTTGAGGGGATGGCTGGAAGAGGAGAGGCCTGCATCAGTAGGCCCTGCCTGGGCCTCCTCGGACCTCCAGGCGCTTGGCCTTGTGGTCCGCAAGAGGGAGCTGCACTGCAGCCTGGGGAGCAGAGGCAGCAAACATCACCGTTGCCATAGCAATGGGAGGGGGAGGAAGGCGAGGCCCTTTCTTCACAGTGCTTGTGGTGTTAGCAGTATCCAGGCCTGCGTGAGATCTGTGTCGCTTTCAGGGGACCTGAGCCCTTGGGAACCTCAGAGGAGGTGTAAGGCAGAGTGCAGGCTCCAGCCTAACCTGGTTGCTTCCTGACTCGGTATCACTGGGTCCATCTCTTGGGAAGCCACAGTGGAGGGCTAGTTTCTCCACTCCTCTTCCCTCCCCACATAGCCTGAAACAAGGTCACAGAGAATGGCTGCATTTGACATCCAAATGCCTACCTCCCTCCCCTACAAAAGTGTGCCTCACCCAAAACCCATTGAATCAAGACCAAAGCCACTTGTAGTTTTTGATAGCGCTCTCACTGACTGCCTTCTGATGCCATTGTGGGAGCCCTGCATAGTTTACTCCAAACTTCCTCACTCCCACCTGGGGTTGTCCACGAGTACAAGGATCTTTCCCCTGCGCATCTTTGATATTTGGGGCATGAAATTATAGAGGACTTCAGAATCATGTGTGCAGCCAAGCCAGAGTAGACCTGAGGGCTCCTAGGGTACACAGGCATGCTAGCTTCAGGTTTTCAGCCCTAGGGTTGGGGTATTGTCAGCTGTGCTCTCTGGCCAGGTATATCAAGTGCCCACTGGGGGTAATCCTAAAAGTCCATTCAAAACGGCATACAGAAAGAAACCAATTTTGCTCAGGGCATGAAAGACTTGAATGATACTACTTTTCTGGACCAAAGGAGCGTTGGTGAGGTGTACTCTGGCAGCTAGTTCAAAGGAGCTGTCGCCTTGCCTTCAAAAGAATTTAAAAGGTGCCAGGAGCCCACACCAACACTTGGGAGAATGAACCAGAAGTGCAAATTCTAGGCTAGGACCGACTTTAGTGAGATCCTAACTTTAACACCCACCTACCAAAACAAAGGTTGCCAGGACTTAGAGGAAACAAGCAATCTTGTTATAGATAAAATGAATGTCACTTTTCAGTTCTCTCCTTGATTTTTTAAAAATTATGTGTGTGTGCATGCATTTATGTACATGGGTGCACAGTGTCTCTTGCTGCTGCAAAAGAATGTCAGTTGAGATGTACATGGACAGTTGGGGTACTCTAGCTGGAAGACCTTGGAAGAAAGTGCTCTGATTTGATGACCCATCTCCTCAGACCCTCTACATAAATTTTTTTAAAGGCAGGCTGCCTACAGTATGTAATATGGGTCTCTCCTCTTCTAGAAATCTTTACTGCTATAACCAGATTTTTCAAAACAAAATCTTTATGATATTTAATAGAATCCTCAAGGTTTTTTATATTAATGTGTTTTCAGGTAGAATATAAGCATTTCAGAATATACATTGCATAATTGATTTTCCAAAACTTGATGGAAATGATTGATGAACCAGTGCATGGTTAAATGATTGTGGTTTTCATACTACCTACAGCAAAGTTAATCATTTTCTGGAAAAAAATGTAGAGAAAGAATTGTACCTGCCAAGTTGAATTAAGTATATATAGACACATACATATACAGAGTATCCAATACAGATATAGAGAGAGAGAAAGTGAGGGGGGGGGGAATTTTAGTCACTCTTATATACATGTACATATATAAATGTAATCATTTGGTCACCAAAGCATGGGATTTTTGAAGACAAGTTTTGGAATTAGACATATTATTTAATTATAGACTCAAATTACTTGATTGCTGATTTAGATGTGTCTTACTGGCTTTGTTATGGAATATTCAGCTTCATAAAGTAATCAGTTTTTGAGATATTTATCCCATGTTTTTAACTGCAGTACAGTAAGTAGGAAATTAATGAAGACAAAGTAACATTATCTTCCATGCTGCCAAACTACTTTCACACTGGAAGCCATCTTCTGACTCTGGCCAGGGACATGACCCCTGCCTTTACTGGTTAAATTGCCCTTTATTAGCTGTACTGAAAAAAATGTGAATGTTTGTCTTCCACTGGGAGACTAATCTGTATGTCAATCATAAACTGTGTGCACTAATATTGGATACTTCATTTTATGTCCTCGGGATCGCATGGCAAAAGGCAGAAACAAATGAAGTAGTTCATGTTCAAGTGTTTAGTGGACTGGGAAGGTAAATATGAAAGCTTTTAGCTTCTGCAGTGGGTTTTTTTTTGTGAAAAGGTTTGCCTAGCATTCTACTCTTTATATATTTCATGCCATTAGAACCTCTCAGCAGATCTGGTATGGTACTGTTTGTTCCATGTTCTTCAAGATGCAATACAGCCAGAGACATTAAAACATAGAACATGACCTGTGTCTGGAAGGATATGAGTTTATTTCCAGTAGTCAGAAGCCTGTGTAAGTCAAATCTCAAGTTTGAGGCCAAGATGAACTACATAAAGATATCACTACAAAGAATACATAATTAGGTTTATTATGGTGTATATATGACATAACATAACATATAAACTCTTATGAAATCTGTCAAACCTAAGTAGTTAATAATAGTGTACACTTTAATTAAGGATATCAGAAAAAAGACATAACTATTTTGAAATAATTTCTAAGACCAGGAAAAAATGTCAAGTCCTTGAGATATAGTTTTTAGGAATAGTAGATATCTATAGATAGTGGAATCAGAGATGTTTTATTCATCTTTCCATTTCAATAAATCTATAATAAGCAGGTATTGGATTACATAATAATATATCTTTTGTAAACTTTGATGAATTTGGTGTCACATATTAATATTAATCAACCACCTGTGGCTAGTGATATTATAAATTATCAAAACTTCAGGATATTTTAAGTTGTACTCTGTACTAGAAAAAAAGCTAACTGAATAGAAATTTTCCAAATATGGTGCTAGAGAGATGATGTCGTGGTGAAGAAGCTTGCCTGTGAAGCCTGAGGACCCAGGTTCCACTCCCCAGAGCCCACATAAGCCAGATGCATGAAGCCACACATGCATACAAGGTGGCACATGTGGCTGGAGGTTCTATTGCAGGTGACAAAGGCCCTACTGTGTCAACTCTCTCTCTTTCTCTCTCTCTCATAAAATGAATACAAAAAATTTCCAAATATGCATTTGAGAAAACTGGGGACTTTTCACAGATTTTGAACCACAGAAATTATATGTAACTCTCTAGTTGAAGGAATAAGATTTCTTATAGAATAAAATATTACAGTTAAATATACATTAATGTCACTATAGGTTTTTTCAAATTGCCAAAGTCCTCATCAAAATAAAAAATGATGGGTTTTATATACTGTTTTATCAATATCTTTACTAGTAGTTTATTTGTGCCAGTGAACACCAAAAAATTCCTGAATTAGAATGAAAAAATGGATTTTTAAAAATAGTACAAGTAAAACAATAAAAAAACGCAATATTAAAAGAGGCAATTTGTAATTTCTACTTCAACAGAGTATGTAACTTGTATTGGCAGATCTTGGGTCTGGATTGGAAATAAATAAAGTCTATAAGAAGAGAACAAAAGAAAGTTGAAACATAATTGTCTTTTAGACAATATTTATATGAAAATGTATCCATTTCTGTTTCTATTAATTTGTTAATTAATATTAATAAATGCTAAATTTTCTGTCATTATACTAATCTATTTATGTTGACACCTTTGAACAGGTTATTATTTCAGGCATTGAATATGCTGTCAGGGGAAATTTCAAGACAGAGTTAAGTGTCATGAACATATAATAAGTCAAAAACATATAGGTCTTCTCCATCAGACATTGTACAAACAATATTATTAGGGTAGAAATTCTAATAAATGGAAACTCTATAGCATTTTATATGGAGAAAATTTATATAGAGAAAATAGTCAAAAGTTATTAATCATCTAGTCCTTCTTTTTTTTTACAGTATCCTATTTCCTTGACCTCCCTTCCAGAAAGAAAAAGGGTTCAGTTTATTGATGACGATAAGACTATATCATCTTAATGTCACCTGTCATTTCTTTGACTAAGACAATACTTCTGTTTCCATTTCACTTCAAGTATGTGTATTTTCTCTTAATCTGAGAAGAATGCGCCTTGATACAAAAAAGGATAAGTTTTTCTAGTCTCAAGACATAATTATCATTGTCCCATTGTAGAGCAGCTGGCCCATCTTTTATGGTGGTAATCTCTGCAACAATTGAAGTTGGAGTAGCCTACAACTTGTCTTTGTACCCACAACTTTAAACTTGCTTGCATGTCTTCTGTGTCAACTTTAAAACTGTTCATACCGTCAACTTCTATACTTTTGCCAAACACAAAATCCAACAGTGTTCAAATTCTTAGAATATGTGCAGAATGCAGTCAGTCTCTAGTCCAGACCCAACAAGGTCCTTTTTCCCCCTTTCAATCCTCATATACTTTGTCTTCATACTTCAGAGTTATCTCTCAATGTAGGTCCTTCAAACTCTCTTCAGAATGACCCATAAACGTCTGCTTACATTCTTGCAAGGCTTGTATACTGCAAAGTACCAAACCCTCCAATTTTCCTCCCACAAACCACTTCCAAAAGACCAAAAGTCACCTAGTGAGAGTCATCATTTTTCCATTTCTTGGTACTGATTTTTTTTGTAGCAGTTATTTTGTCATTGCTAGGGAAGTCAAGCATCTTATTAGCAGAAAATATTTATTTCAGACTTATAGTTTTGATGGGAAACTTCATTATGATGGGCAAAAGCTTGACAATTGACTTACAACATCAGACATCAGTCGCAGAGTGATCAGAAAGCATGAGCTGGCTCTAAACACCCAGCAGGTGTGGACTTGAAGGTTCACTGTCAGCAGTGTACCTCCTCTAGCAAGTCTCTTCTGCCTCTCAAAGGCTCTGCCAGCTGGGCTGCATAGGAAACCTAATCACAAACACTTGAGGTTTTGAGGAACATTTTACATTATAACCAGTACACCTTGTAAGCATGAGTACCTAAATTTTTATCCTCAGAACTGTGAGTGCATAAGACACAACTCTCACCTCAAAGGGGATAAGAAAAGAAAGTTTATTCTAGAACCAAATATGAATAACCATGGCGTGGGAACATAGGTGTATGTGTTAACAATTTCACAAAGATTTTATAGTTACAGAACAAAAGAAAGCCATAAATCAAGGCACTTTTCAAATAATTGGCTGATTACCAGGTAATCAGGTTACAGCAAAGTGGGGAAACCACAGGCTTCAGATGCTATCTGATCACATTCTTAGCCCTTGATTTAGGGGAAAGTGGATTTCTGTTAGTACATTTCAAAAAGGGTCACACCACCCGATCACCTGTAAGTCATTGGAATGTTAAGTCAACACAGTGGTGGGCAATAAATGGCTATTAAAGGGCTGAAGGTAGCCCAAGGCAACTTGGCCCTGAACTTGCAACATTGCATCTGAGTAATCATGGGAATTTTATCAGTCATTCACCCTTGTTATAAGTAGATGAAAAAGATGCAGAGCTCTTCTAGGAACTTTAGTTTAACATAAAACACATTTATAAAAAAAAGATCAAGGCTGGAGAGATGGCTAAGTAGGTAAGGTACCTACCTGCAAAGCCTAAGGACCTGGGTTCAATTCCCAAGTACCCACATAAAGCCAGATGCACAAGGTGGTACATGCATCTGGAGTTCAACTGCAGTGGGCAGAGCCCCTAATGTGCCCATACTCCCTCTACTTGGCTCTTTCTCTCTCTCCTAAGTAAATACATTTTACAGGGCTCAAAGTGATGATGGCACATCATTTTAATCTTAGTGCTGAGGAAGCAGAGACAGGCAGATTTCAAGATCTTGTTGCCCAGCCAGTCTCGTCTATATGGTGGGCTCCAATCCAATGAAAAACACTCCTTCAGAAAGAAAAAGAAAGGACAGGACACCTGAGTTTTTCTTTTGGCTTCTACACACACACACACACACACACACACACACACACACACAGAGAGAGAGAGAGAGAGAGAGAGAGAATATCAGCTTAAGGGATATCAATTGAATAACCCACTGTAGCACTTAACATATTTGTGTATGTACCAGCATATATTGGTAATTAAGAGAATCCTCAGGGCTGGAGAGATGGCTTAGGAGTTAAAGCATTTGCCTGTAAAGCCAAAGGACTGAGTTTAAATTCCCCAATAACCAAGTAAGCTGGATACACAAAGTGGCACATGCATCTGGAATTTTTTGCGGTGGCTGGAGGCCCTGGTGCACAAATTCTCTCTCACACTGTCTTTGTCCATCTCTTACCCTACTTCTTTCCCTGTTCACTCAAATAAATTAAATTGAAAAATGAAATTTAAAAAATTTTTAAACAAAAGAGAATCTCCAAAGTGCAACTTTGTCATACTCATAGAACTTACAGATATATGAACATAAAACCTTGGTATTTCCATGTGCTGTGTAAATGTACCTTCACTAATGAAACACATGCTTCCAAAATTAGTGATCTGCTTGTACTATTTTAACTTTGATCAAAATTGTTCTTGGGCCAGGCGTGGTGGTGCATGCCTTTAATCCCAGCGCTTGGGAGGCAGAGGTAGGAGGATTGCTCTGAGTTCAAGGCCACCCTCTACATAGTGAATTCCAGGTCACCCTAAGTCAGAGTGAGACCCTACCTTGAAAAACAACAAAAGAAAACAAAACAAAAAATGTTCTCTACTATTACATTTGTAAGCTTCCCATTAAATATCAGCTGATGATTTTTGCTGATTACTACAATTAAATGTTAAATCCCTTGGGAAATAAATGAGCTGGTATAAAAAGCTATAGATTTCAAAACCACCTAAGAGTCAGGAGAGTTGATAATGATTAGCAGACTATCTCATATCATTCCATTAGTGCCCTCTTACCAATATGTTCTCTCTCTAAAGGAAGTGAAGTTGACACTCAAAAATTTGAAGAGTAGTAACCAGGTATGGTGGTACATGCAGTTAATTCTAGCTCTTGGAAGACTGATGTATGAGCATTGCTATGAATTTCCAGCCTGCCTGGGCTAGAGAGCTCAAGCCTGAGCTACAGTGATACCCTGCTTTAACTACAACAGCAAAAAACATTAAAGCAGAAAGAAAATCTATATTTATTTAATTTCAGATTGTATAATTGACATTCAATGAAAATGAAATGAGGCAAAGACCTCAGAAAATATGATCTCCAAAATCAATGAATAAACTGTAAAATAATTATCAGAATGAACAAGACTGGAAACTCATCAGAGCCTTAAAACAAGGAAGCAAACATGCTGTCACAAGGTCAGGGAGATGTGTGAAGCTTTAACTTGCTCTAGTCTCATCACTACTGCCAAAGCTCTGAGGTCACCTTGAGAAAGAGTAACCCATGTTCCCATGCAACCTGGAAGCAGCTAGAAGGACAAAAAACAGAGCTGGAACTTTCAAAGCTTCAGCTCTAGGTACTGTCATGTTTTATCTGTCTGATGGTCTCCTGGAAGCCCCAACCTAGCAGCCTGTCTATTGTTCACCAGACTCAGAACTCATCCAATATGAAAAGATCATTAATGTAAAACATATACAAGAAAATATTTTAACTTTATAACTGCCTGAAGTTGTGAATAACAGTGGAATAAAACAGCAGACAAAAGTAAAATCTTAGCTCCATTTTGTGAGTGGGTCATTTGACTTTTATTGTTTAGGTTTTTGAGTTCTTTGTAGATTCTAGAGATTAGGCCTCTGTCAGTTGGATATTCAGCAAATATTTTCTCCCATTCTGTGGGTAATCTATTGGCTTTGCTTATTGTATGTTTGTGAAGAAACTCTTCAGCTTAATGTGATTCCATTGGTAGAATGATTGTTTCAGATCCTGTGCTACTGGGGTTTTGTTCAGGAAGTCTTTTACCATTCCTATATCATAGAAAGTTCTTCCTATATCTTTTTCCAGTAGTAGCTGAGTTTCTGGTGTTATATTGAGGTCTTTGATCCATTTGGACTTGAGTATAGTGCATGGTGAGATGTGTGAATCAAGTTTCAATTTCCTGCATATGGTTATCCAGTTTATCCAGCACCATTTGTTGAAGATGCTGTCTTTTTTCCAGCCTATATTGTTAGGGCTTTTGTCAAATATCAAGTAGCTATAGATGCTTGATTCAAAGTCCAGGTCCTCAAGTCTATCCCATTGGTCCATATTCCTGTTTTTATGCCAGTACCATGCTGTTTTTATTACTATGACTTTGTGATATAGCTTTAGATAAGGTATGGTGATGCCTCCAGAAGAATTTATTTTGCTGAGAATGTGCTTGGATATCTGAGGCCTTCTGCCTTTCCATATGAATTTTGAGATCATTTTTTCTATCTCTGTGAAGAACAATGTTGGGATTTTGATTGGAATTGCATTAACTCTGTGTATTGCCTTTGGTAGGATTGCCATTTTCACAATGTTAAATCTGTCTATCCAGGAGCATAGGAGGTCTTTTCATTTTCTCAAGTCCTCCTCAATTTCTTTTTTGAGAGTGCTTTTATATTTTCATTGTATAGAGCTTTCACTTCCTTTGTTAACATTATTCTAAGGTATTTTATTTATTTATTTATTTTGCTATTGAAAATGGGACCATGTCCCTTATTTCTTTTTCTGTATCTTTTTTTAAAATTTTATAAACATTTTATTTAGAAGTTTTATACAAACTGAATATTGTTTTTCACTTTACTTGGTACTTTTGTTATAATTATATAAATAAAACACAGTGATTATTTTCACTAAGTCTCCTGTGAGATGTTCCCAAAAATCCCTTGAATTAACCCCAGTGTACCTTCATAAATATGATCATTTTCTGTGTATGACATTGACAGGAAGTCTGAGAATTCCTATGCAAGCTATACAGTTTCAAATATGGAATTATCTAAAATATATGTATTACATCTAACTTTGGTTGAGAGACACCTTCATTAAAATAATAGTAGAAAGGAATTAGAGAAATTATGATGGATTAACATGAAGTCTACTTTTACAAAATTGTTTTCAAGATAAGAGTTCTACAATATATATGGCATATATATATATACATGTATTATATTCTACCATATAAATATATATTTAAAGTTAAAGCACAAAACTAAAAAGTACTTAAACAAAATTGATGAAAGCCATCAATCTGCTGCCATAATTCCATCACCAATTTGAAGACAAAAGAGACATTAAAAACCCAATGATGACTTCATATACTAATGTGAATTATTTCCCCTAAATAAATGGCTATGAGGAACTGGCCAATATATCCATCTGTTCTCCTGCTCTCACCTTGCCATTTTCCCTGAAATCTGTCTGATCCATCGTATTCTCTAAGGGTCTATCACCTGGAATCCCCCAGAGGACTCAACACTCCCATATGATACCAATCCCAGACACTAGCACTGAAACTGTACATGTGACTCTTCAGACCCAGACCCCAAGAAGACACCACATGTCATTTCCTTGGCTATGTCCAAGCACATGAGTAACTGGTTATGTACAGCTTTCAGTTTGGAAGCAGGAAGGGGACATATTCACAATAACAGTAGTTAGCAGCCAGTGTGTGCAAAGGAGTAAGATCACCTCCCACATAGGATACAATGGTAATAAATGCCCTAAGTAAGGTAGTCTCAAATATTAAGTTTATATGAAAAGAAATTTGAAATAAAGTTCCTCAGGCAATTAAGAGTGCTTGGAAAAAGGAAATTTTAAAAATAAAATATAAATCATTATTAATGCTATTGTGAGTTATTCCTAACATAGCACTTTTGTAATGAGATGTCATAGACATTTTATTTCTATATCACCTGAAATCATAATAAATATATAGTTTGTAGAAAACAATCTTATTGAAATGTCCCTTATATTAAGTTAAAAGGTAAAATTAAAAGCTCAACCTAGCAGCTTTTAATTCATAAAAATCACTTACTAATTTCTACCCTACCTTTGGTTATTTTTCTTAACCACAATCCTGAAAAAAAAAAAAAAAAAAGAAAATTCGGGACAATAAGACAGATACATTGTATCTAGTCTGAAATTATAGTACTATTAAGGATATTAAAAGTACCTAGCATCATGTATGAACTCTGAACTTGTTACATAAATTTGAATTCATTTACATCTTTAAAAACTGAACATTTAGGAAAGGCATTAGTGATATAAGATATACTTCACATTCAAAATTGTTGGTTATCACAAAGCAGTTTCCCTTTCTCTGTATCTTGAGAATTAAATATCCTGAGTTTTGAGAGGCTCCATAAGTTCCAGGAAATGTGAGCATGCTCATGAAAAATATAAAAGGGCCACAAATCCCTTCCCCTCCTTTTAGAGGAATTTTAAGGTAGGCATACTATTTAAATTTCTAAAGCACCTTATGAGAGTTCTTATTTTCTGAATCTTTTCTAGCACTTCATATTTTTCTTTGTTGTCACTTTTTCGTATTGGATATATTTGAATATGTGAAATTATTTATTTATTTGATAGAGAGGGAGACAGAGAGACAAAGAGAAAGTTGGAGTGTCAAAGCCTCTTGCTGATACAAATGAAACGAACCACTAGGAAACGAGGCTGGAATTACAGCTCAGTCATAAAGTGTTTGCCTAGGACACACAAGGCCCAGGGTTTGATATCTAGCCACACCAAAAATAAATTAGTAACCAAGTATATTGTGTATGGCCGTACCACCCTGAGGCCAACCATTCTCTTCTGATCTCAGATGCTAACCAGTTTTTGGATGGGAGAAACCAAGTATTTTGAGTAAGTAATTGAAAACACATCAAATTGATCAATGGGGAAAATAGTAATTCAGAAATCAAGACCATAGATATACAAGTAGTAAGTAGAATCTTTTATGAAAACTAAACAATATCCTAGGTCAGAGCTCAAAATGTCCTCTCTTTTCACACACCCTCTCTTTATGTTCTCTCTGTAATTTATCTCTAGTTAAGACTTTCAGTGATCTTCTCTCCTAGCTTTCAATTATCAACCCAGTTTTAAGATACACTTTCTTTCCTATGCTAGTCCCTCATGGTTAACTGGGCTGTGGAGGTTTCTCAGTATTTAATAAAAGGCCTCATCATACAATCATGGGTAATGAGTTCAGATTCTGAACATCCAAATAAAGGCCAGGCAAGTGTGGTGGCCACCTATAATCCCAGCATACAGAAATCAGAGACAGATAATGCCCAGAATGAGTAAGATAGCTAGATTAGCCAAACTGCAAAGTTTGCTGTTCAGGTAAGAGACCTTGCTTCAGTAAAATAAACAGGATAATGATTGAATAAGATAGCCAACATCAACCTCTGGCCTCCATATTCACAAACACTTGTACATGTACATACACACATGTGTCCAAATGCATGGAGACATGCATACCACACTTGTATACATATGCAAAAGGATAAATGACTGCCTTGTCTGGATAATTCTGCCAAGAACTTAAAGGATATGAGATGGGACCCCTATTTTCAAGCAAATTATTTATCTTGCCATTGTTTCATGAATGTTTTGAAAATGATGTCTTCATATCTGTAAATGTCATTTTGCTGTTAAAATTATCCTGGCCTGTGCTGACAAAATGATTCATTTTATTATGGAAAGTGTTATTTTACTCTTGTTCTGAAAGACAAGCTCTGATTGCTTTGCCAAGGGATTACTTTTTGACATGTTTAAGTGAAAACTCACAATGTCAAGCCAGTTCATGAGAGTGACATAATTGCTAATATAGAAGAAAAAAGGATAAGCAATCAAGTAAAATTGATTTTCTAGATACTTATCATCAACTTCTGTATAATTTTTCTTTAGGAGTTGCTTGGTGGAAACATTACATTTTCAAATTTACTTGTACTGATATATGTACTATTTTGCTCTCTTTTCTTTCTTGTTAGTTATATTTGATTTATTCTTTAACAATAATTTTTTTTCTTCACCTTCTTTTAGAAAATCAAGACATAATGCAGAGCTATAGAGGTTGTATAGTGGTTAGGGCATTTGCGTGTGAAGCCTAAGGACCCATGTTTGACTTTCCAGATCCCATGTAAGCCAGGCACAAAAGGTGGAGCAAGTGTGCATGATTGCACATGTGCACAAGATGGTGTATGCATGCATCTGGAGTTTGACTTCAGTAGCTAGAGATCCTAGTGCTAGTTTTCTTGATGCTGTGAACCAAATAACTGACAAGAAGTAACTTATGGGATGAAGGGTTTATTTTATCTCAGAATTTAAGAGGAAATATTCATAGCAAAGGAGGCATGGCAGTAATAGCAGGGGAAGGCTGGTGACAAAGTATTTGCAAACAGGAAGCCAATAGTTGAGCAACTAAGACCACAATATTTATGGGTCATTATTAAGAAGGCAACAGTGTCTCTGATAATGCCATAAATGATCACATCTGCCCTATTTACAAAATGTATATTTACTAGCATTCTATCCCTTTCTACTGTAGAACAGATAAATTGTCAAAGGATCATTTTCATTTTCACCACTTTCCAAAATAAAAGGAGTTAAATCCAATAAAGTTTGTGCTCCCCAATTTTACATCTTAGGATCTTGCATAATTGTTATAGCATAAAAAGCATCACTTAAGACAGAAATAAGCTGAGTGCACAAACTTATCCCTTACTATTAATACTGCTTCACCTCTAAACTTCATTCTCTATCTATTGTATGATGTGGAAAAACATGAAACACTACAGATCTAACACTATAGAAGTCTTTTGAAATATTTTCTCCTGCTTTTATACCAACTCCTCTTTGCTCTCTAGCCCAGTGCAGTGATGTGCCATTCCACAAAGAAATATCTTGTGAGTACTACAGTGCTGAAGCATCAGCATCGCTGTTTTTCTCTGCAGGCAGTGCTTGACTTTTTCTTCTAGGAAAACATTAGCCATACATCATGATTGCATCTTTCATAAAAATCTTCCCAGGCAGAACTAAAAGATATTGTCTATAAGTTTCTCAAATTGATGGACTTTATTTCTCTTGGTATTCTGCATGGCAGTGTTTGTACTATAGTTCTTCAAACGAAATGTATTTAGAGTACTTGTGTATCATGAGAAATGCAAAATGGCAAATACCCACTGTGGTGATGTAATTTAGAACACTTTCAGAGCCTACAACTCTCCTATGCTGACAGTCATCACTCCCTTTTAAAATGTGTTTTTATTTATTTTCACATTGTATGTGGGTGTGTGTGTGTGTGCACGTGCATGTGTGCGTGTGTGTGTGTGTAGGGTGGGGTTCCAGGGTCTTTTGCTGCTGCAAAAGAATGCTCATCTAACCACTGATCCATCTTCCCAACCCCTAACCATATTTTTTTTTAACTGTGTCAACCAATGATCATTTTTCCCTTTTCCATAGTGGTAAATAGTTGGAATCATGCATTTTTTCACCTTTTCAATTTGTAAATTTTCACTTAGTAGCATGCATTTAATATTCCTCCATTTTTCTAAAAGGCCTGGAGCTTATTTCATTTTATTGATAAAAATACCTCATTGCATATATCAGTTGCACAATGGAGGATGTCTTATTTGTTTGTTACCAAGCCTTGGCCATTTTTAATAAAGTTGCTATAAATATTCACATGAAGATTTTTGAATGGACATAAATTCAAATTCATTACAGTAAAAAGCAAAGAATACTAGTGCTGGATTGTATGATAAGATGATGTTGAGTTTTCTAAGATGGTTCTAAACTGTGTTTCATATCAGCTTTAGCACATTGCATTCCCACCAGCAGTGAGTGAGCCTTCCTGTTCCTCCACACTCTCACTTTTCTCCACACTCTCATTTTCTATTGTCAATGCTTTAGACGTTTGCCATCGTAATACAAATATATCCTGTGTTTGTAGACTGGAAGAATTAATATTGCTAAAGTGTCCACGTTACCTAAAATGGCCTACATATTCAAAGCAATCCCCACACCATTCTTTAGAATCATAAAATAGAAACATCTTGAGATGTGCTCAATAGCATTTCTAAGGCATCCTTAATTAGAAATCAGTCTGTAAAAATCAGTAATAAATTACTTTAGACTGAATGCAAAGTATTTATTATCTTTCCACTCCTCATTTGAAAAATGTAGTTTTCAAATACCACAAGGCTGCAACATACATGAAACTAGAAATCTTACTTACCTCTACATACATAGAGATGCATTTTTAAAGATGTTCTGTGTGTTTGCTCATATGACAACAGATTTCTTTATCCAACCTTCATATTAGGCAATTTTTAATTAATTTACTATTCCAATAGTAAAGGAAGGTAGGCATATTACATCAATTGCATTTAGATAACATCCAAATAAACTTCAATATTTCTAGTTTTTTTAAACATTTTATTTTATTTATATTTATTTATTTGAGTGAGAGACAGAGAGTAAAGGGAGAATGGGCATACCAGGGCCTCCAGCCACTGCAAACCAACTCCAGATGTATGCCCCACCTTGAGCATCAACATGGGTCCTGGGGAACCCAACAAGGTCCATTGGCTTTGCAGGCATGCGTCTTAACCACTAAGCTATCTCTCCAGTCACCAACATTTCTAGTTTTGACAGTAATTTAGATTTATAAGCAGCAAGCTTCTTTCTGGCATCATGGTCTATATCATGGAGACAAATGGATCAATATTCATTAAGCATAATTACAAGAGCCAAAAGTGCTCATATTCTGATAAGGATGCCTAAAGGCCATCTGTAACAGACCACACGTAAATCAAAGGTAGGAATGTAGACCAGAACAGTTTCTTACAGTGCAATAAGAGTGGACAAGTGACAGTCATGATTTTCAGGTGCTCACCTATAAATAATTATCTAACAATAAGTCAGTGATATCATATTAGCCTTTTTTACTCAACATTTACATGAATCAATGCAGTCCCCTATATGTGAGGATAGATATATGCTTTCAATTGTCAGTTGTATTTATTGATTTATGAGTCATGGTTTCTTAATCTTCTTCATAAATAAAAGGAAATACTCCAAAGACAATATTAACATACAAACTCAGCAATATTTTATACATGGGTTATTGAAACACAATGCAAAATTTTCATATATCATTGCAAAAATGTCCATGTTATTTAAAGGTCCATAACCAGTTTTTTTTTATCACTGACAAAGAAAGACAATTTTATTTTTAATCACAGAGCAGAAACCAAGACATATATTTTCTTTAAAAATGGCCACTAAGGGTCTGGAGTGAGTAGGCCAGACCCTTGTTTCTAGGCTCCTCACACCTCTCCCAGTCTGAGTGGCCTGTATAGGCACAGTGTGGTCAGGCATGACCCAGTGGGGCAGTATGGAATGAGCAGGCCAGACACCTGTTTCTTGGATCCTCCTACCTCCCTGGTGTGGGTGCCCTGCTCCTATGTGTTGGAGGGTACAATAGGGAGTAAGTATGCCAGATCCCTGTTCCCTTGCTCCTCCAAGTCCTGTGGTCCTGATAGGTCCCACTGCGCCTTGCTTGGGGAGTGTAAGCTGTGGAATCAGGCTTTTTTCTCTGGTATCCTGACTGGCCACTGGGTGCCAACATCCCTGTTCACTTCAGTCACAGGACGCCTGGGTCAAAGTACAAAATCTTTCTTCCTTGTCAATAAAATAAAGAGTCTTCCAAAATGGGTAGGCAACAATGCAGAAAAGCCAACAAAAGTCAGAAAACTGAGAAATCTCCACCAAGGATGCCTAGTCCCACCACGAAAGCCTCCAATGAAATCATAGAGAAAGCAACAGAAATTTTTTTCCCAAAATGAAAACACAACAGCCAGTGAGACCCTGATCAAAAAAATTACTGAACTGGAAGCAAACCATCTTAAGAACCAACAATTATATCAATGAAATTGAAAGGAATCAGCTGGGCATGGTGGCGCACACCTTTAATCCCAGCACTTGAGAGGCAGAGGTAGGAGGATCACTGTGAGTTCGAGGCCACCCTGAGACTCCATAGTGAATTCCAGGTCAGCCTGGGCTAGCGTGAAACCCTACCTCAAAAAACCAAAAAAAAAAAAAAGAAAAGAAATTGAATGGAATCATGTCCTAAAGCATTCAGCTTTTGACAGTAGGCTTCACTTGTTTAAAAAAAATTAGAAGCCTCCAAAGATATGTGAGTAAATTAAAAGTAAGTCAAGAAATGGATGATCTCAACTACTGGTTGACTAAGCTTAGCAAAGACTTGATCAAATACAAGAATGAACTCCAGGAAGCATCAAGAAAATAAGAACTCAAATTACCTGTATACAGATTGCTACTTTAAAAAACAAACTAGTGTACCTATTTTCTCCCAGTATCTATAAAGTTAATTGTCAGGTTTCTCAAAAAGTACTATTTAACAATAACATGAACTATGTGTGGCTGTGTTCATCTAAGCAAACTTCTATTCCCATCACATTCCAGTAAGTTATGCCAGTTATACAAGTGGTTGTATGTATTTACCATGAGCCATGATCAGGACAACAAAACCCTTATTGTCACAAAACCTAGAAGTCTCACTAGCATTGCTTGATCTAGGAGAAACCTTATGATATCAGCATGAAATAAACAAGTGGATCAAACTTTTACCTTTAATAAATCCCTCTCAATATATAAAGAATACATCTTTAACGGTCTTTGGGTTGACCTACATACAATTTGGCACTTTAAAAAATATTAAATATGGAGCTGAGCTGGAGAGATGGCTTGGTGCTTAAGGCATTTGCCTGCAAAGCCTAACAACACGAGTTCAATTTCCCAGTAGCCATGTAAAGCCAGATCCACAAAGTGGCACATGAGTCTCGAGTTCATTTGCAGCAGCTGGAGGTCTCCAAGACCTCTCTCTCTCTCTCTCTCCTTGCAAATAAACAAAGAAAAATACATATATGCACATAAATGTTTAAAAATATTAAATAACCATAAAAATAAATAATTATAATTATGAAGACCCAAAAAGGTAATAAATCTCATCTTCAGGCAAAAATATTGATTGTAATATATAAAACTTTTTATCATGTATATAAGAAATGTGTTCTTTGTGAAATCACATTCATTTCAAAAACTGTCTACATTGAAAACATTGTGTTATTTATATTCCTTCTGGATATACAGACACCTTTTTGTAGCATTTTATGGTTTGCTAGGAGCAGGTGGCTGGCTAAGTGAAGGAATATGTTTATCCTCCTAGAAATTCCAGGGAGAATGGATTAGATAACAAAGCTTCTAACCTGTTTTCATCAAACTAAGGAAGATGACCATGGAAAACATCACTACTTATTGAGTTGCTGCATAGAGACATTTAGAAACTACACACGTTCACAAACATGTTCAATACTGTAGAGTAAAAACCACACATAATTTTAGATAACAATATTATTCAATAGATAATAAAGTAAATGACCTATCTTTTAATTGAAGTTATTACTGATCTTCATGTAATTAAAGTGTGAGTTTTGCTTCGATGTTCACAGTATGCATCTAGGGACCACCAGACATTTCTGAGAAGGTCTAGTCATACTTTATTAACTATAAAATATACAGATTTGCAACATGGTTTTGTGCAATGAAAAGAAGGATAAACATTTCATAAGCCATCTATACAATTAGGCTTTTCCTTATAATAGTTCATTTTTTTGGTTTCTGGGTTTTTTTGTCTTTTTTTTTTTTTTTTCCGAGGTAGGGTCTTACTCTAGCCCAGGCTGACCTGGAATTCACTATGGAGTCTCAGGGTAGCCTCGAACTCATGGTGATTCCCTTACTTCTGTCTCCCAAGTGCTGGGATTAAAGGCATGCACCACCATGCCCGGCTTAGTCATTTGTTTTTAAGTTTTACCTTTCTACATGTTGAGAATTTAAAGTTTTAAACTATAAATGAATATTTCCCTTAAATTTTATGATTTTGGTTTAATTCAACATTGTTACAAACAATTTTAAAACTCCCTGATTTTTCTAGTAGCAAGCTTTAAAGTAACATAAATTTGCAAACAGGTAGTTATGTGCTTTATGAAGTAGATTTCTCCTTCCTTTACTGAGTATTATGTGTCCTCCAGTGGTAGCAATATCTAAGGTTCTTATTGTTCTTTTTCAGTGCTATGATTTGAATAGATGGAATATTGTCATTAATGCACAATTATTTGTTGACAGAGAAAAGTATAAAATTGATCTAACTCATAAAAATTATAATTCAGCACATGGAATTTGAGCAAGTATCAATGTTGGTCAATATTCAATTCCATTTTATTGTGCTTTTACAATTAAAATTCAGAAAGGAAACTGAAAGCTATGATAGGTATTCTTTTCTGTGAATTTTAAAATTTCAAATAATGAGTGAATATATGGGTAAAATCTAGTCTGTCTCTTTAATTTTATAGTTCACCAAGGACCATTCATAAAGAGACTATACAGAGTGATCATGATACAAAGACAACCTCCCCAAGTTTTTGAATAAACATTTATGTATATCTATTTGTGCATGTGATCTATGATATTTGGGGAAAATTAAATTCTGCCTGTTTCCAAAGAACTTATAGGAATGATAGAATTAGTTACACTGGTACATGGATGGTTATGAAACAAGAAAGCACTGAAGAATGAGACAGAGCCTGTCTTAGTTCCATGTCTGGCCTTACTTGAAGTATATACAGCTCTATGTCACCTTCCTAATCTATACATGATCTGAGGTATTGCATAGCATATATAGATCACCTAAACAAAAATGAATCAATAAAAATGTTAACAAAGAAGAATTTGGGGGGGGGTAAACAGAGTTACATAGATTCATGGGATATCACCCAAATTTCTCCCACAGGTGAAGAAGAAGGCTGAAGATGGAACACATAGAAAATATGTAGTGGGATAATTCTTTCCCATGTGGTGAAAGAAAAAAATTATATGGAACTGTACAAGTATGAAGAAAGTAACCAAATTATACAGTTTTTTAAAAACAATACTTTACCAGGTAACAACAGAGTATGAGTACTGAGGAGCAAAAGTTAAGAACATAATCACCAATCCAATGAGAGGAAAAGCAGCTCATTACATAAGGAATTCTAAGTAGAATTCCAATGGATTTCTTATCAGAAAGAGCCAGAGGCAATGGGAAAGTATATTCTGAATATTCTGTGAAGGCTTATATATTTCTTTATTATTAATCCTTTTCACTGCTACTTGTCTGTTTCTTTATTTCATTCTTTCTCTAACCTCTTAAACAGTACGTCTCATTGACTTCCAGTCTTTTCCAGCCATAAGTCACATCAAAAGACAAATGTTCATTTGGTTACATAGTACTAATTCAGAAATAAAATATATTTGCTATTATTTCAAGTATTTTCTAATATCCGTTCTGATTTTTCTTTGATGCAGTTCACTTGTTTTCTCTTCATTTGATCAAAAGCAAGATATGAATGAGAGTTTTAGAAATTTATTGATATCTGTTTTATATTTAACATGTAATTTTTACAAATTATTTGTATATTCACAAGGAGTTTTTAGGTATTATGATTTTAAGCTAAAGGCTAAACATATGCTAAATGGAATAAGCTTATTTACTGTTAGGTGAATTTTATGTTTCTGTGTTGTAAGTTGCTAAACCATGCAAAAAATTAAATCAATGATATGTGAATAACTTCCTACTATTATAGTTGTCAATTGCTTGATATGATGTATCTATAACAAATATATAATTCGTGATATACAAGTTTGAAATTATGCCTTATACTGTGTAATTACTTTTTATCCATAATATTGTCATAAGCAATAAAATTCCATTAAGTTTATGTAAATATAGATGCACCTCTAATGTTAATATCCATTTTGGTCTTTTACTTACAACCTTTTTTTTTTTCTTTTTGGTTCATTACTGGTAACAACCTTACTAGCTCAACTCAGATTTATTTTAACCTTCACAGTAATTTTCAACTTTAATAAAGTTTTGCATATTTGTGTTATTATTTTTGTTATTGTTTTAAATTGTAGGTTAGTATTTTAGTCTGTGAGTTTTAGTTTGAATTTTTTCATTTCTTCTGCATGTTTTCATGTGAATATGAGTGCATGTATGTGGAATTCAGAGGACCAACTCAGGTATATGTTGTTTTTGTCCCCACTTAGACAGGGGCAGTGCAGTGCTGTGTATACCAAGCCAACAGGCCTGTGAGTGTCCAGTGACCCCCCTCTCTCCACCTCCCAGCTCACTGTAGAAGGGCTGGGTTATAGACATGGGCCATCATGTGGCTTCTGGGGATCTGAACTCACAGTCTTGTCTCGTGCTTGTCACCTCAGGTGGTGCTTTAACCACTGAGCAGTCACTCCAGCAATGGGACATTGTTTATCCCTTGCACCTTTTTTTAATTCTCTGTTTACTGTAAGCACATATATATGTACATTAAATATGAGTATTTTAAGAGTAAAATTGATCATTAAAATAGAAATAAACAAAATGTCCTATTGCTTAGAAAAACAAAAGTTATATATTCTCTGGTTACACAGGAGATCAGGACAGGTCCTCCCCCACAGCTCTCAGAAGGAATTAATCCTGCTAACAACTTTACTCTTAACCTGTAGCCTCCACATTTGTAAGGCCACACTTTTCTATTGTTTTGAGCTACACAATTGTTTTGTCATAGTGGCCACCTTAGGAGAGTACATATATATGTACATACATATATGTGCATATAGTACACAGAGAATATATAACTTTTGTTTTTCTAAGCAATAGGACATTTTGTTTATTTCTATTTCAATGATCAATTTCACTCCTAAAATACTCATGTTTAATAAAATCTAACTAGACAAGACCTTAGTCCTAAGTGCTCTAAATTCCTTCAGTCACTTTTCATTGAAAATGTTTATCTAAGACTTTATTACTATGTTTTTCTCAATCCCCAGTTTTCTAATTCGTATATTCATGGTAACTTCAGACAACCTAGTAATTTCTTTGAGATCCATGGACTCCTTCACCCAAAACATACCTTCCACATTTCTGAGTTTCTATTAATTTTAAAGTCTTCCATTTACCATATGAAAATATCTCAATAACATCCTCTAACTTCTTTTCAGAACTGTGAATTCCTGTCTTTACCACTATTATTCTTGAAAAGTAAGACATCTTACTTATTCTTAAAATACTGTTTTTCTTCATCTACTTTGAAAATTTTCTCTTTGCTTATAATTGTCTGATGTTTCACTACTATGCACCTAAAAATACATTTTCATGTATCTCATAATTTCTGACCCATAGATTCATCTCTTTGAGAGATTCTTTTCAATCTGTATCTGGTTTTGCTTCTTTCTGTTCTCCATGTGTCCTGTTCTCTTTGTCTTCAATCATGTCACCTAGTAAGTCAAATGACATTTCTTATGTTTACACGTACTTCAGAAATTATGTTAACATGCTGTTTATCTTATTCACTGACAGTGAAAATGTGATAATTGGAATTATACTATGACAGTTAGGGAGATGAATTATTGCCAGGAACCACAGGAGATCAGGACAGGTCCTCCCCCACAGCTCTCAGAAGGAATTAATCCTGCTAACAACTTTACTCTTAACCTTTAGCCTCCACATTTGTAAGGCCACACTTTTCTATTGTTTTGAGCTACACAATTGTTTTGTCATAGTGGCCACCTTAGGAGAGTACAACATATTCATGATTGTGATGATTTCCTTTTCATTTTAAGAAGTATCTGGCTTAAAAAATTATCCATCTTTTCAAAATAAAAATTGTTGATATTTTCAGACTACATTTGAAAAAGTATTTAGGGGTTTGGATTCCAGTATATAGTCCAGTATATAAAGTGCCTGCTTTGCAAATATGGGGATCTCAATTTGAATCTCCAGTCCCCACATGAATTCTGCGAAAGGGTGGCCCATTTGTAATATTGGCCCTTAGGAGGCAGAGACAGGAGATTCCCAGAACAATCTGACTAGTCAAATTGGCAAATGCTTGGTTCAACTAAGAGTCCCTACTTCAGTAAATAAGATGGAGAGTAATAGAGGAAGGTACAAGATGACAACTTATGGCCTCCACATATCCAGGAACATACATCCACATACAACAGTACACATATGTCCTTCCACACACATATAAACATGCATATACATGCTTCAACTGCACACATAACACATACACAAGCAATGCATATTTAAAGTATACATGGAACATTCTGTATACAATCATTCTACTATCTTAAATTCCTGGAAATCAGATTCTACTCTGTAATTTCTGCTGACTCAGGGGTGCTTGTTTTACGATTTGAAATTTAAATTACCTGTCCCAGTTCAGTTGTGGTTTATTAGCCAGAATCCTGTGGTCTGTGCTGATAGTATATTATTTCATGGAGAATTTGCATCAGCTTTCACCAGTCAACTTCAGGTGACCAACCCTGACCCACTCTGTTAATTTCCTGGCTTTGGATCTCCAAGTTGCTATGTAAAGGACCTCTGTGGTGGTTTAAAGGTAAATATCCCCAATGTCTCAGGTGTTTGGGTTTAATTTCTGCGTAGTCCCCTCCTGACAGAGACTGGGAGTTGGAGGTCTGCTGTAGGAAGTGTGTCACCAGAGATGGATCATGGGCTGAGTCCAGGCCTCTTGTGTTCAAATCCAGCTGGTACTGCTGTTCTCTCTCAGCTGTGTGTATATGACAACATGAACCAACTTCCTCCATCATGAATGAAAGCTTCCCCTCAAAACTTTAAGTCTGAAATAAACCCTTTCTTCCCAAAGCTGATGCTGGTCCAGTGTTTTGTCCCAGCAGTAATTAAAACAATCTCTAAACCAGCTGAAACCTGAAGGCTATGAATCTTTACAGAAAGATAGGCTTAAGCCTGAGACATAGGAGTTTTCTTGCTATATCCTAGTCTATGCTTCACTGATAATTTGATCTTTCAATGACTTCAGTCTTTTTTTAAATTTACTTATTTGAGAGCAACAGACAGGGAGAGAAAGAAAGAGGGAGAGAGAGAGAGAGATTCGGCATGCCAGGGTCTCCAGCCACTGCAAATGAACTCCTGACATGTGCAACTCCTTGTGCATCTGGCTAATGTGGGTCCTGGGGAATTGAGCCTCGAACCACGGTTTTTAGGCTTCACAGGCAAGCACTTAACCGCTAAGCCATCTCTCCAGCCCCATGACTTCAGTTTTTTGAGGGTATTCACTCTAATGCCCTACCTTATGTGGCTCCAAGGTCTTATTGTTGGATCATAGACAGTGTGCTGGACAATAGACTAAGTATCTCAAGTACATGAAATGTAGTTAAGCTGTTTGGTAGATTCAAATAAAACAGTGGACAACAATGACCTACAAAGTGCACAAAAGTTAAACATACGAAGGTTAAACTGAGGTGGGCATGGTGGTTACTGCTGTAATTATAATAGCACTTAGGAGGCATAGGAGGAGGGAGTTCATCTGTTCACCACCCCCGGAAGTATTCTAAAGGAGAGTCTGAAATTACTTATATGCATCCACACAATTAAATGTAGTTTTTGCTGCATTCTTTTCATGCCCACACCATAAAAGCATGAAAAATGTCTGTGTAACAGCAACAAGTGATTCTTCCAGTGTGCTGTAAACTTTCATTTTTGTCAGGACACAATGAAAGCATAGCTCAGTGTTGGAGAACAGACTTGAATGTTATCAACTTTCCTTATTATGGCATAAGATTTATAATAGAGACACCTAGGTTCACTCTATGAGGTGGGATAAAGGCCTCCTACAATTAAAAAGCAGTAAACTTTGATTTATTTGTGCATTTAACATCATGATGTCACATCAGCTAGTATAAATGGAAAGGAAAAAAGTAAATCTGCTGAAACTACAAACTGTTGCTATTAACTTATTCTTCCCAGCTTCTACACATAAATTGACATAAGCATAGCCTCTTAGGTTGAGGTAAGTGTGGATCATTCACTTGTAGATTATTTTTCACTTTTCAGTTTAGTAAGCATTATGTTGTTTAAGTCCCCAACTTCCTCTTCAGAGTTTCATCACAGCAATCAATGAAATAAGAACTGACATGGGAAATATGTGTCACTTTTCATCGAAAGAGAAGAAGGAAAAAAAAAAAAAACACTGTGAGGAACTGCTTGTGATAAACTTCATGTTGAGTCACTACTTTCACACTGTATAAACTGCACAAGAGCCCATGAGGAACCAATTCCATTGGCTTTTGTGTAATCAAAATATCCTTAGAAATAAACCTGACAAAGTGCATGTCATAGAGAGATGGCACTTCCCCTGCATTAGTTGTGAAACAAGTTGTCATTCTCACTATTTGAGATACACAAATGGAAATTAAGTACAATTAAAATTTTCATTTGCCTTTATTTATTAAATTTGAAAAACTATTCTTATCACTGAGATTAAAGTCTTCCTTAAGTCTTATACTTGTTAGAATAGATTATTTAATAGATGGTTGTACAAAAAAAAATAATAGTAGAGGCTGGAAAGATGGCTCAGCAGTTAAGACACATGCCTATAAAGAATATTTTATTTTTGTATTTCTATTTTTAGTGCTCTCCTATTCATATTTCATGATAAAATACAATTGTGTTTATTTTTTTTTTTAATATCTCCTTGCCTAGCAATGAGAAGAACAGTAAGAACACCATTTTGGCAATGGCTTTTGTAAGTGAAAGGAATGACTTTATTATTATTATTATTATTATTATTATTATTATTATTAGATTTGTACTCAGTGAATACAGTCAGTTGGTACCATTGTTAGCCTCCTTCTGTCCATCCCCTCCACAGGTACCCTTCTTTTTGGGGTATATGGGTCGTGCATTGTGGGGTTAGCCATCAGTTATGGGTAGGAAGAAATGTCTCTGTGTATTATGACCCAACATGTGGCTCTAACATTCTTTCCACCCTCCTCTTCCTCAAACTTCCCTGAGCCATGTTAAGTTCATTTTAGGTCTGCTTCAGTGATAAGGTCTTGGGAGACTCTGTGTCTCTGGATATCTGGTTTGGTAGGAGTTGAGTGTTCTCTGTGTCTATCTCCTTCACCCTTGTGCTGGTAGCAGGTTCATGAAGAAACCAGCACTCTTGCTTGTTTCCCAAATTATTCTTAGTTTCAGCTGGTGCCCTTTTGAGGTATAATGGGGTGATTCTCTCCTTAGGATGTACATCTATCTGAAAAAAGAAAATCAGATTCTCTGATGTAGAGTAAAGTTAGCAAAAGATAAATGGGATAGTCATTATTTTTTTAGAAAGAATTTAATAGGTGTAGGCCCCCTTGTAGCCCATTATTGGTGATAACTTGATAATGGAGAGTGGACTCATTTTGGGATATGGTTATGACTTGTTTCCCAGATCCAGCTATGGGTCACGTTTCACTGAGCAGATCAGTTAGCCAAATCAAGAGCAGTTGGTTTCCCGCCCTGGCTGTGCACCACTATTGCACTTATGTGAGCATCACATCAAGTTGTTTGCTGCTAAGTAGGTTAGAGCTTGAGTTGATTGGACAGATATTGGTCATTTTCCCCCAGTTTCCTATGTAGCACCTTCTGGCACTAGATGTGCTAACTGTCTTGGGACTGACTCTCTTCCAGCTTCCAGCCGTGTCACTCCATGTTACATGTCAACCACATATGGTGTTTTCAGCAGTAACCATTAACCTTGGTGGGTCATCAAGTGCACTGACAGAAGTCTGTCTTCTTTTGGGAAACCTTGTAGGGCTCTCTCTGATCAAGAGCTCATTTTGGATGATAGCCACCTGCTGATACTGGGAGTTACAGGTCAGTGCCCAAGAAGAGAAAGAAGAAAAAAAAAAGTATTATAAAAGAGATAGGTGAGAAGAGAGAAAGAAAAAACAGGAGAAGATTAAAATAAAAAATAGATGGCAACTTTGCTTTTACTGATATTTATCTTAAATTACTGGTACAGAATTTTTTTTAAATCCATTTTATCTTATAAAATACCTTTTGTCATTTAGAACTCATAAGTTGACAGCTTTCTCTGAATTAGACAGTTTATTCACATCAACAATTTTTTTAGGCATTTTCCCCATGAACCCATTAGCTCTTCCATGTTGGTATCTGATGTTGGGACTTCATGGGAAACATGTCTAAGAATTGTCCAGAGATACATTTTGAAGTACACAAATGCAATAACTGAATAATATCCACAGCATCCTGTCTCCTGACAACATAAAATGCTTCTTCCTTCTACACTTTTCTTCACAGTCATTCCTCTAGGCTCAACCAAATGAAGGCTGAGCCACAATATTGTTCTGAATTCAGAAATTTTTTTGTGGTAGTTACTGTTTTTTTTTTTTTTTTTAATTTCCTAAATGATAAGAACTACATTTTGAAAATACTTGAAAATTTAAAGTCTGTTTATAAATACATCAATATCAGTACTGAGGCAACACATTTTCTATTATTCATGTTTGTGTCAATTAGCAAACTAACTCTTATTTCATCTAGATCTATGTTTATTTTATATGGTCAATTTTATTATTATCTATATTTGTGTGGAAATAAAAGTACTTTCTCATCTTGATTACCCACCAATGGTTAATGGTAATATAATACTGCTGAAGGCACAATACTCTGTCAGCACAGGAGAGAATGGGTTGGAATTCAGAAGAGAGCCAGTGTCCAGAAAATTAGTCCCTATAGTGTGGGAAGCTGCTACATGAGCTACCAGGGGAAAGTGACTAACATCTGTTCAAGCAATTCAAAGTCTAAGCGACTCAGAAGCAAATAACCTGATGTGATGCTCACACAAGTGCAAAAGTGGCACACATCCATGGTGGGTAACCAACTGCTCTTGGATTGGCTAACAGACCTGCTCAGTGGAAAAGAAACCATATCTATAACTGGAAAACAAGTCAGAATCATATCCAGATAATGATTCTGCTTTCCATTGTCAAGCTATCACTAACCTTAGGCTATAAGAGGGTCTATACCCTTTTAGTTCTCTCTAAATTAATAATGGTTATCCCATCTAACCAGTACTGACTTGATTGGAGAATCTGCTTCGTATTTTCATATGGGAGCTGGACCTAAGGAAATAAACCATCCAGTGCACTCCACCACTGCCCCAGCTGAAACCACAGAGGAATTAGAGAAATGAACAAGAGTGCTGCTTTCTTGGTGAACCTGATTATCAGTGCAAGGGTGAAGGAGATAGACCCTAAGGATACTCAACACCTACCAAACCAGAGATCCAGAGGTTCCTAAGTGCTCATCACTGAAGTAGACTTAAACTGTTCCCAGCATGGCTCAGGGAATTTTGCACAAGAGGGGTTGGAAAGATTGTTAGAGCTACAAGTTGAGACATTTTACACAGAGACATTGCCTCTCTCCCCCCCCTTCCTCTTCCCACATAATGCATGACCCACAATACCCATGGGGTTAGCCTGCATCCCAATGAGGAAGGCCTCTTCAGAAAAGGGGCAGGAAGTAGGGAAAGGATGGTACCAGCATGAGTTGTCCATATCTAATAAAAAAGTTGCTTAAAAATACTTGCTTATTCAACTTTATGAACATCAAATATAAAATTAACTAAAATAATCTCATTAAATTGTACTTATCCTGAGTTGGATAAGCAATTGAAGATTGGGGATCACTAAAGTAGGTATCAGTCAAAGTCTTATTTTGCTTCAATTTTATTGTATTAAACATTATTAACTACTTCCTCTGAGCTAGATTGAACACAAGAACCTGGTGACCTGTGTTGATTAATCTTCATTGTTAAATGGATTGGATTAAGAATCAAATAAGAGACATGCTTCTGGGTGTATCTGTTAGAATGTTTCCAGAGAGGTTTAAATGAGGAAGAAGACTCACTCTGAATGTAGGTAGTAATATCAGTAGGCTGTGAACTAGGGACAGGATGTAAAGGAGAGTGGGGGAGGGAGCCTGCTGAGCATTCCGGTTTCCTTTCCTCTGCTTCCTGCCCCACCCAGATGTGAGCAAGCAGCCTCATAATCCTGATACCAGAGCAGATCTGCTCCGGTGCCTTCCCCACCATAATGGCTGTTACCTTTATTTTTATTTTATGTATTTATAAGAGGGAGAGAGAGAAAGAGAGAGTGAGAATGGGCACACCAGGGCCTCTAGCCACTGTAAACTAACTCCAGACACATGTGCTGCTTTGTGCATTCGGCTTATGTTGATTGTGGGGCATCAAACTTGGGTCCTTTGGTTTTGCAAGCACACACCTTAACCACTAAGTCATCTCTCCAGCCCAGTGGCCATTACGTTTTGTAGCAAACAGCTTCAGGTTCACTGAGATGAACTTCCAGAGCAGGTACAGTTATGGAGGAAGGAATATTTATTGAAGCTTACAGATCCAGGGGAAGTTCCAAAAATGGCAGAGGAAGTTGGTCTGCCTTCACAAGCAGAGAGAGAAGCAAAAGCCAAAAGCCACACAGTACACTTCAGGAACTCCAGCTAGGCACATTTTGCATATCTTTCGATTGAAATCTCAAACCCACCACCACACTTTAAGATCCACCCAGTGACACTGCCTCCAGCCAGGTGGCTGCAGATGCAAACTACAAACAAATAAAAAACTGAATATATTGGGAGCCATATATTCAAACCACCACACCTTTAAACAGTGAGCCCAAGTAAATCCTTCCTCTTTTATGTTGCCTCTAGTTAGGTATGTTGTCACAGTGATAAGCAAAGTATGTAAAACTAATCCCTAGGAATAGTACGATGATGGAAGTAATGTTACTATTGTTAAAGCATCTATAATTAGACAAATTTTGGCATGCCCATTTACTCAACCAGACTGATCTATCTTTGACATGTCAATATCATTACCCAAAGTTAAAAATGTAATCCTACTTTTCCTTGCTTATAAACATTAGCATTGAAAATACTTGTGTTGAGGACTTCTGGTTAAGATGGCGGTGTAGGCACCACGCCAAAGTAACCTGGAGGGAAAAAAAAAAACAAAAAACCTCAGCAAAATACACACTTTTACTAAAAAGTGAGGTATATAGGAAACTGAAGCGGCAGCGGAGAAGTAGGAGAGATCCAGAGCATCCAGAGCCCGCACAGGCCAGCAAAAGTGGTCCCAGCAGCTGCGCCAACTGTGGAGCCAGCGGGGCACACCAGAAAGCTGCCAGGCTCGGCTCCAGCCACAAGAAAAGCCAGGTGCGGAAGCTACCCCTCACACCACACTCTCCGCAACTCAGGAAATGTGAAGGGAGAGCAGGAGTGAGCAGCAGAGGAGCAGAACACGAGGTAGAAGAACACATGGAGCAGCAGGAGAACCAGAGCAGCTGTGACTCCCTCCCCTCCCCCACCGCCTGAGCCGACCTCCAGTGAACAGAGCAGCATCCCAGGACCCGGCCATGCCAACGTGAGCCGACAGCGGAACACAAGCAGGAGCAGAGTTCAGCAGCAACATCAGCAGCTCCGGAACCGGTACCAGCGGCCCCAGCAGCAGCAGACCCAGGAGCGGCAACAACAGCAGACCCAGAAGCAGCAGCAGTTCCAGCAGTGGGGGTGCTGATCTGCAGGGCCACAGTTGCCAGGCTTGGTTTGCCCCAAAGGAAAAGCCAGTACCCAGCTCCAGAAATCAGAACAGCAGCCCAACGACCCAGGCAGCAACTTGACTGAGACCAAACTCATCCAAGGTAACTGGGTTTGCACCAGGGAAGGATCTCACTTGGTAACAAGCTGACTGGGATCCCTCAACAGAGTAGAAATCTTAACCTCTGTGTTGATAGATGATCTGGTTGTTATAATAACTACTCTGGCATACATACTAGGGGCTGTTTTTGACTGAATGGGTACAGTGTTTAGTTAACTTTTAGAATCTACCTGTGTTTTATTCCACTCAGCCTACTTGAATATCCCATAGCAGGGAAACTCAACCCCTAGGAGCACCTTTGTAGATACTCTCAGAGTCTTAAGAGCCACATCTAACACCTTAAGCTCCTACCCTGAAAATATGTAACATCAAATCAATTGATACAGCTAAGAATACCCAGCAAGCTAGAAAATCCAAGCACTAACTTAATCCAAGATGCAAAAATATATACATTATAACACAAGAAACACTAAAAAGCAAGACGATATAAATCCACCTAAAAGTATTAATGCATCAGAAATGACCTCCAGTGAGAACGAGTTAGAGGAATGCCTGAAAAAGATTTCAAAAGAATGATTGTAAATATGTTCAAAGAAGTCAGAGAACAAATCAAAGGAGTCAAAGAGGAACTTAAAGAGGAAATCAAAGTAATCAAAGAAGATGCAGGACACCAAGTTCATGAAATAAAGAAGGCAATATAAGACATAAATAAGGAAATAGAAATAATAAAGAAAAACCAGTCAGAATTACTAGCAATGAAGAACACAGTTAATGAAATAAAAAACTCTTTAGAAAAGCTCACCAGAAGAATGGATGAAGGAGAGGACAGAATATCTAAGCTAGAAGACCAGGTGGCAGATTAATACAGGCCAACAAAGACAAAGATAAACTTATAGAAAAGTATGAGTGGGATTTTCAAGATATTCGGGACACTATGAAAAGATCAAATATTAGAATTCAGGGCATAGTAGAAGGAGAAGAATTTCACTCAAAAGGCATAGTAGGTGTCTTCAACAAAATCATAGAAGAAAATTTCCCCCAAATTGGGAAAGAGGTGGCAATACAGATACAGGAAGCCTTTAGAACCCTGGCCAGACAAACCCTGGAAAGAACCTCTCCTCGCCATATTATAATCAAACTTCCAAACATACACACCAAAGAAAAAATATTGAAAGGAGTTAGAGAGAAAAATCAAGTTACCTACAAAAGTAAGCCCATTAGGATTACAGCAGATTATTCAACACAAACTTTCAAAGCCAGAAGGGCGTGGGGTGATATATTCCAAGTTCTAAAAGATAACAACTGTCAACCAAGGATACTTTATCCTGCAAAGTTATCCATTCAAATAGACGGAGAAATAAGGACATTCCATGACAAAAGCAGGTTAAGGGAGTATTTGAAGACAAAACCAGCTCTACAGAAAATACTTGATAGAATCCTCCAGGCTGAAGAAAAGGAAAAGCATACATATAAGGAACCTAGAAAAAACAAGCAATACTCAAATACTAGTTAACACAAGAGAGCACAGGCAGAACCGGAACCACAAAAAAAAAAAAAATGGCAAACATAAATACACACGTTTCAATAATACCTCTTAATAGCAACGGACGCAATGCCCCAACGAAAAGACATAGATTCGCAGACTGGGTTAAAGCAGGATCCTACAATTTGTTGTCTCCAAGAAACTCACCTTTCTACAAAGGATAGATATTACCTTAGGATGAAAGGTTGGAAGACGGTGTTTCAAGCAAATGGGCCTAGAAAACAAGCAGGGGTTGCTATCCTAATATCGGACAGGGTAGAATTTAGTCCAACGTTATTTAAGAAAGATAAGGAAGGTCACTTTATATTGATTAAGGGCACACTCCAACAGGAGGACATTACAATCCTAAACATATATGCACCTAACATGGGGGCTCCCAAATTCATCAAACAAACACTATTAGAACTAAGGTCACAGATAATACCAAACACAGTGGTGGTGGGTGACTTTAACAACCTACTCTCATCAATTGACAGGTCATCCCAGGAAAAAATAAACAGAGAGGCATCTGGACTAAATGAGGTCATAGAAGGAATGGACTTAACAGATATATACGGGACATTTCATCCAAAGGCTGCAGAATATACATTCTTTTCAGCAGCACATGGAACATTCTCTAAAATAGACCATGTATTAGGACACAAAGCAAATCTTAACAAATTCAGGAAAATTGAAATAATTCCTTGCATTCTATCTGACCACAATGGAATTCAACTACAAATCAGTAGCAAGAAAGGCTATAGAGCATACAAAAAATCATGGAAACTAAACAATACACTACTAAATGATGAATTGGTCAATGAAGAAATCAAAAAGGAAATCAAAAAATTTATAGAGTCACATGATAATGAGAACACAACATAACAAAATCTCTGGGACACAATGAAGGCAGTTCTAAGAGGTAAATTTATAGCCTTAAGTGCCTATATTATGAAATTAGAAAGGTCGCAAGTAAATGACCTAATGCTTGGCCTTAAAGCCTTGGAAAAAGAAGAACAAGGCAAACCAAAATCAGTAGACGGGAAGAAATAATAAAGATTAGGGCAGAAATTAATGAAATAGGAACAAAAAGAACAATCCAAAGAATTAATGAAACAAAGAGTTGGTTCTTTGAAAGAATAAACAAGATTGATAAACCCTTAGCAAATCTGACCAAAAGAAAGAGAGAAGAGACACAAATTAATAAAATCAGAGATGAACAAGGTAACATCACAACAGATTCCAGAGAAATTCAAAAATCATAGGGACATACTATAAAAGCATATACTCCACAGAGTATGAAAATCTGAAAGAAATGGATGATTTCCTTGATCTATATGACCTACATAAATTAAATCAAAATGAGATTAATCACTTAAATAGACCTATAACAAACATGGAGATCCGAACAGTTATCAATAATCTCCCAACTAAAAAAAGCCCAGGCCCAGATGGATTCCCTGCTGAATTTTACCAGACTTTTAAGGAAGAGCTAACACCATTGCTTCTAAAGCTTTTCCAGGAAATAGAAAAAGAAGGAATTCTACCAAACTCCTTCTATGAGGCTAGCATCACCCTGATACTAAAACCAGGCAAAGATAGAACAAAAAAAGAAAATTACAGACTAATCTCCCTCATGAACATAGATGCAAAAATTCTCAACAAAATATTGGCAAACATGCCGGGCGTGGTGGCGCACGCCTTTAATCCCAGCCCTCGGGAGGCAGAGGTAGGAGGATCGCCATGACTTCAAGGCCACCCTGAGACTCCATAGTGAATTCCAGGTCAGCCTGAGCTAGAGTGAGACCCTACCTCGAAAAACCAAAAAAAAAAAAAAAAAAAAATTGGCAAACAGAATACAAGAATATATCAAAAAGGTCATTCACCCTGACCAAGTAGGCTTTATCCCAGAGATGCAGGGATGGTTCAACATACACAAATCTATAAATGTAATACATTACATAAACTGGTTGAAGGACAAAAATCCCATGATCATCTCATTAGACGCAGAGAAAGCATTTGACAAAATCCAACATCACTTCATGATAAAAGTCCTACAGAGACTGGGAATAGAAGGAACATATCTCAATATAATAAAGGCTATTTATCTCAAGTCTACACCCAACATATTACTAAATGGGGAAAAAGTGTAAGCTTTTCCACTAAAATCAGGAACAAGACAAGGGTGTCCACTGTCCCCACTTTTATTTAATATAGTTTTGGAAGACTTAGCCATAGCAATAAGGCAAGAGACACACATAAAAGGGATACAAATTGGAAAGGAAGAGATCAAGTTATCATTATTTGCAGATGAGATGATTCTATACATAAAGGACCCTAAAGACTCTACTAGCAAACTGTTAGAGCTGATCAAATCCTACAGCCAAGTAGCAGGATACAAAATGAATACACAGAAATCAGTAGCCTTCATATATGCTAACAACAAACACACAAGGGATGAAATCAGAGAATCACTCCCATTCATTATTGCATCAAAAAAAAAAATAAATAAATAAAGTACCTTGGAACAAACCTAACCGAGGAAGTAAAGAATCTATACAATGAGAACTTTAAAACACTCAAGCGGGAAATTGCAGAAGACACTAGAAAGTGGAGAAACATCCCTTGTTCCTGAATTGGAAGAATCAGTATTGTGAAAATGGAAATCTTACCTAAAGCAATCTACACATTTAATGCAATCCCTACCAAAATTCCAAAGGCTTTCTTCATGGAAATAGAAAAAACAATCCAAAAATTCATTTGGAATCACAAAAAACCTCGAATATCTAAAATAATACTGAGCAACAAAAATAAGACTGGTGGTATCACCATACCTGATTTTAACCTATACTACAGAGCCATGGTAACAAAAACAGCATGGTACTGGCACAAAAACAGACATGTAGATCAGTGGAACAGAATAGAGGACCCAGATGTAAGCCCATGTGGCTATAGCGACCTGATATTCGATAAAAATGCCAAAAATACTCATTGGAGAATAGACAGCCTCTTCAGCAAATGGTATTGGGAAAACTGGATATACATCTGCAGAAGGATGAAAATAGATTCTTCTCTCTCCCCATGCACAAGAATTAAGTCCAAATGGATTAAAGACCTTAACATCAGACCGGAAACTCTGAAACTGCTAGAGGAAACGTAGGGGAAACCCTTCAACATATTGGTCTTGGCAAAGACTTTCTGAATACAACCCCAATTGCTCAGGCAATAAAACCACAGATTAATCACTGGGACCTCATGAAATTACAAAGATTTTGCACCGCAAAGGACACAGTGAAAAAAGCAAAGAGGCAACCTACAGAATGGGAAAAATTCTTCACCAACCATATATCTGATAGAGGATTAATATCTAGGGTATACAAAGAACTCAAAAAGTTAAATAATAAGGAATCAAACAACCCAATCAAAAATGGACTATGGAGCTAAATAGAGAGTTCTCAAAGGAAGAAATACGAATGGCATATAAGCATCTAAAAAAATGTTCTACGTCACTAGTCATCAGGGAAATGAAGATTAAAACTACATTGAGATTCCATCTCACTCCTGTCAGATTGGCCACCATCATGAAAACAAATGATCATAAATGTTGGCGGGGATGTGGAAAAAAAGGAACCCTTCTACACTGCTGGTGGGAATGCAATCTGGTCCAGCCATTGTGGAAAACAGTGTGGAGTTTCCTAAAACAGCTAAAGATTGATCTACCATATGACCCAGCTATAGCACTCCTAATCATATATCCAAAGGATCATCTCATTTCCTTAGAAGTACATGCTCACGCATGTTTATTGCTGCTCAATTTATAATAGCTGGGAAATGGAACCAGCCTAGATGTGCATCAACAGATGAGTGGATAATGAAGATGTGACACATTTATACAATGGAGTTCTACTCAGTGGTAAAGAAAAATGAAGTTATGAAATTTGCAGAAAAAATGAATGGACCTGGAAAGTATTATACTAAGTGAGGTCACCCAGACCCAGAAAGCCAAGCGCCACATGTTCTCTCTCATATGTGGATCCTAGCTACAGATGATTGGGCTTCTGCATGAGAGTGAAAATACTTAGTAGCAGAGGCCAGTAAGGTAAAAAGGAGACATAAAGGGTAGAGAAAGGAAGGGGGGAGGATACTTAATAGGTTGATATTGTATATATGTAATTACAATGATTGTAATGGGGAGATAATATGATGGAGAATCGAATTTCAAATGGGAAAGAGTGAGGGTGGGAGGGAGGGAATTACCATGGGATATATTTTATAATCATGGAAAATGTTAATAAAAATTAAAAATAAATAAAAAATAAAAAAATAAAAGAAAATACTTGTGTTCATAACTTCCATTTTATAAGATGTCTACTTCACTCTATATTTATTCCCATCTGTAGTCCTATTTTTTTCTTTTTGTTTTGTTTTGTTTTTATTTTTTAGGTAGGGTCTCACTCTAGCTCAGGCTGACCTGGAATTCACTATGCAGTGTCTGGGTGGCCTCAAACTCATAGCTATCCTCCTACCTCTACCTCCTGAGTATTGGGATTATAGGCATGTACCACCATGCCCAGCTTATTTTTTCTAATCTTTATTATATAAATATGTTCACCTTTTTTCCACTATCATAAATACCTGAGATAATTAGCTTATAAGTAAAAGGTTACTTTGCCTCCCAATAGTTTCCAGAGATTTCAGCCTATAATAGCTTCACCCCATTGCTTTGGACCTGTTGTGGAATATCATGGGAGAAGGACGTGGTTCTTTGAAGCACTCCCAGGAAGCAAATAGAGACAAAGAAGAGGGTGTGGTCCCACACTTCTTTTTAAAAGCAGACTCCTATGGAACTGAAGTTCGCTGAGTGGGCTAAGCTACTAAGGTTTCTACCATCTACTAATAGCACTGCAGGGTGGGGATGAAATATTTAACACATGGGCATTTGAGGGTCATTTCAGAGCCAAAGTGTCATGAAAAACATATAATTCAGAAACTTCCAAAAGGAGTGAAATAACCTTTTAGAAACAGATGTTGCTGTGGGAATGAATGAATTCACTAAACTAGCCATGAAGTTTCCAAAAGGAAAAAATAACATTAAAATGATACCCATATGAACATGTTGGTACCATGTCAACTATCCTCAAATACTAACAAAATAACTGTACATAAGGAGGAAGTGTGATTTTCTTTATTTTGTCATGGATAGATATCATTATAATCATCACAATAATGAAAGGAGGTAAGATAGACAAACTGTATTACGTGTATATAGTGGGCATGAGAATAAGATTGTACAGACACTCTGGGAAACAGCTGGCAGTTCAGCAAGCATTTTGCGATCACCTCCAGCACAGACACTAAGTGTACTCCAGATCCTTCTCCTCAGAGAAATGACAATGGATGCTCACACAACCGGAACATGGATAACTATTTCAGTGTTATGCATTATAGCAAACATTCACAGTGAATATCCTTCATTACAGTCATGGTTAAAAAAGTGGTGATCTATCCACACCACAGAACTACCAGTGAATAAAACTAAACAAGTAATTGGTACTTGCAACGATTTGAATTCATTTTCAGAGAATTATGCAGGGTGGAAAAAAGTTTTAATTTAAAAAGTTTATATGTTAAATAAGCCCATTTAAAAATGTTTTATTTGTTGGCATGGAAGAGAGAATGGGCATACCCGAGTCTCCTTCCAGATGTATAGGCCACGTTGTGCCTCTGACTGTCTGTGGACACTAGGGCCATTAAACATGGGCCTGTAGGCTTTGCAAGCACCTTTCACTAAGCTCTCTTTCCAACCCTGAATAAGCCTATTTTAAGCTCTAAATTTTAAAAAAATGCAGTACAGATGTGAGTTTTTGGATGGGATCATGGCAGGATAAGGACAGAAGAGAGATAGAAAGGGTAAAAAATCAAATTGAAGTACCTTTGTAGTATGGGAATTATAAGTACATTTTAAAATATCTTCTTTACTATTCATTTGCAAGGTGAGAGGGGATGATAAATATAGGCACATCAGGACCTCTTGCCACTGCAAATGAAATCCAGATGCATGCTTGCACCTCTTTGTGCATTTGACTTTATGTGGAATAAGAGGGAATTGAACCTAAAATGGGCAGGTTTTACAAGCAAATGTCTTTGTCTACTGAGTCATCTTTCCAGCCCACAATAATGTAACTTTAATGTGATTGTGGCTGTAAGAAGTCAAATCAATAACATCTAGGTTTAGAGCAAGATCCTATCTCAAAAAAATAAGTGAAGGGCTGGAGAGATGACTTAACTAGCACTTAAAGTCACTTGCTTGCAAAGCTTAATGGCCTATGTTCAATTCCCCAGCACCATGGAAAGCCAGATGCACAAAGTAGTGCAAGCATCTGGAATTTTTTCACAGTGACAAGAGGCCCTAGCATGCCCATTGCTCTCTAATTCATTCTTTCTCTCTCTCTCTCTCTCTCTGTCTCATTTCTTTGCAAATAAATAAGTAAAAAAACTTAAAAGGTGGAAAGCAATTGAGGAACACACCCAACTTTGACCTCTACACACAAAGTGTAGTAATTTGAATGTGTGGCCCCATAGACTCAAGCTTAAATCTTAAGTGTAATGGGAAGACTCATACTGAGGTCAGGACCTGTGACTGAGGGTGGATGCTGGAGTCCAGCCCTAAGATGTGTGGAGAATATTTTAAGCTCTGGTGCTTGGTGCTTGCTGGTGTTGTTGGTGCTGGCTGTTTGAGGGTGTCTCTGCTATGAATCTGTGGAAGTGAGCCAGCTTCTTCTGCCATTGATGTTGTTTCCCTAGAACTATAAGCCTGAAATAAACCTATTCCTTCCATTAGCTGCTTCTGGTTGGATGTTTGTCCCAGCAATGTGAAGCTGACTGCAACAGTAAGTATTCTGAGATGGTCACGAGTCTATGGGGGCCAGGGGCAGAATGTGTTAGTTTAAATGTGATAATTTTTATGTATGTCCTCATAGACTCGGGTGTTTTATTAAAAATGAGATTATGTAGCAAGATACAAAATAAATACACAGAAATCAGTAGCCTTCATATATGCTAACAACAAATACACAGAGGATGAAATCAGAAAATCACTCCCATTCACAATTGCATCAAAAAAAAAAATAAAGTACCTTGGAATAAACCTAACCAAGGAAGTAAAGAATCTCTACAATGAGAACTTTAAAACACTCAAGCGAGAAATTGCAGAAGACACTAGAAAGTGGAGAAACATCCCTTGTTCCTGAATTGGAAGAATCAGTATTGTGAAAATGGCAATCTTACCTAAAGCAATCTACACATTTAATGCAATCCCTACCAAAATTCCAAAGGTTTTCTTCATGGAAATAGAAAAAACAATCCAAAAATTCATTTGGAATCACAAAAAACCTCGAATATCTAAAATAATACTAAGCAACAAAAAAGAGGCTGGTGGTATCACCATACCTGATTTTAACCTATACTACAGAGCCATGGTAACAAAAACAGCATGGTACTGGCACAAAAACAGACATGTAGATCAGTGGAACAGAATAGAGGATCCAGATGTAAGCCCAAGTAGCTATAGCCACCTGATAATCGATAAAAATGCCAAAAATACTCATTGGAGAAGAGACAGCCTCTTCAGCAAATGGTGTTTTGAAAACTGGATATATATCTGCAGAAGGATGAAAATAGATTCTTCTCTCTCGCCATGCACAAGAATTAAGTCCAAATGGATTAAAGACCTTAACATCAGACCGAAAACTCTGAAACTGCTAGAGGAAAAGTAGGGGAAACCCTTAAACATATTGGTCTTGGCAAAGACTTTCTGAATACAACCCCAATTGCTCAGGCAATAAAACCACAGATTAATCACTGGGACCTAATGAAATTACAAAGATTTTGCACCGCAAAGGACACTGTGAAAAAAGCAAAGAGACAACCTACAGAATGGGAAAAAATCTTCGCCAGTTATATATCTGATAGAGGATTAATATCTAGGGTATACAAAGAACTCAAAAAGTTAAATAATAAGGAATTAAACAAGCCAATCAAAAAATGGGTTATGGAGCTAAATAGAGAGTTCTCAAAGGAAGAAATACGAATGGCATATAAGCTTCTACAAAAATGTTCTACGTCACTAGTCATCGGGGAAATGAAAATTAAAACTACATTGAGATTCCATCTCACTCCTGTCAGATTGACCACCATCATGAAAACAAATGATCATAAATGTTGGCGGGGATGTGGAAAAAAAGGAACCCTTCTGCACTGCTGGTGGGAATGCAATCTGGTCCAGCCATTGTGGAAAACAGTGTGGAGGTTCCTAAAACAGCTATAGCACTCCTAGGCATATATCCAAAAGACTCATCACATTTCCTTAGAAGTACGTGCTCAACCATGTTTATTGCTGCTCAATTTATAATAGCTGGGAAATGGAATCAGCCTAGATGTCCATCAACAGATGTGTGGATAATGAAGATGTGGCACATTTATACAATGGAGTTCTACTCAGCGGTAAAGAAAAATGAAGTTATGAAATTTGCAGAAAAATGGATGGACCTGGAAAGTATTATACTAAGTGAGGTAACCCAGACCCAGAAAGCCAAGCGCCACATGTTCTCTCTCATATGTGGATCCAAGCTACAGATGACTGGGCTTCTGCGTGAGAATGAAAATACTTAGTAGCAGAGGCCAGTAAGTTAAAAAAGAGACATAAAGGGTAGAGAAAGGAAGGGGGGAGGATACTTAATAGGTTGATATTGTATATATGTAATTACAATGATTGTAATAGGGAGGTAATATGATGGAGAATGGAATTTCAAATGGGAAAGTGTGGGGGTGGGGAGGGAGGGAATTACCATGGGATATATTTTATAATCATGGAAAATGTTAATAAATTTTTTTTAAAAAAAAAGAAAGTAAAAAAAAGAAAAATAAATAAATTGCATTTGAATGTTTCTAAAAAAAAAAAAAAATGAGATTACAACTTCAGCCCCTAGTGAAAGGAATTGGATCGAGAAGCAGTAGTCTAACGTTTTGTGTTTCAGGAACCTACTGCCATAAGGCTCATGCCATAAACACCATGAGCTACAAATTAATGTGGATAAAGAGTTCCCATATTTCCTGTGAGAAGCAATTATCTCAGCTAGTGAAGGAATATGACAAGAAAAAATATTTTTGATCTCCTGAGAATTAATACGGCTCTCTATGCCTCTCCAACATCAAAATCCAATAATTCTTGAAAGATATACCCACATTATTTGGGACCCTCCTAAAATTTCCAATGTTACAGAGGGTACCATGAATTACAATTTTTTTTCTGGTTTAGTGTGGCTTGGAACATAGAGATAAGTGAATGACTGTTCATGAGTATTTCTATGATAGAGCCTTCCAGCCTCCCAGGAGAGTAAATGATCCACCCAATGCCATGGAGAATGATGCCAAAACATATCACAGGGTCAGTAAATGTGCACATTACCAATATTCGCCAAAAAGTGTATCACGTGAGCAATCTGCGGAATAGGAGCAAGTCAGCATCATCTATAGGGATCTAAAGCACAGGCACTTCACACTATTAGATTAAAGCATTATTGGGATGATTTCTAAAAGGTTTATCTTGAATTTAATTTTCTTGTCAAGAATTAACTGAAATTTCTGTTTCATCTGCTGTTCTTTTTTCATTCCTTAGGTGGAGGGTTTACATTACTGGTTTAGTGCATTTCCTCCTTAATAAGCATCTTCTGTTTTACCAATGGATTATTTATGACCATGTTGTTTCAATGCTTGGGGAACTTCCAGGTCACATTCTCCATTGACTTATAGTTAAAAATCATTAATGTTCAGAGATCAGTCTTACTTCTTGCATATATTCATAAATGGAAACCCGACCCATAATGCTATAAGGTTTAGTTTTCAACAATCATACATAAAGACTTTAAAAATTGAAAAATGACCTATTAACATCTGCTGTTCTTACTACAATAATTAAATACTTTTCTTCCATCATTTCCTTTCATTCTGAAAAAAAAAAACATTTTAAAGTCTATTTACAATAGTTCATTGTTTTTCTTCACCTGAAAATATCTCTTAATATTCTTAACCTAAAGATATCACCTTATACTAGGAAAAATGCCCAGGCATTCATATTCTCTATGTTCACTCATGAATGTTTCATGGGGTACAGGATTTTTTCACTGTTTATATGATTGCTTTTCTTTGCACAATATAGAAAGGTTGAATCATTGTCCTGTGGGCTCCATGGTTTCTGATGACAAGTCTGCTGTAATTTGTACTATTATTTGCTGGTAGATAATGTATCATGTTGCCCTATCTGCTTCTAAGATAACTTTGTTTCAGTACTTTATTTGTGATGTGTTTGGGAATAATTTTTCTAAGTTCATCTTATTAGGATATTCACTGAACAGCTTCAAGTTTCTGTCAACAAATTTGAGAAATGTTATATTATTTTTATTTCTTTCTGCAATAGTATCTTTCTTCTCATTTTTCTGATTACAAATGGTTCTAATGTTAGCTTTTGAAAGTATCCCTAAGTCCCTAAGCTTATGTGTACTTATGATTTTTTTTTTCCTAGCCTGTTACAGTTTAAAACTATAATGCCCTCCATAGGCTCAAGATTTCAGCACTTGGTCTTCAGTGGTACTGTTCATGGGGCTCCTGAAACTTTGATGGTTTGGACTAAGGTAGAGGAAGTAGGAAGTAGGGCAGGTCCTTGGGGGTCCCTGGATACTTCTTCCTTCACAGAAGACCACAGGAAGAAGCCATGCCCTAGTACAGCTTCCCATAGCCATGATGCTCTTCCTGGTTGCCCAAGGCCACAGGAACTGACTGAATGCCTTAAAAGAATGAGTGAAGGGGGCTGAAGAGATGGCTTAGTGGTTAAGCACTTGCCTGTTAAGCCTAAGGACCTCAGTTCAAGACTCGATTCACCAGGACCCATGCCAGATACACAAGGGGGCACATTCATCTGGAGTTTGTTTGCATTGACTGGAGACCCTGGCATGTCCATTCCCTCTCTTCCTGCCTCTCTCTCACCGTCTGTCTATTGCTCTCAAAGAAATAAATAAAAATAAGCAAAAAAAAAAAAAAAAAGAATGAGTGAAGATATTTGGTTTTTCTTTTTGGTAGGGTCTTACTCTAGCACAGGCTGACCTGGAATTCACTATGTAGTGTCAAGCTCACAAAAATCCATCTACCTCTTCCTTCTAAGTGCTGGCATTAAAGGCATGAACCATCACATCCAGCCAAAAATAAAATTTTCATTTCTTTAGTTTTCTGCATGTGTTTGTTTACAATGATATGAAAATATAATACACCATAGTTTTAAGATAGAATCACTTTATTCGTCTTTTGTGGGTACACTGCATGCGTACACATTAATTTGTTTGCATGTTAGTGCACCTGTGTGTGCATACATGTGGAAGCCAGAGGTTGGCATTGGATGTTTTTCTCAACCATGCTCCACCTTATTTTCATGTTCACTGAACCTGGAAATTACCACTTAGGTTAGACTACCTGGCCAGCAAACTCCAGGAATCTCCTATGCCACCTTTATCAGCAATATTATTACAAGTGCACTCTACCCTACATGACTCTTTTTTATGTAGGTATCATAAGCCATCTCCACATGACCCTCAACTGATCTTCTTTTAAACTCTTCCGTTTGCCATATCCTCTCTACTCTTGAACATATCTAGTGGATTTTTATCTTCCATCATATATTTGAGCTGCATTTGATTATAGATTTATAAAACATTTTGATTCACAAGTCTGTGTATGTGTGTGCAGGTACATGTATGCCACAGATCATTTGTGATTAAATGACAATCTCAATTACCACCCCCACTTTCTAATTTATGTGAGGCAGGTTCTCTCATGGCTCACTTTTGCATTCTCTGGCCTCCACCTCCCATCTCATAAGTGTGCTAGGATTACAGACACCCAAAATAGAATCCATCTTTCCACAGGTATTCTGATACAAAGTTAGGAACTCACACTTGTAAAGCATGTAATTTATCCATTTCACCAGCCTTGCATTTGATTCCTTTTTAAAGTTTTTCTTTCCCTGCTGAGATCCTCTATCTTTCATTCCTTCTGAGAGAAGGTACAACTCTGGCATGAAGTATGGTGATAATAGCTACTTCAAAATCTATCAAATTCCAACATCTGCATAATCTCAGAACAGGGATCTAGTAGCTGTCTCCTGCAGAATTGGTCCAATTTTCATTGTTTTAAATCCCAGTTTAATGTTGTATCCTGAACACAATGAATATTACCTTGTGTGGCCCTGGTCCTACTAAAATTCCCCTAAAGAAAACAAAAGTATTGTGTCTTGAAACGATGCAGGAAACCCTATTAAGTGTATTAAGTGGAATTTCCCTCACACTGTGTGATTCTCCACTAACACACACACATGGGGGGGGGGGATTTTCTAATCCCTACATACTATAAAACTTGGTTTCTCCTTAGAATCTTAGCATCCTGCACTGTACAGAATTCTAAGGCAGCAGTCTGTTGGGCTTGCCTCAATTTTTTTTTGAAAAAGGAAGCAAGAATAAATGAAGTGTTGATGAGAATCTAAGGTACTCTTTTGTCAAAAGGTGTCTTTTGCTTAATTCCTTGGATCAAAGAGACAGGCTTTCTACTTGATTTTTCTTCTTTGTTTACTTTTGTATGTATATGTGCATGTAGTGTGCATGTCTGAGTGTAAATGTGTGTTCATGCCTCTGCGGTGGTGGTGGTGGGGTGTGTGTGTGCACGCATGTGTGCACGTGTGGGACAGAGGTTGACATAAATTTTCTTCCTTGGTCACTCTCCACATTATAGAGGCAGGGTTCCTCCAGAGTGCCATTCCCATCAGACATTTGTATGGATGCTGAGATCTAAACTCTGGTCCTCATGGGTATGTGGCAAGAACTTCACCTACTGAGCCATCTCCAGTGTTCTTATACTTGGGTTTTACTTCCCTCTGTTGACACTGCCCACCTCTGCAGCAGCCATTTGGCTCTATGACTTGTGTTATGCTCTTGATAAAGGCTTCATGGGAAAAGTTTAAAAAAAAAAAGTAGAGAAAGAGAAGAAAAAGCAGGGGTTCCTCCACCTTCTCCAATGCAGGGGCCCCTTTTCCTGGGCTTTGAACAGAGGATGTTGCCTCAGAGTTTGTAATGTCTGCTTTCTCTGCTTTGACCCAAGATGAGGCCACTAGCACATTAACTCCAGGAGGTGAAAGGATGGCGAGCAGGATGTACCACTCTGTGTGTGTGCAGCTGACTTCTATCCATCACTGTCCTTTCTGCCACTGCTGGCTTGGCAGAGTTCTTTGGGAGTTGTGTGTTTGACATTCTTTTCAAAGTTTTTAGCTTAGTCATTATAGTGGATGGCTCCCAGTGACATGAGCTATCTTGGTCAGCCCTAGAAGCTGACATAGCAGTTTCTTAAAAATTAAGAACCCTGAACACCTGGTGTAGGACTTCTATTTTAGCATATCAGTAGGTTGTTGGTATGTACTTTAAAATACCAGATTCCACGAGGTAAAGGAAGTCCCCACCCTTTTCCCAAAGATCGGTTTTACCCATAAATGCACACCCACTCAAGCACATACCGATTAATGTAAAAGCAGTTATGATAATTCAGCAAGAAGGAAGACTTAAAACATTAAATGAGTAAGATAGCATATTATATAGAAAAAGTAAAGAAAATTATGTTACAGGTAGTATTTGGAAATGTTAATGATAATAATTTTAATGCAGCAGAGGAGTGGAAAATTATATAAAACCATTAGAAAACAATCTATTCAAAAGGCGATGTAAAGACAGCACAGAGTCTGGAAACCAAGAATGAGTAGAAGAAAGAATTCTAAAACATAAGATTACAGTAAACTACACTTCATTTCTGCCTTCACAGCCATTGCCTCCACTCCTTCATAACTGCCTTGCAGTGAGGTTCTGACCATCTTGTCAGTGTACATAGGCGATAAAAGGTAGGGGAAAACGATGGCATGAGCAGATGCTGGACATCACGCCCTGGCCAACATAAGGTGGACAATAGCAACAGGAGAGTGTGCCAAACACTGGCAAGGGGAAACTGGCTATAACATCCATAAGCCCGCCCCCAACAATACACTGCCTCCGGGAGGCATTAATTCCCAAATCTCCATCAGCTGGGAACCTAGCATTCAGAACACCTAAGTTTATGGGAGACACCTGAATCAAACCACCAAATTCCACCCCTGGCCCCCATAAACTGATAAACATATATGATTTTAAATGCCATGCATTCAGTCCACCTTTAAAAGTCCCCATAGTTTTTATCAATCCCAATGATTTTTATACATCTGCATAGTCCAAGACCTTTTAACTGAGCCATAATACCAAAAAAAAATAACCTCAAAATAACATAATGGCACAGAATAAACCTTCAAACTGCAAAAGATGGCATTGGGCACAGCAAAGAAATATTCAACCAATACATGATTTAAACAGGGCAAACACCAAACTCTATATTCCAAGTCCAACAACTCTAGCCAGTAACAAATCTCCAAGCCCACTAATTCTAACCAGCAACAAATCTCTGGCATTCCAATTCCACCCCTCCAGCTAGGCTACTCACAGTCCTGGAAAACTTCACTGGGGCTGGCAGCTTTCCTTAGCAGCCATACCATTGTCCCGACATCTACACTGGGTCTCCACTGCAATCCACGGTTCATCCTCATGGCTCCATGGGGTCTCTATGCAGGCATCCAGCAAACCTGTTTCACACTGCCCGTGGCCATTTTCAAAACACAAGACGGTGTTACAAACTCAATGACCCTCTTTCCTGCATTTCTTATAATCCACAATAACAGGTAGGATGCCAATTTGTTAATTTGGTGGGGAGAATAAAGCAGACTTTAAAGAACAGGGCCTTCCTTGAGCATTCAGTCCTCTTCAAAAGAATCTACATAGAGTCTACATTCTTTTGTTGTCCCAGTGCAGGTCAGCTGGCTCAGTCTCGAAGGCTATAACATATCAAACTATTTGCTGGTCAACATGCAGCAGTTTAGGCCCAAAGATTTCATTTTTTCTGTGTCATATCCTTCTGCTCACACTAGTTCATTTCTACACAAAGCAACCCTGCACAACTTCTCAGGACCCAGGCATAACAGCAAGCTTTTCACACAACTTGCTTCTAGACCAGTCAAAGCAAAGCTCTTTCTCACCCTCATAAGCCAAATCTCACAGTCCATAGTTCTTACTGAATTCAGGTCTTTCAACTCTGACCAGAATAGTCCATGAAGCTGTACTTACAGCTCTGCAAGGTGTCTCTTAGGCCAAGGTTTCAAATCCTTCCACATTCCTCTTGAAAATCAGCTCCAAAAAGGCCAAACTCACACAGTCAGATGTCTAGCAGCAACCTCACTCCTAGACCACTTTACTGTTGTAGTCAGGTTCGCATTGCTGGTAGAAATCACTCAAACAAGAGCAACTTGTAGGGAAAAAAGGTCTATTTTGGCTCATAGGCTTGAGGGGAAGCTCCATGATGGCAGGAGGAAATGATGACATGAGCAGTGGGTGGGCATCACTACCTGGCCAACAGAAGGTGGAAAATTTTGACAGAGAGTGTGCCAAACACTGGCATGGGGAAACTGGCAATAAAACCCATAAGCCCACCCCCAACAATACACTGCCTCCAGGAGGTGTTAATTCTCAAATCTCCATCAGTTGGGACCTAGCATTAACACCTAAGTTTATGGGGGACACCTGAATCAAACCACCATACTTTGTATTTAATTTATAGCAATATATAAATAACTTCTAAAAATTTTGTTACATGAAAAGGCCCTTTTCTTCAAGTATGAGCTCACTGATTGACATTGCAAGTACATCGGCCATATATTGTTTCTCATTTCCAGTCTAAACTACAGTGAAGGAGAATGAGAAGTTACACATTACTTAGAAAGAAAGTGTCCTTCATAAAGCAGAAACCTTTATAGATTTATTATCATTTTCTACTTTTCAAGTTATTGATCAATCACATTTTTTTCATAGAGAAATTAAGTTTATATTAACCACAAATGTTTTAAATTCATGTAAGTTCACTTAAATAGGGTTAAGATGCTCAAGGCTGCATTGACTAACATTTATTCCAGGGTAATTTGAAATCTTCAGTGAGTTCGTTTGTGTATTTATATTTTACCAGCTTACAGAATTTCATCGCTACATCAAAGTAAAAAAAAAAAAAACGCATAGGACTTTTCCAGAAATATTCATTTCAGAACACAAAATTATACAAGCCACTTTTTGTACAATAAGATTTGGCAATGTTGTTAAGATACAATGGCATTTCATTTATAAAAACCATCTTCAATTACAAAAAAAAATCCCACACACCCCAAAAACAAAAACCCTCAGAAACTCCATTGGTTTTAATCTGCGTTTATAACTAGCTAAAGATTCCCACCCTCTTAGATTCTTTAAGTAATATTTTAAGAAAACCACAAATTAAATTTAGTAATACTTTTTCTGCCCTTATGTATACATATTAACTAGGATCTAGTAGGAAAGCCCACCTGAGATTGGTTACATTAAGCACTGTAAAATAAAGGTGAGAACGAATCACCTTTTGCCAAAAAGATACAACCCTAGTCTCAGAGATCTCTCTCAGGATGGTCTCGCACTTGAAAGTGGAGCAGATACGTTTTCTGGGTTTGTACTTTGTAGCGCGGAGAACCTGGACTGCAGCTCTTGCGGGGGTTCCCCTACCCCACTGCTGTTTCCTCCCAGCCACACACCCCGTTGGGGACACCATCACCAGGGGGACCTGGCTTTGAATCAAGACTGCGTCAAGCAATCTCACATGACATAGTTCGCATGTAAAGATGTTTTGTGGTCAATTACCTCAAAAAAGTAATCACATTCCCGTAACCGAGGCACACGTGCCTGGCTGCGACACACGGCTCGACTTTCTACGGAGCACGTGAAAGCAACAAGAACGAGCACAGCTCCGCCGCAGAACCCACTCGAGGAAGGACTTCGTTTTCTGGGTGCCACGCCCCCACCCCGGCAGCGTGCTCAGTGAACAAGGGCAAGTCCAAGAAAGGTGAGAATTTTACTAAGTTACAAAACTTTGGTAAATCAATACAGTACTCTTTAATACAACAAAATGTTTTTGTTGGAGTCATATATACGTTAATGCTAATTTACACTCCAAAAATATCACTTAAGTACCAAATCAAAATACCATGATTCTTAGCAAAGCAAGTTATTTTATACAAACTGTCATCTGAAACTACACAAGTTCTCCTCACACATGCCATTCTAGCTATGGCAGTAAGGCAACTGTGTGGACAGAGGGGGCCTGCTTCATCATGAGCTTGGTCCACAGCCAGGCAGAGTGCCAGCGCCTGCAAAGTACCTCCTGGAGACTCAAGATCAGTATCGATTTCTTACAAGTACTTTAGAAAAGCTGTTAATTGTTCACATGAGCACCATGGCCCTCAAAATCAGTCGCTTCAAACCACACTAGCCTCACATGAATGACCCTTTTGATTTCAAAACCCCACATCTCTTTATCTTCATCAAGTCACAGCTTTACCCCACCTCATGTAAACAAACACAAAAATTCTACCTAAAATACTTGTATTTTTTTAAATAACAAATAAATATGCTGTCAGCTTGGAGAGCCCGGGGACTGGCCGCTGCGCACCCACTCTCGCGGTCACTCCTCGCCCAGCGCAGCCGCCGCTATGGGCGCCCTTATGCTTCCTCGTGCCGAAGCGGCCAGTGCTTCAACCTCGGCGTTTAACTTACGGATCACCCACTCCATTGCTTCTCGGCCTTTCCTTGCGTTGGAAGATATGGTGCTGGCCATCAGTCCTTCGAGGGAGCTGCTCAAGTTGACGCCTTTCACAGTGATTACGGCTTCCTGGGTCAAAACAGTCTTTTCTGGGTCCTGTGGATGTGGCTTGTATGTAAGTCTCTCATCTACGGAAACCATATTAGTGAATGAAATGTTGGTAGACCTCAGCTCCATTGTCTTCCTCACAGGGTCAACCACAGAGTGCTCCTGCACATACGTCTTGGTTCTTTCTGCACCAATAAGAGACTTCACAATGGAGGGCAGGCCCCACTCGGTGCTGAGAAGCCTGTGGCTGTGCAGCTTTCCAGAACGATCTATATGTCGGTGGAGCACATCAACGCCAACCACGCTGGGGTTCATCGGGTTTGGGTATTTCTGCATGGCAGCGGTAGTAACGGTTTCCCATGGGTGGTCAAAAACGTGCTCGGACGTCCAGATCTTCATGGTGCCGGGGCCTGCCCGGTGTCTGATCAATCACATTTTACTATACTACATTGGATTTAATTTTTTGCATTCTATCAGTTTAAAATCATGTGAATGTAATAAGTAAAATTAGCAAAAAGAATTATGGGGAAAACTTTACAAATACTAAGCCTCAAAACACAAAGATTAAATAATTCTAGAGAGACTATAGGAGCACACTATCCACTCCTTGGGAATTGGTCTGCTGCACAGAGGAACAAGGAGTTTTGCTTGACTCCTTCATGAGGCTCCCTGGACAGCTTTCAAGTGTTTTCAAGTAGGTTAGAGTGTATGTTTTTTACAGTGTATGTTTTTGTCATTTAAAAATAACTTTGGCCGGGCGTGGTGGTGCACGCCTTTAATCCCAGCACTTGGGAGGCAGAGGTAGGTGGATCGCCATGAGTTCGAGGCCACCCTGAGAATACATAGTGAATTCCAGGTCAGCCTGGACTAGAGTGAGACCCTACCTCAAAAAAAAACCAAAAAAAAATAATAATAATAATAACTTTGGATATCATTCCTGATCAATGGCGTTTGTAAAATTTACAGTTTTAGAGAGTGAACTTATTGCCCTGATTTGAAAATTTTGTGACATGATAATTGTTATACTATGTATTAACAGAATAACAAAAATTAGCTAAAGGGTAAGACTTATTCATAACATTCACTGTGTTCAGGAGAGAACAATAAATGAAAATATGTCAATTGTTTTTATGGGGCTAGAAGCAGTTAAGAAAATTTTATCTCAGTATAATAGATAGGCTTGACCCCTTTGTTATCTTAGTAATTATGAATTTACAGTTAAACCTCCTTTAATAGGCATTTCAAAGTAAATATTACCTACCCTTGTTCAAATCACTCCATTTTCCAACTTAAGTAGATCAACAAATAATTACATTAGTTATTTGTAATGCTAGTTTTCGTAGAAAAAATGAAATACAACAAAGTTAACAAAAACTCTTTCTTGAACTCAGATAAACACAAAAGAGAAGACAGAGCATACTTCTAAGATCCACATCTGATATTTGAAGATTTTATCTAATTAGGTCAATGAGTAGAGAATGACACTAATATGTCCAAACAATTCATTATATCCTGACATGGGCCATTTAGCTTTGCCCAATGTCCATGGATTAAACCTAACAAACCCTCCAGCCATCTGGCAGTGAAAACCAAGAAGGTGGTGTGTTGCTGGCCTTGGGCTTGGGATGATCCATTCTCTTGTAGACACCTCTCCCACAACCAGACCAAAAAAAAAAAAAAACACCTTCAAAAATATTGAGATCTTATATGCAATTCTTTTTTTCTTTTTTCTGAAAAATATAATTGATGGAAGAAAACTACAGAAATAGAAGTTCTTGGCCTATGAGTTTTTTTTCCTGTTATTCAAATGAAACGTCCAACTTCCTGAGGTTAAATTCTCAATCTCTTTCTGAGCCTTACAGTTTTCTGACAGTCCCCAAACACTTGATAAACCTATAACTGTGAAGATGACTACCATAAAGAACCACTTGATTAAAATTAGGAAGAGTAGAACACGTGAACAAACTTCAGACACAGAGAAAGGAATAAAAGCAAAACAAACTCAAGATAGAGAGGGAAGTCTATTTTCCATTTCCAGTTTAACAAAAGAAAAATATCTGTCAGTCACTGCACTGGTATTTTGTATATTCTTACTCAATGTGATTATTTCATTTGAAAAAGGATTATATTAAAATGTATGAAATAATTATAGAATGGGTATTTCTAACAAATAAGAAAAATGTTACATGTATGTAATACTTTATTTTTTGGAAAATGTGAAACTACATTAATGTAAATTACAATTATTTTGATAATAATTTCTTTGGTGTGCATGATTGATTCTCTGTCTACTCTATGATAAGCTTAAAACAATAAGTCACCTTATATATTTAGAAGCTATATATAACACAGTGAAATAAATATTAAAAATGAAACATTAAGAAAAGTATCTACTATATATGATTATGTATATTTTTCAAATGAGACTGATTAATCCCTAAATATTTCAAATTTTCTGACATAAATTATGCTTTACTTAATTTGAAGACCACTCTCTCATCAACAACTAAAAATTGACATATGTTAAATAAAAACATTTAAATTGATTCCATCTGGACTTTCAACTGTAGATAATCTTAATCAAACTTGACCTGTTTTAAGTGCTCCGATGTATTGGGAAATTTAACATGGAAGACTCAAATATGCATTGCTAAACTTTTACTAGATAACAAATTAGAACCAATTATGTGGTCAAATACTCCAACCATTGCTCCAGCATCTGTAGACCAAAAGAAATCTGATCGCATTGTATCTTCTGCTTAGATTCTCACAAATGTGGGATCCAGTTATCAGCCAATTGCACCCTCATCACTATCATCTGGAACCTGTAGCCGATGCACTTCCAGGAACTCTTTGGTTGTTGACCAATTCATTCCTTTGTTAGGACTAAGGTGCCCAGTATCAAGCTAGCTTGTCAGCCAAGTAAGTGTTCTTTCAGCATCTAGGGACATCCTCCACTCTGCATTTTTGTTCATTTTTGACTTTATATATACCATTGCATGTGTCAACTATATACAATATAACTTATATGTCACATATAAAGGCTATGTTAACTGTGCAATGGCTAAATCTAGATGACTGACAAATGCACCTTACAAACATTGTTGATGTGGTGGGAACACTGAGTATCCCTTGTCTCTGGTTTTTAAGAACACACTACATCATCATTAAGTACTGTCACCTTTTAGTGTAATGACTGTCTGAACTTTTTCCTTCTATTTCATTGTTACTACACATAATTCAGCCAGTATCTACCCAATCGCCTCTCCACTAACAACCCAAGCTGGTGCACACCATTTGACATTCTACTACTAAGGTTAATTTTTCTCTTGTCGATCCCATATATGAGTAAGATCATGTAATTTTTTTAATTTGCCTAGCTTATTTTACTTAGCACCATGACCTCCAACTTTGTATTGTAATAAACAACAGGAAATAGTTCTATTATGGAATACATGCATATATGTCACATTTTATACACTGTCTCACATATAAAATCAACTCAGCATGGATGAACAGTTCAATATCTGAGTTAAATATTCAATTCACTATCTGAAACTTGAGAACTATTAGAAGACAGGAAAATAAAAACCCCATGACAAATTTCTGATCAATGATACTTTTTAGATAGCACCTTAAAAGCATTACTTTAAAAAAAGGCAAAAACAGATGATAGAGATTTTACATGAAACTTAAAAGCTTCAGTAGAACAAAGGAACCAAGTAACAAGGTGGAGAGACAACCCATAGAATATAAAGAAAATATTTGCCAACCACATATCTGATCAAGAATTAATATACAAAATATATAATGAACTAAAACAACACAGCAACAAAATAAATATTCCGACTTTAAAACTGGGCCAAAGAATTGTACAGATATCTCTCAAAAGAAAATATACAAATGGTCAATGGGCATATGTAAAAACATGCTCTACACCACCATCATTAGGGAAATGCAAGTCAAAAGCATCATCAGTTATCACTTCACTTCACCGAAAATTACTTTCACCAAAAGGCAAATGATAACCAGTGTTAATGAGGATGTAAAGAAGGGGAACCACTACAGTGTGGATGGGAATGTAAATCAATACACACTTTATGTTGGAAGTTTTCAAAATACTAAAAAGAGTATTACCTATACTGGATATATAGGCAACAGAGGTGAATTTAAGATGACAGAAAGACCTCCTTACTATCATGTCTACAGCAGGACTATTCATAAGGGCAAATATATGGAATTCACTTAGCTGTTGTAAGCTCCTAACCACGTGTTCCACTTTATTTCCCAGCATTGAGTATACTTCAGGCTTTTAACCAATTTTACCTTTCAAATAAGTCCCTGTTGTTAATTGATGAATGATTTGATCACAATCACCTCACATACTTCATGCATCCCACCATCATAAGGTCACCCTAACCATAAAATGTAATCATGAGTGACAGCTCATCATAAGTACAGGTTCTACCTACACTCAGAAAAGAAAAAGATCAGGGCTGGAGAGATGGCTTAGTGGTTAAGCGCTTGCCTGTGAAACCTAAGGACCCCAGTTCAAGGCTCGATTCCCCGGGGCCCACGTTAGCCAGATGAACAAGGGGGCGCACACGTCTGGAGTTCATTTGCAGTGGCTGGAAGCCCTGGTGCACCCATTCTCTCTGTCTACCTGCCTATTTCTGTATCTCTCTCTCTCTCAAATAAGAAATAAAAATAAAATATTTCAAAAAAAGAAAAGAAAAGGATCATAGCAGCATGAGGTGTACTTTGGAATCATTTACAACTCTACCTAACACAATGCACAGAGACTGAAGAACCATAAGTACACAATCAGACATATAAGTTAAAAAAATCAAAACGTAAAAGCAAAAACCTTGGAATTATATTTGAACATTAACTTGAAGCAATTACTTTACATTGTAAGGAATAGCTGATATTTTGTTTACTTTCAAAAGGTTTTTAATGTGGACAGATATTCTGTACAGATTACTCCACTAGGGTATTTCAGATCTCTCCAATGGGAAACCTCGTAATTGCAGATGTAATAACAACCAAGCAATCAACAATTATATGTCAGTTGAAAAAACTGCTTATGATAAAATGGCTAGATGTATATTCCTTTCAAGTGTCCTTAAGTATATTTTCTTAAATTTCATAAAATCCTATTTTTACATTTTAGTGGAATTAATAAAAGTCTGAGAGTGTATCGTATAACTCAATTTCTCAGCAACATGAAGCTATTAAATTATATTGATTTGAAACATCTTCATTAGAATTTAATACCTGCAATGTTATTTGAAACAATATATTGAACTGTGTAACTCTGACTTTTTCCTCATTTAATTTACATTGTGCAACATTCACTGACGGACATTCAGTACCTGCAGACATCTACTTAACTCTGTGGCATCCCTGCTCAAACATGTTTGCTAGCTGATGTTCCCTAGAAAATGAAATTTAAACTTGAACTTGCCAGTCGAGGCTCTCCATGTTTTCACCCCAAATGACTATTCCAAACTCATCTTTACTGTATGCTGAACTTAAATTCTTCTAGACGTGCATCATCACTTGAAAATACGTTGGGTGAAATCCTTTCTCTTGGGGTACAAAAATCAAATGTTCCTAATTATTTTGTGGGTAATATGGGTCTCCATGGTTATAGTAGTATATTTACAGTATAGTAACTGTAATTACAGAGTCACCCCATATATAGTAGGAGAGAATATTTTAGCTGAGGTTTAAGGTCTTAACCACAATGTTCATTACGAAGGCAACTGTATGCTGTGAATTAGAATGACAAGTATGTGCACCAGTATGCCCCAAGAAGTGTAAAAGATAAGCTACCAAAGTAAAGAAAAAGATAAAATATCAATTTATAATCTTTGTTCATATTTTAACACATTTTATAATGAATTAAATGTTAGTACATGGGTATTTATAAGTGATTTATAATATTCTAGATTTTAGGCAATCTGGGTACCTTTTAAAATTAATTTTTATTACTTTATAAAGAATTAAGGTCTCATAATGATGTTTGAAACATATTTTGCTCTTGGTGTCCCTCCCCCTCTATTCCCCAACCTCTGCCCCTATCATAGTTTCCTTTCTACCTCGTACTACATATTTCCTTTTGTTCTCTCCCCAGACCTGGACCTTATTTTAAGAATTTAGAAACAAGTGTCTTAATGTAGTAGAAAAGACTCCATTGAAATTGTTTCTTAGCCTAAGATAGGTGATAGTAAGAAATCCACCTTACTTTATAACTGAGCTTTCCTACATGAATAATAGTGTAAACATCACTGGACTATAGTGAGGATTGAAAGTGACATATTTTGAGTTCAATGATTACTCTAGTAAGAATCTGAAAAAGGTAGTGTATTGATATAACATTATCAATAACATCATAGTACATTTCTGCAATTGCTCTAAGATGTATGCTTGCTGAAGAGCTCCTGATGAGAAAGCAAGCCACCAGATGCTTATGAATATGAGTACCTTCCTGAATATTAGTAGTACTTCACAGTGCTATGGCTATGGTGGGAAAAAGTTAGGTGATTACCTAAAGGAACAGCAAAACTGTCATGTGACCTGGATGCCACATTTTTGGGCATACATGAAAAATGTAAACTAGGTTCTTATATAGGTATTTGCCCATCCATTCTCATAACAATGCTATACATAATGGCCAAGAAATGTAAGAGACACTAATGACCATGAGCAGAAAAATATATATACAAAGTGTGGTTATGTACCAAGAACAGAACAGTAATAAGTAGAAAGAAAGATCTTGTCATATCCAGCAATACGGATGAAACTTGAGGGCATTATGTTAAGTGAAATGAATCAGTTAAAAAAGATAAATCCTATACGAAATGGAGTTCTTGTTTATCAGGAACTGGAGAAAAAGGGAAGGGGAACATATAAAAATATAAAGATATTTACTACAAAATGTAAACATATTTAGGTTATTTAATTGTACAATTAAATTGATTAATACACTAGATTTTATGTTATGTTATGTTTACAATTAAGAGAGAGAGCTGGGAAGACATACAGATATACATATTGATATACAGATAGAAACAAAATGAAAAAGTTCTTATGTAGATATCTGTTCCACATAAGGCTGGAAAATAATTTGTATTTCTTGCATAAATAATGAGCACCAACTGTATCACATGTTATTTTAGACACTAGAATTTGAATGAACCTCTGTCCTCATTTTTAAGGAAATAATAAAATACCAGGCATATTGTACAAGATGCCTAGTAAGAACCTGAGGGTCAGGAGATGTTACAGGCTTGATCAACAGTACTCAGGGACACACTGATCATCAGGAGAAAGGACATAAATCAACTGCAACACAAAGGTTTTCAGCTTGTATGTATGGCTAAGTGAACAGGATTACCATTCACTGAAAAAGGAAAATCTAAAAATACAAGTCAATTTGTAGAACCCAGAATAAGGGAAGGTGCAAAGAAATAATGAATTGCATATTAATGTTTAGTTTGAGCACTCTGGAATATTTGGTTGAAATTCCCAGTTAAAAAAAAAAAAATACATGGGCTAGGGAGATGGCTCATTGGGTAAAGTGCTTTTCCTGAAAGCATGGGGACCTGAGTTAGGTCCCCAGCACCCATGGAAAATTACTGGTGTGGTTGCCCTCTCCAATAAATCCCAGCACTAGGGAACAAGAAACAGGAGGATCCCTGGGGCACGTTGGCTAGCTTGTCTAGCCAAATTGGTGAGGTCTGTGTTCTTCTGGAGACTATTTCTCAGTAAATAAGGTGGAGAGCAACTGGAGCAATGATCCAACATCAACCTATGGCCTCCACCTGCATGCACACATGCATGTGCATATTGCAAACATGCACACGTGGAGGAACATCTAAAAACACATACATATGTGCACACCATCTCCCCAAAAATCTCAATTTCATATCTGGACTTCACAAGACTCATATTAAGTCACCAAAACATAGATATGACTAAAAGCATGGGTAACACATGTACAATTACCCACAAGAAATACAGTGAGACAAAGAATTCAAATTCATCTGAGTGAAATGATTATTTAATACCAAGGATAAACCAGTAAACAATTTATGAAACCAAGAAAATGATTTACTTTATAATTTTACTGAACATAGAAAATATTTATAATATCCTGAGAGAAAAGTGAAAGAATCTGTAACTAATTAAATTGATATTTGGGAATAAATGCAAAGGACAAATATGCCCAATGGACATAAGCCTCAAGGAATAGAACACAGGAATCATCTTTTTAAAAAGAGGATCAAGTAATTAAAGCTAGTAAAAGTAGAGAAATATGACATAAAGAAAACCAGGTGAAAAGTAGATGATAACCATTTAGATATGAACAAAGAAAAAGCCATTATGAAAACATAAATATAAAAGTTCTTGACAATACAAATATAACTATAATATATAATAAGTCTAAGATACATAACTCATAATACCTATAACATAATAACTACAAAGTAATATAACACATGAGTAATGCACCACAGGTGTAGGAAGAAATATATTTGTTTTTGGTTATTGTTATAAAATGTCATTTCTCTCTGCCTCTTTCTCTCTCTCTCAAATAAATATTTTTAAAAGGGGGGTGGAAGCTAGAGAGATGGCTTAGCGGTTAAGGTGTTTGCCTGCAAAGCCCAAGGATCCCAGTTCGACTCTCCAGGACCCACCTCTCTACCTCTTTCTGTCTTAAATAAAATATAAAAATATTTAAATAATACTTAAAATAGTCTGTGGACATTCTTCATCTTTTTGTATTGCCAAGTACTTATGCCACATACTTTTTGTTAAAAGTATTACTGCTGAAAACTTATAAAAACTCTTCTAGCTCACAGCTGCACTAGTGTCTGAGCCAGGACATACATCTTGCTCTAGCATATACACTCTGCCCATAATTCTGTGCTCCTTGCTATCTGTAATTATGATTATTTTATCTTGTTATCCAAAGATTATAACCAAACCCATTATATTCATTTGAATTCCTCTCTCTTTGACAATAAAAGCCTCGCCAAACACAAAAACTATGAGAAAAATGCCTTCACAATCTTTGGCACAGAACTTGAAGCTCTTGGAAGTTCTCATGCTGTGCCACTGTATCCATTTCCTTGTTGTCTCTGGGTCCCTATTATGATCCTAGAAGGTAAAATCGTCAAGAACTGAATATCAATTGGCACAAGAAATTTATAGAAAGAAAACAGTTTCTGCTAAGACATAGAGGAACCAAAATAAAAGTCAAGATACATAGTAGAATAAATATATAATACAATGCATGATGGAAAAACTTAGACCTTAGTGTCTCCTTTTACAAACACATGTTGAGAAAAACATTACATTACTCTATTATACAGTTGAAATGTCCATTATTTTGCTTAAGGATAAAAGACAGATAAAAACATGAGCTTATCGAGTTTCTTATTAATGTTTAATACAATACAATGAACTTTTAATAATACAAGTTGATGCATTAGTTATAGTGCTAGCAAAAATTTTTAATGAATATTCTGATTATATTTAAATGTAACATTCTTACTGTTAAGTGGTAGAATGTGTTTTTGGTAGTTTATATTCTAACTATATAGTTCAACTAATTGTTGCCAGAAACTACAATGTCAATTAGTAACAAAAGCTTCACACTCAGCTAGAAGCAACCATACTTCAGCTTATCTAAAATTGTCTCTGGCTGAGTTTGTTATATTCAGTGTCAGATATTTGTTGTATCTTTTTCAGGGCTGCTCTAAGGTTTTCATCATTACATTCGTGAACATTTTCGACACCTTTAATTAAAAAAAGTATAAAAACAATTGTGGTAGCATGAATTAAAAAAAAAACAAACAGATGTGATGCTGAGCAAGCTGTATAAATGCAGAAGTGCAAGTCCCACTCGAGATCTAAAATGGCTGGGTTTCAGGACGATGTTGCTTGGTGACCACACAGTGTCCTCTTCTAGACCACAGAATTACCTAAATATCAGTGGCAGAAAGGTTTCAGACATGGAGAGTAAATGTTAAAGGACACATTTATCTTTTCCAGTAGCTGATAATGTTTATTTTAAGGTAGTTGCTGTGTGGTCAGTTTTATTATCCAGTAAGTTAAAAGGTTAGGACAAAAATATTTGCAAAGTTGTCACTATTATTTTGGTGAAATATAGAACCTAGCTTCTTAACTATGAGACTGAAAGATAGTATTGTTGCAATTATGCCTATGTAGTATGTCTGCTCTGTTCTTATAGATCCTCCCAGATGCTATCTGTCTCTCTTTCCTTTTAAACTAGTTAATTACTACAGGCCTGTCCTCTCCCTTTTCTCTCTTTCTTTTTGGCAATGGTAATAATGTCTAATTAGCAGCATCAGTGCATTACTGCAACAGCAGTATCAAAGCACCTCACTGACTAGTCAGAGCCCTCCACCTCCAGGACAGAACGACTCCCCTACTGGAGAATCCTATTCAACCACAATAGCTCCTTACTTCAACCAGTGCTGCCAGTGGATTGAAAGTAATGCATTTCCTGTCTTCTAGGTGATTGGATTCCTGCTATGAGGAAAACTCAACATGTTTTTAAGGGAGAAATAAATTTGAGATGTGGGAAAAAAGGACAAAAGAGATATTTTATTTATTATTTATCTCATTGAAACAATGATTGGCTGCCTCTTATAGCCACTAGAGATGGAGCAGCAGAAACATTTCATAAAGAACAGTAAAGAGTTTATGAATTAAAAACTTGCTCCGCATTTCCAAACAGGCTTAAATAAACAGTAGAGCTTCTTTGAATACTACATGGAAATCAGTAAGAATATCAACTGACAAGTCACAGAATCTCCCACAAATATATGGACTCTTTACTGAAAAGAGAAACACGTGTTACACCTTCATCTCCCCTCCTGTAGTTGTCACTCTATATAGATTTCTTAGCAATTCTTAATAACTCTTTCATACATCTGCATTCATCTTTGACATGAAAATATGGGTGTCATAGCATGTGAATATTGGTTTGACTAACTGACAGTCACTACAAGTATTTCAGAATTCATGTTATTCTCAATTTGAGTTAATTTTCAGAAAAAAATATATGTGCTAACCTATATAATGTGTATCCAAATATAAATTCAGTGGACCCAGTTACAAATGAATCAACCAGACCACTAATCAGAGGGATCTCCACACAAAAGAAATGCAAAGCTACCAGCTGGCAATGACCCTTTAAAATATATACGATCAGATTAAGTAGTACATTAAATCTATCTGAAAGTTTTGTTCACTCAGGTAAAATTCTAATTTACTCTGTCTAACAATAGATTATGTCTCTCCAGTTCTTAAAGCTAGTCCTAATACAATAAAGCCAAAGGGAGTCTTTTTCTGTAGCAGACTCCAGGCTCCTGCAGATGTAAACAAACCTGCCTCTATGTCCTCATCCAGCAAGCTAGCATCTCCCCATTGTCTTCAGTAGTGCCCATGTTCAAGAAAGCCACCCTGACAGCCAGCTACCTCTACCAATCTTTCAACAAGAGCACATTAAAATAACTTGTGTGTTTCCAGTTCACCTTTATTTCCACTTTCCAAATAAATTCCAAAAGAAATATCCATTCCTCAAACAACCTAGTTAATGCTGAGCAACCAGAAACTGCTTTTCAAACCTGAAGGAGTCCTTGGATAAAGCTTTGGAAGGCCTTCCACGCAGTCTCCACAGTGTACACCTCCCTTAGAGACAGCAGAGCATTCCACACGACTTCTCTCTAGCATCCTCCAAGAACACAGCCCAGGGAAACACTTGCCAGTAAGGAGGGGGAAAGGGGGGGGGGAGGCAAAGGAATCATAGCTAAACACACCCCACAGCTAGGCAAAAATACAAAAGGCACCAGATCGCTCCCTACCACTACTCTTGGCCAGTACCCACCGTGCAGAAAGGTCTTTCACATCTGAGCTGAGATTCTACTTGTAGCCAAAGTAACCCATCTTCTCATCAAGGAAACTGGCCAGCTGCGGCTCCCCAGGCCCAGGGCATCCATCTACCATTGAGGCTGAAATGGGCAAGGTTCCCACAGCCAGCTCCTCACTTGAGCGCCTAGGTTTTGTGGCCGGCCAGACGACTAGCCACCCCAGAAAGAGGAAACACTACACCCCATTTGATTGCGCCCAAGCGCATCTCTTTGTTGCTTATGGCCTGGCTGGGGCCGCTTTATTCTGGCTATGGGCAAGTGAGGAAGGGGATGCGGGGCGGGGAGGAGGAGTCTCCAGGACCTTCTTTGCAATCTAAGCAGCTCTGGCAAACATCTCTGTGAGCGATCAAGGCATGCGGACGGCCCCGTGTCTGCCCCGCTGGCGGTCTCACAAAAACCCCATGGTGTCATGGGGAAAAACCCATAGCCACGGATACCGGTCAGGCTTTGTGCCAATGACGAGGCAAGGGAGATGTCGATCAGAGAATCATCTGTGATCAGTGTGTGGCGCGGCTTTCAGTCTGGCCTTTATGCTGGATGGCGGAGGTGGGACACGCTCCAGGCACCCAGGGAAGGACGCGGGACAATGGCTCTAGCCCAGTAAGGCTAGATGCCGCCTGAGCCGGGAAAGAGCTACAGCCGCACGCGTGGGTCCGCGTGTGGGAGGCGGGAGGGCCGCCAGGCTCAGCAGGTGCGCGGCCTCTTTTAAATAAAGGACCACAAAGACGCCTCGATGGTAACATCGAGCCGGGGGCGACTCGGGGAGGGGATAAGGGGGGGGGCCCAGGAGCCAACAGCGGCTCACGCGCCCCCTCCCCCTCTCCCCTCTCCCCGCCCTCCCCTCCAGGCGCTCTGGCAGACAAACAAGGCGAAGGCACTCACTCACCGTGGTCTTGACCCTCACGTAGAGCACCTGCTTGGCGCCGCCGGCTCCCCCGCGGACCTCGTCCGGCTGGCCCAGCTGGAAGCCTTTCGATTTGACCCAGAATTTAAATTTGGCATTGTCCGTGGAGCTCGACTCGGACCCGTTGAGGAGCTGGACGATCCGCTCGTATTTCTTACGGGTCACCGTCTTGGTCTTGCCCGAGTCCCCGTAAGTCCTAAGGCACCAGTCTTGGAACTGGCGGTACATGTCGCGTTCGCTCTCCATGTTCCGCGCGCCCGGCCGCCAGCGGATGCTCCCAGAGCACTTCGCACCTGTTCACCCGGGGCTCATGAAAAATAAACGCAACCCGGGCCACGGAGGAGGCACGGACGTGAGCCCTGGCCGCCGCGGGAGCCAGCCTCGGTGGGGGGGGGGGGCGTCCAGGGAGAGGGGAGGAGAGTCTGCTCGGGCACCAGCAATCAATGCCCGGTACTACCAAGTGTGGTTCATCCGTGATTGCAAAGGGTGTCTCCGGACGCTTTTATCGTCCTCTTCGCGGTCGGGGCTAGAATATTGTGTGACCAGCACCATCGCAGCAGCGTCTGGCCCGGAGGAGCTGTGTTTCTGAATAATTAAAAGACCATTCCTTGTGTTTAATAAAAATCCTAATATTGACGCCTCGCCCCCGGGCTTCGTCCGGGGCAGGGCAGGTGGAGCGCAGCGCCGCCTTCCACCCGCTCGTGCCCCCCACGCTTCTCCAGCCTGTCCAGGAGCAAGGGCTGTGCCTTCCCAAAGCAGCTTCCGGGCCAAGAGCCTGAAGCCCCCGAGGGGCGCACGGCCCTCCTCTTCCTGGGTCCTGCTCTACTTGGGCCTTCTCTGAGACTAGGCTAAAAAAGAGAAAGTTCTTACCTGTCACGTGTGTAAATCCGTCAGATCTTATCTTACAAGGATTTAAAAGAACACCAAGGTATCCTAAAACTGTTTAAATTGTCATTTTTTTCAAATGTACTGGGCTGAATCCTAGCGCCTTGTATAGGTCCTCAGACCTATGTCCCAGAAATTGGCAGAACATTTCTAGATATTTAACTATGTTCTATAGGAAAGATGAGCCCAAACAGAGATTCAATCCAAAGGATGTGGGTACACGAAGGCGGCTTTCCAGGATAAAGATGGGGGTTCTCCGACAAGACTTCGGGTTTCTGCTGAAGTGGATGCCGAAGTAAGTTTATGGCCCACTTGCTTAAAGCCTTGTGCATGAAATTCAAACACCTAAAGCAAGCATACTCTTCTCCCTCGGTCACAGTTGGCAGCTCACATGGGAGGTTTCGATTGCCGATTTTCCCCAAACCACGTCATGGACACACCTTTCGCTGCTCTGAGCAGTCAAATCCGAGTTCCTCGGGACAATTTTCTCACGCAAAGAAGTCAGCGGTTCCTCCATTCAGGATTTCCATCCGTGGGTTATGGCGCTGGAAACCGGGAAGTTCCCCTCCTCGCGCCACGGCCGCAGCCGCTTCTCTCTCTCCAGCTCCGGCAGAGGCTGCCTGGTCGAAGCAGCTCTGCCAGCCCAGGGCCCGAGCCGCGCAGCGCCCGCTAGGGTCCCAGCCCACCTTCGCCACTCGCCTGGGTCTCCCAGATGAAAGCTCCGAATGCAACTAGGAGTGTTTTGCGTCCTCCGCTGCGGCTGGTGCAGGCGCTCGCACCAATGGTCAATGGCTTGCTTGGCCGGGCGGAGCGTGTGCGTGTGGGAGCAAGGGAGAGCGGGGCGCAGCGGCGCAAGGGCGCAGGGGCGCGCGGCTCGGGGAAGGTCTGGCCGCTGCTGCCAGGACTGACATCCCAGGCGGAGCTAGAGCGGCTCGGCACACTAAACCTCTCCCCTCTCTGCTCACCCCCACCCCTCCCACCCTCCACCCCGCGGCCCCTTCTAAGCTCTCTGATTGGCCAATGGGACAAAAGTTTCTGTGGAGACGGCTGGTCACTGACGTCACAGGCAGAATTGTCCCATTTAGGGATCCCGGGGGCAGTGCGCATGCTGCAGGCTGCAGGTTCCCGGCGGGAGGAGGCAGCAGCGGGCGGAGTGGCAGCCAGGTGGCGGAAAGGAGCACGCAGCATCCAGGTGGGGGGACGACTCCAGCAGGGTTTCCATGGAGATTTCCTCTGGATCTAGCCTAAAAACAGCAGATCAGCTGACACCATTAGCTCAGGACCTAATTACTGCTTATTGGAGCAACAAATGAGGGACAGGGCAGCTGTAGAGGAAGAGATCCCCCACCCCACCCCCCACCTCGCCGCGCGTCGCCTCCTCTCTCCCCTCTCTGCATTGCTCTTTAGTCCCTGGCGAATTCTTAACTTGCAAGATCCCTGCAACCACAACTCAGCCTCTCCTGAGGCCACCCTGACTGTTTTTATTCTCTTATTTCCTTCTTTTGTATCAAAAATTGCTAAAGGAAATCAGTTGTCCCAAGGCCTGAATTTTTGGCAAATGAATATTGGTTCATTGGAACTCAGAGAAGCAACTGCCAAATAGAAGTCACAGGTAAACCTACTCCATGTTCATGAAGATATGTCACTTTCAATTTATTACTTATGTTTACTTTGTTTATCTTTCCGATTGTTTAAAAGAAAAAAAGTATCTTATATACTTCAATATAGCGAACAGAACAGAACAATGATTTGAATCACGCTTCTAAGTGTGATGTGTTTCACAAGAACTCTTCAAAGTTTCCCTTGGGCATCGGAGACAGGGCATGATTCCAGGTGGAAAGATAAAGGTTTTGTTACATATGGTTGATGCTTTCTGGAAACTTCTGAACGCATGGTTGATCTTGGGATGCTCATTTATTCAAAAGTAAGCTAATTTTGTGGCATTCACTTTCTCTTGTATTAGTAACTTATTCAGCTCTTACAGAATTCTTTTTGTGGGTTTTCATTCTGAAAAGTTTCATTCATCTATTCAGCCCCTGGAAGGCTTCCTTCCTTTATCATTCAACTGAAAATGTTGTCTGTACTCTAAACTCCTTTGGATAGAGACTTTCTAATATCTTTTTTATATAGCTGGTATTTCAATATTGCATACAAATATATATATATATATATATATATATATATATATATATATATATATATATATATAACTTGTGTTCCAAAATGACAAACAATATAAGCATATAACCATATTGCACACTGATATTTGCCATTTTTCTCCTAAGTATTTTATTGGTAATAGTCCCAATCAAATGCATGTATTTTTTGAACAAACCAGGAATGATAGAAAGATTACCTATAACTTGAAAACAATTGTTTTACATCATAAGAATTTAAGAATTACACTGGTTCTTGTGATATATTTATATTTTTGCATGAGTATGTTTTCTTTGTTCAAGTACAGTCCTTGAAATTTTTATTTTCTTTTGTTTTGTAGTAACTTTATCCCAATGGACAATGCACATAACAAGTATTTGAGAAATGAATATTGAACCCAGGCATGGTGCTCACACCTGTGATCCCAGTTCTTAAGAAGTAGAAAAGAAAGAGTGCTGAAAGTTTGAGCCCTGCCTGGGCTGCATAATGAGTTCCAGGCAGTCTACACTATATAGAGAGACCCTCTCAAAAAAGTGGGGGAGGAGAAAGAAGAAAGGAAGGAAGGAGGAATGAACGCAGAAAGGAAGGAAGAAGTGAGGGAGGAAGGAAAGGAAAGAGAGAGGAAGAAATGCAGGGAAGGAGGAAGGAATGGAGGGAGGGAGAAGAAAGAGATATTGAGTTAGTATATTAAAGAAGAAAGGATAAGTATTAAGAAGAGGAAAGACACAGTGAGGAACACTCTGTGGCCATTCTGTTGATTTATGCTAGGTGCTTGGATGAAACTGGTATCTACTTTGGAAATGCCAGGGACATACCACACACCCATTTGTGTTTATTACTATATTGACACCCTAATGCACAGACACAAGAATCCCCTCAACAAGAAAAAGAACAGAATGCCAACAAATATGTCATCAATTTTTATTTACATTATCTGCATTTGATAAAGTAACCAGATGTCCCACAAATGTTGAGCTGCATCATTTAAAATTCATTCTTTTAATAATAAAAAATAAATAATTGTCTATGGAAAGAATATTTAACTTTGAGGAAAGCAACAGAGGGTCCTAAGATTGTAAGGTCCGACCTCTCAAAGAACTGGCATCCTCTGATTTGAGTGGAACTGTGTGACTTGTTTTGTATTTGGCACCTGAGCCAAAACTTTTAACCATATCTTTCCCACTTTGGAACATATGCACCTGACAAAATCTAAAACCTACTTCAGAAAATTGCTCTGCATTGATTGTGTCATTTTAACTTCTTTACTACAGACAGGTACTCCCAGCTCAGCTATGAGCATCTTGCTGTGCCACTTCACCTGTAGGATGAACTTAAATTGGCTGCTTTGAACTTGACCTTTCATTTCCACAAATTTGTCTCTTCCCCCAAAGTGAATCTTCACATCATTATGGTAATCCTCATTCTAAATCTAACCTAGACCCAAGTCCTGCCTGCCTGACAGGCAGAAAAAGAAAGTAGAGAGTGGGGAAGATAGAAATGATTATATGGGGCTGGATGTGGTGGCATCCACCTCTAATCCCAGAATTTGGAAGGCTAAGGTAGGAGGATTGCCTTAATCAGTTTGAGGCCAGTTTGGAGCTACAGAGTGAGTTCTTACTCAGCCTGGACTAGACTGAGACCACTGCCTCAAGCCAGACAGCCCCTCCCCCCCACCTAAAAATAAAAGAAAGAAAGAAATCATATGAAAATTATTTTATTTTATAAAATTCAAAATTTTAGCCATATTCATTATGACTTTGTTGTAAAAGTAAAATTTCTTTCACCCTGCGGTCAGCTTGTATATTAAAAAAACTTGCATTTTCTTACATATTCATAAAGCATGAGTTTCATTAGCAAAACGTGATAATCCAAATACTGTAGGATATGTAATCATAAAATCACAGTTCAGAGAATAAACCAGCCTTCATTGATACATTTATATAATTAAAATTTCATCTAGAAAATAGTCACAAACACAAGTTGTTCAATAGGCTGTGGGATAAGAATAGTAAGATAGACGTGTATGCATGGTCCTCAACTCATAGTACTTAAGCACAACATATAATAAACAAGAAAATAAGCAATTAAACTTTGAGTTTAGCATTATAAGAGAAAGTAATGGAGGTGTAGGAGACAGGATGGAGTGACTTAGTGAGCAAAGCAAGGGTTTTTCTTCTGAGTATGTGAAATTATCCCCAGGGAGACCTCAAAGATATGAAGGTATCTACTACAAGAAGAATCTGGAAAGGAGACCACATGCAACACACAAAGATCCTAAAGCAGAGAGTCCTTAAAATGTTCTATAAGGCCCATGACCATGGAATTTAATAGTCTAGGATCACATATCGTTCACATGGTTGCATTACTTTAGCAACACATGATATTTGAGTCATCCTCTGCAGCCAAATCTTGAAGGGCAGAGTTTGCTTTATTTAAGAATTTGTGTTTTGTTATGGGTCCAGTGGGAGAACAATGTGTTCAAATCAAGGAAATTGACTGATGTGCAAGTTGTTGAGTTTTATTGTCCATTGGAGGAGATTCACCTACTCCAAGTGGATGAAAGCAGGAGGATTGCCTCTAAGAGTTGTCCTGCATCTATGCTGTATCTTGGTAGACTAGCACAACAACAGGAAAGGGGAGAGAGAGGGAGAGAGAGAGAGGGAGGGAGGGAGGGAGAGAGGTGATGGAATAATATACTTTTTTTTTAATTTATTTATTTGAGAACAACAGACAGAGAGAGAAAGAGGCAGATATAGAGAGAGTATGGATGTGCCAGGGCCTCCAGCCACTGAAAACAAACTCCAGACATGTGTGCCCCCTTGTGCATCTGGCTAACATGGGACCTGGAGAATTGAGCCTTGAACCCAGGTCCTCAGGCTTCGCAGGAAAGCACTTAACTGCTAAACCATCTCTCCAGCACCATAATATACATTTTAAAGGTAGAAAAAAATCTTGCAGGTATCAGTGGAAGTAAAATTTTGTGATTCCCTCCACAGTCATATGTTAAAATCCTATTCATCAAAGTATTGAAGGGATGTTGTGAGAGATAATTTCATGGTAGGGCCTAAATCTACAGTAAGATTACAGCCCTTATGGAGGAAAACCTTTGTGGTATGAGGATAAAACCAAAAGAGCTATTTCTGAAAAGGGCTCTCATCAGATATCAAATCTGTCAGCACTTTGGTCTTCAACTTCTCACCCTCAGGAACTGAAAGAATAATAATTCTTACAGTTTAGAAACTCCTTTATGTCCTGTATTTTGTTATAGCAACCCAGATGAACTAATATACTTATTGACTGGATATGGCAGTTAAGAGATAGAGCCATGGGTGACTCGCATGGAATGGTAAGGCTTTAGTAGTATGGCTAATGAAGCCTCTGACTTAAACAGGAGAACAGATTGGGAGTTGGAGGCTGAGGGAGGAGGAGAAGCAGGTTGGGATAGAGAGGCAGAAAGAAAGAATTTAATTTCAGAGAAGTTAAATTTGAAATACCAGGGGAGTTCTTCATGTAGACATTTGAATTTAGAAGCTTGAACTACAGTGAAAAGTCTGGGCTGAAGATATAAATAAAATAAATTTAAAGCCATAGGAATGAATGACATCACTTCTACTCGCATTCCCTGTCCGCTAGAAAGGAAAAACTCCATCTTGTGATATTGATTTTGTATACACTAATGCACTATGCCTAAAATAGAATGCCATGCACTGAGAAGCAAAAGTTGGCTTGCATTTGTATAATACTGATAGTGCAATAGCCTGAGAGAAATAGCAATTTTGATGGATACTTCAGGAGATCTAAACTGTTAGTGAGTTCCAAAATTCACCTGGTCTTAAAATCATTTAAAACTTACAAGGAAAATAATTGGTACTTTCACTAGACCTATGCTAGATTAGATTGGGACCTAAAGACATGCTACAAAGAAATCTGAAGTTTAAGGATAGCATGTGATCACATCTGTCATAGAAGATGTTGTGTAGAGACTTTTCTACTGAGTTGTGTCAGGAAGAGAATCACAATATACGTGCTGATTTGAAACCTAGAAGTTCTGAACATCATCATATATGCAGTCATTTAACAGTGTATTAATAACCTTATTTAACTGTTCAAAATAAAACAAAATGAATCAAGTTAAAGGAGGAATACCTTGCTTAAACAGAGGGATATATAAAATGGTCACAAATATAATTTATTACTTGATTTTATTTTTATTGATATTTCTTCCAAATAATATTGAAAAGATCTCATCTTTCATGTGCTTTAGGTATTCTTTAATTAAGGAAAAAATGCTAAGTTGGTCATGGTGGTTCATGACTATAACATCAGTATTCAAGAAGCTGACACAGAAGGAGTGACACAAATTTGAGTGGTCTTGGCTGCAGAATGACACCCTGTCTCCTTCTCTATCTCTGTTTGTCTAACTGTCTCTATTTCTCACCCACACACTCTCTTCCTTTTGCACACAAAACAGATAAATGCATTTTAGAGTTTAAATATTGCTCTGACGGTTGACATTACTAAACTCAGAGAAATTATAATTTTAATTATAAGATTTGTTATAAGTATCTAATTTCTGTTTTTCATTCATTTAGAAATTGATAGTTATTGTATGGTTCCAAATTAATGGGTAGTCATGATTAGGAAGACCATAATTAAATATTATGCATTAGTCAGAATTTAACTCCCATGAATATTGAAATGACTTAACTAGGAACAATTTAGATGTGATAGTCCAGCTGATTTAATGAATTTCTACCTTTAACTTCACTGTTTGAGCAAGCTCATGTACCATGGTACAGCCAGTTCCTGCATTTTGTCAGCCAAATATGGATTTGTTCAATGCTTAACTACCCGACATTTCCATCTAGCTGCTTTAACTATGATAAAGTCCAAAGTTAACAATCTGGTGTTAATGTCCCTGTAACAGAAAAGAAAATACTTTTTTTCTGGCCCCAAATATTGCCTTATTTCCCACCAGCCATATGGCTTATCTTGTCATCCAAAATATATGTCTTAAAACAGTGATCCACATATTCATCTTCAACTCAGTGGACAGCACTGGTGCAGAATTTCTAGATTATTCTTAGAATATTTTTTCATGGTAGGGGAGAGTCTTTTGGGAAGAGAGAGCATCACACCTCTGCTAAGCAACCATTGTATTTTTTTTCCATGTTGTTAACTCAAACAATTCCCATCTTAGCAGCATCATCCTGTCTTGCATGTTATTTATAATACATGATTAATTGTCTTAGGACATTTGTCCTAAAACTTGAAGCATGAAAGTGACAAAAATGCTACACATACATTTCTTGGCCAAAACCATTGGCTCTAGAAATAGTTTTGCTGAGGAGCCATCTGAGCTTAGGCGTAGGTATCTTCAAACAGCAGTAACAATGCTAACTTAGAAATAAAGGAAATGAGGAATAAAGCATTATTTCCCTGGGATCATACCAATGAGATGGAAAAGCAAGACAGAAAAGAAAATGTTAGATTTCCTTTATTTCTTATCTACAACAAACATCTTTCATGTCCTTAGTAAAGCTTGTATTCAACTTTTTTCATTAAACACAACTGCAAAATTTAGAGGTTTCAAACCTTTAAGAATTTAGTATAGTTAATACTTAATTGTGAAAATAAAACCTAGTATTACAAACTTAATCTTCCTCTTACATGCAAAAAATACTCCTTTGAACTTACCTGTAAAATATTCACCCCCTGATTCTGTAAATATGGTAAAGCAGAGTATTGTTGTGGGAAGTCCCACAATTCCATTTATTTTAAATAATATTTTATATTGAACATATCTTCAGGGTCTATATACATATGTGCATCTATATGATAAAATACACCATACAGGATAATTTAGTGGCAACCCAAGTTGATATAATGAAGTTTATGGGCTAATCAAAATTACAGGAGTAATTTTCATTATTAGATGATAATTTAGTGTAAAAACTGGAACAAACCCTCACAAAGAAGAGGAAGATGAAATAGCTGATAAGGCTCCAGAATCACACATAATTTATAAAGAGTGATATGTTTGGGGGAACCATTTATGTGAACACATTAATTTACAAAATCAAATAGACCTGAATTTCTACTAGCAATAGTCCTTGAAAACTCAAGAATTTTTTAACTAATAAAATTTTGGAAATGCATTTTTTCAGATGAGCAAATTATCATCCAAAGTAAACTGAAATGATTACATACCTTGTCTTTTATAAAATTGTTTCAAAATATTCATGGGACCTTTTTTTTTCCCAAGGCAGGGTATCACTGTAGCTCAGTCTGACTTGGAATTTACTATGTAGTCTCAGGGTGGCCTTGAACTCTTGGTGATCCTTCCACCTCTGCCTCTAGAGTGATGGGAGTAAGGGTGTGAACCACCACACGTTTTGTAAAAGAACAGAAGACTAGTATCACTTAGTTAAAAAAAATAATGAAGTGGAGATATTGGTACATTTTCTTCCTCAAACCAGTTAAGATAGAGGCATATTATTAATTAATATATTTTAAGAATGAAATTTATATGAATCTTTCTTCATGCTATCTTACTTAATCCTGTAAGAGGCACTTATGCTAGAAAACAATCCAACTCTGTACAATGCATGGTTTGCTTTCTTTTTTTCTTATATTAACTATGAACTATGACAATACCACATATTGGTCATATTCACATTGGATTATACTTTTATGTCTTCTCTCCTCCACCTCCATTCCACTGAGGATCCTTTTCAGAGGAGTTACTAATATTCATTGTGGAATCGTGGAATCATAAATATATCCGTAGTCTCTGCTAGAGGAGGTCAATGCCTCAGGATACTCCTTTCCACCCCATGGCTCATACAATCTGTCAGTCCCCTCTTCCACAATGTTCTCTTAGCCTTAGCAGGTGTGATATATGTCTCCTTTACTATTAAGCTCTCTATATCCTCTGAATATCTGCCTTGATGAGTTTTGAGTGACCTCCTTGTCTACAGCCATTGCTACCTTCTCTGTAACATCTCCTGGTCCCTGGAAGATGTCATAGATGCCTCATCTTATGCTAGCAGTTGCCTATCTTTTCTTGTTGTATTTATAGATCTTAGTTCTCCTTTGTATTTGTTGGCAGATTCTCCAACCAAGAATGAGAGCTGAATAGATTAAAAGGAATAAAGCATAGTTATTTAAGAGATTTTTGATAGTTATTCCCATTCTTAGACAAAGAAGAGGGAGAACTTCTCTTTGGAGTCTATAACCTCCATGCTATATGCTTCTTCTGACTTGGCTTTCAATACTTGGTGTGAATTTTCTCCTACTGCACAGGCCTCATGTCCAATTAGAGAGTAATTGATTGCCCTCATAGAATCTGTACCACTGTTGAAAAAGTGTGTACATCTTACCCAGATGGTTGATTTTGTAGCTTGCACGGTTCCCAACTTGTTCATACTGTTGGTGGCCCATAGGGAAGGAGAGAGAAAGAGAGAGAGTGAGAGAGAATATTAATGGGTTCATCAGGGTCTCCTGCAACAAACAAACTCCAGATTCAGGCACCATCATTTTATGCATGTAGCTTTAATGGGTACTGAAAAATTAAACCTGACTGTGAGGCTTTGCAAATAACCCACCACTCTAGCCTCACCAACAATTCATAGCTTTGAATGTGCAATTAGGATGAGAGTATGGGGGCTAAGAATTACATTCACATACCCAGCAAGTCAACTAAAAACTGATCAATGAGTAGTCAACACACCCACAGGGCTAGACTACTCTGTGATCAAAGTCCAGATTGGTATCAGATTAGGGGACTGAGTTAGACTAGCGGCATAGCAATGGAGATACACCTCAAAGGCACATATTTGCCTTTAAGCTGAAGCAGTCATGCCATTGGCATGGCCACCTCCCCCCTGTTAAAATGAGTTGAATTTTCTGAGGAATCAAGCATTGACATTTTCGTCTATCATATTTTAATCTACATGTGAACATACTATCAGTGGTGTCCAAATATACAAAAATACCCAACTATCATATTTATAAGCTGGTACAATTAACAAGACAAAACACCGAGGATTTTGTTTTTTAGTCTAAATTAATCTATTATAGTTAAATCCAGAGAGTAATTACTTTTGTGGTGACTGCTAAAAGATGACAAATGGGATTTTGGATGCTAGTAACCATCTATTTTAAAACCTTGGTGATAATAACATGTGAAAATCCATTAAGCAGAGCTGGGGATATGGCTCAGAGACTTGTTTGCGAAGCCTGATGCCCAGGTTGAATTCCCTAATACCCACCAAAAGCCAGATGCATGTGTCTGGAGTTCCATTGGCAGTGGTGGGAGGCCTTGGCATGTGTATTATTCTCTCTGTCTCTCATTGCAAATGAATTATAAGTAACACATTAAAAAAGAAAGTCAAGTAAGTTGTTTCATTCTCAGCTTTCAGATAACTTTTGATATTCAACTGAAAATTTTAATTCAATATACAACAAACATATTAACTCTGGGGTAATCGCTGACAAAATCTTACAAAGCATAACACATGTGCTGAAAAAGGAGGTACAATAGACTCATAGAAAATGAATGCTTCATGCCAGAGAGAAGATAGAGGAAGAATGAAATAGAAGGGGAAATGGAAAACATGAATATGGAAAAAGTAATCCAGTGGTGTCATTTACTCTCTGTAAATGTATATTATCAAGTACACTAAATCAAAAGCAGACATGGCTATTATGGATGAAAGTTTAAGAGACAATTTTTCATTTTCTACCCAAGAGTCATTGAAAATACTAAAGAGTCACACAGATTAAACATATACCATGTTAACATGACTGAAAGGAAGTTGGCCAATTGAATTAATTTCTTATGAAGATATTCCAAAAGAAAAATATATTAAGAATACTTAGGATCAAGGTGATTCAAGAGCGTACAATAGTCCTTAATGTGATTCACTTAACAAGAGAGTATCAAAAATTATCGAGCAGTGCTCACTTCGGAAGCACATATACTAAAATTGAAACGATACAGAGAAGATTAGCATGGCCCCTGCGCAAGGATGACACGCAAATTCATGAAGCGTTCCATATTTTTAGGACATTACAATCCTAAACATATATGCACCTAACATGGGGGCTCCCAAATTCGTCAAACAAACACTATTAGAACTAAGGTCACAGATAATACCAAACACAGTGGTGGTGGGTGACTTTAACACCCCACTCTCATCAATTGACAGGTCATCCCAGGAAAAAATAAACATAGAGGCATCTGGACTAAATGAGGTCATAGAAGGAATGGACTTAAGAGATATATACGGGACATTTCATCCAAAGGCTGCAGAATATACATTCTTTTCAGCAGCACATGGAACATTCTCTAAAATAGACCATATATTAGGACACAAAGCAAATCTTAACAAATTCAGGAAAATTGAAATAATTCCTTGCATTCTATCTGGCCACAATGGAATTCAACTACAAATCAGTAGCAAGAAAGGCTATAGAGCATAAAAAAAATCATGGAAACTAAACAATACACTACTAAATGATGAATGGGTCAATGAAGAAATTAAAAAGGAAATCAAAAAAATTATAGAGTCACATGATAATGAGAACACAACATACCAAAATCTCTGGGACACAATGAAGGCAGTTCTAAGAGGTAAATTTATAGCCTTGAGTGCCTATATTAAGAAATTAGAAAGGTCGCAAGTAAACGACCTAATGCTTCACCTTAAAGCCTTGGAAAAAGAAGAACAAGGCAAACCAAAAATCAGTAGATGGGAAGAAATAATAAAGATTAGGGCAGAAATTAATGAAATAGAAACAAAAAGAACAATCCAAAGAATTAATGAAACAAAGAGTTGGTTCTTTGAAAGGATAAACAAGATTGATAAATCTGACCAAAAGAAAGAGAGAAGAGACACAAATTAATAAAATCAGAGATGAACAAGGTAACATCACAACAGATTCCAGAGAAATTCAAAAAATCATAGGGACATACTATAAAAGCATATACTCCACAAAGTATGAAAATCTGAAAGAAATGGATGATTTCCTTGATCTATATGACCTACCTAAATTAAATCAAAATGAGATTAATCACTTAAATAGACCTATAACAAACATGGAGATCCGAACAGTTATCAATAATCTCCCAACTAAAAAAAGCCCAGGCCTGGACGGATTCCCTGATGAATTTTACCAGACTTTTAAGGAAGAGCTAACACCATTGCTTCTTAAGCTTTTCCAGGAAATAGAAAAAGAAGGAATTCTACCAAACTCCTTCTATGAGGCCAGCATCACCCTGATACCAAAACCAGGCAAAGATAGAACAAAAAAAGAAAATTACAGACCAATCTCCCTCATGAACATAGATGCAAAAATTCTCAACAAAATATTGGCAAACAGAATACAAGAATATATCAAAAAGATCATTCACCCTGACCAAGTAGGCTTTATCCCAGAGATGCAGGGATGGTTCAACATATGCAAATATATAAATGTAATACATTACATAAACGGGTTGAAGGACAAAAATCGCATGACCATCTCATTAGACGCAGAGAAAGCATTTGACAAAATCCAACATCCCTTCATGATAAAAGTCCTACAGAGAGAGTGGGAATAGAAGGAACATATCTCAATATAATAAAGGCTATTTATGATAAGCCTACAGCCAACATATTACTAAATGGGGAAAAACTGGAAGCTTTTCCACTAAAATCAGGAACAAGACAAGGGTATCCACTGTTCCCACTTTTATTTAATATAGTTTTGGAAGTCTTAGCCATAGCAATAAGGCAAGAGACACACATAAAAGGGATACAAATTGGAAAGGAAGAAATCAAGTTATCATTATTTGCAGATGACATGATTCTATACATAAAGGACCCAAAAGACTCTACTAGCAAGCTGTTAGAGCTGATCAAAACCTACAGCAATGTGGCAGGATACAAAATAAATACACAGAAATCAGTAGCCTTCATATATGCTAACAACAAACACACAGAGGATGAAATCAGAAAATCACTCCCATTTACAATTGCATCAAAAAAAAAAAAAATAATAAAGTACCTTGGAATAAACCTATCCAAGGAAGTAAAGAATCTCTACAATGAGAACTTTAAAACACTCAAGCGAGAAATTGCAGAAGACACTAGAAAGTGGAGAAACATCCCTTGTTCCTGGATTGGAAGAATCAATATTGTGAAAATGGCAATCTTACCTAGAGCAATCTACACATTTAATGCAATCCCTATCAAAATTCCAAAGGCTTTCTTCATGGAAATAGAAAAAACAATCCAAAAATTCATTTGGAATCACAAAAAACCTTGAATATCTAAAATAATACTGAGCAACAAAAATAAGGCTGGTGGTATCACCATACCTGATTTTAACCTATACTACAGAGCCATGGTAACAAAAACAGCATGGTACTGGCACAAAAACAGACATGTAGATCAGTGGAACAGAATAGAGGATCCAGATGTAAGCCCAAGTAGCTATAGCCACCTGATATTCGATAAAAATGCCAAAAATAGTAATTGGAGAAGAGACAGCCTGTTCAGCAAATGGTGTTTTGAAAACTGGATATGTATCTGCAGAAGGATGAAAATAGATTCTTCTCTCTCGCCATGCACAAGAATTAAGTCCAAATGGATTAAAGACCTTAACATCAGACCGGAAACTCTGAAACTGCTAGAGGAAAAAGTAGGGAAAACCCTTCAACATATTGGTCTTGGCAAAGACTTTCTGAATACAACCCCAATTGCTCAGGCAATAAAACCACAGATTAATCACTGGGACCTAATGAAATTACAAAGATTTTGCACCGCAAAGGACACAGTGAAAAAAGCAAAGAGACAGCCTACAGAATGGGAAAAAATCTTCGCCAGCTATATATCTGATAAAGGATTAATATCTAGGATATACAAAGAACTCAAAAAGTTAAATAATAAGGAATCAAACAAGCCAATCAAAAAATGGGCTATGGAGCTAAATAGAGAGTTCTCAAAGGAAGAAATATGAATGGCATATAAGCTTCTACAAAAATGTTCTACGTCACTAGTCATCAGGGAAATGCAGATTAAAACTACATGGAGATTCCATCTCACTCCTGTCAGATTGGCCACCATCATGAAAACAATTGATCATAAATGTTGGTGGTGATGTGGAAAGAAAGGAACCCTTCTGCACTGCTGGTGGGAATGCAATCTGGTCCAGCCATTGTGGAAAACAGTGTGGAGGTTCCTAAAACACCTAGAGATTGATCTACCATATGACCCAGCTATAGCACTCCTAGGCATATATCCAAAAGACTCATCACATTTCCTTAGAAGTACGTGCTCAACCATGTTTATTGCTGCTCAATTTATAATAGCTGGGAAATGGAACCAGCCTAGATGTCCATCAACAGATGAGTGGATAATGAAGATGTGACACAATGGAGTTCTACTCAGCGGTAAAGAAAAATGAAGTTATGAAATTTGCAGAAAAATGGATGGACCTGGAAAGTATTATACTAAGTGAGGTAACCCAGACCCAGAAAGCCAAGCGCCACATGTTCTCTCTCATATGTGGATCCTAGCTACAGATGACTGGGCTTCTGCGTGAGAATGAAAATACTTAGTAGCAGAGGCCAGTAAGTTAAAAGGGAGACATAAAGGGTAGAGAAAGGAAGGGAGGAGGATACTTAATTGGTTGATATTGTATATATGTAATTACAATTGTAATGGGGAGGTAATATGATGGAGAATGGAATTTCAAATGGGAAAGTGTGGGTATGGGAAGGGAGGGAATAACCATGGGATATATTTTGTAATCATGGAAAATGTTAATAAAAATTTAAAAAAAAATTATCGAGCAAAATCTGATTGAAATGCAAACATAAATAAACAAATCCACTATGAAAAGAGACCTCAGTATTTCTTTTCCAGTAATTTATAGACAAAGCAGACAGAAAATCAGTGAGGGTAAAAATGTCCTAAGCAATACCATAAATCAACGTGACCTGGTTGGCATTAACAGAAACTCCCTCCAATAGCAGCTAAATAGACATTCATTTCAGGCTCATATAGGTCATTTCTCAAGCCATTCCACATGCTAGGATATACAGAAAAATTCAAAACTTTAAATAATGCAGCTATACAAAACATCCTGCCAAACCATCTGAACTAAGTTAGAAATAAGTAACAGAGAGATAGTTTGAAAAATCTTCACATTATGGAATGAAACAAAACATTTTAAAATAAAACTTGATTCAAAATAGTCTTAAAATATTTTGAACTGATTGAAATACATCTTATCAAAATTCGTAAGATGAACCAGAAACAAAGCTAGGAAAGGATATTTATAGTACTAAAATGCATAAAAGCACTAGTCTACCCTATGAAGCCAAGGAAACGTGAAAATTAAGCCCAAAGGAAGAAAAAAAAAGACCTATTATAAAGTTATAGCAGAAAATAATGGAGTTGTATATAGAAAAATAGTAGAGAACAAAAATCAATGAAATCAAAACATGAGTCATTGAAAATTCAACCAAACACACACTAAATGTCTCTACCCAAATTAATCAAGAAAAATGGAAACATAGAGTTACAAATTCAGAAAGGACATTAATTCAAACGGATTAACTTCTTAAAAGATAAAAATTACCAATATTCACTTGGACATGAAGGCTCACACCTGTAATTCCATTCTTAGAAAGTTGAGAAAAGAGGGTTTTAGTTCGTTTGAGGTCAGCCAAGACTCCATAGTGACAGACCAGTCTAGGTTCTATAGAGAGACACTATTTGAAAATAATAATAATAATAATGGTACCAAAGCTTCCACAAACAAAAACCAGATCATTATGAAAAGACCTATTTTTTATGGAAGGAATTAAATGAATAATTACTTTCCAAAATTAAGAGCTACAGGCTGAGATGATTCCATTAGTGAAATCTATTGATGTCTGCCATTGAAGAAAAATAGTGTTCCTAATTCTCCATTTTTATCAAAAATGCAAACAGAAGAACCACTTCCTGGGTTCGTGTAAGACTCTACCTCATAAAAAAAAACAACTTAAAGAAAGAATGAAACAACAATATATATTTAACAATATACACATCAAGTCAAAACTATGTTGTTAACCTGTGAATAACCATGCATCTTTCCACTGGGCTATGCATTTCTGACATTCCATATTTTAATGAAATTCATTGTTTACCAGTACATTTCTTCTGCTAGACTAACTCCCCCTAAATTAAGGATTGGTAGTTTAAGTTTAAATTAGAAATGTTTTATTTATTTACTCACTTGCAACCAGAGAGACTGGGGGGATGCAAAGAGGAAGTCCACACCAGGGCCTCTTGCCATTTGCTGCAAATGAAGTTCAGATGCCACTTTGTGCATCTGGCTTTATGTGGGTACTAAGGAATCAAATATGGGTCCTCAGGCTTTACAAGCAAACTCCATTCACTGTTGTGCCATTTCTCCAGCCCTTATTCAACTTATCACCAGTACCTTGCTGAGAAGCTACCATAGAATAAGCTCAAATAACACATTTTATAACTAGCTTGCTCTTATAGCTTGAACCTAAATGTCATGTGTGTATGTCATATGAATGGCACATGTTTGTGTATGTGGCATGGGCACTTGCATGTGCTGACTCATATGCTCCATATGCACACATGCAGAAATCAGAGGAGGGCAGCTGGTGTCCTCTATCATGCTCCTGTCTTATTTCTTTGAGACAGAATTTCTCACTGAACCTAAACTCAGTTTTTCTAGTTAACCCAGTTGACCAGCAAGCCTTAACGATCCTCTTATCTCTAATGACCTCAGGACTGAGATTACAGGCATCCATGTCCACTTTTTTTTTTTTATAAATTTTTATTTATTTATTTGAGAGCGACAGACACAGAGAGAAAGACAGATGGGGGAGAGAGAGAGAATGGGCGCGCCAGGGCTTCCAGCCTCTGCAAACGAACTCCAGACGCGTGCGCCCCCTTGTGCATCTGGCTAACGTGGGACCTGGGGAACTGAGCCTCGAACCGGGGTCCTTAGGCTTCACAGGCAAGCACTTAACCACTAAGCTATCTCTCCAGCCCCATGTCCAACTTTTTACATGGGTAGTGGGAATAGAACTCACATCTTCATGCTTATATAGCTAGTATTCCTACCCACCAAGTGATTTTCCCCAGTACTAAATTTTTAAAATATTAATCCTACCAGAGAGCAGTCTTCAATTTTAAGCCACAGTAATAAATGAAAAATATGGAATAAATCTTGCTTTATTCTGGTGTGATATAACTAAAATAATTCATATTTTTTGCACAGCAGCTGATTTGTCTAAAATCTGAGGACTAGAGTCATGACTTTGTAAAGGAAAAAGGATCATATGAAATAGTCCTATTGCAACTTACTGTATAACCTAGACTTGTATCTTCTTAGACCCACAGTCATCTTATTTTCAAAATAAGTATAAATATTGCTTGGTCCTTGAGATTATTAAATGAGTTAATATCACTAAATGTACCTTACAGTTTACATAGGTGTATATAAGTATAAGTTAGGGTATGTCATATTTGAGTTAAGAAAACCAAAGTTTTGTGTTATTACCTTGATTTCTTCTAACTTAAAGTGTCACTTGAAAGAGTTCCAGGTGATATATGATAGGAAACAAGGAAGAGAGAAATAACTAGGCTTTAAGAAAATGGAACATTGGGGCTTGGAAGATAGCTCAGTCAGTAATTACTTGCCTCATATGTGCAAGGACCTAGGTTTGATGACTGGTACTGTCATAAGTGCTGGTCATTGTGGCATATGCCTGCAGTTCTATTGCTGGGGAGCCAGAAAAGTCATATCTGTGACACGAGCCAGCCAGTGTAAGCTATCTGGTAATTTCCCGTCCAGTGACAGCCTTAACCAAAGAGGCGCACTGTGTACCTGAGGAATTTGTTCTCTGGCCTGTGCACAAACATGCATGTGCACCTATACACAAAAGTGCACACACATACATAGGGACATGCATATGCACACAGCACACACAAGCAGAAAAGGGTGAAAAAAATGAGAAACATGCCAAACATGTTGGTACACTCCTATAATCCATTACACAGGAGAATAAGGAGTTAAAGTTTCTTGGGTAATAGTGAATTTTTAGACCATCCTAGGCTTTATGAGAAAAACTGTCTCAATAAAACCAAGTAGTATCTGAATAATTTGTAGAAAAATTTAGTCTTCTAAAATTTCAAATAAACAGCCCTGAGACAGAACAAGAAGTAATTTTTTCAATTTTAATATCTACCCTGAGCAATGAGATTTTCTACACAAATTCACAGGGTAAACAACATTATAATTCTTTTCTAAATAGGAAGGTTATAGTAATAGTCCTTCTGTTTGGTGAAGTTTATATTTTTGTGTGCAGAATACTCAGGAAGAAGTACTAAATTCCAAAACTTTTTCATCTTAAAGTACAATTTATCTTTAACTACTTATTCTTTTCTCTTCCATGCCTTAGAATTGTTGATGTTGTGTCTAAAACTAATCACCAGACTGAAGATTACATTTGTACTTTCTTTTTCTTAAATATATTTTGTTTATTTATTTGGGAGAAAGAGGGAGGGGGAGGGAGGGAGGGAGGAAGGGAGGAGAGAGAGAGAGAATGAGAATGGGTATGCCAGGGCCTCCAGCCAGTGCAAACAAATTCCAGATGCACCCTTATGCACCTTGCTTACGTGGATCTTGGAGAATCAAATCAGGATCCTTCGACTTTGGAGGCAAACGCCTTAACTGCTAAGCCATTTCTCCAGCCTTATATTTGTACTTTCTTTTTAGAAATTTTGTAGTTTGACATTTTAAATTTAGGTCTCTAATCCACAAGAAAGTATAAGTGAAGAATGTTCTTGAGCCTATAATAAATTATGTGGTATTTTCTTTTTTAACTCTTTCTGCCTAATGCAGTCCTTGCAGCCTCTATTTTGCTAGAAGTTAAAAATGTCCATGGGGTCTGGTCTTTCATTATGACTTATTACTAAAGAAGGCCTCCTTTCCTAGAAAGATAATTACACCCTTCCAAGCTCCCACTCCAAGAGGATTAAGATTCCTGGGAAGATAGTCCATTTTCAAAAAAAAAAAAAAAAAATCTGAATCCCTAGTTAGAAACCTGGCATTGAAGCTAGGTTTAGCCCACATCCCATAAAAGGCCCCAATCTAGGTCTCTGGGTAGGCTCTCTGATTTTCTAGAAACCTTCTCCCTTTCTTTGGGCAAAGCTCTATGGTCTGTAACATAACCTTTCTAAAATTTGTCCTTTTGGTGTGTGGGTTTCATTCATCAGAATTCCTAAGACAAAAATCCAGAGGAAGTTCCCAAGCTACTGACTCAAAGGAAGTTCTGTATGACTGTGACTGTCCAGCACCTTAGCTCCTGAGTTGTTGCCACACAAGAGCCAAGAAAGGCTCTGGAGCTCTCAAAGTCATGCCACAACTCCCGTATCATATTTACAGTTCCTTTTAATCTCCCATGTAAGATCTAGATCACATCTATGCATAGGATAGTCAACTGTTCCTTTATAATGACTCGAAAAGACCACCTTTTCTCACTGAACTTCCTTTACAAAAATCAGCTTTCCAGTAGTCTCCCCTGTTCTATAGGGCTACATCCCAAGATATCCCAGGGTCTGAGCCCTATTAATACTATGTGCTTTCTCTATGCACCACATCACTGACTATGGAACTGTAGTTAACCTGTCCTTTCAGAATTTATCCTGGTTCTTCAGCTCCCTATTCCTATGCTATGGGCCCATTATTAAGCAAATTAAGGTGTACTTACACACAGACACTGCTGTACTGTGACTATGGTAACTGAGGCAGCTACTAAAGGAATAACAGCCAGCCTATACATCATAGGGACAAGGGACAAAGGAACTATTCATGTCCCATGCAGGACAGTGCACAATTTCATCATGCTTCTCAGAATGGTTTATAGCTTACGAGTTAGGGATGCTGTCTGGAATTTTCCATTTAAAATGCCCAAGTAGATGCTAACTATAGGTAACTGAAAGCTTAGGCAGGGAAGATGACTATAATTTGATAATACTTCATCCTCTGCTTGGTGCCACTGATTGGTGTCTATTCCTTATCCAACTTTCTCCATAACAAGCCTGGAATTCAAAAAGTCTTCCAACTTTGTTCTTCTTTATCCTAGCTCCCTTAACTTTCCATATAAATTTAGAATTATTTTATCAATTTTGAGGATTTTGTTGCTGTTTTAGGTATTTTCATTGTTTTTGATTTTGGTTTTTTTGAGGTAGGCCTTGCTCTAACCCAGGCTGGCCTGGAATTAGACTCAGGCTGGCCTTGAACTCACAGTAATCCTCCTACCTCTGCCTCCTGAGTGCAGGGATTAAAAGTGTGCACCACCATGCCTGGCTAATTTTGAGGACTTTGCATAAACTATATTGCATAAACTATAAAGTTTAACTTGGAAATAATTAACATTTAAAAAATACTAACTCTTCCAATCTGAATGGAATGTCACTCTTCATTTACATTCTTCAATTACTTTCACCAAACTGTAAAGATATAAAGATATATATTTGGTACTTTGGGGGGGTGCTAATATAAGTAGTATTTTAAGATTTAAAATTTTGTTTTCATTAGTATATAGGAAAATGATTGACTTTTACATCTTACACATGTTTTCTTCAACCTTGCTACACTGGTTTGTTCTAGAAGTTTTAGTTTGTGTGTTGTTTAGTATGTTTTATACTGACAATCATGTCCTCCAGGAATAAAACACTTTTATATCTCTATTCTTGCCTTGTTGCATAATGTGGAATTTTTAATACAACATTGAATAAGAACATTCCTGCTCAATTTTGTAGTAGGGCTTTTTGTCTTCTTGATTTGGCTTAATGTTTTTCTTAGTTTGCTAAGAGGGAAGATTTGAATGCTGCTTTTAAATCTTTTTAAATAGATGTAGTTAATACTAGAAGCTTCCCTCTAAAAGCTGTTTTTCCTGCATCACACAAATTTTGATAAGATATATTTTTATTAGGTTATGAATATTTTATATGCATGTATATATTTACATATGTTTATATGTGGGTCAAGATTTCTTTAGCCCAAACATTATTTGTATTTGATCTTTAGAATTCGTGGATTGTTCAAATTTTCTTTCTGTTGTTACTGACTTCTGTTTAAGTCTCTATTATCTGAAGATAACTTTCACATGACTTTATTACATTTAAATTTGTGAAGTGCATATTTGGTCCTGAATGTCATCTCTCTTGGTAAATGCTCCCTATGAGCTTCGATGCATGTCTGTTTTACGTTGTTGCATGAAGAATTCTATGAACACTACTTAGATGCTGATGAATGATGGAATTTCAAGTCAGCAATATCCTTGGTGGTATTTATCAGCTCTGTCAGTTATGGAGAGGGGCACTGAAATATGCAACAATGAAAGTGGATTGCGTTTTTTTTTTTTTTCAGTTTTAGCTTCATGTTTCCCTTATAGACCTTCATATTTTCTGGTGAATTGGCCCCTGAGTCATTATGTAATGACCCTATTATTGTTACAAAGTCTCCTTTGTCGAAAATTAATGAAGATACATTACCTTTCCTTTATTTGATGTGAATCATGTATCTTGTATCACTCTTAATGTTAGCCTGTCTTAGCTTTTATAAAGTGAATTGCTTATAGATGACATATAGTTGAATCGTTGGGGGTTATTCACTCAGGTAATTTCTGCCTTCTGTTTCCACATTTCCATTAAAGTAACTAAAGTTATAGTTCAATTAATATCTAAAAGATTTTTGTTCTCTATTCATTATATTTTCTTTTTTTTACTACATTTTCTTTTGGGGCCCTTTTTATATTTATCTTAGTCTTTATTTCCATTATTCATATGCTATTTGTGTTCCTTAAAAGTTTAACTGCCAACTCTAGTGTATAATATATATTTCCACATATATTTAAATATATATGTTTATCTACCTTCAAGTAACACTATACTACATAATGTATAATATCAGTATCTAGATACCATATAATGGAATATTGACCAATTTTTCTCTCATCATTCATGACTTAGCTGTCATTGCATACATATACCTATGGGGTATAATACCTCAAAGCATTGTTATTACTATTTATTTTAATAGTAATTACCTTACTAAGAATAAGATAAAGAGGGCTGGAGAGATGGCTTAGTGGTTAAGCGCTTGCCTGTGAAGCCTAAGGACCCCGGTTCGAGGCTCGGTTCCCCAGGTCCCACGTTAGCCAGATGCATAAGGGAGCGCACGCGTCTGGAGTTCGTTTGCAGAGGCTGGAAGCCCTGGCATGCCCATTCTATCTCTCCCTCTATCTGTCTTTCTCTCTGTGTCTGTCGCTCTCAAATAAATAAATTAATTTAAAAAAAATTTTTAAAAAAAGAATAAGATAAAGAAAACACATTATTTTAACGTTATCTTCTTTTTCCTTCCTAACTTTAGTTGTTGCAAATTACTTCTCCACTCTGATGAACTGTTCATAGCTTCCTCATCTGTAAGCATTAATTATTTATTAATAATTATAAATTATTTATTAATAAATATTTATTAATTAATTATACTGCCCTGTGTTAATGGGGAAAGATATGAATGAGGGACCTTCCTATATATTTGAATTAAATCTCTGTTTTATTAGCCTGTATTTTGAAACTATGCCCATCCAAAGTGTTTTGAGGTGGTAAGAGGCTTTTATTTTTCTTTGGCATTCTGATTTCAAAATTCTTAAATAATTTTTTGAAGATCTCGTTCTAACTGGTTTTCCCCACTCTTAGGTGAGAAAATGGTAAAAGAGACCTATAGTAAAGGGGCTACCCTTTCTGCAGTTATCATGGGGTCTCGAAAAAACAGCTGCTTTTGGCAGCTTAGTCTAGAGAATATAGTGGTATTCTTTAAAAGAATACCTTTATCCCCCTCCCCCCCACACCACTTCAATTCTCCAATAGCTTTACTAAAAGTCATTGATTTCAGTGTGCTCATTTTTTCTTTTTGGATATAAAGATAGGAGTGATGATTTCAGCCCCAAACCAGAGTTGAATTATCAATGCCACATTTTTTCTTGTTTAGTTAACAAATAGTAACAAGTGCTTCTACTGTTTTTGAAAGAACGAGATGAAAGTTTCCCTAACCTATGTTATTGTGGTGAGAGGGAGAAGGTGGTAGGTGAAGGACGCTTGACCAGCACATTAAGTTTTAAAAGAATAATCTAACTAAAAGTATGTATTTTTATTCTCCACACTAATAAACTTGTGTTTTATTGGTAATTAGCCAGGTAGCTTTATTTTTAGATAGTGAGGTAGACAGGGAGCCACAGAGAGAACCAAAGAAGATGTCACATGCCTGTTAGAACCACAATGACCCCATCTTTGGACCCTGACTGCCATGTCATTGCAACCCTCTGTTACCACATTCCAGCAGTAACCAGGACTATCCATTCTGATTATCTGGAATATTTTTCTGGAATGATCCATAATACCTGTCTGATTATCACTTCTCAAAAGTGGCCCAAGCTCTGCGGCAAGATAAGCTACCCAGCACCCAAGGAATTCCAATGTCCCCACCGCCCTATAAATATCCTCTAGTCTGTAAAAGAGGTGGCTATTTTACTTCTCCTGAAGTTATGAGACAAAATAAACCCTCTCTTACTGCAGTCACTTCCATCAGAAGTTCTGTCATAGCAATAGAAATTAACTAACACAGATATGTTTAAGTTATAAGGAGCCAGGACATTAAAGGTCCTTCAGGACTTCCAGGAAACTAGTTTGTAGCATTGCAATATTTTTGTTGTTGTTGTTGATTGGTTATTAGGGTAGAATGCTGTTGGAATGAGGGTTCTTATCACTCTTTGCATGTTACTATGTACATTGGAAACAGTGGAAATTGTAGTCACAAATGAGTTAGACAATTTCAAATCATTCTCTAGTCCAAAGTTTTCCAAAGATGAGGTCCCAATACCTACCCTGTCAGCCTTATAACATGCCTATTAGAAAGACATACAGACAGACATGTTGAATGAGAAACTCATGTGGGTGGAGTAAATGAATATCCATTTTAGCCAGACCTCACCCCCTATCATCCAGCTGAAACTATCTCAAGCTTGTAAACCATCTTTCATGTAATTCACTGGTAGAGGATGTGTTTAACATGCAAGAGGACCATGGTTCAATCCTAGCATCACTCCACCTCCTAAAAAATAAATAAAAATTCTGATCAACACTAAATGATACCAGCATTTCCTATTCTAGTTGTAGGGTTCAAATTAAATTATATGCTAGCATTGCACCTGTTGTAAAAACTGTATTCTTCAATTAGTTATTATTAATTATTCTATTATTCTAGAGAATAGAACAGCCTCAAAATTAGCTCCTAAAACACAAAAACATGAATGTGTAAAAGTAGTGACAGATTTACAAGTTTTTTTTTTAATTTATTTATTTGAGAGCGACAGACACAGAGAGAAAGACAGATAGAGGGAGAGAGAGAGAATGGGCGCGCCAGGGCCTCCAGCCTCTGCATACGAACTCCAGACGCGTGCGCCCCCTTGTGCATCTGGCTAACATGGGACCTGGGGAACCGAGCCTCGAACCGGGGTCCTTAGGCTTCACAGGCAAGCGCTTAACTGCTAAGCCATCTCTCCAGCCCAACAAGTTTTAATTCTTACAGGAGGTGGAAAAAATGTTTTATTTCAACAGATAGAATGTTTTAAAACTAAAATGGGGATTTGTTTTTAAATTTTATAATGTTTTTATTAATCTCATATTATGTCTTTCAGTTTAGGTTTGTATTTTTTTGTGGTTAAATTAAAAAAATGCTTTTGAAATAGTATGAGGTTGTAACTGACAATGTTTTTCCAGGATGATGCAAACACATGTCTATTCATCTCAGATAGGGCATAGACAACAGACCAAAACCAGTTTCAGTGAGCAAATGAGTTTATGGAGATTACTTGGAGCAAAGTGAAGGTTGCTTACTGGAGCACCAACAACCAACCCCTCCACCCTCTCCCTCGCCCCATCCCCCCCCCCACCCCATCACAGGCAGTGATTCAAAGAAGCTGTGTCTCTGTAGCATACTTCACAGCCTGCAGACAGCTCTGCTGTTTGGAGAGTCTGGAGCATAATGCATGACTTGCAGATAACTCAGTCAGAGTCTTTCTTCCCAAACAGTTGTATCTCCTATACACAGCCTTAGGGAGGGACTTGCAATCATTTCCCCAGACCTGAGTGTCCTGAGCTTCCTTCCTTGGCCCTACCAGGAGGGAATGCTTCAATTACTACATAAACTTGGTCAAAGTCTGCCCTTCAACAGTCTATTATTCCTATAACCTTGTGGATTGGTCATGTTATTATTTAGGTTTCAGGTCTCCCAGGTTTGAGTTTGTGAATCCTCAGAGCTCCCATTCTTCAGGAGGAAATATTGCTATTAACAGGAATTTGTAATAAAGCATATCTTTCTCAACTACATTGTTCAGCTTTTCATCTGTGTGACAGAATACATTAGAAAATCAGTTTATAACAAAGAAATATTTATTTGGGCTCACTGTGTCAGAGGTTTCAATAAATGGTCTCTTGGCCTGGTTGCATTTGGGTCTGTAGCAAAGCAGTGCATCATATGGTAGTGGATTTCAGTTCATTTCATGGTAGCTAGGAAGGAAAGAAAAATGGCCCAACTTCCTTCCCATACACACTCTCCATCCCAAGGTTCCATCACTAACCAACAATGCTGTAATCTGTAGACCAATCTTTCTGTACAGGAGTTTGTAGGGAATATTTATGATTCAAATTATAGCATTAGGAGTGGTAACAAGTGTGTTTGTATTGCTGCTAGCTTCAATCATGTGGTTACAGTGAGAACTACCTGGGTTCTCCATAATAAAATCACTAATTTTCTTTGAAATGAATAACTACCCCTAAGGAAAACACTTTAAATTGTCAAAATAGTTTTCTTTTCTCATGATCCTTGTTGTATTATGCCTCCACTAGTGATTCCTGTCTGCAAGATTGCTACCACAATACTCACAAGATAGTGACATTTTAAAAACATCCACATTAAGGGCTGGAGAGATGGCTTAGCGGTTAAGCGCTTGCCTGTGAAGCCTAAGGACCTCGGTTCAAGGCTCGATTCCCCAGGGCCCACGTTAGCCAGATGCACAAGGGGGCGCACACATCTGGAATTCATCTACAGTGGCTGGAAGCCCTGGCACGCCCATTCTCTCTCTCTCTGCCTTTTTCTCTGTCTGTCTCTCTCAAATAAATAAATAAAAATAAACCAAAAAATAATTTAAACACATCCACATTAAAAGAATGCCCATTTCTACTATTGTATTCTGAAATATTTTCCCTTTAAATTTTACTCAGATAGTTATACTCATATCACCTCATAGAAATGTGTTCTGTGAGTTACACTCACATGATATCATTGATTTTATTGCTCTAACTGTCCAAGATGTACCCCCCAAACACCAGCATCATTGTGATGTGCTCTTGGCTTTTCTGAACATTTCCTTTATTTCTGGTACTACAAGTTATTCCAGGCTCATTTTATACTTTCTCTGTCCCAATGCTGGAGCCAGCCCCTTTTCTAAAACTTACAGGTTCATTCTACTAAAGAATGATAATAAAAAGAATATCCTCAACTCAAGATCTGGGCATTAGGCGGTCTTCCTGTGACTAAATTATCATTGCTTCTAGAAACTCTAAAGGGAGAGAGCTGAGGAATATATGCATATGTACTTGTCAAATCGGCATCAGACTCTTCTTATCTTCTTATCTTATCTACCTATATATTATCCCCCTTTCTTGCTTCCTCCTTTCCTCCCTCCCTCTTTCCCTTCCCTTCTGTCACAATTAATATTGGTGCTTCTTCTGCTTTCAATCCAATACCACATGCTTCATTCTTACTTTAGTCCTATTCATTATGTCTAACTACTGGATGGCCTTCTTTATGTCAGTCCTACAACACACATAAAATAATCATAGACTTGCTAGTCCACACTTTTGTGAAAAATAACACTATAAATTAAGTACTGTAGAAACCTCTCTTCTTTGTATTTGGACTATTATATTCCTCTAAATTTCCACATCACTCATTTAATATTGATGCTTTCAATCATCTTAATAAACATTCACCTGCAATTTCATCAACTCATTTGTTTCAGTGAAATTATGTCTATATGTATATTATTAAAGCTTTCTTTAGTTTTGTATTTTCACTCAATTTTAGGTTTTAATCTAGTGACAAATATAACAGCCTATCCTCATTGTGAAAATAAGGAATTTTGTAGTTTATTCATTTATCTTTTCTTCATTATAGTAGCCTTAGTTTCTAGGACAGAACTTATTGCATACAACAACACAATAAAATTTGTCCTTCTAGAGTATTCACATTATTGTGCAAGCACTTGTATAACAAGCTGCCAAAATTAAATTGTAGGTCAATGAGCAGTCAGCTAACATACAAATGTCATTTTTATTGTACACAGTTTGAGCTTGGCCTACAGAAATCCATAGGTTCCTAAGAAAACCTTTAAGTCAAATGTGCAAACATAGTAATCTTTCATCTGGGATAATAGGATGAACATCTTAAAAATAGTATATCTGGGTTGGAGAGATAGCTTTATGAGTAAAGTCATTGCATTGCAGGTATGAGTAAATTAGTTCCATTCCCAGAACCCATGTGAAAAATCTAGGTGCATTTGTAATCCCAGCACTGGGAAGGCAGATTCAGGCAGATCCATGGAGTTTGTCTTCTGGCCTACACACACACACACACACACACACACACACACACACACTCACTCACTCACACACACACAAACATTTACACTCACACATGTGTACCTGCACATACACCTACACACACTAATTATATACACACTCATTTAAAATTAATATTTTTAAGATGGTAGAATAGGAACCATGATACAGCAGCCTAGGGAAGGAAAAGCCAAAAGAAAAAAAAACAAAATACACTCCTCTACTAAAAAGTGAGAGGTATAAGAAATTACCAACTGTAGCAGAGAAGTAGGAGAGATCCAGAGCATCCAGAGCCCACTTAGACAGGCAGAAGCGGCTCCAGCAGTGGCAGCATCAGGTCCACGGGGCCATAGCTGCCAGGCTCTGCTTGACCTGCAGGAAAAGCCAGATGAGGGGATTTTCCACTCACACTGGAGCTACTCAAAAACTCCAAAAATGTGAAGGGAGGACCGCAGCGACCAGCAGAGGACCAGATCATGAAGTAGAGGATCACGTGGACCAGTGGAAGAACCAGTGCCACCATCTATGGCCACCCTTCTCCTGCCAACAGTGCAAGCACCAGAAAGCACCAGAGACCTGGGGAAGGGAGATCATAGCACCTAGCACCTGTGACCAGAGCAGGGATCCAGTGACCCAGCCAGCCTACTTGAACACACAGTGCACCAAAGAGGGACCAAAGCAGAAGTGCCCCATATCTGAGACCAAAATCATCCCAAAAGGTAACTGGGATTATACCAGGGAAGGGTCTCACTTGGTCACAAGCTGACTTGGAACCCTCAACAGAGCAGAAATCTGAACCTAAAGGTTGACAGGATTAAGGGTGTGGGGCAACACACACCCTAAAGGATTGAGACTTTGTTAGATGACCTGGTTGTCAAAATACATACTCTTGCATAAATACTCTGTGCTGTTTTTCATTGAATGCATACATTGTTTAGTTAAATTTTAGAACTTACCTATATTTTGTTCCACTCAGCCTACTTGAATACTCTCATAGCAGGCAAACCCAAAATCTAGGGTCAATTTTATAGATACTCTGAGGGTCTTAAGATACATACCTAGCACATTAAGCTCCTACCCTGAAGATATATAATATCAGATGGATTGATACATCTAATAATACTGCAGCTAACTAGAAAATCCAAGCATTAAATTAATCCAAGATGTAAAAATATGTACATTGCAAAATAGGACACACAAAAAAATCAAGACAATGTAAATCTACCAAAAACTATTAATGCATCAGAAATGACCTCCAGTGAGAATGAGTTGGAGGAAATGCCTGAGAAAGATTTCAAAAGAACAGTCATAAATATGCTCAAAGAAGTCAAAGAAGAAATCAAAGGAATGAAAAAGAAAACAAAAGGAATCAAAGAAGACACAGGAAACCAATTTAATGAAATAAAGAGGTCAATACAAGACATAAACAAGGAAATAGAAATAATAAAGAAAAGCCAGTCAGAATTACTAGCAATGAAGAACTCAGTAAATGAAATAATTTTTTTTAAAAAACTGTAGAAAGTATCACCGTTAGAATGGAGGAAGGAGAGGACAGAATATCTAAACTAGAAGACAAGGTGGCAGTTCTAATACAGTCCAACAAAGAGAAAGACAAACTAATAGGAAAGTATGAATGGGAATTTCAAGATATTTGGAACACTATGAACAGATCAAACATAAGAATTTAGGGTATAGTGGAAGGAAAATATTTTCAAGGCCAAAGGCATAGTAGGCATTTTCAACAAAATCATAGAAGAAAATTTCCCCCAAATTGGGAAAGAGATGACAACACAGATACAGGAATCCTTAGAACACCAACCAGACAAAACCCAGAAAGAACCTCTCCTCACCATATTATAATTAAACTATCAAACATACAAACCAAAGAAAATATATTGAAAGCAGTTAGAGAGAAAAATCAAGTTACCTACAAAGGCAAGTCCATCAGGATCACAGCAGATTACTCAACACAAACTTTAAAAGCCAGAAAGGCTCGGGCTGGAGAGATGGCTTAGCGGTTAAGCGCTTGCCTGTGAAGCCTAAGGACCCCGGTTCAAGGCTCGGTTCCCCAGGTCCCACGTTAGCCAGATGCACAAGGGGGCGCACGCGTCTGGAGTTCGTTCGCAGAGGCTGGAAGCCCTGGCGTGCCCATTCTCCCTCTATCTGTCTTTCTCTCTGTGTCTGTCGCTCTCAAATAAATAAATAAATAAATAACATTAAAAAAAAAAAAAAGCCAGAAAGGCTTGGAGTGATATATTCCAAGTTCTGAAAGATGACAACTGTCAACCAAGGTTACTTTATCCTGCAAAGCTATCCATTCAAATAGATGGAGAAATAAGGACATTCCACAACAAAAGCAGAGTAAAGGAATATTTGAAGACAAACCCAGCTTTATGGAAAATACTTGAGAGAATCCTCCATGCTGAAGAGAAAGAAAAGTACACATAAAACGAACTTGGAAAAAACAAACAATACTCAAATACCAGTTAATACAAGAGAGCAAGGGTAAAACTGGAAAAACTACAAAAAAATTGCAAAAATGAATACACAACTTTCAATAATATCTTTTAATATCAATGGCTTCAATGCCCCAACCAAAAGACATAGATTTGCACACTGGGTTAAACAGCAGGATCCTTCAATTTGTTGCCTCCAAGAAACTCATCTTTCTACAAGAATGGACACTATCTTAGGGTGAAAGGTTGGAAAACAGTATTTCAAGCAAATGGGCGTAGAAAACAAGCAGGAGTTGCTATTCTAATATCTGATAAGGTAGACTTCAGTCAAACATTAGTTAGGAAAGATAAGGAAGATCACTTTATATTGATTACAAGCACTCTCCAACAGGAGGACATTACAATCTTAAACATATATGCACCTAACATGGGGGTTCCCAACTTCATCAAACGAATGCTATTAGGTCTAAGGCCACAGATAACACCAAACACACTGGTAGTGTGTGATTTCAACACCCCACTCTCATCAATTGACAGATTATCCCAGCAAAAAATAAACAGAGAGGCATCTGGATTAAATGAGTTCATGGAACAAATCGTCCTAATAGATATATACAGGACATTTCATCCAAATGCTGCAGAATATCCATTCTTTTCAGCAGCACATGGAACATTCTCTAAAATAGACCATATGTTAGGACACAAAGCAAATCTTAACAAATACAGGAAAATTAAAATAATTCCTTGCACAGAATCTGACCATGATGAAATCAAACTACAAGTCAATAGTAAGAAAAGCTATAGAGTATATACAAAATCATGGAAACTAAACAATACACTACTAAATGAGGAATGGGTTAATGAAGAAATCCAGAAAGGAATAAAAAAAAAAATTATAGAATCAAATAATAATGAGAACACAATATACCAAAGCATTTTAGACACAATGAAGGCAGTCCTAAGAGGGAAATTTATAGCTTAAGTGCCTATATTAAGAAATCAGAAACTCCATCTACAAAGCCAGCATCACCCTGATACCAAAACCAGGCAAAGATAGAACAAAAAAAGCAAATTACAGACCAATCTCCCTCACGAATATAACTGCAAGCATTCTCAACAAAATATTGAGAAAAAGAATACAAGAATATATCAGAAAGATCATTCATCCAGACCAAATAGGCTTTATCCCAAAATTGCAGGGAAGGTTCAATATATGCAAATCGATAAATATAATACATTATATAAATTGACTGAAGGACAAAGTCACATGATCTTCTCATTAGATGCAGAGAAAGCATTTCACAAAATCCAGCATCCCTTCATGATAAAAGTCCTACAGAGACTGGGAAGAAAAGGAACATATCTCAACATAATAAAGGCTATTTATGGCAAGCTTTCAGCCAACATATTACCAAATGGAGAAAAACTGGAAACTTTTCCACTAAAATCAGAAACGACATAAGGGTTTCCACTGTCCCTGCTTTTAATTAATATAGTACTGGAAGTCTTAACCATAGCAATAAGGCAAGAGACACACATAAAAGTGATATAAATTGTAAAGGAAGAGACCAAGTTATCTTTATTTGCAGATGACATGATTCTATACATAAAGGACCCTAAAGACTCTACCAGCAAACTGTTAGAGCTGATAAACATCCATAGCCATGTAGCAGGATACAAACTAAACACACAGAAATCAGTCGCCTTCCTATATGATAACAAAAAACACACAGAGGATGAAATTAGAGAATCACTCCCATTCATAATCATAACAACAACAACAAAAATAATAAAGTAACTTGCAATAACCCTAATGAAGGAAGTGAAAGATCTCTACAATACAAACTTTAAAAAACTCAAGCAAGAAATTACACAAGACACTAGGAAATGTAAAAACATCCCTTGTTCTTGGATTAGAAGAATCACTATTGTGAAAATGGCAATCTCAACAAAAGCAATTACACATTTAATACAATAACCATCAAAATTCCAATGGCATTCTTCAAGGAAATAGAAGAAGAAATCCAAAAATTCATTTGGAATCACAAAAATTCTTGAATATCTAAAAAATTTTGAGCCACAAAAATAAGGCTGGTGGTATACCTGATTTAACCTATACTAGAAAGCAATAGTAACAAAAATAGCATGGTACTGGCACAAAAGCAGACATGTAAATCAAAGGAACAGAATAGAGGACCCAGATGTAAGTCTGGGTAGCTATAGCCACCTGATATTCAACAAAAATTCCAAAAATACCCATTGGAAAAAAGACAGCCTTTTCAGCAAATGGTGTCGGGAAAACTGGATATGTATCTTTAGAAGGATGAAAGTAAATCCTTATCTCTCTCCATGCAGAAGAATTAAGTCAAAGTGGATTAAAGACCTTAATATCAGACCTAAAACTCTGAAACAGATAGAGGAGAAAGCAGGGGAAACCCTTCAACATATTGGTCATCCTGACAATGACATTCTGAATATAATCCCAATTATTCAGGCAATAAAAGCACAGATTAACTGCTGGGACCTCATGAAGTTACAAAGATTTTGTACATCAAAGGGCACTGTGAATAAAGCTAAGATGCAACCTACAGAATGGGAAAAAATCTTTGCCAGCTACCATCTGATAGAGGATTAATATTTAGGCTATACAAAGAACTCAAAAAATTAAATAATAAAAAATCAAACACGCCAATTAAAAAATGGGCTATGGAACTAAATAGAGAGTTCTCAAAAGAAGAAACACAGATGGCATATAAGCATCTGAAAAATATTCTACATCCTTAGTCATCAGGGAAATGCAGATTAAAACTATGTAGAGATTCCATCTCACTCCTGTCAGATGGGCTACCATCATGAAAAAAAAAAAAAAAGACCATAAATTCTGGTGAGAATGTGGAAAAAGAGGAGCCCTTCCATACTATTTATGGGAATGTGATCTGGTCCAGCTATTGTGGATATCAGTGTGGAGGTTCCTAAGACAGCTAAAAAGAGGTCTACCATGTAACCCAGCTATACCATTCCTAGGCATATATCCTAAGGACTCATCTCATTACCTTAGAGATACTTGTTCAACCATGTTCAATGCCACTTAATTCACAATAGCTGGGAAATGGAACCAGCCTAGATGTCCCTCAACTGATGAATGGATAGTGAAGATATGACACATTTATACAATGGAGTTCTACTCAGCAGTAAAGAAAAAATGAAGTTATGAAATTTGCAGGAAAATGGATGGATCTGGAAAGGATTATACTAAGTGATGTAACCCAGCCCAGAAAGCCAAGTGCCACATGTTCTCTCTCATATGTGGATCCTAGCTACAGATGATTGAACTTCTATGTGAGTAGGAAGAAATCTCAGTACCAAAAGCCAGTAAGCTAGAAGTAAGTGAAGAGAAAGGAAGGGAAGGGGTACTTAATAGGAAGGTATTGTATATATGTAAGTAGAATAATTGATTAATGGGGGTGAAAAGGCCTAAGTGAAGTAGGGGAAAAGATTGAATAAAGGAAAGGTGAGGGAGGGATAATCAAAATCTAAGAGGATATAAATAAATCCTATGGAAGCCTACTTTTCTGGACAATGTAACACTCAGGAGCCATAGATTGTTACTAGAAAATGTTCAGTGCAAGGGATGGGATAACTTCCAGTGAGTTGTTGGCCAGGGAGGTCCCTGACGCCCCCAAAGCAATACAGGCCATTGCCAAGTCCCTTGGTTTCCTACCCAGAATAGATGGTAAGACCCTATTGTTGAATACTCCACATACATGGGCTACAAGTCCACTGAGAAATCCTGCTGGAACTGAGCTGATAACCTCCTCCTTGTAGACCAGCTGACAGAAAACTGGAAGAAGCCATTCTGCAAGCAGTTCAATGGGAGAGAGAAATCACCAGTGAAGATACTCAACAGTGGATACTACAAGCCTTATATTTGGCCAGCCAGGCTAAATGAGCCAACAGATGCAACAGTGGCACATCTGTCATGGTTGAAACTAACTGCCCTCTAATTGGACTGGAGGCCTGCTCCATAGGAGGGAATAAATCACTGATATTGAAAACCTAAAACAGGGGTAGTCATGAGCCCTAGGGATGTAATGTCTGCTGCTGTCTGGCTAAATGTATATACTATTCTCTTTAACTGTCCAGTAAGCACTTATCTTAATATTCATACGTATATATTAATGTTACTCTCACTTTTGGTAGAAAATCTTCTCTTCTCAGATGGCGGTGACCTTGAGATGACTCAGAAGGCATCATAGTGCTGAAAAGAAATGACAGGAGTGCTCAGCATTGCAATATCTCTATCGCACCTTCCAAGGCTCAGGGTCCATTGTGGAAGATGTGGCAGAAATAATGTAAGATCCAAAGAAAGGATAGGACCCCTTACAATGTGCTACTCCAGACACAAAATGGCCGAGATATCCATGACCTCACAGTGCCTGACATTACCTACACAAGACCATCCTAATAGGAAGGAAAGATCATGACATCAAAATAAAAGAGAGACTGATTGAGACGGGGAGAGTATATGATGAAGAATGGAGTTTCAAACATGAAAGTGGGGAGAGGGAAGGCATTACCATGGGATATTGTTTTCAATCATGGAAGTTGCTAATAAAATAAAAATTAGTATTTTTGTCAGAAAACTATGGGTTGGTCTCAAGGAACTTTAGGCATATATGAATGGGAGATATATAGTAACTAAGGGAGATGATGGCATTGCTGTGTGATATCAAGTATGTTATATGAATTGCAGCTCCCAATTTCCCTCTGGACAAATTCCAAAATACTAAGAACTACATAATGAGGTTTATTACGGCAATAGCCCCATTTTTCAGTGGTTATTTTCTGTATTAGTTACTCTTCTCATGACTATGAGGCTTATTTTGAATAACCTTTTAATGGTTAAGTCCATCATGATTGAGTAAGCACTGTGGCAGGAATATGAGGTAGGTAGCAACACTGCTTACACAATCATGAAGTAGAATAGGAAAGGATGAATGATAGTTTTTTCTTCTTTCTTTTATCATTCATTCTAGTACTCCAACAAATTAGATGCTGTCACTCCCATTCAGGTTGTCTTCCTTCCTCTAGTGAACATTTCTTCAAGCACATGCATATACCCAGAGGTGTGTTTCCATGTTTATTCTAAATTCAGTCAATTTGCCAATGAAAATTAACAATCACAGGTAATATGTAAAGATTCAGATATCAATTACTCATGAAAATATCTACTTATAATTTTGTGTAAGGTTTTCATTGTTTCTTCATTAACTGATAGATTTTTACATCATACTTTCTCATTAAGATTATTAAGATAAAACCACCAAAAACTCTCATGGGGAAAACTCAAAGTTGAATAAAGCATTATTTGTTTATGACAATAAAATAAGTTAAGTTTCTGGCTAAACATAGAAGTACAAAAATATTATACAGTTTTTATCCTTAAGTAATGCATAAAATCAATGCTAAAAGTACATGTGATGAATTTAAAATCATATAAGTCTTGAAAGATTGTATCAGAAGTCATAACTCATGCTTTGATTGTTATCATATACTTCACAATGCAATTATAGTATATCCTAATAAATTAGTCTAAATTGTAAAAGTATTAACAACATTTTTTTGTCAAAAAGAGAAGTTCACACACTTGATGTGTATTATTCTTGAAGAAAAAGTAATTACCTAACTGGGTGAAATATAATTTAACCGTGTATAAAATAATAATAAAATAAAATGTTATATTCCTATTATATATTTGAGATATATCTTAAAAGCATATATGCTTAAAAACATTAATCTTCCAAAGTGTCCTTCAAAAATCTAGATCAAAAAAGGATTGCACATGTTTAACTTGTTATAACCAGTGTTTGCAATACAAAGCATCTCAGGTTATTCTCTCTTTTGTGTTTGTATGTGTGTGTTAATATAGGCAAGTGTACAAATATAATATGAATCTTTTAAAAATGGCTAGGTTATATCTCAGTTTGAAAAAATTCTTGATGCACAACCATTGCAGCCCAAGTTCAGATCCCCAGAACCATGTAAAAGTGGATGATGTAACATGTGTCTCTAAAGTAGCACAATTACAGGATGAGAGGGAGAAACAGGAGAACTGCCAAAAGCTCATAGGAAAGAGTAGAAAACAACAGACCCAATCAAATGAAGTGGAAGACAAGGTTTCATATCAAGGTGTACTCTGACCTCCATACACATGCTGTGGTACATGCACACTGTCCCTCAAACAGCAAACACACATGTACATCACACAACCCCCACACAAAGATTTTTAAAAGCATACTTCAGCTATATGAGGCTATCATGAAATATTTCTGCAGCATCTGACAAGTGTCTACATTAATTACAATGGTGTCATCTTTAATTTCAAGTGCCAGTTTTACTAGATCAAAATTCCCACTTATATAATCAATCTTCATTCTGCATGTTTTTACAGGTGTACATATATGGATGGAGTGTATATGTAAAGTAGTGCATTTGGATCCTGCAGGTTGATTTCTGTATTGCTGATGGGCTTCCTGAAAGTAAAGGAATTCTATCAACAGAGGAGCTTTGACTTGAACTATGTCACCTCTCCCTGGCTAACAGTGCTGAAATTGGGCTGAAATGTAGTTCCTAAGGCTCCCACTTCTCAGCTTCTTCCATTGGTTTTAGACTTGCCAACCTTCCACATTCATAAGGGCCAATACACACAGAGACACACACATACACACACACACCTTACACAGTAATAATTTAACATATGTAATAAACATTTATAGTAAGTATTTTTTGAAAGATCAATCAATCACTGACAGAATGCATTTAAAGAAATAAAGAAATCAGGTCATATAGCCCAGTTGTAGAGCATTTCATCATATATATATATATATATATATATATATATATATATATATTGCACATATTTAACTATACTTACATGTATGTAATAATATATGAATACATGGTCATACACATAATCAAACTTATGTGCCCTATTGCTTCATTTTCTCTGGAAAGCTCTAATAAAATAATTGTCATATTTTAAAGTTTACATTATTTCTATAATTAATTAATAGCCAGTCTAATTTCAATTTTCCTCAAAATATACTACTTGCCATTTTTGAGACATTGATTCAAAGTAAACACTTCACACCTCTCCCTTCTTCTCTCTTTTTTTTTTTTTTGCCTGTGTATTTAGCATTTTGAAGAGATGTAGGCAATTTGTTTGTGAAAGGTCTTGAAATCTGGTTGTTTATTTTCCCTGATAGAGCCATTTTCTTCTTTCTATAAACGCATATAATAACCTCCAATCATAATGTTAGATATCCAGGCTTCATTTGATCCAGATGTTTCTGAAGCAATGGAATTTTTTCTTCCTTTTGCAAATGCCACATATTTTTTTGATTGACTCTTTAGTCTCTGAGGACATTCAATTCCTCAAGAACATTTCCTTTTGTGATTTTGAACCTTTCAGGTCACCCTGTTCAAAGCTTATTTATTCTGATTGCAAACTGAACATTTTTTAAATATCATTTTTATATATTAAGTTTATTTATTTATTTATTTGGAGAGAGAAAGAAGAAAGGAAGGAAGGAGGGAGGGAGGAAAGAAAGAAGAAAGGAAGGAAGGAAGGAAGGAAGGAAGGAAGGAAGGAAGGAAGGAAGGAAGGAAGGAAGGAAGGGCACCTCAGCCTCCAGACACAGGTGCCCCTTTGTGCATTTGGCTTTATGTGGGTATTGGGTAATTTAACTTGGTAGTCAGGCTTTGCAGGCAAGCACCTTACTGCTGATCCATCTCTCCTTCCCATTCTTTGTATATTTTAAAGCTTCTACAATTTCATTCTTTTGTGTGTTAAGAGATCATCTCATTTCCACAGATAAACCGATCATCTTCACAAAGGGTTGAGCTAGATTCATAATTTTTTCTTTAATTACTAGTTCTAAGCATGAGAAATTAGCATGAAATTTCACTGTAGTATAACCTTCTTTATATGACACCATTGTGGAGTCCTAAATTGTGTGTATAGTGAGTACAGTCCATTATATTTGTGCTCCTTTTGATGTTTTAAATTGTCTCAAAATTTGTTCCTGGTTTCTTGAGACATGTTTCATTTCCTCACAACTTGCTGGATTTCTGGTACAAGAAGATGTCTTGCTTACTGTGTACTTTACTAAAAGTAGATGAATTAGAAAGAGGAAAAAGGAGGAACAGAAGGACTTACAAGGCTATTTGTTATCTTAGACATTAATCTATAGACTACTGAAACAGAAAATTCCACACCCCCCCCCCTTGAAATTGCACACATGTGGGTATACATTTATTTGAGATTTGGAGAAAGAAATTAGCTAATGCTATTTAGTCCACAAATTCTCTAAGTGAAATATGAAGAGCTCCTATCCAATAGGATCCCTAATCTATCTTCTCCTGTACACAGTAAACCAAAATCTCTGAAGAAAGGACTGTTCAAGTTCAGTTTCATGAACTTGACTGAAAGAAGGATGAATTTTTCTCAGTGTGAGCTGTTGAACCAAAGCCTTCTCACATGCTAGGCAAGAACTCAACCACTGAGCAACAACTCTAGCTCTAGGGGGAAAAATTAAACCCACAGGATAACATTCAGGTAAAATATATGAAACAAGTAATATGATAGAAAAGTAGGCACATATATGATACTTAAAAGATTACTTTAAAACTGACCAGGCATGATTTTCCAAATTCTAAATAAAATTTTTAGAAATGAAAAATAGTCAAAAATGAAAATCTTGGGCTGGAGAGATGGCTTAGCGGTTAAGCACTTGCTTGTGAAGACTGAGGACCCCAGTTCGAGGCTCAATTCTCTAGGACCCACGTTAGCCAGCTGCACAAGGGGGCGCATGCATTTGGAGTTCAGTTTGCAGTGTCTGGAGGCCCTGGCGCTCCCATTCTCTCTCTCTATCTGCCTATTTCTCTCTCTCATGCTCTCAAATAAGGAAAAATAAGCCAAAAAATATTGAAAAAATTAAAAACTTAAAAGAAGGGTTAAATACAAAGTGTCCACTTTCTATAAAAGGACTTCATGAAGAGAACATTTCATTTTAAAATATACCTCAAGGATGGGCCAATGGGGAGGGGGTAGGTCATGGATGAGCCTAATAATGGTACCAAACTGCCTGTATTTGCTAAATAGAAAACTAATAAAAAAAAACAAAAACAAAAACAACCAAGTATGGCACAAAGTTGTAAAGAGGTGAAAATAAGTTGAGATATTGAAGATTGAGTTGGAAAATCACTCCACTTCTATTCAGAACTTCTGAAATGAACAAAGGGAGAATAGAATAAAGGCAATTTCAAATTGAAAATAGCTAAGAACTTTCCAGAACCAACAAAGACACAAATTCTGAGACTCAAAAACCCTAGCGAATTTCAGAAATTCACACCCACACAGAACAGAGGGATGACAGCAGAAATGGAGATCCTTGAAGAAAAAGTAAAAGGCAGTCTGAGAGAAGACAATTTTTTTAAATGAAGGAAAAAACAAAACCCATAAAGCTTCAAAAGAAACATGAAAGAAGACAGCTAAATGACATTTCTGAAAAAGAGAAAAATATATCCCAGCCAGAATCTATGTCTGTCCAAAGCTATCAATTGAGAGTGAGATGCAGCCAGTTTTAGCAAATAATAAAAATAATGATGAATGTAAAAGTAACATTTTAAAAAATCTGAATGTACTGATAGTTCAGCTTTTTGGTACAGTATTTCCTAAGATAATGAGCAAGATTTTGGGTTTGATGCCCAATAATGGAAAGAAAATCCTACAGTAAGAGTACACTAAGTAAACAAGTGAATATTCTTCAGGAATATAAAATGGCTTAGAAACAAGGTATTGGTTGCAAGAGAGTATTTGTCAGTGAAAGTACCAAATTTTAAAAAGTTACATTTTTTTCAGTTTTTGAGGTTAGATAAAAAATTTTATAGAAAAAATGGCATCATAATTAGGATACATGATATGAGTTACATTATCAGAAAATCTTTGTATAATTTTATATTATAATTTCACTGGTAATATGTAAAACTCTAACCATCACTAAGTAATATACCTTATGAACATAGAAAGTAGACATTGATAAAAATGCATAGCACAATTCACTATCATAGCATGCTCTTTTAATGTTGCTCTCTTACATATTGAAAGATAAAGCTGAACAGTACTAATGAAGGCATGTAAGTTTTACATTTTGTTTTTCAGTGAAGGAATTGCACTGAGGGCCTTGTGGTGGTCTACTATGAAGTTATAATCCTCACCCAACACATGAAAGAGTTAAATATTGCAGTTAAAAAGCATGTCCTTCAGAACATTCTAAAATGGAGAAAATAGTGTTCATGAGCATATGAAGTATTTGCAAAAAGCAGTCACTTAATTAACCAACCATAGAAATCATATCTGTGAATTTTGAAGGTTCTTATATAACAACTGAGTTTTTTTTTCCTGACTACATTGAAATTGGAGATACATTTTCAAAATTAAACATTGTTGCACTTAAATATTTTTTTAAATGTTGTTAAATAATTTGTATCCTAGATAAAGTCTTAAAAATAAATCAAAAAACACATTGAAAGAGTGATAATAAAATTATCACACATCAAAAAGTATGAAATGCTTTTAAGCAATACTAGTGGAGTTACTATTCTTATAATTTAATGTCCTAATTTAAGAGACAAAGTATGAAATGAGTTAGTTCTGAAATTAATGAAAAATAAAAGGCTTAATTTTTTAATAGTAGTGCTTTCAGAATAGTCTTAACATGAGACAGTACTTTATGTTACAACTATAGCTTTGGATCCATCTTTAATTGAGAAACATTTATCTGTATAAAACATATTTTTAGTCATATGTGTGTGTGTGTGTGTGTGCGTGCATGTGTGTGTGTATGTATTTGTATCTACAGAAAGGCTCTACAAAGCATTTGAGTAAAACATTTGGTTCCCTTTTCCATGGTTATCCTGAGAACCCTTGTATATGGTCTGTTCGTGTCTTCACAGCATGCAGTGCTCCATTTGATGTCCTTATCTTGTTCCTCATTTCTCACTCCTGTCACCAGCTAATAAATGTGTGTGACATTTTGCATATCAAAAAAAGACCAATAATATGATTGTCCTTCTATTCATCCATGTATAGGTGATTTTAAATCACTATAGCAAGTATATTTAAATATTGCATGGTTTCATATCAAATGTGCTTGATTTTTCAAATTCTGTATATCTCAGGAAGGTGTCAACAGGCTTAACCAAAGCGCTAAATGAATTCATGTTGCATAAAAATATATAAAATTACAAATTTCTCTTCTAACTTTAATATTGGGTTAAAGAATTTTAGAATCGTCTTTGTTTATTTAAAAAATTTGGATGTTAAAAGATCTGAGTGACTTTGTTTGTTTCCTGTATGACTTGGATAGAGACATGAAAAGCAGGACATACCAAAAAAAAAAAAAAAAAAAAACTTACCAGGTAGATGAAAGACAGATAAACAAACCTAAGTATCAACATGTAGATCTTATGCCATAGGATCATAGTTACCACTGACACATAAAGGGTTTATTTATTTTAATAATTCTAAATTGTCCTCTGCAGGGATTATATTTATCATATCTTTGCACTATTGTTTTGTTCCTTAGAAATATCATGTCCTATTGCCCAAGTCATTAATGTACTGATTCCACTCATCAATGTACTTTAACATCTACATGCTGATGCATCTTTTTAATTAATAACAGCCTAACATAGTGACAAGGCCTATCATGGAAGAGTGTAAGTTTCATGCAATCACTTTCAGCATTCCCTCTTCAAGCCACTCCCCCCAAAATTTTGTAATCAGAATCACAGTGGGATGGTGAGGATGGAACCAGGAGTACACTATAAAGTTTGAGAGAATTCTAGTGCAGCAGGAGGATCAACACAGGGAACACAGGGTAGAGGAAGCCTCAGATTTTCTACTAAGTGCAACATCTATTTTTTTTTTCAGGACAACCAAGAATTGGCTCCAAATTTCAGCCAGCAAAGTAATGAGCAAGGAGTAAAACACTTCATGTAATGACTGTGTAAATTGCATTTTAGTGAAATAAGCCAACTTTATCTTCCTAAAAGTGGTTTTGATCTATTTGAGGTGTAAATCCAGGGTCCCTTCAGAAGTCCAGGGGAGAAACCAAACAGTCAGTGAGAAATAAGCTGTGGGTATCTGTAGTCCATGCTGAGGACAGAGGGGAAAGAGAAACAGCTCCACTCAGAAACCATGTAGATAGAAGAGTGTTAAGTATGCAAGTCAACCAGGTGGTTCCATTTCTTTTTTCTCTAGTTACCTACAGAACAAGATCTGATACCTGCATCCTCACCTACAAAAACAAACAAACAAAAAATCGTATCTCTCATAATGGAGAATATGTCAGAAAAACAGAACTATCTCCATTAATCATACTGATCCTTGGATCAAAATGCGCAGACCAATATCTAAGGATCTAACATGTTGGGATAGAAATTCCTAATATCATTTCTGGAAAGAATCAACTGGAATAAAGCAAAAATTCATCCCACAGAAACAGGAATAATTTAAGAAACAAAATTAAGGTTAAAAATATTTCAACCAGTTCTCTCAAAGAAGTTAAGTTCCACTCATAAAACAAGAATAGACTGCATTAGAGAATAAGGGCTTGTAGAAAACAAAAAAATAATCATGGTTATAAAATAAATCAATGCACTGAATATGAGAATACTCAAGCAAGATCAAAGTTAGTGCGGGAAATACTATATTTAAGAAATTTCTCATGATGCATTATGTATATATCTCCATGAATTATGTGTATTTGTTATATACAATACTACATTTGATTCTATATGGCTAACCTAAGTATATTAGACTATTAATCTAAAAAGTATACTAGAAGGGTTTAAAGGAAGGAGGTATTGACAAATGACTAAAGATAATTTAGATCAAAAGCTATTCTGGATGCCAACTAGAATATACAGCATAAAAATGTACAATTATTGATAACAATGAAACTTCAAGGCTTCATGGCTAAAGAACAAATCAAAGGTTTATTAGAAAAACATAATGATAAGTATAAAATATGCCAGTAAATATATATGTGCAATAAATGAAGCCAACAGAAAAACTGGATTGTCAAAGACAGAAGAAACATTTTTCAAATTTGCAATGATATGAAAATGCTATAAAATTTGAAAATTTTTATAAAATCAAAATTTCATATATTATTAACCATATCAATTAAGTCTTATAGAAAGAAGTAATATTTTAGTATAAAAGAACCAAGATTTATAAAATGACATTATCCACTATGAAAGAAAAGTCATATGAATTATGAAAAATTGCAGAAGAAAAAAATTCCATGAGACAACAGCAGACTGAAAGATGGTCTTCAATCTTCGAGAAATACTAGAACCTTATTTTCAAAATTATGTTTTTATTTTATTTATGAGAGTGAGAGGGGGATTGATAGAATGAGAATGAAATTTAATGCAATCTCCATCAAAATTCCAATGGCATTCTTCATAGAAATAGAAAAAAAACTATCCAAAAATTCATTTGAAAGCACAAAAAACATTGAATATCCAAAACAATTTTGAACAATAAAAATAAGGCTGGTGGTATCACCATACATGATTTTAACCTATTCTACAGAGCCATAGTAACAAAAACAGCATGGTAATGGCACAAAAGCAGATATGTAGATCAATGGAACAGAATAGAGGACCCAGATGTAAGTCTGGGTAGCTATAGCCATCTGATATTCAACAAAAATGCCAAAAATACTCATTGGAGAAAAGACAGCCTTTTCTGCAAATGGTGCTAGGAAAACTGGACATGTATATGTAGAAGGATAAAAATAGATTCTTGTCTCTGTCCATGCAAAAGAATTAAATCCAAATGGATCAAAGATCTTAATATCAGACCTGAATCTCTGAAACTGCTAGAGGAAAAAGTAGGGGAATCCCTTCAACATACTGTTCTTGGCAATGACTTTCTGAATATAATGCCAGTTGCTCAGGCAATAAAACCACAGATTAACAACTAGGACCTCATGAAATTACAAAGCTTTTGTACAGCAAAAGACACTGTGAATAGAGCAAAGAGGTAACCTACAGAATGGGAGAAAATCTTTGCCAGCTATACATCTGATAGAAGATTAATATCTATGATATTGAAACAACACAAAAACAAAATAATAAAAAATCAAATAACCGAACTAAAAACGGGTTATGGAACTAAATAGAGTGTCCTCAAAAGAAGAAACACAGATGGCATATAAACACCAAAAAATGTTCTACATCCTGAGTCATCAGGGAAGTTCAGATTAAAACTGTGTTGAGATTCCATCTTACTCCTGTCAGATAGGTTAACATCTGAAATCAAATGACCATAATTACTGGTGAGGGTGAGGGTGTGGAAAAAGAGGCACCCTTCTACACTGTTGGTGGGAATGCAATCTGGTCCAGATATTGTGGAAATTACTGTGGAGGTTCCTGAGACAGCTAAAAAGAGATCTACCATATGACCCAGCTATACCACTCCTAGGCATATATCCTAAGGATTTATCTCACTACCTTAGAGATACTTGCTCAACCATGTCTATTGCTACTCTATTCATGATAGCTAGGAAATGGAACCAGCCTAGTGTCTCTCAACTGATGAACATGTGGCACATTTACACAATGGAGTTCTACACAGTGGTAAAGAAAAAGTGAAATTATGAAATTTGTAGGAAAATGGATAAATCTGGAAAGGATTATACTAAGTAAGGTAACCCAGGCCCACACAGCCAAACATTGCATGGTCTCTATCATATGTGGAACCAAGCTATAAATGATTGGACTTCTGTGTGAGTAGGAAGAAAACACAGTAGTATAGGCCAGTAATCTAGAAGAGAAACATAAAGGGAATAGAAAGGGAGGGTTAGGGGAGTTAATAGAATGGTATTGTATATATGTTAGTAGAAGAACAAATTAATAGGGGTGAAAAGGCCTAAGTGAGGTCAAGGCAAAAGATTGAGTAAAGAAAAGGTGGCAGGAGGGCTAATCAAAATCTAAGAGGATATAAATAAGTTATATGGAAACCTACTTTTTTTTTGGACAATGGAGCACACAGGAGCTATAGATTGTTACTAGCAAATTTTCATTGCCAGGGATGTGACACCTTCCACTGAGCTGTCCAGATAGGACCCTGATGCTCCTAAAACATTACAGGCCATTGCTGAGGCCCTTGGCTTCCCACCAAGAATAGATAGTGAGACCCTATTGCTGAAGACATCACATGCTTGGGCTACAAGGTCACTGAGAAATTCTGCTGGAGCTGAGCTGAAATCCTCCTCCAAGTAGACTAGCTTACAGAAAGCTGGAAAGACCATGCTGCATGCAGTTCAATGGGAAAGAGAGAAATCACCAGTGAAGATACCCAGCCAGGTCAAATGAACTAATGGATGCAATAGTGGCACATCTGTTATGCGGAAAAACAACCACCCTCTAATTTGACTGCAGGCCTGCTCCATGGGAGGGAATCCATCCCTGATACTGAAAACCTACAAGAGGGGTAGTCATGAGCCTTAAGGGGTATATATACTGTGCTCACCAAACTTCCCAATAAGCACTTTTCCTAATGTTCATACACATATATTAATGCTACTCTCACTTTTGGTTAGAGAACCTTCTCTTTTCAGATGGAAGTGACCTTTGGATGACTCAGAAGGCACCATGGTGCTGAGAAGAAGTGACAAAGGAGTGCTCAGCACTGAAATATCTCTATCACAACTTCCATGGTTAAGGGTCCATTGCAGAAGAGGTGATGGAAAAGAATGTAAGAGCCAAAGGAAGGGGAAGGGCAGGACTCCTTACAACATGCTCCTCCAGACACAAAATGGCTTGGATATCCATGATGTCACAGTGCCTGATGCTACCTACACAAGACCATCATAATAGGAGGCATAGATCATGACATCAAAATAAAAGACTGACTGGGAGGGGAAGGGAATATGATGGAGAGTGGAGTTTCAAAGAAACTGGGCCAAGGGAAGGAAATACCTTGGGATATTGTTTACAATTATGTCAGTTGTCAATAAAAATAAATAATTAAATAAAAGAAAAAATAAGAGAATGAGAATGGGCGAACCAGGGCCCCCAGCCACTGCAAAGGAACTTAACTACAGACACATGCACCACCCTGTGTATCTGGCTTACGTGGCTACTGGGGACTCCTACCTGGGTCTGTAGACTTTCCAGACAAGCACCTTAACTGCTAAGGCATCTCCCTAGCCCCGTAGAATGTTCCATTTTCATTTGTTGAGAGACAGAGGAAGAGGTAGATAGAGAGAATGGGCACACCAAGGTCTCAGGCCACTGTAAATAAACTCCAGACACGTGCCACCTTATGAATCCAGCTTTACATGGGTATTGGGGAATCAAACTTGGACCCTCTGGCTTTGCCAGGCAAATGTCTTAATCGTGAAACCATCTTTCCAGCCAGGACCTCATTTACAGCTTCTAAGAGTGCTGATGTCTACTCAGAAGGACATAATCTATGTTTAGCCAAGGATTACAGATACGCACATGTGTTTTCTCTGTGATGTTCAATCATAAAAAATGCACACAGTGAACTGGGGAGCTGGCTCAGGAGAAGGAACTCTTGCTTCATAAGCAGAAGTACCCGTCGGAAGCCAGATGCTGTGGCAAGTGTTTATACTCACAGCATGCCTATGGACAAGAAGGGAGGCAGTGACCAAAGAATCCCCTGGAAGTCCAGGAGATAGAGTGCAGCTAGCCTAGTGAACACAAGAGTGAATAAAGTACGACTCTGCCTCAAATCTGGTACAATATCAGGATTATCATGGAAGTTAACCTGTGACCTTCAGACCTGAGCAAGAACATACAAATCCACACTCACTAGCATGACTTACACACACATATGTAACAGTCATCCCCTCCCCCAGACACATAAATACACCTGTGTGCTTTCTGCTCATGTTGGGGTCAATATTATTTGCACTTAAAAACTGAATCACTATCCCCAAATAATCCATGACACAACCCCATTCATCTGTTTTGACCCCTTGTGTAGAAGTTCAGTTTAGACATATTCCTTAATTCATAGTACATCAAATATACTTTTTGGTTTACTCATAACTTTATTCATTCCATTTTATTGACACCACCTACTCTATTCCTTTTCAGACAACCATTGGACTTCCACATGTAAACTGTTTGGTTTAGATATGTTTTTCATAAAATATGAATTTTATATGCCTGTAATTTTATTTAACAAGTGTTGTTTATCATATCTCATTATGCTAAAAGTCCAGGCAGCTGTTTTTGAAATGATAGATTAAGAATGGAACAATGAGGGCTGGAGAGATGGCTTAGTGGTTAAGTGCTTGCCTGGTAAGCCTAAGGACTCCAGTTCGAGGCTTGATTCCCCAGGACCCACGTTAGCCAGATGCACAAGGGGACACACACGTCTGCAGTTCCTTTGCAGTGGCTGAAAGCCCTGGCGTGCCCATTCTCTATCTATCTCTTTCTCTCTGCCTCTTTCTCTGTCTGTCACTCTCAAATAAATGAATAATAAAAAGTTTTTAAAAAAAAGAATGGAAAAATGATTATAACATACATGAATATAATGGTTAGTACCAAAATTAATTCAAAAACAAAAATTATTTCAAGATATTTAATTGTGCAATGGAAGATTATATCTCATCATTCCACACATGTTCATTAGACAGGATGATGTTGTGGATACCCAATGAATCCATACCTCTCAGTCTTCTGTTCTTTTTGCATATGCTTGAGTCTATATACCTTAAAAGCCTTGTGTTATTTAAGAACAAGCTAGCATAGCTCTCCAGTGATACCCACATTTTTGATGTACTACTTCCAAAAGAAGACAAATTTGTCTGTTGGAATGCTTTATTTTTCTAAAGCTATGCAATTAGATTAAAACATCATTCATCCTAACTCTACATGATCTGGATTTGATCTATTTAAGAATCTTGGGAGATAAATAATAAATAGATATTGTTTTCAAATTAAAGTAAAAGATATCAAATGAGTTGTCCTACACTAAACAACAGTGCTACACATGAAACCAGGGTAGCTGACTTGAAGCCATTCATTAAAATAAGCACCAGAAAAATTTTTTTGTTCATTTAAAAGGAGTTTTTCATTCTTGTCTTTTTAACATCATCTTGCATATACTATACTGCATTATAACAGCCTGACAAATGTCCCATTCTTTTTTTTTTTTTTTAAATTTGAGAGTGACAGACAGAGAGAAAGACAGATAGAGGGAGAGAGAGAGAATGGGCGCGCCAGGGCTTCCAGCCTCTGCAAACGAACTCCAGACGAGTGCGCCCCCTTGTGCAGCTGGCTAACGTGGGACCTGGGGAACCGAGTCTCGAACCGGGGTCCTTAGGCTTCACAGGCAAGTGCTTAACCACTAAGCCATCTCTCCAGCCCCAAATGTCCCATTCTTAATTCCTTTGAAGTTATGAGTATGCTGAGACTGCACAACAAAGAAAAATTAAGTGTGTTAATCAGCTAAATTTAGTATACAGGGACTATCCTGAGTTGCCTAGATAAACACCTTGAAGGGCAAGGGGCCTAAAAAGATGGAAAGGAAGTTCTTAAAAGATGGAAAGGCTTTCCATGAGAAGGAACTTTGGAGAGATGGTCAAGAAAATTCCACAATCCACAGAATGTGAATAGTCTCAAAGTGCTTGAGTTGAATAGATAGGGAGCAGAAACCTTGCATCCACTACAGAAACCAGGGCCATGGAAACTTCTTCATGAGCCCTGAGAACGTACTTCAGACTACAATGTACACAGCAGGCAGGCTGTAGAATTGTGTTGTTCAAGCTGTCAAATGTGTGGAAATTTGTTACAGCAGCAACAAGAAATCAGTACCTTATCACCTTGCAGTGGGCTGCCTTTGCTTCTTGTAAAAATCACCTAATGTCTGAAAGGTCCTTGTGGCCCCAGCATGTTCTGCTCTGCTTTTCAAGTTTTCTCATTCTGAAGCCCAGTTTGCAGAAGCAACCACTGTTCAGATCATGTTCCTCTCAATGCAGCATAGTCGATTCAAAGCCAAGCTGTCCACCATATTCTAAGATTTCACTCCTATGAGGAAAATGTCACATATGCTCACATTCTACTAGGCCAAAGCTAATCACATGACCAAATCCAAAGCAAGAGGTTGGGAAAGCCTTCACAGTTGATTTGGGAGAAAGGAAAGGAAACCCACTGGTAGCTAGTATGTATACAACCAGTCACAGCCATGAACAGCGGTATTTCTAAATTATGGGAAGTTCACATTCTTAAACTAAAGCTCACATCTTGGGAAACTTACCAAATGCATTCTGGCAAATATTTTTTTCTTTTATTTGGGAGCGACAAACAGAGGGAGAAAGAGGCTAGAGAGGGAAAGAGAGAGAGAGAGAGAGAGAGAGGAAGAGAGAGAATGGGCACGCCAGGACCTCCAGCCATTGCAAAAGAACTCCAGATGCATGTCCCACCTTGTGCATCTGGCTTATGTGGGTCCTGGGGAACTAAGCCTCGAACCAGCGTCCTTAGACTTAACAGGCAAGCACTTAACCACTAAGTCATCTCTCCAGCCCCATTCTGGCAACTTTGGTTTCCCATGATTTCCCAAAGGATGTGACTAATATCAGAAAAAATGGACCAAAAAATATCACTAGTTACACATTTGCTATGGGCTAAGGTATATTGTGTGCCAAAGTTCTATGATGACCCCTGAATCCCCAATGCAAATGTAGTTGGAAATTAGCTCTTTATGGGGTACTTATAGGTAGATAAGTTTATGATGGCAAGGTCTTCAAGATGGTATTAGTGACTTAGAAGAAGAGACACCAGTGAGCTTGCCCCTTCACTATTTGCACCATGTGAAGACAACAAGGAGACTGCCATCTGTAAACAAGAAAGAGAATGCCTACCACAGACAAACTCTTCTGGTCTCAGAGTGCAACCTTCAACACTGGAAGAAACATGTTTGTTTACCTCACCTGATCTGTGAGGCAATGTAGACTGATGAAGACAAAATGGCTTCTATCTCCAGGTGCAGGCCTAATGCAGGCCTACAGGAAGCCAGTGTTCTATAATTATAACTTCCTTCCAATCTGCATTGCACATACTCATTCAGCCACTTTTAAGTGCTGGGGCTAGAGTTTTTGCCCCAGAAAAGAATAAAACAAGTAGAATAAAAGGGCCCATGGGATTGATACATGCAACACTGCAAAGCAAATTAATTATGGTTTTCCTTTGAAACTAATTTGTAGTATGTATTATCATTTCCTTGATGTCCCCTTGTATTCTATTCTCCATCTCAGGAACTCATGTCACACCATGCCTGGCTTTCAAATGATCCACAAGCCCTCCCCATCCTACGTTTTCCTCTTATGAAATATCTCATTCCCTTTTGTTGTCATCCAAATTTAACTTTGCCTTTGTCAACTTTAGCATAATGTCTAGAAGAATTGAAAATGATTCTGGATTTAGGCTTCTTCCGTCCATTCCCTAGCCACAATACCCATTATTGGCATCATCGACTCCTACAGGTCATACCTATTTATACCTGCAGATGTGTGTCCTGGAGAGAAAGCTAGCCAATCTCATAAACAAGTCTGCCTAATGGACATTTACTAAACTTGCATTCCATTTGAGGTCGTGTGCAAGCAGGAAGGGGTGTGATGCAGAAGGTGTGGTCCTGGTGTCTGCGCAGCTCATGTTCACAAAGGGGATGGAATTCACAAATTATTCACAAGTGGTCCATCTTCCAGGGCATACTCCTCCCTGCCTCTGATCTGCTCTGGAACTTAGAAGGTCAAGATTTGCAAACTGCTTATCAAGATTCTCTGCCAGCTGGCTTTTGTGGAATTAATTCAACAGAGGTGCTACCTAAAAACTGGAAGTTATAAAAATATGGTGACTATATAACAAGTGATAACTGAGGCATGGAGAAGTTCTAAGATGACAATAAGCAGGAAGCAGATTTAAATTGACCAGTAGAGTCCTCTTTCCCATTATTCTATATGTAACACAGTGGTCTAAAACCACTCATTCTCATTGAGCAAGGCTGTGAACAGGTGGGATAAGAAAAAATTCACAGGTAAATTCTAAAGAGATGCTTAGAACGGAGAAAATCTTGGGACATGGGAGGAGCAAGAAAGAACTTGCTGGGAATTAAGTATTCAGAAACATTCAAAACAGATTAGAAGCAAGTTGATTTTTGTCAGGTATTTTGTCCCAGCAAGGGAAAGGAATTAATACAGTATGAATAAGTGAAATATGTATGCATGGCTATGCATAGTAAATTCTTGGAAGTAGAAAGGTTGGACCACAGCATCTAAAAGTATCTCTTTTCTTCCTTATCCAAAGGGTCTTTCCATAATGACCACAGGGGAGGCATAGAAGCATGCTAGTGTGTTCTAGCTGAAAAATCTATAGTTCCAAGTGGTAAAAAAGGATTCATCTCATTACTTTTATAGCACCTCTTGTGTCTCAAACACTGTGCCACAAAATGGTAATTGGAAAATGGGAAAGTTAATGGTAATAGTGATCAAAAAGGAAACTGACGTTTAAGGACATATTGGTTGGCAACTTGTCAGAAACCACACAGTTGATTATGATAGAAACAAGATCACACCAATATCCAGTCATCCAAGACAGTTCACACTGCAGTCAGTATGCTCTCCTTATTTTTTATTTGCCTTTTTCACTCTGAACTTTCACTCTGAACTTTCTCTCTGACCAATATGATTTTTACAGGGAAGTTGTCCAGTTGACTCATGCATGTATCTTTAAATATGAATCTGAAAGCCCCTGGAATTGTATACAGTTGTAATTTTGTTTTATCAGATGAGAAGTGTGAGACCAGGTCTGCCAAGCCCTAGCATCACTGAATTAATCAGCCTGAGGCTGTCCTAGGAAAGCCAGTAATTCTTCAGTGACTTTCTATGTGTGAATGTCCCTGTAGTCATCTTTGAGAATGCAGAGGAAAGCCTGGCTAGGCGTGACAACAGCAGACTGGGTGGACAAAGGCATGGGTAGACACAGATGCCCAAGCAATTGTATAGAGCCTATTTCCTGTCATTTCAACCCAGTGCCATTTGTTATTCAACTCGGAGTGTATTTTGGAGATTCAATTTGTTGGGTATAGTCTGCACATAGAAAATTGGTATGCATTATCTCAGCTCATCTGCTTGAGGACAGGTGTTCAAATCATAAGAACCAACAGCCCATTGGTAGTAATTGGTGCCTTGGCTAGCAGTCTGAGCCTAGAGGGCAAGGAATAAAAGTGCATGAAGAATGAACTAATAATAATCTCCACATGCAGCATAGTGTGTTTTACTTGAGGCTCTCAAAGCACAATTTAGGCACTTATTCTCTCTCACTACAACACTGCTTGCTATGCCTCTCCAGCTATTGCCAGGAAAACAAAAGCAGAGAGTGGCTGACTCAAAATCACATAGGGAAACAATGGTTGAGTGGAGAATGAGACTCAGGAAGTCAGATCCTTTCATCCTGTCTCCTTATTACTTATTATTTAATGTCAGCTGGAATATTATTAAGGAACCTGAACTGGGAAATTCAGTTTTGTCCAGGTTAATTAATTCTAAAATGCTTGTAAGTCTGTGTAGTGGACAAAAAATATCACTCCACAAAAATAATAGGCCAAAATACATAGTTTCTATGTGCTTCCAAGGCATCCAATAGGCAAATAATCCACAGTACAATGCATTGAATATGTGGTTAGTAACACCAGCCTAGGTATGTATAGGTGCTCCTGTGTGAAAGGGGGCAGTCATCTGAGTGAGATCTGAAGATGTGTATGAAGAGAAGTCCAGTACATAGGCATTGTCTTGGCTATATAACTAATTCCACTTCTGAATATTTTTCATGCTAAATTCACTTAATTTAAAATTACAAAGCCATGTGTATGTGGGTTCCATTAATAATGCGCAGGAGGAAAATGGAATTTTTGCCCCGGAGCTCAGGTGAAAAGACAATTAAAAATACTGCACTGGAAAAAGTGATTTGTACTTCCCAGATGACATTTAGCTTCTGCACACTTACAATGGACATATATAACAAAACAAACACATTCAATTAAGCTCCTTCTACTCATAACAAATGTAGTTATTTATCACAGATTGAGAAATGCCAAAGGACAAATTGAATAAATAGAGAAAAAGGATTTATTTCCATCTCCTCTTTATGGGATAAACCATGCATACATGAAATAATGAAAACTTCATCTTACTTTTAAGAAATTAAATTTGAACAGTGTAGAAGTTTGCCTCACACCTGTAATCCCAGTACTTGGGATACTGAGGTAGGAGAATTGCCAGCATGCACCACAGCATGAGATTCTATCTCAAAACCAACAAACACAAACACTTTAAGGGAATAAATAAAATTACATCTGACTAATAGCATTGCAAATGTTTCTGAAGTTACTACATACATTCTTATCAGCTGAATACAGTTTGACCACGGTTGATACAATGACATCCACCAGGCTGAAAATCAAGAGAGCAGGTTGAAGTTCCATAATTATGATTATTTGGTGAGCATGAACTACCTTTTCTATAGCATCCAATTGACCTAGTTAGCTGACCAAACCTCAATAGATAAGCAAAACAAAACATTTTCTAAAACCCTTCACAAAAGAGTAGCAGTTGTCAGTTTCTGTTGACACAAATACTAAAATGAATGATCTCCACATCATATGAAAATATTTTTTAATGTAATGCTAATTTTAATCTAAAATGAAAGTAAAAAGAAAAGAGCAAGCAGTGGGTCTCTCAGAACAGCACTCAATTCACTCAGGTAGAGGGATGATAGAACCTGCAGCAGATTCTATAAGTTTGTTGCCAGTCTCTGAAGCCCAGTATAGGGACTGCCCAACATTTTTTAAGTATTTATACATCTCATGTATTAACGAATCAAATAGTCTTGGTTGTGAGGTTTTTAACAGGTGAAGACATTTATAATATCAGAAAACATAAACCAAATTGTATACTATATATAGCAAAGTGTCTTCACTTCTTGTTTGCTGAGGAAATAGGAAGTTGAGGTCTCAGAAGTCGTTGCAGTCAAGTTCACATTGCTGGCATAAATCACATGACTAAGAGCAGCTTGTGGAGGGAAAAAAAAATGTTTATTTTGGCTTACAGACTCGAGGGGAAGCTCCATGATGGCAGGGGAAAACAATGGCATGAGCAGAGGGTAGGCATCACCCCCCAGGCATAACCTGGCCTACAGCAGCCAGATAACATCAGCAGGAGAGTGTGCCAAGCACTGTCAAAGGGAAACTGGCTATAAAACTCGTAAGCCTGTTCCCAATAATACACTGCCTCCAAGAGGTGTTAATTCCCAAAGCTCCATTGGGAACCTAGCAGCCAGAACACTTAAGTTTATGTGGGACACCTGAATCAAACCACCACAGAAGTTATAGAAATATTAACTGCATTAAAATGTGAGGCCTGGAATTGCTGGGTTAACTGAGGATGAAAGAACAAACCTTCCCTTCCCTGGAGCTCAGAAAAAAAGGAGCATCTCTGGTGTGGCTTGAATGCCTGATACCATCAGAGAAGAAACCAATTGAGGACATCACATGGATTGGGATTGGCAGAAGGCAGTACACATTTGATCATTTCACAAAGATCTAGATAACAAAGAATCTTATTTGCTGAACTGACAAAATCACTTTTGTGAAGTTTTTAGTTGGAAGAAAGCAACATAATTCAAATATGTTCAGGTTTTTAAACATGAGTAGTGTACAGGACTCACTGGAGAACTGCTGATATGTGATCTCTTTTAGTCTAGATAAAAAGAATTTATGGACATTCCCTGGTTGGCACATTTAGATGGCACAGGCTTATTCATGACACAAACAATGAAGTTTATGTAAAATAGGAATCTCTACACATAGTTCACAATACAAAATTTACCTGGTTTGGATAATAAATCTAAGACTACTGAAGACCTTGAGTAAAGGACAAAGGATTTTGTGTGTGTGTTTTTAACACAAATCCTAAAACATAAAGGAAAATATTGAATAATCAGATTTATCAAAACTAAAAACCTCTGTTCTTTAAAATATATACTTTTTTGAGGTAGGGTCTCACTCTAGCCCATGCTTATTTGGAATTCACTATATAGTCTAAGGGTGGCCTCAAATTCACAGCAATCCTCCTATCTCTGCCTCTTGAGTACTAGGATTAAAGGTGTGTGCCACCATGCCCAGCTCAAAATATAAGTTCAAGAAAATAAAATGGTAAGTCATGGCTGAGAAGAAATAGTTTCAAAGCATATATCTGAGCAAGGCATGATAACACATGACTTTAATCCAAGCACTCAGGAGGGCAAAGTAGGAAGAACACTGTGAGTTCAGACTACAAAATTCCAGGCCAGCCTGAGGTAGAAAGAGAGACCCTATCCCCAAAAGCCAAAAACAAACAGACAAACATGCAATAAAACATACATCAGATAAATAACTTTGGTTTATAAAATGATAGACTATCTAAAGACATTTTCAACTCAAACAATAACATGATAGGAGATTTGAAGGTAGGACATCAAACAAGAAAAACACACAGTAGAAATACACATGAAAGTATGTTCATCATCAACCGTAAATGCAATGCAAATTAAAACCACACACTGCACAGCTATTAAAATTAATGAAGTCTATAAACTCACATTAAATACAAATATCTGATATACTTCTTATATAAATGCAAACTAGCACAGCAACTTTGAAAATTAGTTTGATAATACAAAGGCATATGTGCATGCTTTTCATATGACTATATGATTTTACACCCAAATAAATGAAATGTCTATTTACACATGTGCCAAATATTTTCAACAGTTTTAATCATAATCGTCCATTCTTAAAACATCCAAAATGTCCACTAATGATAAGTAGATGAATAAATTATGATGTGCAGATGAAACGATATGAATTAACCCTAAAATAATCATATGAAGTGAGAGATCAGATACAAATGTTGTATGATCTAATTTGTATAACATTCCAGAAAACATATACTTATAAAGATAAAAAGTCAATTGTCAAAGGCTAGGTGCAAAGGAAGTAAACTGTCCAAAGGGCACAAAAGAATATTATAAGAGGAATTAAAATGCTCTATATTCTGATTGTAAATGGTTATATAACTTTATTTTCTTGAGTTGCAAGAAGACAAAATTTTTCTCTAGTTAACATATGCCTAACGTGACAAACTTTATAAACATAAGTGTATATACACCACACATTACATCACATCACTTGTCTCATATACTGTATACACATAAAAAGTTATGTCAGAAAAACACCAATTTATTCAAAAATACTCACAAAAAATCAGGCTACCTTGGGCTGGAGAGATGGCTTAGCGGTTAAGTGCTTGCCTGTGATGCCTAAGGACCCCGGTTCGAGGCTCGCTTCCCCAGGTCCCACGTTAGCCAGATGCACAAGGGGGCGCACGCGTCTGGAGTTCATTTGCAGAGGCTGGAAGCCCTGGTGCGCCCATTCTCTCTCTCTCCCTCTATCTGTCTTTCTCTCTGTGTCTGTCGCTCTCAAATAAATAAATAAATAAATAATTTTAAAAAAAATCAGGCTACCTTATAACATTCTTAAAGCAGTTTTTGCTTCATGTTCTTCTATCTAGTTAAAACCCATTCTTATACCCCTGATTTCATACATAGAAATATCAAAAGTTAAGACTCACACAGGAGAGAAAGTTATAAAATTGTTCCAGTTCCATCCATTTGCCTGAAAATTTCTTAACACTATTTAAAGAGAAAAAAAACTCAGTTGTGGTAGTAAACACCTGTAATCTCAGAATTTTGGAGCTAGAGGCAGGAGGATCAGGAGCTCAAGATGATTCTCAGCAAAAAAATAGTTTATGAAAAAAGAGACAAAGACAGGCATTCTGAGAAAGTACAGTTGAATTTGAACCCTGAAACATAAGAGTGAAAGAGTTCAGGTGTCATAGGAAGTAACCTGGGCATATGTAGTGGTGGCATTGGAAAGATGAAGCTGACAAGAGATGGGAGGAAAGAGTAAGCAACAGATCACATACAAGCTCTTTACTAACCATGCAGACTTTATTTAGGTGGTGGTCTAAATGTAATGGGAAATGAGTTACCCCATTCACATGCTCTAACAAAATACCATAAATAGGGTGGCTCATAAACAATAGCAATAAACACTTATTTCTCACAATTCTGGAGTCTTGGAAAGCCAGAGTCAAGTACCTGCAGTTTCAGTGTCTGGTGAAGACTTGTTCATCTTCTGAGATTTAGCATAAAGGAATAATGTAATCTGATATATATTTTTGCTGACATTTCTTTTTTAAAAAGTTATTTGTTGATGTTTTCATTAACAAGGTTTCACTCTTACACCCCTCACCCCCAACACAATTCTGCAGAGGTTCTTCTTTGGTGGGATTTTAAAACCATTATTTCAGCTTAGAAATACTGGCAAAGGCAAAACTAGGATGAGAAGAAATATTAAGACAGCACTGTTACTGAAGGTGGTAGGAGACTAACCATTGTAGTGCTTATGGAGACAGGAAGAGGGGGCATATCATAGATGACCTTGGACCATCAACTATATAAATGAAGTTAATGATAAACCTGTTAGGAATTTGTTTTGAGGGCAAGATGTGTACACTAGATTTCTATTCTTACTTCCACATATTAATTTTGAAACCTTCACAATTATTTAAAATGGTTAAAACATGTTGCTAATTCCATATTTCCATTTTCATCTCCTTGTGAGCTGCCAAGAGCCACCTAGCCCTGAATATGACCAGAGATGCCCTCAGTCCCTCGATACCTTCCTGATAAACCATGTCTTTACCATACACATATCTAAAACCAGCGAGAACTTCCTTGATGGCAGCCCTGATGCTGGTTAATGGTTTTTGCAACCAAAATATAATGATACAGGATACAAATTATTTAAGAATGAGGACTTCACCTCCAATTAAAGCTGGAAGGCACCAAATAGTACCTTGACAGCATTAAATTTGTCTGGTTTTGAAAGCCAAGAAAGAAGGCAACCACCTAACAGAGCTGCACCTCCCAGGGAAAGAAAGGCAAGGCATTAAGGGTTCAATGGATCTTTTAGGGGAGAGCAATTTTTAAGTGGGAGGAGGAGCAGAGGGGGAAAAGAGGGAATCACCTGATTCCCTCTCTCTCTGGTAGCCCATGAGTCCCCCAATCCCTCCAAACAGTCACCATCGTCATACTCCCAGCCTCAGGATACACCCATACTTACTTTAGGAGACCCAAACCAGTATAGTTCCACTTGACTCACAGCCCCGGGGCCATCGCCCTGCTACCCCTGCCTATGTGTGACCTCAGGCAGGCTCTGCCTGCTGGTTCGCAGGAGCCCAGGCTTGATCCATCCATCTTCCTGTCACATACTGTAACCATCTGCCAGTGGAAGCTCGGCCTGCTCTGCCCTTTTGACCGCTTGCTGCTCAGGCTGTCTGCCCATCCAGACATGAGCTCAAGCCCATTCAACAAGCCCACGTGAAATCTCCGGCTCACTCTACCCATAAGCCCATGCCAGCTCAGGCCCAATAAACTGTCTGCCCTGCTGGCAGCCTGCCTATCTTGCCCACAGCAGGGGCCTGCCAAGAATGAGCTCAGGCTGCCTTGGAGGCACACCAAAAAAGATCTCAGGCTAATCCAACCAGCCATGTGTGAGCTCAGGACCACTCTACCCAACTGCTTTCTCGCCTGCTAGCTCCCTCAAAAGGCACCACTCCCCCATCCATCCAGCCCACAGTACTACTTTCCCTGCCCATACACTGTGATGGGCAGACCACAGTACAAGAGAAATGACATGAAAAATCAAATTCAAGTAAATCCAACAAGATTACCCAGTCCTACAATTTAACGTATCTAATCAAAACATAAAAGAGACAGTAGGATCAGAACACCAAAATGAAGGTATGAGCAATGCAACCTTGACCAAGCCACTGGTACAACTTCCAGAAAAGCAACAAAGGACAGATAATCATGTGGATGCTGTCATCACTAGACTAGACCTAATAGATAAGAAAATAGAAGGAGTTCAAAGACAATTAAAAGATATGAAGGACAGTGAAAAAAAGAGGACCTCAAAAATCAGCTGGTGATGCTAAATGAAGACATAAAGAAATGCAAGGATGAATTACAAGAAGCCTCAAGAAAATCAGAAAATGATGTGAAAAGGGAGCTTGACAGAGGAATGGAAACCATACATAGAAAAGTAGTAGAAGAGGCCAACCTAATTGAACAAGTCCAAAACTCTTTAGAAGATCTCAAGTATAGAGTCAGTCATGTAAAGGATAGAAACTCTGATCTGGAAGACAAGACAGAAGAAACAGTTCAAGAGTTCAAAAGTTTCAATAAGGTCAAAAAATTCTGTGAAGAAAACATGAGGAAATTGTGGGATACTCTTAAATGCATTAATATATGGATCATGGGAATACCAGAAGAGGAAAAAACTCAGACAAAAGGCATGGGGAACTTATTTAATAAAATAATCAAAGAAAACTTTCCCACTCTCTCAAAAGAAAGGCCCATCAAGATACAAGAAGCTAACAGAACTCCAAATAGACTGAACCAAAAGAAAAACTCTCCAAGACATATTGTCATTAAGACTCTAAACATTGACACCAAAGAGAAAACCCTAAAAGCAGCTAGGGAAAAACAGCACATAACTTTTAAAGATAACACTATCAGGATTACTTCAATGGCAACCCTGAAAGCCAGAAGGGCCTGGAATGGAACAATGCAAACTCTAAGAACCAATGGCTTCCAACCCAAACTACTCTAACCAGAAAAATATCCCTCATAATAGATGGTGTAAGAAAAACTTTCCATGACAAACTCAGCTTTACAATTATATGAACACAAAACCAAATTGATATAGAGTATAATCAACCTAAAATGCCTACAAGAAGCAGATCACAATAACCAAACTCAGAGAAGGCATAAAAAATTTCAAAGTCCATGAAAATACCAAACCACATATACCAACACAATATGGCAGGGATCAAATCAAACCTCACAGTATTACACTAAATATTAATGGTTGTAATTCAATCATCAAGAGACACAAGCTAACATGATGGATCAGAAAATTAGACCCCACAATGTGTGGTCTTCAAGAAACCCAACTTACCTCTAAAGACAGATACCTCCTAAGGGTGAAAGGGTGGAGAACAATATTCCAAGCAAATGCGAATAAGAAACAAGCAGGCATAGCTATACTAATATTGGATAAAATCTACTTCAAAAACAATCAAAAAAGTCAAAGAAAGCCACTTCCCACTTATCAAGAGGATTTCACAATCATATATCTTTATGTACCAAATACAGGGGCACCACAGTTCATAAAACAAAACCTACTTGACAATAAAACAGAAGTAACCACCAACACCATCAGAATTGGGGACTTCAATACACCATTATCAGTAATAGATAGATCACCCAAACAGAAATTCAACAAGGATGTAAGAGAGCTCACCAAAACCATAGGACATCTACAGAACATCCCATCCCAAATCCACAGACTACACACTCTTCTCAGCTGCTCATGGAGCATTCCCTAAAATAGATCAAATACTGGGTCACAAACCCTGCCTCCATATGCTTAGGAAGATTGACATAATTCCCTGCATGATATCAGATTACAATGCTATATTGCTAGAAATTAACAATAAAAGACCCAGCAAGAATCCCATCATTTCCTGGAAACTGAACATCACATTTTTAAACAATAAATGGTTAGTGTACAAAATAAAAAATGAAATTGTGAAATTTCTAGAAATGAATGATGATAAGAACGCATCATACCAAAACTTATCAGACACAATGAAGGCAGTGGAAAATTCATAGCACTAAATGTCTTTGTAACAAAGACAGAGAGATCCCAAATCAATAACCTAACCATCCACCTTAAAGGCACTAGAAAAGCAAGAAGAATCCAACCAAAAAAGCTCCAGGCAGAAAGAAAGAATAAAGATCAGAGCATAAATTAATGAAATGGAAACTAAGAAAAAAATTATGAAAATTGATGAAATAAAGAGGTGGTTCTTTAAAAAAAATAAACAAAATTGACAAAGCCCCTGGATAATTTGATTAAGCAAAAGAGAGAGAGAGAGAGAGAGAGAGAGAGAGAGAGACCCTTTAAATTAACAAAATTCGAATTGAAAAAGGAGAGATCACAACAGACATATTGAAATTGGGAGAATCATCAGGACTAATTTCAAGAACCTCTACTCCACAAAACCGGATAATATGGAGGAAATGGATGAATTCCTTTACATACCATATACCAAAGCTAAACTCAGAGCAGAATAATCTCAACAAACCTATCACACTTATCGAGATTGAAAAGGTAATAAAAGTGCTCACTTCGGTAGCACATATACTAAAATTGGAATGATACAGAGAAGATTAGCATGGCCCCTGCATAAGGATGATATGCAAATTCATGAAACATTCAATTTTTTTAAGAAAATTTTCAGTGCCAGGGATGGGATACCTCCAGTGAGTTGTTGGCCAGGGAGGTCCTTGATGCCCCCAAAGCATTATAGGCCATTGCCAAGGCCCTTGGTTTCCCACCAGGAATAGATGGTAAGAGCCTATTGCTGAAGACTCCACATACTTGGGCTGCAAGGCCACTGAGAAATTCTGTTGGAACTGAGCTGATAATCTCCTCCATGTAAACCAACTGACAGAAAGCTGGAAGAAGCCATTCTACATGTAGTTCAATGGGAAAAAGAGATACCATCAGTGAAGATACTCACCAGTGGACACTGGAAGCCTTATATTTGGCTAGCCAGGCCAAATGAGACAACGGGTGTAATAGTGGCATGCCTGTCATGGTGGAAACCAACTGCCCTCCAATTGGACTGGAGACCTGCTCCATGGGGGGAATACATCCCTGATACTGAAAACTTAAAATAGGGGTAGTCATGAACCCTAAGGATGTAACATCTGCTGATGTCTGGAAAAAATGTATAAACTATGCTTACCAAACTGCCCAGTAAGCACTTCTCTTAATATTTATACCCTTATATTGCTACTCTCACTTTGGGTAGAGAATCTTCTCTTTTCAGGTGACAGTGACCTTGCAACGAGTCATAATGTATCATAGTGCTGGAAAGCATTGATGTTGAGTAACATCTCAATCACACTTTCCAAGGCTCAGGGTCTAATGTGGAAGAGGTAGAAGAAGGAATGTAAGAGCCAAAGGAAGGGTAGGACTCCTTACAATGTGCACCCGCCAGACATAAAAGGGTCTGGATATCCATGACCTCACAATGCCTGACACTACCTACACAAGGCCATCATAAGAGGAGGAAAAGATCATGACATCAAAATAAAAGAGAGTCTGATTGAGATGGGGAGGGAATATGATGGAGAATGGAATTTCAAAGGGGAAAGTGGGGGGAGAGAGTGTATTACCATGGGATATTTTTTGTAATCATGGAAAATGTTAATAAAAATTGAGAAAAAAAAGAAAAGGTAATAATAATAATAAAAAAAAGAAGAGTCCAGGACCAGATGGCTTCTCAGCTGAATTCTATCAAACCTTCATGGAAGAACTCAGAGCAATCTTTCTCAAACTGTGCCACACAATTGGAGATCAAGGAAAGCACCCCAACTCCTATGAAGCTAGGATCATCCTAATTCCCAAACCAGGCAGAGATGCTACAAGTAAAGAAAACTACCAGCCTATTTCCCTGATGAACTTAGGCAAAAAGATCCTGAACAAAATCCTCTCAAACCAAATCCAACAAACAATCAAAAGCATTATCCACCTTGATCAAATGGCATTCATCCCAGGAACACCGGGGTGGTTCAACATATGGAAATCTGTGAATGCAATACACCATATAAACAAGCTTAAACACAAAAACTACATGATCATTTCTATAGATGCAGAAAAGACCTTTAACAAAATACAACATCACTTCATGATCAAAGGATTGGGGAGAATTGGCATGGTTGGTGGTTCATATCATAACATAGTAAAGGCTATATACAATGCTTCTGAAGCCCAAATAATACTTAATGGAGAGAGACGGGAGGAATTCCCATTTAGATCAGGAACAAGACAGGGTTGTCTACTCTCACTTTGCTTTTCAGTATAGTACTGGAAGTCCTAGCTCAAGCAATAAGACAGGAGAAAGAAATTAAAGGGATACAAATTGGAAAGGAAGTAGTTAAGTTAGTTCTATTTGTAGATGACATGATTGTATATGTAAGAGACCTGAGAGACTCCATCACAAAACTCTTGAAGGTGATTAACTCCTCTATTAGCAAAGTAGCAGGATTCAAAATCAATGCACAAAAATCAGTAGCCTTTCTATATGCAAATGACAAAGATACAGAGAAAGAAATAAGGGACATGGTCCCCATTTTCAATAGCAACAACAACAACAAAAAATGTCTTGGAATAGCATTAACCAAGGAAATGAAAGAGCTATTCAATGAAAACATAAAAAACACTCAAAAAAGAAACTGAGGAGGACTTGAGAAAATGGAAAGACCTCCCATGCTCCTGGATAGGCAGAATTAACATTGTGACAATGGTAATCCTACCAAAGGCAATATACAGATTTAATGCATTCCCAAATAAAATCCCAACATTCTTCTTCACAGAGATAGATAAAATGATCTCAAAATTTATATGGAAAGGCAGAAGGCCTCAGATGTCCAAGCATATCCACAGCAAAAGAAATACCTTTGGAGGCATCACCATATATAATCTAAAGCTATATTACAAAGCCACAGTAATAAAAAAAAAAATAGGATGGTACTGGCATAAAAACAAGAATACAGACCAGAGGAATAGAATTGAGGACCTGGAATTTGGATCAAGCAACTATAGCTACTTGGTATTTGATAAAGGCCCTAACAATATAGGTTGGAAAAAAGACAGCATCTTCAACAAATGGTCCTGGACAAACTGGATAACCATATGCAGGAAATTGAAACTTGATCTACACATCTCAGCATGTACAACACTCAAGTTCAAATGGATCAAAGACCTCAATATAAAACTGGAAACTCAGCTGCTACTGGAAGAAAATATAGGAGGAACTTTCCATGATATAGGAATGGAAAAAGACTGCTTGAACAAAACCCCAGTAGCAAAGGATCTTAAACCATCAATCTAGCAATAGGATAACATGAAGCTGAAGAGTTTCTTCACAGACATACAATAAGCAAAGCCAATAGATTACTCACAGAATGAGAGAAAATATTTGTTGAATATCCAACTGGCAGAGGCCTAATCTCTAAAATTTACAAAGAACACAAAAACCTAAACAATATAATCTCAAACAACCCACTCACAAAATGGGGCAAAAAGCTGGACAGGCAGTTCACAGAGGAAGAAATACAAATGGCAAACACACATTTAAGAAATGCTCATCATCCCTAATCATCAGAGAAATGCAAATTGAAACAACTATGAGGTCCACCTTACTTCAGTAAGGATAGCAAATATCAAAAAATCAAATAAAAATAAATGCTGGCAAGGATGTGGGGAAATAGAAACCCTCATCCACAGATGGTGGGAATGTAAGATGGCATAACCACTTTGGAAAGCAATATAGAGACTCCTAAAATAGCTGACTATAGAGTTACCAACAGACCCAGTTATTCCCTTACTGAACATGTGCCCTAAAACGTTCAAGCCTCAGTCCAGAGAGATTTGCTTAACCATGTTCATTGTGGCTCAATTTGTAATTGCTAAGAGCTAGAATCAACCCAGATGTCCATCAGTAGATGAATGGATAACTAAGATATGGTATATCTACACAATGGAATTCAACACAGCAGTAAGAAAAAATGACGTAATGAAATTTGAAGAAATATGGTTGAACCTGGAAGAGATCATTCTCAATGAACTTACCCAATCACAGAAAGATAATCACCACATAGTCTCACTCATCTACAGCACCTAACATGAATCTACCCAAGATGCTAACATACCCAGCAAGCATCTCGAGGATTGGAAAATAGGGTGGGTGGGGAGGATGGGGAGGGCAAAGTAGAGGGTGGGGGACACAAATCTAGACCCAAACAGCAATGGTACCATAAAATTCTACATCTTCAATGGCAGACCAAATGGTTGAACCTTTACCAGGCCCTTAGAGGGAACACCTGAGTCACAAGGCACAGGAGAGGGTACAATGAAGATTGACGTTAATCTTCTATAGCCTCTCTCTCTCTCTCTCTCCCTCCCTCCTTCTTCTCGCTTACTCTTTCATATTACTTATCTTTTCCTTCATGGGCACAGACCTGCAAGTCGCAGTACCAGCAGTTGGCTATCATCAGAGAGACCTACAATGTTCCCCAAAGTAATGACAGATTTCTTTCAGAGTACTTGATTACCCAACAAACATTAGTAGTAAGACCCTACTGCTGAAGACACCATATGTAGTTGACAGGTAACATGGAGCAACAAGGTTCGAAGCTGGAAGAGAGTCAGTCCACAGACAGCTCATCTTGTGCCAGAAGGTGCTATATGGGCGACTGGGGGAAAATGACCAATATCTTTTCAAGTAACTCATGGTCTACCATACTTCACAGCAAATAACCTGTCGTGATGCTCACACAAGTGTAATAGTGGAGCACAGCCATGGTGGGAAACCATCTGCTCTTGATTTGGCTAACTGGCCTGCTCAATGGAATGGAGCCCATAGCTGGAAGATGGTAAACAAGTCAGAACCATATCCAAAAATGAGCCCACTCTCCATTATCAACATACCACCAATTATGGGCTACAAGAGAGCCTATGCCTATTAAATTCTCTCTAAAAAAAAATGTTTATGTCATTTATTTGGTGCTAACTTTACTCTCCATTGGAGAATCTGCTTCTCTTTTTCAAATAGATGCAGAGAGAACCAACCCCATCATACCTCAAGAACGCCCCAGCTGAAACTAAGAATAATTGGCAAAACAAGCAAGGGTGCTGTTTTCTTGGTGAACCTGGTACCAGCACAAAGGTGAAGAAGATCAAAACAAAGAACAATCAACTCCTACAAAATGAGATATCCAGAGACACAGAGGCTCCAAAAACCTCATCACTGAAGCAGACCTAAAATTTGCCCAAAATGGCTCAGGGAAATTTGCAGAAGAGGGTGTGGAAAGAATGTTAGAGTCACACATTGGGTCATGATACACAGAGACATTGCCTCCTACCCATGACTGATGGTTAACTCCACAATGCATGACCCATATTCCTCAATAAGGAGGGGCCAGGGAGATGGGGGAGGAGGGAAGAGAGAGGGAGGAGAGCAGGGAGGAGGCTAACAGTGGTACCAAATTTATTGTATTCACTGAAGAGAAAACTAATTAATAAAAAAATAATTATCTGGATTAATTGCTTCTTTTCTCTGAACATTTGAAGATTTGAGTCCCCTTTACTGGAATGGTGGCATGAAATAGCCTATACATAACTCTTAAGTCATGTGTGTGTGCTTTTATCATGCCATCAAAACCTATTTTTATTGTTCTTATGTTTCTTCCTAAAATGCTACTATAATAATGCAAATACAAAAGATATTTGACTGGGAAAAATACTGACGCTGTGACAGGAAAATAAAGATTAAAATAAATTTGAAAAGAAGGTTTAAGGATAGTGAGTGAACAAAAGAACACAGAAGGTCATAATTATAGAAAATCCAATAATACCTTTGTGTTCTATTTCTATTGTCTTGGGTGAAATCTGTCCCAATTGATGAGAGAAAGGCATGACTGGGATCCTTTTAGAGAACAGCAAAAAATAATGAATTCTCTTTGAAAACATTGACTTTGAGACAATAGTCATTCCACACAGATGTGTGCATCAGCATTTGTAAGCTATCAGATAGCATCTTTGTCCATTAGAAAACCCCAAATGAGACAGAGAGGAAGCTGAGAGACTGAGCCTACACAGGAGAATTTCAGCAACTTTTAGTAAGAGAACGATTGACCAGGCAACTAGTGAAGCCCTGTCTATAAAAACAGTACTTGTATCCTATTCACTATTAATTCAATATTAATTCATTTGGCAACTTTATTTCATCATATATGATCCTGAAGTTTACTCCAATCATAATTTAAAATGTTTATGTTTCCATATTTATATTTCCTTTTGATAGAACCAGCCTTCATTATTGTTTGTTCCTTTTAACACAGCTATATTTGAATTTTTCATTTCATACTTACTAAAATTAAGCATGAGTACTTTTTATGCATACTTTTGATTATATCATATTTGTCAATTTTTATCTGTAAACAAAAAATATGCATTTGTGGGCTCTATCTTTCACTATATCCTAGCAGTATATTTACTATCTACTGCCTTTAGACTGTGCTTTCTATTCTGCAGTCAGTTAAGGCTCAGAGAGTAACTGCCAACTTTTGTCCAAACTGATACTCTCATAGTCATGGCCCACTTCCAAAGATGTAGTTTTCCATCAATTTTATTTTATTTTATTGGCCAATAACCACATCAATGATTTTGTTCAAGACTCTGTCTCTTATAAAATTATAAAATTAGCAATCCATTGGAGAACCAATTCTTGTTTCTTTTCCCAAGACACAATGCATTACTGAGGGATTGAGTGGTTACCATCTTAACCAGTTTCAAGGTTTTAAGTAAGAATATGAATCTGTTGACATTAGAAAGTCCCAGAATTTGTGGCCTGATCATGTTCCATTTCATTCCTTTATTCTTTTTACAGATCATTTCTTTTGAAAGATCATCTACTTCCTTGCATATTATTTCAAACATCAGAGGCACACAGCAGATATCGTCTTCCCTCACCTTTCTAGCAGCCAGCAGCTCTTCTGGTATCTATCTGTTTTTTGAGTATGTTGGTTTGTTGCTTTACCAAATGCATCTCCTCTGCATAATGTGTGTTGACATTTAGGTTCTTATTATGACAGATCTCATTTAAAGACATCAAATATTGTATTATAGATTATTGGTGATGTTATATCAAGTGCCAAGTTTGTATGTAGAAGTGGAATGCTGCCATAGTATAGGCCCTAAATGTAACTTTGGTTGAACAATCTGAGAATGTATAGCAAAGAAGCTACTTATAGGTGGAAAGTTCCATTTCACATTAAATATTAATTCCTACTTGTCTATTTATAACCAAGCAGAGAGATTTGTAGAGTGGGTGATTGAAACTATTTCATTTTTTATTTTTATTAATTATGAGCTTTATGAACAAATTGTGGGATGGTCCATTCCCCTCATGTTACACTCTCCCCCATGCCCATTTCACTGGGAGTTTTCCTCAGTGGAGTTGTTGGTATTCATCATGGAGTTGTGAATACATTGGTTAGTTTTGTGGGAAAAGGGGGACAATGCCTCGGGATATTGTTCCCACCCTGTAGATCTTATAGTATTTCTGCCCTCTATTCTATCATGTCATCTGAGCCTTGGCAGATGTCTTATAATTCTACTTTAGTGTTGAGCTTTCTGCATCCTCTGGATTTCTGCTTTGAGTCATGAGTGTCCTCAGTGTCTGTCATCATCTCCCCAGAGCAGTTTGTCAGAATAGCAGTGAGACAGCACTCATGCTGAAATAGTCACTTCTTCTGTGATGTATTCTGGGCTCCGGAATATGTGCTAGAGGCGGCTCATCTCTTGCTGGGTAGTTGTCTTTCATCTCTTGTCATATTCACAGATCTTGGTTCTCCTTGGTTTTCACTGCTATCAATAAATAAACAGATATACTCTCCAAACAAGAGCAGCATGGATTAAAGGGGATAAGCATGGTTACTTCAGAGATATTTTGATGGGTGTAGCCACTCTTCTTGGCCAAAGACTTGTGGAAGCTTCTCTCTGGTGTCTATGTCCATCATGTAGTAGAATTCTGATTGATATCAGTGCCAGATATGAGTTCTCTCCTACTAAGTATGGCTTATGTCCAATCAGAGAGACATTGATTACCCTTACAGACTGTGTGCCACTGTTGCACAGGTATGCACATGTTGTCTGGCTGGTTGATTTCATAACTTGCAATCTCCCCTGCTGGTTTATGCTATTGGTGGCCATTAGCCCCAGAAGCTCACATAGCATTTTCTAGCATTACAATTTGATCCAGCTATACCACTCCTGGGCATATACCCTAAAGACTCTATTCTTTACTGCAAGCACATTGGCTCAGCCATGTCTGTTGTTGCTATATTAACAATAGCCAGAAAGTGGAACCAGCCAAGATGACCATCAACTGACAAATAGTTAATGAAGATGTGGTATATGTACAAAATGGGATTTTACCCAGCACTAAGGAAAAATGAAATAATAATATTGTAAGGAGAATGGATGGACTTAGAAAATTCTATATTAAGTGAACTCACACAAATGCAGAAAAACAAATACTGCATGTTCTTGCTTATACGTGGTTCCTAACTTGGAACAACTTTAGTTGATTGTAAGTGGCAGTATGATCAGGAGTATTGATAGGGAACTAGAATGAAGCTAGGAAAAGTGGAATTAGGGAGGAAAGAAAGGAGGGGACACTTGATAGGCAATGGAGGGACAGAACACAGGAGGTATAAGGGTCATAGGTAGAAAAGGGAGGATGGCAAAGGAGGGTGGAAAAAGCCCAATCCTAACACTATGGGTGCAATGTCAGAATTGTGTTACACCCCAAAATGAGCTCCTGGTTGGGGAGACATATTCAAAGCAATGTAGGCTATTGCCAAAACACTTGGTTATCTGCCAGAGCTAAATGGCAAGGCTCTATTGCTGAAGACACTATAGGCCTCAGATGGAGGACATGGTAAGATCATGTTGGAACTTAGAAGGAAGTCAAACTACTTTCTAACCAGTAAGGCACAGGTACAATCAATTGCAAAAGTTGTCTGCTCTTAAGCAGGCTCCTAAGAAATGCTAATTGGGCAGTATTAACCTTTTATTCTTTGAATCCAAATGTGTCTGAAAGTCATGAATCATCTCTGAGAAGGTGACTTGTCAGAGGAAAAGGCAATTGCTTAACAATTGACCCTATTTTCCAAACATACATCTACATATTCCTGGTCATAATAATGAGTAAAAGGATTTGAACAAATTCTCTGCTATTATGAGAGCTTGCTGCCCATAAGCAATATAGAAATAGTGACATATAAAAATTGGAGAGAGCTGAATTTTTCTGTGGTCAGGGATTTTATTTTTTGGAAACTCTGAATATTTGCACATATAATAGCAATCAAGCTTTTCTCATTCTTCTTATGCCCCCAGGCACTTGGTCTGCTGTCCTCTGCTAAGTCAGAATTTAGCAAGGCTTGCCAAAGTAGGCCAATTCCTTCAGCATTAAAAAGGTATTAAGGGACTAGCTATTTTCAGGTGGGAAAAGAACTGCAAAATTGTAGCTTGCTTGGATTTCTTGTTTGTGTTTCTTTTTAAACAGTCACACCTAGCTGTCTAATATTATGTCTCACACAGCTCAATCACATACATTTGCATTTTGTTTTTTCTATTTGCTCCAAGTACAATTTGGTGTTTGCTTGCAGGAAAGGTTTGAATCATAAGCTAGAAGATACACACACTGCAGCCTGACGTCAGCCCTCTACCCGATCACAGGTGACTTATTTCCGAACAGTAGTGAGCAGGCTCCATCTGTTAGCTATTGGGTTACGTTAAGCATGACACCACTTGAATACTGATGCACGTTGAAACAATCATAATGAATGCAAGTGAGCTTGACTTCTCTCTAAATGCTTTGAAATACTGAAGTGTGTAAAGCCATTGGCATATCTACAGCTCCTACACTCTTTTTTTTAAAAATATTTTTTATTTATTTATTTGAGAGCGACAGACACAGAGAGAGAAAGACAGATAGAGGAAGAGAGAGAGAATGGGCGCGCCAGGGCTTCCAGCCTCTGTAAACGAACTCCAGACGTGTGCGCCCCCTTGTGCATCTGGCTAACGTGGGAACTGGGGAACCGAGCCTCGAACCAGGGTCCTTAGGTTTCACAGGCAAGCGCTTAACTGCTAAGCCATCTCTCCAGCCCTCCTACACTCTTTATCATGGGGGCATGGCAACCTTGGGAGTAACAGTGTGGGCACTGCTCTATCATTTGTTCATACTTTCTATTTGTTTCACTTTCTTTACTGCAGCCTAGTATTGCTTTTACTCTTTCCTGGGCTGGTTCTTTGTGCATTGATTTCCTTTTCCTACTTATTTTTTCTACCTCCTCTCTTACATTTGGCTTTATAATTGAACTTTGCTCCCTTCTACTGGAGGCCAGCCAGTCATGTTCGTTTTTCTCACTCACACTCTTCATATACTTTCAAGGTACTTAGTGACTGGCTTCTGTGTTCTGGAAGTTCTCTGAGCTTTAGCATCATGAACTTATATTACATGATCAAGGAACTGCCCATGTGAACTAGGGAGAAACTATGCACTTAGTGGGCAGATGACAAATGCAAGAAATTTACCTTGAGTAGAAATGGAAATAGGTTAGAAAAATTTCAATACTATTATCTGCAAGTTTTCTTATATTCTATATGCATTCACTAAATAGTCTCTTGTATCAGGCATTAGATTGGATGTTGAGAACACACATCAACAGGTCACTAAGTTTTCAATGAATCCTCAAGTTTACTTTGAAGATAAACACACATCCTTTGCGTTGTTTTCATAATTCTCATTACAAAATTCATAAAAATCAAATGTAAGCACTTTAGATATTAATGTGCTTTAAAAATCTTTTTCTGTATTGCAAGAAATATCATTCAAACATATCCTATCAAAAGACTGTAGTTTACACACATGAGCATTATGTAGGTATTTATTGAGGGTTGATTAATATTTAGATAATATAGGGTTCTGGTAAATACTATCATCTTTGAAGAAAATTAAAGGAAGGGACATTTGACAGCACTTAGACTATTAAATCGTTTAAAGTATTATTAAGAAGTAGAAAATGTGTTATATTTTAAAGAAAAGATTCAATTTACTTTAATTTGGATAAATCAGAGTTGACTTTATCAGTATGTGTAAGTTAAGACAAATAATAATTTAATGATTGAGCAATGACAGACTAATTGTTGCTCATAATTGTGTGTGTGTGTGTGTGTGTGTGTGTGTGTGTGTGTGTGCGCGCGCGTGCCTACTTGTGTCTCTGTGCATAAGGGAGATAAGAGAAAACAGATTTTTCAAATATCTGCCTTAAAAGCCAATTTAACAATCAACTGAAAACATGGCATATAAACATTAGGATGTTGTGTTATCATTCTCTTTGGAAAATGCATTAATATTTAGCAGATAATTCTAATTAATTCTGCTTTTGATGCCACAAACAGTTGTGAGAGTCATGTTTTAGTTAATAATAACTTATTATTAATTTAGAATGGACAGGCTGATAGAGACCTCCACAAGTTTTCTAAGATAAAATAATCATGTAGTCCACTGGTAGTAAAACACATCTGTTCTTCTACTGGTTTATAATGGTCTGCAGCTGTCTCTTTGAGGCTCATTTTATGATGCTTTTCTTGAATTTTATTCCTGAAATCTGATGTTCACTTACTCTAATTGACTTACATCCTTGTAGCATTTTTTCAGCATTAATTTGTTAGACATTTATATCACACTCTAGTATTCATTACTTGAAGGATACTATTGAACAGGAACTTAATTGGATGAGATTGATTTCCCCTCTCATACCATTACACATGCTATAGAGATGTGTATATAGCTAAAGGGGAAATGGGGAAATCAGACTTCTCTTTCTCTGATATATTATTTAAATAATATCATTCTGTTATTAATCAGTACCAGGAGCTACATGGAACACAGTGCTTTGATTCTTCTGAATCCTGATTGATATTGAAAATCAAATAGTAGTTCTTTAGAATTGCTAGTCACTGATTTAGAACAAATGCAAATCTGTCTAGAATAAAATAAAATCTTCCTGAATAATCAATTCAGTACAAATATTTATAGTGAATTGTACTGTGGTTATAAAACTTAAGTAATCATATTGCAGCCTGAGCAAGCTGATTATCTAAACTAATAGCCAATAAAGAATGCCCATCCAATCTATATGATTATCCAAGCATTGTATATTAACAAATAACTTCTAAGATGCCCTGATAATATGCAGATATATGAACATTTTCTGTCAATTTCTGTGAGTGGAAAATGGGGAGAAAGTATAAGAATGCTATCTCTGCTACTTTCATGAATGGTTCTACTTTCACATAGGCATCAGAGCACAGCTTTTGGGAAAAAATAAAGGAACATAGTGAATTCTTTCTAGAAAGAAGTATCTTGGAGATTAGATAATAAAAGTGATTATGGAGCAAAGCAAAATACAAAGGGACAGACTGAAATTCATGGACAATGTAGGAGAATCCAAGCACAGTAATGACAGGATTCTATTAATAGGAAAATCCATGGCTTCCCTACCTTACAAAAAGAGAACATACAGAAAAAAAAGATGTTAAGTTAGATAATACCTAGTGCCATCCTCTAGGTCACTCCACAAAACTGAGCTTCAGACAAAGCCTTGAGTTTGCATATTTCTTAATCTGAGCTGAAGGAACAGGAGGAGACGTATAAAAGGAAGGGAGAGGGCTGGAGAGATGGCTTAGCAGTTAAGTGCTTGCCTGTGAAGCCTAAAGACCCCGGTTCGAGGCTCGATTCCCCAGGTCCCATGTTAGCCAGATGCACAAGGGGGCGCACGCATCTGGAGTTCGTTTGCAGAGGCTGGAAGCTCTGGCGCGCCCATTCTCTCTCTTTCCCTCTATCTTTCTCTCTGTGTCTGTCGTTCTCAAATAAATAAATAAATAAATAATTTAAAAAAAATAAAAAAAAAAAGGAAGGGAGAAAAGTTAGTCCAAGGGATTGTATCAAAACTGTTCCTACTGAGGTCCTCCAGGGATTTATTCTGTTTTGGACCTTCTCAAAATTAGAGAGACTCACAGTTCTCTGCTTCACAAGAAATAGGAATAATTTATCCAGTAGCTCCTAAATAATGGCTCAAGATTGCCTATTACACTTTGTGGATTGTGCAAACATTTGAGCACTTAGTGCATTTCATAAACACCCAGGAAATAGTAGTAGCAGAGAAACCCATGGCAAAACAACAGGCATATTCAACTCAGCTAAATCAAGGTGAAGTTCAGATTATACTTGCATCTAAGGTGGGTTCAACTGTTGGAACTGAAGTCAAGCAATAGGCATAGAGGATCTGAGGCAGGGAATGGCAGTATCTGGGGTAGCCTATTTCTCCTGCTACTAAGACCCACCAGCTTCTTACATTATATCCATCAAATACCATTAATAATAGTTGTTGCCCACAGTACTTACAACTGAATTACTGCATACTATTAGTCTCAACTGCCACGACTGATCCCACTGCAAGAGTTTATGTTAATATCTTCTTCATCCAGCACCTATTGATAATTTTCCTTGAGGTTTACTTTGGATTACTTGACTGATAAAGAAAATTTAGAACTTTACTTCTATAGGATGAAAACCACTAGTTCTTTATGTTTGTTGGATTATTGTGTTGACACTATTTATGTACTTTTATCACTATGTGCTGATATTCCAAGGTGTACTCCAAGTGTTCCATGGTTTAAGAACTCCTAAGTAGTATTAACCTAACTAATCATAGCTTTCTGTAATAATTCTGTTGAGTTATCCCTGCAATATGTTGCCCACAAATCAACCTACAAAAGAATCAAATATAAACTAGGGATGGATATAACCTTTAAGGAGTGTATTCTTTACTTTATTCCCTAAAGGAAATATCCCTTTCTGCTGAAGTTCCAGGAGTTCTTTTTCAGTAAGAACTAAAGTTACTACGACATAAGGCATACATCTTTCATAGGTGGCTACCTGGGAATCCAGTACTATAGGCCAATTCTTCCACTGTTTTCAATCCTAGATATTAAGGACTTCATGTGTTCATATTAGCAATTGTTTCTGTGCATATGCCATATCCTTTAGGTAGCATTTCAAACACATAAAACACATTGAACATTCTACCCAAACTGAGACTTATACATTATTTATTCTAAGGCATTCTGTTATTCAATTGAGTCATTTATTTCCAGGCCATACAGTACCTATTAAGACCAGTGGATCTTAAATCTATGTATTTGTTATTCCCACTAATTGTAAAGAACATTCCTTTGCATAAGGAAATGTATAGTTGCTGCTGGATATACCATTCATCTTTTTTCCCTGATTGTGGGATGTGTTTTTGAGAACAAATGCTCTCTCTGGAAGACAGTGTCAGAAGGGACAGAAATATTTATATGTGGAGACAATTTCCATGTGTCCAACTCTGAGGGATGTTATTATGGAAACAATACATATTCATCTGGGACCAAAATATATAGCCCATGCATTTCTGAAGCACACGTGTACTTTTCCCTTCATTAGATGATAGAGTATACCTTCACCATGAGACCATAAGTGTGGATGGAGTTCAGAGAGAAGGAGAAGTAAGTGGTGTGGGAATCTAAACCACATACTCATTTTAATCAGTTGTGCCATCTAGAACTACTGAGTCCAAAGGCAAATATGCACATTTCATCATACCCTCAAAAACAGTCACACCTCACTTAAAAAAATTTTTTTTGGTACTTTTTTTTATTTGAGAGTGACAGAGTGAGAAAGAGGCAGATAGAGAGAGAGAATGGGCACACCAGGGCCTCCAGCCACTGCAAACGAACTCCAGACGTGTGCACCCCCTTGTGCAACTGGTTAACGTGGGTCCTGGGGAATCGAGCCTTGAACCGGGGTCCTTAGGCTTCACAGGCAAGCAATTAACTGCTAAGCCATCTCCCCAGCCCACACCTCACATTTTTGATTTCACAATTTCTAGCCTATAATATGAAATGCTTGTTACATAACAAGTTGATAGCTCATCATTAAAAACTCCTACCAGGCCCCACCAGTGTGACAAACACTTGTTGTGTTTTGGACTTGAGACTGAGTCTTGTTGTGTATATCAAGTAGGCCTCAAATTTTTAATCCTCTTGTCTTAGTCTCCTGAGTACTAGGATTACAAACATGTATTACTATGTCAGATTCAGAAACAGCATTCTCAAATGGCACTAAGTATGAACTATACAATGTTCCCTAATTACTCAAGTACCTCTGCTATTTCTTTTTTATGGACCGACTGGAGATGACACACATCATCTGATGAGTGGTCTCATGAGCTGGCTGCAGAGTTTACTCTTCCTCTGTGTCCTGACCAAAAGCATCTGCCTTTCAAAATACCTGTGGTGGTGTGAATATGACTGTATGTCTCCCATATCCTCAGGGACTTTTAATTAAGGTTAAGCTTCCTATTTAATTTTCCAGCAGCCTGCTAGGGAAGGTGTCACTGGGGGCAGATCCTTTAGTCCAGCCATAAGGTGTAGAAAGAGGCAACTGGAGCTACAGTTGTTTGTGTTTGATGGTCATTTGGTGGTGTCTCTCTGCTATGGATCTATAGATATGAGACTGTGTCTTCTACCAGACAAGAGTTTTGTGGGGTTTTTATTGGGGGGAGATAATATGACCAACACTTTTTTCCTCACCCAGAGTCAATGACACTATGCTCCAACCACTAAACCCCTAACTATTGGCTGATGGTTCAGGTTTCTAGATCTCCATTGGGTTAGTCTTCCATTTCATCCCAGAAAATACTTAAAACTTGCTAATTCTTGTAAACCCAGTCTAATCAGCATATTGTCATCAGTAGTGTGGTATTCTTCCAGCTATACATTGAAGAAGGTGCAGGAGAATTATGCCAAAGAGAAGTGTAATTCATGGTGCTCTAAATCTAGAGTTGATAACTTTCTTACATAAAAGACCTGATTCAAGACAGGCGTGGTGGTGCATGCCTTTAATCCTAACACTTGGGAGGCAGAGTTAGAAGGATTGCTGTGAGTTCAAGGCCACGCTGAGAGTACATAGTGAATTCCAGGTCAGCCTGGGCCAGAGTAAGACCCTACCTTGAAAAACAAAACAAAAACAACAACAAAAAGCAAACAAACTTATTCATGTCATCTTTAGAAATTGAACGGAATAAAATGCCAATTCAGTACAGGGCATTCATGAGTGAGTTAAGTCCTGGTTACAGAGAGCAAGGAGAACTTCTTTTGCTCCATTTACCATATGGGCACATAAAACAGTCACTGCCCTCACCAGACACCAACTGTGCTGGCACCTTGTGCTTACCAGTCTCCAGAACTATGAGAAATTAATGTTTTTATTGTATAATCTTCCCTGTCAATAGTATTCTGATACACCAACATGAGCATATTCAGACAGCTTGAATCTACCCAGTTGCTTCAAAATGAGATTTCCACCTTGGCTTGGATAACCTCTAGGACTGATAAGACAGTGTCAGGGACTTGTACTGACATATCATAATAGCAGTTATGACTACAGGTCAGGGAGTCATTGTGAAGGTTCTCCTTGCTGTTATGTATATCTTGCTCATTTTGTAAATATGTGTCAAACAGCAGTCCCATTAATTCATTGAACCCACCCTCAAGAAAACTTGGGCCTGGGCTTGGTAAATCAACTGATGTCTGGTTACTTGAACCACCAAGGAAGACTCTGTTACTGGGCTTCCAAGTATAATGTTATATGTGGCATCTAATAGCACTCAAATGTTAAGAACGTCCTTCTTCTTAGGTAAATGGCTGATGGTCCCTCAGGAAAAAGTTATGAGGAATAATTCAGATATACAAGCAGGCAGACAGACAGATATTTGCAATAGTATCACTAAGTTCTTACCAAGAGGACCAGCTTTGGTTTCAATAATTGCTTTGGATCTGAGAAATAACTTAGATCTGTAAAACATGTCATTATGCACTGATTTCTAAGGAGCATCACAATTACCAAAATATTCCTAGTTGGTGGACTGAGCTGAGTACAAGGAAAGATGAAGTATTGGTTATTATAAGACAAGGACAATAATGGTAAGGCTAAGGGCTATGGAGCTGATTGGCATATATAAGTGCTTTGAGAGGCTTTGAAAGTAAGAAACAGTAAGCTCGGGTTAAATAACTAAACAAGGAGAGACAAATAAAAAGGGAATATGAGTGACACCTTGTTGTGCCAGTAGAAGCTTCCTTATTTGGAACTGAGCTTTCTAGCCAGCCTTTCACTAGCCCATGTGCTTAATAGGATATTAAAATTGCAGAAATGAAAATGCCATCATAGAAACAATTGATCAGCTCTTATAACACTTATCACTATATATTATATTCTGATGTGCACTGGTGGCTTTAAATGACTGTCTCCAGTGGACTGCAGGCTCCAGTGTCATGTGTAAAGGTAAGAATTGTATCTTTGCAGTTAATATAAGCACCTTTCTTGGCATGCCAATTATACCTATGCACTTTATTTTACAGGTTATCAAGTTATGATTTTATGTTTTAAAATAAGTTTTAAAATAAGGTTTAAATGAGTTGGGGAGGAGTGAATCAAACAAACAAGCAAGATCATGAGGGAAGACTTAAAAATAAGCACTTTCTGTTTATTTTTGGAATGTATATAAATATGTCATTTGCCTTTTTAATGAAATTATCAATCTCATTGGTTGCATAAAGAGGCACAGTCTTTGTCTCAAATGAACAGGACAAAGTTAATTATAGAAAGAAAACAAACATCTTCCAGGAGATCCCTTATCACACCAGCTCTGCCAGGACCCAGCTAGGTAAGTATTAGGAGAGTCTTTTCACCTTGTTATGCCTGCCTTCACATTTGAAATTTAAGAGGGCAGGGAAGAAAAGTTTTAATGAGCTCAAAGATAAAGCTTCCTCCAGTTCAAACAACCTGAGACACCATGCCTCCATGTCCCTGCATCCAAATAGTCACATGTTATGTACATCCATTGGAGATGAGGTCTATGGTTGGCCAGTAAGTTCAGGGTTCCCACCACGTCTGCACAGCACTTTGCCTCACAGGATGTTAGAAGGAAAGCCTGAGGCCATCTCCTAGTAGAAAGATTCTTGCTGCCTAGCAGTGATCTGAGTACTGCCCTACAACCATTTCCTCAAAATATCCCCTCCTATGTCCCTGGCTGAAATTTACCTAAAACCATAAATCAAAACCCTGTTAGGAAATGTTCTATCAGTCCAGAATTTCTAGAGTTTTCTTAATGGTCAGTAATATTAAATGGCTCACTCTGCTCCTAACGTTTTTAGGTGCAAGCGTTTGTCTTTAAACACTTCTTTGAAGTTGAATTTGTTCTCTTCATGCTTGCTTATGCAAAAGTAATTAACCTTTCCATTTCATGCTTACTTATGCAAAACTTCCCATTCCATTTTTGCTTTCAAAACAATCTTCTGGCCCTTACCCAAGCTCTCCTCACTCCCCCTCCCCACCTGCCTTCTCCCCTGTTGTCTTTCAGCAGATCTTCAATGTGTCTTATTTCCTATGTACTGGAGGGTTTTTTTTGTTGTTTTGTTTTTCCTTAGACACCTAAACTGTCACTCTCAAGTCCTGTCTCAGTAGGTTAGGATATTTCCCCTGCTAGACCTTGTGTTAATCTTTAGTACTAACATATTGCAAACTTTACAGTGTGTTGTTAGCGCCCAAAGGTGTCAAGATGTTCATGATCCCTCCCTTTTCCCAATCTATAGAGGTCAACATAGTACTGGACTAGATGCTACTTGACCTACAGCTATTTTAACACTGCACCTTGTGGCAAAAATACAGTGAATGTGGGAAGGGTTTTGATGCTTTTCTTAATTAATAAGCTCTCTGGGCCTGAAGAAGTGTCAGGAAGGAGGTTCTTCTTACCCAGGACAGCTGGATGAGGCACCAGCAGTGGTCAACTACCGCCTACGCCTATATGAAAAGTGCTCTGGGACTTCCCAAGCCCTGACAAAGCCTTGTATAAAGACAATCTTCTAAGACCCAGAGAGGACAAATGAGATTTTCAAAGAATGTTAATTTCTGACTTTAGGTTTACATGCAATGTTTTGCTTTCACAATTAGGTGTCAATGAAGAAAAGGAATGCTATTCTCTTTCTAATATATCATATTCTCATGTACTGATGAGCGTAAACTCAACTTTATAAACTAAAATAGGGATCTTATACACTAGGTCTGAAATTTTATTATTATCATGCCATAGCATGTTTTGGATGAAAAAGGAGAAAATCAACTTCAAAAATGAGTATCAAAGCCATGTTTGAGTAGAAGCCCACTTTATTCAAAATCATATACTACAGAGACAGTCAGAAGAGCCTTCAACTCTTGTGTGATTAAAAAACACAAATAATCTTAACAATCTCCAACCCCAGGGACTGAAGCCCTTGGGCAAAGGGTCTACCAGCTTCCAAGCTTCTTATCAAGCTAAAAGATTTGGTAAATATATTTATCATTTCCACTCAACTCTGTTTAAAACTGTTTGTGGATAGATGAAGTTTGTTGTTGTTGTGAGTTCCCTCCCCTTGTTTTGTTTTCAGTGTTCAGAAGGACAATTAAAAGCCAGGCTATAATAAGGCATCTGTTGTAAACAAGTTCAAACAAAGGAAGTGATTTCTCTGGCAAGTAGGAGGCTGAGGATCTGCAGAGGACACTGTTATAGAAAAATGCATAACAGCACAGAAAGGGTCCTTTTCACCTCTTCACTCTGTGTGGGTGATCAGTTTTGTAAGTTTCATTTGAAATCATTAGACAACTAATTTTCTGTTAATCCCATTTTATTTTTCAGGTGCTGGCCATGTGCAACAATGTTTTCTAGTATCCCTTCATTCTAAAGGAAGAACAAGTATCTGTCCATAGATATTTGCCTTGTTATAATTCTTCCTTCATTATATATACAATTACACACATATGTACATAGGAAGTCACACACAGGACACATCAACACATGCATACACATTAACATAGTGAACACAAATGGTAAAAAATTCATTCACACATCCAAATAGGTAAGTTTAGATATGCTTTCAAATAAATGCACAGAAATATACCCTCAGGGCACACTGATGCGCATGTATTCACAAACACATACACACATGAATGTGCACATAAGACACACAGGCCAACATATGAACACAGTGCATAGATATGTGAAAGGAGTCACTTAGCTGTGCATGTATATACATAGAGATGCATGTGTGCATTCTCACACACCTGAATACAAGAATACACATAGAATCACATTGATGCATGTGTCTATGTATTTATCAACACATGTATCCAGACATGCACACACAAAATATAGTTTCACATGTTCACACATAAATGTAGCTCATAAGGAGAGACACACATGGGCACCAATATGCACAATCACATACATGTTCAGAAACATACCTACAGAGATACTGACACATATGTGCATGCACTCATAAACAAACACTCATAGACATACATGGACACACGGGACATACTGACATGTATGTGCATGCATGAACACAATGTGCATGGAAGTACCACATACATGCCTGTGTGCACACACACAGATATACACAGATTCAGGCTCATGGAGACGCTCCCACATGTGTAAAACACACACAAAGATGCACATGCACGTGGAGAGGAGATACCTGTCTTCCCATGCTCTGTTTCAGGCCACTACACATCTCAGCTCAAGCTCATTATCATTGCTGAAAATAATCATCCTCTTCCCTCCTCTCCTCAGTGCTTCAGGAGAAGTTCATTGAATTGCTACTGCTTCCTCCACTGCCCTTTCCTACTTCAGATCAAAGTCATTTTTTTTCCTATTTCAAGGAAAAGTTGCTTGTCCCAATCTGGGTAGCACCTATATTCTCCCGATTTTGTGAACCTTGCTTTGCACATCTTTCAGTGGACCCTGAGACAAGGACAGAGAGTTTGAGAGCCTTCTTTCAGGGCACTGTCACTGGAAACCTTGTCTCCTCCTCCTGCCACTCTGGAAAGGCACTGGAACAGCTGTCAGGAAATGATGGCTGGGGTTGTGTCTTTTCCACCTTTGCAGCCACAGTGCCCAGCAAAGTGCCTGCCACAGGGCAGAGCACAGCAGAGGTCTATAGAATCAACAAATCCCTAGCATAGGGTCCCTTTTCTCCGTTTCTCAGGTTTGCTCATTACATACCAGGGTATGAGCTTGGAAACCGGCTAGCATACAAGAAATGAAAATAGTGTCTTTCCATACTCTTGGAGAGAAGCCCATTTATTTTCAGTTATGTGGTGTTTTAAAAAGATTGCTGTTCTATTAAAGTAAACACTAGATAAGGAGAATCTAATAAATGACATGCTGATAGTTGTGGTAAATATCCTGGACTTTAAAGACAGTTTTAAATATTCTTGCCTGCCACTGGTTAGTGAATTGACCTCTAGTCTTCAAACTTTCCCCAAGCATTTGCATTCTCATGCATAAAAATTGAGATAATAATTGTATCACAGAAATTTGCGGAGTCAAATAAAAGACTGTATGCAATTGTAGAAGATGTTGATATCTGAGGCAGTGTAGCTATTGGTAGGTATGTGTACAGAAGTATAGTAACATTTTTAGTATTGTCAGTCAAATTAACCTTTATGTACAAATACCATCCATTCAAGGTGACAGCCACCAAAAAGATCACTCCATTCTGCTACTTAGCTTTACACAGAAGAACATTGAGATTAAGAATAGATAATAAAGAACCCCTAAGTCCATTGCAGTTATAGACAGTATGGAGGCTGAAACTTCACTTCCCAATTCCAGGTCCAGGATTTCTAGGCAGCACTATAAACTGTCACCTCTGAATATTTTATGGTTTGTGTATGGCATGCCCTTATTGTGATAATGCATTGAATGCCAAATTTCTCAGATGGATACATTATTTTAGAGGAATCTGGAAACTTTAGTTAATGGGCCCAGTTGAAGGAAGTAGACACCAGAGTGAGGTTTTATATGAAGGCTATGCCTGCTCCCTCATCCCCTTCCAGCTTTCTGATTTCTGGCTGCCATGAATTGTCTGCTCTCCTTCCCATTCTTCCCACCATGATGAAAAACCTCAGAAAGCATAATATAATGCTTTGTGTGGCTATTTCTTCTGATTTGAATGAAACATACTCCACTGGAGTAAAGAGGGAAGCTCATAAGGTTCAGGAAAAAATTCCTGAAGATTTTTCTGCAGTTTATTTAATTTTTGTTAGCTATGGACATATTTTGTATGTAAACATCACATGTTGGTTACCATCCTTTCCTTCCTTCCTGACCCTTTTTAAAACAAGCCTTCTGGGTTGGGGATCCAGGTCAACCCCATGGGTATTGTGAGTCATACAATATTGGGGGGCAGGCAATGTCTCTATGCAACATGCCCCAACTTGTGGCTCTAAAAATCTTTCTGCCCCATTTTTCACAAAATTTCTTGAGCCATTCTGGGAGCATGGCTTCAGTGATGTGCATTTAGGAACATCTGGATCTCTGGTTTGGTAGGTGTTGAGTGTCCTCAGCATGTTTCTCTATCACCCTTGTGCTGATATCAGCTTAAATGGGACAACCATTATTAATTTAGAGAGAATTAAAAGGGTTTAGACACGCTTAGTCTAAGGTTAATGCAAGCTTAACAATAGAAATCAGAATCATAATCTAGATTTGATTCTGACTTGCTTCCAAGTTCCAGATACAGTTTCCTTTCCACTATGTGGATCTGTTAGCCAATCCAAGAGTATTTGGTTATCCACCATGGCTGGTGCCACTATTGCACATGTGTGAGCATCATGCCAGGTTGTTTGCTTCTGAGTTGCTTAGACTTTGAGTTGCTTGAACAGGTATTGGCCACTTCCCCTGGTAGCTCAAGTAGCACCTTGCAGCACTAGATGGGCTATTTATGTGGGGACTGGCTCTCCTCCAGGTTCCAACCAGGTCTCTCCATGGTCCATGCTGACAGCGTTTGGTGTCTTTAGCAGTAGGGTCTTACCATTAATCTCAGGTGGGTAATCAAGTGCTCTGACAGAAATCTGTCTTGTTAGCTTTGGGCAATCTAGTAGGTCTCTATGACCAACAGCTCGCTGTGGATGTAGACCACATCTTGGTACAGGGAATTGCAGGCCAGTGCCTGTAAAAAAGGAAAAGCCAGAGAAGAAAGAGAAACAGGATAAATTTGAGGTTTGGTTTCATCTCACTTTCTCTAGGGCCCTTCGATTCAGGTGCTTCCCTTAAGGTCCCATTGGGAGTTCCACATTTGAGTCTGACTTCCAGCATATAGGATTCTATGGTACCAGTTCAATTTGGGTTCAGTTCTCCCCCCACCACCACACACACACCTTTCCCCCAGCCCTAATCTCCCTTTTGTCCAAGCCTCAAGATGCCATTCAGTTATGTCAGCAACTTGGGCTGATACAGGTTAGGAAATGCAGATGAGTGAGATCATGAGATGGTTGTCTTTCTCTGAATGTGCCAGTTTATTTAGAATGATCTGTTCCAACTTTGACCATTAAAAAAAAAATCTATGTGTCACATTTTTCTTACTGCTGAGTAGAATTCCATTGTGAAGATATACCCCATCTTAGTTATCCATTCATCCAATGATGGGCATCTGGCTTGATTTCAGTTTTCAGCTATTATAAATTGAGCAGCTATAAAACATGGTTGAGAAAATACTTCTGAACTGAGATGTAGAGCTTTTAGGATAAATTCCCAGGAAAGTAATAACAGGGTCTCTTGGTAAATCTATATTTATCCTTTTCAAGGGTCTCCAAATTGATTTCCAAAATGGTTGTACCAGCTTACATTATTCCCAACAATGAATGATTGATCCTATTTCTCCATATCCTCACCAACATTTGTTTTCATTTGATTTTTTAGTGTTTTCTATCCTTGCTGGGGTAAGGTGGAATCTCATAGTTGCTTTAATTTGCATTTCCCTAGTGGGTAGGGATGTTGAACATTTTCTCAAGTGTCTGTTAGCCATTTGAAATTCTTACCCTGGAAATTCCTTATTTAGTATTCTACCCCACTTTTGGAGTAGGTTGTTTGATTTTTTATTTAGTTTTTTGAGTTCTTTGTAGATTCTAGATATTGGGTTTCTGACAGTGGAATAGCTGGCAAAGATTTTCTCCCATTCAGGGAGTAATTTATTGGATCTGCTTATGGTATGCTTTTCTGTGAAAAAGTGTTTTAGCTTTATGAGATTCCATTGGTTGAGTGTCTGTTTAATTTCCTGGGCCTCTTGGGTTTTGTTTAGGAAGTCGTTTTCTAGTCCTATATTGTAAGGAGTGTTTCCTATTTTTTCTTCCAGGAGTTGAAGAGTTTCAGGTCTTATATTGAGGTTTTTAATCCATTTGGACTTTATTTTTGGATATGGCAAAATGAGTGGGTCTAATTTCATTTTTCCACATATGGTCATCCAATTTGTCCAACGTCATTTGTTGAAGATGATGTCTTTTCTCCAGTCTATGTTATTGGCACCTCTGTTTAAGATCAAGCAGCTGTAGTTGCTTGCCCTTAGGTCTGGGTCTTCATTTCTGTTCCATTGGTCTATGTTTCTGTTTTTATTCCAGAACCATGCCATTTTTGTTGCTATGGCTTTGTAATATAGCTTTAGATCACGTATGGTGATACCACCAGAGGTGTTTCTTTTGCTGAGGGTATGTTTGGATATCTGAGTCCTTTTGCCACTCCATATGAATTTTGAAAATTTTTTTTCAATCTCTGTGAAGAATGATGCTGGGTTTTTATTGATATTGCAATGAATCTGTATATTGCTTTTGGTAGAATTGCCATTTTCACAATATTAATTCTACCTATCCAGAGCATGGGAGGTCTTACCATCTTCTAAAGTCCTTCTCTAATTCTTTTTTTTTAATATTTTTTGTTCATTTTTATTTATTTATTTGAGAGTGACAGAGAACAGAGAGAGGGAGAGAGAGAGACAGAGAGAGAGAGAGAATGGGCGCGCCAGGGCTTCCAGCCACTGCAAACGAACTCCAGACACGTGGGCCCCCTTGTGCATCTGGCTAACGTGGGTCCTGGGGAATGGAGCCTCAAACCGGGGACCTTAGGCTTTATAGGCAAGCGCTTAACTGCTAAGCCATCTCTCCAGCCCCTTCTCTAATTCTTTTTTAAGTGTTTTTGTTTTCATTACATCATTTTTTCATATCGGTTTTTAGTGTTATTCCAAAGTATTGAATTTTTTGCCACTAATGAAAATGGGCCAGCCCAACTGATTTCTTTCTGTGTATATTTGTCCTTTGTATGTAGAAAATCTACTGATTTTTGTGCACTGATTTTGTATCCTGCTACTTTGCTGAAGGAATTTATCAGCTTTAGAAGTTTGGGATGGAGACTTTGGGTCATTTATATGTAGGATCATGTCATCTGCAAATAGGACTAATTTGACTTCTTTCTTTCCAATTTTAATCCTGCTTGTGCTGGTACTTCTAGTACTATGTTGGAGAGCAGTGGTGAGAATGGGCACTCCTGTCTTGTTCCCGATCTCAGTGGGCACTCCTTGAGTTTTTTCCCATTAAGTATTATTTGTGATTTAGGAGCTTTATATATAGCCTTTACTGTGTTGAGACATAAACCCTCCACACCTATTTTTTCCAGTTTTTTGATCATGAAATGATGTTGTATTTTTGTCAAAGGCCCTCTCTGCATCAATTGAGATAATCATGTCCTTCTTTTGGTTCAGTTTATTTATATTGTGTATTGCAATGACCAGTTTCTATATGTTAACCCATCCCTGCATCCCTGGGATGAAGTGATGAAGCCTACTTGACTATGGTGGATAATGCTTTTGATATGTTGTTTAATTTGTTTTGCAAAGATTTTTTTTTTTTTTTTTTTTTTTTTTTTTTTTTTTTTTTTTTTTTTTAGGATCTTTGCATCTAAGTTCATTAGGGATATAGGCCTATAATTTTCTTTCCTTGTTGAATCTCTGTCTGGTTTTGGTATAAGGGAGTCAGGAAGAATTTTTTGGTCTCCAATTATGTGGAATAGTTTGAGAAAAATTGGTTACAGTTCTTCAATGAAGGTTTGATAGAATTCACCTGAGAAGCCATCTGGTCCTGGGCTTTTCTTTTTGGGGAGGTTTTGATTACCTTTTCAATCTCCATGGATGTGAAAGATTTGTTTAGATTAATCTCCTCTGAATTTAGTTTTGGTAGGTGATATGTGTCTAGAAATCCATCCATTTCTTCCACATTATTTAATTTTGTGGAGTAGAGGTTTTGGAAGTATGTCCTGATGATTTTTCCAATTTCACTGATGTCTCTTTTAACCTTTCCTTTTTCATTTCTGATTTTAATTTGAGGCTTCTGAACTCTCTATCTATCTATCTATCTATCTATCTATCTATCTATCTATCTCTCTCTCTCTCTCTCTTTTGTTTGACCAGTTTGCCCAGGGGTTTGTCATTCTTACTTATTTTTCAAAGAACCAGCTCTTCATTTCATCTAATTTTTAAGTTGCTTTCTTAGTTTTCAATTCATTAATTTCTGCTCTAGTTTTGATATTTTTTCTTTCCATCTAGAGCTCTTTGGGTTGAATTCTTCTTCTCTTTACAGCACCTTTGGGTAGACAGTTGGGTTACTGATTTGTGATCTCTCTGTCTTTTTAATGAAGGCATTTAGGGCTATGAATTTTCACCTATTATTGCCTACATTGAGTCCCATAAGTTTTGGTAGGTTGTGTTTTCATTATCATTCAATTTTAGGAATTTTACAATTTCTCTTTTGATTTTTTCCATGACCCATTCATTGCTAAAAGTGTGTTGTTTAGTCTACAGGTGCTGGTGGAATTCTTGCCATGTCTCTTGTTAATTTCTAGCTTTAAAGCATTATTATCTGACATGATGCAGGAATTTACTTCAATTTTCCTGAATTTATAAAGGCATGTTTTATGGCCTAATATATGTCAATTTTGGAGAACATTCCTTGGTTTGATGAAAAGAATGTGCATTCTGTAGAGTTGGGGTGGAAATTTCTGCAGATATCTGTTAGGTCTAGTTGATCTATGATGTTGATGATCTCTATTATCTCCCTGTTGATTTTCTTCTTGGATGATCTGTTATTGATGTTAGTGGAGTATTGAAGTCTCTGACTATGATGATGTTGGTGTTTATTTCTGTTTTGTTGAGGAGTATATTTTGACTTATAAACTGTGGTGCACATGTGCTTGGCACATATATATTTATGATTGTGATATGCTCATGTTGGATCATTCCCTTGATGAGTAAGAAGTGACTTTCTTTGTCCTTTTTGATTACTTTTGGCAAGAAGTCTATTTTATCAGGTATTAGTATAGCATCACCTGCTTTTTTTTTTTTTTTAAATTCCCACTTGCTTGGAATATCATTTTCTCACCTTTCACCCTGGGGAGGTGTCTATCTTCAGTGGTAAGGTGGGTTTCCTGAGGACAGCAGATCGAAGGGTCCAGGTTTTTGATCCATCCTAATAACCTGGGTCTTTTGATGGGTGATTAAGGCCATTAATATTTAATATTATTACTGTAAGGTTTGAATTAGTCTCTACCATTGTGAGGTGTTTTCTGGGGTTTGGTGTTTCCTTGTATTATGTAATGTTTTGAGCCTCGTTTACTTTGGTTATTGTGATCTTCTTGTTGGCTCTTGAAGTTGATTGACTGTTCCGTGTGGAGTATTCCCTAAAATATTCTCTCTAGGTTTGGCTTTGTGTTTATATAATCTTAGAATTGACTTTTCTCATGGAAAGTTTTTCTTTCATCACTGTGCCTGCCTACACACTATCCCTGCAAGGAACTCAGACCCTGGAGGTGGGAAGAGCCCACAAATGGGCCCGCCCTACTCACTCCAAACCACTGCTCCTGCCCACACACTGACCATGCAAGGAACTCAGACCCTTGAGGTAGAGAAACCCAGAAATGGGTCCAGCTTACTCACTACAGATCACTGTGCCTGCCCACACACTGCACAAAAACTATGAACAGGGAGATGGGAGGAGCCCATAAATGGGTCCTGGGTCCTGGCTACTCACCTCAGAGCACTGCACCTGCCTACACACTGACCACACAAGGAACAACTTCTGAAGATTTTGATTCACAAGTCCACCCCCCCCCATTTTATATAAAGCAGTAACAATTGCTAAGGAAAGGATACTCTCTGATGACCTTAGCTCCTTGTCAGTTCTTCAGGGAGCTCCAGCGATGCAGCTTCCATGAGTCATCACCATGCTGGAGTGGGCTTTCTGGTGATGCAGCTGCAGTCACCCATGTTCCTATAAGTAACTCTAATAAACTTATTGGTGCACTCAGCTAGATTCAGGTAGTCATTTCTTTCACTGTTTCTGGGTGAATGGACATTTATTCATTTGTCTGCCGGAAATGTCACACAAGTGCTATATAATCCTTCCTCTTTTAACTTGTTATATCAGGTATTTTGGTCACAATTATACAAAACCAAAGCAGAATATAATTCATATTAATAGACAATGGCAAAAAGATATGGATGATTCATGCTTGGTCATGGTTAGCAAAATGAACCTGGACTATGGAATACTGAGCTCACATGTTAATTCTGCTATTTCTCAGACTTCAGACTGCGGCCAAATTATTCAATCTCTCTGAAAGTTGTTGTTCACATGTTGAGCAAAGAGGATATTACCCACCTTGCCAGCCGATGAATTAGAGAAAATGTATCAAAGTGCTTTGGAGTGCATAGTAATAGTCAATGAATGATAGCTTTCATATATTCACCTATTTCCTTATCTTATAGCTAATTACTAATCATCCTTTCAGATACAGTTATTAATGCAGTAGGGAAAATAATTATTACATTCACAGTGGATTCTGAACACATCAGAAGTGAAGGTAACAGACTAGACTAGAAAGCCAGGGTTGTTATCTATCTCATTTTGATGGTCAGTAGAGTGATAATGCCTATCTCTTCTAAGTGATAAAGCTCATCACTACTCCAAGGCAAGATAGGGGTGTAAAATGTTTAAAACTCAATATATTTCTTTGATAATAGTAGCAAAACTAGAAGGCAAATTAAGCCCTTGAAATAGTTGGGTTCTAATTATCCCATTGTTTATTTCCCCTTAATAGCCTAAAGAGAATGATTTATGTTTATTAGCCACAGTATGACCTATGTTACATTCATGTCCTGACAAATGAGTGATGATATAAACATGCATATCATCATCCTGTGTTTCAGCTAGTTTATCCTGCATTGCTATGAAAAAGTCAAGTCAAAATGGACAGTTTAACATCATAACAAATGTACCTATTCTTTAAAAAAAAACAAAAACAAAAAACTAATGCTCTTAAGACTTCTTAATCCATTCTTATTTTTCTCATTTCCCCTTAGCCTACTAAAAACTCATGGCATGGGCATTAGTTGGAGGTTGGAAGACACTGGACCTGGAAATGAGACTGCTTTCACTGTACTGGCTGTGCCTGAATGACTCCCTTAGCTTGGTCTCTGAATCCTGATTCCAACCAGCATCTGCACTGGTGAATCTCTAGCTGATCACATGTAGTGATACACACCCGTGATCCCAGCCTTCTTTAGGCAAGCAGATCAGGACTTTAAGACCAGCCTGGTCGTCATAGCAAGTATGAAGTTAACTTGAGCTACACAGTTTAGACCCTTTATCACAAAAAAGAAACAAAAACAAAAAGCAAGAAAGGAAAAACTAAGGGGATAGGCAGGAAAAAAATCTCCCTAGCTCCCCAACTTTATATTAACATCAGGACAGGGTAAAGGGCTGAGGTTATGAGAAAGTGCTATTAAAAGATGGCATACCCACCTCCCATCTACACAAACTTCCCCAGGTTATTGGAACAGTAATCTCATGGAGGAATTTTGAAAATATAGTTAAGGACTCAGATAAATTGATTTTAAAAAGAAGGGGTTACATGTTGTGCCTCTAAACAGAACAGGGATTGTTTAAGAGCAGAGTCTTGCTTAGGTTGATCAGCCTGATAGCAAAAAGATTCACTGGACCTAGGATAAGCAGAACTATGGTACGTATTGCTCATGGAGACTTCAGTCATATGACATTAGGGAAATGAATCCTGCTAATTGACAAGCTTGGAAGCATTGACATCAACCTTGTGATCAATAGTATGTAAATTATCATACCAAATACCAAGACTGCTGATAGAATATGATCTAGTAAGCCAGTGTGTGTTAAGTCATTAAGTTTAAAGGAGCTTGTTACACAGCAGTAGAAATTTGAAATACTCCCACATCTCAAAAGAGTCACGGACAATTAAAAAAAAAAAAGACTTTTATTAAAAATACATCTTGAACTTACAGAGTTAAGCCTCCTTTGTGTGTGTGTGTGTGTGTGTGTGTGTGTGTGTGTGTGTGTGTGGTGTAGCATGTGTGTAGTGGTGTATGGAAGCATGTGTTTGGATGCATACACATGCAGAGACCAAAGGAGGACATTGGGTATCCTCTTTTAGCATTTTTCTGTTTTATGTCATTGAGACATAATCTCTTGCTGATCCTAGAATTCATGGGTTTTCTGTTAGACTGGCTGACTGCTGAGCTCCAGCAATCCTCCTGTCTCTATATGTCTCAACACTGAGGTTATAGGAATGTGGGTGCTGGGGACTTAACTCAGGTCTTCATGCTTGTGCAGTAAGCAGTAAACACTACTGAGCCATAGCCCTGGTCCCCAGAGTGAAAATTTCTGGTTTTCATGGCTCAACTGAAATGTGATTCCCAATCACAGTCTGAAGTAGATTGGAGGCCCCTAGTGTACACACAGGTTCTGTGAACTGTCTGTAAGAAACAACCAGGCCTTTCTCCAGGTCTGTAGGACCATACCATTTTTCTACAGTAAGGCAACTTCTCTGTTGGAAGTGGGGAGAAGGGTGATTCCAAATTATTCTCCACCTCAAGACCATCTGCTCTGTGAAAATCTAGAATTTAAACTTAAATAGCCTCATCTCACCATACCATCAATTTGACCTTACATTCATTGATTGAGAACATTTTATTTCAGGTCGCCTAGAAACAGTCAGCAAGTATTATGAATTTGCAACAGAGAAGCAGTCAGATGAGGTATTCGAATTCTCATCAAACCAGCTTCTGACTCAGAATCAGAAGATTCCACCAGGCCCTCTTCAGTTTTGCTTCCTAGAAGCTTAGAGATGCAGTCAGGAGCTTCTGTGTGCTTTACAAGTCCACATCAAACATGCAGGAAGACGTTGAGCAAACATTCGAGATTTTTTTTTTAGTTTATTTTTTTTCTGTTAGAACAATAGAAAGCTGAGGAGTGAATCCCCCTCCTCTTTATTTTAGTTTCATATTTGAACAACCCTTTTCTGAAAAAGAAAATGCAAGGGTTCACTAACGGCACAACCAGAGCGCCACCATGTGGCAGAGTCTTATAGAGTCTTCTTGGGAGCTTAAAGAGGGGTTTTGCATACTGAAATCCTGTTATAAAACAATAAATCTGGACAAAGGCCACAAAAGTTCATGATGAAGACCATGGCTACCTCTGAAACTCTGGAGACAGGGTTGATGTTTTCAGTTAACATCTTGGTAGCAGATGTGGCAATAAATCTTACTTTCATATTTAACAGTGAACAAACGTAATATGAGTATCATATGATATAAATAGCAAATTGTTTTATTTAAATATCTTTGTAATTTTCTAAATTAAGCAACATGGCTAATTGTAACATCATGAAACAATTGCATTTTTCCAATTCATGAAAAGATCACATTCATTCAAACTTCTCATGGAATCGGCTAGTATGTAGGTGTTGCTCAAGGGTTTCTGTTTTGTTTCTTTGGTTGTAGGGTTGTACATTGTTTTTAAATAGATAGGAAAAACGTCACTGAATTCCTCAATTATAATAATAATATCCAGTGACACTTTGTGTGACTCCACTCTAGGTTTAAACTCTGGAGGTGTCCTTGGTTTTCTTTCCTTGGCTTCCTGAACAAATTTGTCCAGGGACTTTGACTTGTGCTATTATCAAGAAAACATGCAAAAGTAGATTGAGAAGAGGAAAGATGCAGGAAGAATGAACAAACAGCAATCACACTTTGTCATTTCTAAGAAGAGCCCACCAGTAGACATTTCTGTGCAACAGAGGAAGGACATATGTGTCCCAACTCCTGGTGTTTGCTTACAGAATGATGGTAAACCTCCTTCTGTTCTCTGAGGTCGCCTGGTTCATGGGCATTCTGCCAGTAGGTTCCCTTATCAACATCCTTGAAATCACCTCCTGCTTGATTATAAGTTTCTCAGAGAAGGCACAGTTGCTCAGGATGCTTCCCCAACTGAAGATATTAATTAATGTTAGTTTTAATTCTACTCATTGACTTGATTCTCACTTTCCCTTACTTCCATAGCAAATATTAGGCACAAACCAAAGAGGAAAATTGGACCTTCTTTCCATCTTACTTAAATTATTTTTTCTCTTTTGTGGGGCAATCAAGGCATCAAAATGAAGCCATTCTGCTTTTGTGCAGTGTGTTAATATTGTCTCTGTATCCTTTCAAGAAAGAACTTGCTTGTTGAAAAAGGAGGTTCACATAGTATCTGAAGGTCCTTTATTTAAAATTTTCTTTGATATATACAGTATTTATATAATATTTACTCCAAATTCTCCCTTTCTTGAAGGAATAGTGACTTCTTATTCTTTTCATATCATACAGTCTATTTGTAGGCAGGGGCAAACTCTTGCATTCAGTGTTCTAAATTAAGGAAAAGAACATGTTGTAAAATGTCACTAAATCCCTTAATTTATCACCTAAATTAAATTATGACCAGGGTCAGATCATCCCTACCCTATATCACTCTTCCCAAAAATTACCTAGTTGTGCAGGAACAAGCTGATTCATGGACCTTCAGAAAACTCTCTTTCAGTGACCTTCCTTGCTGAGTTTTTTGATGACTGTTTTATTGCAGTCAGAGAAGAAGCAAGGTCTGGCCCCTGAGAAGCTGTCAGATGACGCTAGATGCCCAATGTCTGATTCATGTCATAACTTTCTTCACAGGCAATCTCCTGTATGGCTGCTGCAGTCTCTTTATTCCTGTGCATGTGGTGGCTCACATCTGTAATCTAAGTACTTAGGAGGCGGCGGCACAAGAGAACTGCCACAAGCTTGAGGTCTGAACAATTCATGTAGTCCAGCCTTGGCTATGCAGTGAGGCCCAGAGCAGCCAGTACTACAAAATGAAATCATGCCAAGAAAAATAAAGAAAAAAAACTGCAATAAAAAGTTATTAAAATATTTTAATAAACCTCTCAAAAATCTGCTTATCAAACAACTTTAAAATCCTTTACAAACATTTGGCATTAGGTTTAGACCATTCCCAGACTCTTTAGGGCTTTGGTTTTAATTGGTGATTTGGTGACATCATTGTAAAAATAATTGCATGCTATTTTAAAGATAAATCATCTTATATAAAATGTATTGAGCTGCAAGGTGACTTTTGTATCTATAGTTAACCCATAAATGTTACCTTCTGCTGTAGCTTTCTCCTTCCTACTCTATAGAAAAGTCATTAAAGGGAGTGATGTTTCCCAGAATGTCTTGTTATTTCTAGGTTAACAGCAAAATGCAAGTTGTTACCACAATATGTTGAAGGGATATACCGATATTGAATGTACTTTGGCATTGCCAGATGGTGTAGGAAAAAGTTACAGTGTGTTATCAATAATCTAGCCTCTGCAGATCATGAGCATTGTTGAAATGAGTATCTTTACTTGCCTTGTATTTTTTTCTTTTAATAAACTTCCCATTGATAACTTCTGAAGTTTATAAAGTTGACTTGATACAGAGCTTACTGGAGTTCAGGAATAATTTATGGACCCCCGACTTTTGGACTATTTTCTATTTTTAACAAAGAATTTAAATAAACAGATCAAGATGGATAAGTTTTAAATCATTAGATTTAGTTAGGAGAAATGATGAATCTAGGGAGGAGGCCTGAACTGGCATATACTACCAACTGGAGGCAGGACCTAAGAACTCATGCAGAAAGCATGAGGAGGTAAAATGTGAAGGGGGTTCTCCATGAAAATTGAAAAAGAGGGCCAGAGCTTAAAGGAACACACACACACACACACACACACACACACACACACACACACGGGAGGGGGATGCAAATGGAGCAAAAGGATGTAAGTGTTTTGCCTTCACATTAGAAAAATCAGCTAAGAGGTCAGATAGTAAGGGTTCCTTAACTTAAAAGAGAGTAACAAAGTGAAACAGCTGTCCACCCCCCAATCACAGCCCAGCCACGGTGGGGTGGGAAGGTATGACCAGAAGTGGGGCCTGGAAGTTCAGGTGTCAAGAGAGATGAACAGCCAAGAAGGAGGAGAAGGATGGGAAGCAGGAACAGGAAGAAAGGGAAGAGGCAGAGGGAAAGGGAGAAGGAGAAAGAAGTGGGGTGGTTGTGGAGGAAGAGGAGAAAGAAGAAGAGGAGGAGGGGAAGGGAAAGGAGAAGGAGAAAAGGAGAAAGGAATACCTTGCCCACCTGATAAGTCCCTCTGGTAGGTTCTATAGGTGTACTTTACCATCAGGCTCAGGTGAGTCCAGGAGCCCTTTGATGGGTCTGACTCAAGAGGCTAGGTCAGCTAGATAGTGTGCTAGACTGGGAAACAGTAGAGGACACTGGCACTGGTGAATGATACTCTGGGTTTTTCCTTAGCTGACTACCAATATGAAAACCAAACCAAAAAAAAAAAAAAAAAAAAAAAAAAAAGAAAGAAAGAAAAGAAATAATTACCTTGCTCTTGTTCTCCTTCAGACTCAAAGTAATTTTAGAGATAAAATGCTCTTTTTAACAATTCTGCACAGTGTAAAATCCAGCTTTTTGGGGAGGAAGACCTGGCCCAACCCAGCCTAAGTTAACATTGCCCACCTTACTCTCATTTTCTTTTCTGCCACTGTTCATGCTCCGGTGCCCCAGCAACACATCTGAGTTCTTGGCAAAATGTTCCTTGTGCCTGGAATGCCTTACATGTGTTCTACATGACCTAGCCTAGCAATCAGCAAAATATGACCATGGTTTAACTCTAGACTATTCATCTATGTGTTTTTGTAAATAAAGTTTTATGAGAACACAGTCCTGGTCATTAAAGTCTGTATTATCTATGACTGCTTTTGCACTACAACCCAGAATTGAATACTCACAGCACAGACTTGACATATTTCCTTTACATAATAAGTTTACTGGCCATTGATCTATATCAATACCATTTTTTTTCCACTGGATCCATAATTCCACCAGTCTTATAGTCAATTCATCATTTTTGTGATCACACAGCATGATTTACACCCCCACTAAGCAGTACCTAGTATGACTTGTTAAGCAGCCTCCTCCTTTGCAGACCAGCTCTGAATGGGATGCCTGGATAGTGTTTAACCAGCACTTACAGAATTGAGAACAAAGTGAGGAAGCCACAAAAACTGACACAGAAGGAGGGAAGGAAAGGAAAATTATATGTCCTCTACTTTGTTCTTTGAATATGTCACTCATAGTTTTAAAAGAGTTAGAAATTTTTTTGGGGCAAACATTTTAGTAAGATCACATGGAGCTGCAGTCTCATTTACTAGATAGTTCACAACTAAATGATTTCTAGGAAGCTTAATACAAGAAGGATATCTAAGGATATCTGTGGCTGATTTTTATAAACATGGTCAAACACACCAAACAAATAATTACAATTCCCCTTTTAAAAATTCATTAAGGACTTAGGTGATCATATACTTGTTCTAAGAGTTCTACCATGGCTTCAAACCAGTTCCAAACTGATGTGAAATTTGTTCCAGTATGTGACAAGGGATTTTTAAAAACTCAAAAGACTGTAAGTCTTTAGGATTAGAGAAGAGGTGTAATTAGGTTTTATACATTCCACAGTCACCTAGTGGCACATGTTATAAATAAGGTCGGTAATATAAGTTGGAATTTTTAAATGTCAAAATATTCTTTTAAAGATATAAGACTGTCCATATTCAAAGTGAGCTCTTTCAACAAAAATACATATGTTCAGAAAACAATAATGAAAATGAAATAGTTCAAAAATATTCTGAACGTTCAGGATAAGAGGAACGACTGTGAAGCCCTGCACACATAACATAATGTTTACAAGTTCTGTCCAGCCGTGCATGCTCACCTGTGACTAAAAGCTAATGCAAGATGTGTCAGATTTTTCAGTCCAAGATGAGTTAAGAGCCTATACTTCATTATCAAATGGTGTGGTATAGAGTTGTTCTCTCTTCCAGGGGTTAGTCATAAGGGCATTTGTCAATAATACTGGATTGATGGAGGAACCAGAGATAGAACACATAGATTGAGATGGTGCAAAGTTGAAGCTCAGAACAGACTTGGGGGTGAAGTTGGAAAATGTGAATCAGGATATAGACTTCAGGCAGGTGCTCATCTGATAAAAGGAAAATCATAGACAAGAGGCTCTCAGAACACAGAAACAGACAGGTCAAGAATGAAGGAACACACACAGAAACCTTAGACATGAACATCCCTGAACCTCCTAGAGCCATCTCTATTTGCATGATAACAAAGTAGGAGGTCATGACAGAGTGGACAGAAAGCACATGATTTAAACAGAAATAAAGAAACCCCAACCTTAGTTAAAGGGAACTACTCAAACAAAACATCAAAGCCAGAGTAACAATCTAATATTAAGCAACTGCTAGCTACTTAAAAAAAAAAAAAAGTAGGCACAAGTTCCCATATTAATATAGCTCCAAAGTATCCTTCAGTTTTAGCTAAAACCTTATGATATTAGGTAACCTGGCTTAACAGCACATCTTGTCTGTTATTGTTACATTTGAGCATATATTCCATTATTAACCTTAAGTTAAGCATACCCAGATGTGTCGCTACTTTTCCTTTCTAAGTTAGGATCTTAAACTGAGAATGTGCAAGAATGTGTCCACTTCTAAGGTGCTTTCCAATAGGAATAACCTATATGTACATGTATGCAAATAAAAATCCAAGGCTTCCTTTGTTCAAAGAGGGCATTGTTTTAGAAATAACTTTCTTGATCCTCTTACCTGCTATAGATAAAAATCTTGTTTCTGTTATTCTTTCTCTAGGCCATGCTTGTTTTGACTTCCCGGTTACACACGTTCTATCTTCTCCTGTTGAACAAGTACTTAGCAACATCAGCCTGGGCCACTTTCTGGGACACAGTCTGTAGAAACATGTAACTCTTCTAGAAGAAAACTATTTCACTGACATTTTCTCTACTGCTGTCTATCATTCTTCCAGTTTTTAGAAAACCTCCACATAGCAGAAACAGGTCAGATGTGTGCCAATAGGCACTCCTAGTATGACCTTCATGTTTACAATCTGAAACATGCAAGGCACAAAATTCCTCCAATACTATCAGAAGGATTTATGGTGAGGCTTTTATCAAAGAGAAAATGTTCTAGAGACATAAATCATGGTACCATTTCTTGTGGTATAAATGGAGGGGACATTCACCTCCAAATGAAATATAAAGAACAATAATTTCAGAGGGAGAGATCTCTGTATACTAGTTATTCTTTGTAGTGACAAGAAGCGTCATGCCAGTAGAAGAGCAATAATGTTTATTTTCCTAACATCCAAAACCATAATATTCCAACTGGCATCCAACAGCCTATGTCACTCTTACAGATTAAGGGAGAGAAAAGTAAAACACCAACAGTCAACAGAGAGAAAGAAAAATGCTCAGACGGTTGTATAAGGAGTCTGGAAGTTTCTGTGCCTGGACTACCAAGGACCATCTCAGACCAAACTGATTGTGAAATTCAGCAGGAATATGCCTGGAGAAGTTGGAAGACAGGCAATTGGAAGCCTTTTCTGCCACCCATTTCTTGTCATTCTCTGAGAAATGAGATTACTACTGGCCCACACTGAACTAATAATCTCTGAAATAAAATAATCAGAAGATAATCAGGAGGAAGGGAACTCATGAAGACATCTGATGCTGGGTTTCCAAGATAGGGCTAATTACTAAACTAGAATCTGCTTCTCTTTTTCAGATAGAAGTAAATCCTAAGGAGAGAGCCACCCCATCATACCTCAAAAGGGCCCCAGGCTGAAACTAAGAACAATTGGCAAAACAAGCAAGGGTGCTGTTTTCTTGGTGAACCAGGTACCAGTACAAGGGTGAAGGAGGTCAACACAGAGAAAAATCAACTCCTACCAAATCAGAGCTCCTGAGACCCAGAGGCCCCCAACACCTCATCACTGAAGCAGACCCAAAATGAACCCAACATGGCTCAAGGAAATTTTGCAGAAAAGGGGGCGGTAAGAATGTCAGAGCCACATGTTGGGTCATGATATGCAGAGACATTTATCCTACCCATAACTGTGGGCTAACTCCAGAATGCATGACCCATATACCTCAACAAGGAGGGGCCAGGGAGTGGGGGTAGGACATGTATGAACCTAACAATGGTCTCAAATTGACTGTATTTGCTGAATACAAAATGAACTCATTTTAAAAAAGGGAAAAAAAATTATCCACTTTTAAATTTTGACAATTTATTTCCATGGATGAATATTTCTTTGGTAAGAAGACTACTTTGTTTAATAAAGTCATAGAGATTTAAAAGAATATCTACTTTGGGTACTGGAAATATTTAGTATGTCTGGAGCAAAAAATTCACATTTAAAGTTTGTGAATCTGCATCTGGGAAGCTTATGAGATCTAAATCAACTATTTCTAATAAAAAGTTATGTTCCAATCAGTATGTGCTATAAGTGTTAAATAGATACCAAATTTTGAAGACTTTGTGCAAATAGAAGAATGCAAAATATCTCTATCATTTTTATATTGATTATGTGTTGAAATGATGATATTTTGGATATATCAGATCAAATAAAATAAGATTAAACTTTAAAAAAAACCTAGGGAAATAAGGGGAACAAGTTTCTTGGCTCCACCCAAGAAAAGCTGAACCCTAAACATGGGGAAAAACTCAAACTTTTTCATATTAAAGGACTCCCACGTGGTCAGATTTTCAGAGCTATGGATCCCCTCTATACTTTCCACTCCTGGAAGGACCACTGCAGATAAAGAAGACCAAAACTTCCTTTTCCAAGAAAGATAAAATTTCATGGTTTATCAATATAAAGCATATTTATGATCCTATTTCTACATGTTTACATTATACTTAAATATTTTCATGTAGATTGCAAGCTCACCCAGTAAAGCAGTTCATTAGCAAAGTTACAAACATGTTCTTTCTTTTGCTTTCATTGTATTCAATTTCATAAAACAAAGATAAAATGTTGAAAAATTTAAAAGTAAACACCTATTATCCCAAAACAGCATATGTTGGCTTCTTTTTATATTTTCTTTATGTATTACTTTTCTTATCACTGTGACACAATGCCTGCTATAAACAATTTAAGAAAGAACATAATTTATTTGTCTCAAAGTTCCCAAAGGCTCAGCCTATGATTGTATGGGCCCCTATGCACAGAAAAACATGGTGGAGGAAAACTGTTCACTGCATGGTATCTGGGATAGACAATGTGACAGGAAGAGACCAGGACTAATATGCCACCTGTTCTCCAGTGGCCTACTTCCTCCAGCTAGGTCTTATCTCTTAATATTGCCCCAACTACCCCAAAAGTAGCATCATAAACTATGGGCCATTAGTGCAGACATGAGCATGTGGGAGTCATTTTATATCCAAACTATGACACCTCAGATCTTGTCTGTTACTGTGTTCTGAAATAAAATTTGGGGCTACAATGTTGTCACCCTCTGTTTCTATAACTGATTCTGTTCTAAGTACCACAGACTTCTTCACCCTGAAATAAACTTTATCATAGGTATATCATACAAATAGCTTACAACTGTGCATTTCCAACTGATACCTGTATGTTTTCAAATATTTTCTAGACTTATATAAATAGTATCACTCTATATTGTCATGTTCTGAAACTTACATTTTTAAATGCTATATTTTCAAGATCTATCCATGTTGACATATATATGAATATATAAATCATTCATTTTGAATAATTTATAAACATTCCATGATAATTTACCTATCTATTCACTTAATAGTAGATATTTGAACTTTAAAAATGCTTGCGTTAACCAAAACCTGTTTGTGTCCATGTATTTCCCAATCTTTTTTTTTTTTTTTTTTTTTTTTTTTTTTTGGTTTTTCGAGGTAGGGTCTCACTCTGGTCCAGGCTGACCTGGAATTAACTCTGTAGTCTCAGGGTGGCCTCGAACTCTCGGCAATCCTCCTACCTCTACCTCCCGAGTGCTGGGATTAAAGGCATGCGCCATGCCTGGCTCACATTTCCCAATTTTTGATCATGTAAGTAATTTCTCTAAGTATCTGAGATAAGCTGCAAAATTATAACGTTAAATTTACTAGGTACTATTATTCTCCAAAGTATTGATTAATATTTTAATTTCTTTATTTCTACTTTTATTTTTAATTTTTGAGACAATACCTTTCTATGTAACTCTGACTGGCCTGATACTTGCTATTTTTCCCAGGCTGGCTTTAAACTTATGGCAATCCTCCTGCATCAGCCTCATGAGTAATGACATTACAGGCATGCACCTACCTTCTGATTATTACATTTATCAGCTGTGTATTATGGTACATAGTTACTCAAGTCCTTGAAAATATTAAAATTATCAGCCCTTTTACAAATTGCCAATCTGGATGTATTTCAGTGAGATTTTAATGAGTATCTACCCAAGTACTTGAGACACTTAATGTATTCTTTAATGTTTGTTGTGCATTTGATATTCCTTAAAACACTTACAATCTGACCAAAACTTTTTCTTTGAGAAATGTGTTGGCCTGAGACTTGGATGTTTCTCCTCCCCATGTTTAGAACCTATTCCCCAATTTGCATTCATTACCAACAACATAAGAATAGAAGGACTAAGAAAAGGGGAAGGGAAAGGAAGAAGAAGAAAATTAAAGAACACTCTAGAATTCTGCACAGTGGTGCATGGCTAGAGTGCTACCACTTCGGAGGCTAAGGCAGGAGGGTCGTTACTTCCACACCAACCTAGTCTACATTGCCAGACCCTGTCTCTAAATTTAAACAATAAGCAAGCAAAGAATAGTCACAGAAAAATATTTTAAATATTTCTCACATTCACTGATGTAATTCCCACACAATCTGCAAGGCCATCCCTGGCTTAGCAGATGACAACAAATGAAAGACTTTAAATAATGAGCTAATGCTATCACACTAGGAATCAATGCAACTAGCCCCTGAGTTCATACATCATAGTTGCTGAAATCATATTTATAGCCACAATGAATGTCAATGCTACTATCAAGCTATTGTGTGACATGGTTCTCCAAGGAATACTGCATTGAACATCTTTATTAGAAGTAGCTGTGACCATTCATGAGAGACTCAAGACTGAGCCTGTTAATGTTTCTCCATGGAAAACAAGAGTAGTTTGATGATCTTGGCCTGAGATCTCATTGTCCCCTGTGATAGCTGGATGCAATGACACGGAGGTCCCAGGGTCTCCAGGACATACAGTATGCAAAATGTGACAAATCAAATGACATTCATGCTCAGATAAGACTTTTTGATGCTTTGAGGGCTCCACATTACTGTAAGTGATCTCTCACTTACTCACTGATTCAAGGCACCCTCCTTTACTCTGCCAGGGCTGCTCTGCCTGTGGGAAACACATGCATACAGGCTTCACCCCAGAAGAAAAAACAGAGTTCATTCAACAGAGGTGTTATGGGATTTTTACTGTCATTTCCTTTATTTTCTCTGTCAGATTCTTTGCTTGGCATTTTCCTGTATATAATTTCATTCCATTTAACTGTGGTGCTTTATTCTCATTTTTCAGATGAAAAGTCTAAGAGAGATTAGTTCCTTTCCCAAATTCAGACAACTAGCAGCAGAGCCAATATTTTCCTTTGTGCTTTCTAACCTCTAAAGTTCAGTCATCATTTCCACTGTAATATTTCATTTGTAGAGGACTTCCTTTATCAATTGATGCCTTTCTCATCTGTCTTACACCATGTCTTCTTTAAAGTAAACAGCACCACTTTGTTAAGTTCTTATTTGTTACATCATCCTATAGTGGGTTCTGTTGACTATTCTCCATGGATCTCACCTCATTTAATTACTGAACCAGATTGAACATGCAGAACTTTTGACAATTTGGAGTATCTAAAGGGAAATTTTTAGATATCTCCTACATTCTGAATGCTCATTGAGTTTGCCAATGCTATAATTACCTTGTTAAGGACAGAACCACTGGATTGATTCATGTTTAATATGCTTTCCAAATCACCAGTGGACATTTTCCTGTGGTCCTTTTATTTCTGAATCCCTACATTTTCTATTCATAAGATTGTTCTATGAGTATCCTAACAATTATTTTCTCAAGTTTGAACAGCTAGTACCTATTCCTAGGTCTTTTATTTTAAATTCAAAACATCTTGAAGACATGAAATAAATTAAAAATCTCAAGGATTTTCTACTTGATTTATTCAAGAGAATTTTTAAGCAGTTAACTTATAAAATGAAAGTTTTACATAAATACAAATACTGTTCCTCAATTAGTAGTCAAGGATACAACTTAAAAGTTGTACTCATTCTGAATCTTAATGCCAATGAACTATACTAGATGTTCTTAGAAATGTGTGTATATATATTTATTATACACAAACACATACATTTATCTAACAGAACTCTAAAAAGCTAGAATGTTTTAAATGCCTTGCAAACTTCATCCTCCTAAAATGTCTCAAATATATAAGAAAACCCATCATGTTTTGTTGGGAAGTCATAACTATGAGCTTTTAATTTTTGCAAGGACTGCATCATTTTTGAAAAGTTACTAAAGGTAGTATAAGCTAAAGGCAGTAAATTCAGTCTGAGCAAAGAATTATACTGGAAAGGAACATAAATTGTGTTTCTATAGACTTTGATGTTTTGTTGTAAAGCATTGTCTTTTAAAGTACAGATGTAGTGACATCTACATCTTCTTAAGTACACTATCTTTTTTAGTAGATGATAATTTTTTTCTTTGTAAGTCTACATCAATAGTATGTTCATTATAACATGTAAAAGGTAGTTAGATTGTAATTACTTACCAATACCCACAATTATCACCTTTCCTCTTCCATTGGTCCACTGTATGGTCCCTCTTCTCCTTTCACATGTTTTTGGTAGATTCTAGATATGAGATAAACATGCAATGTTTTTCTAAGTTTTTATTATGTTGATTACCATGATGATTTCTAGTTCCATCAGTTTTCTTGCAAACTATTTTGTTCTTTCAGTGCTGAATTATTCTCCAGTATGTATATTTAACATATTTTCATTTTTCAATTTTATTTATTTATTTGAAAGCAGAAAGAGAGGAGATAGACAGAGCAATAATGGGCATGCCAGGGCCTGTAGCCACTGTGAACAAACTCTAGATGCATGCGCCCCCTTGTACATCTGGCTTATGTGGGTACTAGGAAATTGAACCTGGGTTCTTTGGGTTTGCAGACAAGTGCCTTAACTGCTAGGCAATTCCTCCAGCCCGAGCACGTTTTCTTGATCCAGTCATCCACTAATGGGCACATAGCCAGATTCTGTGATTTACATGCTGTCAGTAGGGTTGCTATCAGCATGGATATTCCATAAACTCTATCACATGCTACTTTCATTTCCTTTCAGTAAATAACCAGGGTTGTTACAGCTGGTTACAGTGTAGATCTGGTCTTGGTTTCTGAGGGTCTCTATACTGATTTTCATAATGGTTAATTTACAATCCTATTAACAGCGTTTAAGAGTTTCTTTTACCTTGCATGCATGTCAAAATTTGTTGTTATTATGATGGTAGCTTTATAAATGATGTGAGATAGAGTTTCAGTGTAGTTTTTGTTTCATTAACCTGATTGCTAAAAATTTTGAATATATTTTCATGTCTTTATTGGCTATTTGTACTTCTTTTATTTTTCTTAATTTTTATTTATTTATTGTACGTGTGTGTGTCTGTGTGTGCGTGTGCATGTGTGCACACGCACATGACAGGGTCTTTTGCAAATGAAGATCTATCCAGCTTTACTTGGGTGACTGGGGAATGAAATCCAGGCCAGAAAGCTTTGCAAGCAAGTGTCTTTAACTGCTAATCCATCTCCCCAATTACAATATTTGCTTTTCTTAGTTTAAAAAGTGTCAGTCACATCAAAATTATAATCACTTTCTTCAAAGAACTAGAAAAAGCAACCATAAAATTCATATAGAAGTGAAAAAAATTCAGCAAATAGCCAAAACAATACTGAGAATAAAATAAAGCTATGCTACACATGTGATAATGACTAATCACACATCTGACCACAGAGAACACTAGTGGTACTGCACATGATCAGTGATCCTCATCAGAGAAGAGAAGACCCAGGAGTGAGCTCATGTGCCTACAGCCATTATCTGATCCTCCGAGATGGCTGACACACCCTAGAGAAAAGATCAGTTCAAGTGACACTGAGATCCAGCATGAGCAGAGCTAAGGCAGGCCGATCATGAATTCAAAATTAACCTGGACTGCATGGTGAAGCTGTGTCTCAAAAGCAGTAAAATAAAATAAGACAAATCAGTACAATAGCCAAAACAAACAAAAAAAAAAGCAGTTATAACAAAATCTAGATAGCCAAATACAGAAGAAAAATGGGCCAAAGATTTTAATGTAAGACCTGAAACTTTGAAAGTACTAAAGAAACCCCCAGGAAAACACTAGGATATCTGCATAAGCAGAAACTTTCAAAGGAGACTCCAATTCTTCAGAAACTAATAGCAAGAACTGACAAGTTGGATTGCATGAAGTTACATGAAAACTTCTACACGGCAAAAGAATCAATTACCAGAATAGACACAGCTTCCAAAATGGGGAGAAATCTTTACCAGCCATTTCCAGCTGGCAGGGAATTAATCTCCAGAATATATAAAGAATTCAAACATTAAACACCAAAAGAATAAATCAACAAATGGGTGAATGAACTCCACTGAATTCCCATTTCTTTATCTTCATAATTAAACCTGAGAGATGGTCAATGGATATCACATGGACATGTGGGAATGTTCCTAGCTTCATGCTAGAGGAGTAAAGGGCAGCTATCAGGATGGATAGATGTGAGCTAGATGTTGATAATCACTGCTCCCACAGGACTGCAGGGATCACCTTGAGGAGAGGTCAGTTTACTCTGGTGAAGATGATGTTTATTGAGGGACAATCTCTAGAGCAAAGCTATAACCTCCTGTTGTGGGTAATTCTTAAAATTATGAGTTGACCCACCCAATCAGGCTTTTTTCTTTCTATAGTAAATCCTTTAATGGCATCTACACTGAAAACTTATAAAATTTTATACTCAGTACAAACCCCTTCCTTAAATTCCATATAAACTGACTAACTGCCTAGCCAAGTTAGCCACTTGGATTTCTATCTTAAACTCGATATATGTTTAAAGCTGACTTCTACACTTCCCCTTGGAAACTAACTCTGCCTTCAATTTTGCTCTTTCAGTTTTAGATAATTCTGTCCTTTCAGTTGCAGAGAGGAGCCCACGGATCTTGTGGTCCCTCTCTGTGGTGGTTAGTTCCTATTGTCTACTTGATCAGATCAGGAACAAGGTAAAAGACACATCACTTTGGCAGCTTTGCAAGGGCATTTCCAGGAAGGATTCATGGCTGGACAAAGAGTGGGAAGCCCTTCCAGTGTCAGCCTATATATAAAGAGGTCCCAGGAAAAGGTAACCTTTTGCCTAGCATCCATTTTACTTACTGTACATGCATCTACCCTGTTGTTCCCATCCTTTGTGGACACTGGAACCCAGCTTCTTCAGCCTTCCATACGGAGTAAAGATCAGCAGCTCAGCAGGAATCTTCTAGGCCTTCTGTACCAGACTGGCACTGCTGAGACAAGCAGTCTCATGGTCTGAGCAGCTGTCAGGCTCTCAGACTTTCTAGCCTACCAATAGTCATGTTGGCCTGCTCAGATCATGTAATATAATACAATCGAATAAGTCCCTTTAGTGACACATTCATTCTATCAATTATGTTTGTCTAAAAAACCATGACTAAAACACTTTCTACATTTCACAGCCCATGTATAAGATATCTCTTGGCTCTTCATTCAAAATGCATCTATAATCTGATAAAAAAAAAAATACCAGTTTGACTGTTGCTACCTGGTCCAATATACCAACTATCCCCCATGGGTTGCTTCATTAGCTACTTTGATGTCATTTCCTGCTCTTATTTCCCTGTATGTGTTCTGTCCTTACATCAGCCTGGTGAAACTCATTAATGTGGCACTCTCTGTTCAATGACTTCCCTGCTCCCCAAAGGCATTTACAGTGACCCTAAAGGTCCCTTATGATTGAACTCTTCTCATATTCCCTATGCAGCCTTCTATCCCATTCAATGATAGCACTGACTTCAACTTCTAAAGCACTCTGACTTTCCATGTAAGTTCTTCCAATTCAATGGCCCTGTACCTTTGTACCTTGTGCCATGAATGCTCTTCTTCCAGCTAAGATTTAATACTCTCCCCTTCCATATGCACATGATGAAATTCTGATCCTCAATACCACAATGTGTTAAGAAATTAAGGCTTTGAGAAGCAAATCAGTCATGAGAATGTAACTCTCCACATGAGTGCTAACAAGAGCCTACTGTTTCAAGCCATAACACAGAACTACTAGAGATTAGCAAGTTTCATCAAGTTTTGAACAAATTTCTGTGGATGCATTCTACTAACAATGCCCAAACTTTATAAAGACTATGGGAATCCTCAAGTTTTCTTCATCAGTAAAGTAAATCCAAGAGAATAAAGAGAAGCTATGGGTGATGCTGTAGAATGTTTCATGTTTGGGGGATGCTACAAATACCACAAAATAAATGAATGAATGATAAGGATAAAAGGTGGCAGCATTTATTTTTGGAGATGAATTTGATGAGGGTAAACACCTGATAAAGAAGATCCCGGGCTGGAGAGATGGCTTAGCGGTTAAGTGCTTGCCTGTGAAGCCTAAGGACCCCGGTTCGAGGCTCGGTTCCCCAGGTCCCACGTTAGCCAGATGCACAGGGGGGCGCACGCGTCTGGAGTTCGTTTGCAGAGGCTGGAAGCCCTGGCGCACCCATTCTCTCTCTCTCCCTCTATCTGTCTTTCTCTCTGTGTCTGTCGCTCTCAAATAAATAAATAAAAATTTGAAAAAAAAAAAAAGAAGATCCCAGGCTAAGGTACACCCCAGTGTGCTGCCACTATGGGCTCTGAGTCATAATTAAAACAAGGAACCCTATGAATGCTTTGACTCTTGCATTTATAAGGCCTTATTCAGGGGTTGAGGAGGAGGATGAGTGTCAGACGATACACTGAGTCGGGAGTCTTGTTGAAGCAGGAACTTGCTTTATTGTTACAGGCAGTTGCTTATATATGTTGAGAACGAAGGAGGGGATTCTAGGATCGGGGAGAGGTAAGGGCCAATAGTAAACTGTGACTATTGAAATGGTAATTTCAACTCCTATGCAGAAGTAGCAGGCAAGAAGCCATTAGGCGTCTTGCTGAGTCCTAGCTGGCCAGAGACAGGTTGCCAAACTTTAGCTAGGCTCAGGAAGTTCCACTAGGCCTCACGCCTGGCCCTCTCAAGGCCCAACATCCACTAACCTCGTTTTCCTCTAGTTTACTCACTTCTGTTAGAACTTAACCCATTGTTGTCAGTTGCGTTCTCATTGCTGTGATGAAATGCCTGAAAAAAACACTTAAGGGAAGGATTACTCTCAGCTTAATGGCTAGAGTTTGATGGGAGACTATCTGCCATGGAGGGGAAGGCGTGGAAGCAGAAGTATGAGGTCCCTATGTACAGTCAACCTTCAGTCAGGGTGCAGAGAGAGGTGAATGTTCATGTTCAGCTCACGTTCTTCTTTTATAAGGTCCTGAGGTCCTAGCTAATAGAACAGTGCCACCCACCATTAGGATAGGTCTTCCCACCTCAGCCTAATTTAGATACACCCTCACAGAGATTTGTCTCCATATAATTCTAGGTAAGTTGGCAATCAAGATTTACCATCACCACATCTAGCTGAATACCATCAATCAGAATATTATTTTTTAAAAAAGAAAAACAGATGAGGGTGTACTAAAGTTTCTCACATCAGCATTACATGGTTAGTAAAGTCAAAGACTACCAAGGAATTCAAGATGCCTTACATATTTTATAAAGGAGTACAAAACTTGAGTTTCTCCCAAGAGAATAATAATGAGTCTTGTCTCATTAAAATGAACACACTCTATCCCCTTCTTTGGGCTCCATCCATGTCTCAGCAAGATTCCCCAGCAGCCCCCCCCCCAATACACACCCATAGACATTCTGTTCTCCACCTTCTGAAGTGACAAGTGTGCCAGAAAAATCACTCAGGCCGAGAGAACTTGGGAATATTTTTTTTTCTTAAAACAACTAATTGACAAGTATTCCTGGCTACCACACTTGATCTCATCTGAAAAGCATCCCCCCTACTTCATCTCCCCAAGTCCTGGTTCTTATTGTAACCACTGATCAAAATCAAAGTTATGAATAGAAAAACATGGTTAGTTTGTCTATTTCATTACATGCATAACATAAGTGCTTGTTATTTTAGTTCTCTGACCTTCAATATCTATAAAATTGAAATACAAGTAAATAACCTATGAGCTCTAGGCCAGTTGTGCAGTGGGTAATGTCTGACTACTGGTACATTACCAGTGAAACTTGGGCCAGATTTTCCTTGAAATAACCTCCAGAAATTCAAGTAGAGTGTTATATGGCTAAAACAATATGTTGTGACCATCATGTTGCAATATAAATATTTATAATAGTTGTGTTTATGTCCATAGATTAGTGCCTCTTTTACTTTTGGCCAGAGAAGCTTCTTTTCAGAGATTGGGGTGGCTTCTAGGGAGATTCAAAATATGTCAAAGTGCTAAGAATAAGCAACTGTTGGGGGCTCAGTCTTAAATAAGATATCTCTAGCAAGATCTATAAGGCTCAGGGAACATTCCAAAAGCATGTGGGGGCAGAAAGAATGAAAAAGCCAGAGAATGACAAGGAGTACTTGGGAATTCTGCCTTCTGGACATGAAGGGGAAGTTGCATTTATGACTTTATGGCAGCTAGAATCAGTGTACAAGACATGCACAATGTTGGGCCCATCAGCAGTCTATTACAGATGATGGAAGAGGGAGAAGAAAGGAAGGGAGGAAGGAAGGAAGGAAGAAAGGAATAGAAAGAAAGAGAAAGAAAAGTAAATAAGAAAGAAGAGAAAGGAATAAAGATATAAAAGTTTGAAAGAAGAGATGGTTTAGGGGAAGGGAGCAAGAGGAGATAATTGGAGGGGATTCTAATAAAAATACATCATGTAGCTGGGCACGGTGGCACACGCCTTTAATCCCAGCACTCAGGAGGCAGAGTTAGGAGAATTGCTGTGAGTTCAGGGCAACCCTGAGAATACAGAGTGAATTCCATCCAGTTAAGCCTGTGGTAGTGTGAGACCCTACCTCAAAAAACCAAAATAAATACATAAATAAAAAATGTAATGCATGAAACTTTGCAATCAAAATTAAATAAAAAGAGTTATAAGTAGAAATAATATTGAATTATTTAATGTTGGTGCACATTTATAAAAGAATTTAGTTGAGGCTGGGAAGGTTGCTCCGTAGTTAAAGACACTTGCTTGCAAAACCTGTTGGCCTGGCAGAATTCACAAGCCCCCTATGTAAGTCCAACACACATACACACACAAATGGCATAATAATTTATTGTTCATTTGTAGACACATGCATGCACGTGTGCACACACACACACCCCATAAATATTTTTTTAATTAAGCCAATAAAAGCTATAATAACATTTTACCCACAAAGTGAATAACCTTTACTTCTTAATACCTAGCTAGCACTTAATCCAAGCTGAAAATAATTATGAATTTTCAGAAAGCAGAATTTAAATTTTCCAACTCACTCTTACCAACCATTTCTCTTTTCGCAAAATTTTAAAAAATCTTTATTTTGTTACTGGGGATCAAAATTAGGGCCAGCAAAGAGGACAAGTGCTGTATCACTGAGATATATCTTCACTTCCTCACTCATTTTTCTTCTTCTTCTTCTTTGAGATAGGATTTCCATATGTAGTCCAGGCTGTTCTGAGACCCTCACCCTTCTTTCTTCTGCCTCCCAGTTGTTGGATTAGAGGTTTTGTGTGACTTTTTCTGGGTAGATGTGAATAAATAACTATTCATTCCCAGAGGGTACCAATGGCAGACAGAAGAAGGGGTTTCATTCAACTCATCCATGGTGAACCTGGGGGAGTTAACTGGGCTTAGGCATAAAGGAAAGGAGTCAGTGTATGATAGTCTATTTATACAGTTAGCCACGGGGCAGAAGTCATAAAAGCAGAAGCTGGGAAAAAAAGCAAAAACAGTTTAAAAGGCTAGTAGTTTTATGTCTTGGGGTTGGGGTAATGATTGAACCCCAATTTCTCATTACTATGGGAATAGGGGGAAGAGTGACATCACACCCTGTAAAACCCAGTCCCAGAGCCTGCTCAGAGGTACTCTCAGCTCTGGGAATCCCTCCCTGCCACCAGTCATGAACGGAGCTTTTTGTTTGCTATTTGGGCATCCCCCCCCCCCACATTTGGGTGGCCTGTACTAAGACCTGAAGACCACACCTCAAGGTTGGTATGCCTGGCTAAATACTGTAAAGTGTGGGAGTACCATGGTAGGGGGCTTATGCCACTACTCTTAAGCTAAAGATGTAGAGTCTGCTTTCTCTTGAGGAAAGGGTCATAAACCTGAAAAGGAATGCATGGTTGGTCTCAGAACTCAAAGCCAGTAAGACAGCTCTTGTACAGGTATGGTCTGGACAAGACAACCAGCTTCTCAGAAGGCTCTTAAAATACAAGATGTGAAGCCTTAAGGTTAGTAGCTGAGGCTGAAGATCTAGGAGATATTGAATTTAAACAGAAACCAGAGTTGTCATGTCTAGCTGGAAATTGACATAGCTGATCAATTCATGGAGTAAAAAAAACATAGCTGTACATGAGGTACCCCTAACCATTTGTTGAAGATGCTGTCTTTTTTCCAGCCTATATTGTTTGGGCCTTTGTCAAATATCAAGTAGTATCAAGTAGTTGCTTGACCCAAAGTCTGGGTCCTCAAGTCTATTCCATTGATCTATACTCCTGTTTTTATGCCAGTACCATGCTGTTTTTATTACTATGGCTTTGTAATATAGCTTTAGATCAGGTATGGTGATGCCACCAGAGGTATTTCTTTTGCTGAGTATACGTTTGGATATGTGAGGTCTTCTGCCTTTCCATATGAAATTTGAGATCATTTTTTCTATGTCTGTGAAGAACACTGTAGGGATTTTAATTGGAATTGTATTAAACCTATATATTGCCTTTGGTAGGATTATCATCTTCACAGTGTTGATTCTACCTATCCAGGAGCATGGGAGGTCTTTCCATTTTCTCAAGTCCTCCTCAATTTCTTTTTTGAGTGTTTTTATGTTTTTGTTGTATAGATCTTTCACTTCCTTGGTTAACGTTATTCCAAGGTATTTTATTTTTTTGGTTGCTATTGAAAATGGGACTATGTCCCTTATTTCTTTCTCTGTATCATTGTCATTTGCATATAAAAATGCTACTGATTTTTTGCATTGATTTTGAATCCTGCTACTTTGCTATAGGAGTTAATCAGCTTCAGGAGTTTTGGGATGGAGTCTCTCAGGTCTCTTACATATACAATCATGTCATCAGCAAATAGAGCTAACTTAACTTCTTCCTTTCCAAATTGTATCCCTTTTATTTCCTTCTCCTCTCTTATTGGTTGAGCTAGGACTTCCAGTACTATATTGAAAAGCAGAGGTGAGAGAGGGCAACCCTGTCTTGTTCCTGATCTTAATGGGAATTCCTCCACTCTTCTCCATTACATATTATTTGGGTCTTCAGAGCTTTGTATATTGCCTTTATTTTAAGATATGTACCAACTATGCCAATTCTCTCCAATGTTTTGATCATGAAGTGATATCATATCTTATCAAAGGCCTTTTCTGCATCTATTGAAATGATCATGTGGTTTTTATATTTAACCTTGTTTATGTGGTATATTACATTGACAGATTTCCATATGTTGAACCACCCTTGTGTTCCTGGGATGAATCCCACATGGTCTAGGTGGATGATGCTTTTGATGTGTTGTTGGATTCAGTTTGCAAGGATTTTTTTCAGAATCTTTGCATCTAAGTTCATTAGGGAAATAGGCCAGTAGTTTTCTTTTCTTGAGGCATTTCTGCCTGATTTTGGAATTAGGGTGATACTAGCTTCATAAAAGCAGTTGGGTAGCTTTCCCTGTTCTTCAATTGTGTGGCACAGTTTTAGAAAGATTGGTTTGAGTTCTTCCATGAAGGTTTGATAGAATTCAGCTGAAAAGCCATCTGGTCCTGGACTCTTCTTTTTGGGGAGTTTTTTTTATTACTTTTTCAATCTCCATGAGTGTGATGGATTCATTGAGATGATTAATCTGCTCTGAGTTTAGCTTTGATAGATGGTATGTGTCCAGGAATTTATCCATCTCCTCCACATTATCCACTTTTGTGGAGTAGAGTTTTTTGAAATAAGTCCTGATGATTCTCCCAATTTCACTTATGTCTGTTGTGATCTCTCCTTTTTCGTTTTGAGTTTTGTTAATTTGAAGCCTCTCCTTTTTTGCTTGATCAAATTGGCCAGGGGTTTGTCAATCTTGTTTATTTTTTCAAAGAACCAGCTATTTGTTTTGTCAATTTTCTTAATTGTTTCCTGGTTTCCAATTCATTAATTTCTGCTCTGATTTTAATTATTTCTTTCCTTCTGGAGCACTTTGGTTTGGATTTTTCTTGTTTTTCCGATGCCTTTAGGTGGATGGTTAGGTTATTGATTTGGGATCTTTCTGTCTTTTTTATGAAGGCATTCATTGAGTGCTATGAATTTTCCCCTGAGGACTGCCTTCATTGTGTCCCATAAGTTTTGGTATGATGTGTTCTCATTTTCATTCAATTCCTGGAATTTTGCAATTTCCTTTTTTATTTCATCCACTATGCATTTATTGTTTAAGAGTTTGCTGTTCAGTTTCCAGGTGTCATTGGGATTTTTGGTGGGTCTTTTGTAGTTTATTTCTAGGAATATAGCATTGTGATCTGATATGCAGGGAATTATGTCAATTTTCCTAAATATGTGGAGGCAGTCTTTGTGACCAAGTATATTGTCTATTTTAGAGAATGTTCCATGCACTGCTGAGAAGCATGTGTAGTCTGTGGATTTGGGGTAGAAAGTTCTGTAGATGTCTGTTAGGTCTAAGTGGTCTATGGCTTTGTTGAGCTCTCTTACTGCCCTGTTGAGTTTCTGTTTGGATGATCTATTATTGATAATGGTGTATTGAAGTCCCCAGCTATGATGGTGTTGGTGGTTATTTCTGTTTTATTGTCCAGTAGATTTTGTTTTATGAACTGTGGTGTCCCTGTGTTTGGTGCATACAGATTTATGATTGTAATATCCTCTTGATGGATCGTCCCCTTGATAAGTAGGAAGTGGTCTTCTTTGTCTTTTTTGATTATTTTTGGTTTGAAGCCTATTTTATCTGATATTAATATAGCTACACATGCTTGTTTCTTATTCCCATTTGCTTGGAATATTGTCTTCCACCCCTTTACTCTGAGGAGGTGTCTGTCTTTAGTGGTGAGGTGGGTTTCTTGAAGGCAACAGATTGAGGGATCTAATTTTTTGATCCATCCTGTTAGCTTGTGTCTCTTGATGGGTGAATTAAGCCCATTAACATTTAGGGTAATGACTGTGAGATTTGATTTGATCCCTGCCATATTGTGGTGGTAGATGTGTTTTGGTGTTTTCATGGGCTTTGAAGTTTTTTGTGCCTACTCTGGGTTTGATTGTGGTGATATGCTTCTTGTAGGCATTTGAGTTTGGTTATTTGTTTCTTCTTTGTGGAGAATTTCCTGACATACTCTCTGTAGGTTTGGTTTTGTGTTAATATAATTGTAAAGCTGAGTTTTGTCATGTAAAGTTTTTCTTTCACCATCTATTATGAGGGATATTTTTGCCAGGTAGAGTAGTTTGGGTTGGAATCCATAGGTTCTTAGACTTTGGAGAGTTTCACTCCAGGCCCTTCTAGCTTTCAGGGTTTCCATTGAGAAGTCTGAAGTAATTCTGATGGGGTTACCTTTGTAAGTGGTGTGCTGTTTTCCCTAGCTGCTTTTAGGACTTTCTCTTTGATATCAATGTTTAGAGTCTTAATGATAATATGTCTTGGAGAGTTTCTCCTTTGGTCCAGTCTGTTTGGATTTCTCTTGGCTTCTTGTATCTTGATGGGCCTTTCTTTTAAGAGACTGGGGAAGTTTTCTTCAATTATTTTGTTAAATAGGTTCTCCATGCCTTTGGTCTGAAATTCTTCTCCTTCTGGTATTCCAATGATTCTGATATTAGGACATTTAAGTGTATCCCACAATTCGCTCATGTTCTGTTCACAGGTACTTTTGAATTTACTGAAGTTTTTGAACTCTCGAACTGTTTCTTCCATCTTGTCTTCCAGATCAGAGTTTCTATCCTTCACTTCACTTACTCTATTCTTGAGAGCCTCTAGAGAGTTTTGGAATTGTTCAATTATGTTTGCATTTTCTACTACTTTTCTATGTATCATTCCATTGCTCTGTCAAGCTCCCTTTTCATATCATTTTCTGAATTTATTGATGATTCTTGGAATTCATCCTTGCATTTATTTATGTCTTCATTTAGTAGGCCAGCTGATTTTTTTAATTTATTTTGTTTATTTATTTGAGAGCGACACAGAGAGAGAGAGAGAGAGAGAGAGAATGGGTGTGCCAGGGCTTCCAGCCACTGCAAACAAACTCCAGACACGTGCACCCCCTTGTGCATCTTGCTAACGTGGGTTCTGGGTAATCAAGACTCGAATCAGGGTTCTTAGGCTTCACAGGCAAGCACTTAACCACTAAGCAATCTCTCCAGCCTGACCATCTTATTTTTAAGGCCCCCTTTTTTTTCACTCTCCCTGAACTCCCTTAATTCTCTTTGAAGTCCTTCCAATTTCTTATCAAGTTTTTCTACCTTAGTGATGGTAGTATCCACATGATTATCGGTCCGTTGTTGCTTTCCTGCAAGTTCTATCAGTAGGTTGGTCAGAGTTGCATTGCTCATAGCTTCAATTTGATATTCTGATCCTGATGGTTCTTCTGTGTTTTGGGTAGATGTATTATTCATTGTAGGACTAGGTGATCTAACTGGATTTTCTTGCATTTTATTTTTCATGTTATTTCTTTTGCTCTGTGGTCTGCCCATGACAATGTATGGGCACGTAGGTGGGTGGATCAGTGTGTGCTCTAGTGCAATGGGAATCTGCGGCAGCCTGGGGCAGTTGCCAAGCAGCCTGGGCTTTCGCTCCCACTTGCCAGAGCCGCCTATCTACTGCCTGACAGGGGCACCAAAGTTGCCTGAATTCTCAAGTGGTAATACACCAAAGCTGCCTGCATTTGAGCTTGGAGGGGGACTGAAGTACCAATTCCTGAAGCAGCCCAAACTCTGGTTGGGAACAGTGGGACCTGGAAACAGTCTGTGCTCCCCTGTCTCAGGAGAATGGGGGCTGCCCGGGAAGGCACCTGAAATGGTGCAAGCCAGAGACACAGTCTGGGTTTGTGTGGCAATTGCTGTGGGGCTGGACTCACTGAATGTGCAGTGGCATGAGCAGTAATGTGGGAAAATGTGCAGAGCAGTTTAAGCTTCTGCAGTGGTGGTGGCCTGCAGCCCCAGGCGCAGCAGTGGGGAGCGGCAGTGGGGTGCAGGACAGGGCACGGTGGTGGTGCAAGGGACTGTGGGGGGGGGTGTGGGAAGGGGCACAGGACCATGCACGGGATGGCAGCAGGACGCAGGATGGGGCGCAGGACCGTGAGCAGGAGGACGACGGGGTGCAGGATGGGACGGAAGGCAGCAGGGTGCCATGGGACGGGGCATGGGATAGTGACAGGGTGCGGGATAGGGTGCAGGACAGTGGGAGAGCGCAACAGCTATTTTGTGAAATGGGTGGTCTATGTGCCCGCGAGGGGATCTGTGATTCCCTGATTTCTCCCCTTCTGAGCCCCCCACTGACAAGAAGACCCAGAAAACCCTTAATTTCTTGCCCTTTCTTCCCCTGGATTTGCAGGGCAGCTAGGCAGTCACCATCTTTGCGACCCCCCATAGTCTTTTAACTGAGCCATAATACCAAAAAATAACCTCAAAAAAACCATAATGGCACAGAATAAACATTCACACTGCAAAAGCTGACATCTGGCATAGCAAAGAATATTCAGCCAATACAAGATTTAAAATAACTAGGGCAAACATCAAATTCTGTAGGTTCAAGTCCAACAATTTTAGTCAGTGACAAATCTCCAAGTCTGATACTTCTAACTAGCAACAAGTCTCTAGAGCTCCAATTCTGCCCCTCCAGCTAGGCTACTCACAGTGCTGGGTCTCCACTACAACCCACAGTTCATTCTCATGGCCCCATGGGGTCTCCATGCATGCATCCAGCAAACCTGCTTCACACTGCCCATGGCCATTTCCAAAACACAAGACCTTGTTGCAAACTCAGTGACCCTCTTTCCTGCATTTCTTATACTCCACAATACCAGGAAGAGTGCCAATTTGTTAATGCAGTGGCGGGGGAAATAAAACAGACTTTGAAGAACAGGACACTTTTAACTGATTCTCTCTGGAACTATTCATTGTTCAGTCCTGGACCTGAAGGGTTTCTTTTTTTGTTGTTGTTGTTTGTTTGTTTTTTTCTTTTTTTCTTTGTTCCTTTACACCCAAGCAGTCATCTCCTACTTACCTTTGAAGACCCAAGCTAGAGGACAGGTCAGGTAAGCTGGCCTGTTTTACCTCAAGGCTTCTGAGATAGTTTCCACCTGATAGGCATGGCTCTCACTCAGGATATCATAGAGTTGAATAGCCCCAAGACTACCCTATTACAGCATGGTAGATGATATTACTGCTTTGTGGGGCTACTGAAGGAAAAAAATCTCTTGAGGCACTAAAGTCCTTCTCAATTTCTTTACTAACTGAGGATATAAGGTCTCAAGGTAAAAGGCTCCATTATGACAAATAAAGGTCACATATTTGGGACTTATACTGGAAGTTGAAAATGCAGTTTGAGTTCTGAATGAAGTCAGCCTATTTTAGCCTACCTGCTTCATCAGACTAAAACAACTGAAAGTTTTCCTCAGAGTCAGTCATAGGCTTTTGCAAAATTTGGATTTTGAACTTGAAGCTCTATAAAGACACCTTTACCAACTTCTTAAGAAAGCACAGAAATATCCTTCTGATCCTCTGTCATGGGAGCCTGAGGCAAATAGCTCCTTTCAATGACTTTAAGGTTCACTGAGTTGGGCCCCTGGTTTGGGACTACCTCCTCAACTCTGTGTTGCATTTATATGACTGAGATAAAGGGCATTTCTCTGGAGGTTCTGACTTGGCCAATAGGATCAATACCCCAACCGGTGGTATATCTCAGTAAGAAATTAGACTCAGTGGCTAAAGGATGACCAGGATGCCTAAGAGCAATTTCAACCATGGTAATTTTAATACATAAAGTACATAAGCTAACTGTGGGAAAGCTCTGAGAATTCCCTCTTGAAACCTGACCGAGACTACATTATATCTCAGTTGAAGTTACTGAAGCTCAAGGGGATGACTTTATTCTATAGCACTGAGGATTTTGGGTTGCCCTAATGCCCTACAGCTGCCTTATTCCTTACAAAAGAAAACTCAGTTCAGTTAACAAAAGGAATGTTCATGGGCAGAGGATAGCTGGTAGAGAGATTCAAGTAGTTTAAGAATGAAAGGTTTTAAAAAAAATGATAATAATGGGCCACACTTTTACCTTGGTGTGTTTGAGGAGTACTCCAGGACAATTAGAACTAACCCCTTTGAAACATTATATAATCTCTTCCTCTTGAGAGATCTGTTACAAGAACCTGGACCACACAACTAATATCTCATGTTACAAATCTAGCTAAGTTACAATGAATCCTCTCATTGCTGAGACAGAAAACTCCTGAGACAGATAATACAAAGAGATCCCATTTTCTCCTGGAGACTTGGTTTTGATTAGAAGTGAAAGAGAGCCATTCCCTATAACCCATCTGAGAGGGCCCTTACCCAATCATTTCTGCACCCCTATGGATGCCTGTTAAGGTGACATACTTAGACTCTTAGATTTATCACAGTAGGACCAAGAAGTGTAAGATCTTGGAAGGGACTCCATAGGAACCTGTGATGGAGACTGGCTTCTACATCTGTGAGCCTATAGAAGATCTCAGGCTCCTCTTCAGATGCTTATCCCCTGACTCAGAAAATATAGACAAGTAATTCATCATCTTAAAGTCTTCTCTCTACTAGAATCCTTACCTGTGGATTATTCTGTTGGCATTTGGAACAACCTTATTTGACTTACTTTCTGTGGGTAATTTTTTCTAAGTGAAAAGCCCAATCCAAACCCACTTTAAGACTTATCTTATGTACCAAGCCCCACTGGGCTTATGGGGATACCCATTGAATACTATTTAAGAATAGTTTGCTGTATATTTCATTCCTTTATGTGAGAAAAGTGCTGCCACTAAGAGTATACTTTGGTCTAAAAGCAAGATCTAAAATCACCTACATTTGTCCACCCTGCTATTCAGGAACATTTGTAATAAATAAATGGACAGTATGACATCAATTTTGTACAGATTCAGTGTGACATCCAAGAACATTCTGTCCACTGCATGATACAGGGTCTTCTCCCCTTAACTACTACCTCTTCTTATGCTCCTAGTGTATGTTCATTCATGCATCAATGGCTTGAAAAATTCTCTCACTATGTGAATAAAAAAGGGAAACACTTGGCTGGAGAGATGGCCTAGCAGTTAAGGCATTTGCCTGCAAAGCCAAATGATCTCCATTTCATTATCCAGGGCCCATGTAAGCCAGATGCACATGGGGGCACAGGCATCTTTCAGCAGCTGGATGCCCTGGTGGGTCCATTCTCTTTCTTTCTTTCTCTCTCTCACTGCCTCTTTCTCTCTCTCAAATATGTGTGTGCATGAATATATGAATATATATATATTCATTCCAAGGTAAAAGAGATACCCTATATCAAGAAAATTTTTCTCTGTTCTCTGCCCCAAGGGGACACATCTTCTAAGGTACTGATAGACATGGAACATGGGGGATGCAATGCTTGGATTCCCAAGCCTGATGAGGAGAATGGGGCCTAGCCCAACTCAGCCTTGTATTAAAAGCATTGAAATGCTTAATTTTTCCTCTGATGAAGATCTCTTTAACAAATAATATAAAGCTAATGTCACTTAGTGCAGTTGGGTAAATGGGAACCTATTACTTCAATTGTTTGGGTGTCCCTGGCCTGGTAATATTTCTGGGAAGAATGACTTATGGAATTATTTCTAACACTACTCAAATAAACAGTGTTACTGCCACCACTGCCTAGATAGCCCTTGAATCGATAGTAACTTTAAAGTCCTTTAAAGCTCCCTGAATTCTCTGACTAGTATGTTCCTGGACCACAGATTGGATCATAGCTAAAGAAGGATGTGTGTGTGCATAACAGGTGATATCTGTGGTGTGCATGTCAATGTGTCACAGCAAGTAAAGGGCCCAATTGCAAAAGGCCTAATGGTTCTATGACCAGTCTGTTGCCCAGAATTTGATAATACAACTATTTGGACAAATAAAAAATTGGTTCTATATGTTTTTCCCCTGCCTGCTCCCCATCCCTATTATGATTATTGTCATCATATTAACTTTTGTTCACTGTGTCCTAAGGTGTCTCACAGATGTCATCACAAGATGATTACAGGCTTTCTAACTTCAGAAGGTGGTTCAGATGTAACCTACTTTGTCAGTTACCTCAAAGTTCTATCACATATCATACCCCTTGGATTGTGTGACATCTCCTGACGCATAAGGATACCCCTCACCACTGGAAAGCCCCTTTGCTGCCCTCTGTCAGCCTGAAGCAGATAGACTGGTCATGCCCTTACCCCTCAAAGAGAAATCTGACATTTCCTGAGAGGGAGAAATGAGGGGATTTAGATGGAATTAGGTACATAGGAAATGGAACAGACAATGCAATCTACTTATACAATTAACCACAAAACCAAAAAGCAGATGCTGGGAAAGAAAGGGAAAAAATGTTTATAAGGCCAGCAGTGTTATGTCTTGGGGAGGCACTCTACTGGGGGTAGTTGAACCCCAGTCCCCATTGCCATGGCAGGAGGGGGAGGAGGGAGTGAAAATTCTATAAATCCCAGTCCAAGAGCCTACTCAGATGGACTCCAGCCCTGGGGCCCCTCCCATCTCAAAGGGACCTTTCTGCTTGCAGCAAAGTTTGCTACTCCTGTTTTCACTATAATTCTAAAACTCTTCATTTTTAGAGCTTCCAAATCTTTCATAGCTTGAGGAAAGGACCTGTGGCTCCCAGACCATCAGGGTGTGGGGTATTTTTCCACAGCAAACCAATAGGTTTACTGAGCTTGTTTCCTGGATCACTTGTGATTAAAAGGAGCTGATCACCAAAAAGCCCAGTCCAGTGTGGGTGACACTTGTGAAATATGGATCAGAAGAGCTTCCTGTCCAACAGGCAGGCAGCTCCAGTGAAGATTATCCTTTTTTTCCAGAAATGTTTAGAGTTTGAGGACTTTGGGAAAGCTGATGGCCATAGTCCTAGTACTTGAGAAGTAGATACAGGAATATCAGGAGTTGGTTTCATTGTCCATTACGTAGCTAATTTGAGAACAATCTGGTATACATGACACCCTCTCTCAAAAAACAAAGCACAACAAAAAAAAAAAAAAAATCAAAGACCTCCAGGAGTGGATGGGCTTTTTCTGAACTCAGTGAGTCTTTAAGTTTCATTAGCTTCTTTAGATTTGTGAACCTCCAGCCACCCTGTAGGAGGGAATGCTTTAATGAGGAGGAAATAGCTGTCTAACCAGCAAGACACCTCCATGTCCAGCCCTACAATGTTAAGCATGTTACCTGAGACAACAACAGAAAGAGAATAGTAAAATAATTGGTAGCAGATAATTTAACTTTTGGAGGTTAAATAATTGGTAGAAAAAAATGGAGAAGGGAATAAAACAAATCCTCCAATCTTTAAATGAGGTATGTTTTAATTATCATGCAATCTAAATTCTCCAGACCTACTCCATAGATTTTACGTTATCAGTACCAGCAACATATGGGCAGTGGCTGACTTCTGCTCACACTTGGTAAGCAGCATCCTCATAAATCCCTTAAGTTAATTATGACAAAAGCTAATCTTGTGTATTCCTTGTAAAAGCCTGAAGCAATTTGTTCAGCAGCCATACAGCCAAGAAAGACATAAAGCAAAGGAGCAGTGGTGGCAACAAAAAAGAGCAAAAATGTGGAAGAATGTGTTTAGAATTCAAATTCCCAGAGGAAGGAGTAAAGGCTCATGGATCACTTAATTTTAGTATTCTGGAAATGTATTGCTAGTTATTAGGGATATTCAAGAATTGAGATTTGTAGGGAACAAATCCCAACTCATTTTGCTGTGCTGAGTAACTTCTGAATCCCAAATCTCTGTATACTATTCCTTCAATAATTTGAAAATAAATTAATGGAATTCCTGCACTCAGCCCATCTCAAAATTAATAAATGGTAAAAAAAAAAAAGAAGAAAGCAAAACACATGGTTATCATGTTCACAAAAGCAGGCTGTATTTGTGTGAAAAGAAAGAAAAAGATCACTGCCAAGTATGCCTATTTCCAGACCCACTTTTTCTTCTCTTCATTGTAAAGTAACAGCTAATGTTTCATCAATGTGAATTCCCTTGCTTGCATATTGATCCAATGACATGAGATGCCTAAGTCAGTCAGGTAATAGTCTCAACTTTCTTCTCAATGGAATGTTATCATAACCCTCATAGAAACATCCCTCAACTTTGAGGTATAAACACTAACAAAAAGAGCATAAAATTATAGCAACAGAAGACAAAAGTTTGGCCAGTGGATTCCTAAAATTCATAGTAAAAAGATTCACTCTAATTCCCAGTTTTGATAGTTTATCCCCTTTCTCAATTTGATTGGATCTAGAATCACATAGAAGATAAATTCCTGGCATGTCTATAAAGGAGTTTCTTTGTTAGGATAATTTAAGTGGGAAGACCCACCCCCAACTGTGGTGGCAGCATTCTATGGTATGGGGACCTTGGCTGAGTATAAAGCAAAAATCAAACTGAGTACTGGCATTCATCTCTTTCTGCTTCCTGAACACAAACACAATATAAAAAGCTGCTTCATGCTCAAGGTACCAGGTCTTCCCTGTATTATGGACCATTGCTTCAAATTGTGAAACCAAATAAGAAATCCTTTTGTTAGCTACTTTTATTAGCTATCTTGTCATATCTAGAAGAAACTTTACTAATACACCATTTCATTATTTATGGACCTGTGATTCTGGGCTATGGGGAAAAAAAGTACCATCAATGTCACATCTTGGAAGGCACTGCTCCATCACTAGATGGTATTATACCTTAGTTGCTGCCATCATAATTCTTAGAAGGTCATTCTATCATTCTATCAAGCCTACTCTTTCAGGGTCAAGTGGTAATGTCAGTGAATTCTGTGAACATGGTGCTACTATTGCATTCCATTTACAGTGAGATGATTTCCTTGGATATAAGGAATTCTGTGTGAATTCAATAATGGTGAATAAGGTGTTTTGTGAGCTGATAGATAGCAGTTTAACAGAAGAATTACTGGCAAGGAAGAACATTTGGAAGATACTTTTGCACTCAGCAATGGAAATAACAAGGATAGCCTCATCAGACAAAGGTCCAATAGCTGAGCCCATGAATAACCTTTCCCATCACCAATGGCCTTTCTTCCTGAGCTGGACAAGGATGTTCATTGATAACTCTGAAATGTGTTGTCTTATCTGCCAAGCTATTAAAATGTCCTTCTGCTGAGATTACCCTTTGGTGAGCATTCACATAAGACCCAAATATATTTGCACTAGGCAATTATTGAAAGAAGTCTATCCATATTTTCCCTGTACCTATGATAGTTAATCTTGATTTTCAACTTGACTGGGTTGAGCATTGCCTAGCAAAGAAGGAAAATACACCTAGGGAGTTTGAAAAGGAAGGCCCACTCTGAAAGTGAGTAGTACAATCTGATAGGCTAGGGAATGGGAAGGAGTAAAAGAGGAAAAAACAAGAGTATGATAAAGACAGGAATTCTCCTTTCTGCTTCCTGACCACCATGCTGTGTACTGGCCAATTCCAGCACACCCTCCCTGCCATGATGGCTGAAACCATGAGATAAAATAAATCTTTCCTCCTTCAAGTCTCTTTCATCATAGTGTCAATGTTTGGACATCATGGTGTGTAGGGTATTCTGGAACCAAGTAGTACATATACAGGAGTTGTGGGATAGGGAAAAGACAGTAATCTAGTAATGTACTCTGTGATTCAGCAGTGGGGGACTGACAAAGACTCTGACAGCACCCTACCAGTCACTGACTTCTTAAGTAGCATCCAGTCAGCTGGAGGACTAACTGAGCTGGAGGAGTCCCTTCTGAAATGATCTCTCCTGTGGTTGTTGGGAGGAAAACTTGGTTCCTTAGAAGTTAAGTCTCTTCAAGGACTACATAAGTGTCTTCTCCTAGATCACAGAAAATAAGAGAGAAGTATGAAGAATAAAACATTGGTGCATTTTGTGATTGGGTCACATATTATCATTTCTACCATATCCTATAATTTAGAAGCAAAAGCCCCTCAAGTAAATGTAGGTAAAGAACTGGGTATGGCAGGGCATGTTTATGACCCCAGCACTCAGGAGGCTGAGGCAGAGGATCCATGTGTTCATGACTAGTTTGGATTATGTAACAAGTTTAACAGTCAGTTATACCTAATGAAAACAAACAACAAAGATATAAATAAATGAATAAATAAGTTAATAAATAAACATGAAATTAGAGTATTATTTAGGTTGGTGGCAGACATATTTTAAGTCATCATGATGTCTCACACCATTTTTTAAAATTAATTAATATTTTAAGATATGGCAAATTGGTCATATTCCTATCAAGTTACACTCTTATGTCCCCTTTGCCCCACTCCCATCCCAATAAGGGTCTTCCTCAGTGGGGTGATCTCTATTCATTGTGAGATCATAGTGCACTAGTAAGTTTCTGTTGGAGAACAATGGCTCAATATACTCCTTTCCAACCTGTGGCTCTTATAATCTTTCCACTCCCTCTACCACAGTGTTCCCTGAGCATTTGAGGGCATGTTATAGTCTTGAGTTCTCAGCAGCCTATGCTTTTCTGCTTTGAGGAGTTTTAAGTCTCCTTAATGTCTACTACCATCTTCCTAGAGGAGGTTTTCAGGTTAGCAGTGAGAGCAACACTCCTATTTAATCTTCCATTTCCTTTGTACTGTTACCTGGGCACTGGCAGATGTGCAACAGTGGCACACACTATGGAGGTAATCAACTGCTTTCTGAATGGACATGAGACCTGCTCAATAGAGGAAATTCATACTTGATAGTGAGAATTAAGTTAGAAGCCTCTGGCTTTGAAAATCCTAGACCCCAGAGGGAAGCATATACTGTTCTTTGGCTAAAAGGAGAGATATGCCACATCAAAACATTTTCTAAATGTTTATGCTTATTTACTTTAATCCATTCAGTTCCCACTCTTGGTTAGAAAATTTGCTTTTAACAGATGGTAGCAGTACCATCAATATGATAAGAAAAGACAGCCAAACTGCATAGCATGAGATGAGTCATCATGCTTTATTTTCAGTATTGAACAATACAATTGATTTGGGAGCTTTGGGGTGACTTTGAAAGTGGTAGAGTCTTTTCTCCACTCTTGGGTGGGAAATAACTCAGACACTAGGGTGCTAGAAGCTTAGCAGTCACATACAGTTTCCTCTGAGTCAATGATTTTCAAGGTTCTTGATTTAGGAATTTGAGCAATGAATTTTACAGACCATAGGAGGGTGAATGTCCAAATATTTTCCTGGAATTTAAAAGAAAGGTGGATCTCCTGTGAGACAGAAAAAGTCTTCAGAGAGGGAAAGGAGAACTCACCAGGTGACCAGGTGACTCTAATATGGGATTTTATGATAAGGGGACTTCTTTTAGGGAAGAAAAATCAGAAAGGATCCTAAACAGAGGGTCAGGATTTCTGGGAACAGCACAATATTTCCAGAAATCTTAGTTCTCCAAGAAAGAGTGTAACTTACTCTTCTATCTTTCCCAGAGAGTGTAACTTTTTACAGGAAAGAAAGAGATAACAGAGGGGTGAGAAAAGACATAGAAACAAAATGAATAAAATTTAATTATTTTATTTTTAAGAGTTTGGGACAAAACATGAATAACAAAGGATATGATAAGGTTCCTTGATTACTTGTATATTTAAAATTATGCTGATTTTTACATGTGAAGCAAGTTGCAACACCAACACACACACACACACATACACACACACACACATACATAAATAAATTAAACTATTTTGTACAATAGGTAAAAATGGGGGCTCTCATATGTGGGTCCCAATATTGACCATGTTGATTTGTCTATAAGTTGTACTTAAGATTGATTGTATTAGCAAGAAACCAGAATGAGGCTATGAGAAAGGGGATGAGAGTGAGAGGTGGGGGTACTTGGCAGCAAAGTGGAGGAACATAATACAGGGGATGGAAGGGTCTTGAGGGAAACTAAGGTAAGGAGGGTAGTAAGGAATAAATACACAAAATTAATGATAGTATGATTCGGTACTGTAGAAATCTTCTTCATAGTTGACTAATTAAAAGCAACATCTTTTAATAAGAAAAAATGGGGATATCCTGGGCAGAAGTACACTGGAAGGAAAGAAGAAAGTTTTACCCTAAAACTATACACTCTGACTTGTAAATCCAGAACTGCATTACCCATCCCCTCACACACTCCATGCATTGTTGATCAGGGAGGTCCATGAGGTCCCCAAAACAATGATGGGCATTTCCAAAGCACTTGGTTACCCACCAGATTTTAATAAGACCCTGTTGCTGAAGACACCATAGGCTATGGTAACATGAAATTGAGAGATCATGCTGGGGCTGAGAAGGAAGCCAGCTCCATCTTGGCTAGCACTCATATTGCTTCAAAGTGCTATACAAGCTGCTTGGGGATACTTGTCACAAACAGTGTAAACAAGCAGGGGATTCTGCAAGCTATGAAAACAACCAGCCAACAAGATATGTACACCTGTGCAATAGTGGCAAAAAGACTATGGGTGAATCAACTGCTTTTTGATTAAATATGAAACCTGCTCAGCAGGAGGTAATCTATAGCTGGTACTGAGAACAAAGTAAGAAGCAAAGACACATATGGAGTGGAAGGTAATAGACTCTAGAGGGAAACTCCCACTATGCATTTTTAAGATAAGACCATATGCCTGTCAACTGTCTTTTAAATGATATGCCCATCCACTTTGATCCATGATTTCACTCTTGGTTTTAAGGATCTGAGTTTTGTTGATGAATGTGAATATCAATATGACAAGAGAAGAAATAAAACTACTTAGCATGTGATGTGTCATCTCTATTAAACTTTCCAGGGCCCACGAGAGAGTACAGTAAAAATTGGCTGATTACACATAAGTGCTTCTTTCACTGAGAACCTCCCCCCAGAACATGGCAGTAGACACTGAAAAGACTTTAAAACCCATCATTGTAGAACATCAGAGGTTGCTGAGACTCAACATTAAGGGAGACTTATAATATTCCCAGCATGGCTCAAGGGAACATTGTGCAAGAGGGGGCAGGAAGATTGTAAAAGCCACACTGTGGGAAGGAGTATCCTGAAGCATTGATGACACTCCACAGAGGCTGACCAATGCACTCATAATCCCACAGTGAATACTAATAACCCCACTGAGAAGGGCCTTCATGCCCATTGTATCTGCTGTATATGGTGGCATATGCTTTTAATCCCAGCACTCAGGAGAAAAAGGTAGGAGAATCACTGTGAGTTCAAGGTCAGCCTGAGACTCCATAGTGACTTCCAGATCAGCATTGGCTTGAGTGAGACACTAAGTCAAAAACAGCAATAACAACAAAAACTAGGTAAAAGCATAGATAAAATTGACCAGTAGGGAACAGCAGGCCAAAAACAGATGTAAACAAAGTCACTCATCTGACCTTAAATGGAACAGCAAAGCAAATTCAGTGGTGTCTTCTAAATAAATTCTTCAAAATAAAATAAAATTAAGTCTTCTAAATAAATTGTGGTGGAATGACTAGATACTTAGTTATAAAAAATAAATAAGACTAAGCACACATTTAGATATTCCACAATAATTCACTTTAGGATCTTAGATGTGAATATAAATGTAAAACTGTAAAACTCCTAGAACACACCTTAGATAGCCTTAGGTTCCATAATGACTCTTCAGATACTCTAAAAAAAAAAAAATGTATGAAAGAAAGCATTGGAGAAAATTACCTTCATTCCAATTTATAATTACTTCTCTGTGTAAGACACTATTAAATAAAAGACAAAACAAGCCATACACTAAGAGAAAATTTTGGTAAAACATGTACCTGATAAGCAATTTGTCTTCAAAACATAACCGAGGACTTCTAAAATTTAGCTGTGAGATAACTTATCAATTAAATATGGCAAAATACTGAACAAAGGAAAGAAATATGGCAGAGAGCAAATAAAACTACAAGAACATGATCATTATCCCGTGACATTAGAAACCAAAAATTTTAAATGGAGATGATATATCACAGACACCTAAAATCCCTAACACTGAAAACATCAAGGCCTGAAGAAGGTGGAATGGTGAAGAAATCTCATTCATTGCTGATAAGGTTACCAAGCAGGATAGCCACTTTGAGAGATTATTGGGTAGTTTCTTACAAAGGTCAGCACAGGTTTAGCATACCATCTAGTAATCATATTCCCAGACACTAAAATGAATCAAAAAATGTATATCCACATGCAAGATTGAGCAAGAACATTGGCAGCAACTTACATATAGTTGCTGAATGGTAGATAGAACCAAAACACTGCTCAAGAAGTAAATAGATAATATGACTCTGGTACTCTATTCCACAGAAGAAATTGGGCACTAAGCAATGATAAAATATGGAGTAATCTTAAATAATATTGTTAAGCAACAAAAGCTCATCTGAAAAAGCTATGTGCTGTGATTGCAACTATAACATGTTCTGGAAAAGGCCGAACTACATAGAGATAATGAAAATTATGAGTGGTTATCAGGAATTCCAGGGGAGGGAATAAGAGAGGGATAACCAGGTGAGGCACAAGAGATCTGGGGAGGACTGAAACTTTACAGTATTATAATGGTTGATATACGAAATTATAGATTATACATTTGTGAAACCCTTTAAAATGTACACCAAAAAGGATGAAAGTTTTATATAAACTACATACTTTGTTGTGTTAATATTCCATAAATTATACTAATGTACCACACTAATGCAAATTGTTAAGAATAATAAAATAATAACTGAGGGGTATCAGTAGAGAAGAGGTAGGAATGGTACATAATTTCTTTACAGTTTTTTTATTATATCTAAAATTCCTATTGATAAAAATAAAAGAATTTATCAAATCTTGTCTTGCTATATACACAGAATGGATAGAATTGCCAGAAGTGCTTATTTTCATAAGAACTTAAGTTGTTATTAATCAATGTGTGTAACAACTAGAATACAACATTTAGCAATCACACTGTTTACTTTAAGGTGACTATTACAAAATATAGAGAAAAGTGTAACATGAAAACAAATAATTCATAATTATTTTTTTTTACTTTTTGAATAAATAAGATTTAATACATAAAACGCCAGCATTGTCACATGTGTATTCCTGCCATTATATGGAAAAACAGGAATCAGTTGACTTCAAGGCCAACAGTACAAAGAGAAGTATTTGAGAATATTTTTAGTAATCTCTCTATCTTGCTTTTACTACTTTGAGAGCAGTTTGTGGAACTTCATAAGTAAAAAGGCTGTAAGTTGTACTTAAGATTGATTGTATTAGCAAGAAACCAGAATGAGGCTATGAGAAAGGGGATGAGAGTGAGAGGTGGGGGTGCTTGGCAGCAAAGTGGAGGAACATAATACAGGGGATGGAAGGGTCTTGAGGGAAACTGAGGTAAGGATACTTGTCACAAACAGTGTAAACAAGCAGGGGATTCTGCAAGCTATGAAAACAACCAGCCAACAAGATATGTACACAGCAATAGCAGCAATGCTAGGTCTGGAACATGAACTGGACCTGGGTCTCTCAGCAGTTTTGTTTTAAATAGAGGGATAATTCTACTAATTCTACATTTCCAGTATTTTTTCCTCAATTTTTTTTCTCAGTTTTTATTAACATTTTCCATGATTATAAAAAATATCCCATGGTAATACCCTCCCTCTCACCCTCACTTTCCATTTTGAAATTCCATTCGCCATCATATCCCCTCCCCACCTCAATCATTGTACTTACATATATACAATACTAGCCTATTATGTACACTCCTCCCTTCCATTCTCTTCCTTTTATATCTCCCTTTTAACTTACTGGCCTCTGCTACTGAGGATTTTCCTTCTCACACAGAAGTCCAATCATCTGTAGCTAAGAAACACAAATGATGGAGAACATGTGGCACTTGGCTTTCTGGGCCTGGGTTACCTCACTTAGTATAATCCTTTCCAGATCCATTTTTCTGCAAATTTCATAACTTCATTTTTCTTTACCACTGAGTAGAACTCCATTCTATAAATGTGCCATATCTTCATTATCTATTCATCTGTTGAGGGACATCTAAGCTGGTTCCATTTCCCAGCTATTACTAATTGAGCAGCAATAAACATGGTTGAACATGTACTTCTAAGGAAATGAGATGAGTCCTTTGGATATATGCCTGGGAGTGCTATAGCTGGGTCATATGGTAGATCAATCTCTAGCTGTTTTAGGAACCTCCACATTGATTTCTACAATGGCTGGACCAGATTGCATTCCCACCAACAGCGTAGAAGGGTTCCTCTTTTTCCATATCCCCACCAACATTTATGATCATTTGTTTTCATGATGGTGGCCAATCTGACAGGAGTGGGATGGAATCTCAATGTGGTTTTAATCTGCATTTCCCTGATGACTAGTGACATAGAACATTGTTTTAGATGCTTATACACCATTCGTTTTTCTTCCTTTGAGAACTCCCTATTTAGCTCCATAGCCCATTTTTTGATTGGCTTGTTTGATTTCTTATTTTTAACTTTTTTGAGTTCTTTGTATATCCTAGATATTAATCCTCTATCAGATATGTAGCTGGTGAAGATATTTTCCCATTAGGTAGGTTGCCTCTTTGCTTTATTCACAGTGTCCTTTGCAGTGCAAAATCTTTGTACTTTCATGAGGTCCCAGTGATTAATCTGTGGTTTTATTGCCTGAGCAATTGGGGTTGTATTCAGAAAGTCTTTGCCAAGACCAATATGTTGAAGGGTTTCCCCTACTTTTTCCTCTAGCAGTTTCAGAGTTTCAGGTCTGATGTTAAGGACTTTAATCCATTTGGACTTAAATCTTATGCATGGAGAGACAGAAGAATCTATTTTCATCCTTCTACAGATATATATACAGTTTTCCCAGCACCATTTGCTGAAGAGGCTGTCTTTTCTCCAATGAGTATTTTTGGCATTTTTAGTGAATACCAGGTGGCTCTAGCTACTTGGACTTACATCTGGGTCCTCTATTCTGTTCCATTGATCTACATGTCTGCTTTTGTGCCAGTACCATGCTGTTTTTGTAACTATGGCTCTGTAGTATAGGTTAAAATCAAGTATAGTGATGCTCAGTATTATTTGAGATATTCAAGGTTTTTTGTAATTCCAAATGAATTTTTGGATTGTTTTTTATATTTCCATGAAGAATGCCTTTGGAATTTTGATGGAGATTACATTAAATGTGTAGATCACTTTTGGTAAGATTGCCATTTTCACAATATTGATTCTTCCAATCCAAGAACAAGGTTTGTTTTTCCACTTCCTAGTGTCTTCTGCAATTTCTAACTTGAGTGTTTTAAAGTTCTCATTGTAGAGATTCTTTACTTCCTTGGTTAGGTTTATTCCAAGGTACTTTTTTTTTTGATGTAATTGTGAATGGGAGTGATTCTCTGATTTCATCCTCCGTGTGTTTGTTGTTAGTATATATGAAGGCTATTGATTCTGTATATTTATTTTGTATCCTGCTACATGGCTGTGGTGTTTATCAGCTCTAACAGTTTGCTAGTAGAGTCTTTAGGGTCCTTTATATATAGAATCATGTCATCTGCAAATAATGATAACTTGATCTGTTCCTTTCCAATTTGTATCCCTTTTATGTGTGTCTCTTGCCTTATTGCCATGGCTAAGACTTCCAGAACTTTATTCAATAAAAATGGGGACAGTGGACACACTTGTCTTGTTCCTTATTTTAATGGAAAAACTTCCAGTTTTTCCCCATTTAGTAATATGTTAGCTGTAGGCTTGTCATAAATAGCCTTTATTATATTGAGATATGTTCCTTTTATTCCCAGCCTCAGTAGGACTTTTATCATGAAGGGATGTTGGATTTTGTCAAATGCTTTCTCTGCGTCTAATGAGTTGATCATGTTATTTTTGTCCTTCAATCCATTAATATAATGTATTACATTTATAAATTTGGGTATATTGTACCCTCCCTGCATCTCTGGGATAAAGCCTACTTGGTCAGGGTGAATGATCTTTCTGATATATTCTTGTATTCTGTTTGCCAATATTTTGTTGAGAATTTTTACATCTATGTTCATGAGGTAGATTGGTCTGTAATTTTCATTTTTTGTTCTATCTTTGCCTCATTTTGGTATCAGGGTGATGCTGGCCTCATAGAAGGAGTTTGGTAGAATTCCTTCTTTTTCTATCTTATGTAAAAGCTTAAGAAGCAATGGTGTTAGCTCTTCCTTGAAGGTCTGGTGTAATTCAGCAGTGAATCCATCCAGGCCTGGGCTTTTTTTAGTTGGGAGAATTTTTTGATAACTGTTCGGATCTCCATGCTTGTTACAAGTCTATTTAAGTGATTAATCTCATCTTGATTTAATTTAGGAAGGTCATATAAATCAAGGAAATCATCCATTTCTTTCAGATTTTCATAATTTGTGGAGCATATGCTTGTATAGTATGTCCCTATGATTTTGTGAATTTCTCTGGCATCTGTTGAGTTACCTTTTTCATCTCTAATTTTATTAATTTTATTTTACTATTTTATTTAAATTATTTAAATTAATTTTACTAATTTTATTAATTTGTGTCTCTTTTCTATTTTTTTTTGGTCAGATTTGCTAAGGGTTTACCAATGTTGTTTATCCTTTCAAAGAACCAACTCTTTGTTCCATTAATTCTTTGGATTTTTTTGTTTGTTTGTTTCTATTTCATTAATCTGCCCTAATCTTTATTATTTCTTCCTGTCTACTGATTTTTGGTTTGCCTTGTTCTTCTTTTTCCAAGGCTTTAAGGTGAAGCATTAGGTTGTTTACTTGTGTCCTTTCTAATTTCTTAATATAGGCACTTAAAGCTATAAATTTAGCTCTTAGAACTGGCTTCATTGTGTCCCAGAGATTTTGGTATGTTGTGTTCTCATTATCATTTGACTCTATAAATTTTTTGATTTCCTTCTTGATTTCTTCATTGACCTCATTTAGAAGTGTATTGTTTAGATTCTATAGCCTTTCTTGCTATTGATTTGTAGTTTGATTCCAATGTGGTCAGAGAGAATGCAAGGAATTATTTCAATTTTCCTAAATTTTTAAGATTTGCTTTGTGTCCTAATATGTGGTCTATTTTAGAGAATGTTCCATGTGCTGCTGAAAAGAATGTATATTCTGCCACATTTGGATGAAATATCTTGTATATATCTGTTAGGTCCATTCCTTCTATGACCTCATTTAGTCCAGATGCCTCTCTGTTTATTTTTTCCCGGGATGACCTGTCAATTGATGAGAGTGCGGTGTTGAAGTCACATACTACCACTGTGTTTGGTATTATCTGTGACCTTAGTTCTAATAGTGTTTGTTTGATGGATTTGGGAGCCCCATGTTAGGTTTATATATGTTTAGGATTGTAATGTCCTCCTATTGGAGTGTGCCCTTAATCAATATAAAGTAACCTTCCTTATCTTTCTTGACCAATGTTGGACTGAAGTCTACCTTGTCAGATATTTGGATAGCAACCCCTGCTTGTTTTCTAGGCCCATTTGCTTAAAACACCATTTTGCAACCTTTCAAACTAAGATAATGTCCATCCTTTGTAGAAAGGTGAGTTTTCTTAGAGACAACAAATTGTAGGATCCTGCTTTTTAACCCAGTCTGCAAACCTATGTGTTTTGATTACGGCATTGAGGCCGTTGATATTAAAAGATATTATTGACAGGTGTGTATTTATGTTTGCTTTTTTTTTTTTTTTTTTTTTTTTTTGGTGGTTCCGGTTCTACCTTTGCTCTCTTGTGTTAACTAGTATTTGAGTATTGCCTTTTTTTTTTTCCCCAGTTTCCTTATATGTGTTTTTTTCCTTCTCTGTGGCATGGAGGATTCTTTTAAGTATTTTCTGTAGATCTGGTTTTGTCTTCAAATACTCCTTTAGCCTGCTTTTGTCATGGGATGTCCTTATTTCTCCATGTATTCAAATGGATAGCTTCACAGGATAACGTAACCTTGGTTGACAGTTGTTATTTTTCAGAATTTGGAATACAGCACTACAGCCCTTCTGGCTTTTAAAGTTTTTGTTGAGTAATCTGCTGTAATCCAGATGGGCTTGCCTTTGTAGGTAACTTGATTTTTCTCTCTAACTGCTTTCAATATTTTTTCTTTGGATTGAGTGTTTGGTAGATTGATTATAATATGGTGAGGAGAAGTTCTTTTCAGGTTTTGTCTGGCTGTTGTTTTAAAGGCTTTGGCACTTCTTTCCCAATTTGGGGGAAGTTTTCTTCTATGATTTTGTTGAGGACGCCTACTATGCCTTTGGATTGAAATTCTTCTCCTTCTACTATGCCCTGAATTCTTATGTTTGATATTTTCATAGTGTCCCGAATATCTTGAAATTCCTGTTCATATTTTTCTGATAATTTGTCTTTCTCTTTGTTGGACTCTATTAGATCTGCCACCTGGACTTCTAGCTTGGATATTCTGTCCTCTCGTTCATCCATTCTACTGGTGAGATTCTCTACAGAGTATTTTTAATTTTATTAACTGTGTTCTTCATTGCTAGTCATTCTGGTTTTTTTATATTTCCTTATTTATGTCTTTTATTGGTTTTTTTATTTTGTTAAATTGGTGTCCTGAGTCTTCTTTGATTCCTTTGATTTCCTATTTGATTCCTTTGATTTCTTCTTTGAACATATTTACAGTCATTCTTTTGAAATCTTTCTCAGGCATTTCCTCTAACTTGTTCTCACTGGAAGTCATTTCTGAGGCACTAATACTTTTTGGTGAATTTATATTGTCTTGATTTTTGGTGTTCTTGTGTTATAATGTGTATATTTTTGCATCTTGGTTTAAGTGAATGTTTGGATTTTCTAGTTAGCCGGGTATTCTTAGCTGTATCAATTGATCTGATGTTATATATCTTCAGGGTAGGAGGTTAAGATATTAGGTGTGGCTCTTAGCAGTCTCAGAGTATCTAGAAAACTGTTCCTAGGGGTTGAGTTTGCCTGCTATGGGAGTATTTGACTAGGATGAGTGGAACAAAATACAGGTAGATTCTAAAATTTAACTAAACACTGTACACAATAAATCAAAAACAGCATCGAGTATTTAAGCAAGAGTAGGTATTATAACAAACAGATCCTCTATCAATAAAGACATTAAGATTTATGGTCTGTTGAGGGTTCCAATTCAGCTTGTGACCAAGTAAGATCCTTCCCTGGTGCAATCCCACTTACCTTCTTGGATGATTTTGGTCTCAGTCAAGTAGGCTGGCTGGGTTGCTCGACCACTGTTCTGTTTTCTGGAGCTGGGCACTGGCTTTTCCTGTGGGGCAAACCGAGCCTGGTTATTGTGGCCTTGCAGACAGGCACCACCACTGCTGGACCCACCACTACTGCTGAAGAAGCTGCCACTGCTGGATCCGCCACTGCTGTAGCCGCTGCTGCTGCTGGAGGTGCTGCTTCTGCTGCTGGAGCCACTGTTGCCAGTGCCAGAGCTGCTGCTGTTGCTGCCAGAGCTGGAGTGGAGGCTTCCTCTGCTGCTTCCACTGCTGGAGCCAGAGCTGCCACTGCTGGAGCTGCTTTGGACTGCCTGTGTGGGCTCTGGATACTCTGAATCCCTCCTACTTCTCTGCTGCTGTTTTAATTTCTTATACACCTCACTTTTAAGTAAAAGTGTGTATTTTACTGGGTGTTCTTTGGCTTTTTCTCCCCTAGGCAGCTTTGGTGTGGTTACTATGCTGCCATCTTAACTCCAGTATTTTTTTAAGATATAATTTTAAGGGCTGGAGATATGGCTTAGTGGTTAAGCGCTTGCCTGTGAAGCCTAAGGACCCTTGTTCAAGGCTCAATTCCCCAGGACCACCCATGTTAGCCAGATGCACAAGGGGGCATGTGCGTCTGGAGTTCATTTGCAGTGGCTGAAGGCCCTGGCATGCCCATTCTCTCTCTCTCTCTCTCTCTATTTCCCTGCCTTTCTCTCTGTGTCTATTGCTCTCAAATAAGTAAATAAATAATGAACAAAATTTTTTTAAAAAGATATAATTTTAAACATTTATTTACCTATTTATTTATTTGAGAGGGAGAGAGAGAATGAGTGAGAATGGGCATGCCTGGGCCTCCATGGCCACTGCAAATGAACTGTAGATGCATGCACTGCCATATGCATCTGGCTTATCTGGGTCCTGGAGAATAAAACCTGGATCCTTAGGCTTCACAGGCATATACCCTAACTGCTAAGCCATCTCTACAACCCCATTTCCAATATTTAAATGGAGGCAGATTTTACATGGAGCACTCAGAGGTGGGATTCATTGAACAAGGAATGTGAAGAGCCTTCGCTTGCTACTGCCTACCATTTGACATCTGGTGGATATTTAATGCCATCAAAGTTCCAAGAAATTATATATTTATGAACATGTATCATATAAAGATCACTTCACCAAAATTTACACACTCTATATATCATCTGATGTTGTTAGGATGTAGATTCCAAACTTAATCTCTTAGCCATGCTGATGTAGTAGATGTGAAAGAGAATCTGTTCTTCTTCCTGATGCAAACAACCAAAGAACCTAGAAACAAACTCTGAGAAACACTGGTGTACACAGATGAGGGTGGGCATATTCACAACCCCAAGTTAAACTAATTTTCCATACCTCCAGTGGCAAATAGAATTATTCTATGCCACTTGAACACCAGTGAAAATTCCCAGGAACCACAGCAAGGAACAAGCACAGTCATTAGCTGGTGTTCCAACCTGGTGTCCCTCCTAGATCTCTAACCTGCAACCCCCTCCCAGCTTCAAAAAGACCCCAGCAGAACTAAGTGATTTTCTAATTATTGTCTTGATCCAATATACCTCACATGCATCTCAGTTAATACAACTTCCATAAAACTGGAAAAGGCTCTCATCATTTTGCCATTGGGGAAGTTCATTGTTTCTACTATCAAAAACAAGTGGAAAGAGGAGAGCTTACTATTTTATATCTTTACTATTTTTTTTTGACCTTATTTTGTAAATCACCCCTGTGGATGACATGAGCTTGAGTGCTCTGTGGAGGGATTTCAGATCAATTAATGTTTCTTCTATGACCCAGTAGCAATTTGACACAGTAATGGGTGGGGTCATTTTTGTGGCCCTCCCCAAGCTTGATCTGCTTCCCCTCTCTAGTTTGTGTATACAATTGATGTTTGTTCTTGGAAAATGCTCTTGTCCCACCATCTATAGAGACTCCAATAGACTCCACTTGATCCTGCATTTTGGTTTCATAAATGGCAGGTTGAATATACAATAATGTGCCAGGATTAGTGACAGCAAAATGTCTGTTATTTATAATGCTCATACTCTTCAAGCATATAATTTAATGTTAACCATTGCAACTGAAAGAGAAACTCTGGCCAAGAATTCAAACGAGTTGTTTTTACTTCAGCAAACCTCATTAGGGTTTTGTGATATTAATATTTGTTCTTCCGACAACAAATACCAAAAGAATATTCCATCACCTAGAGACATAGAGGGAAGCTCCTAATTTGTTTCTATTTCATTTAGAATATCTTACAATAAATAAAATATCTGCCAAGGGTCAGCAAAATTGGATCCTTTCTGTCCCAAGGGAGACTAAAGGATTTTATGAAAATTACTGACATATTATGATTAACCTGCAATTAAAGTATCCTGAAAACCATGCTACACTCTCTACATTTAGAAGATTGCCTGAGTATTTTTTTATTAATTCATATTTCAGACTCATATAAACTAAACATATATTTTCAAACATAAACATCAAAAGAAAGTCCTAATTAGCGAATGTGGCTTAAATCTTACATTTCCTAATTCTCTCCTTCATAGATTTCCCAAATTTCATCAGTGCCTGAATTACTTGTGCATAGTTGCACTGCTCTTCACGAACAAACTAAAATTATTTTAAAATTTAAGAATACTAGGCTAAGGTGTCAAAACTGTGACTCATCTTATAAGAAGGTAGGGATTGTTATTTTTGTTGCTTATTATAGAAAAATATTTCCATTATAATTTGTCTTCTAGCAGTTATTTCTAAAGATCACTGTAAGTATGTATGAATTACGCAAGCTCCCTTTAGCAGGTTAGTTTCTGAGGAAAAGGAAACAATGATGGAAAGGAAACCATACTGATTCCTCCTAATGTAATTAATATTTATGCAGAATTCCTGGCAGGGTGTTCTGAAGCCTGTTCTTTGCCTGTCTGTGTGTTATTTTCTCTGTAAAAGGCACTCCAGTCCTATTGGGAATTCCAGTCTTGAGCTTATCTCCAAAATTTTATAGTTGGTTATCAGATTTACCTCGTTGTGAGTAATCCAACAACAACAAAAAAAATGCCATTCATTTTGTTTACAATGTTCTGCTCTGAGTAAGCTCTTTTAATAAAACGCCTTAACTAACGAGGCTTGACTACATATAAAATGCATCATCCAACTGGTATGTGATCCATATTCCTAATTTAAAGGAACAGACTCCAAGACAGAAACAGAAAGGAAATGAATAAAGAAAAAATTATGGGTGAAGAAAATATCAAATAACATCACTAACACCAGCAGAAAGAAAGGAGAATAGAATATGGCTGAGGAACAAAGGCAGAATGGTCTAAAATGTAATATACTCGGGGAATAAGAAAGCTTAGAAACTATACTGACACATAATTAGTATGTAGACAAATGGTTTGTATATGATAGAAAAGTATGATATTGGAAGATAACAAAATAAATAGAAAAATGATACTAATATTTTTCTTTACAAGTTTTCTTTTCAAGTACCATGATGCAAATAAGAAGTGTTCTAGAAGGAAAAACAAACATGCAAACAAACAAAAATAGTAAGATATTTTTCAAGGAAACCATTCAAAGAAAATTCCCAGAATTCAAAGAATGGAATTACCAGCATAAAATGGGATTTGGGGGTTGAATATCATTCCTTGCTGAAGGTAGGAGAGGAGGAGAGTAACATAAGATGGGAGAATGGGGGAGGAGGAAAAGGAAGGAAGAGTAGAGAAGGAGAAAGAGCAAAGGAAGTGAGAGGACACTAAAGAGGAGAAGGAGAGGAGGAGAAAACAGACTAAGGAATTTATGGGAAATAATGGCATAAGAACAAAATGAAATCTTAAAAGCTGAAGGAATTTCCTAGTCAGCAATGTAAACAGTGAATAGCGATTTAAGTGAAAATTCCACTTAATTAAAGAGGAGGATGTGGGTGTTGAACAGAGGTGGAAAAACTAAATCTTACATTTTAGAGTGAAAAGTTAATAAGTAAAGGCTATTATTAAGAAAACAACCAGGGAAATGTAAAAATAAGCCTAAATGTAAATGTAAAATGTAAGCCTTTTTCAACCTAAAACAATTCTTTGTTTTTAATCTCAAAACTACCATTCATATACTACCTATATGTAGGAGTTTGAAGAAATCAAAAGGACTAATAGAACCTCTTGGAATAATTTACATTTGAAGTGTGACCAGTTACTTTAAGTAAGTGTTTCTCAGAATGCCATATGACCATGTGTCTTGGTAAAGGTAAGGGCTGGAGTGGGACTTGATCCTGTGCATCAATGACAAGCTCCTTAAGAAAACAAGTTCTGCCTCTTTGTGGCACCCTCTTGGCTCTAGCATAGTGCAGGAGAGTTAGAGACCAGCGATTTCTGAGGCTCGCTGGCTGGTTTACTGAGAGATCATATCTCAAAAAGTAATGTGAGGACAATAGAACAATCTATTCAATGTCAACCTCTGGCCTCCATATGCATGTACACATACATACATGCACACCTGTGCACATATGCCAGACATGCATATGCACATTTCTGCACATTTACTACACATACAAAAGCAAAAAGAAAAATACTTGAGTAACCAGCTGAGTTGTGTAAAACATGAAAATAGAGAATGATGTCACATGCCTACAACCCCACCACTCTGGAGTGAGGGAGGAGTAGTCAGGAATTCAAGGTCTTGTTTAGCTACAGAACATGTTAGAGCCAAGCTGGGGCTACATTAGACCCTGTGTCAACAAAACAGAAACAAAATGTGCAAATAAGGACACTAAATTCCTTCTATAACTTTTATCTTGTTTTTAACCTAGAATTCATACTCCCAGGATGATGCCTCAAAATCCCTCATGTACAAGGCTTGCCATAATTGGGTTTAGATGCCAATTTCTTCCAACAGCTCCAACCACTGACAATAACCAAGCAGCCCAGAATGCCTGCTGCATAAATTAACCAAAGCTGGCTTCTGTGTTTAGGCCCTGGGCTTGTTTGCTTCTTCATGGCAGGCTGAAATCTGTTAGCTACAAAGCCAGCCAATACCATGCTCAAAATTTTATCCAAACAAGTGTATTAGCAATTTAAAGTTTGGCTTCTGTCCATAGCACTTTCCACTCTGCCCCAAAGCTCACTCTACACCTCCTGGCAGTAAGTAAGATCAACCTCAGGTCATGAACACTCCTAGCCGTGGTAGACTTCTACAGACCTCAGAACCAAATATCCCTGTGGTTACTGCTACTGATTTCATATCACTTAGACCTGTCCTTTGTCCTTGTGAAGTTGTTGACTCTCTCTTCTCTGGAAGTTTCCTCACCTCTCTTTCTCTTCTGGGTAACTTGTGCTATAGCATCTGGATGGATCCCACTAAGAGGGCCATCCCCTGGAGTGGATGCAAGTCTGTCAGTGCCACTCATGAAGACAATCTGTGCTATTTCCACTTGGTGGTTTTGTCTTTGTCCTTTTTTGTCTCAAAATGTCAACTACCTGATAATCTCCTTTAATTGATTTGTTTCAATATGTTACATATTTATTTGAGAGGAAGGGAGAGAGGCAGAGAAAGAATGAGTATGAGCATGATGCCAGGACAGTGCAGCCACTACAAACCAACTCCAGGCACATGTGTCACTTTGTGCATCAGACTCTTCCTGACTCCTGGGGAATCAAATCAGGGCCATCAAGCTTTACAAGCAAGCATCTTTAACTGCTGAGCTATCTCTTCAGTCCCTTTAACTTTTTATTTCAAGACTAATTTTAGGTACCAGGAAACCTTTTTGTGGCCTCCAATGTGGACATGTAATTAGTACCTTGTATAATGAAAAACCAGAAGTCCTAAGAATTGTTTTAATCTTGGTAGAACCTCTAAAATGTCATGGCAGAAAGCACTAAGGGAGATGTTCAGTGGGTAAAGTGCTTGCTATAAAAGCATAAGGACTTGAGTTTGGATCCTTTCACCCATATAAAACTTGAGTTCAAGCCAGACATTATTGTGCATACCTTTAATCCCAGCACTCGGAAGGCTGAAGTAGGAGGATCACTTTGTGTTTGAGGCCAGCCTGAAACTATAGAGTGAACTCCAGGTCAGCCTAAGCTAGAGTGAGACCCTACCTGGAAAACAAACAAACAAAAACAAAACAAGCAAACAAAAAAATACAGACAAACTTGAGATCAGTGGCACATATCTGTAATCCTAGAACCCAGGAGATAAGAGGATGCCCAGGGCTGGCTGACTAGCTTTAGCCTAGTAAGAAAGCTCTAGGTTCTGCAGCAGACTCTGTCTCAAAAGCTCAGGTAACAGTGATTAAGAAAGACACCCAATATATATCTCTGCCCTACACACACAGACACACAGACACACACAGACACACAGACACACACACACACACACACACACACACACACACACACACACACACACACACACACACATGCTCCCCCTCACCACATGCAAAAACAATACCATGGAGGAAAAGCTTCCTTTCCCTATGAATAATGAAGTCTGAGTCTTCATTCAGTCCAATGCATTAAACGTTTATTGATCAACAGCTATGCAAATGCATGTGGAAATACAGTCTCTGAATTGGGTTTTCAGTGGTAAGAAAGTAAAACTACAGTGTTTGCTTTTATGGAGTCTAATGCCTACTGAACGAGTCACTCTTTAGTTAGTCATACAAATAAGTATAAATGGATTTGGAGTAACTCCACTGCAAGGAAGTACTAAGAGGAAATAATAAATCAAAATATAGGCCAGCAGAAAAGAGCATGAGAACAAATAAGACATTTGAGTTTAACATTTTAATCTGAAGACAGGCCCTTCAGTATCTCTTTTTAGAGCATGATTTCAGGTGGTAATGCTAAAATCATTTTGTTTTATCATAAAACTCTAGGCCTCTGACCTTCTTTATCTACAAGCTGATGGAACTTCGAAGAAGGAACCCAGTTCTATTATTGCAAGTATTCGGATGGCCACACCCACTATGAAAAGGGATTGCCATATATGATCCACATTTTCCAATGAAGGTTACAATTTTTTTTTTACTTTCAGTTTTCTAATCATAAATGTACATCATTGACTTTGAAAATACATTTAAGTTTACAGAATACAAGAGAAGTCACCTATCATCACTATAAACAAGCATGGTTGGCATTTTGCTGTTTGCTTTCCTTGGTTCTGATGTCTTTGCAGCAGGAAACATGTTCTGACTGTTATCTCAGCTGTTTTCCATCCATTGCTGCCTTCTTTGAACAACTCACAGTCTTACATATTTCCAGAACTCTATTAGGGAGCTACCTGTAGAATCTGAAAATAGAAAGGAAGCACAAACTTGCTATAAGTGATGTCTTGCAGGAATTAGCAACCAGAAGGCTATTTGGCCCTGACTCAGTGTCTACTTGTCCCTGGTGTTTGCAAAGGAAGGCTCTGATTTTCTGCCCCAGGATGGAGGTATCTTAGTGCCTCCCTCCCATCTACTTGTTCTCTCAGCTTTCCATCTCTTCCACAGCTTCAAGTCTTTCAAAATGTAGGAAAATCTGCTCCACAAGCAAACTTGTATTTTTATGCAGTTCATCAATAGCTTACCTTGTGATTTTAGTTTTACAACTGTTGAGTAAAATCAGCCTTAATGAGGCTCCATGGAGTTACAATGAGAACTCTGATCTAGGGAGGAAGTCTCAATTGAGTTATAGACGAATACAGATGGGTAATCTAACCAATCCAATATGTAATTTATTTTAAAAATCCAAATGCACAGATAACCAGCTGCATATCAGGGTGTATTTTTATTGATTGTTGAATTCTTAGCATTAATTCCAAGTTATAACATGCTCCTTAGAAACTACCTTTTAGTGCTTGTAGAACATTCTATCCCATGATATATGACTAGCAATGGTTGGAAAGCAATAATGTGATGCAGTGTGAGAGCCAAACTTAAATTCTGATACCCTACAATGAAATCCCAGGTCTTCTCAAATGTTCTACTACCTTCAAAATGTTGCTTCACCCATCCATGTTCACTCTATAAAATTATTTCTCTGAAAAATAAAAATATTGATGGGCTGAAGGATTGCTTAGTGGTTAAGGCATTTGCTTACAAAGCCAAAGGACCCAGGTTTGACTCCCCAAAACCCATGTAAGCCAGAAGCACAAGGGTGCACAAGCATCTGGAGGTTGTTTGCAGTGGCTGGAGGCCCTGGCACATCCCTTCTCTCTCTTTCTCTTCTTGCCTATTTCTGTATTTCTCTCTCCCTCTCCCTCTCTAACAAATAAAGAAATAAATAAAATATTAAAAATAATAATTTAATCTATTTACACCATAAAATTTTGAGGAACTATGAAAGATATATAAGAAGATGAATGAAGTGAAGAGCCAACATGCACAATTATATTTTTTTCATTTTTATAAAGAACTCTCATAATATCTGTAGGTAAATCTATATCTTTTTTATTTTTATAATTTTCAAAAGATTTAAGAAGCACATTCATAGACAAAAAGCTATAGATTTTTAAGGAATCTGGATATATTTTTTCCAAATCATTTATCAAAAAAGATTATATAATTCTTATACCCACTTAGCAGGAAAATGTTTTCCTTCAATGAACTCACCATTAGCTGGTAGAGAAATAATTTTAAACAGAGTAAATCAAGTCTGTCCCCAAATCTCTACCCCAGCACCAAGTGTTAGGCTGTGACAGGATCCTAAGATGGAGTCACCATGGTCAGCAGAATGGTGACAGAGGCATGGGGAAGTGTTCACATTCTTCAAAAACCACCTGGTCATTATCCCTTTCCTTGCCTAAAAATGCCCTGGGTCAAGGTCTCCTGCCTGCTTATCTCATAAGTCACATGGTCACTGTTCTGGTGTCATGCCCTACCTATTTTACCACAATCATATGTAAATGGTTAGTGTAATGATCTTCCCTAAAGAAATTTTGCTATCCAAAAAAGAGTTGTTTTTTTTTTTTTTTTGTTTGTTTGTTTTGTTTTTTTTCCCCTTCCACAGCTTCCCTCAACTGAAAAAGCTCGATAAAGCCCACTACCTGAAGACTCAGGTTAGCTGTGCTCCTCTTTTGTGGTCAGCCCTAGAAGATCTTGATTTTCCTGAATAAAAGCTTTCACCTTTGGGCTGGAGAGATGGCTTAGAGGTAACGTGCTTGTCTGTAAAGCCTAAGGACCCAGGTTCAATTCTCCAGGTCCCATGTAAACCAGATGCACATGGTAGTACTTGCATCTAGAGTTTGTTTGCAGTGGCTAGAGACCCTGGCATGCCCATTCTTTCCCTCCCTACCTCCCTCTATCTCTCTCTCTCTCCTCTCTGTCTCTAATAATCATTAAGTAAAAAATCCAAAAAAATAATGTTTTTAAAAAAGCTTTCACCTTTGCCTCAGAGTGGTTTGTGTGTTCTTGGTCAGTGCCAAAACTTACACCAAGGATACTCAAATGTTGCCCCACTAATCTGTCCATTCTTTCTTCAGTCACTCTTAACTTGCTAAACATCTTCCAGATGGCCAGGTGTCTTTCTATTCCTAAGCAAGACAAGTGCTGTCTTACACACACTATTCCCTCTGCCAGTAATGTCTTCCCTCTAAAATGTAACCTTTACCTTTTCAAATTGTTCTAGTTAATTCTTGTACACAAATATTCATTCATCATAACATGTTATCCTTTCTTTTAGATACTTTCTCATGTTGTATAGTACATTCATCTTGTGTCTGCAGATATAATAAACCTGGAATTTCAAAGACAATGAAAAATTTTTAATCATGTTTCAATCAAATTCATTAGTCATATGGTTAAAGATATAAAATTACTTAGAAGGAGGAAAATAAATTAATTGAAAATACACAGAAACAAAGATTTTGTTCTCATGAACCATCGATGCATATTCATTGTCTACTATGTGAGAAGCACTAGAGTGATGCGAGGGACCACTTGCGGGCAATACCATTCTTTCTTTAGCGCCTATTGCAAGTTGATGGAATACATACTTTAAAGAAATAAATTACAAATTTCAAGGACTATTAACCAGGACAAGAAGACCATTTTATAAGCACTTAACACGGTCAGATAATTAAGTAAAGAGGATATAAGAGGAAAAGAAAGTTTAATGAAGATGTTATACTTATTTTAAGATCTGCATTAGAAAAAGTTGATGAAAAGGCATGGGGAAGGAGAGAAGGAGACCACTTCAGGCAAGAAGATTTAGAGTATCATTTTGATATGTACCTTCCACTTGGGTAGAAATGTAAAACAGATTGGGCTATGCAAAGCAGAAAATTTCATTAAAAATCCTGACATATTATTTTCATTATGATTTATGGATGCATTTGTTTGTTTTGTTTCTATGTTTTTAGAAGCAGTATTTCTTTGCACATAATAGCACAAAACCAGACTAGGTGGACTCAAATCCAAGACTGCTGTTTTCTTTTTTTTTTTTAAGCATATTTCTGTATATATACAGGATAGCATACATGTAAGAATAGGAAAAAATGCACCAAACTTTGATGGAAAATAAGATATTATAAAATATGATTTTAGATAAATATATAAACATTTTCACTTGTTTGCTACATAAAGACCATAAAACTCAAAATGCTGGAATATTGTTAGCCTTTGTGACTACATTTTCTAATAAATAAATTGTTGGTGAACTCAAAACTGTCTAGGAAGCTATGTCTTACCTTGTTTATTATTATTTGTTATGGTTAATACCTATTTAAGCATCTAAACAATACTGTTTATGTTCAACATTACCATATTAAATTAAAGAATCAGAACACTATATAAATTTTAAAGAAGTTTTATCTGAAACCATCCTTAAGCTTTAAAACTCAAAAATAAAATTTCCTAAGAGAAACACTAAGCTATTTTTGCTAGCTTTGTGTACAAATTTTGTCCTATGTTATTTAAGTATTATTTAAGTTTTTTCCTTGGCATGACACTGCTGAAATAAAAATCAAGATAAAACTCATAGGTTAAAATTCAAGGTAAAACTCATAGGTTGTGCTGTACATTCATATTTCTATTAACATATGTTCCAGTAAGTAACATACTAGGCTAAAACTCAAGTAATTATTTCATATTGAAGGACAACCTCAATATTCACTTTTACATGGCATCTTATAAGGTTACGGTTAGCCTACAGACAGAGTAAGTAAATAAAAATCCATGTTTCCCCTCTTAGAAATACTTATTTTCTCTTATCTGGTTTTACTTTTGTGCTAAAAGCGGATATGGAATTGTATTGAAAGTAAAGTTCAATGTATTCATATTGTATAAAGATTCTTGAGTACAATGATGGCTTGTAACTTTATCACCATAGCACAAATTGTCATTAAATTTTCACAGAAAAATAATGCTTCAAATAATAATTTTAAGACACATCAATCTCCACCAAATTTGAAAGAACATGTAGTGGTCAAAAGTATTTTACAGTCTTTTTAATAAAGCTCTGGCAATTACATTCAGTCTTCATTGTCTGAGCAAATCAGTTTTAGTTTCTTCATAGTTCTCCATCTGTCTTTTAACATGACACTTGTTCAGTTGTTGAACTTATAACGTGATAGTATTTTAGCCCAGCTTCCTTCTCCATACTTCCTCACACCAGATATCAAATTCTTGTCCTCTTCCCAAAGCCATGCCTGTTTTTTCCTAAGTTTCTGTTTTCCATCAGTTACTGGACTATTTGAAATATATCTCTTGTTTTGATTGGTTATTCCTCTTATCTTCTGCTTTTCATTTTGAAGCGTTCCCCCTCTTTTCTCTGTCTCATTAAAATCTTGTTGCCTGCTTCCATGCTTCAACTTAAGTAAGAGATTCTTGTGAGACCTTTTTTCTTTATCCAAATTAACTTCAGTTCCTAGGTCATTATTTCCACCATTGGGCTTAACTTTAGCATGTACTGTTGTTGTTTTTCCATTTTCCACTACTTTTATTGCTGCCTTCATTAGAAAAGTTGATGATTTTTCATCTAGTATATAATTCACATAAGTCTTAATTTTCTCCATCATGCAATCATAGCTAAAATGTTGAAAGAAGGGGTGGAATGTATGTTTCTGAGAGATTATTGTCAGTAATTTCCGTTCTAAAGTCATGTGAGAATTTGGGTCACCAAATATTCTTTCAAAATACTTCTGCTTCCTTAAAACTGCCACTTTCCATACAAACAGCTACAGCCTGAATTTTAATTAAATTCTGTATTTCTTTATGAAGTTTGTCATGTTCCTTTTCAATTGAGGTCCAAATTGTCAGGGGTGATTCCAAGGGGGTAGTAAGGAGCTCATCAGTTTCAAACTGCGCATCAAGGGATTTTCCTGCTGCAATTCTTGTCAAGAACTGACATATGTATATAGTTCTCGACTGAGAAACTGTAAGACTGGATAGCCCATGAATAATATAGCCTCGGCGCTGTCGCTGTCCGCTAGAAGTCCTCAGAGCGGCGGTCGGGAAGGCCCGGGAGAGAGAGAGGCAGAGGAAGTCCAGCATCAAGCCCGTGGCCACGGCCTCGGCTTCCGCCACTAGGTCCATGTCCTCCTCGTCGTCGTCTTCTCCTGCAGGGTTCCCCGGCTGCACGTGGTTTCTCAGGGTGTCCTCCCTGACTGTCTCCAGCGAATCCGCATCCTTCCCGTACGCACACCCTCGCGGACCACCAGGCGCTGAGGAGACAGCTTCCGCCCAGACTGCTATTTTCAACTATGTAGTCATTAGGAAGCCTATCTCTCTGCTTTAATTTATAAAGAAAATGTATACTTCCCATTTCAATGTGAAAATTAAATTAAAATATTTGTCTCTATTACTTTTTCATTGCTATTTAAGGAACTTATAGAAGGAAAGTGTTATCAGATTGTAGTGTGGAGAAGTTTCATGGCAGGGACAGAGTTAGTCATGTGTTACAGGAAGAAAGCAGAGAGTGAATAATAAGTAGATATAAGCCACAAAGACCCCAAGGCCTGCCTCTGGTGAGTCACATCTTTCAGCAAGGCTCTAGAGGTTCCACAATCTTCCCAAATACCATCACCACCAGGAGACCAAGTGTTCAAATACACATCTTATGGGGGACATATAATGTGCAAACCACATCAATATATAAAAAAATACATATAAAAAGACACAGAAAATTATCAGATGAGATTGGTGCATTCAGGGTGGTATGGCCTTAGACAATACCACCATAGGCCACAGGAGATCAACACAGAGCAAAATCAGCTCCTTCCAAATCAGAGATCCAGAGACCCAGAGGCCCCCAGCACCCCATCACTGAAGTAGGCGAAAAATGAACCCAACATGGCTCAGGGAAATTTTAAGGAAGAGGGGGCGGAAAGAACGTCAGAGCCACATGCTGGGTCATGATATGCAGACATTTATCCTACCCATAACTGAGGGCTAACTCCAGAATGCATGACCCATATACCTCAACAAGGAGAGGCCAATGGGAGGGGGTAGGTCACGGATAAGCCTATGGTACCAAATTGACTATATTTGAGGAGTACAAAACTAATTAATAAAAAAAGAAAAAAAGAATATTATCATATATACAAGATATACAGTAGTCACAATCAGAATGTTGGCTACTATATTTCAAATTAGATTCACACTCATCTGTATTTCTCTTGGAATTGGATGATGGAGAGCTTGGGATCTAGGTGTATTGTAACCCACTATTATCACATGGATGTATAATCATTAGCATGTAAGCCTTTATGCTATATTTGAATATACTGCTGCCACTGAAATATTTACCAAACAAAGCATTGTGCTGAGCAGATGGGGTGATAGAGTACAGACTGGGGTTCATCCTGCTTCAGTAAGATGAGTGGTGCAACAAGAAAAAAACAGAATAAGAAAGATGTTTAAAGAGCACTCAAGACATTTGTATCTTTATTCATAGCAGAATATGGGCTAACCCATGTACTCATAGTAGTTCTATATACAATGTGGCTGGGCTTTTGAGAAATCAAATGTCCAAACTATGATTGCTTTAACAAAAATGGGATGTAGCAATACACCGGGTCAAGGACTGTGACATAATTATTGATGACATGATTGACCTTGCTTTGATTCTTTTAATTTCCTCAGGAATGCAAGCAAACATTGTAACATTCAGAAATATGTTTTAAATTTATAATTTGAGAGTCACTGGCTTAGAATGAAATCAAAGGAAGTAAATAGGACCTCATTAGCATTCATTTTTGTGTTAATTTCCAGTTCCATTTCTATCACCTTGTTTCTTACATTATTTTTACCTGGTTTTAATGTCTGTTATTTTACTATTTTATGTACTTCTTATAAATCATCTTTTAGTAGGCATGATAATGATTCCCAACTAAGTTCATGTCCTAATCTCCAGAATCAGTGAACATGTTATCTTTTATAACAAAGAAGAATTAAGTTTGTAGATGGCATTAAAGTTATTAATAGGCTAGTGGTGAATTTGGAAGAGTATCTGGTATTATTCTGGAAAACCCGGTGTGATCACAGAGCAATAAGTTGTACATGAAAGGAGGCAGAAAGACGAGTCAGAGCAATTATCTGGTTTGATATGAAAATTCAGCACATTATTGGAGTTTGGAAGATGAAGAGTAAAATATGAGTTCCTGTATTAGCTACAGACTCTAGGAGCTAGCAAAGGAATAAACTTTCTTTTTTTTTTTTTCAAGGGAAGGTTTCACTCTATCTCAGGCTGACCTGGAATTCACTATGTAGTCTCAAAGTGGCCTCGAACTCATGGTGATCCTCCTATCTCTGCCTCCCAAGTGCTGGGATTAAAGCCATGAGCCACCACACCTGGCTATGGAATAGACTTTCTTGAATAGTATCAGAAGGTAAAATACTTCTAATGCCTTAATTTTAACCCAGTGAGACCCACTTTAGACTTCTAACCTAAAAATTTAAAGGATCATATATTTGTATTAAGATTTTGGTAATATAAGACAGCAGTAAATAATAAAGTCTAGAACTTTGAGAAAGTCTAATGCTTCTAAATTTTTTTAAAGAAATATTATATCTCCTGAGGCTGGAGAAATGGATCAGCAGTTAAGGCACTTGCCTGCAAAGCCTAACCACCCAGGTTTGATGCCCTAGCACCCACCCCACATAAAGTTAGAAAGACAAGGACTGACCCAAAAATTGCCCTCTCACCTTCTCGCCTCAACATGTGCACTTTCACATGTGCATGGCTCTATTAGCACCTGCGCACATGCATGCACACACACACATGGGGGGGGGGAGAGAACTGTATTCAAGTGATTCAAATTTCAAGTTGATAAATATGTAAGAACATTTTTATTCCAAGAAGGAAAAAATAGGTGCATAGGTGTTGCTTGCTGTCTAAGACCTGCTATGTTTCCAGCATGTGTGTGGTGTTAGCTTTTGTGAGCCAAACTTCTTCGCTAGGAAACAGAAAATCTCTGACTGAAGAATCACTGATTTGGGATAGTTCACTGGCTTTAAATTCAAAATAAACCCTCAGCATGAAAAATGTTTAAGGACACCTATGCAGAAAAGTCCAGAACCACCTCAAACTGAATAGGTAGCACAAGTTGAAGCAGAGTCACACAGAAGGCACATAGCTCCCTTTATCTGTGAAAATTGTTCTGCATCAGGAAAGAGGGACAAGGTTTGCCACTCATTCTAAGAGTATTCAAAATTGTCCCTGCATCAAAAATGGCTTTTGAAGACATTTCTCTTATTTCTGAGGAAAATGGCAGATCAGAATCCCCCTCTGTGCAGCCAGTGAAAGCCAGGAGTTAGGATAAAAATCAACAGAACTATTCCTATAAGACAAAAACTTCAGAAAAAGAGTACTAAATTTAGATGGGGTGTTCTTTACGAGGAAGTGCACAAGCAGTTTGAACTAGGCTGGTGTTAGGAAACAGTAAGGACCTGCTTAGTGATGGATCATATAGACTATTCATTGCAGACATGACATTCTTCAAACCAAACTCCTTGTATGTTACTGCAGCCCAGCAGAAGACAGCTGTCACTATACAATCCCTAAGGCACAACGTATATCTGCATTCAACCCCTAACCTTTTTATGCCTGTCTAGATTTCTTCCATGGCTGAAATAAGAGCATTTGTAGGGTAGGAGCAGAGGCCACAATTATGTGAAGGCCAGAGCTTGAGAGAAAGTATACCAGAGCCTGTCCTCAGAAGGGGAGAGGACATAAGAAGTTAGTATTGTATAGGTTTCACTGTCCAACTGGACCTCATTTACAAAACATAAGGCAGAAAGTTGTTAAGAATCTCAAGGTAGCATGAAACCCCAAATATTGAAGCCTTCTGAGCATCAGATCCTGCATATTGTACTGCACATAAGTTCATGGTACCTCTGCTGCCAGCTATGTGGGTGCTTCATTTCCCCTGACCATAGGCTGACTGAGATACAGCCCACATTTTCCACCCCAACATCCATCTACTCTTCTGGTTCATACTTCAGTTTATTTTCATGGGTCCTTGGTCTCTAAAATTAAGAGTGACTCAAGCTTTGTTAAACATAAAACTCACACTGATTTTTAAAACATGTATTTTGACCAAACTCTCCCGTTCACATCTTCTCTTACCCCATCCCACTTCTACAGTTCCTCTTCTGCTTTTTGAAGAGAGTCAATCTTCCCTCAAATCTACTTTTTATTGTTTCATTTTGTTTTGTTTTGTGTTACTTGATGCATTTAACTGGGGTTACATACAGGAGCATAAGTGAGGGATTATTTACAAGAGCATGGGCAGCTTCTCAGTGGCTACACCCCTGAAGAAAATGCCTCAGTCTTCTCCAGATACTCACTAAAAAGTGAAGCCTTGTGAGCCCCTCCCTACTTTGTGCTGTTTAGGGCTTAGGGTGGAAACTGATTTCAAAATCATGAATGTGGCATTAGAAACAAAAAAGGAACTCAACCTTTGAATGCTTCCAATGCTTAATTTCCATTAGACTTACAGTGCATCATCCTTCCCCACAATTTCTCTCTAACTGCTCTCCCACTTTACTTCCAATTGCCAAATACAATCAACTCATTTCATTCCAATTTTCACTTGATTTCCCCTGCTGCTTGAATGACATGCTTTGAATCATCTCTGTTGGCTTCATCTACTTTTTGACTAATCCCTTTTAATAACTTTCATTGAGTCTCTTCTTTCAGGTCTTTCTATTAGTGGTACCTAGATAGCAGTTAGTGTACAGATTTAATGTTATGGAAAATATTGCTAAAATGATAATAGAATATATGGAAATGGTTTATAAATTGTAATATACAATCTAAATATATGAAAATCATGAAAGGATTGATTTTATTTTATTTATTTATTTATTTATTTTTGGTTTTTCGAGGTAGGGTCTCACTCTGGTCCAGGCTGACCTGGAATTAACTCTGTAGTCTCAGGGTGGCCTTGAACTCATGGCGATCCTCCTACCTCTGCTCCCGAGTGCTGGGATTAAAGGCGTGTGCCACCATGCCCGGCATAAGGATTGATTTTATATGTTGTTCAACAAAAGCTTTGCCTTGATTTACCAAATGATATTTTATAACCAAAAGATATTTATATGTACCAGACTCATGCAAACTATAGAAGTTATTTTATGATTATACAGTATTTTATGTGTTTTACATAGTCTGTATTACCCATTAAGATAAATAACACTGAAAAATTAAAAGAATGACATTTATATCTCTATCTCTGTTTCTCTAGTTATATGAGTGAAATTTTTATTTTTATGGAAATTAGTTGCATGAAACTCAAACAAAAGTATGTAAACATGGCTGATACATTTCCCTATCCAGAAATTAATCTGTCCAAAAGAGAAGCTAACCAAATGACAAGGTTTCTTGTGACTTATCTGAGTTTGCTTGCTTCTGCTTCTCAAAATAATGGTGTCACGTGGTCCTAAATTATTTTTTTCTGTGGAATCTAGATAGTTCTTTCCTTTTGAGTAGATTTCCTTCTTTAAACTATATTTTACACTGCCCCAAGATTATACTCTAGCCAAAGAAGCACTCAAGAGCTGGGGAAATGATTCAGCAGTTAAAGGCACTTGCTCATACAACTGGCTGGCCTAGGTTCAATTCCGTAGTACCTACATAAAGTCAGATGCACAATGTGGCACATGCATAAGGAGTTTGTTTCCACCAGCAAGAGGCCCTTGGCATGCCTGTACTCCTCTCTCTCTTTCTCTCTTGCACTCAAAAAATAAATAAATTTAAAAACAACAGAAGGACTGAGATAAAATATTCTGAAAAGGACCAGACAATAAAGAGTTTAGATTGTGTGACCCCAAAGTTTTTGTTACAATCATTTTATTCTCTCCCTGTATTACAAACACAGCAGTTAACAATGAAAATAAAATGGCCTTGTTGTATTTCCACAAAATGTTTTCAACATTGGGCTTTGAGTTTCTTACAATTTTTATGGGCCTCAAAATATACTTTTAATCCTGTCTTCTCACATAGCCATTTAAAAATGCAGAGGACATTCTTAGCTCAGAGTCAATGTGGTATGTGGTAATGAGCCAGATATGAGCCATGTCTGTAGTTTGCTAATATTTGTGTTAAATCATTCCATAAGCTTCAAATATGACATGAAGTTTCAACTATGGCTCTCTTCTTTGCCAGGTGCCCCAGAGATGCATGTCCTCCTCACTGTTTGAAGGAGATATCTGACCTATGGCAAGCCTGAGCTTTTGGGAGGCTTCTCTCTCAATGTTTTGAGTGGCCCTGACTTCTCTAAATACTGCTCTGTTTTCTCTGAGTGATAGGCACTGGCAAAAAAAACAAAAAGTCAGCAACTGATGGTCTTTCCTGTTGGTCATCTCCCATCTCTTATTAGTGATGTTCTAAATAGTGAAGGGAGCTCCCTTGGATGCCAGAGGTCCTTACTTCTCTGCTCTCTTCTGTATACTGCTTTGCCATATTGAAGTTTCTTTCTTTTGTTTAAAATATTTAATTAATTTATTTATTTGAGAGTGGCAGACAGAGAGAAAGAGGCAGATATATATAGAGAGAGAATGGGTGTGCCAGGGCTTCTAGCCACTGCAAACGAACTCCATATGCCTGTGCCCCCTTGCGCATCTGTCTAACATGGCTCCTGGGGAATTGAGCCTTGAACCAAGGTCCTTAGGCTTCACAGGCAAGTGCTCAACTGCTAAGTCATCGCTCCAGCCCATATTGAAGTTTCTTGATATCTGTAATGTCCTATCTGTCTACAAGTCTTGGATAGGCATGGCCCTCTGTTGCTCACCATCATCTCATTGCTGCCTCTACTCTCTGTCATTCAGACAGCTGCACTGTTACCTCTCTCCAGAGTTCATAGTTCAAAACTACCCAGGATGTCTACTGCTGTACCTTCTCTAAGACTCCACGACATTGTGGTAGCCAGCAGGAGAATTCCACGGTGATATAAATGTGCTTTTTTTTTCTTTACAGTATTCTTTAGGCTTTCCCCCAATTCAGAAGCATCCCAATCCCTGTGTGTGGTAGAGAAACTATTCTGTTTTTACACATTTTACTTTTTCTGTGGTTTAAGAGGAACTCAGTGCCCTGATTCAAACAGGCTTTACCACATGCAGAGAAAAGTCCTTGGCATTCCAAAGCATTTTCCTCATATAAGCATAACATCAAAGTAATTTTGAATTGCAAGAGACAGACTCTAATATGAGGAAAATGAAACTCAGAGCCATATATATATATATATATATATATATATATATATATATATATATATGAACTTCAGCTCTTTTTAAGAACCACAGTTTCAAAAATATTTATTACTTCAAAATAAATTTAGCAATATAGCAATATGTTTGGGTCCATTTTATATTGCATAGAATTTTAGAATTTACATAAATCAACATATGAATAAACATTATGTTACAGGAAATAAGTTTTAACAAATTACTCAATTATGTTGGCTTTAGATACCCACATACTTATGGTAACAGTAATTATGATTTTAGAATTTCCACAAGGACATTTTTTACACTGTGATAAAATATATGGGGTGGAAAAAAGACATAAAACCTATTGTATCTTTCTTACCACCACCACAGCATGCCATTACAGGTAAGTTGTACCAGTGTTGTCTGCTCAGTCTGGTATGAAATGATAAAATTAGCTGAATATTTTCTACAAGTTACTTGACTTTGTCCGTTATACAGAAACATTATTATTAATTCTACTTGCCTTAAAAATAAAATCATAGAGTGAAACCCTACCTCAAAAAATCAAAAATAAAATAAAATAAAATAAAATCGTATTCTACTAATGCTTTTCTTTACAATCATTCTGAGATCCTAATGAGTAAACAAGGTTCATTTTTAAGAACATCAATAAACAAAGAGTTTTAAATGGTTTTGAAACATTTTAATGTTGAAAAGGAGTCACAGGGCTGGAGAGATGGCTTAGTGGTTAAGCACTTGCCTGTGAAGCCTAAGGACCCCGGTTCGAGGCTCGGTTCCCCAGGTCCCACGTTAGCCAGATGCACAAGGGGGCGCATGCGTCTGGAGTTCGTTTGCAGAGGCTGGAAGCCCTGGTGTGCCCATTCTCTCTCTTTCCCTCTATCTGTCTTTCTCTTTGTGTCTGTCACTCTCAATTAAATAAATTTTAAAAAAAGAAAAGAAAAAAAAAAGAAAAGGAGTCACAAAGAAAAATGCCTTAATAAATTTTCCAACTAGGAATCTCCTATGCCCTTCTAAAATGAAAAATATATCACTCATTGCCAGCCTGGTTTATTGTCACCATCTAGAATTGCAAGCAAAATCTTTTTGAAGCTATTTCCTTTTCCTGCCCAGTGTAGTGTCAAGCCTTGCTTTGCATAACTATACCAGTAACACTCAGGACATGGGCTAGTGTGACATAAATCATGTGATGATTGTACATTTAAGTTAGATCTTTCCATGTAGGATGAGCTCATTGAGAGGAGAGAGAGACAGACTTATCTACCATCCTCATCAACTAGCATGACACTCACCAGAGTAAAAACTCAGTAAGCAGTTTCCTCGTAAGTGAATGTTGGCACCACCACATTGTGGAAAATGAGCTGCTGATGGTGAAAAGATGAATTATCCTAAAGACCCTGTCTGCTATAAGCCAGCATGTTATTTTACAAAAATATTGAGTCATTTAAAAGGAAGCAAACTTTTACATTTCTTTTAGTTGAACATTCATCAATGAATAAACTATGAATCAGAAAACAATTTACTGAACATAACAGCAGCTCATTTAAACTCATAACATTTATTGAAAGATATTATGGTAGTATTGTTTAAGCAAGTGAACTTCTGCAGAAATACAGTAACAAATTCTAGCTACTTGACTTCCATGACTTACTGGACTAGACAGCTATGACTTTACTTATAAAATAGAGTAAATAAAATTTAACCCCATTTCCCAAAATAAGGTTTTAGAAGGTTAAATCTGTCATTTATATGACAAAATTTGAATTTAAAAATCCTTAAATCCAATTTGATCAACTATAGTTCTCTGTGAGACAACCATTTTATGATAGTCCTTAAAAACAAATTGGTCCCTTTTAAAGAGTACTATAGAGGAGTTATTAAAAAATTATTTTAAACTGTCATATCTCATTAATTTTCGTGAAGGGTAAGTTTATGTGGATTTTACCATGACTTATGCTCAAATTTTGAGGAAACAAAAGCAGAAAGAATTCTGAATTAGGTATGTCGAAAGCTTAATATGGTAAAGGTGGTCACAGGGATGGAAAGATAGCTTAGAGGTGAAAGGTGCTTGCTTGCAAAGCCTGCTGGCCAGGTTGTCAGTCTAAAGATGAATATATACTTAGCTAACAAAACACTTGAGAAAAAATTTGTGTTGCTTCATTTGTTTAAGATGTAGTATATTTGTTATAAATACTTGTTATAAATCTTCTAGTTTAAGAAACTAAATTGGCTATTCTAGGCTGGGGAAATGGTTCAGCAGTTAAAGGCACATGCATACAAAACCTGCCAGCCCAGATTTGATTCCCCAGTACCTATGTAAAACTAGATATGCAAAGCACACATGCTTCTGGAGTTTGTTTGCAACAGTAAGAGGGCTTGGCTTGCCCATTCCTTCTTCCCATCCTTTCTCTCTTTCCCTACTTTCAAGTAAATAAATTTTTTTTAATTATAAAAAAATTCTTAAAACAGAAAGTAAAATGAAGCTAAGTCTGAATTTAATTGATGGCTCAGTTTGGGTATCTTTCATGCCCAAGTAAACAGGTCTGGGATTTTCTACCTGTAGCATCATGTCTTATTTAATAAGTTTCATAGTTTGTAGTATTACAGACTTCAAATTTTTGTATGACATGTGTTCAGCCTGTACAACCACCCCAAAAGGGACTATTTCAGGTGACTTTAACACTCTATCATCCCAATGCTGCATTGGATGCAATTGAAGAATTGTGAAAAACTTAGTTATTTCAGTGATAGTATTCTTGGCAGTAATGTTGGTAATCATCATGTTGGTATTTCTGAACATGGAGAGAGTTGTTTGTGAATTATGGAATAAAATAATTGAATAGGTATATCCTAGTTTAATTATGCCCAGGATGATCATAAACTAGGAATCATGCTGAGGAAAAAAGTTCATATAATAAGATGCTAGATTTTTTTAAAGAAATCATGTAGTCCTAAACTTAAATGAGAGATGGCTTAGCAATTAAGGCACTTCCCTGCAAAGCCAAAGGACCCAGATCTAATTCTCCAGTACCCACTTAAAGCCAGATTCACAGGGTGGTACATGCGTCTGGAGTTCACTTGCAGTGGCTAGAAGTCTCGACATGCCACTTTTCTCTTTATCTGCCTCTCTTTCTCAAATAAATATGTGAAATACAGGAATTAATGGTATATACATAGGTATTTATATTTATGTATTTTATATGTTTACAAGTGTGTGATTTTTTTTTACTTTTATCTCCTGTAAAAAAAAAATGTTTCAAAACAATAATAAAACCAGTAGACAAGAACATCTCATTAACACCCATGTTGTAACCTTTTAACTACTCCCCATTATATAGGCAGTGATCCTTAGATCAGACCTGAGATGGGTAACGTGCGAGTCTGAAGTAATTTGCACTACATGAAATCAAAGAAATACTCAGCAACTACTAAAGGCATGCCCATTGGACTTAAGGGTCTGATTAAAGAGGTATTTACTGGCCCTGAGTGTGACACTTTTAGCTGCAGTAATGATAAGAATCACAGCTTCTTAAGAAATCAAGTGAATGGTTAAGACATTGTCTTTGTGAGTGGGTGTGGGTGTGTATGATGTGATGTAAGATATGCTGTGTGCATGTTTAGTGTAAGCAAGTGTGTGTGCAGATCCATGTGCCACATGCAAATGCATATGGAAGCCAGAGGACATCATCAGACTAATCAGTTCTCCTTCCCTATCATTCACTCTTCTGCACTGACTCCATGAGTCAGGATCTCTCTGACCTACAGCTGATGTTTTTGATCATGTTAAATGACCATCCAGTTTCAGCATTTCTTCTGTCCCACATCTTGCTAGGCTGTGGTTACAGACATGCATAGCCACATCTGACATTTATTTTTAAGTGGATGCTTGGAACCAAACTTGGACTTTCTTAGGTTTTCATGCTTATATTGCAAGCACCCTTATGTGCTGAGCCATCTCCCCAGGCCTGAGTTAATAATGATAGTTTAAAAAAATGCAGCCAACTCTGGAAAACCATGTAAAAACAAAACCAATTAATTACCTTAAACATGGCATTTTTCCTGTGTTTTCTATATTATTGGGAAAACCATGTGATAAAGAGAACATATCTTTATTTTGAAAAGTTCAAATAAATAAAGGACCAGAAAAAATTATGTCTTTGGAATATTACCATTTTTATTACCCAACAAGTTATTTGGATTTAGGCACTGAGTACAAATGACTTTTGGTATCACCCACAGATAAGGAATGCCACTATTGGAAGAATTCACCATCCTACCATGGTATTCAAATCTGACTGTGATCAAGCCTCCAGTGAAAATTTTGACTGACAGAAAAATTATTTTTTACAATTCCAGAAGGATACCATGTACTCAAAGCTCAAGGAGGTGTACCAACCAATCACAAAATATGATTCAACCAAATAGAGACATGAAAAAGATATAAGCAATTGTGATGGCTATGAGGATAGAGAGCAAAACCAGCTCTACTTTCTTCTATTACAAAATATATACTCAAACAGAACAATTTTCTCCTGAGTACTAAATAATATGGTCAGTATAAATTGTATTCTTATGAAAAAACAGTTTTTCTCTTATACTGCCTACAGAAACATTTTATTAGTTATGATAATTTATTGCTTCAATCTTTTAGTTAATATACCCAGAGTCAATAGAATCACAGCAGTCAAGAAGGCAGAAATAAGAGCAATATTATGAATAAATCCAGAAGCACTAAAAAGCAACTCTATTCTTTGCTTCCCAAAATTAAGCAGGTAAAGAAAACTATAAAAACATCATTTTCCTTTTTAACATGTACAAATTAAAAACTTTGAATGGGTAAAGTATTTTATATAAAAAGGAATATTAAATTTTACTCAATTCATATTATTTCATTGCCAATATCCTTGAAAATTACATGCTTTTTGAAAATATTTCTGGGATATTGTTTTACTGATTACATTACACTTAAAAATCTTATGGCTCTAACCAAAACAAACAAATAAATAAATAAAGCCAGATGTAGTGCCACACACCTTTGATCTCAGCACTCAAGAGGCAGAGGTTGGAGGATTGTGGTGAGTTCAAGGCGTCCCTGAAACTCTAAGACTACCTAATGAAGTCCAGGTCAGCCTGGGCTATAGCAATACCCTACCTTAGAAAACAACAACAACAAAAACAAAACAAAACAAAACAAAAAAACAGGACTTTTTTGACTCTAAACCTTGATTGATTTTTATCTACTAATAATTTATTTAATTAAAAATAAATGCTGTGGGATAGAGAAATGGCTCAGTGGTCAAAGCTCTTCTCACACAAGTGAGAGTACTTGAGTCTGGATCCCCAGATGCCATGGAAAGCAGGCACTGTAGCACAAGCATCTGTAACCTTAGCACATCTAGGGCAAGAAAAGGTGGAGAGAGAAGCATCACTTGAAGCTCTCTCCAGACCATGGGGTGATTGATGCCCACCACATTTAGGGCTGGTCTTCCAACCTCACAACCTAGTCTGGACAAGGCAAGGGTGGATGATCTGAACAAGAAGAGACTGCCTCAAATGAGGTAGAAGGAGAGGACTGATGCTGAAGTTGTCCTCTGACCTCCACATGCACACTGCCCTTTGAGAAAAGAATATGCACACACAAAAATAACAAATAAATAACAATAAGTGATTCATTAGCTAAATATCCCTATACATCCCTATATTGTCCAATTGAACTCCAGAACTTATTCTTCCTCTCCAACTGAAAGTTTTCCCTTCTTCCTCAACTTTCACCTAACACAGGCTATGGAAACCACCATTTCCTCTTTACAATTTGACTCTTATATTTTATACCTGAAGGAGACCATCCTGTGTTTGTTTTCTTATATCTGTAGCAGGCTAATTTTATAAGTATAGCAATCTCAAGCTTCATCCGTGTTGTTACAAGGGACTTAATTCCTTTCTTAATAAGGAACTCTTGTGTTCTCATTATAAAAAAATAAGCACACAAATGATGGATATGTTAATTCTTCTAAATTAATCATCCCAGAGTACATGTATATGTCAAAACACCACCTGAATATAAACAATTATTTTACAGTTAAACATTAAACATAATAAATATTTCCCATATATGTCATTTATTAGGTATATTAGTTACTTTACTCATTACTGTGACATAAGCTACTTAAGAGGGAAAAGGGTTATATCTGTTTGAATTCATAGCCCATGATGGGGAAGGCCTGCTGACAGAAGCTTGAGGAAGCTGGTCCCATGGCTTCTGTAATCAAAAAGCAGAGCAAGATGCATGCTGGTATTAAGGTATATTTTTTGCCTTTTTATTCAGCCCAGAACCCCAAATCATGGGATGATGTGACACACATTTAGAGATTTTGTCTAATATTAATTAACTAAACCTAGAAAATCCCCTACAAACTCTTTCAATAGTCATTCTAAATTCTGTTAAATCAGTATCTGAGAGTCACCATCACATTAAGTTTTCTTTGTCTGTAGTGGACATGGTCATTAAATGTGCCCCTGGCTTTAAGGCTCAGGTGTCTCAAGTTTCACTAGAGTGATTTCTGTTTGAATGACATGAGGATGTCTAAGTTTCCAATTGTGCACCCTTGGGTATGTCAGACAAAGATGATGATTCTTTATTTAAATTATAAGGTCAAGTTTTACTTCTTTATAACTGTTCATTCACATTGAAAAACTGTTCGTTATTATTTTCCTACCAGAATCTTGTAATAGGAAAAAAATAAGTGTCAGAATGGTATCAGTCTCCTTTTCACTTTGTTCTACAAGGAAATAAGAATTCCCATCCACGTGCATGCACCGTCTGTCATCTGATCTGAAGTCATCCTTAATTATATCAGTACTACTCACATGCTTTCACAGTGAGGGCTTGGAAAATTATAATCTTTTAAATTAAATTAAATTTAAATTTTTATTTAAGAGTGTGAGAGTGAAAAAGAAACAGAGAGAGAGAGAAAGAGACAGAGAAAGTGAGAATGTCAGGGCTTCTAGCCACTATAAACAAAGTCCAGACGCATGCCCCACCTTGTGCATATAGCTTTATGTGGATACTGGGGAAATGAACTAGGATCCTTAGGCTTTTCAGGCAAGCACCTTAACTGTTAAGCCATCTTCTCAGCCCATTTTAATCTTTATCAGTGAAGTAAGTTACACTAGCACTTGTCTAGATGCCCACCTAGCTGGATCTCTTACAATCAATTCCTATAGTATGACATCTAAACAAGTAAATCTTTATACATTTTTAAAAATCAACTGAAAATTCAAATAATTTTCTATAATTCTTTGACCATGACTATTAATGATTATTAGATTAAATATTTTTCAATGAGAATTTTTCCTTCCTTGACCAATCTATAATATACATCTCTTAATGAAAAAATATCACCCATTTTCTAAACTCATTAAAAATTTTAAACAATTTGTTAAGTTATTGAAGAAAAAAGAAAGAAGGAATTTAAGCCCTGTGTGATGGCGCAAACCTTTAATCCCAACACTCAGGAGGCAGAGGTAAGAAGATCACCATGAGTTTGAGGCCACCCTGAGAGTACCTGGACTACAGTGAAACCCTACCTTGAAAAACAAAGCAAAACAAAAAGAATGGAGGGGGGCTGGAGAGATGGCTTAGCGGTTAAGCGCTTGCCTGTGAAGCCTAAGGACCCCGGTTCAAGGCTCGGATCCCCAGGTCCCACGTTAGCCAGATGCACAAGGGGGCGCACGCGTCTGGAGAGGCTGGAAGCCCTGGCGCGCCCATTCTCTCTCTCTCCCTCTATCTGTCTTTCTCTCTATGTCTGTCACTCTCAAATAAATAAATAAAAAATTAAAAAAAAAAAAAAGAATGGAGGGATTTAAGAGAGGACTATTTAAATATTAAAAAGGCATATAACATTTAAGTTTAAAAGTCGTTATTCATTATGTACCTGCAACAGAGTTTGTAATATGGGAAAATATCAAACATTATGTTTTGAATATATATATGAGTAAATACTATCACAATCATTGTACTATATAACAATACATTTTACATATACACACCCTGAGACAATCACACTGTGAAATCTTGGGGACAAGAGAAGTAATAAGTGCCAGAGTAACACCTGGGACATCAGAAATGATATTAAATATTAAGGACCAAAAGAAACAAGTAAGCCAACTGAAAAGACAATTGGTTGTCTTTTAATCGACACATTCTTATGTATAGCTAATGCTATTATTGACTTTCTGATTTCACATGATGAAGTGCAGCGATTATCTTTATACAAACATACTGATTCTTTGGAGTAAACATGTTGTTGTTGTAGACTTTAAAAAAAATAGGGCTAAAATTTATTACTATTAGATTGAGCAATGAAGAAAATCACAATTCATGAAAACAATGGTAATAAAATGGTTTAGTATTTCCTTCGTTTGGATTTGTTGTTAGTATATGAAAGTACAACTCACATTTATATGTCTCTTTGCTAATTTACTAAATTCACTTATTAGTTCTAGTAGTATTTTTGGTAAAATCTTTGGAGATTTCTACATATAGAATCATATTACAATGTCATTAGAAAGAATTTTATTTTTTGCTAATTTAGATTGCATTTATTATTTATTTTTGTGGTACTAGGGATTGAATGGAGGACCTTGTGGATGCTGGGCAAGTTACATCCAAATCACATTTTTATTTATCTTATGACCTGACTGCTACTACTTACTACTGTGTTAAGTGCAGTAGAAAGAAAGAACATATTTGTCTTGTTTCCAGTCTTAGAAGAAAGGCAATTAATGGTCTCACCATGCTCCAGGGAGTTGTAGTTTTCATTGAGAACTTTAATACATGAACATATTGGAAATTGGTCAAATTACATCAAGTTATACTCTTATGTCCTTTTTCTCTCTCTCTTGCTCCCATTCCACTGACAGTCCTCCTATGTGGGATTATTAATAATCTCTGTAGGGCCATGAATGCACCTGTCAGGTCTCAGCAGAACCATGCAGCTGACTAGTCCTTGAGATGATTACTACTGAAGCCACTCTGGATCTCTTAGCCACTTTCTGAAAAATATAACAGTGCAGAAAAGTCAGTTAAGGTGAGCCTTCATGAAAGGGTTGGTTGCAGGTAATTAATGAAAACAATTTATTTGTACTATTAATAAGGGGGTAAAGAGAGATATCAGTTGTGATGCCAACAGAAGGTAAGATACCCTAAAAGCACAGGCTTATTAAGTAAGAATCTTGAGAAATTGCACATGTTTCATGTATTTCCAAGACAGGGCAATCCCTATTATGTGATAAGAACAGTGATATGAAACATCACAACTGAATAGTTACTTGAGTTTGTGGCAGAAAAAGACAAGTTGGAGGTGAGAGCATAAGAGAAACACTCAATTCATGTATCCCAGCATTTAACAAATGTTGACAAAATGTCAGAAAATGGAAACAGTATCAATGTATAGGAATCCAAATTATCACCTGGTACATGGTTTAGGAGGTAAGTTCCAAAACCCTTAAGTAACATACATAGCATTTTAAAGGTGCTTTGATAATTGATATATGAGGAAGAGATATAAGGAAGAAAGCAAGGAGTGTGAATTATTCCTAGATCAGGATAGATTGAAAGGCAAGTCTTCTTATTCAAATTCCAGTGGAATAAAGAAATAAATGAACAATTGTGACATGGTGAGGTAACTATGATAATGAAGGAAGACTACTAGATATATGTTAATAACTTGTGAGGACTGGTTAAAAAGCAGGATGCTTATATACAAGGTTAATGACCATAGACATTTCATGACCAAAGTTTTTAAATTAAAGTTTCACATTTTAAAATTACCAACAACTGTATACTGTGGTGGTGTGTGTATGCATATTTAAATCTGTGTATATAGGTACATGCACCCTATGTGCACACTGGAAGGGCCAGAGGAAGGCTATCACTCTTTTGCAATGTTTTCTTGAGACAGGGTCTCTGCACCTGGAGATGCTGCTTTGTATCAGACTGGCTGACTAGCAAGCCTCAGTGATTCTCTTGTCTCCAGTCCCCAAGGATGGGGGTTATAGGCATTTACAGCTGTAACATCTTCCCAGCCAGTCTGGTTTCTTAACTTAAATATCATTCTATTACTGAGCCTGAGCTGAGATACAGAAATCTAGACCTAGTATTTTAGGGATTGACTGACTAACTGACAAAAAAAAAAAAAAAAGGTAGAAAGCTTACAAATTTAGGATGAGTGGGTATGTCAAAGCATCCACAATAATGAATGTGTGAACTACCTCTCAGAAAAGACTTTCAGTGAGCATGAACTGAGTTCTGAATACTGAGTGGAATAGACTAATGGTGGAGACCACGGGAAGTGGAAGAAAAAAGAAGGGCAGAGAGGTGGTGGTGAAGAAATAGAAAGACTGTGACTAGTCCTGTTCCAAGAGGCTGGAATCAATGATCCAGGATAGGGATACATAAGTGATGAGACTTGAAAGGCAATCTCAAATAGAGTGATCAGTAAAGGACCCAATGCTATGTTCTCAGTTAAGTGTAAGACTCAAAATACCCTCTTAATCTTACTGTACATCTAGTTACTGTGCAGACTGTTATTATCCTGGCTTTGCAACAATTACACAAAAGATATGCTTCAAATGGAAATATTCTATTACAATTTGAAACCTCAAAAAGATTTTGCAAGGGTCTTAAAGAAAACCAGCCTTTCTAACCTTGCCACTATCAGATATGCATATGCACTTATCTCTATATCATAGAAGACATGTGCTCTTGCCATGTAGAACTTGGTCCTCAGGAAAATGAAAGTATATACTGTCTTTTCCTTTGGCTTTTGCCTCAAGAAAGCAAACCTATATATAAGGAAACCCTGAAACGATAAACATACAAAGTTATCTCCAGACCTCCACTCATTCATCATGGAACAGCATGAGCACATACATACACATCATACTTACACATAATACATACATACACATGTTACACATAATAAAACTACTTAAATGCAAGCTGTGAGTATGTGGCTCTTTAATATTCTGTAGAAAGTGCATGTGAAGGGACTGTGCTTCATCCTCAAGTGTGGTAGTTATGGCGAGAAACATCTGTAGGTGTCAGGAGCAGAGATGAACTGAAAGAGTTGAACTTGTCCTTGTTTGCAATGGAAGCAAGAAACTCAAAATGAAAGACAGAAAGCTTTATTAACTTACTGTGGAGGTAGAAACACAAAGATAAAGTCAAGAAAATGTCAATCTCCTATTCAACCCTCCCATTACTTTGGAATGTAGCCTCATTTGAGGGCCAAGGTGGTCCTCACAGACATGGAAAGGGTCATCTCACTAGTAGGGAGCTCTGAACAAAGGCTCTGTTTTATGTTCTAGGGTGTGGGGTAAATGAGGAAAAAGAGAAGGACTAGGAGTGCAAAAACTCTGGGTACAGAGTGAGATGAAAGTCCTCAAAGCCCTACACATCCCGAAGGAGGTCACTACAGAGGAAGTCCTCTGTCACAAATCCTAGTTAAATAACTCTACATCTAAATATTCAGAGGCTCTGGATGTGAACAGGAGAAGGAGAAAATGATCCAACATCTCGCTGTTGCTTTAAAAGAGGAGGAGAGCAGTGGCTGGTTTTGTTTGTTTGTTTGGTTTGGTTTAGTTTTTTCTTTTGTTTTTACTGTGAGCAGCATCAGGTGGAGACTTTGCAATCATTAATGTCAGAACACCTCATTCAGGATGTCACAGGGAGGAAATGACAGACTTGTTTAAAGAGCACTTATTTTCAGTTAAAAACCATTGACAACTGTGGTATTGAAACTTTGAAATTTGGAAACATTTAAATTTCTCAAAATGAAGAAAGTAAGCCTGTCTCTTCAAAGCAAACACATTATATTTGCTGTCAGACATAAAAGGAAGACAAATAGTGAAATCTGGAAAATGCATGTAGACACTGTGAGTGTGACCACTTCATAATCATTAATGAATTTTTATAATGAGTTCAGTGGTAACAGTAATAAAAGCAATAATTATTAAGTTAAAGTGTGTCCACTCAAAAATGGCTACACAGAAATGAAACTAAAATTATATCATGCACTTGCTTTTGCTAAAAAAACAAAACCTGAAAAAATATATTGCTTTTGCTAAGAAAAAAAGAAAAAAAAACACTGACTCCTCACATGGGTTCAGGGGACTAGAAAGAAGTAGCATAGAAGTCTGGCACCTCTACCACAATGTTGAGTCTTTTACTTTGGGTCAGACTTTACAAGGACTATCTGTCTAATAATCAGTGATACCTAATTTCTACCATCTCCTTCAAGGCTGATTGCACAAATAGTCAGAATTTAGAGTGCCTTGTTCCAGATCCTTTGAAGGTCCCTGGAAGTCACCAATCATTGTCCTAAACCTGAAGTCACCTTGGATTCCACAAAGAACAGAGGCTAGAAGAGCCTTTGATGAGATCAACCCCAAGCAGAAAAAAATCATCTCATGACAATCAGATTTTTCAGCTAAGTGATAATTTCTCCAGGGCTACTTTACAGACCAAGAACAAAGGTCAACCAAGCCAAAATTGGACCAGGTATGCCTACATATAAACATCCCTTGTGCTTGACTCAACTCTTCCTCTATTTAAGCCTAACTTTTATGCCAGAACCCCAAATATGGGCTAAAATTGCTTAGTTTCCATTTTCCCAAAAGGCAATTTTTTGTCATCTCAAGATACTTTTTTTTTTCTTAGTAGAAATTTGGAGGCTGGGGGGATGGCTTAGCAGTTAAGGGGTTGGCCTGCAAAGCCAAAGGACCCAGATTTGATTTCCCAGGACCCACATTAGCCAGAGGCCCAAGGGGGTCCACAAGTCTGGAATTTGTTTGCAGTGGGTAGAGGCCTTGGTGCAATATTCTCTCCCTCTCTCTCTCTCTCCCTCCCTCTCTCTCTCTCTCTCTCTCTCTCTCTCTCTCTCTCCCTTACTCCCTCCCTCCCTATTTCTCTGTCAAGTGAATAAATAAAATAAAATATTTAGTAGAAATTTTGTATGGTAAAATCATGTGTTGGTACCATTACCCCCTCCATGCTCCTTTCCTGCCATTTCATACTCTACTTTTTTAAGAATTTCATTAAGCCAAGTGGCTGGACTTGATATGTAAGAACCCCCAGACTCAGACTTCTCTTAGATCACAGGTGACAGCTTGTGAGGTCATCAGGATAGGATCAAAGCCAATGTATTCAAAGCTTATGACAATAGAAAATCTAATCAGAAACTGACTTATACAGAATGGAAAAATAAAGATAAAAAAGGGGATCACTACTGGAAGACTCAGGACTAGAAAGATGCATCCATGGGAGGATTTCCATTAGTTACATCCCCTCATGAGTGATACTTTCTTTTTTTTTGTTTTTTGTTTTTTCAAGGTAGGGTCTCACTCTGGTTCAGGCTGACCTGGAATTAACTCTGTAGTCTCAGGGTGGCCTTGAACCAAAGGCGTGCGCCACCACACCCGGCATGAGTGATACTTTCTTAAAGCAATCATAAGAAGCTAACATGAAAATTTTATCAAATTGTAAAATAAGCTATGTCAGTACTTGAAAAATCTTTACAGTTAACTAGTATTTTCTAAATTATAACTGTGAAGTTCTATGGTTACATAGAATATCCATTTAAAGTTTTAATGGGTTTTAACAAAACAAAGAATGGCATTTATGAAGTTTGAGAGAATACCTCACAGTAATTTTTTAAAATTTAATTTATTAGTTTTCTTTTCAGCAAATACAGGCAGTTTGGTATCATTGTTTAGGCTTAACCATGACCTACCCCCTCCCAATGGCCCCTCCTTGTTGATGTAAGTGATTTTTTTAATGGCACTTTATAAAATTTTGGGTATAGTTTTTTATTTTTTATTTTAGTTATTATAACAAAACACCTGACAGAACAAGGAAGGAAAGTTTAACTTTATTAATGGTTTCAAGGGTGTCAGTACATTGTGGCAGAAAGGAAGTGGAAGAGAATACTAGTTCATGATGTGGCAGAGCAGGAAGCAAAGGAAGGGGAATGGTGGCATTCAGCTGGCTTTCTCATTGTCCATCTTTATTCCGCCCATGGGATTGTGCCTGCCACATTACAGATGTGTGCTCCCCTTAGTTCCTTCTCTCTAAAACTGTCCTCATGGTCAAAACCTCAGGTTTGTCTTAGCAATCTCTGAGGTGATTCTAAATTCAATGAAATTGCTTATGAAGGTCAGTTATCACATATTTCAAAAAAGAATGTCATTAACTAGCCAAGCACAGAGGCTCATTCCTGGGTTCCCAGCATTTGGGAGGCTGAAGCAGGAGGATCAGGATTGAAGGCCAGTGCTACAAGGATTCTGTCTAACACAAACAAACAAAAACAGAAATAAATATCCATAGTTATTTTAAAAATTACTAACATGTTTTGCTTTACCTTTATGAAACACTTACTTCTATCTAAGAGCTCCAGTGATTCAATCAGTGGCTGGTAATTATATGATACATATATCTATGTGAAGCCACTTTTTTGTCATGTATATCAATAAATGTAATATATCAGATCAATTGCAAATTTCAATGTCAAATTGTCACATATTAAACCAGGCATAAAAGTTGTCTAAGTATAAAATAACATGCTTGTTTTTACTATTTCTTTTTATTTTTTAATTTTAATTTTATTTTTTTGAATTTTGATGCAGAGTCTCAATTTAGTCCGGACTGACTTGGAAGTCACTCTATAGCTCCAGGCTAGACTCAGACTCACAATGTTCCTCCTATCTCTGCCTCCTGAGTGTTGGGATTAAAGCTGTGTGCCACCATGCCTGGTACTATTTCTTTTTAAAATGTATTCCTTTCAAGAGCTATACAGGGCTATGGGGGTTCCCCTGGTGGTAGAGCACTTGCCTAGAATGTGCAAAACCCTAGGTTCAACCCCAGCACTGGAAAAGAGAAAGTGTTCATTGTATTGGACTATAATTTATCATTTTTCAAATAACAAACTTGAATAAGTTGAATATTTACAAAAGCTTTTGGGCATCATCAGTACTGCTAATATTGTAAGGTTGTAGTGAGATCTTCATATTTAAAGGCCTCTGCTGTAGCAAATGGCCCTTGTATTAGTAGCTAAGTCTGGGCCCCTAAACTCTGTCTAGTCTCCTGAACCTGAGCTGGGCCAGTGATGAGCCCAGTGATTCCCTTTCTTCCTCTTAAGCATGTCAGTTTTCTGATTGCTTTCTGATTAAGGAATGGGGCTGGACATGTTGGCCTGCTTACTCCATGTGGGCCTTGGTGAAACAACCTCAGAAGGTAAACCAAGTCTACTAATATCCCATGCTTCTTTCCATGCAACTGGTTTCCAAGAACCTTCTTGGCTACTTGGCAATAACAGAGAAAAGGATCTTAGAAACTTTTCACCACCACAACCAGTGGTTCATGCAGATTCCTAGATTCCCTCCAACCCCCAAAAATAATCCCTCTGAAGTTTGGGTAAAGACTAGTATCATCAGTAGTTTTGATAAGCATTCTTGAAGATTCTGGACAACTAGTGGAAAACACTGCCCTGTGGGTAATAGCTCAACTCTCCTTGAGGCCAAGGTGCTAGAGAAAGTTGCTACTGATGCCTGAGATAAAGGCTAGTGGATACTGCAGACCAGCTGCCCAATCACAGCAAAATGAACACCTTGCTCTTAATTTCACTCACAAAGGGAGACATGACAGTGGTATGGCTAAGTCTGGGAGGTGGAAAAGATGGATTAGTCAGTCTAAAGGGAAGAAGGGTGTCTGGAAGCAGACTCACTAACATAGATGCAACATAATGCCAATCATCAGCTTCCAGTGGATTTGTTTTGCTTTGCGAGTTTTTAAGTGCCATTTGCTGTGCTCTACTTAGGTCAAGTGCCCATGGCAGTTATATCTGAGTGGCCTTTGGATTCTTTGGAATCAATTTAACTATTGAGTGAGACACTGTCTTTGCTTCTCTTCCCACAAAGGCAATGTGGTGGTGCAAGTGTAAGTAGAAACCAGATTGGAAAATCATTACCATTATATTGTAAAAACATTTAATTTGTAAGAATAATTTTTAGAAGGCATAAATATCAATATCATGTGGGTTAAACTCAACACTGTAGTTACCCTATCCCAAATAATGAAATAAGCTTTCTGTAACTTTAAAATCAGCCTTTTGTGTTGGGTTATGTTCCTAGACTTTTAGAGTTGGGTTTTCTGCTTCTAGTATCTACTGTTCTCCCTTACCTCACTTGTTTTATCAGTCTACTCCTTCTAGAATACATGTACATTTCAGGACTCTACATTAAGCTGAGCAACACCTGCTCTCCTTTACTAAGCCCCTTTTTGTGGCTCATGTATCAGTCATCTGATGTTTCACACACCCATAGTATTAGTTTTACTCTGTATTTTTCATTTAAATAAATGAGCCTTAAACAGCTTCAATACATGCCACTAAGCCAAGGCACTCATATTACACCCTTGAGATGTCCAGTTGAAAGCATCTGGCCCTTAGGCCCAATTTCTAAAATAAAAAACCGTGAACACTATGGAGTATGGTTTGCAGCCTCTAAAGTACAAAGTTTGCCTATTTCCTTTAATAGGGAAATGGCATTCTAATAAAAAAAAAAAAAGTACAATGCAGGACTAATCAATATGTGTGGACCACCACATTCCCATCATACCACACAGTGGAACGACAACTATTCCAACAACAGATGTGCAACAAGCCACTTAATCACAATAAAATAAGAATGAGTAGTGTATCTTGGTTCTCTTTCATTTAGTCTTCCATATAACAAAGAAGAGAAAAGAGGTTTCCAAAAGTGTTACATGGAAAACAGGTTAGGGATAGTTAAACCACTGTGTGTGCAAATAATGCCACTTTAGACCTAGATTGTAACTGGAAAACTGGCTATTCTCAGGTCTTCTTGGTTCCAGACCCTTTTAAGTAATCCAGTGTTCTACACCTCCCCAGAAAATAATTTAAGTATTCAGCATGAAGGTTTTAAATTAGTAGAAAATTAATTTTCAGTATTTTTTATAGCACAGAATTGGAGTTTTAAAAGCATAAATTGGGTGTTGGAATTTGTCTACTGGATTTGCTTTTATTTTTGAAGAATGCAATAAGACAAACAATGCTAAACGTGCATGTCTGTTAAAGTGAACTCAGAGTTATTCAAAATCTCTCCAGTGTTGTCTCCTAGGAACATTCTTCAAGACAGGACACAGAAGAATAATGAATCACTTTATATCTATTACCTAATCAATAAGAAATACAACTTCTAGCCCTAACAAGTTGCCATCTCTGCAAGAACAGATTTCTTTTGCTTGGATTGTACTTTCTCATTATTAAAGTAATTGTAAGAAAGTCTGATTTATTTGGATTTTTTTCCCCACTGTACAAAAAGTAATTTGGCCAACCTAGAGTTTTATTTTTTCACTGCATTTTTTTTTTAATTGAAACTGGCCAGTGGAATTTCTCTATTCCCAAATCACTGTTAGTGTTAAATTTCATAGAGTCCTTAAATAGTTCCAGGGACTTTAATTTTTAGCAAATTATTAGGCATTAAAATCAATAGACAAGCTGGAGGGCAATTAATAAACTAGAGGCCTTTAATGGAAAAGAGATTTGGTGCAACCATTACTGCCTACAATAAAGAAATATCTGATTCTGTGTTTTACTATGTAAACTATAATCAGGACCATTGAATAAGGACTTGTGTTTTTATTATACTAATTTTAATTAGTCTGTTTATTTTGAGTGTGAATTAATTTGTAGACTTGGGTGCTGCTCTTTGTACTGACTCTGTAGATAATTCAATTTGTAAACAAGAACGGACAACTGACAGTAAGCACTCCAGAAGACTCATAATGTGGACCTTAGGATCACCCAGGATCTCTCCAGAAGCTGGATTTCCCAGTAATCATCACCATTAACTCCTATATTACTTTTCCATCAAGGTGGAAGAAATAATAGCATCTACATTTTTTTGATATTACTATTATAAGCCATTCAATTGTTTTAGTAACTCCAAATCAAAATGTAAGAGACTTAACGCTATGAGTTAGTATCTGCAAGGCTGACGTTGCACTGACTTCTACTTGGATTTGGCATGAAGGAGTCCACAGACATAGGAAGTTGGAAAGATTACTACCTGAACACTGAGAAATCACAGGGATTCCTAGAAAGAATAATGTATCCTGCAGAGTAGGACAGGCCCGGATTTGGGTCATCAGCTGGAAAGCTAAAGTTGTAAGAAATTGAAACAACCAATCACTCTGACTTTCAATGTCTCAAATTTGTAATCTATAGCATCAAAGTGCCTAACATGTAACATTGCTGTGACAATAAATGGAATAATGGCAACTGAATGGGATCAAGTGTTTCACATAAAACCAGGGTTCGAGAGGAACACACTTTCCCTTTATCCTTATGATGATCCTCTCCTTCCAAGACCAAGCATGTTCCATTATAAAACACATGTTCAATGAGCTCCTTCATCTACATGAACTTGGCATTTTCACCAAGTAATTTCAATTAAAAAACTGAAATTTCACATGCTTTTCAAAAAATATTTTCATCTTTCTTTACTTATTTGACAAAGAAAAAGAAGCACAGATAAAGAGAGAGAGAACATGATCAATGAGCTCCTTTATCTACATGAACTTGATAACTGAAGAAACTACATTTTCACCAACTAATTTCAGTTAGAAAATTGAAATTTCACATGTGTTTTAAAAAATATTTTATTTACTTATTTGAGAGAGAGAGAATGGGCATGCCAGGGCCTTTAGCCACTGCAAATGAACTCCAGACACATGGGCCATGACGTGCATCTGTCTTATGAGAGTCCTAGGGAATTGGATCCGGGTCCTTAGGCTTCACATGCAAGTGCCTTAAACACTAAGCCATCTCTCCAACCATAGCATGTTTATAATGATGAGTCTATGGTGGTATTTTCAGTACATATGATTTTGTCATCAATACAGATCACTCAAATTTTTAAATTACATTCCCGTTTACTAAGATCTTAAAATATCATTTAATGTTTTAGAAAATGCATATATAACTATGACATACATCTTAAGCAAGAATTAACAACTCTTATCTAATATTCTTGTTCTTTTTGAATGCTAGTGTATTATATTATGTATTCTAAAGCTGTATTCTCAGACAGAAGACCAAGACTACACCAGATACTACAAAAAGGCCTGTGGTGGACAAGCAGTTAGGGATTACTTACCCTATTTGGAGTTGGCATCTCAACACTAGTAAGGGCTTTCCTGACAGAAAATCAGGTTGGAAAGCCACAGGATGTGGTGACACAGATGTGTCAGGTGCTCATGAAAACTCTGGACAGAACCAAAGGATATGACTGGGAAAATACAGCTTACAAATACCACCTTCTCTCTCGCTCTCTCTTTCTTTTTTTTTTTTTTTTTTTTTCCAGGTAGGGTCTCAATCTGGAGGATAGCTGTGAGTTCAAGGGCACCCTGAGTCTACATAGTGAATTCCAGGTCAGCCTCAACTAGAGTAAGACCTTAACTTGGAAAAAGAAAACAAAACAACAACAACAAAAAAAACACCTTCTTGGTGAATTTTTAGATTACACTTTATCTTGCAAGTAACACCATTCTTTCAGCTGCTCAGTCTAAAACAAAATATTGGAATCTTTGCTAATGTTCCCTATCTTTCCCCACCAATCAGACAATCCATAACCAAATTCTGGCTGTATTCAAAATGCATTCAGATTCTGAACAAGTTACCATCTTCCAACACTGCCATCCAGATCCAAGTTCACCTCATCCCTCACTTGGTTGCAAAGACTTCTAACTATTCTTGGTATTTCCAGCAATGCTTGAAACATTCATCAAGTGGGAAGAGCTCATGGCAGAGACACACTACTAAACAAAAACCTTAACAAAGCTTTTAGGGTATGTGCTCTGAGAGCACATCCTAGGGGTTCAGAGGAGACAATGAAATTAAAGGATTTGGCATGTGATGGCAGAAACATCATCTCTATGTGACTACATAATCCCTATATGTGGCCTTGGAATCTTTTTTATGTATGTATTTATTTTAAGTAGTATACAAAGAATTAGATCTCATTATGGTATTTTTCAATTTTCAGTTTCTGTTCCCCATTCCCTCACCTTCCCCCTGTTGCCCTTCCCCCAACACAACCTCCTTTAACTTTCCTATTATGTGCTTCCTTTGTTTTCCCACTTTCTCATGAGCTTTTTTATCTAATCCATGGTCCCCTATCATGATTCATGGTTTGCACAAGCTCTCCCATTCCCTTATTTAAACATATACAAACATTAAAAGGTAATATTCACATATGAGAGAGAACATGCATTCTTTGTCTTTTGGACTCTAGGTTATCTCATTTAGCATAATTTTTCTGAGTGTTTTGCTACAAAATATTCTACCTAGCAGCATTCCTAGAAAGTCTTAGTATTTTAGAAGAGGCCTCAGGAAGAGAGCAGGACTTCCAAGATGAATACTGAACATGTTTACAGAGGCTGGACACAGATAGCCCTGGTACACAGGACTTCATTAAGGGCCAGTGGTTTAAGAAACAACAACAGAACACAAGCACTGTTAATGTAGGTTTCTGTTTTCATTAGAAGGCACCAAGAAATCCCTTATAGTTTCCGTCACACTCTATCCTTTCCCCCACGACTGGGAGGCATTACATGGCAGTGAGCATGAGAAGTCTTCCATATCCAAATCTAAGTTTCTATTTTCTCTTCCCACTTGGACATCAACTGACAATAATAAGCCCAGAATAGACTCCTCTCATTTACACTGTAAATGTTACAGAGCACCCCCATCCCACCCCACTCCTGCTGGTTTTGAAGGGGAAAATAGTACTAGAAAGGCTTTATTGATTAATAAAAGGCTATTTGATTCCCATTAGGTAGACTCATTGTTCACTGGGTTCAAACTTCAGTTACAAAAGCAGAGCTGTTCTGTATTGGGTGGGGTAGGGGGGAGGGCAATTAGCTGTTTGATAGAGTAACTGGTGTGTAGCTATTAACTCCAAATTAAAATAGGCCCAACTGAATGGAGGAACTTGGCTCATAAGGTAAGAATTGAAAGACCCAGAAACTGAACGACACCATGACAGGCTTCAGTAGAGCAGCGCTGCCCGGCTTAGGCCTAAATTCCAAGTTTCAGCTTAAACAAAGGAACAAAGGGCTGCTGGCCCCTGCCCAGACACCTGAGACTTGCCAAAGACTGTCCCTCCTACCTCCCTGCCCTGGCCAATAGAAAAACATACAAATGTTATTGCTGCTTGTTTAGCCAATCGCAATGGAGGTTGCTTAGTTACCTATCTCCCACCCACCAATTTTGCCCCTAATGTCCTAACAAATCAACCAATCATGTACCCATTCCCTACTTCTTTGCTCAAATTCCTATTAAAAAAAAAAAAAAAAAAAAAGCCTGCCCCCTGCTGCTCCGGGTTCTTGTATGCTTGGTGAACTCAAAAGAGCTTAAACCAAAACAAAGCTCCATGCCTTTGCATAGGTGTTTGGTTCTCCTTGGTGGTCACTGGGGGTGCCAAGAACTAGGCAAAGCAAGAATCAGGAACATCATGAAACTCATAGGCCTGCAAAAGCTCATTAACTTCTAAGACTAACCAGGCCCCACACCAAGCAGTAAACAATTGCTGTGGAGAGACTCTGTTATGGAAATGCATGCCAGTTGGATGGGAAACCCCAGAGATTCAGCTTTAAGAAGTCATCATTTGTGCCGAGGTGGGCTTTTTAGTATTGTAGCAGCCTTGTGTGACTTGTGCTCTCTTAAGTAACCCCAGTAAAACTGATTTTATGCTAGGTATAATTCGCTTCTTTTTACTTAAATATATTTATTTTATTGAGAACTTTAATATTTGAACATTCTGTAATTTGGTCGTGTTCCCATAACTACTTATGTCTGTACTCCCCCAATCCTATTCCACTGAGGACCCTTCTCTTCCGAGGCAGGCCTTCCTCTGTGATTCTCCCTGTCCTCTATGAACAACATGTTTATGGGCTCATTTTCCTAATCATAAGATTGAACGACTCTGTGCAGAAAACAACATGAGGCAGTTTTCAGCCTTGCAAGGTCAGGCAGGCCCAGAAAAATTGCTGGCATGCCTTTTAAGGCACAACCTTGGTCACCTAAATGCAAATTTTTCCTCTTTCGTTTTGGCTGGGTCCTCAGGGAGATACATTCTTTCCTGAATGTGGCCTAGGTCCTATTATGTCTTTATATGGCAACAAAAGACTGCTCTTGAATTTATCCCTCCCCCAACACTCCACTTTCCCTTTGTTTCAGAAGCTCCAGGTGTATGACCCTTATCGCATGTGTAGGCTATCTGGCAAGCTTTGCGGTCAATAATTTTCTATTTTAAACCTCTAGCTTCGGTGTAACAGAGAGGTCCTGGAAAAAAGGAGCCAGCAGAGGTCCAGTGTCACTTGTTTGAGCTGTTATTAGGCCTGAGCTGACATAAGCATTCTCATCTTGATACTGGACCATATTTTATTTCTCATTGTTCACCAACTTGGACCTAGGTGGTATCATTTCTATCCTTGATACCCTGTGTAAGGAAAGGAACCATTTGTTCACCTCTCCAGGGAAAATGAGACAATGGTTCTGTTGCGTGATTTATTCACTCAAGTAGGCTGACATCCAGATCACTCTGCAATGGCGTTAGCCAGGAGCTTAGGCAAGAGGCACTTTTGTATCTTTTTTTCTACAAGCAAGCAAGGTTAGAGAAGCGTACGTTCCAAAAGCAAGCAGCTACATCGTCTATTTTTTTTTTTTTTGTAATTTTTGTTCCAGGCAGCCTAAAACTATCAGTAAGTCACAGCGGGGACAGGGAACTTAACCTTCATTCCCTGGTGGTTCCTTGTGGGCAAGAAACTTTCTCTCTGCCCTGTGGTCTTTCTCCGTGGAAGGCTCAAGGGCAACTAGGGAGTTATCTCTGCTCTCTGTGGGTAACTTCTGGCCTGGTGGGGGGCTCTATTACCCAGTACAAGTTTTCTTTTAATATTGCTATGTTCTGCTAGAGTTCATACAATAATTCATTATAGAGAGCAATGGATACTAGAAGAAGAAAAGGAATACATGTGCAGATGGCCTAGTCAGTAAAATGCTTGCCATCCAACATGAAGGTTGGAGTTCAGATCCTAGCACTCACATAAGATGCTTGGCATCTTGGTGGGGTTTATAATCCCAGCCCTGGTGAGGTAAAGATGGGGTCCTCAGGGCTTGTATTCTAATTTGCCTAGCTGAAACAATGAGCTCCAGGTTCAGTGAGAGACCCTGTTTCAAACAAAGTGAAGAAAGACTTGCATCAATCCCTGGCCTTCACAAACACACATGACAAAAGCAAAAGCCCCCAAATACTAATGAATAAAGAGTTGTGATTGCTGAAACAAAAAGTATCCCTGGGTTTGTTAGTACAAGGAAAACTTCATTGATGGGGAACAGAGAAAGTGTTTATTTTTGTTTTTTGTTTTGTTTTTTTTTTTTTGGTTTTTCGAGGTAGGGTCTCACTCTGGTCCAGGCTGACCTGGAATTCACTATGTAGTCTCAGGGTGGCCTCGAACTCTCCGCGATCCTCCTACCTCTGCCTCCTGAGTGCTGGGATTAAAAGCATGCACCACCAGGCCTGGCTCCGCAAGTGGTTTTTAAAACAGGAAGAATGTACACATTATGCTTCCAGGAGAGAAATGTAAGCACTCTGACTCCAACATGTGAAGATTAATCTAAAGGCATGAAGAACACAGGGCCATAAGCAAGAAACAGAGAGCAGCATGTTTGACTGACACTCAGCAGGGACTTGACACCCAGCTCTGACCAAGGACATTGATTTATGCAAAATAAGAATCCACTGGTGACACATCCAAGGTCACAAACCTTGCAGTCCAAATCTACATTTAGGTTAGATATGTTAAGTAGAGCCTTTGTATTTACTGGATGCACACCCTACTGCGGGAGTTATAGGAAGTAGCATGTCTTCAGTAGACATGTAAGTTTTGAGGGCCACTAAGACTTTCTCTGCTCTAGTCCAGCTGAAATTTGTGTGTTACAGTACTGGACAATCAATGGTCACTAAAACTCCCCGAGCCAGTGGCTTGCAAGTTCATTGCATTGTGACCTTCAAAGAATGACAAGTGTAGACAAGTGGAAGATCAAGTTAAACAAGGGTTTATTAGAAAAGAAGATGAAGGTAAGATGGCTCCCTTCAAAGATTCACTGGTTAATGGTGCTTGCTTGCAAAGCCTACTGGCCTGGACTAAGTTCCCCAGTATCCATGTAAAGTCTGATGTACAAAATGGAGCAAGCATTGTGAGTTTATTTGCAGTAGCAAGAGGCCCTGGCCCATCCATACTTTCAGTCCCCCCTTTTTCGCTTTTGTCTCAAAAAAATTAATAAAAATATTTTTTTTAAAAAAGGGAAGGTGAATTAAAAATAAAGTGAAAGTAATGTGGAAAAGTTCGCTAGCTGGGAAGGGTTCCATCAGGTAACCACAAGTATTTTTATACACTTGGGGATAGAAATCAAGTTTCTTGGATGCGATTGGTTACTGTGAATGTATGTGGGAAGTTCCTGATAATATGAAGAGCTAGACAAACAAATGGTTACTTGTCATGTGTGGCGCAGTTGGCCTTCTGGTGAACCAGTATGAGTCAGGGGTTTAGACTTTCAGGTGAGTCAACATGAATCAGGGCTTTTGGGACTTTAGTGCCTGGATTTTGCCATCTTAAAACCTTGGTGTTAATCACTTCTGTCAGGATAAACACTTGTCCTTTTGGGTTTGTGCCGGAGCCTGAAAGGGTTCGAGCCTGATGGGGAGTGAGGATTAAGGAAAGACAGAATAAAGAGTGAAAGTATGGACCCCAGTCCAGGGCTGAAGCAAGGCCTCAAGCCAGGATTGAAGACATGGTTTATTTCACAGCATTCCTTTTTATATCTTTTTACAAACAGTTTTTCCATAGACAAAGGTTTTATGAGCTTTACAAGTTCCTTATCAAAAAACCTTCCCGTTACAGAGTTTTTGCATTTCAATCATTTCTCAGTACAAAGGACCAGCCAAATGGCTGAAGATACCTAATCTTGCTTACAGGTAGGCTGTTATGGTTATGCTAATGTCTTGCTGCCAGCGGGCTTCCCTACATGGAAGATACACAATCTTACTTGCAGGAAGGCTGCTATAGTTTTGCTAATGTCCTGTGGCCAGAAGCCCAGGGCTATGGATACAAGTCCAGCCAAAATGGCTCCCAACAGGTTTGTAACCAAAGCAGGGGCTACTTTATTCTCTGCCTCCTCATTAGATAGATACTAATATGCATAGAAATCTGTTTCTTGATGTGTTATGATCTATGTCACACAATACAGTATAATGACTATTATGATGTTAAAATGAGGGTTTGGTGGAGATTCAAATTATTACATGTGTTATTTGCTTTTATATGTGTTTGTTTTGTTTTGTTTTTGACTTTTTGAGGTAAGGTCTCACTCTAGCCGAGGCTGGTGTGGAATTCACTATGTAGTCTCTGGCTGACCTCAAACTCACAGCCATCCTCCTATCTCTGGCACTTGATTGCTGGAATTTAAGGCACATGCCACTACTCTTAGCTTATTTGTGTTTAGCATAAAAAATTATATATATTTTAAAATAAGTATTTAATTTAATTTACTTATTTGCAAGCAGAGAGACACAGAGAGGGAAGAGAAAGAGTGAGTAAGCACCTCATGGACTAGACAATAAGGTGGATGGGAGGGCGGGGAGGGAATCAAAGGGTGGAAAACAGTAATCTGGACCCAAACGGCAATGGTACCATAAAATTCTACTTCCTAAAAGACAGACCAAATGGCTGAACCTTCACTAGACCCTTACAGGAAACACCTGAACCACAAGACACTGGAGAGGGTAGGATCAAGACTGACCTAAATCTCCTACATCTTCCCTCCCTCCCTCTCCCCCTCTCCCCTCTATCTCTCTCCTCTCTAACTCTTGTATATTAGTTATCTTTTTCCTCAATTTCTCAGTGGACACTGACCTGTAACCCCCCTTCCAGCTTGGGCCTACCATCCACAATGAGCTTTTGATTAGAGAAACCTACAAGGTTTCCCAAAACAATGACAGACTTCTGTCAGAGTACTTGATGACCCACCAAAGGCCAGTGGTAAGACCCTATTGCTGAAGACTCCATACACAGCTGACGCGTAAAATGGAATGACATGGCTGGAAGCCAGGAGAGAGTCAGTCCCCAGACAGTCAGTGTGTCTAGTGCCAGAAGGCGCTACATAGGCGACTGGGGGAAATGACCAAGATCTGTCCAAGCAACACATTGTTTAACCTAATTAGCAACAAATAACCGGATGTGATGCCCACACAAGTGCAATAGTGGTACACAGCCATGGTGAGGAATCAATTGCTCTTGATTTGGCTAACTGATCCACTCAGTGGTACTAGACCCTTAGCTGGAGCTGGGAAACAAGTCAGAACCATACCCAAACACAAGCCCACTCTACAATATCAAGCTACCATCAATCACGGGGTATAAGAGGGCCTACACCTATCAAACTGTCTATCAAAAAAGTAAGTGTTATCTCAATTTTCCGGGTGCTAACTTACTCTCCGTTGGAGAATCTGCTTCTCTTTTCCAGATAGATGCAGATCCTAAGAAGAGAGCTGCCCCAACATACCTCAAAAGGGGCCCAACTGAAACTAAGAACAACTGGCGAAATAAGCAAGGGTGATGTTTTCCTGTGAACTGGATACCAGCACAAAGGGGAAGGAGATCAACGCAGAGAAAAATCAACTCCCACCAAATCAGAGAGCCAAACCCTCAGAGGCCCCCAACACCTCAGCACTGAAGCAGACCAAAAATGAACCCAACATGGCTCAGGGAAATCTTGCGGAAGAGGGGGCGGAAAGAATGTCAGAGTTACATGTTGGGTCATGATTTGCAGAGACATTTATCATACTAATAACTGGGGGCTAACTCCACAATGCATGACCCATTTTCATTAACAAGGAGGGTCTAATGGGAGGGGTAGATCACAGATGAGCCTAAATAATGGTACCAAACTGCCTGTATTCACTGAAATGAAAACTAATAAATTAAATTTAAAAAAAAAAAAAAAAGAGTGAGTTTGGAAACACCAGCTCTTCCAGCCACTGCAAACTAACTCCAGATACATGTGCCACTTTGTACATCTGTCTTTACATGGAATCAAACCAGGGTACTTAAGCTTTGCAGGCACACACCTTAGCTGATAAGCCATGTCTCCAGGTCATAACTTTATCTTTTTATTTTAAAGCAGACCTGTTAACAGCACATTCTCTTAGTTTTCATTTAGATGTGACTCCATTTATTATGCCTTCATTTGAAAAATAACTATTTTTTACATGAAAAATAACTTATGAAAAAGTTTACTGATTGAAAGATATAGTTAAAATTTAAGCACTTTGACTATGTATTGCATTTATTCTTCATCTGCAAGATGGGAATCATATTAGTAACAACCTGCAAGAATGCCTGTGAGGGATAAATGAGCTAACATTTGGATCAATGTCTTATACACACAAAGACACTCAAAAGTAATGTTGCTGGTTAGCTCAGTTGGTTAAAGAAACATAAAGCCCTTAGTGAACTAGATTTGGGTAACCCAAACGGGCAAAAATATGATGTTCATTCTCTAGAGGTTAATTTCCATTAAAAATAAAAATGTTGGGCTGGGTAGAATGTTCAGTCTGTAAAGGCCTTGCCATACAAGCATTAGGATACTGGTTCAATCCCCAAAGCCTATGTGGAAAAAAAATTCCCTGGCATAAGGGTGTGCACTTGTAATACCAGTGCTGAGGAGGCAGAGACAGTGGATCCTTGGGACTCACTGGTCAACTAGTCCAGAATAATTACTGAGCTCCAGGCCAATGAAAAACCTTTTATCAATACATAATGATGGAATGCTTCCTTAGGTATTAAGTATTACACCCAACATTGTCCCCTGGTCTTCACGCATGCACACACACACACACACACACACACACATGCTTGCATGAACACAAACACACACACAGATTTAATCACATATGCTTAATACATAACAATTTCTAGTCATAATTCCATATATATATTGAGAAAAAAGGTAATGCTAAAAAAACAATGGCTTAAATAACTATGATGGTAAGTTGAATTGGTTATAGACTTTTATAAATAAAACATTATAATTTTTAAATCTTTTCTCATCTTGTACTATCTTGGGTTCATACACAGGATGTTTCCCCATCCATTTCTAGCTTATTCTTAGCTGTGTTAATTACTGAAACTTTTCTGTTCAACTCAGGGTATATAAAAAGAAACTTCATACTTTCTTCAAGAAACATTACATAGTATATAGCCTTTCCAGTACTGAGCATGGGCAATGGCCTTTTTATTATCTCACCTACATTATTTTGCAATTTATTCAATGGTTCTTCCAGAGTTGTACATGCTGAAAACATGTTCTTACCCAGTCTGGGGAGGTAATGATTTGACATGATGCTGGATTCACATTTCACTTTATATGACTGAAGTTTTAACTGTCACAATAAATTCATGTCCTGTACTTCTCCTGTGGGAATGTCTTGGGATCAGTAAATTATGATGTTTTGTTTCTTATTCTTAAGTACACTAAAATCTTTGAGCCTCTCTTTGATAATTAAAGGGTAGAAGGACTGAAAGACTCCTGTTAAAAAAAAAAAAAAAGTTGTCTAGAAACTGTGCTTCCATTAAGTCTGCAATCTATTAAAAAAAAAAGAGAAAACCAAGACATAAGCTCCCTGGAACTAACTAAATTTCATTCCTCAGTTTCCTCTTAAATAATGTACCAATTAAATTAGAAGAAAAATGAGAAATAAGATGAGAAAAATAAGTGTTCTTTTAGTGTATATAGAACTGATGTGAAGAATGTACTATCCATGGACAAGACAGATACAACACATTTGAGCTCCAAGTGCTAAAAGTATTTAACAGAGTGGTCTTGAGAAACTCAAAATTCCTCTTAGAGGGAAGTTCAGTAAAATTCTTGGGATGACAAAACAGAAAATTAGGCAGGGTCTACATGTCTATATAGTACTTAATTGTCACTAAAATCTTGCAACCTGCCTAAATCCCATGTGGGAAACTTAGATATCTAGATTATCTAATGTATTCAGCATTAACACAGAGATAAGTCACTCAAGAGCCTCCTGTCCAAACCCTCACAAATCAAAGATCTCTCACATTACCTCACTCATATTTACCTCCCAAAGATGTTTGCCTTTATAAAAAAACAAATATGATAATAGCAAATGCTTAGTGTTTACCATATACCAGATGATATTGTAAACAATTTACATTTAATTAATTTTTGAATACACTTAATCCTTAAAATGTAGTAGATATGATGCATAGCACTTCTATTTCGCAAATGACAAAACTGGAATATACAACTGACAAGAGATTAGAGCAAGGCTAGACACCCAGGAAATTTGAGCTCAGATTCATACTCATAGGCTTCTGAGTGTATATTTTGAAACATTATCTTCTATCAACTTTCATAAGAGAGAAATAGATAACTATGCAGCTAATACATCCAAACATGGAGATGTAGATTTCATTAGAATAACAAATCACAGCAAGGATATTATTATCATGGAATATTGTCACATGGATAGAAATTCTGGAATAAATGAAGTACAGAGACCTAAGTCATGTTATGAGTGAAATGGCTGGAAAAAAAATGCTACTTGATTGTGATGAGAGTAGAACTTTCCAGAAAAGAGAAATACCTCTTCCAGGATTTTGTTTTCTGACTTCAAAGAAGATTTCTAATTTTTACATTATCACCAAAGATATTTTATCTATGGTTAATAATTTATATAGCTGCTTTTCATAGGTTTTTTTTTTCCCTTTAATTTGTAGCTTTTGGGAAGGTGATGTGAGTGCTGGCTTCTAGCTTCTGTATGCTCTTCCCACCTTGTGCTTCTGCCGATGCTTTCTGGAATTTATGTATAAATTTTCATATTATAATTAGAGAAGAGCTTAATGTTAAAGTAGTCATGTATTTCATTGAATTTTAAGACAGGATATCTCATTATTTACCAATATTATATGGGTGATCCTACTACTTTAGCCTACAAAGTTTCATTAGTTCTTTTCAATCCAAAAGAAAATTGTATTTAAAATCAGGAATAAATTATTTGACTATTCAATGAAACACATGCACAAAAAGTTACAGTTGTATCTCACTCCTTTGGCTTTTTCCTGTGATTTTTGGGTTTAAGTAACCAATAATTCAAAAATTTATATTTATTTTTTCAACTTATGCATTGAAATTATGCAGATGTATGAAATTATGCATATGAAATTAGGCAGGCTTTTATCTTTCCATTTTAAGCATGTTGTTGAAAACATAATAATGCACAGTTTTGTAAAGCTGATATAATTTTTATCACCTACTAAAAATAAAAAAAAATATATTAAGCCAGGTATGGTGGTGCATGCCTCTAATAACAGCACTCAGGGCAGGGTCTGAGTTCCCTGTGCAGTCAATGTGAGGGTGGATGCAATGGTCTAGAGTGAGTAGGCTAGACCCATTTCTAGTCCCCTCCCACAGCTGAGGTCTCTGTTCCTTGCCTGTTCATTGTGTGGGATCCTTCCACCTCCCCAGTCTAGGTTGCCTACACTGGTCCATGTCCTGGAGGGCTCAGCATGAGGTAGGACAGTTCCCTGTTTCCTTACTCCTCCTAGTCCCCTGTTCCTGGTAGGTCCCATTCTGCCTTGCTTAGGGAGGCGTGACCACTGTGTGAGCTGTGGAATCAGGCCTTTTGCTCTGGTATATTGACTGGACACTAAGTATGAACATCCCTGTTTACCTGAATCAGAGGGTGAATGGGACAATGGACACAAACTTGCCTCTTCTTCAATAAAATAGAGTCTTTTCAACTCAAAAAAGCCAACAAAAGTCAGAAGACTGAGAGATCTCCACCAAGGATACCTCGTCCTATTATGGAAGCCTCCAAGGAAATCATAAAGAAATTAACAGAAATTCATTCCCAAAATGAAAACACAAACAAAGAGACCTGATTAAAAACAAATCACTGAATTTGAAGCAAATTATCAAAGAACCAACAATTGTATCAATGAAATTCTAGTGTCCTAGAACCTTTAGCTTTTGACAGTAGGCTTAATATAATAGAAGAAAATGATATAACACTCCAAAGAAATATGAATAAATTAAAAGTTAGTCAAGATATGGAAGACCTCAAAATCTGGTTTATTAAGCTTAATGAAGACTTTATCAAATGCAAGAATGAACTATAAGAAGCACCAAGAAAATCAGAATTCAAATTGAAATTGTACCTCAAAAAAGAGATGGACACTATACAGAACACCACAACAGAAAACAAAAACAAAATAGAATTTATGAAAACTCCTCTAGAGCCACTCACCAACAGAGTTCCTCATGTGGAAGACAGAACACCTGACCTGGAAGATAGGATGGAAGAAATTGATTGGGAGGCAAAACTTTGCTAAGTTCAAAAAAAATCAAGTGAACAGAATATGAGGAAACTGTGGGACACTTTAAAATGACAAACCATCTGGATCATGGGCATACCAGAAGGAGAGGAAATCCAGACCAAAGGCAGATCATGGGCATACCAGAAGAAGAGGAAATCCAGACCAAAGGCATAGAAATATACTCAACAAATTATTGAAGAACAATTTCAAGTCTTGCAAAACAGGCCCATACAGATACAAGAAGCCCACAGAACACCAAATAGGCAGGACCAAAAGAGAAACTCTCCAGGACACATCATACTTAAAACCCTTAACAATGAAAACAGAGAGTGTTAAAAGCAGGAAGAGAGAAACAATTCATAACATACAAGTGCAATCCCACATCAGATCTAATAACATTAGATTTATCAATGGAAACCATGAAAGCCAGAAGGGCCTGTAATGGAACACTTCAAAGTCTGAAAAACTATGGCTTCCAACCCAAGCTATTTTACCCAGAAAAATAATCCTTCATAATAGATGGTGAAAGAAAAATTTTCCATGAAAAAAGACAACTCTATAATTATATGAACACAAAGCCAAACCCACAAGAGAAGACTTGAGGGAATATTCCACACAGAACAGTCAAACAACCAATCTCAAGGAGCCAACAAGATCACAATAATCAAAATAGACCAGACTTAAAACAGTACATAACACTTGTAAGCACCCAACCACATAAAATATCTCATCATAGCAGGGATTAATTCAAACTTCACAGTAATAACCTTAAATATTAATGGTCTTATCCATCAAAAGACATAAGCTATCAGGGTGGATCAAAAGACTGGACCCTCCTATCTTCTGTCTTCAAGAAATCCACCTCACCACTAAAGATAGACACCTCCTCAGGGTGAAAAGTTGGAAAATAATATTCCAAACAAATGGATATTTAAAAACAAAGGGGTGTTGCTATATTAATACCTGGTAAAATAGACTTCAAACCAAAAGTAATTAAAAGGGACAAAGAAGGCCACTTCTTGCTCATCAAGAGAATGATCCAACATGAGCACATCAAAATCATAAATATTTATGCCCCAAACATGGGGCCACCACACTTTGTAAAATAAAATCTCCTATACAATAAAACAGAAATAAACACCAATACCATCAGAGTCAAAGACTTCAATACTCCATATCATCAGTAGACATATCATCCAAGAAGAAAGTCAACAGGGAAAAAATAGAGCTCAACAATTACAGATAACTAGACCTAAAGGATATCTACAGAACTTTCTACTCCAACTCTACAGAGTACATATTTTTTCTCAGCAGCCCATGGAACCTTCTCCAAATTTGACTACCTATTAAGCCATAAAGAATGCCTTCATGGGCTGGGGAGATGGCTTAGCGGTTAAGCACTTGTCTGTGAAGCCTAAGGACCCCAGTTCAAGGCTCGATTCCCCAGGACCCACGTTAGCCAGATGCACAAGGGGGTGCATGTGTCTGGAGTTCCTTTGCAGTGGCTGGAAGCCCTGGCGCGCCCATTCTCTCTCTATCTGCCTCTTTCTCTCTCTGTCTGTCACTCTCAAATAAGTAAATAAATAAATAAATAAATAAATAAATAAATAAAGCTTAAAAACTAAAGAATGCCTTCATAAAGTCAGGAAAATTGAAGTAACTTCCTGCTCCATGTCAGATCACAATGCTTTAAAGCTAGAAAATAACAAGAGACACATCAAGAGCTCCACCAACTCCTGGAGACTAAACAACACACTTTTAACCAGAAACTCAAACACTACTGGAAGAAAATTTAGGAAGTACTTTCTATGATATAGGAATGGAAAAAGACTTCCTGACCAAAACCCCAGTAGCTCAAGATCTTAAACAGTCACTCAACCAATGGGATCACATGAAGTTGAAGAGTTTATTTACAGTCAAGCATACAATAAGCAAAGCCAATAGATGACCCACAGAATGGGAGAAAATATTTGCTGAATATACAACTGACAAAGGCCTAATCTCTACAATCTACAAAGAACTCAAAATTTAAACAGTTAAAAAGTAAACACCCCACTCACAAAATGGGGCAAAGAGCTGAAAAGGAAGTTCACAGATTTTTCTAAATATATACAATGTTCAACTAAAAATACATTATTCTCCAAAATATTATCCTTTGCTTCTATTTTGTTTAAAACCTGAAATGCATTTTATCATAGAAGTAAATATTATAAATAGTTAATAACAGCCACTTTCCCCCAGGTTAAACCAGAAAACCTTACTCCATAATGTAGTCAACTTATAAATATGTAGATTTATGATATCAAAATATATAGTTAAGTTCAATATCTTGTATTATTTTTAGCCTAGGACTTTTTCTGTATGCTTGTGTGCAGTGTGTAGTATGGTGTGTGTGAGGTATATATGTGTATGTGTGAATGCTGGCACTCACAGGGTTCATGTGGAAGTCAGAGGAGAAGGTTAAATGTCATCATCTCTTTCAGTTATCTACTGTTTCCTTTGAGATGGAGTCTCATTGAACCCAGTAACTGCTAACTTTGAAGGTCACTTGTCTCTGCTCTCAACCATACTGTGTCACAGCTGTGCATGGCCACCTGGCTGCTTATGGAGGTGCTTAGGATTTGAACCCATGGCACACCAAGTCTGCTCAGGTCCTCAGCAAGAGCTTAATTTTTAATAGCTATTTGCAAGGAACTCTACCATCTGTCTGTGAGGAGATATGTGCATGATATATTATATTTAGCAGTATTTATAAACTTTGACAAATATTCCCTTCTCCACTTAGAACAATGCTGCATGCTAATGTACATACTACCTGCCACTAATTTTCAATAGTCATAAGGAAAGTGATTTTATATAATGCAGTATAAATTGATACAGTTTTGAGTAGGTTAAAGCATTCTATATAATATCAGCATTCAGCTATATTTTCTACTTTGGATATATTTATAGTGAATAAAAGTTATCAACTTTCATTATACTTTTGATTATCACTTGGAATCATTTTATGCTCCATTATTTGTACAAATCATAAGTTTTCAAGGCTCATATCTGTTTCAAATAATTTATTTAATATGCTCCAACAAAAAGACTATTTGAAAGCAACACATTTTATGCATATATAGCAAATGTAGACTATGCTTTTCTCTTCAGACTTGAAATTATTTTTGAATCTTTTTCATGTCAGTAATTTATTATAACTTCAATCTAAAATATATATTTTTTCCTGAAGAATGTCTACTAAATTTCAGAGTTGATTTCATTATAACTGAATCCAATGACTAACATTTTATCTCCTATAGGTTCATGATTATATATCAAGTGACCTAAGACAGTTCTGTAAGTATTAAGAATGGAAATCACATTGTTTTAATCTTTGCAGCATATGTGAAAAATAACAGGAATTAGATTTTGTGCATCAATTTGATGGCATCCTGAAACCAAGGCACTCACTTGTTCAAATGTGCTTATCCATTTTTGAACCAATTTGCCTAGTTTATTCTTCTATTTAAAATTTCTCATGACAAAGCTAAATATTTCCAGCCTGAAGTAATTTAATGTACTGAATATGGATGCTCATCCTGGCATCTATCTCTCCTATTTCTCATCAACAGTGCTCTGATTTTCTTTAGGGTGTAAACTCATCTTTTATAAATTCTTAGTCAGGTAGCTAGTGTGGAGTGGATTACCACCTAATGCCTTTGAATTAAACCCTGTTACTAGATGAAAGAATCAATCTTCTAATGAGGAATGATAGCATAGAAGTTTTCTGGCTTTCATACAAATCATGAACTCTGATCTTTCTCTTTTCAGAAGATATGATTTAAGTGTGTGAAGCCTGCATCAAATTCAGGGTTTTTTGTTTGTTTGTTTGTTTGTTTGTTTTGTCTAGCATTGCATATACTAGCTGGACTCTAAGTAAAAACTGTCATGGGTGGAGACAGAGCAGAGAGGCTGATCTTGTCTTTTTTTTTTTTTTTTTTTTTTACACAGTAGGACCAATTCTCACCCAGAGATAATTGGACCATGGAACTGTTAATGATAGACAAGATATGTAGAGCCCACAGCCAATCATCTGATCTTTTACCATTGTATGTAACCAAAATAATATGAACAGTGAAACCAGCAGACTTCAGAATTGCATGGTATCATTATCATATGTATTTAAGAAAACACAGCAGTTAAATTCACTTCTACTTTTAACAAATATTTATTGAGTTCCTTTTCAGTCTAGGCATGATTGTAGCATTGAGGACATGGGAGTAAACAAAGCATGTAGGCTCCCTGTCCCCTGAACATCCTGCTTATATTCTATCAGGTAAGAAAGGCATTTAAACCTACACATTGATTCATTCATTCCAATTTTGAAATGGGTTTGAAAAAGGTGAAATAAATCTCACAAAGTTTTATAATAGAGTATTAGATCTATTTTGGTATATGCCTCCCTGGGGCTTCCATAACTAATAACATCAGTAACTTAAAACAACAGCATCAAGATTTTCCAGACTTACCCTATCTCAGAGGCTCCTGGCAGGCGAGCCCAACCAGTGGCTTATGGACTACCTGCATGCCAAAGCAGCTATGAGAGCAAACCAACACATTTGTTAATGACAAAAAAGTCACATCACAATGTCAGAAGGCTGGATGCCCCTGTAAGAAGTTTATTCCTAGCTTCTGGTGATCTTTGACATTCTTTGACATGCAGCTCCAAGTCTATAATCTCTTTCTTTAAAGTATAAAGCCTGTTCATACTTAGGTGGTTTTGTCACCTTTTCTCTAACCCTGGGGAGTTTTGAGCTTAAACAAATTTCAGAAGAGGTGTAATTCAATCATATCAGAAGAGTGGGAAGAGTACTTTAAGAACATCATCATGAGCTGATAAGTAAGGATGGAATTGAGTCTCCAAGAATGAAGAAACAGACCCCAAGTTTATGCTGTATTTACTGCCAAGGTATCACTCCGGCCTAGTACTAGAATCACTCCTATGTCACTTTTCAGACTTCTAGCTGGACCTCGCCATTTTATTTTTAATTTTATTAATTTATTTTAGCTGGCATGCAGGTAGATATCATTCATTCCGGCATTTTTAAATATAATTTATTTTTGTTGATTCTTGCTTCCTCCAATCCCCAATCCCTATCCTCCTCCAATTCCCTTCACCCTAGTCTCTCCCCCTTATGTTTACATGGTACATTTGTCCTTTTCCCTTTCCTCATGCCTCTTCCAGCTCATTTCTTTATACTTGCTTTTGGCTGCAGGTCTAGCTTTATATGTTTTATCTACATATGTCCATATGTAGATATAAATATTATAACCTAAAACTCAAATGTCAGCGAGAAGATAGGATTTTGGTCTTTCTGAGTTTGGGTCCCTACACTTCATGTGACTCTTTCCAGGTCCATTTATTTTCCTGAGAATATTAAAATGTCATTATTCTGTACTGATGAATAAAATTCCATTTTGTATATATACCACATTTACATTTTTCTTTCATCAGTTGGTGGGCATCTACCCTTATTCCCAATTCTTAGCTATTGTAATTTGAACAGCCAAAAACATGAATGTTCAAATGTCTCTGTAGTGCAATATGGAGTCCTTACAGAATAGATCTTGGTGTGGCATTGCATGGTTGTATGAGAATTCTACTTCTAACTTTTTGAGACACCTCCGCACTGAATTCCATGATGACTGCCCTAGTTTTCACTAGCATCAACCATGGATGAGGCTTCCTCTTTCCTGGCATCCTTGCCACCAATTTGTTGTCTGTTTTCTTGTTGCTAGCCATCCTGACAGGAGTAAGATGGCATTGTAGAGTGGTTTTGATTTGCTTTTACCTGATGGCTAGGGTGTTCAACACTTTTAAAGTACTTATGGTCATCTGTGCTGCTTCTTTTGTGAACTACTTGCTCATTAGCCCATTTCGTGATGGAATATTTATTTATTTTTGGATGCTTAATGTTTGCACTTTTTTAAATATATTTTGGTACCTGTCTGAAGTATGTCTGCCAAAGATTTTCTTCAATTCTATAGTCTGTTCACTTTGCTGAGAATTTCTTTTGCTGTCCAGAGACCTTTTGCTTTTACTTTAGTGTAGTCCCATTGTTGGTTCTTGGGACTATTTCCTATGCTATTGTAGTACTGTGGAGAAAATTCTTGTCTGTGCTTTATCTTCAAGTGTGTTTCTTTGTTTTCTGAAGTACATTCTATGTTTTTGATGTGACACTAAGGTCTTTGATCCACTTTGAATTGATAAATGTACAGGATGAGTGACATGGATGTAATTTCATTTTTTTGCAGATGGACATAGAGTTGTACCAGCACCATTTGTTGAATATGCTGTCTTTTTTTTCCACTGACAGTTTTTGGCTCATTCATCATATATCAGATGGCCAAAGAAGTGTGTATTTGTTTTGCAGGACTTCTAATTTGTTCCTTTGGCCTATATGCCTGCCTTGGTGCCAGTATCATACTCTATTATTATTATTTTACTATAATATGAGATCAGGTATTATGATACTTACAACTGTGTTCCATCTCCTCATGATTGTTTTGTGTACTCATGGTATTTTATGTTTCCATATGAATTATTTTCCCCACCTCAGTGAGGAACATCATTACAATTTTGATGAAGATTACACCAAAGCTCTGGATTACTTTTGCAAAAATAGCCATTTTCACAATGTTAATTCTGCCAACCCAGGAGCAGAAGGACTTTGCAACATGTAGTGTCCTCTTTGATTTTGCTTTTTGTTTTCTTGAAATTTGTTTTTATTTTATTGATAAAAAAATTATTGATAAAAAGTTATTGATAAAATTTATTGATAAAAAATTGAAAAAATGACAGCTTTAATACTTACAGACAATAAACCATGATAATTACCTTCTCTCCCCCGCATTCATCTTCACAAATCCACACTCCATCTTATACCCACCCTCTCTCCATTAATCATGCTTTAATTTTGATGTCTTCATCTTTTCTTCCTATTCTGAGGGTCTTGTGAAGGTAGTGCTAGGCACTGAAAGGTCATGGATTTCAAGGCCAGTTTCTGTCTGGAATTGAATTATTATCAGTCCTATCCTTCCTTCCACTCTCACATTCTTTCTGTCAGCTCTTCCTCAATGGACCCTAAGCCTTGGAAGGTGTGATATTGTTTCAGTGTTGAACACTCCTCCTTCAAGTCTTCTTAGCAATATGGTGTCCTTTGAGTCATCCCAGTGGTCACTGCCATTTGAAAAAAGAAGCTTCTCTAACCAAAAATGAGAGTAGCATTAATATATGGGTATGAACATTAAGTTTTCAGGGCAGTTTGATGAGCATAATGTATGCATTTAGCCAGACAAGGGCAGATATTTAGATTCTTAATGCTCATGAACTCCCCCACCATAGGCTTTTGATTAGGTTTTGAGTACCAGACATGTATTCCCTCCCATAGAGCAAGTCTCCAGTCTAATTAGAGTGCATTTGGTTTCCTTCATAACAGACATGCCACTACTGCAATCACTGACTTATTGGGCCTGCCTGGCCAAACTTGAGGCTTACATTTCCACTGTTTTTACACCTAATGGCTTCTGTCTCCCATATGGCTGCATGCAATTAGCTTTTTCCAGCTTTTAGTCATCTGGCCTACAGGGAGAAGGTTTTCAGCTCAGCCCAAGTTTTTATTTCTCAGTGACCTTACAGCCCAGGCATATGGACTTTTCAGAAATAGGGTCTTATCATCTACTTCTGGTGGGAAATCAAGAGCCTTGGCAATAACCTGTAATGTTTTGGGGGCATCAAGCACCTTCCTGGCCAATAATTCATTGGACGGTATCCCATCTCTGGCACCAAAATTTTTCTAATAACAGTCTATGGCTTCTAAGTGTGCCATATATATATACAGTACCATCCCTTTAAGTAGGTCCCTCTCCTCCCTCTCTTATAGCCCTTTTATAGCTTACTGGCCTCTACTACCGATTTTTACTCCAACTCACACACCAGTTTGAAAATTTGTAACTAGGATCCACATATGAGAGAAAACATGTGACATTTTGCTTTTGGGACCTGGGTTACCTTACTTACTGTAATCCATTCCAGAACCATCCATTTCCCTGAAAATTTCATAATTTCTTATTTCTTTATTGCTGAATAGAATTCCATTGTGTAAATATATCTAATCTTCATTATCCGTTCATCAGTTGAGGTTCATCTAGGCTGGTTCCATTTCCTAGCTATTGTGAATAGAGTGGTAATAAGCATGGTTGTGCAAGTATCTCTAAAGTAGTGAGAAGAATCCTTGGGATATATGCCTAAGAGTGGTAAAGCTGGGTAATATGTTAAATTTATTTTTTTTCTGTCTCAGGAACCTCCACACTGATTTCTACAGTAGTTATACTAGATTAGATGCCCACCAACAGTACTCCAACAGGGTAGTAGGGTTCCTGTTTGTCTGCATCCTTGCCAACACTTACAGTCATTTGTTTTCATGAAGACATTCATTCTGACAGGACTGAGATGGATTATCAAAGTACTTTTAATTTTCATTTCCCTTATGGCTAAGGATGTAGGACATTTTTATAAGATGTTTATATGTCATCTGTATTTTTTCTTTTGAGAACTCTCTATTATTTCCTTAGCCCATTTTTTAATTGGGTTATTTAATTTCTTATTATTTAGTTTTCTGAGTTCTTTATATAGCCTAGATATTAATCTTCTGTTAAATGTACAGCTGGCAAAGATTTTCTCCCATTCTGTAGGTTGCCTCTTTCCTCTATTCACAATGTCCTTTGCTGTACAAAAGGTTTACAATTTCATGAGGTTCCATTGGTTGATTAGTGGTTTTATGCCCTGAGCAACTGGGGTTATATTCAAAAAGTCATTGTCTATGCCAATATGTGGAAGGGTTTCCCCTAATTTTTCCTCTAGCAGTTTCAGAGTTTCAGGTCAAGGTCTTCAGTCTGTTTGGACTTGATTCTTGTGCATGGAGAGAGAAATCTGTTTTCACCCCAGCACCATTTGTTAAAGAGGCTTTTTTCCCAATGTATGCTTTTGGCATTTTTCTCTTTCATGAACGTAGATGCAAAAATTCTCAACAAAGTATTGGCAAACAGAACACAAGAATATATCAAAAAGATCATTCACCCAGACAAGGTAGGCTTTATGCCAGAGATGGAGGGATTGTTCAACATATGCAAATCAAGAAATGTAATACATTACATAAATGGACTGAAGGACAAAAATCACATGATCATCACAATAGATGCAGAAAAAAGCATTTATCAAAATCTAACATCCTTTCATGGTACAAGCCGTACAGAAACAAACTGGAAATAGAAGGAACATATTTCAACATAATAAAGGTTATTTATGACAAACCTATAGCCAACATAATACTAAATGGGGAAAACCTTGAAGCTTTTCCACTAAAATCAGGAATAAGACAAGGATGTCCACTGTCCCCACTCTTACTTAATATAGTATTGGAAGTCTTAGCTATAGCAATAGGACAAGAGACACTCATAAAATTGATACAAACTGGAAAGGAAGAGATCAAATTATCATTATTTGCAGATGATATAATTCTATATATAAAGGACTCTAAAGACTATCCCAGCAAACTATTAGAGCTGATAAACAATTTTAGCAATGTAGGAGAATACAAAATAAATAAACAGAAATCAGTAGTTTTCCTATATATTAACAACAAACATGCAGAGGATGAAATCTAGGCATCATTTCCATTCTCAATTGCCTCAATAAGAAGTACCTTAGAACCTTAGATTAATTGTAACTAAGGAAGATGAAGAATCTTTACAATGAAAACTTTAAAACACTCAAGTGCAATATTGCAGAAGACATTAGGAAATGGAAACACATCCCATGTTCTTAGATTGGAAGAACTAATATTGTGAAAATGTTAATCTTACCAAAAGCAATCCACACATTTAATTCAATCCCCATTAAAATTCCAATAGCATTCTTCACAGAAAAAGAAAAAAAATCCTAAAATTCAGTTGAAAGCACACACAAAAAAATCCTTAAATATAAAAACAATTTTGAGCAATAAAAATAAGGCTGGCAGTATCACCATGCCTGATCTGATTTTAAGATATATTACAAAGTCATAGTAATGAAAACAGCATGGTACTGACACAAAGAGAGACACATAGATCAGTGGAACAGAATAGAGGATCCAGATGTAATTCTTGAAGTTTTCACTGTACAGGCCATTCACATTTTGAGTTAGGTTTGCAGCTAGATGTTTAAATTTTTGTAGCTATTGTGACTGGGATGTTTTTCTTAATTTCTTTCTCTGTGATTTCATTATTGGTAAATATGAAAGCTACTGATTTTTGTGTGCTAATTTTGTTTCCCACAATATTACTGCTAGTATTTATTACTTCTAGAAGGTCTTTTGTTTCTATTCAGTCTTTTAGGTATAGAATTACACCATCTGAATATGGGATAATTTTAATTTTTTTTCTTTTTCAATTTTTATCCCTTTTATATCTTATTTTTACCTTACTGCTCTAACTAGACCATAACATTTGAACATGATATTCCAACTTGATATTTGAAAAATATAGGCATCTTTGTCTCATTGATCTTGGATAGGAAACTCATAGTTGTGACAATAGCATCTATTATACACTTACAGACATAACAAATGAGTCCTATTTGTAGTTTTTTTCATTAAGTCTTTTATAAAGTATTTACTTAGTATATGATTGGATTAGGTTTAATTTGCTATATAGCTATGCCTTATAAGTGGCAGTGTAATTGGGATTTTCACCATTATTTCTTCTTTATCATAAAACTATATTTCATGGATGCTTTATTTTTCTTTTCAATGCTGTGGTTCAAGCTTGGACTCTTGGAGTTGCTAGGAAAACACCCTATCACTGTGCTAAGTTCCCAACTCCTTAATATTTGTTTGCAATCTTAGAGGAAATATGTTCTATGTTCTACCTTTAATTTTTACCATTAGTGCTAAACCAATATCATGGGTATTTTTCTAATTTAAAAACCTAGTTTTATTAAATTTTGTGTACTATTTTCAAGACATAATTTACATACACTGTTATTAACATTTCCAAAGGGGCACTGGCTTTAGTAACCTTAAATTGAAGAGTCCCCTGGTTGCTAGCAGTCATTATCCCAGACACAATCTTACCCATACAAACTTCCCCTTTACTCTTTCAACCATTCAAAGCTAAATTGTATTGTTTCTTCCATAGGGTTTTTGCAAATATGCTTTATTCAATACTTTATTACTTAAAGACCATGAGAAAAATAAACTAAAATTAACTTTTTGGTAAAAATAAATATGAGTTAGTAGATGTTAATTTTATAATCATAAAAATGAAACACTGGGCTGGACAAATGGCTTAGCAATTAAGGTGCTTGCCTGCAAAGCCTAAGGACTTATGTTCGACTCTCCAGATCCCACATAAGGTGAGGCAAGTGCAAGGGCT